>NC_141697.1:516676607-517876607 GCF_964263255.1 Lissotriton vulgaris | reverse complement strand
GCTAAGCATCTGTTGTACTCAGAAAAGCAATAAATGAGACACTCAAAGAATAAATCCGAGACCTAATTAGAAAAATAACACTTCTCTTTATGTTTTAAACTCAAGAACTTTGTTCAAAGGTAAGTACAGTTTTTGATAGAAATATTCACAGGTAAGTTAAACGTTCAAACCTATGCGCTTTTACGCACAATGCAATCCTATGGAAGGAAAAGTCAAAGATGCATAAAGGTATGTACAGGTTTTTTTTAACACAGTTTTGTATAGTGCAAACTTGTCCCGGTATGGGGTATCAGAGCGCTTTACATAGCACTCTGCGTTACATGAGGACACATTCATTTTTGTTAGGCACAGGGAGATTAAGTGATTTGCCCAGAATCACAGGATTTTCCGAGTCATTGCCAAGACTCGAACCCAGTTCCCCAGATTTGAGGTCCACCGCCCTAGCCGTTAGGCCAACTCCTCTCCCCAGTTGGTTTCAGGAGTTCACCTTCTGGGATTGGAATAGTAGTGGGCCATGTTTTAAAGTACTACCCAGCAGTTCTTCAGGAACTGCCCAAGTTCTACCGGGAGCAGAGTGCTGGTGATGCCGATAGCTGGCACTACGGAGAAGGAAGTGTCCAGCCCATGTACTCTTTATGACCTGTGCACTGGTAATATCCTCTGGTGAAATTTATCACCGGGATATACCCACTCCTGCAGATATGCCCCCACATGGGTATAGGGCTCCCTGCCTTAGGTCTGTAAGGCCTGCCACAGTGGTGACTTAACTATATTGCATGTAGTGCCATGTCGACTCTTCGGTTTTCTCTGCAAAAAAACATGCAGGCTGCAATGGCATTTTGGAAGAGCTTGGTGAGGTATCCCTTATGGTGGCTCAATTTGCGCTGCAGTCCTTATGTACCACCTTTAGTTTCATGTCCCTAGGTACCAGGGTACTACTTACTAGGGACTTACAGGTATCCTTTAGAGGTGCCCACTGTGGAATAATTTTACAGTTCAGGGAAAGAACACTGGTGCTGGGTACCTAGTAGGCAGTAACCAAGTACACATTCAGTCAAAGTTGGATCAGATACCAAGCAGAAAGTGGGGGGTAACTATGTCAAAAGGGGAACTTTACCTACAAGTTTCTTACCTGTGGTAATGATCTTTCTGGTGGATACTACATTTACCTTCATATTTCTCCACCAATTCTGCCTGCCTCTGAGTTTTGATAAGTGGATATGGATCTTTTAATAGTGTCTCAAGAAGGACTTTGAACAATTTCATCATCTTAGTCTCTGCCTCCGAGGGCAAGTTCAAAAGGACGTGTAGCTGACATCTCTGCACTGGGTGGCAGCTTATATATTGTCAGTTTGGGACTAAACTGAGCCACAGCCGAAGCACCACCTATCAGCACGGGAAAGCTTTTCAATTGCCTGGGATAGATATATAAGGCAAGGAATAGAAGAATCCATCAGAAAGGTTAAGTACCCACAGGAATCATGTGATTCTATGGATTCACCACATTATCATCTGCTGCATATTCCACTGATTTAATAAAAAAAACATTTTGTTTCTAGCTCTAACACAGCAAAAATGTCCTAAAATCGCAGTGACACGTGTTTTTCTACGTAGTGTAAGTTCCCTTGCAAAGGTTGACTGGTCCCCTTTGTTATGTTAAGTGATGTTAGTGGATTTATAGAGCCAGCCTCTCACCAATGATGGTGTACAGGCACTAGGCGGGTGTTATCAGAGTCTGGGTGAGGACGATGGAGGGGCAAGGGTACTAGTTGAAAAGCCAAGTCTTCAGCTTCTTTTGGAATTCTAGAAGTGACATGGAGGTCCTGATGTGGAGGTTGCTCTAGGGCTTCATTGCAAGGTGGGAGGAGGATTGGCCTCTGTGTCTGTGGCCGGGTGAGAAGAAGAGCGAAGGTGCCTGTAGAGTTGGTGGAAGTTGAGGTAGTGGCTGAGGAAGGAGTGTCCGGTCTTGTGCAGAGCCTTGTGCATGTATGAGGAGCTTCAACTGGCATCGTTTCCTTACCTGAGCCGGTGCAGCTGGCTGAGGTGGGTGGTGATGTGGGTATGATGAGGGAGGTCAAGGATCAGTCTTGTGGCGGCATTCTGGATGGTCCGGAGTCTTTGGGGTAGGTGAGCTGGTATTTTTACAGAGTGCGTTGCCATAATAAAGTGTGCTTGTGACGAGGACCTGGGTGACTGTGCGCTTTGAAACCTGGAGTAACCACCTAAAAATCTTGCATAGAATTCGCAGGATGAAGAATCAGGAGGATGTGATGGCAATGATTTGTGATACCATGGACAGTTTGCTGTTGGGGATGATTCCAAGGTTTCTGCCGTATTCAGTTGGGGTTGTGTGGGACTAAGCTCTGAGGGTCACCATGAGGAGTCGCATGGGGAGTTCTTGTTTCTGAAAATCAGCAACTCCGACTTGTCAGTGTTGAGCTTCGGGCAGTACTTCAACAAGCCTGCCACGCTGGTCATGCAGTAGTGAAAGTTGTTTCTGGTGTTGGTGGGGTCTTCAGGGAGGGAGAGGATGAGCTATGTGTCATCGGCGTAGGAGATGATGTTAAGTCCATGGGATCTGACTATGTTGGCTAATGGAATCATGTAGGTATTGAATAAGGTAGGGCTGAAACATTATCTCTGTGGGAAGCCGCGGATGATTTCCTTGGGTTTAAAGGTGAAGGAGGCTGCATACTCTGGGTTCTTCCAGTGAGAAAGGAGGTGATCCACTTAAGTGCTGTTCCCTGTGTCTGGTAGAGTCGGGCAACGAGAATATGGAGTGCTACTGTCGAAAGCTGAAGAGAGATCGAGGAGGAGTAGTGCATCTGTCTCGCCTCAGTAGAGTATGGCGTGGATGTTGGCCATAGCTGCAATGAGGGCGGTTTCAATGCTTTGGTTGCTGGAAAACCGGTTTGTGAGCTGTACAGGAGTAGGTAGTGTTCCAGGTGTTTGGCGAGTTGCTGGTTGCTATGCTTTCTCCAGGACTTTTGACTGAAAAGGAAGTAGAGAGACTAGTTTGTAGTTTTTGAGGTTGCTGATGGTTTCTCTGGGGGGACGTTGACCTCTGCGTGTTTCCAGTCATCTGGGATGTTCATGAGCTCTTGGGTCCACTGAAGTTGAACACGTGGTGGGGTCAGTAGCCGTGGCCCCTGAGTGAACTATTTTCATGATGGTAGGTGATTTGGCGGGTGGGTCTGTCGTGCTGGTGAGGAGGTAGATTAAGTCGGACGGCTTCGGTTGAGGCTTGAAGTTTTGGTAGATCTTAGTCATCTTGTTGTGAAAGAAATCTGTAAGACTGTCACTATTCTTGCGGAGGGGTGACTGTTTGCTGTGGCTAAGGGGTAGGAGAACTCCTAGTCGATCGCGAATAACTGTTGTTGCTGAGGTTGGTTTTGATTCTTCCTGCAAGGGCTTTTTCCTTGTTTGTGCCAGTGGGCGCAATCCATGCGAGTACTGGTTTACCTTTGTTGCACCAGCCCTGATTACGTAGGCCCTAGGTGTTGTGTGGAGTGCGGGGGCAGGGCTTGCAAGGCAAGAAGCCGCACAGGAGAACAGGTATGGAGCAAGAGTGGGAAGCAGGTAAACGTCCGTGGTAGCAGCAAAAAGGGGTGAGGAAAAAAAAAGGCAAAAAAAGAGAAAAGTGGTGAACGGATTTGAAAAAGCGAAGAGAAAAGGGCTAGATTGAGCGAAATGAAACGTGAGTGAAATAATTGAGGCACAGACCGACAAAGACAAAAGCTGGATGGAGCAAGACTGAGAGCAAAGAGAACAAGAGTGGAATGGACAAAAGGGGGACAGAGCGTAAAAGGGCACAGAGAAGCAACGCTGAGAGTGAATAGGGTGAGAGTACAGAGAGAGCGTGAGCTCAGCAGTGGAAATGCATCTCTTGGTACGAAAAGGCCTCGACTGGTCGATGGACCAGTCCAGGTAAGTGAGGAGTTAAGCCTGGGTACCTGCTCAAAGGGACTGCACTGCAGATGGTGTTAAGTAGGACCTGGGGCGGGCAGGGCGCAGGGCTAGTGAGACAGGAAGACACGCGAAAGAATAGGTAATGAACGAGAGAGGTGGGAGCGAGGAGCAGGTGAATAGTGGTGATAGCAGCATAAAAGGGGTGGGGAACAGCATAAAAGGGGTGGGGAGCAGCAAACGGAGGTGAATGGAGTCAAAAAAGCTGTGAGAAAAAGTGCAAGAGTGCAATAAAACACAAGTGAACAGAAGAAATTAGGCAAAGGCAAAAGCTGGAAAGAGCAAGAGTGAGTGCAAGAAAATACGAGTGAATAGGGGGAAAAAAAGCAAAGAGATAGAGGCAAAGCTAAAAAAAAACAGCAAGAATAAAAAGGGTGGGAGAGTACAGAGAGAGAGAGAGAGAGAGAGAGAGAGAGAGAGAGTGAGCGGTCAGCAGCAGGAGGGCGGAGCTGCCTCTGAAAGGGCGTTGACTGGTCAGAGGATCAGTCCAGGTATGTGAGGAGCTGGGCCTGGGCCCCTTTCTGTTGCTTATTGCTGTATTTGTGCACTACAGGATGGCTGCAGCCGTCCTGGATGGATACAAGAGCACCCACTGCGACCGCATCAACAAACCAAGAAGAGCCATCATGAAACCTTTGCCCAGACTGTATTAACCGGTGTAAAGGTGTAAATTAAGGAAATACCACCATCACAAAATGTGCAGCCTTATGCTGCGTAATTTGACTTTTCATGTTGCATAACTTACTCAATATGGCCGCCAAATTTGGTCATACCCACAGCATAATTTCAGTGTCCAAGCTTATAGCACAAGTTACTTTCTTGTGTAAAGATATATCTGTAAACGACATTAGTTAGTGATAGATTCCTTACCTGAGAATATCCCCAGGCGTCAGACTGGGTCCGGAAAGTTTTCATCAGCAGTACCCCTGCACATCGGTAGATGGCATTGTGCGGCTCCGCGCCGGTCGCTGGCGTCGTAAGCGCCGAGATGACGTCACGGAGACTACTTCGGCGCCACCCATGCGCGCTGACGTCCGTTCTGTGCACGACTTTCCGCGCCAGGAACTCCCAGACATGCAAGAAACTGAACACTGGCGCCATGAAGCTAGGGCCTTGAAAGGGATGACCTTAACCCGCACGTCGGAAGGTGGCATCGTGCAGCTCCGCGTCAGTCGCTGGCGTCGTAGGCGCCGAGATGACATCACAGAGACTACTTAGGAGCCACCTATGCGCGCTGACGTCCGTTCTGTAATCGACTTTCCGCGCCAGGAACGCAGAGCCATGCAAGAAACTGACCACTGGTGCCATAAAACTAGGGCCATGAAAGGGATGACCTTAACCCTAGAAATCAGTTCGCAGAACGGGGAGGATGGGTTGGGCGGTAAGGAATCTATCACTAACTAATGTCTCTTACAGATATATCATTACACAAGTAACGTGTGCATCTGAAAGAGACACGTTAGTGATAGATTCCTTACCTTTGAATAGATACCCCAGCAATACCAACCCCAGTGGTGGGTCTGCGAACTAAGATCACACCAGAAAGTCCCGGAGAACAGAACCGCCGAAGAAGCCATCTCTCCGGACTTGGCTGTCCAGGCAGTAGTGCTTGGTAAAAGTGTGCAGCGAGGCCCACGTAGCTGCCTGACAGATGTCCTGCAAGGGAACGCCGCGTCCCAAAGCAGTAGTCGCTGCAGTTGCCCTGGTAAAATGGGCATGCAGCCCCAATGGAGGCTCCTTCCTAGCCAACGAGTAACAGGCTTTGATGCACAGAACGACCCTCCAAGAGATGGTCTGTTTGTTCACGGACGAACGTTTTTGGCGACAACGTAGCCAACAAAAAGTTGCTCATCCACCCGGAACTATTGTGTGCGCTTCAGATACAACTCTTTTGAAGGATGCGGAGGCGGAAAGAAGGTGGGCAAAGTGATGGTCTGCCCGTTGTGGAAGGCCGTGACAACCTTTGGCAAGAAAGAAGGATGAGTCCTTAAAACCACTTTGTCCAGATGAACCGAGAGAAAAGGAGGTATAGAAGAAAGAGCCAGAAGCTAGCTCACTCTTTTAGCGGAGGTGATAGCTACCAGTAAAGCTGTCTTTAGAGTGAGAAGACATAAGGGATGGTTATGAAGTGGCTCAAAGGAAGCGCACATCAGATAGGTCAAGACAAGATTTAAGCCCCATTGAGGCATTATGAAAGGCACGGGAGGAAACGTGTTTGTAATGCCTTTTAGGAAGTGATTAACAACCGGGGACTTAAAAAGAGAAGGCTGGTCTGGAAGCCATAGAAAGGCGGAAATGGCAGAGCGATAACCTTTGTTAGTTCCCAGAGCAGAGCCCTGCTGGGCCAAAGAGAGAAGGAAAAGAAGGTCCTCTGAAAGAGGGGCAGAAAGGGGATCCACAGCCTTTGCTGTGAGCCATGCCACAAATTTGTTCCACCTGCAGGCGTATACCGTCTTAGTGGAGGGACGCCTGGCTGCCAGAATAATATCACAGACTTCGGAAGGAAGATCAAAAGCTGTCAACTGTTGCCGCTCAATCTCCACGCATGAAGGTGGAGGCTGGACAGGTTCAGGTGGAGGACCGTCCCATGCTGCTGCGACAGAAGATCCTCCCGAAGAGGCAGTCGGATCGGCGGATTGATCGCCATGCTGAATAGCTCGGGATACCAGTATCTTCGTGCCCAATCCAGAGCCACAAGGATGACTTGGGCCCGGTTGCACCAAATCTTCTTCAGCACTCTGGGAAGAAGTGGTATAGGCCAAAAGGCGTACAACAGACCGCAGCTCCACTCTTGACAACAAGTGTCGCCGAGCGAGTGCCGCCTTGTAAATTCTAACACGCAGAACTGATGACATTGCAGGTTCTCTTTGGTGGTGAATAGATATAACCAAGTCTCTCCCCACTGCAGAAAGAAACCTTGCGCCACGTTCGAGTTCAAATGCCATTCGTGATCCAACATGCACCAGCAGCTGAGTTTGTCCGCCCTGGTGTTCAGAGAACCTGACAGATGTTGAACCACCAAGGTGATGCCTTGATGTTCCAGCTATGACCAGAGGCGGAAAGCCTCTTGACATAGGGTCCACAACCCCACCCAACCTTGTTTGTTGCAGTACCACATGGCGGTGGTGGTGTCCTTGAAAACCTGAACTACACCTTCCTGGACAGAGGGAAGGAATGCTTTCAGCACAAGTCGGATCGCCCGAAGCTCCAAAAGGTTGATATGGAGCTGGGACTCCACCGGAGACCAGAGGCCTCTGATCTCCGTCTCTCCCATGTGGCCCCCCCATCCCAGGAGGGACGCATCCGTCACCACTCCGTGCTCAGTTGGGGAAGGGAGAGGGATCTGCCATTGACCCCATCATGATTCGTAAGCCACCACTGCAATTGTCTTGCAGTGCCCTCCGAGATCTGGACATGAGCGGACAGGTTGCCCGGATGCTGTGCCCACTGGAACTTCAGATCCCACTGCAGAGCCCGCATATACCATCTGGCATGTTGCACTAGCAGGATGCAGGAGGCCATTAGGCCCAGGAGCCGAAGGGTCATCCTGACTGAAACCCGAGATAAAGGCTGAAAGATCAGAATCATAGCCTGAATATCCCGGACTCGCTGCAGTGCTCGAGAGGATAAACCCGAAACTGCGTCGAATCCAGAACCGCTCCAATGAAGGGGAGCTTCTGAGAGGGACTCGGGTACAACTTTGGCACGTTGATGGAGAACCCCAGAAAATGGAGGAGGTCGGCCGTAGTCTGGAGGTGGGAGACGCCTGCCTGGGGCGAGACCGCCTTCAACAACCAGTTGTCGAGATAGGGAAGACTGGAACCTCTGATGCACAAGCTTCTACTTGTGTAACGATATATCTGTGAGACATTAGTTAGTGATAGATTCCCTACCTTAGAATATCCCCAGGGGTCACACTGAATCCGGAAAGTTTTTTGTCAGCAGTACCCCTGCACGTTGGTAGATGGCGTCTTGCAGCTCTGCGTCTGTAGCTGACGTAGTAAGCAACAAGATGACGTCACGCAGACTACTTAGGCGCCACCCATGCAAGCGGACGTCCATTCTGTGCACGACTTTCCGCGCCAGGAACGCAGAGACCTGCAAGAAACTTAACACTGGTGCCATGAAACTAGGGCCCTGAAAGGGATGACCTTAACCCTGGAAATCAGTTCGCAGAACGGGGAGGATGAATTGGGCGGTAAGAAATCTATCACTAAATAATGTCTCTTACAGATATATTGTTACACAAGTAGTAACTTGTGCATCTGAAAGAGACAAGTTAGTGATAGATTCCTTACCTTAGAATAGATACCCTAGCAATACCAACTCCAGAGGTGGGTCTGCGAACAGAATTACACCAGAAAGTCACGGAGAACAGAACGGCCAAAGAAGCCGTCTCTCCGGACTTGACTGCCAAGGCAATAATGATTGGTAAACGTGTGCAGCGAAGGCCCACTTAGCTGCCTGACAAATATCCTGCAAGGGAACGCTGCGTCCCAAGGCAGAAGTGGCTGCCGTTGCCCTGGTAGAATGGGCACACAGCCCCACAGGAGGCTCCTTCTTGGCCAACGAGTAACCTGCTTTGATGCACAGAATGACCCACTGAGAGATGGTTCGTTTGTACACAGCCAGACCTTTTTTGGCGCCCATATAGCCAACAAAAAGCTGGTCATCCACACGGTACTGTTATGTGCGCTTCAGATAGAACGAGAGCGCACGTTTTGGGTCCAGACGCTGGAGGCTCTCTTCCTCTTTTGAAGGATGCGGAGGCGGAAAGAAGGTGGGCAAAGTGATGGTCTGCCCGATGTGAAAGGGCATGACAACCTTTGGCAAGAAAGAAGAACGGGTCCATAAAACAACCTTGTCTGGGTGAACAGAAAGGAAAGGAGCTTTAGAAGAAAGAGCAAGGAGCTCACTCACTCTTCTGGCTGTGGTGATAGCTACCAGGAAAGCCGTCTTTAGAGTGAGAAGACGTAATGGACAGTTATGAAGGGGCTCAAAGGGAGTGCACATCAGATAGGTCAAGATTTAAGTCCCATTGAGGCATTATGAAAGGCACAGGAGGAAATGTGTGTGTTATGTCCTTGAGGAAGCGGTTAACAACCGGGGACTTAAAAAGAGGAGGATGATCTGGAAGCCGTAGAAAGGTGGAGATGGCCGAAAGATGACCTTTGATAGTGCACAGAGCAGAGCCCTGCTGGGCCAAAGAAAGAAGGGGCAGAAAGGGGATCCAGAGCCTTCGCTGTGCACCATGCCACAAACTTGTTCTACCTGCAGGCGTATACGGTCTTCGTGGAGGGACGCCTGGCTGCCAGAATGACATCACAAACTTTGGGAGGGAGATCTAAAGCTGTCAACTATCGCCGCTCAATCTCCACGCATGGAGGTGGAGGCTGGACAGGTACGGGTGGAGGACCGTCCCCTGCTGCTACGACAGAAGATCCTCCCGAAGAGGCAGTCGGATCGGGGGATCGATCGCCATGCTGAGTAGCTCGGGATATCAGTATCTTCGTGCCCAATCCGGAGCCACAAGGATGACTTGGGCCCGGTCGCACCAAATCTTCTTCAGCACTCTGGGCAGAAGTGGTATAGGCAGAAAGGCGTACAACAGACTGCAGCTCCACTCGCGCCGAAAAGCGTTGCCGAGCGAGTACCACCTTGGAAATTCCAACACGCAGAACTGATGACATTGCGCATTCTCTTCAGTGGCAAATAGATCTAACCAAGGCTCTCCCCACTGCAGAAAGAGACCTTGTGCCACGTCCGAGTTCAGACGCCATTCGTGATTAGGGCTCCCGGTTTTATGGTATTTATTTTTTTGCCATTTCCGTCTGTATTTATCCATATTTATTTTTTGGGCATTTTGTCTGTATTTATCCGCATTTATTTTTTTTACAAGCAAAAGATGAAGCTACGGCTAGTATTTTTCCACATTTATTTCAGTCCCCAAAAACACGGACACAAGAGCCGAGGGAACAACAAACTAAATGGCAACAAACTCAACACACAAGGATCACAATGCAAAAAGGACACCACAAGCCACCAGGCTGCAGACAGACATGGGGTTAAGTGTGCGTCCAGCTACAAGAGTTGGATCTAGAACTAGTTGTTGCAGACCCAGAACATGACATAACATAGGCTAATGTTTTCCCATCCTGGGCCTGACCACATTATTTCAGACAGCCCTCAGCACATACAATCATCACTCACCATTGACCACTGTACAGGCACATGCAGCAGAGGAAGGGCCTATTGAGAGACGGCTGAACTCCAGGTATTTGCAATAGAAGGTGTTCTCGGGGTAATGAGAGATAATGTTTTATGCTGGGGAATATTGTCTTGAAATATAGGAGTGGAGACAGTGACTGGGGCAATGCAAAACCTCACTCCTCTCACAGGCTGCACCTGTCTACATAACTATCGAGTACTCTCAATTTGAGAATTTCTGTTTTCCTCTGTGTAACTGCATTTGCGCACTAAGGTTTATTAACATTATTTTAAACAAAATGTGTATATGTAGAATACCAGCCCTTAATGTAAAACAAATGCTGTTTGGCCAAAAACTATTCATCCTGCAGTGTACTATTGGCATTATAAAAACACAGTGCAGTTCAGTGTCATCACAACATGGTTGCCGAATTTAAAGTGTGGAAACAGAATGTGTAACGGATCCTGACATGAAATGACTGATGCCATTTCAGTGGAGTAAACGGTTACGATTTCTGGCCTGCTTCCACAAAAAATACAGACCTAGTCCGAACCGCAACAATGAGAGAAAACAGGCTTCTATGTGGGTGTCAGTGTTTGATTTTCGAGTGGCCTGTTCCCCTTTTTTGGAGATTGATGACACAGGTTGCCTTCCTTTGGCGCTGCATGTGTAACATCTCATTGATTGCTCGCTAATGTGCCCTGCCAAGAATCCTTTGTTTTGCTACTGCCCTTCTCCCTGGGCTGGGATGTAGAGCCAAATTTCGGGGTGTGTGCTACGAAGAATTTCGGGGGGAGGGGGGTGGGGTCTGATTCTCCCAGCAATATGCAGAGCGGAGATGCAGTGACGCTATGAAGGGTTGTGAAAACATAAAGCCTCGTAACTAAATAAATGGTCTTTTAAAGACCTCTGAAGTACTTGTGCGGCTGTGTGTGATCCTGGGAAGCTGGGCTGACCTGGGAAACCGGGCTGACACACACACGGGGGGAGGGGGGTCACAGGTCTGAAGCTCTTTGAGCCCTGCGCCATTAATCTGTCCCCTGAGGACACAGAAAGAGACTTGTCAAACAGATGCCGAGTTCAAAAGAAGGGCTGGGGCAGCAACAAAAGGAACAGGGGCATGGCAGCTCTGGGCTGAAGCACGGCAATTTACTAGTATGTTGCTGTTTTTACATATAAATACAGACAAAGGAAAAATTGTTTTCCGTCTGTATTTAAATGGAAAACCGGGAGTCCTATTCGTGATCCATCATGCACAAGCGGCTTAGTTTGTCCGCATTGGCATTAGGAGAGCCTGCCAGGTGTTGAACCACCAAGGTAATGCCTTGATGTTCCAGCCATGTCCAGAGGCGCAGAGCCTCTTGACATAGGGTCCACGACCCCACCCCGCCCTGTTTGTTGCAATACCAAATGGCGGTGGTGCTGTCCGTGAACACCTGCCCCACACTTCCCTGGAATGAGGGAAGGAATGCTTTCAGTGCAAGTCGGATCACCCAAAGCTCCAAAAGGTTGATATGGAGCTGGGACTCCGCCGGAGACCTCTGATCTCCGCCTCTCCCAAGTGGCCGCCCCATCCCAGGAGGGAAGCATCCGTCACCACTGTGGGCTCCGGTTGGGGAAGGGATATGGATCTGTCATTGACCCAATCGCGATTCGTGAGCCACCACTGCAATTGTCGTGCAGTGCCCTCCGAGATCTGGACGTGATCAAACAGGTTGCCCTGATGCTGTGCCCACTGGAACGTCCGGTCCCACTGTAGAGCCTGCATATGCCATCTGACATGTTGCACTAGCAGAATGCAGGAGGCCATCAGGCCAAGGAGCCGGAGGGTCATCATGACTGAAATCCGGGATAGAGATCGGAATCATAGCCTGAATATCCCGGACTCGCTGCTCGGGAGGATAAACCCGAAACCGCGTCGATTCCAGAATCGCTCCGATGAAGGGGAGCTTTTGAGAGGGCCTCAGGTGCGACTTCTGCATTTGCTGAGGTTCTCCATCAACGTGCCGGAGGTCAGCCTTAGTCTGGAGGTGGGAAACGACTGCCTGGGGCGAGCCCGCCTTCAATAGCCAGTGGTCGAGATAGGGGGAAGACTGAAAACCCTGATTTATGACCACCGCCATCACTTTCGTGAACACCCGAGGGGCACTGGTAAGGCCGAAGGGAAGCAAGGCAAACTGAAAATGCTCCTGGCCTACCGTGAACCGCAGGAAACGCCGGTGGGCTGGCAGGACTGGGATATGAAAATATGCGTCCTGCAAGTCCAACGCTACCATCCAGGGTCGAGGGCAGCCACGACCTGAGCCAGAGTCAACATCTTGAACGATTGAAGTTCCTGAGGTCCAAGATGGGGTGCAGGCCCCCTTTCTCCTTCTTGGGGACCAGAAAGTAGTCGGAATAACAACCACGTCCTACTTCTGGCCCAGGAATACGCTTGATGGCCCCATTTGCCAAGAGGGCCGTGACTTCCTGTTGGAGAAGCGCAAAGTGATCCCCGGCCTGCGGTGGAACTGAGGTGGCATGGCTGGGGGGCAGACTCAAAGGGGAGGGAGTAACCCCGTCGGACGATTTGCAGCACCCACCTGTCCGAAGTGACAGAACGCCAGTGGGGGAGGTGATGTTGAATCCTGTCGCCCACTGGCGTGGGGTGCACCCCAAAGCTTAGACTAGGAAGGCTTTGAGGCGGATGGTGCGAGTGCGGAGGTGGACTGACCTGCACGCTGGCCCCTCTGTGCCGCCACGGCAGCCACCACGTCCGCGCTGAGGTTGGTTCTGCGCAGACTTCTGGCTGAACGAACGTGTAGGGGCGCCACTTCCGTGGCCACAAAAGGAGCGAAAGGCAGACGTAGCTGGGTGCGTGGTGGAGAGACCCAAAAACTTGGCCGTAGCCCGAGAGTACTTAAGAAGCTCCAGCACACTGTCTGCCTTATTGCCAAACAGGCGAGTACCATCAAAGGGCATGTCCATGAGGGAACTCTGAACATCCCCTGAAAACCCCGTGGACCGCAGCCAGGCATGGCAACATAGGGCCCTTGTCGTGGAGATCGCCCTACCCAGAGAGTCTGCGGTGTCTAGCCCACACCGGAAGGCAAACTTTGCGGCGTCTTTCCCCTCCACAACAGCTTGGGACAGTACAGCCCGAACCTCCTCCGAACACTGGGGCAGCATCTGCACCACCATGTCCCACACAGCGTGAGAGTAGCGGCCCAAGAGTCATGCAGTGTTGACTGACCCCAGCCCCAAGCTGGCAGAGTAAAGCAATTTCTTGCCAAACTGCTCCAGCTTCTTTGATTCCTTATCCGGCGAGCGGTAGGGAATGCGCTTTGGGAAGTGGAGGCCTGGATGACCAGGCTCTCCGGAGTTGGATGGTTTGTTAAAAAGGCAGGGTCACCCGGTGCCGGGCGATGACGCCTGGCCACGTTCTTATCCACAGGAACCCCTGTGACTGGTCTAGACCAGGTGCCCCATCAAAACATCTGTTAACGCCTCATTGAACGGAAGCAGAGGCTCCATCAAACTTGCCGCTTGCTGAAGAACTTCAGTGAGGAGGTTGGTTTTGAGAGTGACAGTAGGCAGATCAAGGTCAAGGGCCTCAGCTGCTCTACGGAGCACCACAGTATATGTGGCACCCTCCTCCATGACAGCAGGAGAAGACAGAAAACCAGGCTCAGAGGAGAGGTCAAGGCCACCTGCATCCTCCGACTCCTCCGCCCACTCCTGTTCAGACTCGCACTGCCGTGCAAGAGGGTCCTCAGACCTTTCACAGTCGTCTTATCCGGCTCCATGTCCCAATTAGGGTCCAAACACGGAGCAAAATTGTCCGGAAACTGGGAGAGGGCGGAGGTGGGACGAACAGGACCCATTGCGGCACCGGGAACGGAGCTGCGGAAGGCGCAGGAGCCGCCGGTGGTGGACCCTGCGGCGCCAGGGTGTGTGTCGATTTAGATTCCGTATGAATTTCCAGATTCATGCCCTTATATAGGTACAATTCACATTGCCCTTATTTAGGCATAGAAATCCAGCCCTTATTTAGGCATTGCTCATGCTAACCAAATACAGGCATGGCTACTGACATCCGTTCATCTACGTCACAATGAGTTCTTGGAAAACCAGACTCTTAAGCCTTTAGGACTTCCCCTTGCTTGGATATTGATTTCTCCAAGAACTCATTTAATATTCGTGAACATCTATTCCTTAGGGGTTTATTCATGACGTTCTTATGCCCGACTTTTACGTCAATACTGGCATTCCTAAACACCTTCAAGGTATAAATATACCTTCAGTTGCCATGGCAAACCACGGTTCGATTGCCTACTTGCACGACGCGGCTCGCCACGGCAAGTTCTGAAGGAAGCCAAGTTCCCAACTGACGCACTAACCAGACGCTGCCATACTCCTTGCAGAGAATCCAGCTCCAGTGTTTCAGACTCCCCTTGCGGGGTGTTAGAGATCGAGACCCGGGAAAGAGATTCCAACCTCTCTCATTCTAAGGTATGGAGCAGACTAGAACCTAGAGTTACTTTTGGCAACTCTTGGCAAAACTAGACTATAGCTAAACAGCACCTATTTCTTCCCTCGTACTGCAATTAGGTTAGGTACACTGGGGTAGGATTATTTTAGAAGCACCAGATGAGTATTTTAGCCTGTGTTATTTATGTATGTATTTTTATGAATATATGTCATAGCTACAAACCATGCTATCACAGTATTATGCAGGGGTGCAGGGTGGGGGGATGGGGTTTGCATTAGCGTAGATATCTTATTTTTATCGTGTGTATACATTCTTATCATTTATCCTGATTATGTTTTCGTATCCAGGGGCAATGCAGCTTTATTATCCGGTTTTATTGGATGGCGGGGTCTGAGAGCCGTAGTGCATCAAACGCATTCTAAACTGTATGTAGTCTAATATTTTCGAGCGATCATGGCATCGGTGTCTCAGTAACCTCCCTCATCATCTTACAGAAATCCTGATATCTGAAATTGTTTGCTTTACTACTGTAACCGAATGTGCTGTCCCTGATACGTCTCTGTTTCATTTTGTTTTTGTATATAAATAAAAAGAAATATAAAAAAAAGACTGTTCAAAAAGTCCCTTTTTAATGAAATGCCCGTCTATCTATTTCTGTGCAACTGTAGAAACGAAGCATGCACGATTGACTGAGTGAAACGGTTATCTATTGTTTCCATGATTCTGCGATTGTTCCGACTCTAAGTAAAACAAAGTTGTCATGTTGATGTGGTTGTCAGAAATGAATCCCTTCTTGTTCATTTGAGAAGTTTCTAGTGACCTCTGACAGGCACACACAAGTAAGTACGACTAATGTACTCGATAGAGACATACTGACCTTAGTCCTATGTCAAAACTTTAGTGTATATTATTTCAATGTGCAGAGCCTATTAGGGATATAGAACTACACTACATGGCGCCCAACGATTTGGTAAGGCACTCATTTAACGCTAGATACTGAAGTAACTCAGTCGTGCTTTTCTCAGAGACCCCTACCCATAATACTCCATAAGACGTCTGGAGTGGGTAGGGATATCTGCCATAGATGAGTAGGACGAAAGAACTTACCTTCGGTAACGCTTTTTCTGGTAGATACTATATCTGCCTGTGGATTCCTCACCTTGTGAATATCCCCCTTGCGTCAGCAACGTTCGGAAATTTTCTTCGTAGCACGCCGACGTGGGCGACGTCACAGGAGCACGGCATCGCGCGCGACTCCATCTGACGTCACCGACACTACAATAGGCCCACGCCGGCGTGATGACGTCAGTTCCGCCCTTTTTTCCGTGCCTTCGAGGCACACGGACGGACCAACGATAGCAAACATGCAAATATACAAAGTACACAGTACATATAGAACTAAATCAATACAATAGTATAAACCATATATACAGAAAAACCAGGTATAGCAGAGTGGACAACGGGGAGGCGGGTGGGTCAGTGAGGAATCCACAGGCAGATATAGTATCTACCAGAAAAAGCGTTACCGAAGGTAAGTAACTTGTTCTTCTGATAGATACATCTGCCGTGTGGATTCCTCACCTTGTGAATAGATTCCCACAGCAGTCCCCACTCCCGGAGGAGGGTGCCCACTCTGCTACACCAGGAAGTCTTGGAGGACAGAGCGCGCGAAGTGGCCATCCCTCCTCACCTCGGTATCCAAGCAGTAATGCTTCGCGAAAGTGTGGAGGAGGCCCAAGTCGCGGCCCTGCAAATATCCTCAACAGGTACACCCCTAGACAAAGCAGATGTTGCAGACTTTGCTCTAGTTGAATGAGCTCTAATACCCTCAGGAGGGTCCTTACCCGCAAGAGAGTAGCAGATCTTGATGCAAAGGATTATCCACCTGGAAAGAGTGCGCTTGTGCACCGCTCTGCCCTTCTTGCAGCCAGCAAAGCCAACAAACAGCTGGTCGTCCACCCGGAAGTCCTTAGTCCTGTCCAGATAGAAAGACACCGCCCTCTTAGGGTCCAGGCGATGCAGCCTCTCTTCCTCCTTAGACGGGTGAGGGGGAGGATAGAAGGCAGGAAGGGTAATGGACTGCCCAAGATGGAAAGGAGTCACCACCTTAGGCAGAAAAGCAGCCCTGGTCCTAAGAACCATCCTTTCAGCATGAATGGTCAGGAATGGGGGTTTGGAACTTAGAGCTTGAAGCTCACTTACCCTCCTTGCCGAGGTGATTGCAACGAGGAAGATAGTTTTAAAAGAGAGAAACCTCAATGGACACTTGTGCAAGGGTTCGAAGGGAGAACCCATTAAAAAGGTCAGCACAAGATTCAAATCCCAATGAGGAACAATAAAAGGAGTAGGAGGAAACATATTCATGAGACCCCTTGTAGGAGAGTAGGGTCTGCTATCCTATGGTCACCCCAATTTTTGCTTTTTGCTTCACTGGTTTTCGACTTACTGAGGCTGTGGGCCTGCTAATCAGACCCCCAGCCTGCTGTTCTCTCTCTAAATTTATAATACATGTGCTATAGGTACATACCACAATTGAAAATGGACTCCTTGTCAGCCCCTGTACCATGCACTATAGGTGCCCAGGGCATAGGTGCCACCAAGGCCTACCAGGGGCTGAAGCATAGCTTTTGCCACCCCTGGCTGGTTCTTAAATTGACACAACTGGCTGATCACTCAGCTGGGGCAAGTGGGTGTAATCACCCCTTGCTTAGATATAGTATACCTATATCTAAACCTATATCTGGACACATATATAGCCTGTAAGCCACTCCTATGGAAGGCCTCATCAATCCTGGAGGCAGAGTGCGTGGTTTTATGTGAGATGGTGCTCTGGCATGAGCTAAGCCTGTCTGCAGCTGTCGGGAACAACTCCCTAAGCTGATCCGGGATAATGCCATACCATATACTCTTAAGCGCCTTATAATCCTCGCGGTTATATAGCAACTTTGGTTTGGCTTTATCAAAACATGTCGTGTAAGGTGTCATACGAATTGGAATACTACCCCCTCGCCAGTTCTGGCGACGGGGGTAGCATTCCACCCTTCTAGAGGGAGAAGACATGTTACTTTACTGAAACGCGGTTGATTTAAAATGAGCCTCAGATCCACAAAATGGATGCCCCTGCCACAGACACGGGTCTGACCTCCTGCTGCTGACCGAAACCCGGCAGAGGAGGCCTGGACAAAGAGTTTCCTGTCACAGGGCGGTGTCAAACCACCCCAGACAGGAGATAGTGGATTGGAGTAGGGAGGTTTCAATGAAACCAGACACTGCCTGGGGAGCACAAGGCTGCCCCTTGCAGGATCCGGCCAAACCGGTTCTGGGGCCTCCCAGCCCCTGTCCCAGCGCGGCCAGGATCAAAGGAGAGGGGTGTAACCACCCCCTTCCTGGGTCCCACCCATAGGAGGGGACCTAGCAGGATGTCCAACCCCCGAGATTCGAATAAGAGGGGGAGCAGTCCCAACGGACCTCAGATCATCCTGAAGAAACATAAGAAACGAAATCTGGACCCTTCGACTTTCTACACGACGTGAGAAGACTGAAGAATCTCCCTTGTGGTCAAGGAGTGACCACCCTGTGCAAACAGGCACCATCCAGCCCTCGACCCTTGCTTTGTTGCAGTTCCCGCCGGAACTCGAGCGACAGAGATCGACGAGATCAAGCTTGCCTGCCTTCTACCTGCCCGATCCACAGTCCCTGCAGAGCTGAGACCCGTGGAGGCGACCGGAAGCGTGGGGCACGCCATCTTGAAAAGGCCACGAGACGCTGACCGTGCGGCCCACGAGTGACCCTCGAAGCTGTACACCGGGGTTTGAGAAGCCCCAGCCCCGAGCTCCACTTGCACCAAAGCTCACCCCTCCACACTCGACGAGTGCTGCGTGGGGCCCTTCTGCTTGTGTGCGCTCGACGCGTTGGCCCGGTCACTTGCCAGCTGGCTTGTGGCCCCTGTGCCGACGAACTTTGAAATACGACTTGCTTTTCTGGTTGCTCCAGATCTGCACCAGCTCCTGTGAAAAGGAGCACCCACTCTGACCCTCCTGGTTCGAGTGATAAGCAATCTCCCGGTTCCGCGTGGATTGCTTTTGCCAAGTGCTGTTTGCTGCAATCTTGAAGCCGACGGTGCTGACGGCGAGAGCCTACGTGGGACAGATCGTGACCTGCTCCTGGACGTCGCAGATGCCCCAGAGCCCACGTGACAGCGGAGAGAAGCTTATCGACAACCGCCTGATTGCGCCCGACATTGCCTGGTTCCGTCCTGGTTCCACCCTGGTCACTGCTGAGTGACCCAGACTCTGTCCCCTCTGCTTTCAGGTACTTTTCTACTTCGATCCACCCTTGGATCGCACCGGACACTTCTGCTTCACAGCGCCTGCAGCTGCAACAGCTCCAAGCACCAAGAACCTGCGTGACAGAACCCGACGCCACTTCGACCCTGTGCACCCACGGCCTGTGGGTGAGGTAACTTTGCAACGCCGGTGTCTTTACACTGGTACACACCTCTAGGGTCTGTGTCTAAAGTTTTGTGTTCCTAGGTTCAGCAGAAGTATCTTTTTATTCACTTTAATTGACTTTTACGCACCATTGACAGTGCATTGGTGCGCGCCGCACTTTCCGTGCTGCACCCGTCTCCTGTGGGCTACTCCCGACTTCTTCATTGCTTGTCCTGACTGCTCCCAGCGAATCCCTAGGCCCTAGGCCTAACCATTGTTCGATAAGTGTTACTTATACCACTTTTTTAATATATGGTCTGAGTGGCCACCCGCCCTCATCCATAAACGTGCAACTTTATATGTGTAACAGTGCTTTTGATTTAACGCTTGTGCCCCTTTCCTCATAAAGAGTACTGGGGAGTAATTTAGAAATAAATACATATATTTTTATAATATATACTTGTGTGGTGTCCTTTCATTTGATTACAGGATTGTATGTGGTAAAACAGCTCGCTTAACACGACCTCTTAAGTTAAGCCTTTAAGGCTGCTTAGTCCATGCTACCACTAGGATAGCTTGTCTACAAGGTTGACTTACAACCTGACATCTTTGGGGTTTGTTTGGACTGATACCCAGTGGTTCCAGAATTGGAAACACTACATATCAGGCCAACTTCTCACATTGGTGTGCAGCGGTGCGGATTTGAGCTTGCTGTTTGTTTTACCATTGCAATCTTTATCAAATTGAAAGATCACATCAAGTACCTCTAGGTACATATAAATCAAAAGCTTAGCATATTAAGTTCTACTGAATTTAGTAGTTGTAGATTAAAGGGATTAGCACACCCTGACTACAACTCACTAGCAAGGTACAGTAGGAAACCACTTAGTGTATAAGTGCACCACTTACACCTCACTAGCAGTCATGTCTGATACAGGTAGAGCTTCAGGCTCTGCTCCTGTAATAGTTGATCCTATAGGGACAACATCCAGATATGACAACCTTAGCCACAAAGACCTGAGTGCCTTGTGCACAGCCAGGGGGCTAAAAAAGGGCAGAGGCCCTACCATTCCTTCCCTAGTAGCTCTCCTAGAAAAGGATGACCTAGATAAGGTGAGTCAGACTCCCTTAGAAACAGAGGAAGGGATAAACTCCCCTGAGAATGAGGATCTTCAAGATGATGTAGTGGAGGAGGAAGAAGAAGAAGAAGAAGGCTCTGATTTAGATGAGCCTGAAGATCAGGATCAGGGGGGAAACCAGGTACAGGTTGCCAGGCTTAACCAGGCCAACTTGGACCTACATGGGAATGGAGAGGGCCAGCACCACTCCAGATCTCATAACCAAATTCTCCCAGGTAATAGGAGGGTGAGATCTCTATCAAGGGATTCTCATCTTTCTAGTGCCTCAAGAGAATCTCAAAGAGGAATGACTTCCTCCCAGAGAAAAGAGCATAGGGCCAGGATGAGGGCTGTCCAACTCCAAATAGAAAGGGAAGAGGTAGCCTTGGCTCAAGCTAAACTTGCTTTAGCAAGAGAAAAAAAATTGTGTGGCTTAGATGCCACTGGTGGCAGCAAAGTTCCTAAAGAAAAAGACAGGGCCTATGACAATAGAAACCTGACAAAAATTGTGCCCCCCTACAAGGAAGGGGATGATATCCACAAATGGATGACTGCTCTTGAGAGGGCCTGCATGGTACAGCAGGTCCCTGAGGATCAGTGGGCAGCAATTTTATGGTACTCCTTTTCTGAGAAAGGGAGGGACAGGCTCCTCACTGTTAGACCTGAGGATGCCAAAAACTACTCTGTTCTGAAGAGTGCTCTTATTGAAGGGTTTGGCCTAACCACTGAGCAATACAGGTTGTTGTTCAGAGACACCCAAAAAGCACAGACTCAGGACTGGACTGATTTTGTAGATTGTGCCACTAAGGCTCTGGAGGGTTGGCTGCAGGGAAGTAAAGTTTCAGACTATACAGGATTGTACAATCTTATGATGAGAGAACAGATCCTTAATAACTGTCAGAACCAGCTGTTGCATCAATACCTTGTTGACTCTGATTTGACCTCTCCCCAAGAATTGGGAAAGAAGGCAGACAAATGGGTCAGAACAAGGATTAAGCAGAAAAACCAGAACCAAGGTGACCAGAAGAAAACAGACCAGAAGGGTGGGAATCAGAAAGATAAAGAAAAGGACCAGAAGTCTTCAGGCCCCCAAACTAGCAATAAGGAGGGGGGTTCCCAAAATGGAAACAAGAAAAAGAAGAATGATGGCCCAAAGAAACCTTGGTGTAATACCTGCAAATCAGTTTCACACTGGGGCAGTGAATGCACTAAGAAAAATCCAGTCCCCACCACTGCAGCTCCTAAAGCAACTGCACCCCCTAGTACAGTCAGCAGTGGTGGTACACAGCCAAAGGGTTTAGTAGGGTTGACCCTGGGTACTGAGGTGGAATCTGGCCTAGTCAGAATCCCCACACAGGCAGTTCTCCTATATGATGTGGACATATCTTTGCCCACTGCAGTAAGCCCCAGTAACCTGGGCAAATATAGGCAGACTCCCTTAATTAATGAGAAACTGGCTCAGGCCTACAGGGACACTTGTGCCAGTGTCACAATGGTGGCACCTGGCTTTGTGGACCCTGGACAAATTGTACTAGGTGAAAGTTACCTAGTGACCAATGCAAGCAACTCCACTACTTCCCATAGTGTGGCTGTTGTGAACTTCTCCTGGGGAGGGGTAGATGGCCTAAAGAAAGTTGTTGTGAGTGCAGACCTCCCAGTAGACTGTCTGTTAGGCAATGATCTTGAAAGCTCAGTTTGGTCAGAAGTGGAGTACAGGACTCATGCAGAAATGCTAGGGATTTCAGCTCATGTCCTTGCAGTGACAAGGTCTCAGGCTAAGAAGTGCCTTCCTGAACCAGTGGTGGATCTTGAAACAATAGACCAACCACAACCCAAGAGAAGGAGCAAGAGGGTTAAGGCTGTGCCTTCCCACTTGCCCCAGGTTGAGGATCAAGTTTCACAGGAAACTGATTCTGCAGTCCAAGAGGAGACTGTCTCAGAGGAGCTTGAACCTGATCAGGTTGAGTTTCTGGGGACAGGGGGACCCTCAAGGGCAGACCTGGGGCAGGCCCAATTAGATTGCCCTTCACTTGAACCCCTCAGACAGCAAGCTGCTGCTGAGGCTGCAGGGAATGCTCAAGGTACCCATAAAGTGTATTGGGATGAAGGACTCCTTTATTCAGAGGCTAGAGACCCCAAGCCTGGCACAACCAGGAGGTTGGTTATACCTTTGAAGTTTAGGGGCTTCCTTCTTACCTTGGCCCATGATATTCCCCTTGCAGGACACCTAGGCCAGAATAAGACTTGGGACAGGCTTGTTCCACACTTTCACTGGCCTCACATGTCAGAAAATGTCAAGGAGTTTTGTCGCTCCTGTGTCACTTGCCAAGCCAGTGGTAAGTCAGGTGGCACAACAAAGGCCCCCCTGATACCACTACCTGTGGTGGGGGTACCCTTTGAAAGAGTTGGAATAGACATTGTGGGTCCCATGGATCCTCCAACAGCATCTGGGCACAGATTTATACTGGTGGTAGTGGATCATGCCACCAGGTACCCAGAAGCAATTCCCCTGAGGACCACCACAGCTCCTGTGGTGGCAAAAGCCCTCATTGCAGTTTTCTCAAGAGTGGGCTTTCCAAAGGAGGTTCTTTCAGACAGAGGTACCAACTTTATGTCTGGATACTTAAAAGCAATGTGGAAAGAGTGTGGAGTAAACTATAAGTTTACCACACCCTACCATCCACAGTGCAATGGGCTTGTGGAAAGGTTCAACAAGACCCTAAAGGGAATGATAAAAGGTTTACCAGAGAAGCTTAGGCGGAAATGGGACATCCTTTTACCCTGCTTGCTCTTTGCTTACAGAGAGGTCCCACAGAAGGGGGTTGGCTACAGCCCTTTTGAACTTTTGTTTGGCCACCCTGTAAGAGGTCCATTGAGTTTGGTGAAGGAAGGATGGGAGTTACCTCTCAAAAAGCCTAAACTAGACATTGTGGACTATGTACTTGGTCTCCGCTCCAGGATGGCTGAATACATGGAGAGAGCATCCAAAAACCTTGAGGCAAGTCAGGAATTACAGAAAGCCTGGCATGACCAAAAGGCTGTTCTGGTTGAGTACCAGCCAGGGCAGAAGGTGTGGGTGTTGGACCCAGTGGGGCCAGCAGCTCTCCAGGACCAATGGACTGGACCCTACCCTATCATTGAAAAGAAGGGAGAAGTCACCTACTTGGTTGACTTTGGCACCCCTAGGAGCCCCCACAGGGTGCTCCATGTCAATCGTTTGAAAGCATTTGTTGACAGGGAGGACATGAGTCTCCTCATGGCCACAGATGGGGAACAGGAGGAAGAGAGTGACCCTCTCCCAGACCTGCTTTCCCAGAACCCTGATGATGGTTCAGTTGATGGAGTAGCCTTGGCAGGCAGCCTCACTGAGCAGCAACAGGTGGACTGCAGACAGGTGTTGCAGGCCCACAGACATTTGTTTTCACTCACACCCAGTCAGACTAACTGGTGCACCCATGAGGTGGATACTGGTGACAATCTGCCTGTGAAGAATAAGATCTACAGGCAACCTGACCATGTCAGGGATTGTATAAAGGCTGAGGTGCAAAAGATGTTGGAGCTTGGAGTGATTGAGCCATCAGAGAGCCCATGGGCTAGCCCAGTGGTCCTTGTGCCAAAACCTCATACCAAAGATGGGAAGAGAGAAATGAGGTTTTGTGTGGACTACAGAGGTCTCAATGCTGTCACTAGGACAGATGCTCATCCCATTCCAAGAGCAGATGAGCTCATTGATAAATTGGCTTCTGCCAAGTTTCTGAGCACATTTGATTTGACAGCTGGCTACTGGCAAATCAGACTAGCTGAAGAGTCAAAAGCCAAAACAGCATTCTCTACCCCTAGTGGACATTATCAGTTTGTGGTAATGCCCTTTGGTTTGAAGAATGCACCTGCCACTTTCCAAAGGTTGGTGAACCAAGTCCTTGCTGGGTTGGATGACTTTTGCGCAGCATATCTAGATGATATTGCTGTCTTTAGCTCCACCTGGGAGGATCACCTGATCCACCTGAAGAAGGTTCTGGAGGCCCTGCAAAAGGCAGGCCTGACTATCAAGGCTACTAAGTGCCAGATAGGGCAGAGCAAGGTTGTGTACTTGGGCCACCTAGTAGGTGGGGGTCAAGTTCAACCACTGGAGAGCAAGATCCAGACCATACAGGACTGGACTCCTCCAACTACCCAGACACAAGTCAGAGCCTTCTTGGGCCTGACTGGGTATTACAGAAAATTTGTAAAGAACTATGGGTCCATTGTGACACCATTGAATGACTTGACATCCAAGAAGATGCCCAAAAAGGTTCAGTGGACAGTTAGCTGTCAAAAGGCATTTGATGACCTGAAAAAGGCCATGTGCTCTGCACCTATCCTGAAGAGTCCTGACTACTCCAAACAGTTCATTGTACAGACAGATGCTTCTGAGTTGGGGGTGGGAGCTGTGCTTTCACAACTTAATCAAGATGGTCAAGACCAGCCCATTGCTTTTATTAGCAGAAGGCTGACCCCCAGGGAGAAACGTTGGTCAGCTATTGAGAGGGAGGCCTTTGCTGTGGTTTGGGCCCTGAAGAAGTTGAGGCCATACTTGTTTGGTACTCACTTCCTAATTCAGACAGACCATAAGCCCCTCTTGTGGCTAAATCAGATGAAGGGTGAAAATCCCAAACTGCTCAGGTGGTCCATTTCCCTACAGGGGATGGACTTTACAGTGGAGCACCGCCCAGGGACTGACCATGGTAATGCAGATGGTCTCTCCCGGTACTTCCACTTAGAACATGAAGACTTATCTGGTCAAGGTTAAGTTTAATGTCCCTGCGTTTGGGGGGGGGTTATGTAGGAGAGTAGGGTCTGCTATCCTATGGTCACCCCAATTTTTGCTTTTTGCTTCACTGGTTTTCGACTTACTGAGGCTGTGGGCCTGCTAATCAGACCCCCAGCCTGCTGTTCTCTCTCTAAATTTATAATACATGTGCTATAGGTACATACCACAATTGGAAATGGACTCCTTGTCAGCCCCTGTACCATGCACTATAGGTGCCCAGGGCATAGGTGCCACCAAGGCCTACCAGGGGCTGAAGCATAGCTTTTGCCACCCCTGGCTGGTTCTTAAATTGACACAACTGGCTGATCACTCAGCTGGGGCAAGTGGGTGTAATCACCCCTTGCTTAGATATAGTATACCTATATCTAAACCTATATCTGGACACATATATAGCCTGTAAGCCACTCCTATGGAAGGCCTCATCAATCCTGGAGGCAGAGTGCGTGGTTTTATGTGAGATGGTGTTCTGGCATGAGCTAAGCCTGTCTGCAGCTGTCGGGAACAACTCCCTAAGCTGATCCGGGATAATGCCATACCATATACTCTTAAGCGCCTTATAATCCTCGCGGTTATATAGCAACTTTGGTTTGGCTTTATCAAAACATGTCGTGTAAGGTGTCATACGAATTGGAATACTACCCCCTCGCCAGTTCTGGCGACGGGGGTAGCATTCCACCCTTCTAGAGGGAGAAGACATGTTACTTTACTGAAACGCGGTTGATTTCAAATGAGCCTCAGATCCACAAAATGGATGCCCCTGCCACAGACACGGGTCTGACCTCCTGCTGCTGACCGAAACCCGGCAGAGGAGGCCTGGACAAAGAGTTTCCTGTCACAGGGCGGTGTCAAACCACCCCAGACAGAAGATAGTGGATTGGAGTAGGGAGGTTTCAATGAAACCAGACACTGCCTGGGGAGCACAAGGCTGCCCCTTGCAGGATCCGGCCAAACCGGTTCTGGGGCCTCCCAGCCCCTGTCCCAGCGCGGCCAGGATCAAAGGAGAGGGGTGTAACCACCCCCTTCCTGGGTCCCACCCATAGGAGGGGACCTAGCAGGATGTCCAACCCCCGAGATTCGAATAAGAGGGGGAGCAGTCCCAACGGACCTCAGATCATCCTGAAGAAACAAACGAAATCTGGACCCTTCGACTTTCTACACGACGTGAGAAGACTGAAGAATCTCCCTTGTGGTCAAGGAGTGACCACCCTGTGCAAACAGGCACCATCCAGCCCTCGACCCTTGCTTTGTTGCAGTTCCCGCCGGAACTCGAGCGACAGAGATCGACGAGATCAAGCTTGCCTGCCTTCTACCTGCCCGATCCACAGTCCCTGCAGAGCTGAGACCCGTGGAGGCGACCGGAAGCGTGGGGCACGCCATCTTGAAAAGGCCACGAGACGCTGACCGTGCGGCCCACGAGTGACCCTCGAAGCTGTACACCGGGGTTTGAGAAGCCCCAGCCCCGAGCTCCACTTGCACCAAAGCTCACCCCTCCACACTCGACGAGTGCTGCGTGGGGCCCTTCTGCTTGTGTGCGCTCGACGCGTTGGCCCGGTCACTTGCCAGCTGGCTTGTGGCCCCTGTGCCGACGAACTTTGAAATACGACTTGCTTTTCTGGTTGCTCCAGATCTGCACCAGCTCCTGTGAAAAGGAGCACCCACTCTGACCCTCCTGGTTCGAGTGATAAGCAATCTCCCGGTTCCGCGTGGATTGCTTTTGCCAAGTGCTGTTTGCTGCAATCTTGAAGCCGACGGTGCTGACGGCGAGAGCCTACGTGGGACAGATCGTGACCTGCTCCTGGACGTCGCAGATGCCCCAGAGCCCACGTGACAGCGGAGAGAAGCTTATCGACAACCGCCTGATTGCGCCCGACATTGCCTGGTTCCGTCCTGGTTCCACCCTGGTCACTGCTGAGTGACCCAGACTCTGTCCCCTCTGCTTTCAGGTACTTTTATACTTCGATCCACCCTTGGATCGCACCGGACACTTCTGCTTCACAGCGCCTGCAGCTGCAACAGCTCCAAGCACCAAGAACCTGCGTGACAGAACCCGACGCCACTTCGACCCTGTGCACCCACGGCCTGTGGGTGAGGTAACTTTGCAACGCCGGTGTCTTTACACTGGTACACACCTCTAGGGTCTGTGTCTAAAGTTTTGTGTTCCTAGGTTCAGCAGAAGTATCTTTTTATTCACTTTAATTGACTTTTACGCACCATTGACAGTGCATTGGTGCGCGCCGCACTTTCCGGGCTACTCCCGACTTCTTCATTGCTTGTCCTGACTGCTCCCAGCGAATCCCTAGGCCCTAGGCCTAACCATTGTTCGATAAGTGTTACTTATACCACTTTTTTAATATATGGTCTGAGTGGCCACCCGCCCTCATCCATAAACGTGCAACTTTATATGTGTAACAGTGCTTTTGATTTAACGCTTGTGCCCCTTTCCTCATAAAGAGTACTGGGGAGTAATTTAGAAATAAATACATATATTTTTATAATATATACTTGTGTGGTGTCCTTTCATTTGATTACAGGATTGTATGTGGTAAAACAGCTCGCTTAACACGACCTCTTAAGTTAAGCCTTTAAGGCTGCTTAGTCCATGCTACCACTAGGATAGCTTGTCTACAAGGTTGACTTACAACCTGACATCTTTGGGGTTTGTTTGGACTGATACCCAGTGGTTCCAGAATTGGAAACACTACATATCAGGCCAACTTCTCACACCCCTCAAGAATCTCAAAACCACCGGAGATTTAAAGAGAGAAGGCTGATCCGGCAAACAAAGAAACGCCGACAAGGCCGAAAGATAACCCTTGACCGTGGCCACAGCCAAACCTTGCTGTGCCAGATAAAGGGCAAATTGTAAAATATTAGACAAATGAGCCTTCAAAGGGTCAATATCCCTCTCCCTGCACCAAGAAACAAATTTTGACCACCTATAGGAGTAAATGGACTTAGTGGTGTCACGCCTGGCAGAGAGAATTACATCCACCACCTCGTGAGGGAGAGAAAAAGAACTCAAGTTGCCCCGTTCAATCTCCAGGCATGAAGGTGTAATGTCTGGAGGTGGGGGTGTAGAACCTGCCCCTCCATCTGAGAGAGGAGGTCTGCCCTGTGAGGGAGACGGAGCGGCGGGTGAGAGGAGAGGTGGAGTAGGTCCGAATACCACACCCTTCTTGGCCAATCCGGAGCAACCAATATGACTTGGGCCCAGTCTTGACGAATCTTCCTCAGAACCCGAGGAATCAAAGGTATGGGAGGAAACGCGTAAAGGAGTTGATCTCCCCAACCCAACTGAAACGCGTCCCCCAATGCTCCTTGCATCGGATACTGGAGACTGCAGAATGAAAGGCAGTGAGCATTCTCGCGAGTGGCAAATAGATCCACCCGAGGAGTTCCCCACATCTGAAAGATGTCGAGAACAACCTCCGGGTGAAGCCTCCACTCGTGGTCGGCAGAGAACTGCCGACTGAGACTGTCTGCACGCACGTTCAGAACTCCGGCCAGATGATTTGCCACCAGACAAATCTGATGGTCCTGAACCCAGGACCAGAGACGCAGAGCCTCTCTGCAGAGACACTGCGACCCTACTCCTCCCTGCTTGTTGATGTACCACATCGCAGTCGTGTTGTCCGTTAGGACCTGAACCGAACGACTGCGAAGGGAAGGGAGGAAGGCCTTGAGCGCCAAACGAATCGCCCTCAATTCCAGAAGGTTGATGTGAAACAACCTTTCTTCCGGAGACCAAAGACCTTTGACCTCCAGGTCTCCCAGATGAGCACCCCACCCGAGAGTGGATGCATCCGTTATCACTGTGGCCACTGATGGAGGCAGTTGAAAAGGCTTTCCTTGCGACAGATTGCCTTCCACGCCCCACCAAGACAGATCCGCTGCAGCTTCCCTGGAGATCTTCACTGACTCCCTGAGATCTCCGTTGTGCTGATACCACTGCCTGCGGAGGCACCACTGGAGCGCCCTCATGTGCCAGCGTGCATGACTGACCAACAGAATGCAAGAAGCCATCAGACCGAGCAGGCGAAGGACCTTCAGGACTGGAACAACCGCTCCATTGTAGAATAAAGGAATCATTTCCTGAATGTCGTGAATCCTTTGAGGTGGAGGGAATGCACGACATACAGAAGTGTCCAGTACCGCACCTATGAACAGGTTGCGCTGGGAGGGCACCAGGTGAGATTTGGGTACGTTTATCGAAAAACCCAACCTGTGTAACAACTGAGTTGTCTCCTGCAGATGATGGAGCACCATCTCCGGCGACTCTGCTTTGATCAGCCAGTCGTCTAGATAAGGGAATACAGGAATCCCTGACCTTCTGAGATGCGCAGCCACCACTGCCATCACCTTGGTGAAAACTCGAGGCGCAGTAGTAAGTCCAAACGGGAGGACCGCAAACTGGTAGTGCTGCGATCCCACCGTAAAACGGAGATACTTCCTGTGCGACTTCAGGATTGGGATGTGAAAATACGCATCCTGCAAGTCGATCGACACCATCCAGTCTTCTTCCATCAGCGCCAGAAGAACCTGAGCAAGGGTGAGCATTTTGAACTTCTCCTGTTTGAGATAGAGGTTCAAAATCCTGAGATCCAGGATCGGCCGAAGCCTGCCATCCTTCTTGGGAATCAAGAAATACCGGGAGTAGCACCCTTGACCCCTCTCCTGCTCTGGAACCACCTCTATTGCACCCTTTCGAAACAGTGCCAGGACTTCCTCCTGCAGGAGAAGCAGGTGGTCCTCCGAACAATAACCTTGGCAAGGAGGGTAATTGGGAGGGAACTCCTGAAAAGGAAGTGCATACCCATTCTCTACGAGATTGAGAACCCAAAGATCTGATGTAACCGATTCCCAATCTCGTAGAAAGTGAGTAAGCTGACCCCCTACTGGCCCTACATGATCCAGAATGGAGGATCTAGGGCTGCTTTGCTGATGCGGGTGGGGGTTGGGCATTATTGGAGGAAGTGGAGGAAGAGGAGACTTGACGTCCACGTCCACGACCCCTCTGTCTACCTCTATAGGACCTATATAGAGGGTTCTGCTGCTGCTGCTGTTGTTGTTGTTGGCCCTGCTTGAAGGGACGAAAAGAAGATTTACCAAATCCCTTGAATTTTCTAGTCGTCGACCCTCTCATCTGCAGACCCAAAGATCTTGCTGTGGCACGGCTGTCCTTAAACCTCTCCAAGGCCACATCAGCCTTCTTACCAAAAAGGCCAGTTCCTTCAAAGGGTAAGTCCAGCAATGTAGACTGCACATCCGCTGAGAAATCAGAAGACTTTAACCATGCGGCTCTCCTGGTCGCAATGGATGAGCCCATAATTCTAGCAACAGAATCCACAGTGTCCATGCCGCTTTGAATGACCATGCGGGCCGCAGCCTGAGTGTCAGAGACCACTTCATTAAAGTTCTTCTTATCCTCCTCAGGAAGTTTTGATGACAATTGATTCACTGAGTCCATTAGCGCGTGCACATATCTACCTAAAAGGCAAGTAGCATTTGATGACTTAAGAGCCATGCTCCCAGAAGAGAAAGTCTTCTTCGCAGACTGATCTAATTTCTTAGACTCTTTGTCAGCTGGCACTTGAGGGAAAGAGCCTGCAGCCCTATTAGAGCAAGCCGCCTGAACCACAAGACTTTCCGGAGATGGATGCGTAGAAAGAAATGCAGGGTCATCAGGAGCCACCCTATAGCGCCTTGCAATAACCCTTGAAACTGCAGGAGCAGACAAAGGCCTCTTCCAAATCTCCTTAATTGGATCCGTCAAGGCATCAGTAAATGGCAGTGTAGGCTCAACAATCGAAGAAGGAGAATGCAAGACTTCAGTGAGGATGTTGGGCTTGTACTCCACTGTGGGCAGCTTTAAGCTAAGAAGGTCAGCAGCCTTCCTAATAACCACGTGATAGGGTGCCACGTCCCTTGATGGTGCATCAGAAGTCGAAGGCAGACCCCACTCGGGAGAGAGTTCCAGACCACTAGCATCCCGAAGCTCATCGAAATCATCATCATGATCAGGAAGCTCGCCTTCTTCCACATCAGAACTTTCATCATCCTTTTGTTCGAGAAGACGCTGAGCTCTTCGCCTCGACCACTCCAAACGAATCGAAGTCGACGGATCCGGTAACGACTCCGACGGAGCCGGTTCCGACGTCGATCGAGGAGCCGAAGCAGCAGGACGAGAGTCATGAACAGGTGTGGTACCTCGATCTCGACTGCGAGGTCGTTCCGGAGTCGGCGAAGCCGCATGCGGAGTCGAAGACCTCGGTGGAGCCGTACCGAGCCATGGTGAAAGAGGCGCCGGCATAAAAGGCATAAATGGAGCTGGGGCGTACGACTGAGGAATACCCAGATTGTACGATAATGGACCCATGGGACCACCAGGCGCTCCAGTGGGGTACATAGCCCTAGAATATACTCCAAACATCGCATTGAGAAAATGCGAGGGATCCTGTCCAGGACCAGGAAAGGAAGGGTACGGACCTACCGGATGTCCCAATGGAGGCCGCCCCGACACATCCTCACCTTGACCTTCTGGGTTCACAGGAGTCTCCGCTGAAGCCGGATCTTGAGGAATCACCTCTTCTTCCTCTTCATGCTCCGAGGATACCGGCTCCGGGTCCGGAGCCGGAGAACCTTCTTTTGATAAAGCAGGCGAAGGAGAGACAAAGTCTTTACGATGTTTGTGAGACCTTCTCTTCGAGTCAGAGGATTCCTTCTCCGAATGATGTTTCGAACTGTGCTTCCTCCTCTTATGCTTTCTCCTCGAGGAGCTCGAAGCGTGACCGGAAGCCGACTTAGATCTAGACCTAGATCTTTCTCTGGATCTCGACTTCGCTTTAGATCTCGACTCCTCTCCAGACCTCGAACCCGCTCTGGATCTCGACGCCGATCCCGACTTCGACCGAGACCTTTGCTTCGACTTCGATCTTCGTGACGTTGATCTCGAATATCGTCCAGAATCCTGTTTCACTTTCGCCAAAAGTAATTTAGCTTCACGCTCTCGAAGCGCCTTTGGATTCATTTTAAAACAGGAATCGCAGTTCTTGACGTCGTGACTCGAACCAAGACACCACAAACAATCCTTATGTGGGTCAGTGATGGACATCATGCTGGCACAAGACCTACATGGCTTAAAGCCTGTTTTCCTCGACGACATCTCCGGAAAAGAACCAAGTCGTAAGAGAGAAACAGTGACAATTATTCAACAGAAAGATACTAGGTATCGCAGAAGATCCCGAAAACCGTTAGCGTCGGAGACGCGGAAAAAAGGGAACTGACGTCATCACGCCGGCGTGGGCCTATTGTAGTGTCGGTGACGTCAGATGGAGTCGCGCGCGATGCCGGGCTCCTGTGACGCCGCCCACGTCGGCGTGCTACGAAGAAAATTTCCGAACTTTGCTGACGCAAGGGAGATATTCACAAGGTGAGGAATCCACACGGCAGATGTATCTATCAGAAATCATATGTATTAGCTTTTTAGTTTGTTCAACGTTGAAGGACACAGTGTTCCAAAATATTGTGCACCATATCTTTGTTCCCTTGAAACTTTCTCTGCAAGTTTCATTAAACAATGGCCGCCGCCGCCAATAACACCAAAACTGGTGGAGCTGTGGCTAACTAAGCCAAAGCAGCTTTCAATTATACAGGTTTTAATGAAACCGATGAGAATGCTATAAACATTCCTCCAAATTTAAGGAAGGCCATCACTTTAAAATAATAAAACATGGCGAACACCAAGAGGTGGTAGAGCAGCTTTTGTGATAACGGCACATGAATATCACCAGACCGAGGTATTCTACTCATGGATAGTATTCCCAGAATCAAATCCAGTAACACACGTGTTTCACTTCTACAAAGAAGATGAACCACCTATGGAATATATTATTTTCGAGGACATTGAAATTCCACTCACATACCAGGTTTAAAGGCGCCCTTAAACATTTAAATCACTTTACCAGGCTCGGTCCACTAGGTAGACCAGGAGCAACATGGCCGGTTTTAACCTGCTATACACCTGACCCTGAATCAATGTCGGACGATGAATTACTTAGTAATATACAAGGATTAATAGAATTATACAGTACAGCCACAACTGTCTGAAAGTCCTGAAAAGGCCTTTACTAAAAAACAATCCTACATCTTCTAAAAAGAAGTGGGAAAATAAACAACATTCAAAAGAGAAAGATTCTCAATCCTGAGGTAGGTCTCCTGAAAAGGAGCCCTCTGAAAGGAGGTATAACCTCAGGAATAGGGATAATTTGAAAAAACCTGACGGGTATCAAGATACTGATACACAATCCTCTTGTACCTTTCAGATATAGTCACAGACATCTGAAAGAAGAAGACGGTCAGATCAAAAAGAAGAACGCGTGAAGTCCAAAGCCGATCAAAACTTTCAGAAAAACAAACCAAAGCCTCAATTCTCCAAGAAGAAAGTAGCAGGTCTAAAGATTAGACATGCCGAGGATTCTGAGAACACAGCTCAGGAACGGAGAATAGGCTCAGACCATGTTGGACAGCGCAGCAGAAGTATCATAGCTCGCCAGAACCTGAAGGGACTTCTGGAGACAGTGGACCTGAATGAAGACATTCAAGTTGAAACTGCTGACACCAGGGTTAGCTCTCCACACAGGTTATATGAAATAACACTGCGGATGGAGGGAGACATACCAAGAAAAGTGAAAGCACTCTTTTGGGTTACAATATACTTCTAGCAGAATAGAACTGGCCACCAGAATTTGTCAGGGAGTGCCCACATGGCAAGACATCATTATGCCAGCCTTCTCCAACCATGTTCCAGTACATTTAAAATATACTTATGCCAGGAAATGGACTGTCTCTCAAGCCCCAGCTTTATATAAAAATCATGTAAGATGGGATGAGGACTCACCTCACCAAACAATCCAGTTAAAAAAATCAACCAACTGCACAAAGGCAGTATCCAATTAAGCATTACATTGAATACCAAGGGATGATTGAAACATGCACCTCTTCAATGACCAATCTTTTGTTTCCTGTTTCCAAACCAGACAATACATATTGTCTAGTTTTGGATTACAGACACCTAAACTCTTGTTGTAAAACATTTGTAGTGCAAAATGCACACAGTACAGCATTACTGAATAACATTGTACCTAAAAAATAGAAAACCACATTAGATAATTCTAACGCTTTCTTTTGTCAAAACATTGCAACTGAAAGTAGGCATTTGACCGCTTTCTCAATAATGGGGACCCAGCGTCAATTCTGTCGTCTCCCTCAAGGATTAAAGAATAGTCTGGGGTTATTCTCAGCAAGGGTAACAGAGTTGCTATAAATTTATGATGACGAGGCATTGTCATATGTCGATGATATCTGACAGACGATGACCTGAACAGGCACTTGAACAGGGTGAACACCATTATACTGGGCTTTACCTCTGAAGGGTATAAATTAAATTTAAAAAAATGAAGAATTGCCCATCTCAACGTCCTTTTTGTAGGATATGAACTATCAAGTGAAGGCAAAAGCCTGGCAGCCACCTTTTTAAAAAAGTGTGCACTGCTACAACCTCCAAAAAGGCTGAAAATCTTAGTAGATTCTAGGTTTCCTGAATTTTGGAAGAACTTACATTCTAAACTACTCAGAAAGGGTTAAACCTCTCTACGAATTAATCAAACCTGATTTTAAAAATATACATTGGACAAAAGAACACGCAGAAATTTTGCGTTCACTCCAGACATCTTAGCAACTAAACATTAACAAACACGCGTAAACATACGCAATTTAGTGAACCGAATTATTCCGGGTCAATGCTGATTCACCTACTTAATTTTTAATAAAAGGTGAAAAAATACCAATTGCATACAAATCACATTTGTACGCGCAAGCAGAAATGAAATTCACATTGACAGAAAAAATTCTGACAGCAGTTTAAATCGCTGTAGCAAAAGAAAGAGCCATAGCACAGGGGAAACGCATTATGGTTGTAACTCCTGTATCAGCCTTAGAGACAGTTACAAAAGCGAGAATTCCGAATGCAAAAGCGTTACATCCAAGATGGATACAACGGGTTAATTCTCTTGCTGCAACTGATGTTGAATACGTTTTTCATCCTTATTTAAAAACACAAGCATTCCTGCAATATGAACACGAATGTCCTCTGCCTACTGAAATTCTACCTTTAGACCAGTATGAATGTATAATTTATACTGACAGATCAGCACAACCCGCTACGGGGGGTAAGCAAGCTTATAGTGCTGCATGTGTGATCGTTAAAGGTTGTATGCGCGATGGCAAATTCAGACCTTTGGTCAAAAAATACAATCTCTAGGAGATTGTACAGCTCAGCGAGCTGAACTTCAAGCATTCATAATGGCACTTTAAAATACGGACCACAAATTCCCCACACTCATAGTGTGCGATTCCTTTTACTATGCTTAATCTTACAATGAATATTTACAGAATTGGCTTCAAAACGGTTTCAAAGATGCTAATGGTGGCACAATAAAGCATAAAACGCTTTGGGAACAAGTAGTTCAGTTGCGAAACGGACTACAAAACACTCACGTGATACACACACTGAATCATCAACGTGATGGCGTTCATGTTGAAGTGAATTCATTGGCTGATGAAACCGCGAAGGGGGCTGTGCAAACTGCTTCCGTAGCTGTAATTACTCGTTCAAAAACGAAAATAGACAGTGAAATAATACTGGCTGTCAATGCTTCAAGCAAAGGCAGCGGTGCAGCGTTACCTAAAAAGTTTCCACTCAAATACTCATATATAATTGATGTGAACAATGTTCTGTTCGCTCAAATCCCTGGAGTGGGGGATAGGGTAATTCAAAACATGGAACGTAGGACAGCTTTGATGTACGAAGCACTTCTGGGAAAGGGTCGGATACAACAGGGGATCTCTAGAACAATATTAACATTAAAAGAGACGTACTGGTGGCCAGGGCTGAATGCACATATTCACATCTTCGTCACTAACTGCATAAACTGCAATAGAGATCGCAGCACAGAACGCCACCAGATACCTGACTACAGTGTATTCAGCCCAGTTCAGACACCATTGTTAGACAGCATTAGACTATCTACATGTAGGCATCCTTATGGATGAATGCAGTCCCACAAACACTAAATTAAGGTGCATTTGGATGTGGCCTCAGCGCTCGGCTGACGTTCAAACTGTTATAAAAGATTTGTGAGTCTTTATCGGCACATACGCAATAGGCACACTACACTCTGACCAGGGCCGTACATTTAGCTCTTGAGCTTACAAAGAAGCCATGGCCAGTTTGGGCGTTTAATTGCGGTATTCTTCTCCATTCCATCCGGAGGGAAATTCTGTTGTGGAAAGTAAAAACCGCTACATAAAGCAGTCTATAACAGCTAGGGTGTTGGGTTCGGTGATAGGTGGGTCAAACATCTTTATGGGGTCCAACGTAGTTTAAACAATTTGCCAAGAATTTCTCTAGGGGGTGTCCCTCCATATGAGGTCCTATTCCTATTTGGGACAAGAATGTTGGTTCTGAATCTGGATTGTCATGGAACAGTGGTGGAAAATAAGAAATTTGATATCAAAGATCATTTGGCTGTTTTACAGGACTTAAATGAACTAAGATTAAAACAAAGCAACGTGTTCCTGAAGCCAATCACCACCGGTGAAAAACCAACCGTCCCAGCAAGGCCTGTCTGGATCCCAAAGCTTGGTGATGAAGTCATAGAAAAGATCGCGGACAAGAAGGAATTTGGGCCTTCTTACAGACAACCAGTACTTTTCCTAGCAATCCACGGATCCAGAACAGTACTACTGCCGCCCCTTGCTGGTAAAAAGAAGAAAAGATTTGTGCCCATCGACCTGATCAAACCACAATATGTGGCTGATATTAAGCAGTAGGCCATGTGGACTCGGACAATGTAGCAGACTCACTCCTCTAGCTACAATACAATAGGTTCAAACTGAGAGACTCCTCACCGTTGAAGATTCTACAGTGAGAAAAGGACTATGCAATAAAGCTATGGAACTTGTCCCTCTTGAGACCCACAGTTCGTCCTGATACACCTGTCTACAACGAAGTAACAAGTGATCAAGTGGTTCCAGCGATTTCAACAAATCCGGATGCAATTCCAACCATTGACAGAACTGCCTCTGGCTATTTCATTAACTTTGATACGTTTTCTGAGGATCCCATCGTACCTGAAACGACGCCAGCACAAAGAACTTTCAAAGAACAAGCAACAGATTTTTATCATCTCCTGAAAAAAGTCTTATCTGGTTTCACCATGGATTGAACTATGGATTGTTTTGGGAATTTCCTTCTTTCTACTTTGGTTAGCTCTGGAAATAACTCTGGGTATGCTGATAAATGGAAGATATATTCAAATGGACACAGCAAGTAAAAAAGTGAACTTACTTCTCCAGCCACACAAATCATCCCATTGTGAACAAAGAGACTTGTCAGCAGTGAACATCACATTCATTCCTATACCAGATGGTATAGTTTGAGACAGAACTGAATGACATTTTTGGCCCGTCGGAGCTTTTGAAGATTCCACACTTATTCAAGATTTCATTAAGTGACTTTATTAACTCTAGTACCTTTTCTGATGATTGCGACTTCGAGACTGTTAATAACATGATGGCTGATCTAGAAATGTCTGCAGTATTCGCAAATCATGAATATTTAGAGGGCTCATCAGACAATGAACAAATGTATTGTTATAATCATTATGGTCATCATTTCTTGCACAAATCTGCAATGCCTAGAAATGTATAACCAATGGGAACATTGTCCTACACCTCCAAAGGGTAGCTCAAAATATTTTGCAATGAAATTTCCATATTTTCAGGGATCAATGTATCCAATGCCGATTCATTCTATTTTAAAAATGTGAACAAGACAGGAACAAACAATATGTTAACCAATACAAAACAGATTTATTCTGCAGCCTTTATTGCCCAACTATCTAGACAGGGTTTCGACTTTTGGAAAGACAACATTGAGACAAAAACTGTCTGGGGTACAAAAGATTGGCAAGTGCAGGGGTTAGACACTTTGTTTAGAGCCTGTATCATCCCTGAGCAAATTATGTTTTTGAATGACACTGTCCAACAAACGTCTTGCCTTGGGTTAACCAAGATCAAAGACATGAACACACCGACCATACCTATACCTGCAAGTAATAGCACTACACGGGGGAGGTCGACATACATAATATTTTGAATCACAACAGATCAGATCCAGAATGGAAAAAATGGTTGCTCTGGCCCACAGACACAAACAACTGTCAAGATTGATTCCTGAACAAAACACAGGGTTTCACTATCAATAGGCCAGACCCAAGATATGTTCAAAGACAGCATCCTGGGGTAGTAACAATGTACATTGTAGGGAAACTATGCCTTGATTGGCTACAGAAATCTACACTGGAGGATGTAAAACAACACTTATCTTTACTTCAAGATGGCGCAGACCTTAGTGAATTCTTGCTAGGACCAAGAAAAGTGCATCAAAAACGTTTCATGTATGCCGGTATCTATGCTGCTTATAAAAAAATATGGAAGATTACCCAAGCAGAGACTGCAGAACAAATACGAGAAATTGATCGTATTAATTTAGAGAAATCTCTCTCTGTAGTAGACAATGGGTTAACGACTGTCATCCAAGATATATTCATTGGACAGCATTGTGTCTTCTGCCATAGACATCATGGAACAAGACTTGGTCATGCTGCAACATGGTTGGCCTCAATTACGTTCTATCATGCTATTAGGCTGGACGCTACAAAACTTGTGTGCAGGCTAAGTGCCTTGGCATTTAATCAACACTACGTCACTGTTTTCAGAATTCAATCTCACTGATAAACAGATCAAACTGGCACAGAGGGGAGCAGACTATACGGTGCGGAGCATTGAAAAACTGGAAAAATTACCATTCACAGTGGCAAAAAAACCAGCTACTGAGTGGATCATCCTTGGTAAAATCACTCTGCCGGTTCCAATTTTGCATTCTCAGTCTTGCCTAAAACACATGCCAGCAGGCAAATATGAAAGGTTATGTTATGTTAATATGTTATGTTAATAACGCATTTGTTAAGCGCACTATCACTGATTGGTTTCTTGGCGCTGAGATCAATAGTAACATAACGTGGATGAAGGGTGAAGAGTTATTGAAATGCTTGTCTGTAGAGCCAGGTCTTCAGGACCTTCCGAAATGAGAGGAGGTCCTGACAAGTCCGGATCTCAAGGGGGAAGGTGTCCCACAGGCAGGGGGCAAGTATTGCAAACCTACGGCCTCCAGAGCGCTTGAGTTTGAAAGGGAGCGTCTGGAGGAGTCCCTGGTGGGATGAGCGGAGGTTGCGAGATCGTACGTACTTAGTAATTAGTTGATCAATGAATTTGGTACTTTTTCAGTACAAGGATTTGAAGATCATACATCCTGTTTTAAAGGCACAGCGTTGGGTGACTGGAAGCCAATGCAGTTTCATGAGTAGGGGAGTGGCTGCATGCCACCTCGGTTGATTCAAAATCAGCCTAGCGGCATAGTTCTGTACCATCTGGAGTCGTTTAGACAGGTAGATGGGGAGACCTAGATAAATGGAATTCGCGTAGTCCAGATGGGACAGAACAGTGGCGAACACGACCTGGGTAATTGCTTCCAAGGTGAGTAGGCGCCGGACCTTCCGAATTTTTTTAAACTGAAAAAAGCATTTGGAGACCACCTGGCCCACTTGTGCTTTTAATGAAAGATCGCAGTCCACTGTGACCCCAAGTGTTTTAGCCGATGGAGAAGGGGTCGGGGCTTGACCTAGATCCGATGGCCAGTAGTGGGGGTCCCAGTGCTTGGTGCTATCCCCAGTCAGGACCAACTCGGTTTTCCCCGGGTTCAATTTCAGCTGGTTTTGGTCCATCCAAGCTTTGATGAACCTCATGGTCGATTGGAAGTGTAAGATGGAGTTTTCAGAGTGGTCGATTGTGAAGAGCAGCTGTAAATCATCTGCATAGTTGAAAACCTTCACCTGTTCGTCTCTAAGGGTCTGAATCAAAGGGAGGATATATAGATTGAACAGGTGGGGTGACAGGGAGGAGCCCTGTGGCACTCCACATGTGATGGACTGTTTGGCCCCAGCTAGGTCTCCAAGGCGTACCGCTTGAGTGCCGTTCTCCAAAAAGGGTTGGGTAAAGAATACATCAAGACATCCTGGGATTTACCATAAACACACAGATGTTGGTAAAATTTTTCTGGCGGATACAGTATCTGCCTGTGTATTCCTCACCTTATGAATATCCCCTGCGCCAGCATTCCGCTGAAATTTTTCGTAGCTCTTCTGCCTACGAGGTCGTCATAGCGTCATGTCTCAGCACGTGGCTCCACATGACGCCACCGGAGCCATAAGAAGACCACGTCGCCGTGATGACGTCAGTTCCACCCATTTATTCCGTGCCACCGAGGCAATACGGGCTAACCGGCCATAGAGACAATGCATACATAGTATACAGAATTACACTCAGTGTATAATAAAATAAGAAAGCTTGCATGTCAAACAAGACAACAATAAGCCAATAGAGGTAACAAAGTTTTGAGTACACACACATACATACATCAAATAACTAATAACTCAGCTTTTATGGTATAAAAGGGTGGACAACGGGGAGGTGGGTGGGTCAGTGAGGAATCCACAGGCAGAAACTGTATCCACCAGAAAAAGCGCTACTGACAGTAAGTAACTTGTTCTTCTGATTGATACACCTGCCTGTGGATTCCTCACCTTATGAATAGAATCCCACAGCTGTCCCTCACCAGGAGGAGGGTGTCCACCCTTCTATAACAAAAAGTTCTGCAAAACAGAGAGTGCAAAATGGCCATCCCTCCTCACCCCGGAATCTAAGCAGTAATGCTACGCGAAAATGTGGAGGAAGGCCCAAGTTGCAGCTTTACATATGTGCAAAACAGGAACACCTCTAGACAATGCAGAAGTAGCAGATTTAGCCCTGGTGGAATGAGCTCTAATGCCTTCAGGAGGTTCCTTACCAGCCAGAGAGTAGCATATCTTGATGCACGAGATAATCCACCTGGATAAATTACGCTTGTGCACCTCCTTGCCCTTCATACGACCAGCATATCCAACAAAGAGCTGGTCATTCTGACGGAAGTCCTTTGTTCTGTCCAAATAGAAGCTAATCGCCCTCTTTGGATCCAAATGATGAAGTCTTTCCTCCTCTTTGGATGGGTGAGGGGGAGGATAGAAAGTAGGATGGGTAGTGGACTGACCAAGGTGAAAGGGAGTCACCACCTTAGGCAGAAAAGCAGCCCTGGTCCCGAGTACCATCCTTTCAGCATGTATGGTCAGAAAAGGAGGCTTTGAACACAAAGCCTGGAGCTCGCTTACTCACCCTCCTGGCCGAAGTGATAGCTATCAGAAAGACCGTTTTGAAAGTCAAAAGCCTCAATGGACATCTATGCATAGGTTCGAACGTAGAACCCATTAAAAAAGTTAACACCAAACTCAAATCTCTCTGGGGCATAATAAAAGGAGTGGGAGGAAACATGTTTGTCAGTCCCTTAATGCATCTTAAGACTATAGGAGACTTAAATAAGGAAGGCTGATCAGGTAAACAAAAAATACGACAAGAGGAGGAGGAGCTACGTCACCAACCAAGATGGCCGCATAGTCTCCCGGCTCCGCTGACCCCCGTCCTACACTCGCTTATCCTGTCGAATATCCTGACCTCCTGCCCCGGATTCGTGTGGGTGAACTCGTCGGCACTCCGATGGTGTGATCACGGAATTTTTCTGATGTTCTGGGGTGAAGTAACATCGAAAATGTTTTGAGGCCTAACCCAGACTGGAAGCCGGGGTCTCGATTGCTGGTCTACCCGGGTCCAAAGTGAACAACAACGGACTGCTGAGGGTGGTTGGGTCCGGTCCTTGGAACTTTTGAAAATTTCTCTGGACTACTTTGCAACCATCTGCTGCCTGGTGCTGTACCCGAGGTGAGGCGACGGGTGGCGCGCGATACTGCGACGCGGGTGGCCCCGGCCCGGAGGCCCGGCACTAGCACCGCTGGTGCCCCGGGGTAGGGGTCCCGCCGCGCGTTGCTGCGTGCTGCTGGCCCGTCCCTCACGGCTTGTTTCTGCTCCGGCTTATCCTGTCCCGGAGAAGGGGCCTCTCCGTGGGGATCGGTATGCCTGCGTCCGTATGGAACCTGACGGAACCGACTCAATGTGGCCCTTCCTTGCGGATGGTAATGGCGGAACTTGCGGCGCTTCGCGCGATGGTGAGGGCCCAGGTCAATCATTGGCTGTCGGCAGCAGATGGGATCATGGGGCCGGGAGCAAGCCCTGACTTGATTTTTGGGACCCAGCAGCAGACTTGCCCCCTGTTGGAAGCCCCACTGGCGCGTTTGGACCCGGTGCTGGAAGCTGTGCCTGCCCCCGAAGAAATGGAACTCATCGTGTGTGCTGAGATTGGTGACTCTCTTATGTTCTCGGAAACATCGGTCCTACAGTTATCGGAGCATTTCGCTGCTTCCCCCATCCTGGACACTGTTGGCCCACACTTTGATCTGTGTCGGAGCGAGTCGCACCCCCTCCCCAATAGGTCTCCCAACATGGCGGATGGAACGATGCTTGGCTTTGGAGACGGGGAGGGACATCATTGGTGCAAGCCGTGTGCGTTGGGACCTGCTATTCCTCTCCCATTTGCTGACTCAAGCTTCGGCTGCTTCTGTGTGAATCTTGACTTTTCGGGGATGGAGCTTCTCCTATCCGAGGGACTCGGCAACTTTGTTAGACGGGGCCAAGGCTGAGATTGCGGGTTGAATTGTTTGCGATGGATCTATTGGTAACGGGACTGCTTCATTAACAAACTGATTCCGGGGCGGGGGGTTTGTGGTTCCCCCCGGGGTATTTTTGTAAGGTGGACAACTTTATTCGTGTTGGCTTAGGGGGGCCCCCTTTGTTAGGGCGGGGGGGGAGACCGGGAGCGCATGGACTATCGCCCTCCTCCGTTTCCCCGTTGGGTGGGGTTTCCTTTCTTTCTCCTTTTTCTCTGTTTCTTCTATATTTCGGGTTTGGTTCTCGGGCGACAGGCACACTGCTGGGGGGGGGGGGGCGTAGTCATCTGCAGGGGTGCAGGGTGGGGGGGTTGGGGGAGGGGATTTTTTGCTTTTATTTTGTTTCTATGGCCTTTTTTCTCTTCTCTTATCTTTCTTTGTCTTTTTCTTTTTCTGGGTCAGTGCAGTGGGTTTCCTTTGGTATCAATCACTGCTTTTTCATCTGTGCCTCAATTTTCGTGGTGTTCTCTGGGTCTTAGGGCAGGTGACTGCAGGCGCGAATTGACCGCAATGTCCCTTCACATCCTGAACCTCCTGTTTCAGCGCCATTGATTTGATCGATTACTGTTTACTGTTGCCACGTTTACTATTCTGCCTGTCATTTTTCGCTGCTGGGAAATTGTTTGGCACCTGATTCTTCCATCCTATACTATAAAATGAAAACGTTTTATATCCTGTTTTCCTAATTGGGCTGTTCAGTGACCGAGAGTATGCTAGCATGGAGATTCTGCTCCCCGAGGTGCTGCATGTGATTAAAATTGCTCTCTGTTTATCTATCTGCTTAGCGGCCGGCCCCTGGGGGTTGTAGGCCCATACTTGTATTTGGTTGAAATGTCAATAAAGGTTTAACAAAAAAAATGCCGACAAATATCCTTTTGCAGTGGCCACAGCACAACCCTGCTGTGCCAAATGAAGAGAAAACAAAGAACATCAGAAAGATGAGCTTTTAAGGGATCAACAGATTTCTCTCCGCACCACTTAACAAATTTAGACCACCTGTAAGAGTAGACAGACTTGGTGGAGTGTCGCCTGGCCGATAGTATAACGTCCACCACGTCAGGTGGTGGGAGAGTAAAAGAATTCAAGTTGCCCCGTTCAATCTCCAGACATGAAGGTGCAGGCTCTGGAGGTGGGTGTGTAGAACTTGCCCCTCCATCGGAGAGAGGAGGTCTTCCCTAAAAGGAAGGTTAAGCGGAGGGTGCAACGAGAGGTGAAGAAGATCTTTGTACCACACCCTTCTGTGCCAATCCGGGGCAATCAATATAACTTGGGCCCGGTCTTGGCAAATCTTCCTCAGAACCAGAGGAATCAAGGGTATGGGAGGAAACGTGTAAAGGAGTTGCAAGCTCTAACTCAACTGAAACGCGTCCACCCTAACGCTCCCTGCCTCGGAAACTGGAGACTGCAGAATGATGGGCAGTGCGCGTTCGAGAGTGGCAAATAGGTCCACCCGAGGCGTTCCCCCACGTCTGGAAGATGTGCAGAACTACCTCTGGATAAAGCCTCCACTCGTGGTCGGCGGAAAACTGCAGACAGACTGTCCGCACGCACGTTCAGGACCCCGGCCAGATGGTTTGCCATCAAGCAAATCCGATGGTTCTGAGCCCAGGACCAGAGCTGTAATGCCTCTCTACAGAGACGGTACGACCCTACTCCTCCCTGTTTGTTGACATATCACACCGCGGCAGTGTTGTCTGTTAGAACTTGAACCGACTGACTGCGGATGGAAGGGTGGACGGCCTTGAGCGCCAAACATATCGCCCGCAATTCCAAAAGGTTGATGTGAAGCAACCTTTCCTCTAGAGATCTCTGTTGTGCTAATACCACTGCCTGCGGAGACACCACTGGAGAGCCCTCATATGCCAGGGTGCATGGTTGACCAGGAGGTGCAGGAAGTGAACAGACCGAGCAGGCGAAGGACCTTCAGAACTGGAATAACCGCTCCATTGTAAAATAAGTGAATAATTTCCTGAATGTCGAGGATCCTTTGTGGAGGCGGGAAAGCTAGACATACAGTGGTATCCAGTACTGCCCCTATGAACAGGTTGCGCTGTGAGGGCACCAGGGGAGACTTGGATACATTTATCGAAAAACCCAATTTGTACAACAGCTGGGCTGTGACTTGCAAATGATGACTCACTATCTCTGGAGACTCTGCCTTTAACAGCCAGTCGTCCAGGTAGGGGAAAAATGGAATCCCCGAACTCCTGAGATGGGCAGCCACCATTGCCATCACCTTGGTGAAGACTCGAGATGCGGTAGTAAGACCAAACGGAAGGACCACAAGCTGGTAGTGTTGCAACCCAATCGTGAAACGGAGATACTTCATGTGCGACTTCAGGATTGGAATGTGGAAATACGCATCCTGCAAGTCGATTGACACCATCCAGTCCCCTTGTTGCAGCACCTGAAGAACCAGCGCTAGGGTGAGCATCTTGAATCTCTCCTGTTTGAGAAACAGATTCAAGATTCTGAGGTCCAGCATAGGACGTAACCTGCCATCCTTCTTGGGAATCAGGAAATACCGGGAGTAGCATCCTTGACCCCTTTCCTGCTCCGGAACAAATAGTTTCTTACCTGTCGGTGTAGTTTTGCAGCTTGAAGATCTTTCTTGATTCACTATCCTGTGCATTATTCCGCGGTCTAGTGGTTGGGTCCGGAATCGTAGTCTTTTCTTTGTTTCTTGTTTTTTTTGTAGCCCAGGTGGGCGTCGACGTCCCACCTTTTGGTGTCCTTCCGTGACGTCGGCACACTTCCTGAGGAAGCACCCACCCTTGGGCGCCATCTTCGGATTCTTTTTTTCCTCGTTTTGTGTCTGCGAATCCTTGGCAATGTTCAAGTAAGTTATTTAATCCGTCGTTTAAGGTATCTGTTTCAGTATTGACCTTGTCTTTTTCCACCTGATTCTCCAGCCTCATCTTTCTGGCGGAGGTGGGTGGGTTCGCTAGGGAATCCAGAAAGATCTTCAAGCTGCAAAACTACACCGACAGGTAAGAAATTATTCGTTTTGCAGCGTGAATCTTTCTAGATTCCCTATCTGTGCATAGACTTTGTAGCGGTTCGTTACTTTTGTGGCGGCTGGGTGAAAGATGAGCATTGGCTGTTGAATATATGTTGAAGCACTTTTTGTCCTACTTGTGCTTCCTTGTTCATTTGTATATCCACACAGTAGTGCTTAGTGAACATGTGCACTGAAGCCCATGTTGCCGCCAGGCAAATGTCTTGAATGGGTGTGTTAGCCAGGAAGGCTATCGTAGCTCCCTTTTTCCTAGTTGAGTGGGCACGTGCCCCCTCAGCAAGCTCTTGGTCTGCTCGTTTCTGGCAGAATTGAATAGTTTGTGCAATCCATCGTGCGATGGTCCCCTTTGTTACTGGTCTACCCAGGAAACTGATTGCGAAGGACACAAAGAACTGTTTTGTCTTCCTGTGTTCCTTTTATGTAGTGCATTACTGCCCTTCTAGCGTCCAGAGTGTGAAGTGCCCTCTCTGCGTTTGTGGTAGTTTTTGAAAGAAACTTGGTATTTGAACTGTTTGGTTGATGTGAAACCTCAACACCACCTTTGGCATGAAGTGTGGGTACTTTCTCATCACCACCCTATCATTGTGAATTTAGATGTAGGGTTCTTGTAGCGTTAGCGTCTGTAGTTCGCTCACCCTTCGCAGGGAGGTGATAGCCACCAAGAAGTTCAAGTTTAAAATTTGTATAGCGCACTACTCACCCAGAGGGTCTCAAGGCGCTTGAGGGAGGAGGGCTGTTTTCATTGTTAGCATTTGCAGGGAAGCCTTATGAATCGGTTCAAAAGGCACCTTCATGAGCTCTGTCGGGACTAGATTAAGGTTCCATGCTGGTGGCGGCATCCTCTTAGGAGGCGCGATCCTTTTTGCCCCTTCCATGAACCTCTTTACTATCTGTGACGTAAAGAAACTCTTGCCAATCTCTCCTCTTGTGTAGGCCACAATTGCTGCCAGGTGTACTCCGTGAGGATGAGCTTATTTTTGCCTTCAGCAGGTGCATGAGGTACCTTAGCACTGTTGACTCCCTTGTCATATTTCTGTGTAGCTTCTTCTTGCTGCACCATTGTGTGAACCATGTCCATTTCACCAAATAGCACCTTCGTGTGCTAGGCCTCCTTGCCTCTCGCAGTACCCGCAGGGTGCTCTCTGGTAACCTCAGGTGCACAAACTCTATGTCTTCAGGAGCCATGCTGCTAGGCTGAGGCTCTCTGGTTCTGGGTGTAGTACCTCTCCGTTTTGCATGGACAATAGGTCTTTTCTTCTCCTGAACTTGTGGGGTGCACCTTGTGCCATTTCTATTATCTGTGAGTACCATGTCTGCCTGGCACATTGTGGTGACACCAAGATTAGAGTCATGTTGCTTGTCCTGCACTTGTTGAGTACTCTGTGTATCAGGTGTATCGGGGGAAAAGCGTAAGCAAATGTCCTCGACCAGCTTATCCATAAGGCATTCCCCAGGGAGCCTTCCCCTGGTTGCCTGGAGGCGAAGCTTTGGCATTTTGCATTGTGGTGTGTTGCAAATAGGTCTACAGTCTTTGTTCCCCACCTTCTGAATAGCCTTAGTGTTTCCTGTGCATTGAGCTCCCCCTCGTGGGACGCCGATGTCTGTCTGCTGAGCCAGTCTGCCTCCACATTGTCTTTCCCTGGTAGGTGTATGGCTAGCAGGTCTATCTAGTGGGATGGCCCATCTCCATATCTCCTGCGCTAGGTTCGATAGCGGCGAGATTGCGTTCCACCCTGCTTGATGTAGAACATCGTCGTCGTGTTGTCCGTCTGGATCAACACTCTTGCTGTACAATTTTGTCTGGAAGGCTTTCAGGGCGAGGAACACGGTCTTCAGCTCTAAGTAGTTGATGTGTTTGACCGCATCCGTTGGAGTCCACAGACCCCTCACCCTGAGCTTGCTCATGTGTGCTCCCCATCCTTTCTGGAATGAGTCTGTGGTGATGGTCACCGTTGGGGTCGGTGGTGTTAGAGGCTTTCCCTTTGTTACGTTCTCCATGTTCCACCACAACATCTCCTCCTGAACTGTGTGCGTTACAACCACTAAATCTTCCCAACTCCCTGCAGCTTGTGACCATTGTTCTTGCAGCCATTCTTGGAATGTTCTCATGTGGAATTTGAATTTTGAATTTAAAAACATTTATATAGCGCACTTATACCATGCGGTTTCATGGCGCTTCAGAATGCGAGGGGATGGCAAGCGAGGAGAGTTAGGCAGCAAAAGCGCGAGAGAAAAGGAAGGTTTTAAGGTTTTTCCTGAATTCAGTGTAGGAGGATGTTGTGCGAAGTGCCGCGGGCAGGGAGTTCCAAAACACAGGGGCCAGAACAGAAAACTTGGTGCCGCCAGCCTTTTTCTTTTTAAATCGGGGAACAGTTAAGAGGGCCTGATGGGAGGATCGAAGTACTCTCCCTGGGGTGTAAGGCTTGATAGCCGAACAGATGAACTCTGGTGCTGTGCCCATTCTAGCCTGAAAGGTGAGGCACCCAAGCTTGAACAGGGCCCGCTCTTTCACCGGCAGCCAGTGCAGTGCCTGCAATAAAGGGGTGGCCCGATGATATTTAGGCAGGCCGTAGATAAGTCGGGCCGCCTGGTTCTGCACTAGTTGCAGCCGGTGAATGGCGTAGGCAGGCGCACCATTGTAAATGATGTTGCCGTAGTCAAGGCGCGACAACACCATCGCCAGCACTATGATCTTTAGGGCGGGGAGTGAAAAGAACCGAGAGATCTTCCTGATGGTTCTGAGGGAGAAGAAACAAGAGGAAACAACAGAACTAACCTGGGAGTGAACAGAGAGAGAGGGATTGAGGAAGATACCAAGGGTTTTGACTTTGGGGACCGGGAGTGGGGGAGCACCGAGTGGGGAGGGCCAGTGAGAAGGGGACCAGGGACTGCAACCACCTCCGGTCAAGACTAGTTCGGTCTTGTCCGGATTGAGTTTGAGGTGGTTGCAGTTCATCCAATCCTGAATGAACAGCATAACAGATTGGACATTCTGGAAGGATGAAGGGGAATGAGAAAGGTTGAAAATAAGCTGGAGGTCATCGGCGTAGTTGTACACCGTGACCTCGAGCTGCTGTAACATAAAAATGAGGGGGAAAATGTATAAGTTAAACAAAAGGGGGGAAAGTGAGGAACCCTGGGGGACCCCACACGTCACCTTGTGAGAGGCCGCAGTGAAACCGGTGAGATGGACTGCCTGAGCTCTGCCACTTAGAAAGGACTCAAGCCAAGCGAAGGCTAGACCCTCTATGCCCGCCGCCTTGACACGGGTGAGTAAGGTGGAATGGTCCACCGTGTCAAAAGCGGCGGACAGATCTAAAAGAATGAGGGCCTGAGGGAGGTTGGTGTCGATGCCCTCGCGTAGGCTGTCCATAACTGAGACCACTACCTTTTCCGTGGAATGGAGGGGGCGAAAGCCCGCCTGCCGAGGGGAAAGGCAGTGGTTGATTTCCACGTGGGAACTCAGAGTGGCGGTGACGTGGGTTTCTAGAACCTTTCCCAGGTAGGGAAGGAGGGAGATAGGGCGATAATTGGAAGGGGATGAAGGGTCCGCACCAGCCTTTTTTAGAATGGGAATAACGGCTGCAAATTTGTGGGGGGCGGGTACCACTCCATTGCTGAGAGAATCATTTAGAAGTGTGAGGGGTGGGGCTGGGCATGTTAGAAAGATTTCTCTCAATATGTGGGCGGGGGCGAAATCTAGGGGGGGAACCTGATTTCACCCTGTGAAGCAGGGGGAGAAGCGTAGCTGTGGTCAAGGGGGGGATGGTGGTGAGTTTGGAAGAAGCAGGGGGGGGGGGAAGGATTAGTGAAGGTGGGGGATGGGGGAGGGATGTTGGCCTTAATCTTTATCACCTTGTCCACAAAGAAGTCGTTAAGCGAGTCACAGAGAGATTGAGAGGGTGGGATAGAGGCCGAGACTCTGTTGGATGACGCGAGCTCGTGCACTGTGGCGAAGATTTCCTTCGACTGTGACTCTGCTGACAATATTCTATTGGAATAGAATAAGGTCTTGGCATCGAGGATGCTCTGTTTGTATTCCTTGAGCACAGAGAGATAGATGGTTTTTAGAGAGGGGCAGTAAGCTTTTCTCCATGCTCGTTCTGCCCTCCGTGCGGCCAGCTTTTTCTCCTTAAGAGTGGGAGTGAACCACCGGTTGGCGGCGTGGGCTCGCTTGACCGTAATACGCCTAAGAGGGGCGAAGGCGTCGCCCGCATGGGTCAACCAGTTGTTAATGGTGTCCAGTTGGACAGGGGCGGCGAGGCCTGAGAGGTCAGGGCTGGTGCTGGCTAGTGAGGAGCAGAAGGATGGCAGATCGACTTTGCCCCATTTTCTGGCCCAGGTGTTCTTGGGGAGTGGAGGCTTAATAATAGGGGCTAAGGCAAGGGAAAATGAAATTAAAAAGTGATCGGAAAAGGGGAAATGGAGGGGGGAGTAGTAGGGATGTTCAAGGTCCAAACTTGATCAAGTGAGTGGCCTTGAACGTGAGTGGGGCTGTGGATATGAGGGGTGAAATTAAGACTAAGCATAAGATCGGTGAAATCTTTGGACAAGAGACTCTCGGCAGGGTCGTTAGGCCAGAAATTTAGGTCACCTAAGACTAGCACTGAAGAGTTATTCACTACCAGCGTTGCCAGTATGTCCTGGAGGTTAGAAACAAAAGTGGGAGAGGGATGAGGGGGGCGATAGATGAGAACAGAGGTTAAAGGGGAGGATTGGGAGTTGGAGCGGATGACCAGGTAGTCCACTTCGGGGATGGGGGGGGAAGGAAGAGTCTGAAACTGAAGGTCAGTGCGGGCTATCAGGGCCACTCCGCCGCCTCTCCTGCCCTCTGGCCGGTCTGCTCGAAGAGCCGAGTAGCCAGGGGGGAGTGCGGCTAAGACGTTGGGCAGGGAGTCAGCCTTAAACCAGGTCTCCGTTAAAAACAGGAGATCTGGTTTATGAGTGTCAATATAATCGTATAGTTCGTACTGGTGGCTAACAGGAGACCGAGTGTTTAGTAACGTGGCCGTGGTGTTGAAGGCCGGGGTACAGGAAACGGGCGGAGGGGGGGGAGGGCAGACAGGGATGATGGATGGGGGTGAGAGGGGAGGACGGCATAGTAGACCTAGTTGAGCCAGTAGTGCGGATGTAGACGGGCTGACGGTACCAGGAGACCATAGCGAGAGAAGGTGGGAGGATGTATATAAAGGGTAGTGGGCAAGGGGGGGTGCCTCCTGCCCCGGCCTACATTTGGAGGCGTACATTTGGTACTAGATGTATGCATGAGGCCATCATGCCCATGACCTTGTCGCTGTCCTCACTGTCAGAGCTCGCCTCTTCTGGTAGAGGCGCGTCTCCTTCAGTAGCGCCTGTGTCCTCTTGTCGCTGAGGAACACCTTGCTCTGTATGGTGTTGATTTCAGCCCCTAGGAAGACTTTCACTTGCTCTGGTTCCATGGATTTTCCCCAGTGAATGGAGAAACCCAGGTCCATCAAAGTCTTTGTCACGCGCTGAGCATGTTCCTTGCATGTCCTGTGTGAATTTGCCTTTATTAGCCAGTCGTCCAGGTAAGGGTATACATGTATCCCTTGCCTTCTCAGGTGCGCTACTACAGCTTGGTGAAGACCCTTGGTGCGGATTTTAGCTAGGGCTGTGAACTGGTAGTGATGTTTGTTGATGGTAAATCTGAGCAGATGTTTGTGCCGCCTGTTCATCAGGATGTGGAGGTAGGAGTCTTTGAGGTCTACGGTGGCCTTGAAATCTCCGTCCCCTATCTGGGGAATGATTTCCTGTAGAGACGTCATTTTGAACTTTTGTGTCTTTATGTATTTGTTCAGGAACCTGATGCCCAGGATGTGTCTTAGTGTTTCGTCAACTTTTGGTACCAGGAAGTAGGTGGAGTACACTCCCTTGTTCCTTTCTTGGTATGGTACTGGTTCGATGGCCTCCTTTTGGAGCAGTTCCTCCGCCTCCCTTTGAAGCCGTTCCAGTTCTTTTCCTGACTGTGCTCTCTTTTTTGGTCTTTTGTTTCGCGGTCTCCTTTCCAGTTCTATACAGTACCCGAACTGTATGATGTTCAGTATCCACTTGTCTGATGTTATCTTCTTTCACTATCTGAATAGGTGACTTAGCCTGCCCCCTACTGGTGTTACATGTTCCATGGTATTTGGTCCGTGTAACCCTGTGTTGGTCCTCTTGTGCTCCACCCTGTGTGACGGCATCACTTAGAGGTGGCTTGATGGCCTCCTCTTTTGTTCTGGCCACGTCCGTTTCCTCTCCGGCGAAAGGAGTGGCCCCTTTGCTGGTTGTGCCAGGTTTGTTTTTGGTGTCCCTGCTGTGCCTGGTTATCTCCCTGGTTGGACTGCTGGAAGGTCTGGTGCGACGTTCCTGAGTGGTTTCCCCCCCTTCCGTTCGGTCTACGTGAAGGGGTACCCCTCTTCATTCCTCTGAATTGCAAGGCCCCCATGGACCTTTCAGTGTTGTTTTCCTTTTTGAGCTGGGTGAGTTTGTCATCCACCGGCGCTCCAAACAGTGTCTCCCCATTGAATGGGGTGCTAAGAATGCTGTGCTGAACCTCTTGTTTGAAACCCGAGATCCTGAGCCAGGCTTGCCTTCTTTCAGTTATTCCCAACATCATCAGCCTGCTGGATGTGTCTGCTCCATCCAAGGCTGTTTTGAGGCAAGCGTTCGCCACATTCTTCCCCTCCTCCATGAGGTGTGAGGCTCTTGTGGGAGGTGCTTTGTTAGCTGCCCAATTTGGTCCAGGATTTGGTACTGGTGCCTATTCAGTAGGGCGTTTGAGTTTGCCATGCGCCAATGCATTGCTGCATTCCTCTCTATCTTTCTCCCAGTCAGGTCCATCCTCCTGCTTTCCTTGTCTGGCAGTGGCCCTGATGTCGTCCCACATTTGCCCTCTTCCTTGCGGTTGCCGTGATAATGGAGTCCGCCAGGACTGTCCCTCTGATGTACGGGGGATATTTCGTGGAGTGTTTGTATTTCTTCTACGTCCTCAGCGTAAAGGACCTGCATGTCGCCGCTTCCTCTAACGCCTCCTTTCCCTGAGCCATGACACTTTCAAGCATTGGGAGATACTGGCTCCTGGTCTGCGTGGGGAGTAGAGTCTCCAATAGGAAGTCAGACTTTTGTTTCTCTTCGTCAAGTTTGACTCCAAACACCGTTGCCGCGTTCTTGATCACCCTATTGTACGCCCCAATGTCGTCTGGCGGCGAAGGCCTCGAAGGGTACGTGTCTACGCCCTCTTCTACGCCCTCTTCTGGACTTTCGGTGTCGAAGTCCTGCTATTCCCGGTCCTGCGTCCCAGAGGATCGTCCTCTGGTCATTGTCACCCTCATCATCATAGTAGAAGTCTTCATCCTCTTGATGTTCTAGAGTTTCGGGGCTTTTCTGCGGCTCTTCGAAATCCTCCTCCTCTTCTTCTACTTCGACGATAACCGTCGGTGCTTTCGACGGAATCGTGAACTGTTTGAGTAGTTCGTCTAACTCCTTCTTTCTTTGTAGGATGCTATCCATTTCGGCCTCGAGCCGTCTTTTCTTCCTTTCCAGTTCGGCGGCCTGTTCTGCTGGTCTCTTTGCCGTGTATTTCGGCGCCGACGTCGAAACGGGCCTAGATTCCTTTGTAGACGTTGAGGCGGCCTTTGGGGCCTTCTCTTTTGAAGTCGATCTTTCCTTTTCGGGGACGTGCTTTGACGACTGTGGCTTTTCGCCGGTCTTTGCCGCCTGGGAGTCCTTCTCGAAGGATCCGCTGGGCTCTCTGTCCTTGGATGCAGCTGTGGCCGACGAACTTTACGCTGCCAGTGCTCCCTTCGAGGACTTCGACTCAGTTTTTCAAGAGTCTGATTCAGACCTTCGCTGGTCTGTCGGGGCTTTTGGGGTCGACGACTCTCCTACCTCTTTAGAAGTTTTCTTATCGGTCTAGCTGTCGTCTTCTCCGGCGACGTTGTCTTCTTCGTCGGTCGAGAGTCCCAGGTCTCGAAGGGACGGTGGGTGGCCCTTCCCCTGCATGGTGTAGTTGGCCCTTCTCCGTCGCTCTCTGACGCGGAGTCTTCAGTGTGAAGGCAGAGCAAGCGTTGCAGTCCTTGCTCTCGTGGTCGACCGGTAAGCAGAGGTTGCAAACCGGGTGCTGGTCCTTCTGCGCGTACTTGTGGTGGCAGTTACGGCAGAATTTGAAAGGGTTGTTGTCCATTTCTCTCGCTCAGGGGGCCCCCTGTATTTGCATCCTCCGTTGGACGTCTAAGTTCTCGAAGTTCTCCTTTTTCGTCGTCCCGGCTTCTATATGTTCTTCCTCGTCGTCTTCAGTCTTTTCCTGCAAAATTCGATTTTTCTGCGTCTTTTCTCGTCCAAAACTCTGGAGCCTCTTGGGAACGATCCAGACCCAACGGCGGAAAATAGAATCTGAAGATGGAGCCAAGGATTGCCGCTTCCGCAGGAAGCGTGCCGACGTCATGGAAGGACACCAAAAGGTGGGACGTCGGCACCCACGTGGGCTACAAAAAAACAACAGAAAAACAAAGAAAAGACTAAGATTCCGGACCCAACCACTAGACCGCAGAATAATGCACAGCATAGTGAATCGAGAAAGATTCACGCTGCAAAGCCACCTCTATCGCGCCTTTTTGTAACAGGGTAGGATCCTCCTTCTGAAGGAGAAGCAAATGATCCTCCGTGCAAAACCCCTGGTAAGGAGGGTAAGGAGGAGGTAATTCCATGAAGGGAAGGGCGTACCAATTTTCCACAAAATCTAAAACCCAAAGGTCCGAAGTAATTAACCTTGAATCTTGTAGAAAATGGGTACGCCAGCCTCCCACAGGACCCACTTGAACCAGGATGGCGGATCTAGGGCTGCTTTCCTGCATTACCAGGAGGGTTTGGGGCGGTGGAGGAGGAAGAGGGTTGACGTCCGGCTCCACAAAGGCGACCTCTGCCTTTACCCCTGTAGCGCTTATACAAGGGGTTTTGCTGCTGTTGCTGAGGCTGTCTGGACCCACGAAAGGAAGACTTCCCAAAGCCACGGTATCTTTTATACCCATAGCCTCTTGTTTGAGTCTGTAGACCCAAAGACCTTGCAGTTGCTTGACTATCCTTGACTATCCTTTTCACCAAAAAGCTTGGAACCATCAAATGGCAGATCAATAAGAGCAGCCTGCACATCAAGAGAGAACCCTGAAGATTTTAACCAAGCGTGCCTCCTTGTAGCAATAGACGAGCCCATGACCCTGGCAAAAGAATCCACAGTACCCAGACCAGACTGGATAACCTGGCGAGCAGCCGCTTGAGCATCCACCAACACCTCACTCAGATTCCCCTTGTCCTCCTCAGATAACTTAGGGAGAAGCTGTTTTGCAGAGTCCAATAAAGCATGAATATACCTGCCCAAGAGACAAGTGGCATTGGTAGATTTTAATGCCATACTGGCTGAAGAAAAGACCTTTTTCGCAGATTGCTCCAGCTTCTTAGAGTCCCTGTCTGCGGTGGCCTGCAAAAACGCCCCTGTTGACTGCTTTGAACAATAAGTCTACACCATCAGACTTTCAGGAGAAGGGTAAGAGGATAGGAAAACCGGATCTCATGGAGCAGGTCTATACCTTCTCGAGACTGTCCTCGAAACTGCAGGTGCTGAAAGAAGATTGAGCCACATCTCAAGTATCGGCTCAGTTAGAGCCTCATTAAACGGCAGAAGAGGCTCAATAACCGAAGATGGAGAATGAAGCACTTTGGTGAGAATATTAGGTTTATACTCTGCTACAGGAAGCTGCAAGTCCAATAGCTCCGCAGCCTTCCTAATAACTGTGTGATATGGCACAACATCCTTAGAGGGAGAAGCCTTTTGAGAAACAAAGTCCCACTCTGAGGAAGTGTCAAGTCCCCTTGCCTCAAACAAGTCTTCAAAAGCCTCCTCAGTGTCATACACTTCTCCTTCCTCTCTCTCTTTATCCGGGTACTGTTCTTCCTCCACTAACCTCTGTGCCTCTCTTCTCGAGCACATTTTCGATAGAGATGTCGGCGGCACCACACGCGGCGTCGACTGCTCCGGGAGCGGCATCGAAGGTGGATCCATAGCCAGCGCAGATCGAATCAGAGGTTTCACGAGATGGAGCCGGAGACTGTCCATATGGCGTCGACATCCTCAGAGGCGGAAGAGACCAGGACGACGTCGCTGGCATAGAGGAGGCCTGAGGATAGTGATGAGGCACACCCAAATTAGAAGCCAATGGACCCATGGGACCTTAAGGTGCCCCAGACGGGTACGAGGCCCTGGTGAAAAAAGCATACATTGCATTTTTAAAATGCGAGGGATCGAAACCCGGCGTCGGAAACTGAGGTTAAGAAGCCGGATCCGATCGAGGTACCTCTGGTATCGGAGCCGCTGGAGCCACAGGTGGAACAGCCGGAGCATAAGAAACCTCATCTTTAACAGCCAGATTCGATGGCGAGAATCTTGGCATCGTTGCCTGCTCTGGAGAACCCTCTTAAGAAGGAGAACGAACTGAAGTTGCCTAAGGAGACACAGAGGGCGCAGGAGAAACAAAGTCTTTTCCTCGACGTCGAGGAGCAGGTGACCTCGACACCACAGACTTCGAAGAACGGCGTCGAGAAGCATGTCTCCTTTTTTTCTTCTTCTTGGAGTTGTGCGACGCCGACGAAGTACGACTTTGATCTTTTTTGACTCCTTTTCTCTTTTTTCGCCTTGGCCATGTAAAGTTTGGCTTCTCACTCCTTTAACGCCTTCGGGTTCATCTTCCTGCACAAAGAGCATCCCTCGACGTCATGGTCTGAAGACAAACACCAAAGGCAGTCCTCATGCGGGTCAGTGATAGACATATGTTTACCGCATTCTCTGCAAGGTTTAAACCCTGCCTTCCTCGGAACAGACATGACAAAAAAAGGAAGATATACAATCACAAATACAAAGTATCCAAACAAAGTATGGAGTCCCAGAAAAACCAGTTAACGTCGACAGCGCGGAAAAAAGGGAACCGACGTCATCACGCCGACGTGGTCTTCCTATAGCTCCGGTGACATCATGCAGAGCCGCGTGCGGAGCCATGACGCTATGACGACCTTGTCGGCGCAGAGAGCTACGAAAACTTTTCGCAGAATGCTGGCGCAGGGGATCTTCATAAGGTGAGGAATCCACAGGCAGATGTATCCATCAGAATGCGAAAACGTACTGTAAAAAAAAAAAATGTAAATTGATACTTGTATAGCGCACTACTCACCCGCAAGGGTCTCAAGGCGCTTGTACGAATACCGCTGTGGAACCCATCCTGGCTTTCCCTGTGAGGCGTCCACTCCTGGGCACCCCCAAGGTGAAGGCCAGGCATCCTTAGCGTTATGGGGGCCGTTGTGGAGATTAAGCAAGCTACTGCCGAGAGTTGCAGATTGGGACTCCATGATTGGAATAGGCACCGAGGCGAGAATTATCAAGTCCGTGGAATTTTTTTTTGAGCCCAAGACCCGCCGAGGCGGGGTATTGAACCCTGGTCCCGGGCTAGACCTCTGCATCAGGGTCTGACGCTCTAACCATTGAGCCACACTTCTAAGTGGTGTACTAAGCGGTTCTCATTTGTCAGGGTATTAATTTACACGGGCCTGCAATAGTTCCTCTACAAACTATCCTGTCACCTGCTGCAGTGATTAATCCAATTTTTGGACTACTTTCTAATGGAAGTTACCTCATGTTAAATGATCACAGCTGCTGCAGCATGTTGCCAGGTATCCCATATCTAGTGACTGTTTCATCCAGGGTCACTTGCTGTATGCAAGTATTGTTTCCACAAACCAAGACAGCCCGGGAGTCGCCTGTATGGCCTTCACTGAATATCTCTTCTATAAAATTGATACTTTAAGCAGAATGAAAGCCATTCTTTTACAATAAACTGTTCCACTAACCTTGGCCAAAGAAACCTATGATCTACAAGTCGCAAGGACTTCTGCAGAGATACATACCCTTTTGAATACAAACCTCCCTATACATTTCTCAGAAATGTTGGAACGTATCTTAAACATGTCTGATATGAGCGGTATTGTATATGTATTTAAGACCGTGTGTTCGGGACTGTTAGCACTTTTTCAAGCAGTCCTCGGAATATTTCCCAAATTCGTAGACTCTGTTTGGCGGACTGACACTACTTTTTCGACTCGTTGCAGAGATCCTATTTTTGCTCCTACTGCTACGATATGGCAAGCCAAAACACCAACGTCACTCCAAGCACCATAGAGAGAGCTCTATTGGAGAGGAAGTGTTGTGAGCGCATCGTCCAAATTCTAGGTTTACCTCATCCTACGAGAATTAAATACCACATGGTTTCTGTCATTCAGACCAATCAGGCAAGATTGCATCTTACCTGTTCTACGCTGCCTGCTTTGCGGTGAAGAATGTGTACTAGACATCGTTCTAACACTCCCATCAGTCATGCCTACGGATATCGACACTCTGCTGGACCCGGTAACAGCCCATGCTCTGTGTTGTCCCCAGTGGCTACCAATCCTAATGACGGCATTCATTGAGATCTCACAGACGCAAAAATGCTACTGCTGAGGTACGAGAGCAAACAGGCGCACAGGTAACATCCAATACGATCATTGCTGATGCAACCAATGCTGACGGCGATGCTTCTCATCTATGTGCGGTTAGACTTCTAAACGAGGTAATCCAACTTTTACCTACAACGGTAGACAACTTTTTGTCTACAGACATAGAAGATTTCATGTTTTCTCCAAGCCCCAACACTGACTTTTGATTTTGGCACGCAGTGTTCTGAGAGACTTTGAATTTGACCTTCATTTTTTAAAAACAAGGGAATAACTTTGGAACTTTTTTCTATGATTACTTTTTTTTTTCTTTCAAATTTGTATTTTTGATTTTTTGGCACAAGTAATCTGCTTATAGTAGAACTATTCACAGAGAACAAGAACTCTTTGAACACTTCCAGAGACAGTATATGACCTTGTCCACAACAAAATGATTATGTAATCTGAAATGAAATGGTTTTGGCCTTTTTCTTCTGTATTTACGAGCCATTTCATCATGTACATATGTTTATGATTCATTCATGAAGCATTCAAACGTCTACATATGCTTGGAATGAAACATTGCTTTAATGCGTACAGCAACACTTCTTTTGTGATGTTTTTGACATTTTAGCAAATCATGCAAAACTAGGTTTTAGATATGTTTAACATGTTTAGGATTTAGTAATGTCGTTTATACGAAAGTGGAGTGGATGTTGTGTCGATTTAGATTCCGTATGAATTTCCAGATTCATGCCCTTATATAGGTACAATTTACATTGCCCTTATTTATTTATTTAAATTTATATACAAGTGTGCAGCTACCCCCATTGGTTTCCCGGCGCCATCAAGGAACAGCAGAGGAAGGAGAGACCTATTGGCTGAAAAGCGATGTTTTAAGGGATCTGCGGAAAGAAAGGTCAGGTTGCATGCGAAGGGACAATGGGAGAGCATTCCATAAAGTGGGACCAAGGTAGGAGGAGCGCCCTCCCATACGAGAAAGTCTAACTTTCGGAACTTGAAATTTCACTTGGGTGGAGAATCTGAGAGTGCGAGAGGGAACATAGGGGTAAGCTAGATGTTGCAAATAGCGGGGGGACTTGGCATGCTTCATACGGAACATGTAGGTAAGGGCCTTGAACTTAACCCGTTTCTCCACTGGAAGCCAGTGGAGATCTAACAGCAGCCCGGACATTGATGCAGTTTTGGGTGCTCAGAAAAGTAGTCTATCAGCGGAGTTTTGTACTCGCTGCAGTTTACGTGTTACCTCTTTGATAACACCCAAATAAAGACTATTCCCGTAGTCCAGCCTAGAAGTAACCGAGGCTTGGACCACAGTACGCTGGAAGTGGGATGGGAGCATCCACACGATCTTCCTCAACCATTTCAGAATGGTAAAGCAGGTGGCAGCAACCCTGGTAACCTGCTGCTGCATAGAGCGAGAATCATCAAAAATGAAACCAAGGTTGCGCAGCTGAGTAGAGGGTTGTGGGAGCATACCCATTTCTGGTGGCCAATGTTGAGGGCCCCAGAGACCTCGATCCTTGCCCAAGAACTCTGTTTTATCGCCATTAAGTTTTAAAAAGTTGGCGTTCATCCAGGCCATGACTATTTAGGCATAGAAATCCAGCTCTTATTTAGACATTGCTCATGCTAACCAAATACAGGCATGGCTACTTACAGCCGTTCATCTACTTTACGAGTTCTTGGAAAACCAGACTCTTAAGCCTTTAGAACTTCCCCTTGCCTGGATATTGATTTCTCAGAGAACTCATTTATTATTCATGAACATCTATTCCTTAGGGTTTCATTCATGACGTTCTTATGCCCGACTTTTCGTCAATGCTGGCATTCCTAAACACCTTCAAGGTATAAATATACCTTCGCTTGCCATGGCAAACCACGGTTCGGTTCACAGTTCGACTGCCTACTTGCACGACGCGGCTCGCCACGGGCAAGTTCAAAAGGAAGTCAAGTCCCCAACTGATGCACTGACCAGACGCGGCCATCATCCTCACGGAGAATCCAGCTTCAGTGTTTCGGACTCCCCTTGCGGGGTGTTAGAATGAGAGGTTGGAATCTCTTACTCGGGTCTCGATCTCTAAGGTATAGAGCAGACTAGAACCTAGAGAAACTTTTGGCAAAACTAGACTATAGCTAAACAGCACCTACTTCTTCCCTTTTACTGCACTTAGGTTAGGTACACTGGGGTAGGATTATTTTAGAAGAACCAGATGAGTATTTTAACCTGTGTTGTTTATGTATGTATTTTTATGAATATATTTCATAGCTACAAACCATGCTATTACAGTATTATTTTATCTTGCTGCAAACGCTGTTCGTATTATACTTAGCATTCTGTCTTACGATTAGAGCAGTTCATATCGCTTGCATGAGAAATAAGACTGTTCAATAAACCCTTTTTATTGAAACGCCAGTCTATCTATTTCTGTGCAACTCTCTAGAAACAAAGCATGCACGATTGACTGAGTGAAACGGTTATTTATTGTTTCCACGATTCTGAGATTGTTTCGACTCTAAGGGAAACAAAGTTGTCATGTTTATTCGGTTCTCAGAAACGAATACCTTCTCGTTCATTCAACAACTTTCTAGTGACCTCTGAGTTAACTAGCACATACAAGTAATTAAGTTTAATGTACTCGATAGAAACATACTGACCTCAGTCCTATGTCAAAACTATAGTGTACATTATTCCAATACGCAGAGCCTATCAGGGATATAGGAACTACACTACACGCCGGCGGAGGACCTTGCGGCGCCGGAGCAACCAGCAAGCAAGGGCCCTCATCTGGGACCGGGGACCCCGAAGGCACGCCAACAGGAGCCCGAGTGTTAGACGGACCGGGAGGGTCGGCCGAGGACAAGGGGAGAGGTCTCCGGGGAGAGCCGTCTCCAGTGATCGTACAGACGAGTAACTTCCCCCCCACAGATGTACACCACACAAAGATAAGGTTTAACGTTCTTTATAAGCAATCTTTAGGTACGATAGGATGGTACAAGGAGGTCAGGACTCAGGGGTCCCCTCGATTCTAGTCTCTTGGATGGGAAAGGGGGTAGCGGGACAGTCTTGTTACCAATCTGGTAGATGCGATGATATGATGGATAGCTCACAATCCTCGAGCTCGGAGTTCTAGGTGGACGGGCCGCGGCAGCGCCGACAGGTCCCGAGATGATCGTAGGTAGCGACGGTCCGTGGCGGCGCCAGCAGGTCCCGGTGAAGGTGGTAGTTACAACGGTCCGCGGCAGCGCCAGCAGGTCCCGACGAGGATGAAGGATGCAGAAGGTTGCGGCAGCGCCAGCAGGCAGGACGATAGTTCACAAGGCAGGGCTACGGCAGCGCCAGTAGTCCGTCAAGGATGAGTACTTCACGGTGTGTCTCTCGGCTCCAGGATACAACTGCCTTCCTGCTCTGGAGCTGCCCCAGTTATAGGTCTGGCGCCCTTTGATGTCCGGACCCTCGCACTTGGAGGTCGGGAGGTCCGGGATGAGGGAGTCCGGACACCCAGCAGGGGGGTGGAGCCAGCGCCCGGGGGAGCTGGGGGCGATCGGCACCTGGCGGGGGAGAGCCATCGACACTTCTTTCTCCCATTGACCTGCCAAGTGGTCCGTTCACCTCCTGGGTGGATGGTGGTGCCGGGATGTCGGGGCCTGGCCAGGCCCAGGGTTAGGGTCGAGCTGAGGCCACGCGGCCTCGTGGTGCAGTATCCAAGATGGCGGCCGGGCCGGGCGATGGAGCTGGTAGTGGCTCGGCCCCATGATACAGAGATGTCCGGGGGCAGGAGTCCCGTAGGGGACGGGGTGCGGGTTGCTTCTTGTGGGTAGCACCTGGAGGGCCGGTGTCCGGGCCCTGTCATGCGGGGAGGGAGCGAGCCCTTCACGAGGCCTGTCCAACATGCGTCCCCCCCAGCTGAAGGCGGGGAGAGTCACCCATCCTCTTGGGGACTCTCCTCGTCGAGGCGGAAAAAGCTGGACAGGCCATCCGCGTTGGCGTGGTCCTGGCCAAGTCGGTGTTCCACAGAGAAGTCCATCCCCTGCAGGGAGATGGACCATCGCAATAGTTTGGGATTTCCCCCCGCATCTGCATTCGCCACTGCAGGGGCCGATCTGTTTGCACCCGGAAGTGGGTACCGAAGAGATAGGGCCGGAGCTTCTTGAGGGCCCACACTACGGCGAAGGCCTCCCTCTCGATGGTGCTCCAGCGCTGTTCTCGGGCCAGGAGGCGTCTGCTGATGAAGGCCACCGGTTGGTCAAGTCCTTCGGGGTTCAACTGGGAGAGGACCGCCCCGATGCCATGGTCGGAGGCATCCGTTTGTACGATGAATTCCCGGCTGTAGTCGGGGGCCTGGAGCACAGGGGCATTGCACATGGCGGCCTTCAGTTTCTCGAAGGCCGCTTGACAGTCGGGGGTCCAGTTGACGTTCTTCGGGTGATTTTTGGATGCGAGTTCTGTGAGGGGCCCCACAATGCTGCCATAGTCCCTCACAAACCGCCGGTAGTAGCCGGTGAGCCCCAAGAAGGCTCGGACCTCGGTTTGCGTGACTGGAGGCTGCCAGGACTGGATGGCAGCTATCTTGAGTTGAAGAGGGGCCACCAGACCGCTTCCCACTTGGTGTCCGAGATAGGTCACGGACCCCTGACCAATTTGGCACTTGCTGGCCTTGATTGTGAGGCCGGCCCGTTGGAGGGCCTGCAGGACCTCTCGGAGGTGGTGGAGCTGGTCTGCCCAGTGGCGGCTGTACACAGCGATATCGTCCAGGTAGGCGGCGCTGAACTCCTTGAGTCCCGCCAATACCTGGTTCACCAGTCGCTGAAAAGTAGCTGGAGCGTTCTTCATGCCGAATGGCATGACCTTGAAGTGGTAGTGGCCATCGGGGGTGAAAAAGGCGGATCGTTCCTGAGCCCGGGGTGTGAGACCGATCTGCCAGTAGCCCGCTGTCAGGTCGAAGATGCTGAGGTAGCGGGCAGCCCCCATGCGGTCGATCAGTTCATCTGCTCGGGGGATGGGATGAGCGTCGGTTCTGGTGACAGCGTTCAGGCCCCGATAGTCGACGCAGAATCGGAGCTCAGGAGTGGTGCCGGGGGCAGCAGCTTTGGGGACCAGCACGACCGGGCTGGCCCAGGGGCTGTCCGAGGGCTCGATGACCCCGAGCGTGAGCATCTTTGACACTTCTTGGATGCAGGCACGTACCCGATCTGGTACGCGGTACGCCCGATGTCTGATAGGGGGACTGTCCCCAGTGTCCACGTCGTGCAAGCACCAGGGGGTGACTCCTGGGGTGAGGGAAAACAGGGTCGCAAATTGCAGCAGGAGGTCCCGGCAGTCTTGGTGCTGTTCCGGGGTGAGGGCATCTGAGAGTCGGACCCCGTCTACGGAACCACCTTTCTCACGGGTCTTTAGGAGATCAGGGAGAGGCTCGGAGTCTTCTTCCGCTCCACTGTCTGTAGCCATCAGGAGGCTGAGCTCCGAGCGCACAAAGTGGGGTTTGAGTCTGTTGGCGTGGAGGACCCGGAGGGGGTTCCGGGGAGATTCCATATCGATGAGATAGGTGACGGGGTTCTTGCGCTCGACCACTTTGAAGGGCCCCGTCCACTTGTCCTGCAAGGCACACGGTTCGGTGGGGGACATCACCCATACTTGTTGGCCAGGTTCGAATTCGATGGAGGAGGCATTTTGATCGTACCATTTCTTCATGTCCTCCTGACTGGCCTCAAGATTCGCTTTTGCCATTTCTCTGAATCGTCTGGTCTGACTGCGTAGGGTCAGGAGGTACTTGAAGACGTCTGGAGGGGTCTTCAGGGGGGCCATCTCCCAACCTTCTTTGACTAGGCTGAGGGGCCCTCGAACAGGGTGTCCGTACAAGAGTTCGAAAGGGCTGAAGCCGAGGGACTTCTGGGGGACTTCTCGATATGCGAAGAGGAGGCACGGGAGTAGCACATCCCACTGGCGACGGAGGGGCTCTTCCAACCCCCCGATCATTCCCTTGAGCGTGCGGTTGAACCGCTCGACTAGTCCGTTTCCTTGAGGGTGATAGGGGGTCGTGAATCGGTAGGTGACCCCGCACTGTTGCCAGAGGGATTTCATATATTTTGAAATAAAGTTTGTGCCTCTGTCGCTGACGACTTCTCGGGGGAAGCCCACCCGGGAGAAGATCCCCATTAAGGCCCGGCCGACCACCGGGGCTGTTACAGTTCGCAGGGGAACAGCCTCGGGGTAGCGGGTGGCGTGGTCCACCAGTACCAGGATGAACCGATGTCCTTGTGCTGTTCGGGGGTCCAGGGGCCCCACAATGTCTATTCCCACCCTCTCGAACGGGGTGGTGACAACTGGGAAGGGTTGCAGAGGTGCTTTGAGTTTGCGGCTGCTCTTCCCGCTGGCCTGGCACGTGGGGCAGGACCGGCAGTGGTTGAGGACGTCGTTCCTCATCTTTGGCCAGAAAAAGTGGGTCACCAGGCGACTGTAGGCTTTGTCCTGTCCCAGGTGTCCAGCCAGAGGGACATCGTGGGCCAAATTTAACAAGAAGTCTCTAAAACGGAGGGGCACCACCAGCACTCGACTGGCCCCTAACTCCGCGATTCTCTGTTCACTATACAACAGGTCGTTGTCCCAATAGATCCAATGGGCTCCGGTGGTGTCCCCTGCGCTCTGGGCGAGGGCTTGCTGGCGGAGTCCCTCGAGGGAGGGACAGGTCTTCTGCTCTTGACGGAACTGCTCCTGGGTGGGCCCCCCTTCTTGACGCCACTGAGCCAGGTCGGGAAGGTCCTGGAGCTGAGCGAGCCCTTCGGGGGTTTGCTCTGGGGGGTCGGTATGGTCGGTGTCCTCCACTGGAGCGATCGGAGGAGGAGGTGCTGGCCATTCGGGTTCTTCAGGTCGGGGGATGGCACGGGCGGCCATGGACCGGGTGGTTACGCACGCCCAGTCCGGGAGGCCCAACATCCCCAGGTGCTCTCTTCTTTCCACGGCGGCCCACGGGGAACTCTCAAGATCATTCCCCAGGAGACAGTCCACGGGGGCATCATCTCGGACCGTCACCTTCAACATGCCGGAGACTCCTCCCCATTCGAAGGGGACGCAGGCCATCCGACACAGACTCTCGGAATTGTCGGCTGAACGGACGGGGCAGAGGATCTGTTCTGGGGTCACCAGGTGACAGCGGACGGCCGTCACACTGGCCCCCGTGTCACGTAGTGCTTCGGCCCTGCGCCCATTAATGTTCACCCACTGACTATATTTTCTGGTGTTGGCGGGTAGGGGAGCCCGCGGGACCATGTCTCTTCCCCCTAGGCACGCTAGAACCATGGCGGCCGGTTCCCACTCTTGTTGTTCTTGTTCGCATTCTTCCTGTTCTTCGGAGATTTGCTCTCCCCCCAGGGCGGCGGCAGCTACCTGGCGGGGCCTCGGAGTCTGGTTCTGTGGACAGTTCGGGTCATTGGCGTAGTGGCCGACTCGCTGGCATCGGTGACACGTGACATTGGCTCAGAACCCCGGGCGCATCGGGGGGTTGCCCCGGCTGGCCTGGTGCTGGCAGCGGGAGCGGCCGGGACGGTGTCTCTTCCTCGTCCCTGGCCTCCTCCTCCTCCTCGGGGACGGTGCTGACCTTGGTTGTTCCTGTTCTGTTCGTGTGGCCCACTCCGGCCTACTCGAGTGCTCTCCCATCGGTCAGCCTCGGCGGCGAGCTGCCGTGGGTCAGTCAATTTACTGTCGAGGAGGTGCTGCCTGAGCTTGACGAAGCAGTTGTTGGAGAGGTGCTCCCACACCATGAGATTAAAAAGTTGCTCGTAGGTTGTTACGTGGCTCCCCTTGATCCAACCCTCAAAGGCTCGGCTGAAATAGTTTACATATTCCACCCAAGTTGTACCCGGGATCCGGGTGCAGTCTCGGAACCTCTGGCGGTACATTTCGGGTGTGAGCCCATATCGGGTGAGGAGGGCAGCCTTCATGTGGTCATAGGATGTCATCAGATGGTCTGGGAGCTGTAACAGGGCATCGCGGCCTTCATTGACGAACCTCCCCCATAGACCGGCTCCCCAGTCACTTCGGTCGATCCGGTGGGAGGTCATGGCGATCTCGTAGGCCTTGAACCACTGTTGTATGTCGTCATCTCGGAAATAGTCTCGGACGACATCCTTGGGGATGTGGACCTTTTTTTCTGTCGCTCCTGGGGTGCGCGGTTGCTCGGGCACCCCCAGTTTTTTGTTTTGCTTCCGTAGGTCTAATTCTGCCAGTTTGCGCTCGTGTTCGTACGCTAATCTCTTTTCTTCGAGCTCTCTTTGCCTCTGTTTTTCTTCCCGTTCTTCTCGGAGCCGCAGATGTTCTAGGTTCAGTTTTTGTTCGGCTAATTTTAGTTCACCGTCCATTTTGAGCCGTGCCATTTCTAACTCATGTAGTCTGCTTCTTTCTCTCTCTTGGATCTCTTCCTGCGAGAGACCCGTTCTTCGCTCCTCGGGAGCCGTGGTGTTCCTCTCTGATGCTGCAATGTTTTGGTTCGGGGGTCTGCCGGCCCCGGTTTCTGCCCAAGACTCAATGGCGTGCTTGAAATCGTCTTTAGTGCTCAGACCGGTGGTAGTAATGCCTAGTTCAATGCAGAATTGTTTCAACTCACGATGGCTGTACTCTTCCAATTTCTCCATCTGGAATTTCTCGGTGGATCCGCTCTTTGGTTGTCATTGTGGTTTAGTCGTGGGGTGAGCTACTCTCTGTACGATTACGCGTTGATTCGGATCGCGCCGCTGGCCACCAATGTTAGACGGACCGGGAGGGTCGGCCGAGGACAAGGGGAGAGGTCTCCGGGGAGAGCCGTCTCCAGTGATCGTACAGACGAGTAACTTCCCCCCCACAGATGTACACCACACAAAGATAAGGTTTAACGTTCTTTATAAGCAATCTTTAGGTACGATAGGATGGTACAAGGAGGTCAGGACTCAGGGGTCCCCCCGATTCTAGTCTCTTGGATGGGAAAGGGGGTAGCGGGACAGTCTTGTTACCAATCTGGTAGATGCGATGATATGATGGATAGCTCACAATCCTCGAGCTCGGCGTTCTAGGTGGACGGGCCGCGGCAGCGCCGGCAGGTCCCGAGATGATCGTAGGTAGCGACGGTCCGCGGCGGCGCCAGCAGGTCCCGGTGAAGGTGGTAGTTACAACGGTCCGCGGCAGCGCCAGCAGGTCCCGACGAGGATGAAGGATGCAGAAGGTTGCGGCAGCGCCAGCAGGCAGGACGATAGTTCACAAGGCAGGGCTACGGCAGCGCCAGTAGTCCGTCAAGGATGAGTTCTTCACGGTGTCTCTCGACTCCAGGATACAACTGCCTTCCTGCTCTGGAGCTGCCCCAGTTATAGGTCTGGCGCCCTTTGATGTCCGGACCCTCGCACTTGGAGGTCGGGAGGTCCGGGATGAGGGAGTCCAGACACCCAGCAGGGGGGTGGAGCCAGCGCCCGGGGGAGCTGGGGGCAATCGGCACCTGGCGGGGGAGAGCCATCGACACTTCTTTCTCCCATTGACCTGCCAAGTGGTCCGTTCACCTCCTGGGTGGATGGTGGTGCCGGGATGTCGGGGCCTGGCCAGGCCCAGGGTTAGGGTCGAGCTGAGGCCACGCGGCCTCGTGGTGCAGTATCCAAGATGGCGGCCGGGCGATGGAGCTGGTAGTGGCTCGGCCCCATGATACAGGGATGTCCGGGGGCAGGAGTCCCGTAGGGGACGGGGTGCGGGTTGCTTCTTGTGGGTAGCACCTGGAGGGCCGGTGTCCGGGCCCTGTCATGCGGGGAGGGAGCGAGCCCTTCACGAGGCCTGTCCAACACCGAGGCCTAAAAAGGTGGTCCACAGCAGAAAGAAATTCTTGCACCTGGGCTGGAGTCGCCGATGGACCCGGATAAGGTGGGTAGGCCACAGGACTCATAGGCTCCAACGGAGCCACGGGGAAGTACCCCTGGCCCCCTCGTCTGCGTCCAGAGACCGACAGGGGGACGTTGGAGAGCACAAACGATTCTTCGACGTTTTCTTATGACGTCTCTTACCCGATTCAGAGTGTGAAGACTTCGACCCCGAGGAGCGGTGTTGATGGCTCCGCGGTCGGCCCCTTGATCGAATCCTGGACCTTGAATGGCACGGAGACGACTGCCGGACCTCCAGCAGCTTTCGGGACCGCTCCCGCAAAGCCTTCGGAGCCATGGCAGACAGTTGGAACATGACCGGGGGTCATGGTCGTACTCCAGACAGGGGAGACAGACGCCATGAGGGTCGGCCACCAACATCGTACGGCGACAGGCCCCGTAGGATTTAAACCCAGGCATCCCTACGCGGCACCAGGAGTCAAAGACTCAAAAGAAGTAGAGACAAAAGTCTACAAACAACAAGGGTTGTTTCTTATTCCTGCTGGCACGGAGTGGCGCATCTTCGGCGTTTCACCCGGTGCGAGATTTGTTGAAGGAAGGAACAGATAGGAGAGGGGCTGCTCCATGACACTGTGGTTGCCTTGACAGTAGGTGCTCACTTTTTTTTGTGCTGGGGGAACGAACAGACAGGCTGACATTGCAGCACACACATAGAAAGACGGACGTTAGACACTGCAGGCACACAGACAGACAGAGACTGCAGGCACACAGACAGACGGACCTCGGACACTGCACGCACACAGACAGACGGACACTGCAGGCACACACACACACAGACGGACACTGCAGGCACTATCAATTTAATATTTTCACCAGAGGTAAAATATAAATACACTAGAGCCAGGATACAGGACATGAATGGCAATCACGATCCAGGGTCTTATGAAAAACGAAACCCCCAAAGTCTACATCCTTGAAGGTTTTTGTCACGAGCCCTTGTGGGCAAGTTAGAGCTCACTTATTTAATTGCACACCCTCTGCAATGGTGCAAAGGTATTTGTTGACTTTGGTGATCCTACATTTCCAGTACTGGCCATACATATCACTCAGTTAATGCACCTCAATTATGTCCTGCTGCACTAACCGCTGAGACACATGTGCAGCTTTCACAATGCACCTAATTCCTGCAGAATGTCTTCATGTCTAGTACTGGAGCGCCCACAACGCCACCAATAACCCACATTCACAACCTGAAACATTTCTGCCCTCCAGGTAAAAAAACATGTATTCACTGTTATCCATATATAATTCTGTATCTTATCGTTGCTAGACCCATTTGGAGTTCAATTCTCTATGATGGCAGTCTGGGATGGGGTTTAATAAATAAAGAGGCACTGGCACCTGTCAGAGCTTGTGTGTGCTGCTGGGTCTGTTTACCTTCATCCCGTTTCACTGACGTCCTTAGACACAGCAGCCTGCAGTTGTGCAGGGTCTCAGCGGGGCAGGCTGAGGTCAGAGGGCCATTATCCTCGCGCTGACACACTAATGCCGAGAGACGCGCATTGTCTGCTGGGTCAGAATGTGCTGAATGCAGGGTTTTCCCAGAGAGTGATGCCAGGCCCGGGGCTGATAATGCGGGGGAACGATATTGTGCCAATATTTTATATTAATAGAAGCGCCGATGAAGGCCGCGTCGCCCTGCAGAATCAGGACGGAGCGCAGCTGTTGCGCTGTAAAGCATTAGGACGGCGGCAGGAATTAGAATATATCGCCGCGCGCTGCTGCCGGCTGGTGAATTATTCACCGAGGGGCCGGTCCTCGCGCGCTTTAGCTGGTCTATTTCAGGTGGCCTCGCGCTTCCTTCCCATGGCTAAATATGGTCGATCGATCGCCTTTATGGATCCCATCAATACAGCTGTCTGTTAATTTAGGAGGCTTATGCTTCCAGTCTGGAAACAGAGTACTCGGATATTGTCTCGTCTTCCAATCCTCGTGAGCTCCAGGTTGTTTACTTTTTACAGCAGGATCTCTTAAGGCCGCGGCCGCCGTCTTCCTTCTTCCCCTGGGCGGCGGGGGGGCGGGCACTTCCGGCCGGCCGGCCGCGCTAGGATTGGCCGGCCGGCCGGCTGAAGAAACCTCGGAGAGGACGAGGGGGGCGGGCGGGAGAGGACGAGGGGGGCGGGAGAGGACGAGGGGGGCGGGAAAGGACACGGACGTCGGGAGGGAGGAGGGAAACGTGGGGACGGCGGGAGGAGGGACACAAGGCAGGACAGCAGCAAACACGGCCCGGCCGGACCAGACACGGGGGCGTTCCCGGCGTCGCGTGACGTCGGCAAAAGCCAAAGAATCTCGGGAACGCCCCCGTGTCTGGTCCGGCATTGACGGATGCCTCTCTGTTCCAATGGCTAGCCTCCATTTATGGAGCTAGCCAATGAAGCAGAGAGGCGGGTTAAAGTCACCCATACTAGAAACTACAGATTTCGCTGGAGGAGGAGCCTAACGGCTCCGCCCCCCAGCGAAACCTAATTAGTCAAAAAGTGACTAGGGTACATGCTCTAACCGGATCTGCGCTTGCTAGCGCGGAAAAAGAAAGAACTGACGTCAGCGCGCATGGGTGGCACCTAAGTAGTCTCCGTAACGTCATCTCGGAGCTTACGATGCCAGTGACAGATGCGGAGCCGCACAATGCCACCTTCCAACAAACAGGGGTACTGCCGACGAAAACTTTCCGGATCCAGTCTGAAGCCTGGGGATATTCTAAGGTAAGGAATCGATCACTAACATGTCTCTTTCAGATTGTAATCGCAGTTCTCAAGTAACTTAAGAGGAAAATGGGAACAGGAAAAACCTTTTTAAGAGGTTGCAAGAAACTGCCTTCCAGTAATTGTGCTTGCTTACGAATGACATATCTTTAATATTGCTGCCCTGCAAATATCCTCTCGTGGAACACCAAACATATAGGGTGTCATTTTAGGACTGCTTCTTGTCAAGTGGGCTGTCACTCTCCTTCAGAGCTAGCAGAAGGCTTGTGTAACAGAAAGCATAGAAAATTAAGCATTTCTTTGAAACAGGTTGGCCTGGGGGTTTAGCTTCACCAAAGTGTTTATCTGCAAGCCTGAAATATTCAATTTGTTTGACCAAAAAAAAAAATGGAGGTATCAGGCACAGTGGAGCAAAGAGACGTTTCAATGGCAGTAGTAGGCTTTCAAAAGAAGGACCTCTGTACCACTTGTTGATTGATGTCACTGTAATAGCAATCTTTAGAAATCCATTTTGGATTGGAATGCAAAATCACTCTGTTCTTGTGTAACTGGGTCAAAGTCTTATTTTTATTACCAGTGCTTGAAACTCACTGACTCTCTTGTCCATCATGAGCACTAGTACAATTTTGAATGAAATTCTCATAATGGATGATCTCTGAATCTGAGGTAGAGATGCTGGTATACTCACCATAATGGCTTACAGTTCCGAGCTATTAATGTGGAGCTGCGTCTCATGCACTGGAAGTTTTATCAGGTGAGAGCCACAGCTGTTCATTGATGCGTTATTGTTATGAGCAACGTAACATCTGGATCTAGATCTCAGGTGCGATAGGGGGTCTCTGGCACCAACATCCAATTGCATCCTTCTTACAAGACAGTATTCTAACCCTGCCCTCTAAGGACAGAATTTTTGTGCCATTGACTATCTATTCCTTTTGTAGTTGGCACATGATGATGTTGCAGTGAGGAATGGCAGATGACATCCTTAGTAGCGATCTGAAGAACTGGGCTGTGGAAGTTACCAGTGCCAGGAATTGGTAAGTGGTGGCCATAATTCGTAGGATTGGTGGCCTCCCTTAACAAAGGTCATGGAGAGATTACCCTAACGCCAATCCGGATCCTCAAGATCTTGTAAATATGTATCCCTGATGGCCAAGTATCAATCCTGTTGCGGTTTCTTTGATAGTCCAGTGATTTATGTATAATGAAAACTTGTTTAGGGGCCAGTCCGTATCGCCCTTTAAACTCTGCTTTTGATGTCTAACAGTGTAACTGACGGCTCAGCTAACACCATGCTACTAGGTAAAGTGTGCTAGGGTAGAGGAGACACGTCTCCAGCTCATGATTCTGCCTGGTTCCTAGAGGACCACCAGTCTGTCTTTTACATAGGTGAAAAGAACATAATCCAGAAGGGCAGAGGTAGGGCACTGTGCTGTTGACAGGAAACACTTTAAAACAAAAGTATGACGAGATAGAAGAGGGCAGAGACACGGATGAAGCAGCAAGCGCCCTTGTTTGATGGTTGTAAAGAGTGTCTTCCTTTTCTCAGACAAGGATTTAGAGAGCTTTTGACTTTTTAAATGCATTCCGCTGCGATTTTGTGGAAATATGAGACATTCTCAGGCGTTACCTTTATGGGCAGATCCGATTTAGAAAATTCCAGTTTACCTCTTTTGAGCCATTTTGGAAGGTGTAGGGATACCACTCCACTGTTGTACTAGAAGGGAGAAACTTTTTTCTGCATTACAACTTTTTGTTCCTGAGTATTTCCAGAGAACTTACAGCTCTTACAATTCTTGGAACTGAAGAAATAAATACTTCTTTTAGGAGTAGAAGAGTTTCTTTTAGACACAAATTGTGCATGACCTGAAAAGATCCTTCTTAGGACACTCAACAATAGAGGGAAAAAGACCCTGATCTAAACATGCAAAAAAGGAACCCAGCTGAACTAGGGGTGGTGCTAGTGTTGGGTATTATACTGGGTAGGCAAGAAAGTTAAATTGGTCACTTATCTTAAGAAGAGAACGAATAGTTTCTTACCTGTCGGTGTAGTTTTGCAGCTTGATGATCTTTCTGGATTCACTATGCTGTGCATATTCAGCGGTCTTGTGGTTGGGTCCGGATTCGTAGTCTTTTCTCTCTTTTTTTTTTTTTTTTTGTGGCCCAGGTGGGCGTCGGCGTCACCCTTCCTTGGGTGTATTTCCGGTGACGTCGGCATGCTTCCTGCGGAAGCTCCCATCCCTGGGCGCCATCTTCGGATTCTTTTTTTCGTGTTTCCTTCGTTTCCGAAGTGATGGCAATGTTCTATGTAGGTGATTTTTCCTTAACCGCCTTGTATGTAAAATCCATTTTATCTCTTCATCTTCTTTTTTTTTTTTTTTTGACCACCCCTTTTCTCTCCAGCCTCATCTTTCTGGCGGAGGTGGGTGGGTTCGCTAGTGAATCCAGAAAGATCATCAAGCTGCAAAACTACACCGACAGGTAAGAAACTATTCGTTTTGCAGCGTGAATCTTTCTGGATTCACTATGCTGTGCATAGATTTTGTAGCGGTTTCTCATTTCCGTGGCGGCTGGGTGGAAGATGAGTTCTGGTGTCTGAATATGTGCTGGAGCACCTTTTGTCCGACTTGCGCTTCCTTGTTCATCTGCACATCCACGCAGTAGTGTTTTGTGAACGTGTGCACTGAAGCCCATGTTGCCGCCAGGCATATGTCTTGTATGGGCGTGTTAGCCAGGAAGGCTATTGTGGCCCCCTTCTTCCTAGTGGAGTGTGCACGCACTCCCTCGTCTAGTTCCTGTCCTGCCCTGTTGTGGCAGAGCTGAATCGTCTGTGCTATCCATCGTGCAATAGTGTTCTTCGTTACTGCTTTGCCCATGTAACTGTTGGCGAATGACACAAAGAACTGCTTCGTTTTTCTGTGCTCCTTTGTCCTTTCAATGTAATGCATGACCGCCCTTCTGGCGTCTAAGGTGTGCAGAGCTCGCTCAGCGCTATTGGTTGGTTTTTGGAAAAAACTCGGTATCTGTATGGACTGGTTCATGTGGAACCTGGAGACCACCTTCGGCATGAAGTGTGGGTCCGTCCTCATCACAACCCTATCACTATGTATTTGTATGTAGGGTTCCTGTAGCGTCAGCGCTTGTAGTTCGCTTACCCTGCGTAATGACGTTATAGCAACTAGGAAGGCTGTTTTCATGGTTAGCATCTTTAAGGAGGCCCTGTGCAGTGGTTCAAAGGGCTCCTTCATGAGTTCCGTGAGAACTACGTTCAAGTTCCATGCTGGTGGTGGCACCCGCTTGGGCGGTGCGATCCTCTTCGCTCCTTCCAGGAACCTCTTGACAACCTGGGATGTGAAGAAGCTCCTGCCCATCTCACCCCTTGTGTAGGCTACTATAGCCGCTAAGTGAACCCTCAAGGAGGATGAACTGAGTTTTTTGTCCAGCAAGTGTGTCAGGTATCGCAGCACTGTGGAGTCTTTCTTCATTTTCTTGTGAAGTTGTTCACGTTTGCACCACATCGTGTATCTTTTCCATTTTGCGACATAGCACCGCCGTGTGCTCGGCCTCCGTGCCTCCCGAAGGACCCTGAGGGTGCTCTCTGGCAGTCTCAAATGTGCAAACTCTATGTCCTCAGGAGCCATGCTACTAGGCTCATGGTCTCTGGCTCTGGGTGCAGCACCTCTCCGTTCTGCATGGAGAGCAGGTCCTTTCTTCTGCCGAATCTGTGGGGTGCACTCTGTGACATCTCCATGATCTGCGAGTACCATGTCTGCCTCGCCCACTGTGGCGCGACCAGTATCAGGGTCATCTTGCTCGCTCTGCACTTGCTCAGTACTCGGTGTATCAGTGGTATCGGGGGAAAAGCGTAGGCAAATGTCCCGGACCAATCTATCCATAGGGCATTCCCAAGGGACCCCTTTTCGGGTAGTCTGGATGCGAAGTACTGGCATTTCGCATTCTGGCGTGTTGCAAACAGGTCCACTGATGGCGTTCCCCACCTGTTGAATAACCACCTCGTTTCCTGAGCATTGAGCTCCCACTCGTGGGATGCCGATGTCTGTCTGCTCAGCCAGTCTGCCTGAATGTTCTCCTTCCCTGGTAGGTGTATGGCTAGCAGGTCTATCTGTAGAGGGATGGCCCATCTCCATATCTCCTGTGCCAGTGTTGAAAGCGTTGTTGACTGTGTTCCACCCTGCTTGTTGATGTAGAACATCGCCGTGGTGTTGTCTGTCTGCAGTAACACCCTTTGCTTGTACAGTCTTGTCTGGAAGGCTTTCAGTGCAAGGAAGATTGTCTTCAATTCTAGGTAATTGATATGCTTTGTCGCATCTGCTGGCGTCCACAGTCCTCTCACTTTGAGCTCCTCCATGTGAGCGCCCCATCCCTTCAGGGATGCGTCTGTGGTGATGGTCACTGTCGGAGTTGGGGGTGTTAGAGGCTTTCCCCTTGTTAGGTTCTCCATGGTCCACCATGTCATCTCCCTTTGCACTGCGTGCGTCACCACCACAAGATCCTCCCAACTGCCTGACGCCTGTGACCACTGTTCCTGGAGCCATTCCTGCATGGGTCTCATGTGTAGCCGCACATTCGGCACCAGGTGGATGCATGATGCCATCATCCCCATGATCTTGCTCGCCGTCCTCGCTGTCCGAGCTTGCCCCTTCCCTCTTCGTCACCTGGCTCGGCGGCGAGACTCTCGGCGTCGAAGGTTTGGACGTCGAACTTGGTTTCGGGTCCTTGGACGTCGTCAAAGCTTTCGGGTCTTTCTCCCTCGACGCCGATCGGTCCCTTTCGGAGACGATCTTCGGCGCCTTCTGCTGCTCAACAGCCCGGCCCCTTTCGGAGGCGATCTTCGGAGCCTTCTGCTGTTCTACAGCTCTCGGCGCCAGGGACTCCTTCTCTGAGGATCCGCTGGGCCTGTGTGCGGTCGCGGACTGCAGATGTCGCTGCGTCGGCGCCTTCGGGGTCTGGCCCTCGTTCTTTCGAGACTCAGGGTCTCTCGTGCTCTTGTGGGACGTCGAGTCTCCTACCTTATCAGGCGTCTTCTTGGAATCGGTCTCTACGACCGTGTAGCTGTCGTGTTCGGCGGCAGCGTTGTCCTCTTCCTCTGAGGACATCCCCAGGTCGTACAGCGAAGGCGTCGGGGCTTTTCCTCCGAGGGTGGCGTGTGCTACCCTCTGGCTCTTCCTCACACGAAGGGTCTTCGCGGCGAAGACGGAGCAGGCGTTGCAGTCTTCGGTTCTGTGGTCCACCGGTAGGCAAAGGTTGCACACCGGGTGCTGATCTTTCTGCGCGTACTTGTGTCTGCAATTCGGGCAGAACTTGAACGGCGTGTTGTCCATCCTCGAGCGTTTCAGGCTTCCCTGACCGCGTGGACGTCGATGATCGTCGAAGTTCTCGACGTTCTCTCCTCCTTCTCTCTTCGCCAATGGTCTGCGAAGTCTTCCTTGGTCTTCTTCTTTTAATTTCTTCTCGAACTTCTCGCTTTGCAGTACTTTCTCCAAAAATGTCTGGAGCCCAACGGGAACGATCCAGACCCGACCGCGGAAAAAAGAATCTGAAGATGGCGCCCAGGGATGGGAGCTTCCGCAGGAAGCATGCCGACGTCACCGGAAATACACCCAAGGAAGGGTGACGCCGACGCCCACCTGGGCCACAAAAAAAAAAAAAAAAAAAGAGAGAGAAAAGACTACGAATCCGGACCCAACCACAAGACCGCGGAATATGCACAGCATAGTGAATCCAGAAAGATTCACGCTGCAAAACAGCTGTGTGGTCACTCTCTTCTCACAGAACGTGGAGTAAAAGTTTAAGATAGGGGATGCTGGAATTCATCTCTCACATCACTGCTTACAGAGTGGGTCTTTTTCAATTAGGTGATTTGGTTTCTGCCTGTGCACAATTTTTAGGGATGCTATATTACTGCTGTTTAAATGTTAGTGTGGAACCCTTCAAGACAGGGTAGGATTAAGCCTATACAAGGAGATGGACAGAGCACTGAAACTTTTCAGACACTCACCCCCAGTCACAGATCTGGGTTGAATGCATCATCGTTCTTTAGCTCACTTCCCAACCTCAGTTCAGACCCAGCTATATGCAAATCAGTCTTGACCATGTGCCTCATGGGAACAGTCCAGCCCGAACTGTTCTTCCCTGAACCGAAAACAAGCATCCTGGGACCGGTTTCGGTGTCTGTGACTGGGGGTGAGTATCTGAAAAGTTTCAGGCTGATGGTGTTCCCCCCCAAAACTGGTCCCAGGATGCTTGTTTTCGGTTCAGGTATAAGATGCCTGTGTTATTGTGCAGCATCCAAGGCTTAACCTGGCTAATCTCGTGTGGGGGGGGGGGGGGGGAATTCTGCTGTAGTCCTCTAGTGCTTTCTTCGGGGGAAAAAATGATAGTTCCCCAATCTCTTCAAAAGTTATTTGATTAAATGATGCATTGCAGAGGCAAAGTAGCATTACAAGGTGGAAGTTTTTTGGTGGAATGGAATTACTGTAATCTGCTAATGACGTTTTTTATTTCCACCGATTCATGGAAATTAAAATTCTGCGGTTAGCAAAAACTAAAGCATGTCAATCCCCATGTTAGTGTCAATCCACATTACGTTATCTAGGAAACTCGAAGATCCTTCTCATTAAGTTTTTCGATCCAGACATGAAAGACACTGAAAGAAAACACCTTGCTTCTATAGAACACAACTGATAAATAACACAAATGGCTTGGGAACCATGGAGTTACATTGGAGGAGTAAGGAATGATGGAAGTTGAGGTGCAAATCAGAGTTTACAAAAAATCTAAACGAATGTTCAAGTCTGTGATGAGGTTTCACAAAAGCACGGGTGGTGCCAATACACATTTGGGGGCATGCAAGAGTGCACATTATATTTCAGTGTGTCTGTTAATGCACTATTAAAATAGTTTCCTAATCAGAAACACCCATAACAAGATAACAGTTGTTAGAATTACAGCTTACGGTTTGCTAAGAGTATAAAAATGGTAAAGCAACAAACCAGAAATTAAATTGTTTTTAAATACGAACGAATTTACCTAAGATGGTTACAAATCAAGCCCACAAATGAAATAACCTGAAGTACCATGAAACGTTACACATTTTACATTAACATAGCTCAGATTTAAACTTTAATACTGCTGGGCTTAAGGAAAGACAAAGTAGATTTCACAAAAAACTTCTTTAATTTTCTGCAAAATGGAAGGAATCTGAATCACGAGTTCACAATGCGGCAAAACAAAATTTAATGGAACACATTGATTTTAGTAATGCTACTCATCACTAGAGTATTGCTCTGAAGTTCTGCTGTTGTGAACCATTACATCCTGATACAGTCCAGAGCATCTAAGCTGTTATTTTACAGCATACTAAACACCAAAAAAGGGTGAGCAAAAAAACATGACTGTACAAACATGAATAAAAAATTGATAAAAAAATCACTTTTATACATATCGTATATGCAAACTGTTTTAAATACATGGTTTTGGAATAATTATTTACAAATGTATCAGTCCATGGGACAATCCAGATAAAGCATACATAGTTGCTTTACTGTAGCATCTCAACTTCAGGAGATGTAAATTCATTCGGCAGTATAGCAAACAGAAACTGTGACAAAGCATCTTAAGGGCACCCCAATAAAATCGGTTCCTTGAAACAATTTGCATACTAGGACTGCCAAAGTTTGAAATAAGTCATAGTTTAATTCTCTTTGCTCTGTACTTTTGATAACCTGTAGAATAGAAAGACCCACTTCATACAGGTATGGCTACTGGTTAGAACCCCCTGCAAGGACTACAACTGAAGTTATGTTTCATTTGAAGAGTGAACTAACCTAGAATGCTCTTTTTTTCCATTTTATTATATTTTAAAAAATACATAAAAATACAACATCCAATGTCTGAATAAATATATTTAACAAGGAAGATAATACCTTATTTTACAAAAAAAGATCAGCTTTAGAAATCTTGTTAAATAACTTCATTGTTATATATTTTTATTTTTTGTCTTTGTAACAAAATAAAAACTCTTTAATTACATACAAAAAAGACAAAATATATTTGTCAAGGGATATGATAGTCCACTGAAAACTGATTCACTATTCCACTGTAAACATGAAAACATTAAAATATTTGCATAATCGTGTGCTCAAAAATCCTATAAAAAGTGGAAGACTTCTTGCAACTGTAGTTTTCAGTTAACTACACTTCCATTCACAATTTATTTTGTCCCATAGACAGCTTAAAAACTGGGCCCTCCGCTGAACACATACTTTGGCAGTTCCATATATAGCAAGTGCTTCCTACATAAAGGACTACGCATCGGGGCTAAAATACAGCTAGGTCAAAGTGCAGAAGTAACTACATTCCATTTGCTAGCATTCTGATGTTTGCTCAGCACACTTGCTGCTTTGAGACTTACATAACGACGCAACAACTTCATTCAGACATCTCTCACCTGCGATAAAAGTGCCCCTCTCATACTAATTCTCTCAGTTGACAAAAGCATCCTTGAAAACATGAAATAAAACATGAAGACAAAAGTGCCAAGCTGCCTACCAGATGTCTATTAGACAATCAGCTTCAACAGTAACAGAAAAGGTGGGAAAAGCTTTCAGTCCAGCAGTAGAAAAAGAATGGATATTCTTGGCATCGCCAAACCAATTGAGAGTGTTATGGTTGTTTTTGGAAATGGGAGCAACGGAGAAATGTCTCTTTTTGCATTCAGGGCAGCAGATTGCTGGAAAGGCATCATGAATGTTCATCACCTGCACTCAACTGTGACTGTGTTTTGTGGCGGAGAAGAGGATGATGGACTCATTCCAGTTTCTGAGGAAGCAGATGACATGGATGCACCAGGATGGGACACTGCAAAGAGAAAACCGGCAAACTTTAGATTAAATATTGAAAAGATAACCCTCCACAATAGAGTATCCACTTGCAATTTCTAGATGGCTGTTGGTCTTTCTGGAATTTCACTAGGCAGTGCCTCTAAAACAGCCGACAACATGCCGGTTGTGATCATCTAATATTGGGTGTTTTTGTTCTAGGTAGAATACAAAAAATTACAAAAATATCAGGACACCATTACAAAAACTCCCAACTAACAAGGGACCTTAAAAAAGGTACACTCTAAAATATTTTTACAAAGGAAACGTCAGGAATCTGAAATTAATTACTCCGGTATTAATCCCCAGAGATTAATAATGGACTAATGAATGGATCTGTGCCAATAACACAGAACCCTATTATGTATCAAACTATAGTTTGAACGTTATGAATACAAGTCCACAACTACCTCCAATGAAAGCATGGGAACATCGACATGCCATGAGTGCTTAGACTAACTATTGTTCATTTGCTTTACTTTTTCCAGAAAGTTACAGTCAGTAGAAACTTTAATATGCAGAGCTACATAATTTTTTTTTTAACATAGTTTTTATTGCAGAACCAAATCTTACATACATATTACGGTTATGGGCATTTCATCATTGCAGCAATTAAATGGAGAATTTGCTCGAGCGAATCATTTACACAGCCAATAAGCCCACAACCCGAAGGCCGGGCGGAGTCAGTTCAGTGTTCATTCTTCACAAGTTGCCCCCGATTTCTTGTATTCCGTATGTCAGGATATCAGCGGTCTGCTTTTGCATTTTCGCCCCTCCCCCTAATTTCCAACCCTCCCAGAATCCCCCCCCCCCCCCTCTTGTGCCTGCACCTATGCCTGGATTTCTAAATAGCGTATGTTCTGGTGTTTGCAAGGAGGAATGTATCATTCGCTAAGAGTGTGTACCCGGTGTGCTAGTGGGATCTTCCTTTTCGGAGTCGGTATATCCCCCCTCCTCCTCTCCCGTTCCATCGCGGAGCGCCTGTACTAGTGACTCCCATGCGGTCGCCCTTACTAGCGCCTTTTCGTCTGCAGTGCGTCTGGCTAGTTGATACCGCAGGGTGCTTTCGCTCGCCGCCCATTTCAGACATTCATTATACCACCGCTGATATGTGGGCTCCTGGATTTCCAGTTCCTAGTGATTTCTCGCTTTGATAGTATCAATCCCATGTCTATAAAATTACTCGTCCTATTCTTGGGTGTGTGTGAGGAAACCAGTGCAGTATTCCTACCGCTTTAGTGTATTGCAATTCCCTATCTGTAGCGTTATTCAATGCCTCCCCGATCTCCCGCCAGTAGTCCCTCAGTTGGGGGCAATCCCACAGCATGTGTCCCAAATCTGCCTCTACAGTATTGCATCTAGGGCAAGCAGCTTTCTCAACTCCAAAGTATTTCCTTAGTTTCCCTGGGGTGAGGTACGCCCTATGGGGGATGTAGAAGTGTATCAACTGGAATCTGGCGTTTCTCGTGCTCTTTCTCGCTCGCCGTAGTAATTGTGCCCAGGTGGTGTTGGGGATCTCCATCTGGAGATCCAGTTCCCATTTAGCTTTCAAGGCGGTGAGTGGTTGCAGGGTTTCTCGCAACATCCGAGAATAAAGGCAGGTCACTGCCTTCTAAGTACCGTCTGCCATCATTGTGTACTGACCGGCCATAGAAGTGGCGGGTTCCTGCAACCCCTCCCCCCAGTGCTCTTGCATGGCTCCGGTCACAGCAGCATGCATCAGGTAGTCCCCTCTAGGCAAATCGAATCATTCCTGCAGGGTCTGGAACGGGAGTAATACCCCGTCCTCGTATAGGTCGCCCAGCATCTGTAAACCTGCATCTTCCCACCCCTGCAGTCTCGACCAGTCTCCGCCGTGAGGGAGTGCCGTCACCATCCCCAGCGGGATCTCCGGTGCGTACATTCGTCGAACCCCCGCTCTCCGGCGCGCTCGGTTCCAGCAGTCTAAACGTCTGCTCCTCCATGGATAGGTCTCCGACGAGGAGCCTTTGATGGAGGGTAATATACGTAAGCACATGTCGTGGGGTGCCCTCGTCTCTGCCCGGTTCCGGACCTCGGTAAACCTTCGCCGTCTCTTGTGTGAAGGTCTGTAATTGAGCCGCCAGGTAGTAGCACTCAAAGTCAGGCGCTGCCATGCCCCCTTCATCCTTGGGCCGTAGTAAGGTGTCAAGCGCTATCCTGCGTCTACCTGCACCCCATAGAAATGCTATCACCAGTGATCTTAACCGTCGGAAGATGGAGCTCGGTATCCACACCGGTAATGTGCAGAAGTAGTAGAGCAGCCGCAGAAGCGCTATCATCTTTCGTAGGGAGATACGGCCCGTCACCGAAAGCGGAAGAGTGGCCCAAAAGGCCATGCTTCCCTTCAATGCATTAATGCAGCGGACCACATTGCCATCCAGCATGTCTGCTGCCGAGTGGTATATATATACACCTAAATACTGTAAACAGCTAGGCTCCCACTTGAGTGTCCGGAGGTTGGCAGGTTGCGCCTCCCATCTTCGCAGCGGAAATAAACAGGATTTGGTCCAGTTAACCTTCAGGCCCGACAGTCTCCCGAAAATTCAGAGGAGCCGCTTTGCTCCCTCCAATTCCTCTTCCGCATTCGCTAAAAACAACAAAAGGTCGTCCGCGTAAAACGAGATGGCTTGTGGCCTACCTCTATAAACGAGGCCCTTGTAGTATCGCCCCGCCCGAGCCTCTGCCGCAAAGGGTTCCTATGCAGAGCTACATCATGCTTGTCTTAGTCACTAGGTGCGCACATATTTACTCTTATAACAGTATTGAAGTCCTTCTTTAACAATGTAGTCGATTAGACTGGAGGTTTCAGATGTATACCAAATAACAGACTTCACATTCAAGAACAAAGCATTTTCTGATACATTGAGCCTCCTGGCTTACAATTAGTTGGGGTAAAGGAGTTTTGGAGTTGCTAAATTACAAACACCAAGCTCAACAAAGCCAAGATTTCCCTGGGGAACAAAGAATGGTCAGAATTGCTCCTCGACCCAATGCAAAAGTAAATGTAGCCTAAAGTCAGAGCAAAATTTATGATGTGCACTTTAGTATTCCTACTAAAGTAATGGTAGCAAAGGGCAAAAAATTCTACTTCAGATAGTATTAAAGAATGAAATCACTAGAAGGGCAGTCAAAGTACTGCCCCGTGCTTCGCAAAGCATCAAATGAAGATTATTTTAAGCATTAACTCTTTGCTTCCAATAACAGCCTGCAAACTAAGGATGGCCAAAATTCCAAAATCCGACCTAACATAGCTGAGTGGGCAGTGCTGGCCTAGAGACCTGCAGGTCAAATATTTTAATCACGCATTGACACTGAATTTCAGGGCCAATAAAATGAAAGTCATGAAATCTGATGTTATAACACAATATCAAATACCGTAATTTAATGCACTTGGTGGTGCTGAGATAAATAAACAGACACCTGTACTATAGGCTTGGTGTTTGGGTGTGCAAGGAGTGCATACCCTACAACCCCTCCCCACCACCATTCTTTTTTTTTTTTTTAAGTGTTCTAGAGGAAGGTTTTGTTGGATGGGCACAGGAAGCACCCATGGCTGCAGGGGTGTTTACTTATGCAAACCTAGTTCTGTGAGGTTTAATGGATGCATTTTTTGACAGACTATTTTCTAAATTATACCAAAAACCTACAAACATACTTTCAATATTCCACTTTAGAATACAAACTATCACCCGATTTAAAATAAACTAGGTTAGGTTTACCATCTGACCCCACCCGTGATCTCCACCCCCACAGGCCCTTCCCTCTTTCACAACGTCTGATGGATTACTGGATCGGGACATAGGTTACTCTTTTGCAACATGTCACTACACCGCTTCCTAAAACTCCTCCGCCCCACCACATGCCAATTTCATATGTAAGAATGTAGCGTCCTGCTTCATCCATTTATGGCATCCCGATGGCCGGTTGGGACACATTTTATACAGTCTTACCAGCGTTGTATATGTTCGATGTAGGAAGTGGCTGAGCTGAAATCTAAAGTTACTGGAAACCCCTTAAACCTGTGTGCAAGTTTATTCCCATTCTGTATCAGTTGGTGGTGCCTGCAGGACCATATCCCTTGTTGTACAGACCCTATCCTGTTTCAACGTCATTCGCAATACTAGACCTCTCCCCCACCCGCCTTTCAATAGGAAATACAGGGTCTCTGTAGTTGGTGGTTTATCAGGGAAGCCACTCCATATTTCCCTGAAGATACGGGTTGGTTTCGGAAAATGTAGGAATTGTCTGTCCAGAACACCGAACACCTCCTTAGCATCTTCGAATGTCAGGAATCAGACCCCTTGATATAGAAACATCCCCCCTGTCATGCAGCGACCTTCCTCAGGCCATTAGCGACATTACTTCTCGGAACAGCAGCAGTCAATCAATAGTTAACCACATGGCTGCTGGGCGTTTTCCCCCCCTGTGCTGGGAAACTCTTGATGCCATTTATTCATGACGAGCTCAGCTCGTCATCAGCACACGACACCCGTGGGTGATGACGAGCTGAGCTCGTCATCAGCATCGAAAGGGTTAAGGATCTGCTGCATGTGGGACAGCACAGCACCCAGTAAACTGTTCTCTCCCACACCCCAGCCACATGCTTAACCTCCTCTGGGGTGTCAGTCTGATGTTTTGTAAACCTTCCACAATCCCTCCCAGGAGTTGCAGATCCCAAATCTGTTCATCACTATTTCGGAGCATGTTGCAGCTGCCGGCGAGATAGTAAAGTTCAAGGTCCGGTAGTCCCTTGTCTAGTTTCAGCACTTCTATTTATGCCTTCCCACCCACACCAAGGAGACCAGGAGTGTATCCAGTTCTCGGAAAACCTCACATGGCACAAGATATAAAATGTTCTGCAAAGCACAGAACCAGTGGAACAGTGGAACCATTTTCGCAAGAGCCACTCTACCTATGGTAGATGGTGGAAGAGAGTTCCTGTACTCTATCGAAGCTCTGAGGCACAGCGAGATCCTGCAGATATTCAGCTGGTAGTGCAGGGTTGCAGATTAAGTCACACAAATACCCAGGTAATGGAAGAACCTTTGCTCCAACAGGATACCAACATCTGGTAAGGCATCTGGAATTCTCCACCCAGTAGGGATATGAGAACAGGACTGTTAACTGCTTGCTCACCCTAGGGCCAAAGCAGAGCGAGTCTCTAGTTCCAGAAAGAGCACCGAGTAGCCTCCTTGGTCAAATACAACAAAGTGTTGTCGCTGTACATGGAGACGATGTGGAGAGCATTACCAACCCTCACCCCCCAGGCTTGCATCGCTTGACGGAGTCGGATGGCTCCATGGCAAAAGAAGACTGGTGACAGAACAGGGCAACTTTGTTGCATGCCCCTTTCTATATTCCATCGGCATAAAAGCCTACCTCCTGAGCGCACTGTAGCGGTAAGCCCTCATAAAGGAGCCCTAACCATTTCGGGAATGAGGCTCCAAAGCCCATCTTGATCAGAACCGTAATCATGTTGTTCTAACCTAAGGAGTCGAATTCCTTTTTAGCATCTGGGGACATCAGGGCCCCCTCAAGCACCATGGCCTTCATGGACGTGAGAACATGGTGGAATCGCCAGAGGTTCATCATGGCGTTTAGACCATGAATCGTGCACAAATACACCCCCCCCCCCCCCCCCCCCCACCACCTACTGGACAATAACCTGTAGCCAGCACATTTGTGTCCAGATTGAGCTTTGACATGGGCTTATGGAGGTCCTCAGCGTCCTTCTCAAGCTTGGGGACCAGGTCAACAACTGATTCATGCATGGCTAGTGTAGTGTTTAAGTTTATCAAGGTTGATCTGTCTCATCTTAGGAGTTCAAAAACATTATTGGAATGAGCCAAGACCTGCAGCGTAAAAGGTTGTCAAAACCCTACTCAAGGCCAGCATGTGGTCACTGCCCTAGCGAACATGAGCTAGATAATACATTAATGAATGCAGTGCAGCACAACAAGCTAACAGTAGAACATGCTAGTAGAAAAAGGTTTTTTATACCCATGATACAATTTTAGTGATCAAGACACAAAATTCATTCATTTAGCACTCTCATGGCATTTTTGGAATTCAATAAAAAAAAAAAAAATGGGGTGGATATAATAATTAAGCTACCTTCTCGGTCCTTCTTTTTAATCGCTTCCTTCGTCGGTCTATGGATGCAACTTCTGATTTCAATGAAAGGTAATATTTACGAATTTCCTGAAGTTTGTCTTGTAAAAAGGCTATACGTTCGGAACTAGTCATATTGTCCAGTTCCTCTGGGGAGAGAGAGAAAGAAAATAAATTAAGTTAATTTCACATCCCCTATATGTTGAAAAAATCTTTATCTTCAATCTTCATAACCCCCTATGTAGAATCCAGTGTTTTAAATCACTCAGCAACAAATGTGTGCTCTATAATGTTTTTTATTTTGACAATACAGTTTACCTTTTCTTAAAATGATGATCCTTGCATTAGAAACCACATATCCATAAAAAAAAATCAGATCATTCATTAATCACACAACTTTTCGTCTCCCAAGTAGGTTGGTGTCCTGGTTTTGCAATCAGTGCAAAACGGTGTTCAGTCAAGAAGACTTAAGCTCCCATACCCACTTTACAAGTGCCACAGACAGCCAATAGCATTTTGCCACTATATTTATTCAATTCAAAATCTTTATTACGTTTGTAAAGGAGAACTGGGCAGCACTAATATTTAGTGTGTCCCATTTTACTGTCAGAAAATAAACTGATATACAGTCATCATCATTTTTTAAAAATATTTTCTTGCTGGATATTAACCATTCAAAGCATTACTCAATTCCAAATTTGAACATTGTGCATATGGGAAACGCATGCTCAGCTTAAAGATCAGATTACATTAAGGATTTTGAAGGATGAGGGGAAGGTTTGGAGTCAAGCCATTTTTGTATGAGGGGGTGAAGCTTGGATACAAGTGTACATGGGGTACAGTACACAGGATGCCATTCCTTCCTCAGAATCAAACATAGTTGTGCTTTTTAACGCTGCAAGACATCTGTGGTAAGTTTCTGTTACACATGTCTATTTGTATTTGCTGGCCACACAAAGGTGCTACGATTTAATGATTTTTCTGCAGACACAAATGTCATGATTCAATGGTTGATAAAGTATAAATTACTCACCTTCGGTAACGATATATCTATAAGAAACATTAGTAGTGATAGATTCCTTACCTTAGAATTACTCCCAGGCTTCAGACTGGATTCGGAAAGTTTTCGCCAGCAGTACCCCTGCAGGCGTGGTCGTGCGGCTCCGCGTCCGTCATTGGCACCGGAATGACTGGAGCTACTTACACGCACGTTGACGTCAGTTCTGTACACGACTTTCCACACCAGGAATGCAGAGCTATGCAAGAAACTGAACACTGTTGCCATGAAACTAGGGCCCTGAAAGGGATGACCTTAACCCTACAAATCAGTTCGCCGAACGGGGAGGATGGGTGGGGCGTTAAGGAATCTATCACTACTAATGCTTCTTACAGATATATCGTTACCGAAGGGAAGTAACTTGTGCATCTGAAAGAAACACGTAGTGATAGATTCCTTACCTTAGAATAGATAACCCAGCAATAGCAACTCCGGTGGTGGGTCTGCGAACCAAAATCACACCAGAAAGTCCTGGAGAACAGAACGACCAAAGGTGCAGTCTCTCCGGACTTGGCTGTCCAGGCAGTAATGCTTGGTAAACGTGTGTCATGCAAGGGGACTCCCCGTCCCAAAGCAATAGTGGCTGCTGTCGCCCTGGTAGAATGGGCGAGTAGCCCCAGCGGAGGCTCCTTTTTAGCCAAAGAATAGCTAGCCTTATGCACAGAACGACCCATCGAGAGAAGGTCAGCTTGTGCACAGCCTGACCTTTCTTGGCACCCACGTAGTCGACAAAGAGCTGGTCATCCACCCGGAACTTTTGTGTGCGGTTGAAGTAAAATCAGAGAAAACATTTGGGTCCAGACGGTGGAGCCTCTCTTCCTCTTTTGAGGGATGCGGAGGCAGAAAGAAGGTGGGCAAAGTGATGGTCTGCCAGATGTGAAAGGCAGTGACAACCTTTGGCAGAAAAGATGAACGAGTCCTTAGAACAACGTTGTCCAGATGGACAGAGAGGAAAAGGAGGTTTAGAATAAAGAGCCTGGAGCTTACTCACTCTTCTGGCAGAAGTGATGGCAACCAGGAATGAATATGCTACTTACCAGTATGCATCTGTTCTTGGCATGTAGGGCTGCTAACATTCATATCTTTGCATTAGATCGCCACCTAGTGTTGGGTCCGGATGATCGCACATTGTTGTCCTGGAAGAGTCTTCGAAGTATCCTGAGATGGGTGGCTCCTCCCCTGGACTACAGTGCGCATGGGCATCGGCTCCATCCCCAGATTGTTTTTAGCCATTGTGGCAGAGGATGGAGTGGCAAGTGTAAAGGATGTCCATGCTAATGATTGAATACAATAGTATATCTGCAGCTGCGACAGGCACCGGGGAGGAGGGTGGGCGATATGAATGTTAGCAGCCCTACATGCCAAGAACAGATGCATACTGGTAAGTAGCATATTCAGTTCGAGGCATGTGGGCTGCTAAATTCATATCTTTGCATAGAATACATAGCAGTCCCTCCATCAGCGGCGGTTGCCCGTGCCAGCTGCAGAAACCTGAAAAAGTGTTTTGAGAACAGCCTGCCCTACAGCCGCTTGCTGTTTGGAATGTACATCAACACAGTAGTGTTTTGTAAAGGTATGTGGTGTAACCCACGTGGCTGCTCTGCAAATATCCTCTAGAGGAATGTTTCCCAGGAAAGCCATGGATGCCCCCAACTTGCGTGTGGAGTGTGCCTTTGGGGGTATTGTTAAAGTGCGCTTGGCTTTATGATAACAGATTTGGATGCACTTAACAATCCATCTGGCTATTCCTGCTTTGGAAATTGGGTTGCCTTTGTGTTGTGGTGAGAAGGCAACAAAGAGTTGTTTTGTCTTCCTAAAGTGTTGTGTCCTGTCTATGTAGTACATCAATGCCCTCCGTACGTCCAAGGTATGGAGCATCCTTTCCGCCACTGTTTGTGGGTTCTGGAAGAATGCAGGCAAATCGATAGTTTGGTTGAGATGAAAATGTGACACCACCTTTGGAAGGAATTTGGGGTTAGTACGTAGTACCACCCTATTTGGATGAATCTGGATGAAAGGCTCTTGTATCGTGAGTGCTTGCAACTCACTTACGCGTCTTAGTGACGTAATGGCAATTAGGAAAGCAACTTTCCACGTTAGGAATTGCAGTTCGCACGAGTGCATTGGCTCAAACGGTGGTCCCATCAGCCTGGTGAGGACCACATTGAGGTTCCACACGGGAGCTGGCGGTGTTCTTGGGGGAATGACTCGTTTCAGTCCTTCAAGAAACGCTTTAATGGCAGGCACCCTGAAGACTGAGAGATGCTGCCTATTTTGAAGGTAAGCTGCGATGGCGGATAGATGTATCCGAATAGAAGTGTACGCTAGTTTGCACTTGTAAAGGTGTAACAGATAGCAAATGATGTTAGGGATAGATGCATCTAGCGGGTTTATGTCATTGTTTGCACAGTAAATGACAAAACGCTTCCATTTTGCGGCATAGCATGCTCTGGTTGACGGCTTCCTCGCCTCCTTGATGATGTTCATGCATTCAGGAGGTAGGTTCAGGTATCCAAACTCTAAGACTTCAGGAGCCAGATCGCTAGGTTGAGCTGTTGCGGATCTGGATGCTGAATTTCTCCATGGTTCTGCGTCAGAAGTCTGGGCGTGAGGCGCAGTCTTTGATGCGGGACCACTGAGAGCTCGAGGAACGTGGTGTACCATGCCTGGCGCGCCCACGTTGGAGCAACTAGGATGAGTGTCATGGAGTGTTGCCGTAGTTTCCTCGCCACCAGTGGTATCAGCGGTGTCGGGGGAAAAGCGTAAGCAAATTTGCCTGACCAGTTCATCCATATCGCATTGCCCTGCGATTGGGGGTGTGGGAACCTGGCGGCGAAGCTTTGGCATTTTGCGTTCTCCCTTGTGGCGAACAGGTCTATGTCTGGACGCCCCCACCTTTGGAAGTACGGCTGGAGTACCGATGGATGTATCTCCCACTCGTGCATTTGATGACTGTATCTGCTGAGCAGATCCGCCATCTGATTGTCCTTCCCCGGGAGGTGTTCTGCCATGAGGAAGATGTTCCTCTGAATGGCCCACTTCCACATGCTCTGAGCCAGGTGAGACAGCTGTGGTGAGTGGGTGCCCCCCTGTTTTTGGATGTAGTACATCGCGGTCATGTTGTCCGTCCGGACTAACACCACCTTGTTGCACAGATGTACAATGAAGGACTTGAGCGCCATGAAGATCGCCATCAGTTCTAGATAGTTGATGTGCATCTTCTGTTGCTGCGTCGTCCATAGTCCCTGCACTGTGTAAGTTAGCAGGTGTGCTCCCCATCCCTGGAGAGATGCGTCCGTTGTCAGGATAACCTGTGGCACTGGCTCCTGGAACAGTCGGCCCTTGCAAAGGTTGTGTGGAGTCCACCAATGCAGAGAGTTGTATGCCCGACTGGTAACCAACACTAGGTCTGTTAATTGTCCCTGAGCCTGTGTCCACTGATTTGCTAAGCACTCCTGGAGCGGGCGCATATGCAACCGTGCGTGAGGGACTATGAAGATGCAGGAGGCCATCATGCCTATCAACTGCATGAACACTCTTGCTGGAAGTGAGTGTCCCGGTCTGAACTTCTGGATTAAAGACTGTATGCCGTCTATCCTGACCTGGTTTGGTTGTGCCGAGGCCGTCAGGGTATTGATTGTCGCACCCAGAAACTGCCGGACGTGTGCCGGCTGAAGGTGTGACTTCGGGTAATTCAACGAGAAACCCAGGTCGTGAAGGAGGTGAATGGTAGTCGACATGTCCGCGGCGCACTGCTGTTCCGATCTGGCTTGAACGAGCCAGTCGTCGAGGTAGGGGTAGACATGGATGTTCTGCCTCCTGAGGTGCGCTGCTACAGTCGCCAGACACTTGGTAAAGACCCTTGGGGCAGTTGTGACTCCGAAGGGTAGGACTTTGAACTGATAATGCGTGCCCTGGATAGTGAACCTGAGGTACTTCCTGTGGGACGGATGTAACGGAATGTGGAAATAAGCATCCTTGAGATCTAAGGTTGCTAAGAAGTCTCCTTTGTTTAACATAGGAAGAATCTGTTGCAGTGTAAGCATGTGGAAATGCTCTGACAGTATGTACAGATTGAGGGGACGGAGATCCAGAATTGGCCGTAGAGATCCATCCTTCTTTGGAATGAGGAAGTACAGGGAATAAACCCCTGTGCCTTCTTCCCCCACTGGCACGAGCTCGATTGCCCCTTTTTGCAGCATTACCAACACTTCTTGCTGCAATAAGTGCAAGTGCTCTGCGGACATAGGTCTTTGCCTTGGTGGAATGTTGGGTGGAGTGGACTTTAACTCTAGACAATAACCGTACTGGATAAGCTGTCGCACCCACCTGTCTGTGGTGATGTTGGTCCAGACGGGCAGGAACTGCTGTATTCTCCCCCCGACAGGTGTTAAATGGTCGGGGGGCAGTGACAGAGAGTCACTGGTTGCTTGGGGCAGAGGAGCGTGAATTGTTGCCTCCTTTGCCACGTCCTTTGTTGCTGTTTCCCCTGTAGCCCCTCTTGTTTTGTTTGGGGTACGAGGACTGTGCTCCACCTCTAGGGAACTGCGACTGTTGACCCATCTGTCCTCTGGTGACTCCACGGGCACCTGAGCGACGAAAATTATTGCCCCGAAACTGCTGAGATTGTAGGGCCCCCATCGATTTAGCAGTTTCAGTGTCCTTTTTAATCTTTTCCAGGGTGGTGTCAACATCTGGACCAAACAGTCTATCCGGATTGACTGGTTGATTAAGTATGGTTGTTTGAATGTCAGGTTTGAACCCCGATATGCGGAGCCAAGCCTGTCTTCTGAGCATGACACTGGTGTTAACGGCCCTAGCGGCTGTGTCCGCGACATCAAGTGCGCACTTTATGGCCGCGTTGGAGATCAGTTGTCCCTCTTGTATAAGCATTTTGGTGCCCTCTTGAAACTGCGGAGGCAGGTGTTCTACAATCTGCTCTAGTGTGTCGTAATGTGAACGATCATAACGTGCCAGTAGTGCCTGTGTATTTGCAATACGCCAGAAATTGGCAGCCTGTGCAGCCACTCTTTTGCCTCCTGCCTCTAGCACTTTGGACTCCTTATCCGGGGGAGGAGCTTCACCCGTTGTTTGGGAGTTGGCCCTCTTGCGTGCGTTTGCTACCACCAAGGAGTCAAGCGGCAACTGTCCTCGAATGTATGCAGGGTCTGCAGGCGCTGGTCTGTACTTTTTTTCAATACGTGGGTTGACCACCCTCGCCCTGGTAGGCTCTTTAAAGATGTCCGCAGCGTGCTTGAGGACCCCTTTGAGCATAGGCAGTGTCTTTACATTTCTTTCCGAAACTGAAAATGTGTCGAATAGAAAGTCTTCCTCAACTGGGTCAGCATGCATGTCCACATCATGATTAGCAGCTGCCCTCTCAATTAGTGCATGAAAACCTGCAGAATCCTCCGTAGGGGATGCACGTGTACTGAAGGACTGTGGCTCTTGCCCCACATCTTGGTTGCCTTGGTCCCCAATGCCATAATAAGAATCTGGCTGTGCATCAGGTTCATTTACTGGGAATGTGTATTGTTCATCTTCACCATAGTCCCCACTGTCAGAGTGGTCTGGAGACGGTGTTGGGCTCCTTCCCTGAGGAGGTAGAATAGGTTCCATGAGGACAGGGGCGTCCTGTGGAAACTTCTTCTTCTTTAGAGGAATGACGTAGGATTCCACCGGCTGCGAAGTGATCTTTCTCTTGTAAAGGGTCAACTTCCCCGTGTCCGCATCTATAAAACACTCCGAATCCTCTTCGGGGTCGATCACTTGACCTGAAGATGTCCCCGCCGTAGAAGAATCCGACTTCTTTGGCGTCGATTTAGAGGAAAAAGCCTTTGGCACCACCTTTGGCGGTAGAAGGAAGAGGAGCTTGCTTGCCGGCTTGTCCGGGACATCTGCCGCCTTCTGCGTCGATGGCGTTGGCGTCGACGAGGAAAGAACCTTGTCCTTAATTCTTTGTAGCGAAGCAGCCACGAGAGATGCGTCGGTGACCGATGACTTTGGCACCGACGGGGTGGCCTTGCCCTCGGATGCGACGTTCCGGAGGTCTTTTAGAGGGATGGACGGCGCCGACCCCGAGTCCTTGGAGCGATGCGCAGATGTCCCCGTTGGAGCCGGTGCTGTGTCGGTTGCTTTAGCAGGCTTCGCCGGCGCCGGCGCGCTTGTCTTGTGCGTGCCACTTTTCTTAGAGGATCTCTCCTCTGGCGCCGATTTCGACCCTGTGGAATCGCCGTGTTTCTTCGACTTCTGCGGACCGGAGGTCGACGGAGTCGATGAGGCCGTCGTCTTACTTGTTTTCGCCGTTGCGACCGCCATCTTAGGGACGTTCGAGTCCTTCACTTTCGGTTTCGGTTTCGGGTCGGCCATTTTAGGTGTAGTCGAGACCGTTGCTTTCAGTTTCGGTTTCGAAACCCTAGGCGCAGCAAGTATGTCCGTGGCCGGGCCGACAGGCGGGGCCGTGGCTTGCGCTACAGGGTCTTGGGTAAGGCCGACAGGCGATCCCGCGACCCCCTCGTGATGTTCTTCAACTTCGGGGCATAGCTCGTCCTCTGAGCTATCTTCCTCGGCCCCATAAACCATGGCGTCGTCCCCTACCTCGTCGACGTATTCAAGGCCCTGACCCACGACTCCGTCGTCGTCACATTCCGGATCGGCCTCGACCTCCGTCTCAGGCGGGGAGATTTGAAGATGATGGCTCTGGTCCTCTTCTTCTTGGTCGCCGAAGATGTTATCTGGATCCGGGGCCGCTTGCTTGGCCACAAGGCGCACCGCGCGCCGAATCGTGAGAGTCTTCTTCGACCTGAACTTCGCACAGGCCCGGCAACTTCCTTCGTCATGGTCTGGCGAAAGGCACTTATTACATACCGGGTGTACGTCTATATGTGGGTATTTGGACCCACAGAGCGGACAGAGTTTAAACGGACTCCGCTCCATGTTGGGAACTTAGTGTCGAGTCGCGATGAGAAGGCCTCGATGTCCGAAGAGTTGTAAGAAACTCCGGTGATTCCGGCTCCGGGAGACGGAAGAAACTCGAGACCGTACGCAAACAATACCGACGTGAAGAACCCAAAGCCTTTTGGCCGTGAAAAATGATGTTTATTCGGTTCCGACGGAGAGACGTCGAGACCGCATCCGAACCCAATGGCGGAAAAAAACAATCTGGGGATGGAGCCGATGCCCATGCGCACTGTAGTCCAGGGGAGGAGCCACCCATCTCAGGATACTTCGAAGACTCTTCCAGGACAACAATGTGCGATCATCCGGACCCAACACTAGGTGGCGATCTAATGCAAAGATATGAATTTAGCAGCCCACATGCCTCGAACATCAGTCTTTAAAGTAAGAAGACGAACAGGACAGTTGTGAAGTGGCTCAAAGGGAGCGCACATCAGCTAGGTCAGAACCAGGTTCAAGTCCCACTGAGGATCGATCGCCATATTGAGTAGCTAGGGATATCATACTCTTCAAGCCCACTCCGGAGCCACAGAAATGACTTGGGCAGGTCGCGCTTGATCTTCTTCAGCCCTCTAGGTAGAAGTTGTATAGGGGGAAAGGCGTATAGTAGACCGCAACTCCACTCGCTACGAAAAGCGTCGTCTAGTGAGTGCCGCCTTGGAAATTCCAACACGCAGAACTGATGACATTTTGCGTTCTCTTCGGTGGCGAAAAGATCTAACCAAGGCTCTCCCCACTGCTGAAAGAGACCTTGCTTCACGTCTGAGTTAAGACACCATTCGTGATCCATCATGCACCGGTGGCCGAGTTCGTCCGCCCTGGCGTTCAGAGAACCACCAGGGAAATGCCCTGATGTTCCAGCCATGTCCAGAGGCGCAGGGCCTCCTGACATAGGGTCCACGACCCCAACCCGCCCTGTTTGTTGCAGTACCACATGGCGGTGGTGTTGTCCGTGAACACCTGCACTACCCTCCCCACGACAGAGGGAAGGAATGCCTTTAGTGCAAGTCCTATCACCCGAAGCTCCAGAAGGTTGACATGGAGCCGGGACTCCACCGGAGGCCAGATGCCTCTGATCTCTGCCTCTTCCATGTGGCCGCCCCATCCCAGGAGGGACGCGTCAGTCACTACGGTATGTGCCAGTTGGGGAAGGGAGAGGGATCTGCCATTGACCCAATTGCGATTCTTGAGCCACCACTGCAATTGTCGTGCAGCACCCTCCGAGATCTGGACGTGATGGGACATGTTGCCCTGATGCTGTGGCCACTGTAACTTCAGGTCCCACTGCAGAGCTCGCTTATGCCATCTGGCATGATCCACTAGCAGGATGCAGGAACCCATCAGGCCCAGTAGCCGGAGGGTTATGTTGACCGAAACCCGGAATAGAGGCGGAAAGATCGGAATCATAGCCTGAATATCCCAGACTTGCTGCTCTGGAGGATAAACCTGAAACTGCCCCGAGTCCAGAACCGCTCCGATGAAGAGCAGCTTCTGAGAGGGAATTAGGTGCGACTTTGGCACATTGATGGAGAACCTCAGCAAATGCATGAGGTCGGCCATAGTCCGGAGGTGGGAGACGACTGCCTGGGGCGAGCCTGTCTTCAACAACCAGTGGTCGAGATAAGGTAAGACTGGAACCCCTGATCTGCATAGATGAGCTGTGACCACCGCCATCAGTTTTGTGGGGGCACTGGTAAGGCCGAAGGGTAGCACTGTAAACTGAAAGTGCTCGTGGCCTACCGAGAACCGCAGGCAACGTCTGTGGGCAGGCACAACGGGGATGTGAAACCATGCATCCTGCAAGTCCAACGCTACCATCCAGTCTCCAGGGTCGAGAGCAGACAAGAGCTGAGCAAGCGTCAAAATCTTGAACTTCTTCCGGAGGAAGCTGTGGATGTCCCTGAGGTCCGAGATAGGACGCAGGCTCTTGTCCTTCTTGGGGACCAGAAAGTAGTGGGAAAAACAGCCACGGCCTACTTCTGGCCCAGGAACGCGCATGATGGGCCCCTTGGCCAAGAGGGCCGTAACTTCATGCTGAAGAAGAGCAAGATGGTCCCCCGACATGCGGTGGTACTGAGGTGGCATGGATGGAGGGGTAGTTTTGAGGGGAGGAAGTAGACCCGTGGCACTATTTGCAGCACTAACCTGTCCGAGGTGATGTTGCACAGTTGGGGAGATGATGGCGTATTCTGCTGCCCACTGGCATTTGATAGGCCTGAAAGGTCGAACTAGGAAGGCTTTGAAGTGGATGCTGCCGGGGTGGAGGTGGACTGACCCACCCGCTGGCCCCCAGAACTGCCTTGGCGGTTCCTACACCGCGCTGAGTTTGTTGCCTGCGCAGGCCTGTGGCTCTGGAATAAACATGTTGGGGCAATCCTTCCGTGGCCACGAAAGGAGCGAAAAGCAGAAGGCGGAGGAGGCAGAGTGGCCGACAGGCCCAAGGACTTGGCTGTAGCCCGTGAGTCCTTAAAGCGCTCCAACGTACTATCCGCTTTATTGCCAAAAAGGCGAATGCCATCAAAGGGCATGTCCATCAAAGTGTTCTGGACATCCCCTGAGAAGCCAGTGATCCTCAGCCAGGCGTGATGCCGAAGCCACAGTCGTGGAAATCGCCCTGTCTAGCGAGTCGGCGGTATCAAGCCCACAACGAAAAGTGAACTTAGCTGTGCCCCTTCCAGCTGCAACAGCTTGGGCGAGTACTCTCTGGGCCTCCTCCGGACAGCTGGGCAGCACCTGCGCAACCGTGTCCCACAGAGTGGGAGTAACGGCCCAAGAGGCATGCGGTGTTCACGACCGCAGCCCTAAGCTGGCAGATGAAAAAAGCTTCTTGCCAAGCTTCTCCAGCTTCTTGGATTACCTATCCAAGCGTGCGGGAGGGAATGCGCTCTGCAATGCAGAAGGAGTGGGGTATTGGGAGAGAAAGAGGGGGTCGCAAGGAGCCGGGGGATGGCATCGGGCCACGTTCCTGTCCACAGGAGCCCCTGTGTTGGGCCTGGACCAAGTGTGGTGGTACCAGACGACATCGGAGGTGGGGTCGACACCGGTGGAGGTGTTATCGGCCCAATCAGTGTCGCAAGGGATCCAAGCCCGTATCCAGGGGGTACTGAGGCGCTAGGGCCGAAGCCACCGGGGTAGGAAGGGCAGGACTCATAGTCGGGCCCAAAGAGTTAGGCCATGGCAGCAAGAAGCTCTTGCACCAGTGCAAGTGTCACCGACAGACCCAGGAAAGGGTGGGTAGACCAGCGGCGACATTGCAGGCTCCGCCGGAGCCATGGGGTGGCACCACCCGCATCCTCAGCCACGTCGCGTGACAGAAAGCCGAAGAGCGACGGCGCTTCAACTTCATCTTGGAATGCTCAGACTTACCTGACCCAGAGTAAGAAGACTTCGATCCAGAGGAAAGATGGTGACGGCTCCGCGACCGGTCCTTCGACCTCCCACGGGACCGGGACCTTGAGCGGCGCGGATCCGACTGCCGGATTTCCAGCAACTTTCGGGACCGCTCCCGCAAAGTGTTCGGCGCAATTGGGGAGTTGTGGTCGCACCCCAGGCAGTAGAGACACACACAGTGCAGGTCCGTCACGGACATCATGGGGTGACAGTCCCGCAGTTCTTGAAGCCGGGCATCCCTACGACACTCAGAAGAAATGAGGTGAAAGGCCTCGAAAAAAACTACGTCAAAAAGTGGGGGGGTGGGGGGGGGGGGGGGGATAGGGGTGTGTTGGGGGGGGTGTGGAGGGTGACTTGCTCTTCCCGGATCTGCGCTTGCTGGCGCGAGAAAGAAAAAGAACTGACGAGGGCGCGCCTAAGTAGCTCCAGCAACGTCATCCCGGCACCAACGACGCACGTGGAGCCGCACGACGACACCTACCGACCCGCAGGGGTATGGCTGATGAAAACTTTCCAGATCCAGTCTGACGGCTGGGGGTAATTCTAAGGTAAGGAATCCATCACTACATGTTTCTTTCAGGTATTATTATTACAGAGTTGGTTAATAATGCCTACTTGAACACCAAATGATGGTTTAACAGGGTGTTGCATAAATGACTATCAAAGAGCAGGGGTACTGCTCAAAATTTTCAGGAACCAGCCTGACGCTTAGGTACTATTCTAAGCTAAAGCATGTACAGATAAGTCTCCTTCAGCTACTATCATTTGATAATATTTCCATAGTCATTTCTTCAAATGGAGTACCAAGTTTTTCCCAATTGGCACAAATATGAGCTTGTAAGGAATTGAGCTTTTTGTACTGGACACATCCGTACATAGGTACTTGATTTGTTATGGAGCAATATAGCTTCAGAGGGCTAAAGCAAACCGACAAGTATTTTTAATATTTCAATTTTTTTATCTGGTAAAACATCTTTAAAATATATTATTGGGGGCGTGGCCAGCAGCCGATGATGGCGGTGGCTTAGTGGAAGAGCTCCGCGGCTGAAGCGGCCTCCGATGAAATCCGACCAGTGATCCGCAATATTTTTGTCCCAGGCGGGACGGTGCTGATGCCCAGGACCGGGCGGCAGAGGGACGGCGAAACGGAAAAGAAAACTGACGCAGGGGAGACTAGTTCTCGCGGACCCCGACTGGGCCCCTAAGGAGATCTGAAGCCGGGGATCTACAAGAGCTGGTGAGCCGACGGGAAGTGAGCCAACCTGGGCGGAGAGCCGCCGGAAGCGCCCGCCCGCGACAACAAAGGAGAGCGGACCCTCCGACGTCCCGCAGCACGGCACAGAGATCAGGAGCCCCGAGCGGGACCCCAGGCGCCCCCGCGCTGAGTGGCGGGGAGAGCCCCAAAAGACCAGAGGAGACGGGCGAGGGTGCTCAGAGGGGCAGAATTTGAGTCCGGGTCCGCCATCTTGTGGAACGAGCTAGGACCCCGTCGGAGCCGGACGGGAGCAGGTACAGACATCCAGCTGCGAAGTGCCGCCTGACACAGCGAGGCACAGCGCGCAGACCCCCCCCTCCCCCCCCCCGCCGAGTGAAGGCGCATTGAGGACGACACGGGCACAGGTGTGCACAAGGGCCTTTGTGACATACCGAGTGGCCCACGTGACACATTGCCCCTGGGCACTGGCAGAGCTACCGAGAGGAGTCGAACGCCCTGCAGTGGAGGTGGGATGTAAGGCAGAGAAATAACACAACGGACATTGGAGGGGCGCAGCAGTCAGAGAATAGTTACCACTCACCACCCACTGGCCCCATAGATAGCAGACCAGGAAGATCACGCACCGACACACGATAAAGCCGGAGGAGAGCCTGAAGGTACCAAGCCAGGGCGCCAAGAGGCACGACGGAGGGTGGACTGTGACCCGGGTACATCCGGGAGGCCGGTGGCCACAGGGGAGTGTATAAGACCGAGTACCAGCAAGCAGGGATAGAAGCAATCGGCTCCACGACCAGGATGGCAGGCAAGGGGCCGAAAAACAACACGGCGCAGTCCCGCCTTGACCGCTTTGCGTACGAGAAACCAGTCACCCCCCCACCGGACGCCAGAACACAGACGGGCAAGACAGTGGAGGCGACGGGAGGCAAGAAGGCTACTCTAGATGACGTCATGAAGGCCCTCACCCAGGTGCAGGCGACGGTGGGGTCCATCTCAGCCGAAATCACACTGATTCGGGCAGATTTCCACAAAATGACGGAGAAGGTGAACTCGATGGAAATTGTGACGAAAGCCTTGGTGGAGGATGTATCGGAACTGCAGATTAATATGGAACGTGTCGCAAAGGAAAACAAGGAATTGAGAGATAAGCTCGATGACCAGGAAGGACGCTCGAGGCGAAACAACATCCGCATTTTAGGTGTGCCAGAATCGGAAGACACAAGGGCAATGGATTTGTATGTGGAGAACTTAATCAAGCAGCACCTACAACCTAAGGGACTCTCAAACTTTTTCACGGTGGAGAGAGCACACAGGGTCCCTGGTGGACGCCGACAAACGGGAGCTAACCCCAGGCCAATTATAGCACGGCTCTTTAACTTCAGAGATCGGGATGTTATTCTGCAGGCGGCAAGAACCTCACCCCCCATTAAGATCCAAAACGCCACACTAGCCTTCTTTCCGGATTACACAGCGGAAGTTGCGAGAAGGAGGAGAACCTTTTTCGAGGTTAAAAAAGAACTACGAGCCAGGGAAATCCCTTATTCTATGCTCTTCCCAGCCAAACTTCGGATTGTGGATGACAACAAGACTTGGTTTTTCGAATCCCCGGAGGCGGCACGGGAATGGCTGGAGGGCTGGCGGACGACGGGCCAGCCTCGGCGCTCCAGCAGGCAACCCAAACATCGCCAGGGCGGATCCCAGCGGGGCCTGCATTCAACCGGTGAAGAAGAAGAGCCGCAATCGCCTCGGAGTAATATTCAGGAGGGGGGCGACGACGAAGAGCAGTAATCCCCAGATACTGATTAATTGAATGCCGAGAATGCCGCCTAGGACACTGGGCTGAGGGCCTCCGCGACCAAGGAGGAGGCCGCTGACTTCGGAGAGTCCTTCACCCCAGCGAGCAAGTACTATGTTTTGGGTTGGGATCAGGCACTCTGCTGAGTTTGGGGGGCGGGCAGTTCATAGTCCGTTGAGCAAGAGGGCAGGGAGGGGGGGAGTTGGGGGTAGGGTAGTTGTTGGGGTTTTAGTTTGGTTTCAGGGTCAGGACGAACAACGCAGGGCGCAAGCGCGTAGAGTAGAGGTACCATGGCGCGGCTTAACGGCTCACTACTTGTCCAAACATGGTGGGAGGAGGTGACGTTGTGGGGCAGGCGAGCCCGTTGAATATTATGTCCTGGAATGTGAGGGGCCTGGGAGACAAAATAAAGAGAGGGCTGGTGTTACAAGGCATTAAAAGACTTAATCCCGCTCTGATACTACTGCAGGAAACACATCTAACAGGCACAGCTACACGGGCCCTGGATAGGAAGGGATACAGCATGGTCGTACACTCTGAATTTACGAAGGGTTCCCGTGGCACGGGGATCTTAATGCAGCGGACATCAAAATTCATAACCCTATCCAATAAAGTCGACACACAGGGACGCTTTGCAGCGATACATGGGCAGTGGGAGGGGAGACCGCTCAACGTGGTGTCAGTGTATATCCCACCGGCACTGCATGCTACTGCTCTACCAGAGTTGGGGAAATTCCTACTGGAACTTCCGGAAGGGGACTTAGTTATGGGGGGCGACTTCAATGCCGTAGCACATACCACGATGGACCGCTTCCCGGTACGCACACAAACACCGGGACCCTCCCGATTGCATGACTTCATGGAAGCACAGGGGTTGGTAGATGTATGGAGGCAGTCCCACCCCGACGACCGACAATACACATATTACTCAGCGGTCCATGACAGCCTCTCGAGAATAGACTACCTACTCACACTGGGGGGGGGGGCCTCCTCACTATAGCCGACGTCCAAATCCGTCCACGAGGGATCTCAGATCACTCCCCACTGACACTGTCCCTTTCCAGTCATGAAAATACGCGCAAACGCATTTACCATATCTACCCAGGCTACCTTCGTGAACCATCAGTGGCCAAAACTTTAAAAAAGGGCACAAGGTCGTACTTTGCCGAGAATACGGGATCAGTGCGCTCACATACGACTTTGTGGGAAGCCTACAAAACAGTTCTGCGAGGGCAGGCCGTCTCCGCTATATCACACCATAAGCGCACACGACTTCAGGCACTGGTAGACTTGGAGGTACAACTGGACAGGGCCACACAAGAGCATGAGAGGGACCCAACCGAGCATACACACCACGTGCTCCGGCTGTGTCAGCAGCGTCATGCAGACCATGAGCGCCGCAGGGCGATAGACAACATGGCAGCGGTAACACACAGGATCTACGACGTGGGCGACAAGGCGGGAAAGCTGCTGGCCTGGCTAGAAAAAAAAAGGGGAGGTCAGAAGGCCATTCTGCGGTTGAGAGACCCAGACGGAGTGGTACAGACCAGCCCGGCACGAATAGTGGAAGTCCTGGCGGACTATTTTCAATCCGTATACTCCCCTGACTTCGAGGTCACCCAAGAAATGGCGGAGAGGTCTCTGACAGAGGTACCTACCAATACTCTGCCACAGGACAAGCGGGACGAGCTTGACTCAGACCTGACAACCGAGGAGATACAGGCAGCCATTGCGGCCTTGCACCCGGGGAAGGCGCTCGGCCCCAACGGGGTGCCGATTGAGTGGTACAAGACCATGGCGGAGACGCTGTCTACGCCCCTACTCCAAATGTACAAAGAGTGTTTGGAGAACGGGCAACTGCCGCCCGATCAGCGTACGGCCACAGTAATAGCTATACCAAAACCCGGTAAACCCCCGGAAGACTGTGGGTCATACCGTCCGATTTCCCTCCTTAACGCAGAGAGCAAAATTCTGGCGAAACTGCTGGCCACTAGATTGCTGCCACACCTGGCGCATCTGATACACCCAGACCAATCGGGGTTTATGCCGCACCGGAGTACGGCGCTGAACCTTCGAAGGCTTCACGGAGTGATGGCCCGCGCTCCACTACTGGAAGAACAAGCGGCAGTGCTCTCCTTGGATGCCAGGAGGGCATTCGACATGGTAGAGTGGAGCTATCTTTTTGCGGTCCTGGCACACATGGGTATCGGCACAAAATTCATAGCATGGGTCAGGCTCCTGTACACTAAACCCGTGGCACGAGTGACGGCCAACGGTCACATCTCGAGGGAGTTTCCGCTAGCGAGGGGCACGAGGCAGGGGTGCCCACTCTCCCCGTTGCTATTCGCCTTAGTATTGGAACCCTTGGCGACAGTCATCAGAACCACACGGCTGCTGAAGGGCATTCAGTGGGGAGGTGGCTGGGAAGACAGAGTCTCCCTATACGCCGACGACATGCTAGTCTACATCACTGACCTCGAGCATGGAGTACCGGTCCTGTTGGCGTTATGCGAGAGACATGGCACGGCCTCAGGGTATAAAATTAACTGGTCGAAATCAGTACTATACATGCTTCACGGCACCCCACCGCCCCTGACTGCAGACTGCCCGTTGCAGATCGAATCCCTCTCCTTCAAGTACCTGGGGATCCAAATCACCCGTGACCATGCGACTTTTCTAGACCGGAACCTTAAGCCACTACTGGATAGGTTCAAGGCGGACGTGCGACACTGGAAGACCCTACCATTGACTCTGCTAGGCAAGGCAGCGCTATTCAAGATGATGGCACTGCCGCGCTTCTTATATGTCCTAGAAAATACACCGGCAGTGGTTCCACCGTCGTTTTTCAAGCAGGTATCGGCGCAAGTGTCAGGCCTACTATGGGGAGAGAAACCGGCCAGGGTCGCACAGGTGAAAATGGTGAGGGATTGGTATAGCGGGGGGATAGCGCTCCCACACCTTGAACTGTACTACTGGGCAGCACACCTTAAGGTGATTAACCAATGGATACACGTAGCACAGGATGACCCCGCGTACATAGCTGACAGGAGGCAACTAGGCATGAACACCCTACTAGCCCCGCTATATAACAAAAGTCTGTTACCAAACTTGAGAGGCCCGACCAAACACACAGTGGCTATATGGCACAAAGCACAAAGGCGTCTGGCATGGGAAGGAGTGATCACCAAGCTCACACCGCTATGGGACACCAAGAGCCTGGGTAACCTACGAAGTAGCAAGGGGTTTAACCAGTGGGACGACATTGGGATCTCTACAGTGGGAGACTTGTGGACAGGGGAGGGAGTAATCCCTTTTGCGGCCCTGAGGGAACAATACGAGATGGAGGTCACCGAAACATATAGATATATACAAATCAGACATGCACTCCTATCGGTGCTAGAGCCGGGTACTGAGGTCCCAGAATCGGCTCCGTTAGAGGACCGGCTGCTGACAGACTACATGGAAGCAAGTGCTACCTCACTTACCTACCGTAAACTATTAAATAACCTACCGGACCCACTGGTAAAACTAAAGGAACGCTGGGAGGAAGAGGTTGGGGATATGGACGAGACAGACTGGAACGCAGCATTAGCGTCGCCCAAGGAGGCGGGTATATCTACGCGTTTTAGACTGGTACAATTTAAAATTCTACATAGGGTCTATTACACCCGCACGACACTACATAGAATCCAGAGGGCGGACCACCCATACTGTCTGAGAAATTGTGGGGGGGAAGGTACGCTGTTCCATACATTGTGGGCCTGCCCAAATATTCAAGATTACTGGAGGAGGGTTACACGCACGATGGGCCAGACCTTGCACACCTCGCTTACACCTGATCCCAGAGTCAGCCTACTGAATGTATGGGACCCGACAGACCTGACACAGTATGGAAAGAGATGGGTAATTATTGGGATGATGTTGGCAAAACGGGACATAGCACTGAACTGGGGGGCGAGTAATACCCCGACCCTGACTCAATGGAGTAGAAACATGGACATGTTAATGATTACGGAAAGGACTGTTTACCAACAGAGACGTAACCCACGAAAATGGAATAAAATATGGTCGCCATGGAATGTATATAGGGGTGAAATCTGTGAGCCACTACCTGAAGATGACGATTCTGATAGCGAAGGGGAGGAAGAGGGGTTAGTGTGAGAGGGTGGAAGGGGGGTTGGGGTAGAGACGCCGGATGAGACGGGTAGCCTGAGCCTCGAGAACAGAAATGAGATTGATTTCAGTTTAGAGATGTAATTGCAGGAATGGCTAAGATGACCTATACTCTCGCAAAGTACTACATAATTCTATGCAAACATGAACTTGTCTAGACCCTGTTTGGTTGTTAAGTTGTAAAAATGGAAAATGCTAATATGAAAAGTTGCATAAATAGCTGCGGACGGCTGAATGTTGATGCCACGCAGTCGAAAGGAATACCAATGCATACGTTAAATGTCTCTGCAACAATAAAAACAAATTTAAAAAAAAAATATATATATATTATTATACCGGAGGAAAATTGTGAGATAAATCACTTCATACTTTAAGATTGCTACTTTGAGAGCATAATATTTTTTCTAACGTATTACAATTCCCAATTCCACTGAATGTACTTGTGCAGATTATACTTTTAACGTCTGTTCGCAAAGGGGACATTGGAGGCTGAATATGGATAGAAATGAGATTTATATGCATAATTGTGGAGATTTTCTGAGACTCTCTGGAATTTACACAAATTCTTATACTGAGTTTCAAACCTTTGTATGTGAATCTGGACATTCCTACCTAGGACTTTTAAAGGACTATAACGAAGGAAAAAAAATCCATTGGGTGGGACATGGAAATGCTACATCCAACATCCTATTTGCATGCAAAACAAAACAGTTTTTTACCGTTTTGAAAACTCCATTTGTATGTTCTAGTAGGGGCATTCTGTGATTTTTCTCGATGCTTATCCTTCTCCACATCTTTGATGTGAGGTGATGTCACTCTAGCGGGAGATCTTGTCAGCTTCTGCGGTTTTGATATATTTGCGTGTTTAATCGGTGTGCATTTATTTTCAAAAGCAGGAAGGTCTTCGCTATCACTGCTTTGTCCTGTAAGAAAAAAAAGCAAGCGTTTATGAGCAAGAGTTCATGAAACTTTCTTCCAAATAGCAATTATCTTTTCAGGAGATTTAGGTTAGCTTATTTGGACTAATTAGGCGTGTGATCTTAATGACATCGCCATTTACCATTTTAATCTACAAGACCAATAAAGCAAAAGGCCCCTGCTGGAGATTTCGAAATTATTTCATCGGTTCAAAACTGCAACCACTTGAAACTGTGCCAATTATTGTATATGCATAAATTGAAGGGTGGTGGATAGTCTCAAATTACAGCATGTGAAAAAACATTATGCAAGTCATCCCTTTAAAAATACAGAAAAATGTATTTCCCTGCACTGGGAATGGGGAATGTTACTTGCCCTTTAGGCATCTATTCGTAGAGTGTATTGCTGCAGATTCACGTGCTATGCATACTCCTGCCATCGAATTTGGGCCCGGGCTGTTCAAGTTTTTATCGAGGAAGTTTTATGATCTGCGTCGTTTCTCCTCCCCCTCGAGGTATTGCACATGTTTAATAGCTACTTTGTTAATGTTTTTTTTTACCCATGCCATATATGGAGTGAGGATATAGTCTGCTAAGTTTGTGTTTGCTTTTGAACATGCTGGGTTTGGTTTTATTCTTCTAACCAGCTAATACCTGCCGGGGAGGCGAGAGGGTACACGTGAATCTGCAGCACTACCTGCTACAAATAGGCAAGTAACAATTAATTTGTAGCATGTGTTGGCTGCAGACTCACATGCTATGCATAGATTGTAAAGCAGTACCCTCTCACGGTGGCTTTAGGTATGGGTGCATTTTTTAAAAATAATGCTTGAAGGACTGTTTGTCTAACTACAACTTGTCGTCTTGCTTAAAAATCCACACAATGTTTTGTAAATGTGGGTGGGGTCTCCAATGTTGCTGCTTTGCAAATGTCACAGAGGGATATTCCCTAAAAAGGCCATGGTTGCTCCTTTTTCCCCCTTGTAGTAGAATGAGCCTTTGGTATAGTTGTAAATGCTATTCCGGATTTTGAAATAGCATTACCGTTACCTGGATTTGCAAACGAAAAACAGTTGTTGCGTTTGCCTAAAGGGTTTTGTACATTTCAAATAGTACAAAAGGGAACGTTTAACATCAAGTGAATGTAAAGCACGCGCTGCGATTGTCTCTGGTTTTGGAAACAAACCGGTAACTTTAAAGTCTGATTTAAATGAAAGGGTGATAAAACTTTAGGTAAGAACTTTGGGCTTGTGCGAAAACACACCTTGTTTGGGAACATTCAGAAGTATGGTTCTTTAATAGTTAGTGCATGTATTTCGCTAACCCTTCGTAGAGAGGCTATTGCTACAAGGAAGGCCACCTTCCATTGTATTTGACATTTATGCAGTTGTTCAACCAGTGGCCCCATGTGTCGTGTTAGGACAATATTTAGGTTCCACGCTGGCACTAGATGTATGAGGTAGAATTACTTGTTTTAATCCTTCCATGAAGGCTTTGATGAAACAAATGCGGGAAAGTGATTGGTGCTTTCGGTTTTGTAGATATGCAGCAATAGCAATGGCTGCTAAATGTAGATGTATGGAGGTATATGCCAAATGTGCCTGTTGTAAATGTCACAGGTTTGTAGTTGTTCTGTTGGTGAAGAGGGGTTAATGTTCAAGGATATCTACAAAACCGAAAGCACCAATCACTTTCCCGCATTTGTTTAATCAAAGCCTTCATGGAAGGATTAAAACAAGTAATTCTACCTCATACATCTAGTACTCAATTTTTGTAACCTCCTAGAGAGTACTCACACCCTTGCTGGTGGTACTGCTGTTGCTGCCTCAGATTGTGTGGTATTTTCTGGGGAAAGACGCTTTTGCTGCCCCTCGCAATGCCGAAAGGGCAGTTGTCTGTAAGGCACCCATGGACTTGGCAGTGTCCTTTATTTTCTCTAGCCATGTGTGTCCACAGCGGGCCTATTGAGAGTTCCCCCATTGAATGGGACATTGAGAATGTGCTGCCACACCTCAGCTTGAACCCAGATATGCGTAGTCACACATGTCCATGGAGCATTATTGATACATTGATGCCCCTTCCAGCAGTGCCAGCACTGTCTAATGCACATTTGAACCCCACACGACGCCAATCATAAAACTTCCTTGACAAAAACAACTTAAAGAGTCCGTGCCTAACACTAGATGGCAGGCATATGCATAGCATGTGTATCTGCAACCAACACATTCTACGAATACACCATCATTTACTGAACTTTTTTTTTTACGGTAGCAACAAATAGGCTAAGAACGAGAGATCAACAACTTCTAGGATCAAACTCTTGTGCAATGCTCAGTTTCCTTTCACACCACTACAAATGCCAGAGTATGCAGACTGAATAATGTAGCCAAGTAGTACTATGTAATGTCATGTACAGATGTACTGCCTTGAAAGAAGAAAAATCCTGAGATCATGCCTGTGTTAGGGAAGATGTTCCTTGGTGCCATGATTATATGGCTAGGCTAAAAGACAGCGTTGCATGTATATAAATGCATGGCAAGATTGCTGCCACAGCTGAGTGGTGGGGTAATGTGCCACAAAGGCCGAGCGTGAAAGTCCTTTAAGGAGATCCCGGACATGACTTTTCCACAAGGACAGGAGGATTCACTGGTGCCTCCACTGTCTGTTCTTGCTATGCCACTTGGCTCTACACCACAGCACACCAAAACCACATTTGGGCATTGACCAGTTGCCCCACACCAAAACACTTTACATTTGGCGATCTACATTCCAAGTCAATGACGTGCTGTAAAAGAAACGTGCTAGGCCAGCAGGGTTTCAATTAAAATGTAAGGGGTAAAGGGCTACATGCACATATTGCAACTCACTTCTGTGACTGATTGAGCACATGATCCAACTGGTCAATTTGAACTTGCAGATGATGCCAGATACTTTTTGAAGGCTATATATTGTGCTACATGTACTTTCTAAGTTTTGTTTACAACTTTGTTTATAAGGGGATTGCCGCCCACTGTATAACATTTGCTACCCTCATTCACTCTGCACTTTTTTGCTGCCTTTTAATTAGCCAGCATGGGGTGGATTCACTTCCTCCTCTTTTGGCTGGAGCATGGACCAAGTATGGATTGATTCAGCTTGATTGATGTCCAGCTAATTGCGCTGTGATTGAGGTACTACTATTATTTTTCTTCTTCCCCATCATCCTTGTTGAACCTCTTGCCTTTTGTCACTATGTTTTACTATGCCATACACACTTCAAAGAAGCCCTTTTCTCCTTTGAAATTGATGTTTATTTTGATAACAGATGTTATCTGCTTTCATTGGGACAACAGGTGTGATCTGGCTCCAAATTTATTTTCATGAAGACATGAGCGCAATTGCTTCATGTGATAGAATTTTGGCCAAATTACATTTTATTTCCATGCATGGGTACATTAACCACTTTTCTCAGAACCACAGGGGTTGTTTCCTAGCCCTAACAAGCTTTGGCAAAGCCAAAGGGTTTCACTTTCAAGATTATTAGATATGCCCTTGCCTATTTTTCATGCTCCTCAGCCGAATTTGACAATGATTTGTAGCCTTGCTTTATAACAATTTGGCTGCTGTGCAGCATAGTCAACAAGCATTGGAAATGCAATAGGTCTCGCAGCATTAGAGTTAGTGCTTTTAGAATTGTTTATGGGGTTTTTTTGTAAATCTTTAGCATTTTTGTTTCCTGTAGCCAATGCTAAAGAATTACAAATAAAAAAAGCCATAAACAATTCTAAAAGCTCTAACTCAAATGCTCCGAGACCTATTGCACTGTGTGAGGGTGAGGGGTTGAGGGTGAGTGAGGGTGAGGGAGTGAGGGTGAGGGAGTGAGGGTGAGGGAGTGAGGGTGAGGGAGTGAGGGTGAGGGAGTGAGGGTGAGGGAGTGAGGGAGTGAGGGTGAGGGAGGGGGAGAGTGAGGGAGAGTGAGGGAGAGTGAGGGAGAGTGAGGGAGAGTGAGGGAGAGTGAGGGTGAGTGAGGGTGAGTGAGGGTGAGTGAGGGTGAGTGAGGGTGAGTGAGGGTGAGTGAGGGTGAGTGAGGGTGAGTGAGGGTGAGTGAGGGTGAGTGAGGGGTTGAGGGTGAGTGAGGGTGAGTGAGGGGTTGAGGGTGAGTGAGGGTGAGTGAGGGGTTGAGGGTGAGTGAGGGGTTGAGGGGGAGGGGTCGAGGGGGAGGGGTTGAGGGTGAGTGAGGGTGAGTGAGTGAGAGTGAGGGGTTGAGGGTGAGTGAGTGAGTGAGGGTGAGGGGTTGAGGGTGGGTGGGTGAGGGGTTGAGGGTGGGTGAGTGAGGGTGAGGGTGGTTGAGTGAGGATGAGTGAGAGTGAGGGTTAGTGAGGGGTTGAGGGTGAGGGGTTGAGGGTGAGTGAGGGTGAGGGGTTGAGGGTGAGTGAGGGTGAGGGGTTGAGGGTGAGGGGTTGAGGGTGAGTGAGGGGTTGAGGGTGAGTGAGGGGTTGAGGGGGAGGGGTCGAGGGGGAGGGGTTGAGGGTGAGTGAGGGGTTGAGGAATATGTCCTTTGTGCACACCCAAAAAAAACAACAACAAAAAAAACATACAAACGCAGGCACTCTTCTACCATGGTGGAAAGTTGTCTGCGTTGGCGCCAGGGAGCCAAAACAGCGCCAATGCAGAGGAAAAGGCAGGAATGCACTGTATTCTTTTTAAAATGGCACATTCCTGCAATTTCCCTGTCACACAGCCAGTCAAAGCAAAATTTGACCCTATCCTGCAGAATAATTCTGCCCCTCTCCATGAGGGAGCTTGCCTGACAAAATACAATAAGTGTAGAACTGAAACCAGCCATCACAAGCTCAATGAAAGATAGGTTTCGTGGCTCTTGAGAAAGACTATGCCCTGCGTTATTATGTAGCACATATGTCCCACTCAATTAAGTTAGACTTTTTAGCTGTATAGGGCTTGAGTTTTGGGGAAAATCGTGAGCAAACTTAGACCGGTTTGAAGGATAGCACTTTGCAGTGACTTAGAAAGCCTCTATGTAGGAAAATGTGATAATATTTGAAATCAGACTTAACTTGCCTAATTACAACGTGTCTTTTTTTAAATCTGCTTTTCATAATTAAAACAACTGCCATAGGGTGTTGGTGGGCGCCAGTGCCATAGAGGCAGGCACATGAAGGCTTCTACCAGAGATGTGAGAAACAGCACCATATGTGAAAGCCTTCTCTACACACACACACTTTATGATGTAATGTAGAGATCTGAAAATAGTCTGGACAAATAACCAGGTGAGCCAAAATCTTCCAAACGAAACATTAATTCTGATCCTTTACGCACCCCCGATTTTTAATTTAAAATGCAGGATACAACTGCCCATTTCCTTATAATCCCCTCAACTCCAATGGGTCTGTGTACGGTGAAAACTCAACACGTCTGCGGCGCGTGCAGAGAATGAATGGATGGACACGTCAGCCCCAAGACTGTGTGGGGGGGAGGGACTTCAAACCATAGGCACTCCTCAAACGTCAATATAGTGCAGACATCAGGCAATAAACGAAAACATTAAACAACCGTAATTTAGAGTATTTGTTGTCTCTCTCTTTGAATTTCCGTAGGCATTCATCATGACAAGTAGGCACAAGGCAACAACTGGTTCCAACAAAATAGCCCTCATTGTAACCCTTTTAAGTCCTGCAAAAACATGGTTCACCGTGGATTTAAATAAAATGGCCCTTCAAAATATCCCATTCCACTACCGGTAAAGCAAGAAAACAAGTCAAAATATAAGAAATCAACCCCAAACAAGCAGCGCCATAACCGATAAATTCCCTTGGGATGCTTCCCAAAGAGAGCAATCAAGTTCTTGGTGTGACGCTTACTGAAAGAGAAAACCTATGTTGCCAGGAAGGGAGACTAATCTTTAAATGAAAGTTCTAATGGAAGTCGTTAGTCAGAACCTTCGCTACAAGACGAGATTACAAAACTCCACAAATCTCCAAAGGCATACACCTTCTCCCTACAGTGCGCAGAGCAGTCTACACTTACCTTTCACCACGGAGACAGGGAAGGCCAGGAGCAAAAGCAGGAGCATTTTGTGTAAGGTCCTCATGGCTGCAACGGACTACCAGGTTTGAGAAGCAACACCCAAAGGTACTTGTACTGCGCCCTCTCGCTCGAAAGGAGGGCAGCTGGCAACAAGTGGTAACAAGAAAGGGTGGAGGGGGCAGGGGAGGAGGGGTCCGGGGAGGAGGGAAGGGCCAGAGGGACTTGATGGGAGTGGTGGGGGGGAGGGGGAGGGTATAGAGAGGGAGAGGAGGAGAGACAGGACAGGGGGAAGCAGCAGAGACACGGCGGGTAAAATAAACAAACAAGCCTTTCACCGTAACACGGCGGGCAGGGGAGGGGGCGGAGAGGGGAGAGGTGCGACACGGCAGGCAGGCAGGGGAGGAGAGTAGGAGGAGGAGGGGGGAGGAGAGTAGGGGAGGCACGGCCTAGCGGCAGGCAGGCAGGGGAGGAGAGGAGGAGGGGGGAGGAGAGTAGGGGAGGCACGTGAAAGCCTTCTCTACACACACACACTTTATGATGTAATGTAGAGATCTGAAAATAGTCTGGACAAATAACCAGGTGAGCCAAAATCTTCCAAACGAAACATTAATTCTGATCCTTTACGCACCCCCGATTTTTAATTTAAAATGCAGGATACAACTGCCCATTTCCTTATAATCCCCTCAACTCCAATGGGTCTGTGTACGGTGAAAACTCAACACGTCTGCGGCGCGTGCAGAGAATGAATGGATGGACACGTCAGCCCCAAGACTGTGTGGGGGGGGGGGAGGGACTTCAAACCATAGGCACTCCTCAAACGTCAATATAGTGCAGACATCAGGCAATAAACGAAAACATTAAACAACCGTAATTTAGAGTATTTGTTGTCTCTCTCTTTGAATTTCCGTAGGCATTCATCATGACAAGTAGGCACAAGGCAACAACTGGTTCCAACAAAATAGCCCTCATTGTAACCCTTTTAAGTCCTGCAAAAACATGGTTCACCGTGGATTTAAATAAAATGGCCCTTCAAAATATCCCATTCCACTACCGGTAAAGCAAGAAAACAAGTCAAAATATAAGAAATCAACCCCAAACAAGCAGCGCCATAACCGATAAATTCCCTTGGGATGCTTCCCAAAGAGAGCAATCAAGTTCTTGGTGTGACGCTTACTGAAAGAGAAAACCTATGTTGCCAGGAAAGGAGACTAATCTTTAAATGAAAGTTCTAATGGAAGTCGTTAGTCAGAACCTTCGCTACAAGACGAGATTACAAAACTCCACAAATCTCCAAAGGCATACACCTTCTCCCTACAGTGCGCAGAGCAGTCTACACTTACCTTTCACCACGGAGACAGGGAAGGCCAGGAGCAAAAGCAGGAGCATTTTGTGTAAGGTCCTCATGGCTGCAACGGACTACCAGGTTTGAGAAGCAACACCCAAAGGTACTTGTACTGCGCCCTCTCGCTCGAAAGGAGGGCAGCTGGCAACAAGTGGTAACAAGAAAGGGTGGAGGGGGCAGGGGAGGAGGGGTCCGGGGAGGAGGGAAGGGCCAGAGGGACTTGATGGGAGTGGTTGGGGGGGAGGGAGAGGGTATAGAGAGGGAGAGGAGGAGAGACAGGACAGGGGGAAGCAGCAGAGACACGGCGGGTAAAATAAACAAACAAGCCTTTCACCGTAACACGGCGGGCAGGGGAGGGGGTGGAGAGGGGAGAGGTGCGACACGGCAGGCAGGCAGGGGAGGAGAGTAGGAGGAGGAGGGGGGAGGAGAGTAGGGGAGGCACGGCCTAGCGGCAGGCAGGCAGGGGAGGAGAGGAGGAGGGGGGAGGAGAGTAGGGGAGGCACGGCCTAGCGGTCGTGCAATCAAGTAGTGAGGGGGCGGAGCTGGGGGAGGCTGTGAGAGAGAGTAGGCAAGGCAGGCGGCTGGGGGCATGTGGCACGCGCATTTAAGCTCAATGCGCATGCGCATTGAGCTTAAATTTCTCGTGCACTGCAAGGAATCGCCACGATTCCTTGCAGTGTGGATAAAGAGCGGATAAGTGCCAATACTCTCGCCTTGCTCGATGCGCATGCGCATCGACAGGCGAGACCTAAAAATAGTTATTAAAAGGATGCCTCTAGCGCTAATGCACAAATAAAAAAAAGAGCGAGAAAAAAACATTACCGCTTATTACGGCATGGTGCTTTTTAGAAATTAGTTTAGGCCACACTGCTCAAAGCATCTGCGCTAAAGTAGCATGGATACAAAAATTTCCAAAGCCAACAGCTCTCAAAGCCGAGATCTATTGGCTTTGCCAATGCCGGTTATTCATTTACTTTCTGTATTGCACACGAAAATAAGAGCCCTTTGACAATTTGTGTTCACATTTTCTGAGACTGTTTGGCTTTGATTTTTCTGGTGTTTTAGTGGTGCTACTATTAGATTAGACTGTGCACTACAATAACCCTAAAAAAGAGGTACTCTCTCTAATGCATACTTATCTACTATGTTCCATCATGTGGGTTAATCAAGGGTTGGTTTTTACTCATAAATCAAATGGAATAAAAATTATTCTGATGGTACCCAAGTAAAATAAACATAAGTGTAATTTGCAAGTCTAAAAACGAATCACATGTCCATAAGTAATGGTTACCATGCAAGAATGACTATCACTTCATCACTATACATGCCAAGTGGCAAATGTTTTACCTGTTCCATTCTTTTCAATCTTTGAGGTAGCACTCGATCGCTTGGCATTACGCTTCTGCTTCTTAGCTGTGGATCCACTATTACCTTCACTTGATCTTTTCTGACCTAAAAAAAAAATAGGGGAGCATTTGTGGACTTTTCCAACATTTTAGGGTGTTAGATAAAGTGTAAAACAATCTTACTGCGGTGTATGGTTTTATATTTTTCTTAAAAAAATCAAGCTCCTTTCACTTGCAATCAAATTGTTCCTGCCTCTTTAGAGGTGAATTACCCTTGAGATGAATTGCCAAAACCTTGATCATGGGTTTAGGTGTAATTCAAAGTCATTCAAAATTATAAGTTTGATTTACACACTTTCATAAGCAGCAGTATCCTGATCAACAAGTATGCTGTGGCACTGTTGCACCAGAGGGACCATTTTCCATTGCCCATCTACTCCCCAGAATTCCCTAAAAACAGTTTATAAACTCAGTCCATTTAGAGTGTTAAGCTCCACACTTCTGGTGTGGTATTACATAAAATATCTATGGTTGGAAAGTAAATACTCCAAACAGCACACAAACAGAGGACTTCAATAAACTTACCCTTCTCTTTAATTTCTTTCTCCTGGGTGGTTATACTACAATTACTCGACGTGGTGCTAGCCTCAAAGCCATTAGCCGATTCACTTTCACATAGTCCTTCTTGAGACTCCTCTGCCACACTGTCTACCTCAATAGTTATATCACTTTCACTCTTTATACTGTGCGACTCATCCTGACTAAGAGCAAGCAAAGCCTCGGAATAGTTGGGCTGAACTGAAGGTGGTAAAGCAGGTGGATCGGACGTTGGTGTGTTGGGCTCAGACTTTTCTGTAACAGTTTCCTCACAGTCTTTGTATTTTTCATCAAAGTCATCCAGATCTACTTCATGACAGACCAGTGTTTCTGGCCCAATCTGAGGCATTGTGTCATCGTCCTCCTCATTTTCTTGTCCTTTGTATGGAACGCTGTCGATTTCCCTGTGAGGCGATTCAAAATCTTCATTCATTGGGTCTTGTAGGTGCTGATCTGATTCTGCTGTCAAAGAAGGCATTTCTTTACTTTCACTTTCAAGCAACTCTTCATCCAGATCTTTACAATCCTCAATACGAACACATTTGTCAGGTTTGTCCTCCCCAACAATATTTGGCACTTCAGGTTCACATTCAATGCGCATTTTTTTCTCAGGTGATAACTGTTCCAATGGCCTTCTCTTCAAAACTTTGTCTTTTGTTATTACATCAGAAGCTGTGTCACTTCCTTCATCAGGACAAGGGAGTAGTTCTTTGCTCTCCAAAAAGGGGGGCTCTAATGTTTCAAGCTCACTTTCAGACTCTGTTGCCTCATCCTGGTTTGTTGGTGAAACATTTGTACTTTCCGTAAAGTGCTCTTTTGTTCTGGTTCTTTTGCCTTTCACTTTTGGTGATTTTTCCAAAACTTTCCCCATTTCTTCTACAGGGTCCATTTTATTTTCATAAATCTGTACAATTTGCTCACTTTCTTCAACATCCTGCTTCAAAATTTCTAAAGCTTGTGTTGCAGTTCTTTCATTTTCTTTCATCAAAAGTGACATTTCATCCCTTGTTTCTTGTTCGAGGTCATCTGTTTTTCCAAACAAGTCATCTGTTTTTCCAAACTCCTCAAGTTCTTTATTGACAGCAAGAGCAAATTCTTCTTTCATCGACATCTTTTCTGAAGCTTCATCCGATTCACTGTCAGATATGCTCAAATCTATCAAAAATACATACAATGTATTATTTTGTATGACTAAACAAAATTAATATAACATCAGGCATTTTCAATATACCACAAGAAGACACTGTATTGGGCATGGCCAACTATACAAACATAAAATGTCTAAATAGGAGAGGGGTTGTACGTGCTCCTTTAAAAATAGAGAGGAGAAACAATATCTACCACCCATGCATGTGCCTAATTTTGTACAAATTAATTAAACTCAAGATATTTACTGCATTTGGCCTCTTGCGTGTACAATGACAAAGTGAGAACTCATCGGGGTAAGTAGAAGCCACACTTGAGGAAGTTATAAGCGTCGGAAATAGCTGCAACATATCAAGCAACCTCAGTACTTCCTTACTAAATTGAAGGATAGGAAGGTAAAGAGAACAAAGATACTGTGATTCCCTACACGTAACAAAGGCTACTAAAGGCTATGCTTTTGAATGTTTATTTTCTCGTTTCGTTCAAGAGTAGCGTGAGCTTGTCTCCCCTCTGGGCTTCTCTTCAATATGAACAAAACTTTGGACAAATAGGACCGATTATGCAAATGGTCTGCAAGGCTAAAGCCACATTTGTGGTGCCTTCAGATGACGAGAGAGAGAGACCGAGACAGAGAGAGAGACAGACAGACAGAGAGAGAGAGTGTGTGTGTGTGTGTCTTGAATAATCATGTTTTAAGAGAGACAATTAGCAACAGCTCATAAAAAAGTAGTAATAGTATGTTGTGTAGAATATTCAGGAGGAGTGAACAAGTATGAATACTTGCACTAAGTACCCTGAAAGGAATACCATTTGACTGTAGGTTAAATATCCAGCTGGCAATTGATGTGTTTGAAAAGCTGTTAATCAGGGGTATGTACTCACTGGCGCAAAAAAAGAGCGTGAAGGGCTATTATATCCAATACCCTCCCACAGGTTATGAATCCTCTTTTTGCCCAGCTTGAAAAACTGTGTAAGCACCCCCCACACGTAACAAATTAAATTTGCTTTGTTTAACAGTGTTCACTTCCCAGAGGCCTCCTGTTGCTCATAAGAAAGGACTTGATGGTGTTCACTTAATAGGCTGAGGAAAGAGATCAGTTAACATAATTCAAGTAAATTATAAGTGTTGTTCCATTTAGAGCTATCTAGATGCAGGGTGTTCCATAGGGTGGAGGAAACCATAGAAAAGCTTCCTCTGGTTATTTCAGTATTGAACTGTGGAATCACAACAATTTCCCTGAACTACCAGAGTCTCTGATCAGGCAGTCTTTTGGCGGACCAAAAGGCAGTGCAGTTTCCTCAGGTCCAGAGAGATACGTACAAGTTTCCTGATGAAAAAGATACTGATAAACTAATGTAAAGCCCCTTAAGGGGCGACTCCATTTTATGTAGATCCCAACCCCATCTTGGCTAATGGAGGTCGCCATCTTCCATATCTTGATTAAAAGAAGTCACCATCTTTCCAGATTTATGCAGAATCATGGTCATGTCTGCTATTAGACTCAGATGTCGCCTGACCGTATCTTTCGAAGAACCGTGAAAGTGTCAAGCCATTAGATTGATGACACAGCTACAACAATTAATGCAACATTGGTTTGTGTCAAATGTCTACTTTTTACCAGGTCTTGATTAAAAAAAGAACACATACAGACAAATAACCAAAATAGTTTAGTTTGAATGGACATAACTTTTACTTTACATGTTCTTAAGGAAATTTATGGGTCACACTCCTTGATGCACATAATTTAGCCAGACTTTCCTAAACTTATGTCAGAAATTCCTTTTTCTGATAAGATTTAGTAAATAATGACTACCACGTGACCACTTATAGGAGATGTACTTTGCCCAGATTCTACCAGAGACCACCTCACCTGCTGCCAGCACACTTCACAGGTGCTACATCTTGCCTGAAGCTGATAACGGCCGAGTCCTAAAGGATGACTGCAGAGAGTGTTTGTTCTTCCCTGGGAACACGAGCTTCACACCTCCGTAGATAAAGACAGCCTTTGCTGTCAACAAGGTATGCAGTGCATCTCTTCTACCTATGAAACTCTAGACTACAAGTTGCCCAGCCTTCCATGCTCTTTTAGCATTGCGCATATAAGTGGATGCTAGGGTTTTAGATGACATTTGAAAACATGATAGAATTGCTTATTTTATTCTCATTACTTATAGCGTGTCTGCTTGCTGTTATTATAAAATTATATGTAGATTTTTAGATATATTGAGAAAATGATTCCTGAACTAATAAATACTTTTTAATTAAAATGTTCATTCTTCCTAGTACAGTGTGTGATACTTTGAATAATTAAATAAGGTATGTGACTTACCATAGTGACCCTGCGGCACACATCAGATAAGTGAGGACCAAGTTAAGGCCCCCTTGGGGCAAGATCAAAATAGATGGGGCAACAAATGCGCAAGCTCCTTCATGAATCTATGTACAATCGGGGATTTGAAAAGTGACCTTTTATCTGGCAACCGGAGAAAAGCAGAAAGGGCCGAAGAGTAACCCTTCAGAGTGCCCAGAGGAGAGCCCTGCTGGACAAGAGGATGAAAAGGAGAATGGCCGAATGGAAGACAAAGGGTCGTTAGACCATTCTGTACAATTTTAACAAACTTTTTGCCATTGGTGGGTGTATAGCATAAGATCCTCCTGAAGGGACAGCCTGATTGTAGGAACAATGCTCATGTGTAGCTCAGGATATCAACCTCTCGATGTCCAGTTCAGAGCCACAAGAATGACTTGTGCCCAGTCGCTCCTGATCTTCTTGACCACTCTGGGCAGGAGTGGTATGGGCGGAAAAGAGGCCTGAGCTCCAATCAAGACGAAAGTGTTGCAGAGCAAGAGCAGTCCTGGAAATTCTGATGCACAAAACTGCTGACATTGCACATTTGAAGGAGGCTAACAGATCTAACCAAGGTTGTCCCCACTGCTGAAAGAGTACTAGGTCCACCTCCGGATGCAGACGCCACTCGTGATACGCTAGGCAGACGACTGAGCTTGTCTGCCCTGGCGTTCAGGGAACCGGATAGGGGTTGAACCACCAGGGATACACCCTGTTCCAGCCAATTTCAGAGGTGCAGGACCGCCTGACAAAGTGTCAACAACCTCATACCGTCCTGTTTGTTGCAGTACTACAAGTCGAAGGGGGTGTCTGAACACATGAACCAGCCATCCCTTGATTGACGGTAAGAAGGCTTGCAGTGCCAGATGAATCACACGAAACTCAAACAGGTTGATGTGGAGCTTCAGGAGGAAGGTGGAAAGCGATCAACTGCCGCCACTCAGTCTCCACGCAAGAAATCGAAGAGTTGACAGGTTCAGGTGGAGGACCCTTCCCTGCTGCCGCGACAGAAGAAAAGTGTAGCCTGATCAGTGGACCAATGCTGATGTGCAGAGGCTCAGGATACCAGACTCTCCATGCCCAGTCCGGAGCCACAAGGATGACTTGGACCCGGTCGATCCTGATCTTCTTGAGAACTCTGGGCAAGAGTGGTATGGACGGAAAGGGGTGCAGGAGTCCTCTGATCTCCAGCTGCCCAAAACGACCACCCTATCCCAGGAGTGATGCATCTGTCACTACCGTATGATCTGGTTGGGGAAGGGAGAGGGGTCTGCCTATAACCCATTTACAGTTTGGCAGCCACCACTGCAGAGCTCTTGACATTTCTCCCTGAGATCTGGGCCAGGTCTGTGAGATTTCCCCGATCCTGCGCCCACTAGAACTTCAGGTCCCACTGCAGAGCCCACGTGCCACATGGCATGGGCACTAGCAGGATGCAGGAGGCCCAGAAGCTTCAGAGTCATTCTCACCTGAAATCTAAGATAGAGTTGAAACATCAGTATCATAGCCTGAAAATCCTGGCCAGCCGTTCAAGAGTATATGTCCTAAACTACACCTTGCCCAAAGCAGCTCAAATGAAGGGAGCGCCTGGGAAGGGGTCAGGTATGACTTTGGCACGTTGATAGCGAACCCCAGCAAATGCAGGAGGTTTGCCATAGTCTGGAGGTGGGAGACTACCTTCTGGGATGAGCTCGCTTTCAACAGCCAGTCGTCAAGATAGGGGAATACTGTAACTGCTGATCTTCACAGATGATCTGCGATCACTTTGGCGAACACCGGACCGGATGTGCCAGTCAGGACGAATGGGAGAATGGCAAACTGAAAATGCTCATGGCCCACTGTAAACGGCAAGTAGCGATGATGGGAAGGAAGGGCGGAGATCTGGAAGTCACCGTCCTGTAAGTCCAGCACTACCATCCTGTCTCCTGGGTCTAAGGCAGAGAGAAACAGAGTGGGCATCTTGAACGTCTCTTTTTTGAGGAAGTAGTTGGGGGCTCTGAGGTTGAAGGCCTCCATCCTTTCTGTTGACCAGAAAGTAGAGTGAATAGCAACCACAGCCTACTTCCGGCACAGGAACCCCCTCTATGGCTCACTTGGCCAATAGAGTCGGAACTTCCTCTCGAAGTAAAGCAAGGCGATCCTCTGTCAACTGGTTGTATGTATAAGGCATGGAGGGAGGGGTAGCCTTAAAGGGGAGGGAGTAGATCAGTTGGACTATTTGGTGAACCCACCTGTCCGAGGTGATGCCCCGACAGTGGTGGAGGAGATGGCGTAATCCTGCAACGCACTGGATGCCCATGATCCTGTAGGATTGGACCAGGAGGGTCTAGAGGTGGAGGGAGGGGGGAGAGAGAAGATAGAGGACCATGGTATCAGTCGTAGTCCGCGATTCCTTGAAGCGCTCCAACGTACGAGTTACTTACCTTCGGTAACGATGTATCTGGTAGAGAGGATTCTAGCCGCAGATTCCTTAACGTTCAATTATCCCCAGGTGTGAGACTGGATCCGGAAAACCTTTTTGCCACAGCATCCCTGCGCGCCTGATGGACGGTACCATGTGACTCCACCCGGACGTCGTCCGCGAGGATACATAAGTCCCACCCTGGCGCGCCTACGTCAGTTTTCTTCTGAGAACTTTTCCGCGCCACAACGCAAAGCCATCAAAACAAAAACTGTGAGAATATGGGAAATATGTGTGAAAAACAGAAAAGGGAAAAAAACGAATGGTGTGGAACTGCACCATCCAGAATAGTGCCAGACACTGTGGCACCAGAAGTCATGAAAGGAAAGAACAGAGCACAGCTACTGCAAGCAAGGCTGCAAACCATATGACAGCCTCCCAGGGGGCAGGAAGCATGTGAAAAATGGCACTGAAGACGAAGAAGTCTGCAACCACATCCCTGAACCGAGAAGGGCATCAAGGCCAGAACAAAAGAGGAATGACAATTCACCCCAGACAGCATCTACAAGAACTAAGAGTCGAGACCCGGCCAAGGGACCTCAACCTTCAGAACTGCAAAGGGGCCACAAGTGCAAGCAACAAGAGGAAGAAGACCCCACACTGGAGACCAGGGAACAGGGGCGCACAAGCACCCACATAATCATCAACCAAGCACCAGAAGGGAAGAAATGGAGCCACCAAGACGACTAGCATTCCCCTAGGGAGGGAGTAAGAAAAGGCACTCGCAGAAAACAACCACCCGGAGGCAGGCGAGTGCAGAAGACCAAAGAAGGGTCCTCTCAGAACGGGGAGGCAGCGCGGGTCGTGAAGGAATCTGCGGCTAGAATAGTCTCTACCAGATACATCGTTACCGAAGGTAAATAACTCGTACATCGGATAGCCGCAGATTCCTTAACTTAGAATAGATACCCTAGCCATACCCAAGAGAAAGGAGGGTCTGCTAGAGGACCTCACCAGCCTGGACGAAGCAGGGCCCCAATAGGGGATGAGTCACAGGGACAGGGAGAATAGCCCAGTCTCCCCAGGCAGAAGAGCACCTCTTCACCACTGAAGAACACCGGACCCAGATGGGGTGCGCGATGACGACAAAAAGAGGCGGCGCAACCCTCCTCAAGCAGGAGGAGGCAAGGACAAGGCGAAAGGAGGCCCCCCAAGCCCAACCAAGGAACCAGCGATCTCCACCAGAGGAGTACAGAGGAAGAAGAGCCACCCACAGACTCGAAGGAGAAGAGGCAGAAATGCAGGCAAAGCCCTCCATCGGAAAACACACCGAGTGAAGAGGGCAGCCGAGCCTATCACAGCTGGAAGTCAACAGACAAGACAGAAAGGCACCCAGCAATAAAGAAGGCGGGAGAAAAAGAGCGTGATCTCACAAGATTCCCGCAGAAGAAGCAGGGATGCCAGAGCCCACGCCAAAGCCCCCGGCCAAGAGCAGGCGGGTGTAGCCAGTCGCTTGCAAGCCCCACGAATTAAACGCCCAGACCACGTCGAGCTCAGTGCAAGGCAAGAAAAATCACAAACAACCCCTAAAAGGGGACCGCTCCGGACAGAATTGAAGCACGAACAAGTGCGATCAGCAAGAATATAAGAGGAGACAAGTAGGACGGTCAGTCTGTCAACACAAGAAATGATCCCCTCAGAAACGTAAGACAGAAGACCAGGCCAAACGGCAGACAAAGAGCAAAAACCCTGCAGCACCATGCCATAGATGGCCAGGCCAGGGCACGCTCAAGTAAGGACCAAGGGCCGCACCAGCGCAATAAAACACCACCAGGAAAGGCGAGGAACCCGCAAGGGGGAGTCCACACCCTCCCAGCATAAGACAGGGCTATAAAATAGCTACCAGTACCCCAAATAGGGTAGGACACGTCCCAAAGAAGCATGGGAACAGCACTTAGGCAAGACAATCCTGCATCAGAGTACAAATTATAAACCTGCAGCAGAAACCACAGAAGGCTTAGTAATCAGCCAAAAGGTACATTTGAAGATAGAGTGAACACATCATCTGATAGACTAGCCGCAGATTCCTTAATGTAGAATTATCCCCAGGCGTGAGACTTGATCCGGAAAGCCTTTTCGCCACAGCATCCCTGCGCGCCGGGGGCACTGCACCACGTGACTCCGCCCTGATGTCAACGCATTTGTGACGTCACCGAGGATACATAAGTCTCACCCCGGCGCGCCTACGTCAGTTTTTTCTCTTTTCTGTCACTTCTGGGCAGTGCAGGTGTCGCTGTAAAGATATTTAGAGCCAATGCTTGAAAATCTCCAGATCCAGTTGGATCCTGGTAATAATACTTTGAAGTTGTGGACTCTGCCGTTAAAAGTATCGGCCACATGGGTACTAGTAAACATTTTCCCGCTGGCCACAATGTTTGGTCTGTGATGCGATCGAGGGCCCATTGATACTAGCAGGGTGGCAGTCGGGAGAGGGGGGCAAATGGGAGGGTTTGGCGAGGTGGGAGGGTTTGGCAAGGTGGGTGTAAGGAAAGCGAAACCTACATGTAATGTCTGAATTACACAATGTGAAACCAAAAGCTTAGGATTGATTCTGGCTTCTCCACTTAACCAAATTGTGTGATCCTAGGCAATTGTTTTGGTTCACTTTGCCTCCTTTTTCTTCATTATCACAAACATGACTCCAGAATGTGTTACAAAACCTTATGTTTGATTTAATAAACTATAATGTGCATGTATAATAGAAATCCAGGTCACCCAAAGAGTTCACATAACAATTGACTTGCCTTTTAGTTCACTATTGGCATTGTTGCAAGGGTGGATGGAAGTATGAATGTTTTTAAATGTATGTTTAAAAATGATCACAAAAAAAACCTGATATAATCTGATGTACTAAGGTGAAAAAAGGGTCTGCATGTTAATGAAATTAACTTTTTGTAATTTGAAAAAACATTCATACTTTTGCTGCAAGATGCCTTTAAAATCAAGAAGATAGTTCTTAAGTTTATCAGTGCAGGACACCCTAGTTACTTGTTTTCTGTAACTTCAATGAACCTTGAAATAAATTATTGTTTTCTTATTTCAAAATGTTATTGATGAGTCGAGTAAACAGCAGTCCAGTGCTGCTGTTGCCCAGTGAGCTGCATGCAAAGGTCCGGAGAGCCGCTGCAAAGGCCCGAAGGGCCGGGCCGTATTTGAGTAGCACTGATCTATCAGAGATCTATTACCAGACATGGGGTCCCATTTTGAAGTGGGAGAGCACCAGACTTTGGGTCCAAATACATGGCCTATAAATCTCCACCTTTTTTTCTCTTAACAGCTCTTCCCCCCAAATAAAAACACTGCAACCATTTGATCGTAGATGGTAAACAGGCCCGCATTTGATGTCTTTTTACATGCCCAATTCCTGATTTCCATTTCCCTGTCCAATTATCCGTATGACATTGGTTCACATTTATATTGAAGACCAGCAAATCAGGGATAGTGTCTTAGTGCTAGATACTTTGAAAAGGGCATGCGAACATTAATCCCTGTGTGACTTAAAATGCAACAATAAGCAGTAGGGACAACGGTTGATTAAAGTGGACATACTTCAGATTTGAAAAAAGGGGGGACATTCAAAGCTTATCAAATGTGGAACACATTTAATCAAACATTACTGACTTGGTTGCTACATTGGAGCTACATAACCAACTGTGGGCGTGAGGTAGGATAAAGAGGGTAGAAAAAGGTTGCCTCATCTCCTAAAATGTTTTGAAAGGAAGGAGGTGGGGGGTACTTCTTTTGCAGCAGAGTATATAAAAACAGTGTATTAAGTTCTCAACTGTGGTGGTTGCATTGGTTCATCTGAATTGGAGAAATGCTAGTTAGTAGACAAAACTTAACTGCTCCACCAAAAGACGATTATCTATGTAGCCAAATTCAGCCTAGTGTAATAGGTCTTTTGCCCTAGTCTCCACAGGTAAATATTCTTGGGAAATCAACATGGCTATATTGTCAAAAGGAAAATATTAGGTGAAAGGCAGAGAGGCACCATAACATTTTAGCTGTAAAGTGCACTTCACTAACATTCCAATAAAACAAACAATTAAAGAAGATATACTGATTGAGGTTGGTGATGGATGACAATGTAAACAAGCATTTGCAATGCAATAGGTCTCGCATTAGGAAAGTTTGAGTTATTTGGCTTGTACATGACAAATTTGTTTTTTATGTGTTATTTTTGAAAATTGTGAAATTAATAGCTTTGTCATTTACAATGCTTATACTTTTCTTTTTTGACAATGTGACATCTATAGCATTTTTAATGCAACATGTTTTGTATTTACGTGACTTAGAAGTATTGATTTTACAAATAATGGTTTAAAAAAAATAATTAATACTTAAATAAAAGTTATTGTAATTTATAATGGCAATAACAAACTTTTGTAATTAACTTTTGTGAAGATTATGTTCAGTGTATTTTATTGTGACTAAAATATAAGAATAGAAGGGAAATATCAACATTTTTTTGTGACATTTGTAATTAAGCTTGAAACATTGAGAGAACATATTTGAACCAGTTGTTGTTGAATGTTTGCACAGATTGATACTGTGGTGGCGCTGAGTGATGTTGTGGTGGCGACAAGTGATGCTGTGGTAGCGCATAGTGATGTTGTGGTGCCCCTGAGTGATGCTGTGGTGCCTCTGAGTGATGCTGTTGTTGTGCGATAGATGGAGTGAGGGCGATAGATAGCTAGAGGGAGGGCGATAGATAGCTAGAGGGAGGGGGAAGATAGGTAGAGTGAGGGCGATAGATTGAGGGCGATAGATATATAGAGTGAGGGCGATAGATGTGTGTGGTTGTGTGTGTGTGGTTGAATGTGTGTTGTATGTGTGTGTGTGTTATGTTATGTTATATTTTATTTCTATAGCGCACGGCTACTCCAACGGTGTGTCCCGGCGCTTTATTTTGGCAGCTCATAAGAAGAAAACATAACAGATGAAAACATTCAAAAGAGCAAAATAACATAACTAAAGGGTAAAAAGCCAAGTTTTTAAGCCTTTCCTAAAAAACAGCAGATTAGAGGTCCTGCGTAGGGCCAGTGGCAAAGTGTTCCAGAGCTGGGGCGCCCTCACACTAAAGGAGCGCCCTCCAATACGGGCCTTCCTAACTCGAGGGACCACCGCCAGAGACAGGGAATCAGAACGCAGAGCTCTGGTAGGACGATAGAAAGCAAGCTTGCGTTGGAGATATTTTGCTCCCAAGCCGAATAGCGCTTTATGGGCCAGGGTCAGCGCCTTAAAAACTATCCGCTGCCGGATAGGCAGCCAATGGAGTGACTGTAAAAGGCCGGACACTCTTGCTCGCCTGCGGAGGACAAAAATGGCACGTGCCACAGAATTCTGCACAACCTGAAGTCGCTGCACAAGATAATCTGGGAGACCCAAATAAAGAACATTGGCATAATCCAATCTGGAGCCAATCAGAGCTTGCACTGTAATCTTCCTATGCTCTTCAGTGAGCAGAGGGAGGAACATCCGCAGCATCCTCAGAATGCCAAAACATGTGCCCATGAGGCCGAGGATCTGGGATCTCATCGCCAGACTGTTGTCAATCTTAACTCCCAGGTTTTTTGCCACCTGGGATGCCTGAGCTGGAGGAAACATATCATTCGGCCACCATGCCTGCCAATCAGGGTCTGATGTACAGCCAAAGAACAACACCTCCGACTTGTCAGAGTTACATTTGAGGCTGTTCTGCTGAAACCAGTTAAAGACCGCCCGAGACAATCCTGGATGCTCTCTCCATCAAAGTCCTCACTTTTTCTGCACGTGAAGAGAAGCTGGGTGTCATCGGCGTAGGAAACGATCTGGGCCCCAAAAGACTCTGCCAGTGTCGCCAAAGGGGTCATAAAGATGTTAAAAAGAGTCGGGCTCAACACAGAACCCTGCGGAACTCCGACTCCCAATGGCGGCATCTCAGCGGAGCTAGGAGGGACCCAGACCGTTTGTCGGCAGCCAGCCAGGAAAGATGTAAACCCGCTGAACACCGTCCCCCTCAGACCGATGTTATAGAGTCTGGCGAGGAGCCCCTCATGGGGGACGGTGTCAAAAGCCGCCGACAGGTCAAGCATGACAAGCATGGCTTTACGTCCAGCGTCCAGAACCTCCTTAATGGCCTCAGACACTTCTAAAAAAGCCGTCTCGGTGCTCAGATTAGGCCGGAAGCCAGATTGCGAGGGGTGCAGCAGATTGTTAGTCTCCAGAAAGACAGATAGCACGCTATGTACGTGCTTTTCCGTAATTTTTGCCAACGCTGGAAGGAGCGAAATAGGAATGTAATTGGCCAACATCTCGGGGTCTAAGCCCGGCTTTTTGAGGAGGGGGATCACCATTGCCCGCTTCCAGGCCTGCGGGACCATCCCCTCACTCAGAGAGCGGTTCAAAGTGGATTGACCATTGGGTTTACCACCTCCGCCATCCTCGCCAAAAATTTGGCCGGGCAAGGGTCTGTGTGTGTGGTTGTATGTATGTGTGTGTGCGGTTACAGAAGGATGTATGTGGAAGAGAGCTGCAGATCAGCACATTTTAAGAGAACAGGGAGTTAAAGAAGGATGCGTGTTGAAGAGATCAGCAGGTCAGCACAGGAGAAGAGAACAGGGAGTTAGAGAAGTAGGCGGTGGAAGGGGACAGCAGATCAGCATGGGAGAAGAGAACAGGGTTTTGGAGAAGGGGGCGGGTAGAAGAGAGCAGCAGATCAGGATGGTAGAACAGAACAGGGAGTTAAAGAAGGAGGCGGGTGGAAGAGAGCAGCAGATCAGCACAGGAGAAGAGAAGAGAACAGGGAGTTCAAGAAGGAGGCGGTTGTAAGAGAACAGCAGATTAGCGCAGGAGAAAAGAACAGAGTTAAAGAAGGAGGCAGCAGATCAGCTCAGGTTAAGAGAACATGGAGTTAAATAAGGAAGCGGGTGGAAGAGAGCAGCAGATCAGCACAGGAGAAGAGAAGAGAACAGGGAGTTAGAGAAGGAGGTGGGTGGAAGAGAGGGGCAGATCAGCACAGCAGAAGAGAACAGGGAGTTAAAGGAGTTGGGGTGGAAGTGAGCAGCAGATCAGCACAGGATACGAACAGGGAGTTAGAGAAAGAGGCGGGTGGAAGAGAACCGCAGTTTAGCACAGGAGAAGAAAACAGTGATTTAAAGAAGGAGGCGGGGTGGAAGAGAGCGGCAGATTAGCATAGGGGAAGAGAACAGTGAGTTAGAGAAGGAGGCAGAGTGGAAGAGAGCAGCAGATCAGCACAGGAGAAGAGAAGAGAACAGGGAGTTAGAGAAGGAGGTGGGTGGAAGAGAGGAGCAGATCAGCACAGCAGAAGAGAACAGTGAGTTAGAGAAGGATGCGATGTGTAAGAGAGCAGCAGATCAGCATAAGAGAACAGGGAGTTAAAGAAGGAGGCGGGTGGAAGAGAGCAGCAGGTCAGGAGAGGGCTAAAAGAAGAGAACAGGGAGTTAGAGAAGGAGGTGGGTGGAAGAGAGAAGCAGATCAGCACAGCAGAAGAGAACAGGGAGTTAGAGAAGGAGGTGGGTGGAAGAGAGCTGCAGATTAGCACAGGCGAAGAGAACATGGAGTTAAAGAAGGAGGTGCTGTTGAAGAGAGCAGCAGAACAGGATGGGAGAAGAGACCAGGGAGGTAGAGAAGGAGGCGGGTTGAAGAGAGCTGCAGATCAGCTCTGGAGAAGAGAAGTGAACATGGAGTTAGAGAAGTAGGTGGGTGGAAGAGAGCAGCAGATCATTACAGGAGAATAGGACAAGGAGTTCGATAAAGAGGCGAGTGGAAGAGAACAGCAGATTAGCGTGGGAAAAGAAAACGGAGTTAAAGAAGGAGGCGGGTTGGAAGAGAGCAGAAGATCCACACATGAGAAGAGAACATGGAGTTAGAGAAGGAGGCAGGGTGGAAGAGATCAGCAGTTCTGCACAGGAGAAGAGAAGAGAACAGGGAGTTAGAGAAGGAGTTTGTTGGAAGAGAGGAACAGATCAGCACAGCAGAAGAGAACAGGGAGTTAAAGATGGAGGTGGGGTGGAAGAGAGCAGCAGAACTGCACAGGCGAAGAGATTAGAATAGGGAGTTAGAAAAGGAAGTGTGGAGAAAGTGAGCATCAGATCAGCAGAAGTTAACAGGGAGTTAAAATGCAATGCAATATATGTTTCTTATTCAGAAAGTTTGAGCTATTGCTATTGTAAATGACCATTATTTTAATGTTTTGTTGTGAAAAATAGTGAAATTAATTGCTTTGTCAAATACAACGCTAATAGTTATAAATTTTGCAAATGTGACACCTATAGCATTTGAGAATGAAATATGGGTTGTATTTATTTGACTTACATGTATTGAAATTACAAACAACAATGGTTTAGAGTTGGAAGGTGGAGTTGGAGGGTGGATTTGGATTTGGAGGGTGTATTTGGAGGCTGAAGTTGTAGTTGGAGGGTGGATTTGTAGGGGGTATTTGGATGTTGGAGGGTGGAGTTGGATGGTGTTTTTGGAGGGTGGCGTTGGAGGGTGGATTTGTAGTTGGAGGGTGTAGTCGGAGGGTGGATTCAGAAGCTGTAGTAGTACTTGGATGGTGGATTTTGAGGGTGGAGTTGGAGGGTACAGTGGTGGGCGGGTAGAGTGGTGGCGCTAGAGTGGTGGCGCTAGAGTGGTGGCGCTAGAGTGGTGGCGCTAGAGTGGTGGCGCTAGAGTGTGGGCGCTAGAGTGTGGGCGCTAGAGTGTGGGCGCTAGAGTGTGGGCGCTAGAGTGTGGGCGCTAGAGTGTGGGCGCTAGAGTGTGGGCGCTAGAGTGGTGATGCATAGAGTGGTGATGCATAGAGTGGTGATGCATAGAGTGGTGGATAAGGTGGTGGTTTGGGTGGTGGCAGATAAGGTGGTGGCGCATAGGGTGGTGGAGTGGTGGCGGTAGAAGGCTGTACTGTGCGTGAGAGAGTGTGTGTGTGAGAGAGAGTGAGTGTGTGTGTGTGTGTGTGAGTGAGTGAGTGAGTGAGTGTGTGTGTGTGAGAGTGAGTGTGTGTGTGTGTGAGAGAGAGAGTGTGTGTATGAGAGAGAGAGTGTGTGTGTGTGGGAGAGAGAGGGATGGTGTGTGTGAGAGAGAGAGAGAGAGAGGGGGTGTGTGTGAGAGAGAGGGTGTGTGTGAGAGAGAGAGGGTGTGTGTGTGTGAGAGAGAGGGTGTGTGTGAGAGAGAGTGTGTGAGAGAGAGAGAGAGAGTGAGAGAGAGTGAGAGAGTGTCCTTTGGGACCTTATAAGTGTTTAGCCATGCAGCAGATAATGTTGTTGCAGTAAGGTTATTGTGCTACCTAACTACATACTTATAAGGACCCTAAGGTGAGACCTTTTGGCTATGCCAATGCTTGTTTCTTTTTCTTGTCTCCTCTTTATTCCCATATGTCACCTGGTGTCCCCTTCGCTCTGGTAGCAGCAGATAGACGACCACAGCAGCTTATTCTTTGTGAGCCAAGAAAGCTTCACAGCTGCCTCTGGCCAGATGGCTGGCTCTGACCCGTCCCTGGTCTCTTGGGAATAGCGTATCAAAGTAGCGCCAGGCTCAGCATCACAGGTCCTGCCCTTTCCTTCCCTTATAAATGACAAAACCTGTTAAACACAGAACAGCTTTGTCCATGAAATCTAAAAAAGTGTTTTTTCTTTGCAACCAATATACAAATCTGAATCTCATTGAAGACCTGTAATCTCTGTGGACGTTTATTGGGTGTCCAAATCTTCTGTTTTGCTAATCTTCTTCACTACAGTCATTGTTATTGGCTAGGCTCCTATTCCTAGGTGCTTTGTACAGGACATTTTAGATTCTTTTAAAGTTTTCATGTTGTATGGATTATTTTAAGTTGCACCACCGCACATTTGAATGTCAGTGTATTTGCATCCTTGCCGGACGAGAGGATGTAGGGGAGAGAGTGTGAGGGATGACAAACAGGAGGAGAGAAAGTGACAGACAAGAGGATGTAGGGGAGAGATAGTGAGAAGCGACAGACAGGAGGAGAGGAGATAAAAGTGACAAAAGAGGAGAGAAAGTGACAGACGAAAGGGTAAAGGGAAGAGTGAGAGACGGAGGGGTGACGAAAACGAGTGAGGTAGGGAGAGGCAGAGGACGGAAAGTGCCACAGGAGAGGGTGGCCGCGCTCCAGGCTGGGAGGACATGCCCAGGTGTGGAGCCTGCGGTGTGGGCTCTGTGGGGCTGGGGGGAGCCCAGGGAGGAGAAAATCACCCTACTCTGCTCCTCTATTTCCAGACACAATCACAGGGTAATTTATGAATACTGGCACATGCGTGCAGATGGAAGTACCAAATCTGCTCCGGGGGAGAGGGGGGCAGAGTTAGAGTTAAAGGGATAAACTAGGAGAGAACAAAGCCGGCAGACATAAGAAACAGGTATATATTTAAATAAATTAAAAAACTCCACAATGTTTTATGGACTAAAAATAAATGTTATTGGTTCAGTAAAAACAGACTCACTTAGAGACCGTGGGAGAAAGGTAGGAAAGAAGAGACAAAGAAAAGGGTGAAGAAAGCGCCCTAAAAGGAGGAAAATGCAAAAAGACTAAGACATTTGGGACAGAGGAGTTCGAGAAAGACGGGGGCACGAGGGGTGACTGGAGAGTAGAAAGCTGGAAAGGGCGAGGGATGGTATAGAGACGGAGGTAAAAAAGCACCGAAAGAGGCCACTAAAAGATATGCCACAGAGGATCGGCAAGAGCTGAAAAAGGGAGATAAAGGGGCCACACCAGCAAGTTCAAACACACAACAGCTGATGTTTAAATGTAAATAAACGAGGGGCGAAACGAAGATGAAAGGGAGAGATTCCGAATGTGAAACGAAGAAAGCAGACTTCAAAAAGGAGAGCGGAGGGACAGAGAAAGAAAAGATAAAGATGGAGGGAGAAGAAGGGACGAGGACAGGCAGCGGAGAGTGGGAGGCAGACACAGAGAGGGAGGTGGCGTGGGAGAAAGAGGGAGTGAGAAGGTTAACCAGGAGACCAAAAGGCGGCCGGGCTGTACAATGCTGTCACGTTTTGAAGGCATGAGTTTGGCCTGGGCTGGAAGCAAGGAGCACGGCGAGCAGGGAGGGGCTGGAGAGGTGAGGGCACAGAGAAAAAAAACGCGAGTCACGGCCTGGCGGCCATGAAGTGTGAAGCAGTGGGCAGGGAAGCAGGAGCAAATGGTAAGGGGAGCCTTTGAAGAGCAAGGCAGGGGGATAGAAGCGCGTTCAGGAGCACGTGCACTTTTACAAATTCTCATCTTTCTGGTTTGACTTCAATAGGTCTCTCTACGAGACCTAAAAACCGCACACCTAACTTAGAGCCAAGTTGATAAAAAAAGATAAAACCATTTTTTTTTATTCAAGATCATGGCATGGACTATTTTCCAAGACTAGATGGCAACCAGGCATATTTATACATTACAGAAATTAATTTCCTTCAGGCTTGATATGCCATCATTAGAAGGGGAGCACAGTGGATCTTAACTGCAAGTGTGATATGTATAATATACCCACATGACAAATCATCTCCATATAAAAAGGTAATACTCTTTCAAGTTGGCTGCTGTTTACACATGGGTCAAGTGAGTAAAAGTATATGGAGAAAGTGGCAATGTTCGTGATGACCGCCTGGTTCCCACTTTCACAAAGGTAAAAGAAACAAGCACTTGAAATGCCAAAGGTCTCATATTTTTTTAAAGTTAGAGCTATTGGCTTTGTAAATGATAATGTTTTGTCTTATGTTTTTTGTTTGCAGCCGAGTGATTATTTGGCATGTTTTTTTAATAGCTTTTCTACCTGATAAAATGTGACAGAATGAGTTGAGAATAATTTCATTTGCTGACTGCATTATAAGAGTGTAGGCGTGGGTGCTGTTGAGGATGCAAAAGCGTCTGAGAGCATCTACTCTGTAGCCACGTGGACCCTTGACCGTAAAACATTTTCAACTGAGATGGCACCCACCATCGCCCCGAACTCTGCTGCGCAATCAACTGCTCCATTGAGTCAGCCACCTTCCCGAAGACTGGAAGCACGCAGAAATCAACCCATGCTGAAAAAAACCTCTGCCGACCCAACAGACTTCAAGAATAATAGACCTATCTCTCTGCTCACCTTCCCCGTCTAAATAACTGATGGCCTTCTCAACAGCCAACTCACTGAATTCATCGAAACAAACTATACACACCCCTCCCAAACAGGCTTCAGAAGAAACAGCAGAGACTGCACTCCTTGCCACAACAGAAGCCACTCACTCCTCTGTGAGGCGAAACCGCAGCCCTCGTCCTCCTGCCACCTACGACACTGTCTCCTACCGCACCCTCTGCACAAGACTGCAGAACGCCGGCACTTGCTGCAAAACCTCGAGTGGATCCTCTCCTTCCTCACCGGCAGACCGAGAGTCAAGCTCCCACCGTTCTTAGAACCTATAGAAATCAGCTGCAGAGTCCCTCAGGGCTCCTCTTTGAGCGCCACCCTCTATCATCTACATGGCTCTTTTTGCACCCATCGCTAAAAACCACAGACTCAACATAGTCTACTATGTCGACAACACCCAGCTGCTTCTCTCCCTCATCGATTAACCTGCAGCCGCTAAAAGTAACTTTCACAACGAGATGGAGGCACCTGGGCACCATTCCCTCCACCACGGACAACTCTTGGTGGCTAGCAAGCTGGGACCCCTCCCCCCCAAGCAACCTCACCATCACCCTCGACTCCTCGGTCTCAATGGAACTGCCAAATGAACACTCTCTCATCCTCTTTTTTTCTCCTTCCTTATGCTCTGCCTGTTCATCAGGCGCAAGCTCATCTACAGAAACGCACTCTTTGCTGACGCCACCCAAAAAAACTCCCCAAAAATTTGCAGAGCATCCAGAACACCTCTGCCAGACTTATCATAGACATCCCCTGCCACAGCCACATCTCCGGTCACCTGAGAGACCTTCACTGGTTCCCGATTAACTAAAGAATCACTTTCAAGCTCCTCATGCACGCCTTCAAAGCCCTCCACAACACCGAACCTGCATACCTCAACCACTGCCTCTCCAACACACCCACCAGATATCTCCGCTCAGCTCAACTGACCCTGGCCACTATCCCACAGATCCGCAAGACCTCAGCCGGAGGAAGATCATTCTCCTAACTCGATGCAAAGACCTGGAACTCTCTACCTCCGGCAATCACCTCCATTGCCTCAATTCAGGAAGGACCTCAAGACCTGGCTCTTCGACTGAACTGCAGATCCCCTCCCTCTAATGCCATGAGACTCTAACGGGTGATTAGCCACGCTCTATAAGAACATGATTGATTGAGCGACTCAACCTGCATATTTACGAGTGATGTGCAAGGGAGGACGAACAAAGTCACAGGCAAATTGCTACCATAGCTTCTGTGTTGATTCAACTGGAAGTGTAATCTGGGACATTGATGAGATGCAAAGACAAATGTTAAATTTAAAAACGTATTGGGCGAACTGGTTCAATGGTTTTTTCCATTTAAGGTGTGTGCATTGTGCAGTTACCCGAATATGAAAAACTAAAATTAGTTTGCTATTTTCATTTATAGCAGTATCTTGTGTCCCTTTACTCTAATGCTGAAGCGTGGCGTGCTGCTTTGAAGACGCAGAGCTGTGTGGGGATGTATATAAAGGAAGCGTCCGCTATTGCTGAAGCGTGGTGCTTTAAAAAAACAGGAATATTGGCGAGACATGCAGAAGAGAAGAAAGGGGCGAGACGGACATTATTGAGGATGAAGCGCACAGTGCCACTGCATAAATAAATCATACACAGATAAACTGTACACACCGGACGTGGAAGGAGCGTTTCTAAAAGGAAGTGCAGCGCCCATGATTAGTGCAGTGCTGAGCCAGGAAAAGGGGTGGACTAAGCTTTGTGGAAGCGGAAGAGAGTGTTGTGCCTGCAACAGCAGCTAGGAGAAAGCCATTAAGAAAATAGCGCTCAACCTGTAAATAAAACATACTGAGTAACAACACATGTAAGAGGGGCAGTCCTTATGGGAGGCTAAAACAAGAAAAGGAGCTACTAATGAGACTACTAAACAAATTAACCAATGAAAATAAACTAGTCTGAAAAGACTGTCAACGGAGCCAATAAGATACAACAGCAGGAAAATGAGCGGTACTTAAAGCCCATATTCTGAATATAACAGGTCTCAAAGAAACAGCGCAAGTACTACCTAGGCGAGACCTGAAAAACAATGAGGAGGTGGAAGACCTTTTGTTACGTGTTGGAGATATTACAAATGCCTAGGAGTCCTAAGACCTTACTTTCCAATACTAGGTTGCAGCCCTAATACTCCGAGAATCAAAATACATATTTCTGGTCAGATCATAAAGAGTAGGGCATAAAAACAAATGACATGTTCACCAAGAAAATATATGTACAACAATTACAGTAGTTTGAATTATTACTAGCCAATCTAGGAAGAAATCAACTGTGCCGAAAACAAAGAAGCGGCTTTCCAGGAATCACCATGGGTATATCAAGTAACTGTAACAGGTGCAAAGCAGAGAGGGAAACTAAAATCTATATTCTTAAAAACTATTATATTTCAATCAAGCAGAATTTAAAAATATAATTTAATATGGCAAGTGGCTGAATGCCACTGTGTGGAATGCATACATGGTTCTGCCAGTTAATGCAACAGAATAGACTCCTGCTTCTCGCTCCTCAAAGGAATTTAATATTAGCTCAAGTGTAAAAAAAAAACCTCACCATTTGATCCTTGATCGGAGTCAAACAATCCGGAGTTATGCCTGGTCCTTCTCCTAAATGTCCCTACAATGTAAAAATCCATGATATGTTTACAATTAGATAAACATTGAACAAGATCACCTATGAGTCATGGGCCAACAATGCATCAATTAGCATATAACTCTACTACATTCCTAAGATCAAAGTATTAACAGAAAAGCTACTATACTATATTATATATATACATATACACACACACACACACATACACATATATATCTATATATACACACATATATATATATATACACACACACACACATATACATATATATATATATATATATATACCTATATACATATATACACACACACATACGTCCTATCATTTGATTTTACACTTAAAATTAATACTTCTTAAGAGAAAATGAATAGAGAGAAGAACAAAAGATACAAAGAGACATACCCTGTCAATTTACTAGTGAAGTGGATTGAGGGAGGGGTGCGTGGGTTGACGATACATTCCAAATACACACACTTTTAAAGCCATGCGGAGAAGTCAATAGCACTATATATACAGATTCCATATAAATGGTTTGCATTGATAGATCCAATTTTCTCCACAGCTGCTCTAAACACAACTTTGCGCTATAAAGAACTGTAAGTGATAGCTCATTGCATACCCATACAAAGATAGCCAAAGCCACCACTGTATGATGTGACAATTTGCAATGGTCGTCTAAAAAATGAAGTGGTTTTGAGTAGGCTAAAGTTGTTGACGCTTCAGTCGTTTTAAGTCAAACTGTTTGATTAAAGACTTTGGAGCTTTTGCCTGCACTAAAAGTCTACTTGCAAGGAGAAAAATGGTGAACATACCTTCAGTTCCATTTGATAGTGGTGAGCAGTCTGGCATATTGTTTCGTGCACTTCGACAACCCAATTTTCCTTCACTACTGGGCATTTTGGACAAACAACAAGCCAGGTTGGTAAGAAGGGTAGATTTCAGCGGAGGGCGACCACGTTTGGATTTCTGTTTCTCCTCCTCCTTTCTTTCATCCACTTCACTTCCTTCTTTGCTCTAAATACACAAAAACATTTGTTGTCCAACTAGCAAAGTAGCCTTTAAAGTTATGTATCTTCATTCATCAAAAACAATGGAAGTGCAGAGACAGCATCGTACTAAAGTGGGAAAAGGAAACAGACTGTAAAATTACTTTTATTTTCCGCCTTTGTTTTCGCTTTGGTCCACCTTTATCAGACAGCCAGATAATACGGTCTGCTTTCACCCATTCATCATACCTAAAAAAAAAATAATGTACGTTGAAAATAACCAAATGGAACATTTATTAAAAGTAGGTATCAATAAACATGCAAAAATTGACATTTAAGTAAGCACAATTATCCCTGCATTTTCTTCAAATTTTTTCAACAAATACACATGAAGGACACTTTAGGGCATGGCAATGACTTAGCGACCCCATCGGAATTACCAGGTCAGCCATTCCCTACAGACCCGCTAATCATCACTTTAAAGCAACGGCATAACAGGGCAACATTTTGGGGAGAAATTGGTTTGTTGTTCTTTTTAGTTCAAGCCTGGGCAACGCATAGGCTGCTCTGCGAGGCATGCTGTATTAGAGTATGGACTTGAAGCCCCGCCCATATTTTTGATTGGATTGTCTCACTGTTCTCTGTAAATGCTGGATTCTGATTCGTTAACAGGCTTGTTAGCCCCTCCTTAAAACCGCATTGCCTTCATTTGCAACCTCCCTTGAGGACTGATCCTTTTACTTCTTTTGTTACACTGTATGTCTAATTTAATCTGTAAGCACTATTTAATGAGTTTCTCCTACTGCAGGCACAACATACTTTCACTTTCCAAGCAGGCCGGGACAATGGCGGCCGCTTAAAAAATAAATTAAAAAATAGGTCTCGCATTTACACGAGTTTTGCCAATAGCTCAATGTCAAAACGATAAATAAAAGGCATTTCAATTTACAATGCGAATAGCTCAAACTCTCGAAATGCTTGTTCTATAAAGCAGCTTTCACCTTCCCCCAGGTCAATGAAGATATTGCAATCAGTAAATAGATTTGGCGGCGTGTCTCTATAGCACCCCATCTCCACATATTTAAGGAACAAAGCCAGTGACATTGCGATGTACGCTCTTGCCCAAGCACGCCTTTGTAACTGTAATGAAAAATGCTTTGCAAACTATCAGCAACAACAAGCCCATGCTAAATGACTGTCAGCGCTGCACACACACGCTTCTAATGCCATATAACAAGGTACAAAACAATACTCCGCCGTGTGATAAAATACAGTAAGTCTCGCCACTGGCATCTCCGTGTGCACAATAAATTACAAAAGTTAGAGAAAAGACGGTGTCCTGCATTCTGATGCTTTACAAGCGCCCGGGCTCAATTTCAACTTTGCAAATCTGCTTATATAATGTTGTGCGACCTAATAATGGATTTTGTATACTTAGTATAAAAATTGCCGACCATCGATGAGAGTCAGCGTTTGAACTTACCAGCTGGGGCACTTTTGGGGAAAGCGGCCATCACCGCCGAGAGTCACCGGGCGCCATACTATCGTGGACGGATGCCGAAGGGGAGGAGGACTACACCTCCCAGCGTCCCTAGAGCCACGCACGCCCAACCAGAGCGCCAGGAGGCAGATATAAGTAAGCTGGGGCTACCGAGACACCGGAGCTCAGTATAAAAATGGCCAACCACCGCTGAGAATCAGCGTTTGAACTTACCTCCTGGGGCAAGCAGCCGCCACCGCCAAGAGTCACCGGGGGCCATACTGTCGTGGACGGACACCGGAGCGGAGGACGACTACACCTCCCAGCGTCCCTAGCGCTGCGCACGCCCAAACAGAACACCAGGAGGTGGATAAAAGGAACCTTGTTCTCGCGGGACGCGCGAGGGCAGCGCCGGGAGAAGCCAGGGACAAGGGTGGGCCATCTTAGGCAGTCAGTGGCCGGAGGAGGCTGGGCTGGGCCACCCCCCTAAAAAGCGACTTGAGGACTTTGAGGATATTAACATTTGCTCCAACTCCGACCATGGTATGTAATTATTTTTGTATTTATCTATTTTACTTGGCTCAGTAGAGCTCTGTATTGTGGAGTGTATAGCAATAGATGTCAATTATGGCGAGAAGACGTGCAAAGTTACTGTTAGAAAATGCCTGCAACACTATTGACACATATTTGGTAAAGGCAGTTAGTGCCCTCACTGAAGAGATTGATCGTAGGGAGAGACGCCTTTCTATGGGGTCAACATATCTTATAATTGTTGAAGCGTCTACGACGCCTTTAGTAGTGCATAGGGTCACCCCAGATAACTGTCTGGGAAATTTTTTTTTTTCTTGTTTCTATGGGGTCAAGCATAATGCTGGGCAATCGGGGCAATTGGAGTATAGAGCAGAGTACCACCAACGAAGATATTCCAGATACAAGATTGACAGAAGATCCCATTAATATTGATAACTCGCGTATCTCCATAACCCCATGGCTATCGGATGTGGTCATCTCCCCATATATTCCATCGGCCTCCCCAAATAAAATTATGGGACTTAAAAAGAAAACATTAGGGCAAGGTAACCCGAAAGCATAAAAGGATAAAAGAAACTTTACCAAGGGGAATATGGTTACCACAAGGTCCAAACAAAATTTAGTATCTGCCCAAATTATTCCTAACATGGAAGCCATATATGATAAATTAATCGAGTTGATTAGGCCTCTCCATGAAAAGGTTGATAATTTAGCCAGGGAGGTACCCATACTAAGTGGTACCATGGAAAAAATAAGTATGGGGATACAGCGAGACAACCTTAGACTGAAAGGAAATGGAGGTAAAAAGACGTAAGATAGTACTAAAGGTAGCAGAAACCCCCAAATGGCCCCGAAATTGAGCAAAACAGTTATAGAGAGATCACAAAAAGAAAACCTAGATCCTGTGGAACTACCAGAGGTTACCGCTTTCTCTAATGGAAAAAATCCTATTCTTGTAGCTTTCCCTGATTTAAGTGAAAAGGGACAGACAGCCCCCAGGGAAACTGTTAAGATAGGTAACTCAGATCTTACACTTCCTGTTACAAATAAGGTCCCGACATTTATTAGTTTGCCACCTGAATGCGGCGCATATTTGGCGGTTCTTGTAAATGTGCCAAAACTTAGGGTAGACCAATTGGAAAACCATGAAGCCCTTAAAAATAAAACCTTGTATTGGCTATCTAAAAATTGTGGTTTGCCAATAGAAGGGGCAAACCAGATACTGTTAACACAAAGGGTGGGATGGGTTGGCCCCCTTAAGAAGTGTTTCGGGGTGACTGTATAATTATAAACTTTAGATCTACAGAATGGGCACGGAACACACTTGCTAATGCCCCTTCCCCGTCACAATGGGAGTATAATACAACCCTCCTTTCCTTGGGATATTTTTACAGGCACCTAATGGTAACTAAAAGTTATGGAAATTCAACCTGTAACTATAATATTAATCCCAACAAAATGGTATCACTTCCAAAACCATGGCCCTGTTTTACCGTTCCAACTTTGAACAGATTTCAGGCTCTGGATTCATTGGAAGACGAGTGACTTATGTTGGGCTATGACATGGACCAGATTTTTGATCCTATACAGTGTCACCAGGAAGAAGTATATGATTTAGTTACTGAGGTTCCATTACCATCTACCCTGAAGTTATATGGTAGCGAAAGACCGCACTCTGTGGCAAGTGCCAATTAATCAAGAGGTAGAAATAGCTTTTCACCAGGGGTAGTGTTGATAACTCAGTCAATAACACCTGGAGGGTGTCTGTTGTACCTGATAGAGCGAGTTTAGCCACCCCTGTGTGTAGGTCTATAACTGTTATCCCAGAGGAAGGATACAACTTTGTAACTTGGAATATTGCAGGCCTTAGCAGAAAGTTAGACACACCATTTTGTAAGGAATTTATTACGTTAGGCTAAGACTTAAGAGCAATAAAGTGGCTCTACCTAGCATAACATCTATTCAACAGTGTGAGGAGCTGGTCACCTTTTTTATGGACAAAGTACAGAAGATGTATCTTTCTTTTCCACATGTGCCCCCGGATTTCACCTCCTCACTTGCTAGGGATGAGTGCTGCCCTACACTATCAGTCATTCCGGAAATCTCGGAGGACAAACTATCCAGATTGTGTGGTAGAATCAAATCCGGCTCGGCCTCGGACCCTATGACGCCGTCTCAATTTATTGAGTCACTCTCGCTTCTTCGGCAGCCGCTGTGTCAGATACTGAATCTATCCTTTTCCATGGCAACCGTCCCAGTCGCCTGGAAACAGGCCTGGGTGTCTCCTATTATTAAGAAGCCCACGTTAGACCCCTCAAGACCTGAGAACTTTAGACCGATCTCCCTTCTTCCTTGGGTGGCCAAGATCGCTGAAGATCATGCTAACATCTTATCTCAATATCTGAGCTCTCATAATATTCTGGACCCGTCGCAGAATGGTTTTCGGTCAGGACATAGCACGGAATCGGCCCTGCTAGCCACCACGGAACATCTCCGGACGATCCTGGATGCCGGTCAAACTGCTGCGCTGATCCTGTTGGATCTCAGCGCAGCCTTTGACATGGTGTCACACGACATCCTTCTCCATCACCTAGAGGCAGCCGGGGTCATCGGAACGGCCTTGGAATGGTCCAGGTAATTCCTGACTGAAAGATCTTACAGTGCGTCTGCCCCTCAGTTTCTCTTGCAAACCCACTCCATCGGTCAGGGGGTCCAACAGGGCTCAGCATTGAGCCAGTCTTTGTTTAACCTCTATGTACAGCCTTTGGCGGCTGTTGCCAATAAATGGGATCTTACGATGGTGTCCTATGCTGATGACACCCAGCTTGTTATCACCTTAGCTGAAGACCATTGATATCGGCCACTAGGTTCAGAGACGGGATGACAGCAGTGGCGCAATGGATGGCAATTAACTGTCTACAGCTAAACGAGAGTAAAACAGAGGGTTTACTGGTGGGAAAGAACGCCTCGGTATGGAACGAACATTAGTGGCCAGCGCCCCTTGGTGCTATGCCAATGCCCAAAACATTGGTAAAGAACCTGGGGGTCTGGATGGATTCCATGCTCAGTTTCCAGACCCACACAAAGAGGCGCAGCCACCTGTACAGGCTTGTTAAACGGTCTCAAGCCTCTTTTGAAACTTTTTGACCCGGCGGTTCGACAGTTGATAGTGCAGTCTACAATACTTTTGCGCCTTGATTATGCTAGCTATTTGCTTCTGGGGGCTAATAAGGCAGAGATACGGCGACTACAACGAGTGCAAAACTCCGCAGCCAGAACTCTGGTAGGACTCCCCCGTTGTTGCTCGGTTGGGGCCGTCATTCAGAGGCTGCACTGGCTTCCGATCGATAAGCGGATCCAGTTTAAAGCTCTATGTCTATCGTTTAACATTTTAAAAGCTGGTAGCCCGGCGCTGCTGGGCAATCTCTTGACCCCGTATGTGCCCCACAGACAGTTGCGATCGCTGGGACAACACATGGTGGCTGTCCCGTGGTTCAAACTCTGCCGGTTGGAGGACGTTCATTCCGGTACCTGGCAGCCAAGCTGTGGAATTCTCTGCCGGTACATCTCCGCGGGATGGACGACCTGTTTACTTTTCGTAAGGCTGTCAAAACCCTCCTTTTCCCTTCAATTTAACTCATGGGCCTAGCTATATCTGCGACAACTTCTGGGGCTGAACTGTGTTTTCAGATTTGGTAGCGCCGGGACGCCCCTTCGCTGGGGCAGCTGTCCGCTTTAGAAAACCTACTAACATAACATAGGCTATGATTTTATTTGTTTACAAGAAACATGGTGTACAGAGCCAATTTTTGTTGAAGAATATACATCCCATTGGTTAAAAGCCGTCAACTCCATAGCTAGTGGAGCAAAGGGCGGTCTCTTGATTCTTGTATCCAATAGAATAAGTATGTGTAAAATTAAGAGTTGCATAACAGTTGATGCGCATAGTCAGGTAATGTGGCTTGAGTTTCACAAGGGAAATGACTTGGTTTAAATAACCTACTATAATAACATCTTAGATAACAGTAGGGGCTTACTGTACCGGCATTGGGAAAGGAAATTAAGAGAATGCTGTCACTGTTAACCAAACAAGCCACTATACTTTGGGTTGGCGATTTTAACATTCAAGCCTGTTCTCTGAACCAAAGTAAAGCATGTGGTTTTATGAGAGAGTCTGACGAGGATGATTACATTGAACACATGCATTTTCCCCATTGTGATTATGGCTCAGCCTTAAATAATTTAATAGTGGAATTAGATCTGGACCTCTTGAACTGCACCAAGAAGAGGGGAAATATCAAATGTCCGACCTTCAAAGGCAGGAATGCGGATGTATGACGTTACTCCGCATACCGTTACAACTACCTACCATTACAACGCGACCATTACAACGCATACCATTACAACGCATAGCGCTTTGGGTTGCTGGATAGTGGTAAGTATAATTTACTATTCTAACTCCAGTCCCCGTGGACCCTAGGGAAGGTGTTGGATAGTAAATTATACTTATTCCCTATCCTAGAGCGCCCCCCAGCGCAATGCGTTGTAATGGTATGCGTTGTAAAAGTCGCGTTGTAATGGTAGTGCGGAGTAAAAAATGCGTTGTAACAGGTGCATACCCAGGAATGCAAATACAAACATTGACCACATCCTGATTTCTCACAACACCGATTTTTCCAATTTATGGATTATGGAACAGGTTGTAAGTGACCAGAACAGTATTTTAATATCGTTGCGGTGTTGGGGTAAAAAAAATCCCCCTGCTAGTACTTGTATTACCGACATTGCTGCTATAAAACCTAATGGCATGAGGATCAAATGGGCTGGTATTGATCCCCGGAGGATGCAAAGGGATGTGGTTAGGAAATGTAACAATGAAATAGATTGTTTGGATAATGAGGTTCATCCACAAAAATTGCTTTCTTGTTTTCTTAAGATAAAGGAAACTGTAGAAGGTTTATTAACTAAAAGCAATAAGGTAACTAAACAGGATAGCTGCGGAGGGTTTGATAAAAAACTGCTCTCAAGCCTTACACAACTTGAAGCAGGCACTTAGTATTAAACCACGAAACACCATAGACATCCAAGCACAAAGTTATAATTATAAAGTAACGTTGGCGGCACGGAAAAGAGAACTCCAAACAGAGACTTGGAACAAACTTAGCCTAGCAGCAGATACAAATAATAGTAAATTGTTTTGGGAGACTACCAACAGCCCCTTTTTAAAAAATGACTGTGTACCTGAATTAACTTCACATGTAAATTGCAATGCTTGGATCAAACATTTTACTGCTATTTTTAATCCAGATAGGTTTGTTTTAGACATTTTATTGTGTAACGATTCCACCTGGCAAAAAATACCCTTAATAATAAATATGGATGAGGTGTATGAAGGGTTAGTAAGTAGTTAAGGAGGTAAAGCCCCGGGTCCTGATGGAGTGCCGGTGGTCCTATACAAGAGTGAAATGGATCTGTGGGCTCAGATTTTATTAAGGTTTTTTAATGTCGCAGAAGGTAATCTCCCGTTGTCCTGGGGCCAATCAATTATTAATCCCCTTTTAAAAAAAGGCTCAAAATCTGAAGCATGTAACTACCGACGAATTTCCTTGTTGGACTCATCTATTAAAATTATGAGCCGGATTTTACGGAAAAGGCTGGGAATTTGGGCTTCAGAAAGTTGTATTTTATCACAAGCCCAATATGGGTTCAGTAAGGGCTTAGGAACACTGGAGCAGTGCGTCAATTTTGATCTTCTCATTAATAAATACACATCTGTGAAAAAGGGGAACCTTTGAATAGCGCTTTTGACCTTGTAGACCAATCTATTTTGTGGTCTACACTACTCGCTTCTGGTGCCTCTAGAGAAATTATACACTTTCTGGCCAGACTATATGAGAAGTTATCCTGTAAAGTGCGATACGGGCATGCTGGTGAATGCACTCCCTTTTTTAATGTGAAAAGAAGAATCCGCCAGGGTTGCGTTTTGGCCCCACTTTTATTTTCCTTATTTATTAATCAAGTCGACGCAACATTAAAAGAAATACCTGCGAATGCCCCATTAATAGATGGGAAAGTAGTTCCAATGTTGTTATATGCAGACATGCAGACGATGCGGTTTTAATATCCCGCACTCAAATTGGTCTCCAGCGACTTATTGATAATTTTGCTATATTTATCAACGCGAGAAATCTGTTAATTATTAAAACGAAGACTTTTATCATGACGTGCTGGAAGAAAGTTAGGTCAACTAGGACCTTTTACATAGATAACACCAAAGTACAATCGGTTAAAATGTTTTGCTCTCTTGGTAGAACATTTGCAGGGGATGGGAAATGGTCTCATGAACACGAAAACATGCCCTTTAAAATGAGTAGGAATGTCAATAGTATATTTATATTTTCTACCAAATTAGGGGATCGGAGAATAAAAGATATGATGGCCATTTATAATGCTAGGTGCGTATCCTCTGCGTTATATGGGGCATGTGTGTGGGGCTATTGTAGTTGGAAGTCACTACAGCAAGATGAAAATACATTCCTTAAACGCTTGCTATGTGTACCGAAATCAGCCTCCACAGAATTAACACAGCAGGAAGTGGGAATTAATTACATTACAGATTTAGCTGCCCTACGCCCTTTGCTATTATGGCGTTCAATATGGTCGAAAAATGAAACCCTATTCACACAATCTATTATAAGAGACTGTATGAAACTGGATTACTGTTCCCGTATCCCCTGGATTAGCTATTTTCATCACTTATATAATCTCCTGTTTAACCATAATATTTTTGAGAAGCCAAAATTTGCAGCCTCAATACCAAAAAAAGAGCTTAAAGTAACTTTTTTAGCTCATGTTATTGAGGCTAGGGAGAGCTGGTCTGTGAAGCAACCTACTTTTGTATTTTATCAAGAATTAAATGTTAGAAATGGCTTCCAGTCATACGTTACTGAAGTAACAAGAAACTCTCACTGCTTTGTTCTGACGCGCCTTAGGTTAGGGATTGTCCATCACCATGTGGCCCTTCCACAGATGAAAAGGAGCACTAATTCCGCATGTCCATGTGATGGTATATCAACACAAAGCTGTTGCCACTTTTTAATGTTTTGTAAATGTTATTCCTTTTTAAGAAAGTTCTATTTGAAACCCATCTTTTTAAAATATACGTTTTGAACCACTAAAAATGCGATTAAGTTGATATCTACTTTGGAAGGCACAGATGTTTTGTTTTTATGTTGCATCTTAAATCCTAAAATGTATACCTTCTAGAAAATCCATTATTCCCCGAGTATGTATAGTATTTTTTTTTTTACAATATAGAAAATGTAAGTATCATCGCTATTGTTCTGGTATTTAGTACCAGCTGCACACGACCCTTTCTGCATACTTTGCACAAAATATATGCTGCTGATACGTGACACTTTTATAGCAGAGTTTTGCACATGATGTATTTACGGTTTGCACATGTTATGTGGAAAATGTATTCTTTCTTTTATAAGGTACTGTATTGCATTATTTGCACATTATGTATATGGGAAGTTCACGATAATTCCATTCAGCTGTATACTTGGTTATGCGGGTGATTTGGTGATGATTGTAAATTGCACGAAGTGCGTACCTGTGGGACATTGCACTTTATTTCTAGATTTGCACATGATGCGATATTTGCACATTCTACGATATCTTGTGAACTTAGTAATGACAAATGTAACTAGTACTGTTTTTTTAATGTTTGCTTGTACAGTTGTGTTCTACAAACCGAATAAAGCATTGAAACGAAAACGAAACGTTTGCCACGTGCTTCCAGTATACCGAGCGTATGTGTGGTTGCTCGGGCGCTGCTGTGTCTGTGCACCATGTGATTTTCTCTGTCTATGCATTAGCCTAGACTCTGGGCGCTTTCTCTCCAGGCCACCTAATGGAATGCGTGATTTAGCATAAAGCCCTCCTACCGCGCCTTGCTAACTAACACTGGTCGGCAGTGAACAAAAGATCGAGGCACTCTGGCAGAGCCAACAGTTTTTAAGCTTACCCCAACTTCCGTCTGTGTGCGTTTCATTACCATACGAAAAACAACGGCCAGCACTCCCCGCTCGTGTCAAAACATGCCGGAGAGCAGGCTATATACTGAGGCGCCTAACGGTACTGCTAACAAGTGGCGTAACCAATCACAATTTGGGCCCCATGTTTCGTTGCGAGTTCAAACACCAATTCCATAGAGCTAACCAGGGGGTAAAAAACTGTCTGTTAAGCAGTTAGCGTTAAGCTGTAATCTTAGCGTGAGTACCGAAGAGGAGAGTGGGGCAGGACCCTCTCATTGGATCACTTCCAATCCAAACAGATAACAACGGCGTGGCTTTCCTCGCCTTGAGGGCTGCAAACATTGCATTGCAAGGGAAAGGCTGGAGGCGTGGGAGTCGTGGAAATGCGCTAAAGAGACATGTATGGTGCACTTAAGTAGCCAGGCTCTGGATGCACACACGCCGCCCACGCTATACTGAATGAAGGACTATACCTCCACTGACGAGTAACAATTCGCCTGCAAACAAGGCCGTAGCTCGCGCTGCAAGGCCGGCGGCAGTAAGTGCTATCTGCCTCACTTGCTCCCGCTCTCGAGCCTGTTTACTTGGCCTGCTGGCCTCCAGTGACCCTCCCCTCCCCCGTGCACCTGCGCATACTTACCCCGAGGTGACCCACGCAGAGCCCGGTCCTTGGTGGGCTGGTCCGCTGATCTCTGGGCCCCGCTCCAGCGGGCTGAGAGGGGAGGGGTCCGGCTCCAGGTGTGCTCGCCCACCACTGCCCTCAAATGCATTTATGTGACCTCTCTGGGACAGACACTGGGCCCCTCCCCCTGAGCGGGTCCCGTGGCGAGCCAGCCTAGAGGCGAAGGACGATACACTGCCTCCTACGTGAATAAAAGGCCTACCTACCTACTCCGTAGTAACAGCGCGTTCATTACGTACGCACAAAGTGCACACTTATTCAAACACGGCTCACCCGCTGCACGTTTGTTCTATGTGTGTTTAGTCACGGCTCCAACACTGCGCCCGCGCCTCCTGGAACCCACCGCCCCTTTGCCTTAATACTTCCACACAGTTTCTACACTTCGAGCGTTTCTTCTCAACATGAGACAGGACGAGCGGATTATCCTCTGCATGCCTATTGCAACACGTCTCCATTCGTACATATGTATACATTAGCCCAGTTTCGGGACACATACTAAAAGATGATCTCGGGTAGCTGAGGAGGAGGAGGAGGAAAGGGGGGGCGGGGGGCGGGGGGTGCATTCGACGAGAATTCCAACCCTCATTTTCAGGCTCTTGGTTTTACGGACTCAGAAACTGCATTGTGGGAGTTGAAGTCTGCCAATAAAGCCCAACACTAAAAACAACAAAAACACGTCGGGGTCAAAAGTGAAAGCAGATTTTCTAATCTTTTGAACTTTTTATTTTATAAACCCTGCAGTTTGGGTCATAAACCACTACTAAATGATACGCGTTAAGTTAGGACACGTGAGCAGCCAGCGACTTCTCGGCGCATTCCTTTTAACCCCATATCTACCAATCTTGGGGAAATTCTGCATTGTGCTAAAGGAAGTTTAACGGGTCAGAAGCAACCAAGATGACGGCCCACAAAGGAATACATTTTGAGCGCCGGTTACTTGAAAGCGATAAACTAGGGGTGGGCCGTAGCAGCTTTTCATGAACAGACAGGTTCGTTCATATTGGGCCCTCTCACAATCCCGTATTCCTGTATACTAGACTGGCCTTTGTTATATAGGGTGACCAGGCGTCCCGGATTTGCCGGCACAGTCCTAGTTTTATAGAGGGTCGACTGAAAACTGTGGGAGGTGTTTTTTATGTTTTGCAAAACAGGGATAGTTGGGATAGTTAGCAGCTGTTATAAGAAGTCAATCTAATTAACAGGCATGCTACTGGCTTTAAACATTGCATTTTATGTATGTTCTTACTGCCTCTTCTGTAATTATCTGCTAAGAAGCACTGTCACTCTGTGCGCTGGGTTAAAGTAAAATTGTAGAAGAGAAGAAAAGAGAAGGTGTCTTCCGTAACGCAGCCTATGGCGACACTGAAATGAAGCTAAAACTATATCGAACAAACCATCATTTTATAATTTCAGTCGGAACTTGCGGTCTGGGGCTAGACAATTCAAGCGGTCTGAAACCAATCCTACACGGCGCCATTTCTTTCCCTAGCCCCTTCGCTTATCTTGTTCCCCTGGGGACAGTTTAACACCTTCTAGTTTAACACCTTCTCGCACCTATGAATGGCGGGTAACGAGCGCATCAGAAACACAAAAGAGGCAAACGAGGTCAGTGCTGAACACATTAAGGAGGCTGGGGCTCTTGTCAGCCACGATTTCCTACACCATGGGGCCACAACTCGGGGCGACTTGCTGAATAGAGCCGCTTAATTTCCATTTGAATAGGTTCGCCTCCCGCCCTTGGGCACTACCTGCACTCCGAAGTGCCAGATGCAAGGTATGAATAGTGCTAAATACAAATAAGATATCCGAGCTTGGAGGGAGTCAAATGACACGAATTCTACCAGACATGGCTAGGGACTGTCATGGAGTACGTTTTATTATTTGAGACTAGCTCAAGAAGTGGCTGGAAAATTATAGCTCCGTGGCATTAGCACAAGTTGTATAGGGTGCCCAGAGCCTTTTAGCTTGGCGTTCCCGAAACTGGGGTCGGAAAATGCTGGTGATATACCAAGTACCATTGAGAAGCATACTAAAATAACGGCTTTTATATTTTACAAGTTGTTTACAGTAGCAAATGAATGGCGCCCATGTGACATCGTTCAATTGCTGCTCTCAAGAATATTTCTTGACGCGCGAAATGTGGTTAAAGAGCGTCCAAATCCAGGGACGGTACTTGGGCAAAGAACATTCAAACAGCAGCGTAGCATGGGCCCTGGTGCGAGCAAATTAACTGGACGTTTGATTGCGGTTAGCGTAGAAAATACAGCAACTTGCTGCACCAATGGCACCTGCACAGAAAAGACCGAGCCGCGCCTGCGCACAATGTCCCACGCGTGGTCTTTCATTCGGACTGCATTGCCACATAACTAACTAGCAGAATGAGCACACAGATTCGAAGCAGCACATCATTCTTAAAGGGAGTTCTACACCAACCGTCCATGACTACATTCTTGTCATTTTCTTGCACCCACCCCACGATCACCATGAACACTCACAGCAGACTCCCCGCTGCCTGTAGTAGGGTGTTCCCTTCTCCGAACAGCGGGGTTAAACAGCTGGCATTGGACGTTCACAGAGGCTAGAGGCGCATTTCGCACTTTTCTCAAACTCAAGGAAAGAAAAGTCAAGAAAGAGTAGGCTACACAAGGAGCAGAAATTCAGAGGTATTCATGTGAAGGAACGGCTCCCAATAGTGCTTAATTTGTTAAAAAAAAAAAAACGTGCATGGGTCCTCGTCAGGAGACCATTCCAACTTGCCCCATCCATTGCCCCTGCCAGCGCTGCCATTGTCAGTACCCACACAATATTAGCACCACACGCCTACAACAGTGACAAGTCAGACCATCCCTGGCCACCCCAAAGCTATAAGAATGGCTTGGGAGGCAGGTGTTAGTCATTTTCAGAGTATATCGACTGCTAAACAATTGTTGTGCTCTGCTCAACCATAAATTAGTTACACAGCGCCACCATGTGGCAGACTATCATAAATTCCAGTGTTGACAAATTATTTATTGACTGTGTCGAGCACCGGAAACCACTGGCTCAAGTTGGCTCTCAAACTAGCACAGCAGGATGTTGTACAAATTATATACTCTTTGTAAACTTCTTGATGGTTAATAATATAATTTATTTATCAGAGTAGATGTCAACACTACATCTCCCCAGCTGGCCAGACTTCAACTGCCCAATCTAGAATCCCACAACATAGATGACATAGATGAGAACAATGATGGGTTCTATACATAACAGCTGGATATGAACATAGAAGAAGGGCTAAATAAACTTATACTAAACAAGGATAATATTTACAACACAGGACAGTGTGCAAGGCCGGTAGATGCAGACCTAGGTCCTGACTGCGCTCAGCACCACGGACCCTGGTCCTCGGACCACACACCGCTATGACGCCAGCACCTTCCAGGCCTTAACATCAGATGCCACTCCACCTGCCATCTCGTGTCGCCAAACGGCTAGGGCGGTCGACCTTGAATTTGGGAAACTGGGTTCGAGTCTTGGCAATAACGCTGAGCATCCTGTGATTCTGGGCAAATCACTAAATCTCCACGTGCCTAACAAACAAGCATTTGCAATGCAATAGGTCTCGCATTAGGAACGTTTGAGCTATTGGTATCGTAAATAACACATTTTTTATTTCTGTTTTGGTTTTGAAAATAGCGAAATTAATAGCTTTGTCATTTACAATGGCAATAGTTATAACTTAAATGTGACACCTATAGCACTTGTAATGCAATATGTGTTGTATTAACGTGACTGAGATGTATTGATATTACAAATAACAATGTCTTTTAATTTTTTTAAATAATTAATACTTAAATAAAAGTTATTGTAATTTATAATAGCAATAGCTTACACTTTTGTAAATAACTTTTGTGAAGATTATGTTCAGTGTGTTTTATTGTGACAAAAATCCAAGAACAGAAGGGAAATATTAACATCTTTTTGTGACATTTGTAACAACGCTTGAAACATTGAGAGAACATATTTGTACCAGTTGTTGTTAAATGGTGGCGCTGAGTGATGTTGTGGTGGCGACCAGTAATGCTGTGGCAGCGCATGGTGATGCGATAGATAGAGAGAGTGAGGGCGATAGATGGACAGAGTGAGGGCGATAGATGGACAGAGTGAGGGCGATAGATGGACAGAGTGAGGGCGATAGATGGACAGAGTGAGGGCGATAGATGGACAGAGTGAGGGCGATACATGGACAGAGTGAGGGCGATACATGGACAGAGTGAGGGCGATACATGGACAGAGTGAGGGCGATACATGGACAGAGTGAGGGCGATACATGGACAGAGTGAGGGCGATACATGGACAGAGTGAGGGCGATACATGGACAGAGTGAGGGCGATACATGGACAGAGTGAGGGCGATACATGGACAGAGTGAGGGCGATACATGGACAGAGTGAGGGCGATACATGGACAGAGTGAGGGCGATACATGGACAGAGTGAGGGCGATACATGGACAGAGTGAGGGCGATACATGGACAGAGTGAGGGCGATACATGGACAGAGTGAGGGCGATACATGGACAGAGTGAGGGCGATACATGGACAGAGTGAGGGCGATACATGGACAGAGTGAGGGCGATACATGGACAGAGTGAGGGCGATACATGGACAGAGTGAGGGCGATACATGGACAGAGTGAGGGCGATACATGGACAGAGTGAGGGCGATACATGGACAGAGTGAGGGCGATACATGGACAGAGTGAGGGCGATACATGGACAGAGTGAGGGCGATAGATGGACAGAGTGAGGGCGATAGATGGACAGAGTGAGGGCGATAGATGGACAGAGTGAGGGCGATAGATGGACAGAGTGAGGGCGATAGATGGACAGAGTGAGGGCGATAGATGGACAGAGTGAGGGCGATAGGTGGACAGAGTGAGGGCGATAGGTGGACAGAGTGAGGGCGATAGATGGACAGAGTGAGGGCGATAGATGGACAGAGTGAGGGCGATAGATGGACAGAGTGAGGGCGATAGATGGACAGAGTGAGGGCGATAGATGGACAGAGTGAGGGCGATAGATGGACAGAGTGAGGGCGATAGATGGACAGAGTGAGGGCGATAGATGGACAGAGTGAGGGCGATAGATGGACAGAGTGAGGGCGATAGATGGACAGAGTGAGGGCGATAGATGGACAGAGTGAGGGCGATAGATGTTCAGAGTGAGGGCGATAGATGGACAGAGTGAGGGCGATAGATGGACAGAGTGAGGGCGATAGATGGACAGAGTGAGGGCGATAGATGGACAGAGTGAGGGCGATAGATGGACAGAGTGAGGGCGATAGATGGACAGAGTGAGGGCGATAGATGGACAGAGAGGGCGATACATGGACAGAGTGAGGGCGATACATGGACAGAGTGAGGGCGATACATGGACAGAGTGAGGGCGATACATGGACAGAGTGAGGGCGATACATGGACAGAGTGAGGGCGATACATGGACAGAGTGAGGGCGATACATGGACAGAGTGAGGGCGATACATGGACAGAGTGAGGGCGATACATGGACAGAGTGAGGGCGATACATGGACAGAGGGAGGGCGATACATGGACAGAGTGAGGGCGATACATGGACAGAGTGAGGGCGATACATGGACAGAGTGAGGGCGATACATGGACAGAGTGAGGGCGATACATGGACAGAGTGAGGGCGATACATGGACAGAGTGAGGGCGATACATGGACAGAGTGAGGGCGATACATGGACAGAGTGAGGGCGATACATGGACAGAGTGAGGGCGATACATGGACAGAGTGAGGGCGATACATGGACAGAGTGAGGGCGATACATGGACAGAGTGAGGGCGATACATGGACAGAGTGAGGGCGATACATGGACAGAGTGAGGGCGATACATGGACAGAGTGAGGGCGATACATGGACAGAGTGAGGGCGATAGATGGACAGAGTGAGGGCGATAGATGGACAGAGTGAGGGCGATAGATGGACAGAGTGAGGGCGATAGATGGACAGAGTGAGGGCGATAGATGGACAGAGTGAGGGCGATAGGTGGACAGAGTGAGGGCGATAGGTGGACAGAGTGAGGGCGATAGATGGACAGAGTGAGGGCGATAGATGGACAGAGTGAGGGCAATAGATGGACAGAGTGAGGGCGATAGATGGACAGAGTGAGGGCGATAGATGGACAGAGTGAGGGCGATAGATGGACAGAGTGAGGGCGATAGATGGACAGAGTGAGGGCGATAGATGGACAGAGTGAGGGCGATAGATGGACAGAGTGAGGGCGATAGATGGACAGAGTGAGGGCGATAGATGGACAGAGTGAGGGCGATAGATGGACAGAGTGAGGGCGATAGATGGACAGAGTGAGGGCGATAGATAGACAGACAGGAGTGAGGGCGATAGATAGATAGATAGAGGTGTGTGTGTGGGGGGTTGTGTGCGTGGTTTAGTGTGGTTGTGTGCTTGTGGTCTTGTGCGCGTGTGCTTGTGTGTGCTTGTGCGCGTGTAGTTGTATGTGTGGGGGGTGTGTGTGTGGGGTGTGTGTGAGGGTGTGTGTGGGGGGTTGTATGTGTGTGTTTCGGGTTGTGTGTGTGTGTGGGGTTTTGTGTGTGGGGTTTTGCGAGTGTTGGGGGTTGTGCGAGTGTTGGGGGTTGTGCGAGTGTTGGGGGTTGTGCGAGTGTTGGGGGTTGTGCGAGTGTTGGGGGTTGTGCGAGTGTTGGGGGTTGTGCGAGTGTTGGGGGTTGTGCGAGTGTTGGGGTTGTGCGAGTGTTGGGGTTGTGTGTGTGTTGGGAGTTGTGTGTGTGTTGGGAGTTGTGTGTGTGTTGGGGTTGTGTGTGGGGGGTGTGTTTTTTGTCTGTGTGTGGGGGTGTGGGGTGTGTGTTTTGGTGTGTGTGTGAAGTAGTGTGGGGGTTGTGTGTGTGTGGGGTTGTGTGTGTGTGGTTGCGTGGGGTTGTGTATGTGGGGGGGTTGTGTGTGTGTGGGGGGGGGTTGTGTGTGTGGCTCAGCGAGACCTAAAAAACTCTAATTTCAAGAGTTCAAGACATGCGGGAGACTAAAATAGTCAAAATTAGTCTCCATTCCGATATCATTACGGATTCTAAATGGTTATATATTAAAATGTACTGTGCAATTTTGCACCAAAACCAAAGTAGAATGATAAAAAAAAGGCACGAATCTCATGCACAGTTTGGTATAAATCTATTGATTCCGTTTTGCTCTTACTGGCATCTGGAAATATTTGTATACGCCAGAAAGTGCTATACACTTCCATCACCGGAATTTGCTGCTCAAAATCTTACAAAAAGTTACCGAGGCGTTTTGAGAACTTTCCTGTAGGCTGGTCAAACGTGGACATCTTAGCAATCAGTTAAAGCTTTGCCTGCATTATGAAGCTTGAGAACCAAGCACAGTGGTCTGTGTGATTGCGTGCATTCGTGCATAAAATGCAGGCACTGAACACGTTAAATTATGTACCTCTGCTGCAGGACGAGCCCTGAACCTAAAGTTTGGACCCCTCAAAAGGCGAATGAGAAACGGTTTGTGTGCTCTGTGCTGGGGGAGGCGGAGGGCCATTAAAGGAAGGGAGCGGAGAGGAGCCTGTGAGAACCTGTAGCGGAGATCAAAGGAAGGGTGGGAGGGACACTGGCGAGCGAGGGGTAAAGGGGTGTGCAGCCTGGTGAGCTGAATGCGTGTGGCGGCAGAGGCGCGGCGCACAAAGTGTCTGGTGGCAAATGGAAGCTGTGCACAATGCGCATGGTTGCAGAACGCCCCTATAAAAAAATAGTTGAAAGCTTGTCCTCATTTGAAGTTGAGACAAGTCCCCAAACTAAGTTACAAACATTGTTCAACTCTACAGGCAGAATTTAAATTCTGCACAGACCTACTCTGTAAAATGATTGTCCTTTCCTATACTGTGACATCAGCTTTTCAGACTAGTTTTCTATCCCTTTGATTTCAGTCCTCTTTTCACATGCGTATTCGTTTTTTGTTTAAACCCAAGCCCCAACGAACAAGACATCAGCATAGATTGTCCAATAAGTCCATTAACTCTTTAAAAACAAGTCCCTGTTGAGCAAAGCAAATCCTAGCCACATCTATATTTGGGTCTACCCATCTGCCTGTGCAAAGATGTAGAAATATTGATGGCAAGTCCTCTGTGCAGCCTGTATGGGATAGCGCCAAGAGATGGTAGCATTCTATGAATTCTCTAGAATGACTGAGATTGATAAAGCGTTCGAACATACAAGAACCCTACATTATGTAATCAAATTCAAGATTACATGTGATTATAGTGAACAAATGTATCAGCCAGTCCTGAAGAAAGATAGAATATTTGGGAAATTCCTCCGTAATTTATGGTGCAGCCTAGCATCAGGAGCCCTTGTTTCGCGGACCACGCACATGAAAAAAAAAATCATTTGGAACATGAAACACAAAAGCCGTGATATTAAAACAGTGGCTTTAACAAGACATTTTGAACTGTGCCTGGGGTGGTGAAAAGGCAGGGAGGGAAAAGAACAATTTCGCAGGCCCAGGGACACGGGTGCCAGCTTGCGAGTCCTGTGCCAAGCGGCTTGGCATCTGCGCTGTCCGGTAGCTCGTGACACATGCGGCGGGGTGGAAATTAATAATAGTCTTTGGTAGCTTCTGGACTTCCTCCAGCACTCGTGGTTTCAGACTGACTATTCTCTAGCCCAACACACAGCCCTGCTGGGCACCCAAAGGAATAAGGTTCAAGCTGACATCAGTGGAAGCACGCGTGGGCAAAGTAGTCGTTGTCGTGATCATGAACTGTGAGTGCACATGCTTAGATCTGCCTTGAAAGCGCTGCTTCCAGTCCTTTAAAATATATACAACGGGGGCGTTAGCTACAAAAAGAGAAAAATATTCCTTTTCTAGCCACATGCTATTAGCTCGTTGGTGTGTAATTCCGCCTTCTTTAGTGTTGTGGATTTAAAATGCACGAGGGACTGTTTTACAACACAGAAGAATAAATGCATCGACGTATAATCCTAGTCTCATAAATGCAGTGTATATAGTAAATTTATTTTACTGCAGCAGACCTTTAAAACAAGGACTGGGCGAGAAGGGAGGGGGGAATGCCAGCAGGAAGGGAGGGGGTGTCAAAGCAGCTGGAGTGTTGCTTTTAAACAACGAGCTCTGGCATTGCGTGGAGTGGGGCGGGGCGGGGGAGCGGATCCCTTTGAAGTGTAAACCAGCGTGAGTGCTGAGCACTTTTATTCCAATTTCAGGCAGTTACAAAAGGTACATGCTCTGGCGTGAGAGGCAGCTACCATCTCTAGTGAATATGGCAATTTTTTTAAGCAAACGCCTTATGCCTCGCCTCAGCTGTGGAAGCGCTATATAAATAGGAGCGCATTATTGAAGGCCTGGAGCGAAGCGAGATCGTGGGCTGCAAATTAACGCGCTCGCTTGGTTTCGTCAGTATGATGTCACTACACGCCCTTTTGACAAGTGAGAGTTTTTTGTCCTGAGGTGGTGGGGTCTGTGAGGTCTTGAGGCTTCCCTCTGGAGTCTCTGGGGAGGGAAGCTTATCCAGCTGCTGATGCACACGCTGTCCCTCCAGTTTGTCCTTGGGCCTTGAAAGGAGATAGCAGTCTTGACAATGCAACAGACGCTTGTGTAACCACTTGGCGCTCTGCATGAAAGGGTTCGTGAACTCATGGAAGTATGAGGCCTCGTCATCAGACAGAGGGGGCAAGGGAGGGAAGGGTGGGTGTCTGGGGTCTGAAATCTGCACTGTATGTATAATTGACTGTGGAATGTGGAAACCTTCAGGCACAGTAAGTCTACTGGGGCGTTGTGTCACTTCTACATGACAACTGTCAGTAATCACGTCACAGGTCCCTCACGGCAGAGTTGCTAGCCTGCAAAATGGATGAAATAAAAGCACGGAGCATGCTAAACTGAAACGGAAGGAAATCAATCACACAAGTAAATGTGTGGGAGGACGGAATGGGGAGATAAAGTGATTTCTGAAATAAAAATAAGCATTGGCCGAGAAAGAGACACGGCAGTCAAAGTGCGGTATTGAGACGTGGTAATGTGGGGGAGCGGCTTGTAAACATTATCGGCATTGCTGGGGGGTGGCGCGGGAGGGGGGGGGGGAGCTGGAGGCTTTCCTTTGAAGTCTGATGGCGGGGCAGCGGCTTCTCTGAAGTCTGATGATACGAGGCAGATGGTGTTTAATGTGCACGCGCGTCTCAGACAACTGGATCACATGAACTGGACGTAATCCTCATTGAAAATCCCCTTGGTAAGCTTTTCTATTGCACCTCTATATGTCTCGACATCTGCAATGCGCAAGCTCTTTGGCAGAGGTCGAGACCTAAAAATGAATGTGTCCTCCTGTAATGCAACTGGTGCTATGTAAAGCGCTTCAATACAGGTCAAGTTTGCACTATATAAAACTGTAAAAAAAAAAATATATATCCTTTAGTCACACCTCTGAACTACAGTTGACCGATCACCGTTGCGTCCATTTCTTCTTCACCAAACCCATAGCACACCAGCACGCCCACTGCCACCCACGCAGAAGCTGGAACAAGGTCACCGAAGACCAACTCTCCACCACCCTCACCGCCGACATCCACGGACACCAATGTCTCAGCACACAACCTCCACTCATGGATCTTCAACTGCGCCAACACACTGGCACCCCTAAGGAAACTCTCAAACAAGCAACCTTCTAAGGCGGCCAGGTGGTTGTCTCCCGCCCTCCGAGATTCCAGGCACACCTGAAGACGGCTAAAAAAAAAGGTGGGGAAGCAGCAAGGCCTCGACACACAATGCGGCCTTTGAAAAAAACGCACTCACAGAACCCCACCCCAACCACCTCCACCTCATCAAATCAACTAAGAAAACGGCTATACAAGAACACATCAACGCCAACGCACACAACGGCAACCTACTCTTCACCCTGGTCAAAGAGTTCACCAAACCCAGCACAGAGACGATAGACATCCCCCCCACTCCCAAGACCTCTGCAACAACTTTGCCACCTTCTTCCACCACAAGATCAAACCGATCTACAACAAGTTCACTAACCAAACCCACCGACTCAAGCGAAACCACCGCACCCAATGGACCCAGACCCCAGCAGACCCTACTCAACTGGACCTCACCACCGATGATATCCTCAAGTTCATAAAGAGCCTTCACTCTGGAGCCCCCTCAGATCCCTGCCCCTACCCCATATTCCGAACCAGCGCCTCCACCGCACAGAACTCTGCCGCACAATCAACTGCTCCAATGAATCCACCACCTTCCTTGAAGACTGAGAAACACACCAAGATCACTGCTCCAATGAATCCACCACCTTCCTTGAAGACTGAGAAACACACCAAGATCAACAAAAAAAACATCTGACGACCCAACAGACCTCAAGAACTACAGACCTATCTCCCTGCTCCCCTTCCCAGCCAAAGTCATTGAGAATGCCATCCACATCTAACTCTCAGAGTTAATTGAATCAAACAACATCCTGGACCTTTCCCAATGGGGATTCAGAAGCAACCACAGCACAGAGACCGATCTCTTCACTGCCAGAGACTACATCCGCATCCTCCTCAACGGAGGCAAAACCGCAGCACTCACCCCATGGACCTCACAGCGACTTTCACGGACTCCCACGACACCTTCTGCACTAGACTTAACAACTTTAGAATCCACAACAAAGCTTTCGACTGGATCCGATCCTTCCTCACCGGCCAGACAGTCAGATTTCCACCTTTTCTCTCAGAAACCAACAGAAATGAGCTGTGGAGTGACACAGAGCTCCTCCCTGAGCCCCAACCTTTTCAACTTTTACATGGCCTCACTTGCAACCATCGTTAGAGACCACAGACTCCGTCTTCTACGCTGACAACACTTGGATAATTCTGTCCCTCTCAGAAGATCCCACAGTTGCCAAGAACTTCCACAGCTGAAGGAAGGCAGAAGCCACCCGTATAAAGGATGAAGGACAGCTGCCTCAAGCTCAACTCAGACACAACCAAAGTTCTCATCCTAGGCTCAAACCCCTCTGCCTAGGTCGACTACTGGTGGCACGCAGCACTCCGACTCCCCCCCCCCCCCCCCCCCAAAACACCCACGGACCACTCACTCCTCGCTCTCAATGAACCATCAGATGAACGTCCTCCTGCTCCAAAACATCTTCTAGTGGATTTCACAGTGACAAGGAAAACGTCACACACGCACTCGGCAGCAGCAGACTGTAGTACGGTAACATATTCTATGCCGGACTAATTCTGAACATCCCTCGCCACAGCCACATCACTGACCACCTGAGAACTCCACTGGCTCACAGACAACAAAAGGATCCCCTACAAGCTCCTCACATACGTCTACAAAGCCCAACACACAATGCCAGACCGGCATACCTCAACCACTGCCTCTCCTTTCACACCCCCACCAGACATCTCCACTCCTCTTATCAGGCCCTGGCAACCATCCCATGGATCCGTAGGACCCCAGCTGGAGGAAGTTCCTTCTCCTACCTCGCTGCAAGGACCTGCAACTCCCTTCCTCTGTATTTGGGGCAAACATCTCTGCCTCAACTCAGGAAGGACCTCAAGAACTGGCTCTTCAATGGAACAGCAGATCCCACCCTGCCCCCTCCTCTCCCAGCACCTGATTTATTGATTGCCTCACCCCGACAATGACCAACATTTGTGTACATTATAAAGCCATAAATTTTGGGGCTCGCTATTACAAGCTTTTGACACATTCAGTGTTACCCAAATAACCAGTATACGTGTCACGTGTCAGAGGCATCGCAATAGAAAAACTCTCCACATACAAGATCCAGCACCATCCTTACCTGACATTCCACCCATAGTAGTGAACCAAGTATAGAACCTCGCCGTTGTCCGTTTCGGTACTTTTAATGTTCGCTTCATAGATTTTCTGTGTCTTCCCGCGACCATATTTTACTTTCACTTTGGTTCCCGTTAAGGAAGAGTCCGAATCGTCGCAGTCATCCTCGCCATCCGACCCTCTGAGTTCAGTTTCTTTGCTGCAAGCAGAACCGTACACTGGGTATTAAACTATGGAAGTAAATAAGGAGTTAATGCGCAGACAACGATAAGAGTTACCTCATTGTTATGTATGCCCTTAACGTTTTGGACACAGGGCCATCACTAAATGCAACCAAAGACAATGTCACTGACCCGCTGTGACTGGTCATCAAAAATCCCAGCGCATGTAGTGTGAACCAAGACTCCGAAAGCACTTCAGGACCATACAAGTAGGCCATAGGATCTACACAAATGGTTTTAACAACCATCCAACACATTTTTATCCAACTAGCAATTCAAACGGACAACAACAAAAAATACAGGATGAACTTTTTCTACACAGCATCCAGATGTGTGTGTGTGTGCTCAAGAAACAGGATTCTTCTTTAAAACAGTAGTAGGATACGTTTCTTACTGTTAAAACATAATTTACGAAGGAAACTACGTCTTAATGTGTATTCCTTTTTATTGAAATATCCCATGAATGAACGAGGACTGACCACCTAAAAGCTAAAAAAAATATCTAAAAAGGTTGATCAGTCGCACCAGGGGATCTTGGTGGCTAAAGCACCCCCCCCCCCCCGAAAGGCTGGGAATGCTTACACAACCAGTGAAAATGTTCGCCTGGTATACAATGCAAATAATCTCCCAGCCCTACTCTCGAACTGAAGACTCAGATAGCCTAAGACATTTCATTAAGAGTATAATAATAAATATGGATGTTCCAGATTTTCAAAGTGCACAATACTAGTGGTCACTTGGCACCAAAACTATTAGTCGTATGGCTCCTTCAGAGACTAATAGCAACTCTGCATTTGAGACAAAGAGAGACAAGGTTAGAGTCTTTTACTGACATGCAGTAGGTTGTCGGTGGCGCTGAAGGCATGAGACAGGCTGTTCCACGAGGGAGAGACCAGAAATGAGCAGGAACCTCTCTTCTCAATTATCAAAATCGCCGTACTACCAATGTAACCTAGGCCACAGTGAAAGGAAGCAACAAATCAACATGGAGTCTTTTTGCGAAAAAAGGTTTAACTGCACCATAAATGGTATTATGTATCCAAGAGAGCACATTGAATGTAACTGCTGGCCAAAAAAGGCCAACACAATAACCAAATTAGTAGCACAGCAGGCTCAATTTTTATCGGAGCCTCAAAGGCAGTCTGCTGGAATTTCAATTCGTTGAAACCAGCATGGAAGACATTTAGAGCCCGAAGTACAGAGCATTCATGTCATTGTGATGAGCACACAACTCTAGTACTGCTTAAGTAGAGCAGGATGTTGAAGTCAGGGCAAGATCTTACACAACACCTTAAGAGGAAAGACTCCGGCTGAAACACACCTTTGATTTTGAGTGGTAAAGGTAGTTTACATTCATCCAAGCACCTTAATAAAACATTTAATTAATTTAGTACTAAGGCATACATCAAATTCATTGGTGGTTGTTCTAAGGAGTAACTGAATTTCATCCGTTGAGAGGACATTTGTGCAATCACAATCTCAACCAAGAGAATTAGGCTCGCAACGGCAGTGCATGAATGAGTCAGCTGCTTCCGGCCACTATAGTTGTTCAAAACACTAGCACCTGCTGCCATCAATAAATCACCAGTGTTCAAATGTACAGCAAGGAGCTGGGAAAAGTCCAAAACCTCAGTCTAAGCTCGTCTTTGAGATTTAATCCTTTTCCAAAAATAGGAGGGAAGTTTCTCATTATCAGGCTAGATCACAGTAGGTTTTCACACCATATCCTCACCACTTATATCCCCACGTCACCTATCTACTCCTCAGTACGCAAGAAGTTGGACCCAATGGGCACTCCAGCATCCAAACCATGATCCGTCTTGTGTGTTCAGTTTGAGTCAATAGCTGCCAGTAAATCCCAGATTCCCATTGCGCCCTGATGACCCAACCGGCTTGCCCCTCCCCTAACCTCCTGTAAAGGGTGAATATCACCAGACTACATGTAAAAGTGAATGCCAGTGAAATTAATGGGATGGAAACCAGTCAGCCACGGGCACAATGGCACACACATGGCACAACCTGTGGTACAGGGAGCACCCCAGGTCATCTCCATGTAATTTGCTGCAAGTCAGAAGTGAAAGACAGAAGTGAGTCATGATGCGGTGATTGATACTGGCCAAAAATTGCTGTATTTCACACAGAGCTACTGGAACAGATAGACCAGGATGTCAAAGGCCGCAGGCAGGGGTAAAAGATCCAGGATAGTCACTGGTCATAATTCAAAAGGCCTCCAATAGAGAAGCCAAAACAGATGTTCGCAATTTGAATGAAACTTGGTCTAGAGAACACAGACAAAGTGCTGATTCAATAATCAATAACTGAAATGCCACTGTCTTTCAGTCAACTCCAAATTGCTGGGGTTTAGGCATGTACATAAAGAGAAGTTTAAAATGAATCACGTCCAAGGCTCACTTCTTCAGATGTGAAAAGAGAATCACTTACTTCAATTTGTATAGAACCTGCCTGGACAATGGGATAACAAGATTTTGCAGAAGATCGAATGTCAACCAGAAACCGTACTACCAAAGAAAAGCCCCTTCCTTGTCTAATGTATAAATCTTTAACAGACTTCTCTTTTGAAAGACTGCTGCAGCAAAATAAACTCCCTTTTGGGTCAAAATCTTTTTATTGGTCTTTTACAAGAGTACGAAACTGATCCAGCTCAATCGAGCCCAGTTCGGGTGCGAAGACGTACAGCTATCTCAAATTTAAGAACACAGATTTCCACAAGTTCTCAGCCTAATAAAGTCCTTTTTGAAAGACAATCTTACCATAGTCTAGGCAGTGGCATCTACTTCTAAACCAACTAGTAGTCGTGCAGCTATGCTCGGCCAACACAGGTCTTTTCCTGTGTTACCCGAAATAAAGAGAAAGTCATCCTTGTCAAAGACTAAATGAATGAAAAGATCATGTGGCCCCAATTCTATAGATAACAGTTTTAAACAGTATGTATTTATATAGTGCTTAACACCAGTTTGGGCAGTTTCTAAGCACTGGAAATACTAATATGGTGCTACTATAAAAAAAAATAACGATAATCAAATTATTAACACAATAAAGCTTGAGGTTTGTGTTAGGCCCGCAGGGATTCAAACGTGTAACATGCATGTCATATCCTATATGCTCTGAGAGAGCTAACTCAATTTATCATGCCTGAAAATTTTGCATTCATACAGCTGGCATGGACCAATGCAGGACACAGCTGATCTGAAACTCTTAATCGGTTTAACAAGCGGTCAATCTTTCATGAGCCATACATAGAGCAGAACTTTAGCCAACTGAAAAAAAGGTGCCCTAAAGGGCTCGGAGGTGAACTGATGTAAAAAAAATTGCTTGAAATACTAGAGGGTACGGCAGAGAGACTTGCATTACAGCACACAAGTTGAAGTTGTCTAACCAATCTCTCCTGAGAAACTTACAGCAAAATTATCAATTTCTTGTGGGGGACCGTTGTAAAATAGTCTATGCGCAGAAAGCCTGTGATCGAACAGCCAAATACCTTTTAAATTAGGCCCTAGATGCAAATGTCAAGAGGAAAACAGATTTAAACAAAGTACAAACGTCTTTGTCGATATTGTATTCTACACATTTAACTGAAGAAATGTCCTTATCTCTTACTCTGCTTGTAAAAAATGCTGGTCTTCAAAGACCATAAAGGTCAAGGCCCTTCTAACCATGCCCTTAGTCTGTTTTCCATTACATTATTAACCCGCTTCCTTCATAGTCTGATTTTGGCATGTAAAATTAAGGTTGGGATGGTCAAGGGTTGTAAAGTATAGGAGCATAAATGGTGCTAAATAACCTGAATCAACATTCCTAAAGATGGAGGTTTAAGTGTCCAACAAGACTAGATCGCTTCCCTGCCAAGAGCACATTTTGTTGTATGTGCTCTTGGAGGCTCAGTGGCTTGCCTTTTCAAGCATTTATTGAAATAGATTAACTTCCCCCAACGAACAACTGACCTAACGCAAAGGACAGGAATTTACCTCCGAGGATGTAGGGATAAAAGCCTTCGGTCTCGATGTAGCATAATCATATCACATCATAAATGCAGCTTTTTGCAGACTGATGTGAAACCAAAATATTTTGAGATGGATGAACTTCTCATTCACAACACAAAAATGACATTCGTAAGGATTTGGAGAAACCCCGTACTATTAATATTAATGAAAGATCAGCATTTCATTTGATAATTCATCTGAATGCAGGTCTGCAAGACCTGACATTTACACAGAGAAGGCTTCAATTTAAAAATAAAATGCCATGATGAAAAGGGACATCAAGGGGGAGAAAGAAGCAGCCCACCTGGACCGCTGTCTGCTCCTCCCAAATCACGCGGCCTAAATTTATAAAAGTAAACAGATTGTAACATATATGGAAACCACCCCTTGAGGTACCTGCATCTAATCAATTGCTTGGGACTTCAAACCATGGATGCATTTCATTGTGTTCTATAGAGGGGGTGGATTCCACTTTCATGCACCCTTTTCCTTGCGAAGTACAAAGAACCACAAGGTTTAAAGTGCAAATGACTAAACCTGCAAATCTGGGCATCGCAAGCTCTGGCACTGCATAAACCTTTTGTACTTTGGGGTCTCTATGCGGAGAATAGCATCTTCCAGAGTCACCTGCTGAAAGGTAATACTGGCCTTTATCTGCCCTTATCACTCAGTTTTGGTTTGCCTGGGCTCAGCCTCCAACAAGGAGATGCCCAATATAGTCCATTACAACTTTTGTAGAAAGCAATCTTTAACAAAGTAACAACAGTCAATTGTTGAGTCCGATCTAACGTCCACTAGGGACAGATACTGGAGAAGCTTTCTGGTCGAGCTGGAACCTTTACAGTTTTTTCCGAAGTGTTTAGTGTTTGCATAATTGCATTTTTATTGCTTACTCATTGCCCTGAGCTTCAGCACCATACGTTCCCGGAATCTTGCCACTTTCATCCTGCACATTTTTTAAATTGTGGGTAGAGACAGAATTCGTAATTTTGTATAATTCGTAGTCCCCTTGGCACTCTTCACAAATCGATATAATGTTGTAAGGAGGTAGCCTAATGCCACTTTCTGATCCCTCTCTCATAGTCTCTACAAGTTCCAAGACAGCGTCCCTAATACTAGACAATTTGAGCAATGCAAATCAGTAGTCCTTTAGCTATGTTAATAAATGCTGTTGTAATGATTTTGAAACCGCGATACATTAAGCAAAGTAAAAGGTAATGCCGGCTGACATTGACAAAGGCAGTTTGTCCCGAAACGCATCTGAGAGTCTCGTAGGGACAAGGAAAATGCTACTTACCAGTATGCATCTGTTCTTGGCATATAGAGTAGTGTCTTGCGAACGTGTGCAGCGAGGCCCACGTAGCTGCCTGACAGATGTCCTGCAAGGGGACTCCCCGACTCAGGGCAGTAGTAGCCGCCGTGGCCCGAGTGGACTGAGCCCTCAGTCCAACAGGAGGCTCCTTTTTAGCCAGAGAAAAGCACGCCTTGATGCACAAGATGACCCATCGAGAGATGGTTCGTTTGTGCACCGCCCGATCTTTCTTAGCGCCCACGTACCCAACAAAAAGTTGGTCATCCACCCGGGAATTGGCTTGTGTGATCCAGATAGTATGAGAGCGCACGTTTTGGGTCCAGAAGGTGGAGCCTCTTCCTCTTTCGAGGGATGCGGAGGCGGAAAGAAGGTGGCCATGGTGATGGACTGCCCGATGTGCAATACTGTGACTACTTTGGGCAGGAAAGAGGGTCGCGTCCGCAACACAACCTTGTCCGGATGGACAGAAAGGAAAGGAGGTTTAGAGGAAACGATTTCCACCTTGTTTCTTGCGGCAGAGGAAAAAAAAACGAAAAGAAGCTGCGCGCAGCCCACAGCTAAAGAACAATACAGGAGAGCTTATTACCTTAACGGAGGTGTTACAGAATGATAATCAAGCATCAATTATGACTACACAAAATGTTAATACACCACTTGAAAACTCAATGGCAAATGAAAGTATTGGTGTTATAATTGCAGATGGAGAGCCTAGTGAGCCCAGTGACAGACCATTAGCGGGACATGTTATAGAATCTCTTGAAGGCTCAAACATGGTAGAGAAAGGCTTGAATGTTAGGGAAGATACAGCTGCATCTAATGAGGCAGAATCCGTGGACTTCTACTCAGTGTCAGAAAATTCAGCCTCTTCATGTGAAGATTTGGCCACACAGTACTCTAAACAAATGCGTATGGAGGAAGTTGAAAGTGAGGTTGACGACGATGAAATTGATGAATACACAGAGGAAAGCCCCATCACTGTGAGGGGTGAAGGGGATGAATCTATGATAGAGGGAGCTGTGGGAGGGTATCAAGAAGGACCAACAGACAATATTACTTTAGATACGATGTATCAAACAATCTTGAGTCATATGGACAAAACTGAGCAAGAAAGCCATAAAATCCAAAATTCCTGCCGGAAGCTCCAAAGCTCTATCCGTAGATTAGCAAAATCACAGGCAGACTTTCGGGAAAGGTTTACGGAGATTGAAACCAGAATATCCAATATTGAGAATGAACTGCAAAAACAGAAAGTGGCCACTGAAACGCTAAGTGCTAATAAAGAGGACTTATTATGGAAAATGGCCGACTTTGAAAATCGCGCACAACGCAATAATTTAAGACTTATGCAAATACCCGAAGGAAAAGAAGGACAGGATCCACGTAAGTTTATTGTGGAATTGTTCCAGAAGGCATTCCCGGATTTGAAAAAATGGGATTGGGGACGAGAGATCGAGCGTGCCCACAGGTATCCTTTTAATATTCAACTTCGACCTGGACAGAATGTTACTAAACCAAGACCTTTTTAGTGGCTTTCAACAGCTTTCGTGCTAGAGAAGATATATATATGCACACTCGACCAAATAGCAAAGGCATGGGCGAAGGGTTCACTTTCTTTGCAACACCGGATTATAGTAAATACACGATGGATACTCGTTGGCAGCTTCGACAGTTGGTGAATCAATACCAAACAAAGGGAGCACAAGCCTATATTATGAACCCGGCTAAGCTTAAAGTGATATATAAGGAGAATACTCGTTTTTTCACTAATGTCACAGCTGCAAAGGAATACCTGCAAAATATTAAGGACTCTTAGATCCCAACTTGATTGACTCTGAATGACTTAGTAGGTATTAGTCAATGATTTAGCTAATGATCTAGCCAACGGACATGCATTTCGTATGAAATTCAATATAGAACGTGGTTATAATATTTCCTTTTTTTTCTAAAAAGGAATGGTCAAATACTTAGGAGATAAATAGTATTGTTTAACTTCTGTTCCTAAGAGTAAGATTGGGATTAAGAATAGGAAGATCTAGATATAATGATATTAATTGTTTCTTTATAAAACTACAAAATGAAAGAAAAGAAGCATGTGGGGGGACAGGGGGGGTTCGCTGCTCATCACCATCACCAGGAGTCCGAAAGCCTCGGTAACGGAGGGGGGGGGGGTTGCTGGTGGAGGGGGGCACTGGGGTTAAAGGGGAAAAAATCCACGTTGGGGGTCTAATGACTTTATAGAGAAGACAAAGAAATTAAGATCTAGCAAGAGAGCAATATTTGAGGGTAGGATGGGATATAGGATGGGATGTACTAAAGCAATAATTAATCATGCAGAAGGTAAAGAGGGCGGGAAATCACGGTAATGGGTAGTGATATTAAAATATGCTCTTTTAATGTCTCTGGCCTCAACAACATAAATAAAAGGAAAAGGATTGCAACTGAAGTTCGTTTTTTGAAGCCGGATATCTTGTGTATACAGGAGACTCATCTTCCCTTGGAGAAAAGGGGTTTAGCCACCGAGTTAGGATATACAGTTTTGGCTGCATCTCAGCAAACAAGTTTGATAAGAGGGGTAATGATATTGATGAGACCGCGTTTAGGTATACTTGTGCGCAGTCTAACTGACAAATGGGGTAGATGGGTGATAGTAACATTGAACATAGGAGGCACATATATATAACAATATGTTCTATATATGGATCCAACTTGGATGAGGGGGAAGTATTTGAATATCTAAATTCTGAGTTGGCTAACTGGAGTTCTCCCCTAGTGGTATGCGGCGACTTAAATATTAATATGGCAGCGGGGGAGTTAGAGGCTGGTCCAGAGAATTATAAGGGGCGAAATCCACGTGTATTCAAAGCAGTATTACAGAACAATATGGGTTCCGCTAATATTGAAATAATATGGGATACATGGAAAGCTTGTTTTAGAGGGGAATTGGTGAGTTTTGGACTTTATCATCAAAATCTGCAACAGGGGAAGATGCGGGAATTGTATGATCAGCTGTGTAAAGCGGAAGAAAATCTGATAAAAGAAATAGAGAAGAGGGATAATATGACAAAAATTCAGGAATATGAAGGGATAATCGCTAAATGTCATGCTAATATCACAGGAGTTTGGTGTGAGGAAATAGCTAAGAAATACTTAACATATAGAAGGTATATCCAGGAGTATGGAGAGTCTATAGGAAGGGCATTAGCCTTAAAATTAAAAATGAAGGATTCAGCCCGCCAAATTATGAAAATGCAAGTTAAAAATGGGTCAATGACTGAAGATCCAGAGAAAATATTGGAAATATTACATCAATTTCTAATCCCTCTCCTGAAGCTTTTTTGCATAGGCTATATTTAGTAAATTAACAGATCTTGAGAAAGAAATATTAGACCAGCCCTTTTCAATGGAAGAACTGGAAAGAGCAGTATAAAATATTCCGAATGGAAAAGCAGCCGGCCCGGACTTTATCCAAGGGGAGGTGTATAAATGTTTTTCTGAACCTTTAAATTTTTTTATGTTGGAGACTTTTAGAATGGCACAATTGGGGAGAGCCCCACAGTCATGGGATGATGCCGCAATTATAATATTTCCTAAAAAAGGGAAACCACCGGAACAACCTGCCTCATATCGACCCATATCTTTACTAAATTGCGACAGCAAGATTTATTCAAAGATGCTTGCAAATTGTATGTCTAAGGTTATAACACCACTAGTATCACTGAGCCAGCATGGGTTTATCCCAAAAAGAGGGACTATATCACATATTAATAAAGTGATCACCTTGATAGACATAGCAGAAATTGAGAAAAGAGACTTGGCGTTGATTTTACTCGACGCTTAGAAAGCGTTTGATCGTGTAGAGTGGGCATATTTGTGGGCAGTAATAAATAAAATGGGATTTGGCAAACATTTCTTGAGAGCTATTAAAATACTGTATCGCTCACCTAATGTGAAAGTTGTAGCTATGGGCAGAAAATCGGAAAAGATAATTATTACAAGCGGTACACGTCAGGGGTGTCCCTGCTTTCCACTTCTCTTTGCGTTATTTATCAACCCATTTTTATTAAAATTATTAGAGTCACCACACATTAAACCATTCATAAACTCATCTATACCCCATTCAGTATTCGCATATACGGATGATATCGCTATCATCACCACAGACCCAAGACAGGCTATGATAGAGATTGAACGTTTAACTATAGATTTTGGAAATAGCTCTGGTTATAAATTAAATGCTGCGAAAACGCAGGTGCTTTTTCAGATACTGTTCAATTTAACGATTACAGGGCTACTCACGAAGTGATATATTTAGGAATTATAATTAAATCCCATACACAAGAGATAGTAGATGCTAATTGGGGTAAAATAACGCAACAAATTAAGCAATCCTTAGATAGGTGGGGGAGACTTCTGCTGTCTATAATAGGGAGAGGCAATATCATCAAGATGAATGTATTAGCTAAGATCTTATATCTAGATCATAGTATTCCCTTCGAGATACCCTTAAACCACATTTATAAACTCCAAATTTTATGTACAAAATGTTTTTGGGCACCCGGAAAAACTAGACGAGCAATGAAATGGCTGACCCTGCCTATAGAGAGAGGAGGGCGTGGGATCCCGGATTTTGTGTTTTATTATTATGTTTTTTTTTTTTTTACAAAGAATGAGAATATTGTTGACGGGAGAACAAATTGAGGATCCGGCAGAATCCCAGTCGATATTCTATCTATTATTAGGGGAACATGCGAAGGGATGTTTGTTAAAAGAGCTGGAGGGGAATTACTATAAACACCCGGTTTAACCGCATGCGCGCTAGCGGAATTCCGCTCGCACGCTGAGTTTTTAAAAAACGCACTTTACATGACGAGCTGGGCTCGTCATCAGCGTGCGAGGAGGCTACGCCATGACGAGCCCAGCTCGTCATCAGCGTCGAAGGGGTTAAGGTGGTTGAATCTGCATATAAAGTCTGAAGAAGGGTTGTAAGGATAATGAAGTAAGAGAGAATTGTGTATTATACTCCCCTTTCTGCGGAAAAAATACTTCCATCAAGATTCTGGGATAATGTAGCGAAGGAATGGAGCAAGAAAGGGGTGGGCAGAATTGGAGATTTATATGATACTGATGGAATATTCAAATCTTTTTCTAATATGAGTAGCAAATTCCATTTACCTCAGTCATCTTTTTTTAAATATCTCCAAATTAGAGACTTTTGTTCAAAGAAATTAAATAGACCTAGACCTAATAAAATAATAGAGGCAATTCAATAAAAAAAAAAGGATAGGTATGATATATCGATTGCTGATGGATTATAAACCAGATGATTTGAATATAATGTATATTGGCAGAATCAATTGGAGGAAATTGATCTAAATATTGTGGATTATATTTTGATGGCTAAGGATATATGTGTGTCGGCCAATTTGAAAGCTCAGGTATATAAGACAATATTCAGATTATACTATACTCCCAAACGTATGGCAAAATGGGGGCCTATGTACGATGGAAAATGTTTTCGGTGCGGAGGGGAAAATGCAGATATTGTCCATGTTTTTTACAACTGCTCGAAATTATGGTTTTTCATATCCAGTATAGAAAAGTTTATATCCTTCGCCATTCACCATCCGTTTAAAATATCCCCTGCACTTATGTTAGTAGGGGGAGGGCAAAGTGTTAATGATAATGAGAATATATGTAAATGTAAGAATTTTTTTATTTATGGCTATGACTATAGCTCGGCTATGTATTGCTACAGAATGGCTACAACCTGAAGCACCGATGTTTGAATTTTGGAGAAGGAAATTGTTTAATATATATGAATTAGAATGGAATTTGTATGCTCTAAAGGGTGTTAGGAAAAAACGATTAGGTATATTTACTTAGAGTATTTAGAGGAATAATTTTTTATTTCTTTCTATTCCTATTATTTTTTCATTGGGAACCTGTCCTACCCACCTACCCGTTATCATCAAATATTATTGTAAAAGAAGATATTGAATGTCTATCTTTTCGTATTTGTGTTGTCAAATGACCCAACGATGGTAATAAAAAAAAAAATTTAAAAAAATAGAGGAAAGAGCCTGGAGCTCACTCACTCTCCTGACAGAGGTGATGGCAACCAGGAATGCAGTCTTAAGAGTAAGAAGACTAAGAGGACAGTTATGAAGTGGCTCGAAGGGAGCGCATATCAGGTAAGTCAGAACAAGGTTCAAGTCCCACTGAGGCATCACGAAAGGAACAGGGGGAAACATATGAGTGATGCCCTTCAAAAATCTATTTACAACTGGGGACTTGAACAAAGAGGGCTGATCAGGAAGCCTTAAGAAGGCAGAAATGGCAGAGAAGTAGCCCTTGATAGGCCCAGAGCAGAGCCCTGCTGGGCAAGAGAAAGAAGAAAGAGGAGAACCTCAGAAAGTGGTTCCACAGCCTTTGCTGTGCACCATGCCACAAATTTGTTCCACCTGCAGGCGTATACCGATTTTGTGGAGGGACGCCTGGCTGCCAGAATGACATCACAGACTTCAGGAGGCAAGTCAAATGGCCTCAACTGTCGCCGCTCAATCTCCACGCATGGAGGTGGAGTCTGGACAGGTTCGGGTGGAGGACCGTCCCCTGCTGCTGCGACAGAGGGTCCTCCTGAAGAGGCAGACGAATCGGGGGATCGACTGACATGCTGAGTAGCTCGGCATACCAGTATCTTCGTGCCCAGTCCGGAGCCACAAGGATGACTTGGGCCCGGTCGCGCCTGATCTTATTCAGCACTCTGGGCAGAAGTGGTATAGGCGGAAAGGCATACAACAGACCGCAACTCCACTCGTGCCGAAAAGTGTCTCAGAGCGAGCGCCGCCTTGGAAATTCCAACACGCAGAACTGATGACATTGCAAATAGATCTAACCAAGGCTCTCCCTACTGCTGAAAGAGGCCTTGCGCCACGTCCGAGTTCAGACGCCATTCGTGATCCATCATGCACAGACGGCTGAGTTCGTCCGCCCTGGCATTCAGAGAGCCTGCCAGGTGTTGAACCACCAGAGTCACGCCCTGATGTCCCAGCCACTGCTAGAGGTGCAGAGCCTCCTGGCATAGGGTCCACGACTACACCCCGCCCTGTTTGCTGGAGTACCACATGGCGGTGGTGTTGTCCGTGAACACCTGCACTACGCTTCCCCAGACAGAGTGGAGGAATGCCTTCAGTGCAAGCCGGATCGCCCGCATCTCCAGAAGGTTGATGTGGAGCCGGGACTCCGCCGGAGACCAGAGGCCTCTGATCTCCGCCTCTCCCATGTGGCCCCCCCCAGCCCTGGAGGGACGCGTCCGTCACAACTACGTGCTCTGGTTGGGGTAGGGAGAGGGATCTGCCGCTGACCCAATCGCGGTCCATGAGCCACCACTGCAACTGTCTTGCAGTGCCCTCTGAGATCAAGACATGGTCGTACAAGTTGCCCTGATGCTGGGCCAACTGAAACTTCAGGTCCCACCGCAGAGCCCGCATCCGCGACCTGGCGTGATGCACCAGAAGGATGCAGGAGGCCATCAGCACCAGAAGCCACAGCGTCAACCTGACCGAGACTCGGGATAACGGCTGAAAAATCTGAGTCAGAGCCTGAATGTCCCGAACCCGCTGTTCGGGAGGATAAACCAGAAACTGCGCCGTGTCTAGAACAGCTCCGAGGAAGAGGAGCTCCTGAGAGGGACACAGGTGCGACTTCAGCACATTGATGGATAACCCCAGCAGGAGCAGGAGGTCGGCCGTAGTCTGGAGGTGGCTGACGACTGTCTGGGGCGAGCCCGCCTTCAACAACCAGTCGTCGAGGTAGGGGACGACTGAAACTCCTAACATGCGGAGATGAGCTGTGACCACCGCCATCACTTTCGTGAACACCCGTGGGGCACTGTAAACTGAAAGTGCTCGTGGCCTACCGTGAACCGAAGGTAACGCCGGTGGGACGGCAGGACGGGATGTGAAAATATGGGTCCTGCAAGTCCAACGCTACCATCGAGTCTTCTGGGTCTAGGGCAGCTAAGACCTGAGCCAAAGTGAGCATCTTGCAATTCTCCTTCCGGAGGAAGCCGTTGATGTTCCGTAGGTCCATGATAGGGCGTAGGCCCTCTTTGCCCTTCTTGGGAACCAGAAAGTAGTGGGAGTAACAACCACACCCTACTTCTGGCCCAGGAACGCGCTTGATGGACCCCTTGGCCAAGAGGGCCGACACTTCCTCTTGCAGAAGTTGCAAGTGATCCCCGACACGCGGTGGTACTGCGGTGGCATGGCTGGAGGGACCACCTTGAAGGGGAGGGAGTAGCCCCTTCGGACGATTTGCAGCACCCACCTGTCCGATGTGATGAAGCGCCAGTGGAGGATGTGATGGGGAACCCTGACCCCACTGGCGTCAAATGGGCCTGAAAGCTCGGTCTAGGAAGGCTTTGAGGCGGATGCTGCGGGGGTGGATGTGGACTGGCCGCGCCGGTGTCCCCTGTTACCGCCGCGACGGTAAGCACGCCTACCGCCACGCTGAATGGTAGTCTGCGGCCCGTGGCGGCAGGACATTTGGGGGCGTCCCTCCCGTGGCCACGAAAGGAGCGCTGGGCAGAAGTTTGCTGACGCGGGGCCGACAGGCCCAAGGACTTGGCCGTAGCCCTGGAGTCCTTAAAGTGTCCCAGACTATCTGCCTTGCCACAGAAGAGGTGGCTGCCATCGAACGGCATGTCCATAAGTGTGTTCTGGACATCGGCCGAGAAGTTGGCGGACCTCAGCCAGGCGTGGCGGCGAACCGCCACAGGCGAGGAAATCGCTCTTCCCAGCAAGTCTGTGGTATCCAGTCCACATCGAATAGAATACTATGCTGCGTCTCTTCCTTCCGCGAGGGCTTGAGCGAGCTTCACCCGGGCTCCAGTCCACATCGAATAGAATACCGTGCTGCGTCACTTCCCTCCGCGAGGGCTTGAGCGAGCTTCACCCGGGCTCCCTCCGGGCACTCAGGCAGCACATCCACGGCTGTATCCCACACAGAGTGGGTGTAACGGCCCAAGAGGCACGCGGTGTTGACCGACCGCAATCCCAAACTAAGGAAGGAGAACATCATCTTCCCGAATTGTTCATACCTCTTGGATTCCCGATCTGGTGCAGTTGGAAATGCGGATTGGGAAGTAGAGTCCTGGATAATCAGGCTCTTGGGGGTGGGGTGGGTGGACAAGAAACTAGGGTCGCCCAGAGCAGGGCGGTAGGGCCTAGCGACGTTCCTATCCTACAGGGGGACCTGTAGCTGACCTGGAGCCCAACAGGACATCCGCGAGAGCCTCATTAAACATCAGCAGAGGCTCTGGGGAGCTTACCTGCTGTTTAAGGACCTCCGTGAGGATGTTAGACCTCACGTTTGCGACTGGGAGCTCAAGAGCCAAGGCCTTGGCCACCCTCGTCAGCACCACACTATAAGCAGCCCCCTCCTCCATAGCCACGGTAGGAGGGGAGACAAAACCAGTGTCGGGGGGGGGTAATCCAGGCCACTGGCTTCCCTTAGTTCGTGTGTCCAGTCCTGAAATGACTGTCACTCACGTGCCAGGGGGTCCTCGGACCCCCCCCCCCCTCTCCATCGTCCTCCATGACCTGAAAATCAGGTGTACAGGATGGACCCAGATCCTCGAAATACTCCGCTTGGGCCGGCACAGAATGTGGCGCCGAATCCTTGTCTCAAATGCAAGGCATGTGCCAATAGTAGTAGGACACTTACCTATGAAATCCTCAGTCTTAAAGAACAGAAGAAATCAACAAAAGAATGAATTGCAAATACCCCTTATACGTGTATTGTTTAGTCTGCTCCTGTAAACTCTGCTACGTGGGGAGTACTATGCATCTCACGAAGGTGCGGATATTGGAGCATCTGAGAGCGATTGTCCATCGGGATAGCTCTTACTCAGTAGCCCAACACTGAGTTGTATCATAAAAGAAACAGGAATCTATTACAATTCTTCAATCTGAACCATGTCACTCGTGAAGTAAGGGTGGTAACTGGGAGTTGAGGCTTCGACGACTGGAATCCAGATATATACTAGATATGCGAACGATAGTACCGAATGTGCTGATTAAAAGTGAAGAATTAGCAATCCACCTGTAGCATTTAGCAGGCTGTGGTAGGACACAGGGGTCAACCAAATGTTCGGTGGGTGCGGAGCTGTATGCAGAGTTCAATTCAATTAAGCTTTATTCGATTTTAAGTGGCAAAAAATCATAAAAGCATACATGAGACATTGCATTACAATCTAAAAGCATGTTTTAAGATAAAAATACAGTATTTACAATTTAAAAAGAGAAACAGAGGTGTCACTCCAAAAAGTGCATTGTGCATATCCTCAGGGCATTTGATGAGAAAAAAACTGTCTTGGGTAATATTACCTTTAAACTTTGGGACATTATTATGCGTTAAAAAAACAAACAAAAAAAAAAAACATTGGTTTGAACAACAATAAAAACATTGTTCTTTGCAACTTGCAATCTCTTAATTAGAACACTGTACGACAATCAAAGTGAATAAAACTTACAAGTTTATGACATGATAGAGCAGGCAACAACCTTTTAGATTAAAAAAAATTACTATGAACGGCTAGGTAAGCAAGTTCAATCTAGGTTCGTTCGATGGCGAACAATGCACTTCAGGAAATTAACTATTATAAGGACCAGTCGTTCGCCCTCCAGAAGCTGTAAAGAGAGAAGTGCCGGGCGGCAGGTTCTATGGCCTAATTGTTTTAACAATGGGATAAGCTATTTTTGTTCTAAAGTCATTGTAGAATTTGGAGAAAAAAAAGTGGTATGCAGGGTAGACTGTGTGGAGGTGTCATCACAGGGACAGGGCGAGAGTCCTTTTGCAGAGTTTAATGACCATACAGGGCCAAATTATTAACCAAAGGAAGCCCATTGAGGGCAATATGAATTTTGAATAGATTATTTCTGAAGTAAATTAGCTGCCAACTGTAGATAAAATCATTGTATAACTGAATATATGTAAATATGACAAGGATTATATAATATGTTGACAGCTTTTTAGTGACATTCTATGATAAAATGTACACCTTTGCAAAGGTTTTTACACGTTCCAAGATGGCGCCCATAATACCAGTCAATTCGAGCAATGCAAATCAGTAGTCCTTTAAATTTGTCAAAGAATGTTGTTGTAAAGATTCTGAAACCGCAATACATAAAAGAAAAGCGTAATGCCGGCCGACATTGACAAAGGCAGTTTGTGACGAAACGCGTCTGAGCGTCCTGCAGGGATAAATAAAGTTTTGTCCTTACCCCTTGTGAGTGCTGGATTTACTTGGAGTTGGGAGATTACATGCCACGTTGGTTCCTCAAGGACACGCACCCGCGCGGAACTAAGGGAGCACCAGAAACTAACACATATATATATATATATATATATATATATATATATATATATATATATATATATATATATATATATATATATATATATATATATATATATATATATATATATATATATATATAATGGAGGCATTTGAAGGGTCAATTCTTTACAAAGGACAACTGCATTGTATCATAGCCATTTGCCACTACACTGGTATTGCCTAACTACCCAACTTCTGTTTACTTTTCATAACTTCTTCACTAAGCTTTCCAGCAATGACAGTTTTATAACTCATGGATATAATAATCAGCTTTCTGAGCATTTTTCTTAAGAAACTTATTAATTTTAACTGAAAAGACACCATATTTTAATCTGATCAGTTTCGGTAAACCTAGTGTCAGGTCAACATCAACTCCTAAAGACAACAGCCAATCAAGGATATGCCCTTTCAGCTGTGGTGTAGGTGGAGCAGAGTTTTGTATAAAACCCAATTATTCAAGGGTTGCACAATCAGTCTTGCAGCAGCACCATCTCGAGATTTTTAAATCTCCCAGATCATTAAGATAAAGGTGACTTGTTTTACTGGAGACGGAAACTAATTTGATTTCAGAGAGATTAATTTTTGGGAGGCAGTTACAGAAATAAGATAGCAGTAGTTTCAGTTGGAGCCCGAATGACTTTTACTACCAGAAGGTCAAAAGCTGAAAATTGATTGCTGTAAACTACAAACATTTCTAAATGTTTGTTAAAATCCACATTCTCCCAACTTGCTTGGTCTATCAGCTGGTATACTCTAGGAATAACATGGGATTAGTGAGTAGTTAGTCAGTTCAGAGGCAGAAGGCAGTGAGGAAGAATTCGGCCGGTCATCCTTGATGGGAGATATTGTGTGCAAAGAAACCACATGTCAGATGAAGTTGGCCAGACCACCTCAACTGGCCACTACTGGGTGATCAGCATCATCCCTGTCCCATATTTGAATTTGATGATACATTGCTAATAATGAATGGCGGAGAGAACTTATTTTAACAAATGCTGTGTAAAACCTGCTGTGGTGTAAACATGAAAACCATAAGGTTATATAAAAAAATAAGTTAAAAATAAGCATTGCATACAATTTTTATTTAACAGTACCCAGTTCCTCCAAGTAAGCAAATGCACTTAGGACATAGAAACTCAGTTTTAACGTACATCACAAGAAAATGTTCTTATTAGCCTAAAGAAAATGTACCATGGACTTTGAATTACTGTAACCTGAAGACAGTGTATACACAAGCACAACTAGAAAAAACAATAAAGGACAAAGAACAAGTTTTGAAAAATAAAGAATTGGCCTCAACAGTCCAGGCACTGAAGTGCACGTATGATCAGAAAAAAATTGTAGTCACTCATGGTGCAAGACAACCAATGGCTGAAGACAGCTGAGTCATAGCATCATGTTTTGGAGGACAGATGCAAAATGTTAACAGTTGAACACAAACACACACACACACACACACACACACACACACACGAGAACTCTGGGTAGTTCTCAAGTTTAGGTGGAAAGCAGAGCCTGTATAGAGCACCCTCAACACCAGTGACACTCTAGATCTGCTCACCTCAAACAACTGCTTTTCTATGAAAGTCTTTAAGCATAGGATTAGCAGTGCCATCCACGCAGAGATAGAATGGGACAAAGTCTTTTGCCATTTCTACCGTAAAGTCTTTAAGCATAGGACTAGCACAGTGCTGTCCATGCTGAGCTGTAAAATGACAAAAGCCCTTTACCACTCTGGGCATAGTATTACAGGTTTGAATTGGAAAAACTACCAACCAAGCCTACCTGAAATGAAAAAAAAGCAACCCGACACGTGTTTCGCTGTCATTAGAGCTCCTAAGAGAGGTATAGCTTTGTCCAGACACAACAGAGCACCTAGTATAAGTCATTACAGCCCCTTTTCAGGCATAGAGTGGTGCATAAATTATGCAAATAAGAAGAGAACTCTGGGTAGTTCTCAAGTTTAGGCGGAAAGATATTATATATATATATATATATATATATATATATATATATATATATATATATATATACATATATATACACACACATATACACACACATATACACACACTAATTACTTGTAGCTTGTCAGTACACAAGACCTAACAAGGTTTACCTAAACAACTAAATTAGATAGGCCTATATCAGAAAGTAAAAGATTAAGTAATCAAGATGAAAAACTGAACCCTGGAGAAGAAGACACAGAAGACCGTGAGGAATACAACTATGTTAAAGTGTATCACTGGCTGAGTCCTGTACTACCACAAATGCTGCACCATAGAAGTGCTGGGCTATGAAAACCGTGATAATCTAATCATAAATTACCATGTGGTGATCTACTTTATCAAGTGCCAGAGAGAGCTATAAAAGGGCCAGTGCTACAGAACAACCTACAAAATGGTGTTACAGTTTACTAAGATCAGCTACCACTAGTGACTGTGCTGCAGCCAGGGTGAAACACTATCTGTAGGGGATTCAAAAATCGGTTAGTAATTCCCCAATTCCAAACTATGAAGCAAATGTAGTAAGGCAAAAGGCGTGCAGCATAACTTAGGGTGACAATTACCAATGCCATAGATGTGGGGGGAAAGAAAAGGCAAAAGTTATAATAGCTCCAAACCACAAATATCTACTTTCTCTAGTGCGTACATATCAGTCTTACACCCACCACACTCCAAAACCAAAATAATTACAAAAAAAACTGCCAACCTCACCACCAGCATAATGTCAAATTTGCCAACTTGGGAAAGAGCAACAATAAGCAGTAAAATCATGAACATCTGTTATTTCAAATACCTACCTTTCTCTGCTCCTTTCATCATCATCATCATCATCATCATCCAAATCTCCATCGGATTCTTCTTGCTCTTTTTCTTCACTGTCTCCCTTTAACCTGGGAATGGTTCTCCTCCCAAGTGGTGTTTCAAAATCCCTTCTTTCAGTGTCATCAATTGTATCTTTATTTTCTTTGTTACTCTCCTTTAATTGGTCAAGATCTACAAAATCCTTGTTGGTGGGGGTTGTATCTCGAAATATTTTCCGCCGCCCCTATAGTTAAGAAAGAGCTTACATTCAAACAATTTTCAAATGACCTAGGAAATGCTACTCGCATCCATAATTAGCTTGTAGCTATTAAACAGTTTAGAAAATGGAAATAGTGCCTAACCCAAACATGCATATGGCTCAGATAAAAAGGTTTGGCCACAAAAGATTTGAGAACGGGAAAACAGCACTATAAAGACTGCCCAAAATTCAGATGTGGTAATACTGGGAGTTTCAACCACAACCTCAGAAGAAAATACAGTCACCTCATTAAAAAAACAGATTTCTACAGAATAGAAATACAATGAAACATTTCTGGATGCTCAACTAACTTACAAATCCTAATAAAAAGTAAATAACTTCCAAGGAGAAGCCTCCCCCCCCCCCTCAGTTTTCACTTTTGTAGAACTTTCTCCGTTTATATCCCAAAAACAAATTTTAGTAACATACTTGCACCACCTCTAGAGTAAAATATCTATTTATTTTCCCAATACAGTATCATCAACCTCAATTTGGTTCACACTAATCCAGGGTGAAATAGTTGAGGAAATGAAGTGTAACAAGGCCTTTCTGACTTGATAATAACGGGGCTTCTCATGAATAGCTTTCCTTACTTTTTTGAACTACAGAAATACTTCTAAAGCAAACAGGGAAACATGACAATGAGGGAGTAGCATTAATGAATCAACATATTGATGGATACTTGAAAAATTCCCCTAGTAAGACCCTACTGTATCAATATGGCTGCCTAGTAGAGTTCCAGAAAAACAAAAATTTACAGCACATTTACATGCAAGTGCTTAGCAAATATGCATGGATTTGACCATGTCAACTAGTCAAATGGAATTCATTCATGTTCGATTACTTAAAATCATTACACGTTTGGTATAAAAGTATTTACAATAGCAGATTTAAAAACGAAGGAAAATGTAACAACCAATCACAACATTACTTTATTTTTTCATTTTTTTATTAAGATATTTTTTCATACGTTGTTAAGTGACAGGTGCATTCCATAAGCTTGCCACTTGACCATTGGTCAGTGCTGCTATCATATATTGATGTACGGGGAGAGTTACATTGATTTTGGTCAAATCAATCCATAACAGTTTGCTCAGACTATGGTCTTGAATGGACTTAAGTTTAAAGCATTTAGCGAAGGTGCAATATCTTGCTTTACAATTCCAAATTCTCCGCAAACGTCTGCTGGTGATGCTGCTTTTGGTAACAAGAATAATATTAGGTAATCTCTATTCAATTTTATCCAAAGTGTGGGCATCGTGCCATTGAAGTAGTTTTCTGCCTTAACTAATTGTAGGAATTCATGTCGCTTCCATAATTTTCAAAATCAGAGTTAAAAGAGGACCTTTCAATCTATCTATCCATACTAATATAATAAAGAAAGAGCCCAAACCTTTGAGGCGGGTAATCTCAGGAACCACAGCACCAATCACAACACCCAATACAGCGTTGGAAAGGGCAGTTGCAGCGGAAGGACATAGGCGAGGCAGACGCCCACCATATACATTTAAAAGGTAAAAGAACCGTGCCAGCAAAGTAGTCCCTTGTGGGTGTGTCTGCGTTGTGCTGTGGGCGTGTGCTGGGAGTGTGACAAACCCTGGGGGAGTGTGGTACGTTCCGCCCTTCATGCCATGTCTCATATTGTGTGCTGTGTGCGTGATTACAGAAAAAAAGCGAGCGTTGTGCCCAATATTTCATTGTTTTTTCTTCCCAGGTTCTGTACATTCCAGCTCCGTGTGTCCACCCGGCTCCCTTTAAATACCCCCCCACCCCATAATCATAACCCACCCGTACTCCTTAAAATACCCCAACACCCTTAAACACTAACCCATCTTAACCCTATAAATATACCTTGTACCCCAAAACCCAAACCTATCCCTAAACCCTAAAAATACCCCTGTACCCCCAAACCTAGCCCTGAACCCTAAAAATATCCATGTGCCCCAAAACTAGCCCTGAACCCTAAAACCCCTGTACCCCAAAACCCAAACCTACCCCTGAATCCTAGAAAAACCCCTGTACCCCAAAGCCCAAACATACCCTAGAAATATCCCTGTACCCCAAACCTGGCCCTGAACCCTAAAAATACCCCTGTACTCCAAAACCTAGCTCTGAACCCTAAAATACCCCTGTACCCCAAAAACCAAACCTATCCCTGAACCCTAAACATACCCTGTACCCCAAAACCCAAACTTACCCCTGAACCCTAAACCTACCCCTGTACCCCAATACCCAAACCTAGCCCTGAACCCTAAAAATACCCCTGTACTCCAAAACCTAGCCCTGAACCCTAAAATACCCCTGTACCCCAAAACCCAAACCTAGCCCTGAACCCTAAAAATACCTCTGTACCTCAAAACCCAAACTTACCCCTGAACCCTAAAAATACCCCTATACCCCAAAACCAAAACCTAGCCCTGAACCCTAAAAATACCGCTGTACCTTAAAACCCAAACCTACCTCTAAACCCTAAAAATATCCCTGTACCCCAAAACTAGCCCTGAACCCTGTACCCCAAAACCCAAACCTACCCCTGAACCCTAGAAAAATCCCTGTACCCCAAAGCCCAAACCTACCCCTGAACCCTAGAAATATCCCTGTACCCCAAAACCCAAACCTGGCCCTGAACCCTAAAAATACCCCTGTACCCCCAAACCTAGCCCTGAACCCTAAAAATACCCCTGTACCCCCAAACCTAGCCCTGAACCCTAAAAATACCCCTATACCCCAAAACCCAAACCTAGCCCTGAATCCTAAAAATACCCCTGTACCCCGAAACCCAAACCTAACCCTAAAAATATCCCTGTACCCCAAAACCGAAACCTACCCCCCTGAACCCTAAAAATATCCCTGTACCCCAAAACTCAAACCTACCCCTGAACCCTAGAAATATCCCTGTACCCCAAAACCCAAACCTACCCTAGAAATATCCCTGTACCCCAAAACCCAAACCTAGCCCTGAACCCTAATACCCCTGTACCCCAAAACCTAGCCCTGAACCCTAAAATACCCGTACCCCAAAACCTAGCCCTGAACCCTTAAAATACCCCGTACCCCAAAACCGAAACCTAGCCCTGAACCCTTAAAATACTCCTGTACCCCAAAACCCAAACCTAAAAATACCCCTGTACTCCAAAACCTAGCCCTGAACCTTAAAATACCCCTGTACCCCAAAACCCAAACCTAGCCCTGAACCCTAAACATACCCTGTACCCCCAAACCTACCCCTGAACCCTAAAAATACCCCTGTACCCCCAAACCTAGCCCTGAACCCTAAAAATACCCCTATACCCCAAAACCCAAACCTAGCCCTGAACCCTAAAAATACCCCTGTACCCCCAAACCTAGCCCTGAACCCTAAACATACCGCTGTACCTCAAAACCCAAACCTACCCCAAAACCCTAAAAATATCCCTGTACCCCAAAACTAGCCCTGGACCCTGTACCCCAAAACCCAAACCTACCCCTGAACCCTAGAAATATCCCTGTACCCCAAAACCCAAACCTGGCCCTGAACCCTAAAAATACCCCTGTACTCCAAAACCTAGCCCTGAACCCTAAAATACCCCTGTACCCCAAAACCCAAACCTACCCCATAACCCTAAAACTACCCCTGTACCCCAAAACCCAAATTTACCCCTGAACCCTAAACATACCCCTGTACCCCAAAACCCCAAACTAGCCCTGAACCATAAAAATAACCCTGTACCCCAAAATCCAAACCTACCCCTGAACTCTAAAATACCCCTGTACCCCCAAACCTACCCCTGAACCCTAAAATACCCCTGTACCCCTGTACCCCAAAACCCAAACCTAGCCCTAAACCCTAAAAATACCCCTGTACCCCAAAATCCAAACCTAGCCCTGAACCATAAAAATAACCCTGTACCCCAAAATCCAAAACTTACCCCTGAACTCTAAAAAATACCCCTGTACCCCAAAATCCAAACCTAGCCCTGAACCCTAAAAATACCCCTGTACCCCAGTCAGTCAGTCAAATTAACTTTATTCGATTTGTTAAAATCATACAAAGTACATAAAAACAGTATTATTTACAATTTAAAAAGGAATTAAACAATTTCATTTATGAGAAAGTTAATGAGACGAAAATCAGTACGTTAAAATATTTAAAAAACACATTATGTACATCAGATTTCCAAATTCATGCCCCTTCTGGCTCTGGTTGCTGCCACAAGGAAATTGGCCATGGCGAAAGTGATACAGATGTTACCCAGTGATTTTAAATATAACATGGCTGGTCTCACCTGGGAGAAGCCCGCTTCTCTTAAGACTGGTAGCAGGTATTTTTTCCTTTGGTCGGAGAAGAAATCGCAAAACATAACAAAATGTAAACTGTCCTGAACAGAAAAATTGTCACAAGTGCAGGGGGAGCTAACTCAGGTTTCATCCAGGTATTAAAATGGCCCAAATAAAAATGAATAGTGTTAAATCTGAATTTTGTTAGCAAAAATCTATGAAACGGATTAGTGACGAAACATAAATAGGGTTCAATTGCAGGTGACTGGAGTGACAAATAATGCATTCGAACAGATGGTTTTGATAATTCGACTTCTCGCAACATGTATGCCCTAGACATAAACTGTTTTTTTTATAAGACTCACATCCTGCTTTGTGATACACGAGGGGGAGGTGAATAAATCTGGACGTCCTAGTTCATTAAAAGATTTGTGCAAATACGCCATCCATGGTATCTTGTGACTATACTCTAAACTCATCACATCCCTCATGATCGTGTGATTTAACAGTAGTTCAGGGTTTAACCAGGTCTTAAGCCAGTATATTAATGGGGCCAGTCTCAGTTTGTCCTGGATGTAATCCAAACCAAGTTCTGTGTAAATGGAGAAAACCGGGGAGGATTGGGGGAGGGACAGGACTGAACGTAAAAAACTATTTTCGGCTACCTGGATTTCTTCTAGTCGTGCATAACCCCATAGGGAGGCACCATACAAAGCCACGGGAAGGGATTTGCTGTTATAAACCTGGATGATGGCCTTCATGGGTCTATGTCCCAGCCTTTTAGCAAAACTTAAGATGGCCCTAGATGTTCTTGTAACCGCTAGGCTTTTTGCACGTATCTGTGGGCCCCAGGTACCCCTACTATCAAAAAGCACTCCCAGGTATGGAAACACGGGAACTCCCGACACAATCTCCCCTTTACAAAAGAAGGTTTTAGTTCCTCTCTTGCCACTTTTCCCTTGTGTCCCTACAACCATGGTGTGCGATTTGGAGGCATTAACCTTCAGGTCCAACCGGTCCATAAAAGTCCCAAAAGCATCCAACAATTTTTGGAGACATACCCCTGTGCGTGCAATGAGTACAGCATCGTCCGCGTATAGGAGAGCAGGGATCTTAACTTCTCCTACACGCGGTACGACACATGCTGCCTCGAGTAAATGCTTGCCTAGGTCATTTATATAGATAGTAAACAACAGGGGGGCCAATATGCATCCCTGCCTAACGCCCCGTAGAGATCTAAAACTTGACGTGCATCTTCCCTCTTTGGTTACTCTTACAGCAGCGAATAAATCCTGGTGCATAGAAGCTATAAAAGCCACCAAGTCGGCATCGATTCCCATATTAGTTAGGATTTCCCAAAGTTTCGATCTGTTGACCAGGTCGAAGGCCGAGGAGAGGTCCATAAATGCTAAATACAAGGTCCCCTCCTTGGCCACCGTATACTTAGAAATCAGAAGGTGCAGGTTTGAGCACTGTTCTAGCGTGCCCCTTTTTTCCCTAAAGCCATACTGTATATCAGCCAGGCCACCGCAATCCTCCAGGCTATCTCTTAATCTCACTAAAAGGACTCTGCCCAGGATCTTAATAGCAGAGTCCAGGAGAGAAATGGGCCGGTAGCACCCTGGGTCATCCCTTCTGCCCTTTTTAAATATAGGCACAATGGTGGACGTAGCCCATGTATTTGGGGAGGGCGAGGTGTTTGCGGCTGTGAACACATTAGCCAGGATACCAGCCCAGAATTTGGGGGAGTGTAAATAAAAGTCAGCTGGTACCCCGTCTGGGCCGGGGGCTTTATTCTTTGTTGTGGCACAGATTGCTTTTTCCACTTCCCCGCTGTAGAATTGTATAGGTGTGGCCACAAAGCCTGCACAGTTTTGTGGCAGCAAAGAGGCACCAGACTCACCATAAACAGAGCTGAAGTGGGCCAGCCACTTCTCGTCGGGTATTACACAATCGGTATCTAGATTTGGAGAATCTGAAAAATAAGGGTGATTTACTGCAGCCCAGAATTGCCTGCTGTCTCTCAAGATGTTAATGTCGTTTAGTTGGTCCCATGCCTCCTGCTTGATGCTATCCCTTCTGGACTTTGTGGCGGCCCTATACTCTTTTCTCAATACTGAAACCAAAGCCCTGTCCCTAGGTTGTGCTTTAAGGGCCATTTTTAAGGCTCTAAGGGCCCTGGTGCAAGCAGAATCAAACCATTTATGCGGCTTTTGTTCACCCCTACCCCTTGATACCGTAAGATTCTCAGCCACTACATGACATATTGATTGAAAGGCGGCCATGGTGTCATTACCTGGCACAGTCGGATCTTGGCAGATTTTGATGTGCTCTTCAATCTTTTGACCGATATTAGTGTAAAACTCATCTGCCACCACATTCCCCCATTTCAAACGCCTGCCTTGGTCTGTTGTGCGAAGGGTGAAGCCCTGTTTAGAATGCCCTGGCATGGGTCCCAAAGCACCCCCCCAGCGGATGGACAGGAAAACAGGATTATGATCACTAAAAGGCGAAAACACAGTACAATAGGTAATAATACATTTAAAAATGGCAGAGGTCACGAAAATATAGTCAATAACAGAACCCATGGGGGAGCCCTTGAACGTTGATGCTCTAGGAACCCCCTCTCCTGCTGTAAATTCAAGGAGGTTAAATTTGGCCAGAAAATCCTCCAGATCCTCTCCACGCCTGGTATGTTCAAAGTGTGGACCCTCCTGTTCCCAAGCCTTCGTAACTCCTAGAATGGTGCAACCCAGATTACAGGGGTGAATATTAAAATCACCCATTAACAACAGTTCATGGCTGGAGGGGGAATTTTGGTTAAAAGCGGTTAAAAATGCATCCAGTTGGGTGATGTTGTTGCCCCCAAATTCCTTATTGACAGAGTTGTAGAAATTGATGAACAGAATGCTTTTTAATGGGCAGATTTGCCTTTCCACAATTAGACAATTTGGGGAATCATATTCAATTTTTTTCAGCGTGCCAGAGAGGTCTAAAGAAAAAAAGGTCGAGAGGCCTCCCCTCGCTCTACCTGCAGCACTGGGGCGGGCCGCGACTGAAAAGCCTACAAAACCGTCCAACCATTGATTGGAAGACAAGTCCCAAGTTTCTTGTAGGGCGATGACGTCGTGACTTGCGACGAAGGTGACCTACCCCTGTACCCCAAAATCCAAACCTAGCCCTGAACCCTAAAACAACCCCTGTACCCCCTAACCCAAAACTATATCCGAACCCTTAAAATACCCAAACACCCCAAAACATATACCTCAGTACCCCAAAACATATACCCCTATACCCATACTTACCTTATTCAAACATAAAAAAAAAAACATGCTTTTACCATTCATGCATTTATAACGAATTTCGTTGTAAATGTATGCGTGGTAAAAGCATATAAAATGTAATGCCATGCGTTCTAATAGCATTGCGGAGTCATGGTACTTTCGTAATGAAAGTATGCGGAGTGATGGTATGCGGAAGGCAAGTTGCGGAATAATGGGTGTTAACACTACCCCGGTAAGTACATGGGTGGCACGGCGGCTCACATCTCCAGCAACATACTCATATTTTTTCACCACCCATTTGAAAAATGCACAGGTCTCTCTCATTGATGGCCAGCACAGACATACACTTCAAGACACACCTCCCGCCACAAGTTCTAGAATTGCGAACTTTAGAGCTGGGGAGCTACGTTCGAATCTTGGCATCAGCTCAACATCCTGTGACTCCAGGCAAATCTCTGTCTCCCCGTGCCTACCACAAATTAATCTAATATGCTACTTACCAGTATGCATCTGTTCTTGGGATGTAGGGCTGCTGACATTCATATCTGTGCATAGATCGCCGCCAAGTGTTGGGTCCGGATGATCGCACATTGTTGTCCTGGAAGCGTCTTCGAAGTATCACGAGATAGGTGGCTCCTCCCCTGGACTACAGTGCGCATGGGCATCAACTCCATCCTCAGATTGTTTTAGCCATTGTGGCCAAGATGGAGTGAAACTATGTGAATGATGACCATGCTAGAAGTATGTGTGAATGCTGCAGCCGCTACAGGCGCCGGGGAGGAGGGCGGGCGATATGAATGTCAGCAGCCCTACATGCCAAGAACAGATGCATACTGGTAAGTAGCATATTCGGTTCGAGGCATGTGGGCTGCTGAATTCATATCTGTGCATAGAATACATAGCAGTCCCTCCATTAACGGCGGCCGCCTGTGCCAGCTGCAGCAGTTTGGAAAAGTGTTTTTAGAACAGCCTGCCCTACAGCTGCCTGCTGTTTGGAGTGCACATCAACACTGTAGTGTTTTGTAAATGTGTGTGTGGTAGACCATGTGGCTGCTCTACATATGTCTTCCAAAGGAATATTTCCAAGGAAAGCCATGGAGGCCCCCAGCTTTCGGGTGGAGTGGGCCAGCGGTGGAATGGTGAGAGTGCGCTTGGCTTTCTGATAGCAGATCTGAATACATTTAACGATCCACCTGGCTATACCAGCCTTGGAAATGGGGTTGCATTTGTGTTGTGGCGCAAAGGCAACAAATAGTTGTTTAGACTTCCGAAAATCTTTGGTCCTATCAATGTAGTACATTAGGGCCCTCTTGACGTCAAGTGTGTGGAGCATCCTCTCCGCAAGTGACTCTGGATTTTGGAAGAACACAGGTAGTTCTATAGTCTGGTTGATATGGAACTGAGAAACTACCTTAGGAAGGAATTTAGGGTTAGTGCGAAGCACCACCCTGTTGGAATGAATTTGAATAAATGGCTCTTGGATAGTTAGTGCCTGGAGTTCACTAACTCGTCGTAGCGACGTAATCGCTATAAGGAAAGCCACTTTCCATGTCAAGAACTGAATCTCGCAGGAATGCAGTGGTTCGAAAGGGGGACCCATCAGCCTGGTGAGGACCACAATTAGGTTCCACTCGGGAGCTGGTGGCGTCCGCGGAGGAATGACTCGGAGTCCTTCCAGAAAGGCTTTAATGGCAGGCACCCTGAAAAGTGAGAGGTGCTGTCTGTTTTGGAGATAAGCAGCCATTGCGGATAGATGTATACGAATGGAAGCATAGGCCAGATTACATTTGTACAGATGTAAGAGATAACAAATGATGTTCTGAATAGATGCATCCAGCGGGTTAATGTTGTGGTCTGCACAATAAATGACAAACCGCTTCCATTTCGCCGCATAGCATGCTCTGGTGGCAGGCTTTCTTGCCTCCCGGATTATATCCATACAGTCAGGAGGTAAGTTGAGGTAGCCAAATTTTAAGACCTCAGGAGCCAGATCACCAGGTTGAGCTGTTGCGGATCTGGATGCTGAATGTCGCCATGGCTCTGCGTCAAAAGCCTGGGTGTGAGGCGCAGCCTTTGATGCGGTACCACGGACAGTTCCAGAAACGTGGTGTACCATGGTTGGCGAGCCCACGTAGGAGCAACCAGGATGAGAGTCATCGAGTGCTGCTTCAGCTTGCGTGCCACCAGCGGTATTAGAGGTGCTGGGGGAAAAGCGTACGCAAATTTGCCTGACCAGTTCATCCAGATCGCATTGCCCTGCGACTGTGGGAACCTGGCGGCAAAGCTTGGGCATTTGGCGTTTTCCTTTGTGGCGAACAGGTCTATGTCTGGATGACCCCACCTTAGGAAGTACGGGTGGAGTATGAAGGATGTATCTCCCACTCGTGCATCTGGTGGCTGTACCTGCTGAGCAGGTCCGCCATCTGATTGTCCTTGCCTGGGAGGTGTTCTGCCATGAGGAAGATGTTTCTCTGAATGGCCCACTTCCACATGCTCTGAGCCAGATGAGAAAACTGTGGAGAGTGTGTTCCTCCCTGTTTCTGAATGTAGTACATGGCCGTCATGTTGTCCGTCCGCATCAAAACGACCTTGTTGCACAGATGTACTTTGAAAGCTTTCATTGCCATGAAGATAGCCATCAGTTCTAGAACATTGATGTGCATCTTCCTTTGCTGTGGTGTCCATAGTCCCTGCACAGTGTAGTGGAGTACATGAGCTCCCCAACCCTAGGGAAGAAGCGTCCGTCGTCAGAATGATCTGTGGCACAGGCTCTTGGAACGGTCGTCCCTTGCAAAGGTTTTGTGGATTCCACTAATGCAGAGAGTTGTATGCACGACCGGTCACCAACACTAGGTCTTTCAACTGTCCGTGAGCCTGAGTCCACTGACGTGCTAAGCACTCCTGAAGCGGACGCATATGTAGTCTCGCGTGCGGGACTATGGAGATGCAGGAGGCCATCAAGCCTATCAACTGCATGAACACTCGTGCTGGAAGCGAGTGTTGAGGTCTGAATTTTTGTATCAGCGATTGAATGCTGCTGACCCTCACTGAATTTGGCTGTGCTGCGCTGCCAGAGTGTTTATCGTCGCACCCAGATACTGCCGTATGTGGGCAGGTTGCAGGTGGGACTTTGGGTAATTCAGTGAGAATCCCAGATCGTGAAGAAGGTGAATGGTGTGGGACATGTGTGCGGCACACTGCTGGGCTGACTTTGCCTGGATGAGCCAGTCGTCCAGATAAGGGTAGACATGAATGTTTTGTCTCCTCAGGTGTGCCGCCACCGTCGCCAGGCACTTTATAAACACCCTGGGTGCCGTGGTGACCCCAAAAGGCAGAACCTTTAACTGGTAATGTTGGTTTTGGATGGTGAACCAGAGGTATTTTTTGTGTGACGGGTGCAGCGGAATGTGAAAATACGCATCCTTTAGATCTAAAGTTGCGAGAAAATCCCCCTGACTGAGCAACGGTAGGACTTGCTGCAGGGTCAGCATGTGAAAGTGCTCCGATAGAATGTACTGATTGAGGGGTCTGAGGTCCAGTATGGGTCTGAGGGACCCGTCCCTTTTTGGTATCAAGAAGTACAGTGAGTAAACTCCTGTGCCTCTTTCTTTCACAGGCACGAGCTCGATTGCCCCTTTTTGCAGCATGACGAGGACCTCCTGCTGCAATAAGTGCAAATGCTCGGTGGACATAGGACGGTGTCTTGGGGGTATGTTGGGTGGAGTGGATATTAACTCCAGACAATAACCGTACTGTATAAGCTGTGTGACCCACCTGTCTGTGGTGATGGACTTCCAGACTGGCAGGAACTGTTGAAGTCTCCCCCGACAGGTGTTGCGTGGTCAGGGGGCAGTGACAAGGCGTCACTGTTTGTTAGTGGCGGAGGATCTGGAGTTGTTGTTTCCACGACCTCTGCCTTTGGCGCTGTTTCCACGATATCCATCTCGACTCTGTTTGGTGTATGTGGTCTGCGTGCCGCCTTTATAGTACTGTGTGGTTTGGGAGAGCTGGCCTCTGGAAACACCTCTAGTGCTTGAGTGACGAAAAGAACCAACCCGGAACTGCTGGGACTGTAGAGCCCCCATGGACTTAGCAGTTTGTGTCCTTTTTGATTTTCTCCAAGGTGGTGTCCACCTCTGGGCCAAATAGATGATCAGGGTTTACTGTCTGATTGAGAATGGTGGTCTGTATTTCTGGCTTGAACCCGGAGATGCTGAGCCAGGCATGTCGTCTCAGCATGACACTAGTGTTAATAGCTCAGGCAGCGGTGTCTGCTGCGTCCAGTGCACATTTAATAGAAGCATTTGATATGAGCTTCCCTTCTTGGATGAGCATCTCAGCTGCCTCCTTGTATTCATCTAGCAGGTGCTGTAACAGGGTCTCAAGTGTGTCGTAATGTGCTCTGTCATACCTGGCTAGAAGTGCCTGTGTGTTTGAAATGCGCCATATATTGCCCGCTTGAGCTGCCACCCTTTTCCCTGATGCCTCAAACACCTTAGATTCCTTATCTGGGGGAGGAGCATCACCCGTTGTTTGTGAATTAGCCCTCTTCCCGGCATTAGAAACAACAAGAGAGTCCAACAGCAACTGTCCCTTGATGTAAGTAGGGTCTCCAGGCGCCGGTTTGTACTTCTTTTCAATTCTGGGGTTCATCACCCTGGCTCTCGTAGGCTCCTTAAATATTTCCCCAGCATACTTCAAGACACCCTTCAACATAGGCGGAGTCTTGACAGTCCTCTCTGAGACAGAAAAGGTGTCAAAAAGAAAGTCCACTTCAATGGGGTCAGCATGGAGCTGGACGTCATGATTTTTAGCTGCCCTTTTAATGAGGGCATTAAACGCAGCCGAATCCTCAGTAGTCTTCTTGGATCGAAAACGGGAACAAGCCATGCAGCTGGCTTCATCATGATCCGGCGACAGACACTTGTTGCACACCGGGTGGATGTCGATGTGGGGATACTTGGAGTTGCACACGGGACATCTCTTGTACGGACTCCGTTCCATGATGGTTCATCGATAAGGCCTCTGGCGTCGACTGGGCCTTCAGCGTCGAAAAGCACGCGGCTATTCTGGAAATCCGGCTCAGAACTGAGCTGGAACAATCGGGCACCGAACGCACGACTATACGGACGAAAACCTAAAGGCCTTTTGGCCTTAAGAAACTTTAATATCGATTCAGACTAGAGTGAACCAATATACATCCGAACCCAATGGCGGAAAAAAACAATCCGAGGATGGAGTCGATGCCCATGCACAATGTAGTCCAGGGGAGGAGCCACCTATCTCGTAATACTTCGAAGACTCTTCCAGGACAACAATGTGCGATCATCCGGACCCAACACTAGGCGGCGATCTATGCACAGATATGAATTCAGCAGCCCACATGCCTCGAACGTGTTCTTCTGTAATGTAAATTGTGCTCATTCCATGTTGTCGAGTTCGCGCTATATAATATTGCAAGGAAAAATAAAGTAGGGAAACAAGTTCACACACTACTGAACGCGCACTATTAAGTGCATCAGCAGTACACTGTGAATCAGAGCGTTTCACAGGCCTGTCACAGATAAAAAATGCTATCAAAACGAAATCCTACAAAACAATATACTACTGGCTGGCAGCAATTCATAGCCGGGCAACGTCGGGACGGGCTGCTAGTGATTTATAAAGCAAAATAAAAGCTGAAGTTAAAGCACATGCGCCTTTGTCCACAACTGCTGCAGATGAGACAAACATTCCTCAAGGATCTAAGGTCACACCCAGATAATTATATTCTGACACTTTATCCACCGACTGATTTTGCAGAAACCAGGCCCCTTTCCTTAATATCTTTATTTTGATTATTATTTAAGTTTAACTTCTAAGGATCTCCACCATGATGAGGATGCTAGTGTACACACCCAGTTGGGTAAGAAGTCTTTTTACATCAATTTGGGTTTTATTTATTGGGACCACATCGTCAGCATACAGTAGAGAGATATCAGTTTGCCCCCAACTTTGACGGGTGGGAATCAGTTTGGTCCATTGCAATTGTCATCTCCAATAGATACAAGTTAAATAGAAGTGGAGCAAGCACACATCATTGCTTAAGCCCTGTAGATGTTTTAATATTTCACGATACAAATTTCCTATCTTCACTCTGATCCAGGTATTGGAATTACAATATAACAGTTGTATCTCTTTCAGTAGTCCTTTGGTTTGGGGGCACACTATCAAAGGTGGATTCAACAACTACAAAAGTTAAGAACAGCAAGCTATTCATCAGAAAAGCTTTGTCAATAAGACCTTGTTACAGGCATCTGGCAGAGTAAGCAGCGATGCCTTCAGGGCCAATATTAATGGCTTGATTACATACTTCATGATATTAATGACAACAAACACCTGGAAACTAGCCAGTACAACTAAAGAGCGAGTCCAATCTTTTATTCCAATATATTAAATGACAGTTGTGTTGACTATGTAAACATCTTCAGTTTTAGTGTGCAAACATTGTCAATTTTAGACTTTGTTACACAAGTTCTTTCTGTTCTGTCCAGAGCCTGCTCATTTCTAAAGCCTGTGAAATATGCACATCTCTAAATCCAAGGAGCTGGTGACAACCAATGTCAGACGTAGGCCCTGGGAGGAACATGCTTGAGAACACTTGACATCAGAGTTCAACAAGAAATGAACTGACCCTCCACAGCAAACATTTATTGAATTAAAAACAGCACTCATGTAAAAATAGCATGACAGAATGCTAAGCATGTGCCTAAATGCAGTACATAGGAATCACAAATGAAGCACCAATTGTGTAGGAAGTACCTCTCATAATGGGATAAAAATGCACTATGGTGCTCAAGACTTGAATAGAGTAAGGATCAACGTCTTGGAGCCCTCATCTTGCGCAATATGATAGCATGGTACATGCCCACAAGAACCATGCAAGATAAGCACTGAATAATGTTGGGGTTAATTCACCAGTAGCTATCCTATACAATGAAAGCACCATCTAAAAAAAATAAAGTTATTTGCTATAATCAACATCAGTAACTTTCCAAATGTTATACATACATAGTTAAAAGTTATATAAACACATTATAGTCACAAAGACATTGTGAAGTTGAATATTTCATTTTTTGGGTGTAACTGAACAAATAAGAAAAAATAAGTTTAGTCTCAGCACTACATATTTCGTACAGTAAAAACCAATATAATTTCCACCTGAATTGCTCATCATATGTCAGTGTTTCCTGGTTGCCCAACCAGTTCTCAAAACATACGTTTCACAAATTTTAATATTTTCAATGGACGATACAAGGAAATATTAAGTTAATGGTGGTGGTGCTTGGGAGGTAGCTTTTAATTACCTTTTTACTGATGCTCAGAATTTAGGAGAAAAGAGTTACTGATGGAAAATGCACTTTATTTCTAAAGGGATGCAGTGTCTGTGCAATATGAAGATGCTCTCCCTTCCTAGAACCCAGGAAGAAATGTTCCTATCTTCAGTAAAGATCTAGATCTGCTACATAAAGAAGTGACCTGTAACTGTTTTACAGCACTGTCATCTTTTACAGGTGCACAAACTACTCAAAAAACCCTCATGCATTGGGATGCAAACCCCAGGAAAACATTCTGGTCATTAACTACTAGCCTTTCTAAGCTTATGCCTGATGTCTACCTGTGACAAGCATGACAAGTACATGACCCTGACCAACCCCAAGCAGCCAATATTTCCCCCAAACGTTTTCAAAAGAGAGAGAGAGTTGTCAACATGTCAATTCATGAAAGATAGCAACAATGGGGAAAGATTACTTACATACCTGTAATCCTAGTTATCTTTCAGGGGAATCTTCAAAGACAAACGTTTGAATATTCCCGTATAAAGATATACATTTTAAGGTACAGCGTTCATATTTTATGCTATACATACATATATGGTATATATTTAATATGTGCTCTGGGGTCCCCACACGCAGGCAGGAATATTCCAAAGCTTATTGAAGAGGCTCCCCTGGAAAAGTACCACAATTATAAGAAATGTATTCTTTAGTATTTAACCTTTCACAGAACAGAACAATTTCCTTTCTTTCTTTTATTTAAAAGTACAAATCAATATCTATCTGAGGAGGTTTGAAATGCTGGGTGACAAGCCTTAACCTTCCCAAAACAGTTCATCACTACATGCTAATTTGCATCACAGCCTTTATGGCAACACAGTCTGCATTATTGCGAAACGTAGTTTGGATATTGCTATGTTGCTGCTTTGAAGATCAAGCAGAATGGCTGGCTGCATAAGAAAGGCGGAGTTGCAGTTTGGCCTCTAGCCTACTGTAGACACCAGAGACATTTTAGGCAAAGAAATCTCCCGAAGGTCACCACCCCCTATAAATATATCTCCACATTGCAGGAAAGTCCCCTTTTTTGATATGGTCACCCCCACTTTCGGCCTGGTATCTGATGCAATTCTGAAAGAAGTGCGCTGGGTTCCTGCTAATCAGGCCCTCTGTGCCAGATTTCTTTCCCTAAAACTGTACAATGATTCCCCAATTGGCAATACCTTTGGTACCCCCTGAAAGTCCCTAGTAAATGGTACCCCTGGTACCTAGGGTATGGAGTACTTGAGAGGGTCCCTAAGACCTACAGCATGTATTGTGCCACCTTAAGGGACCTGCTCAGCACCAACATGCAAACTGCCTCTACAGGCTGCTTGCCATGGTGCAGAGAAAAATGAAGACCCAACTAGGTACACCTCCTGTGAGCCATGCCTGCAGACACTGCATGCAGTATAGGTGAGCCACCCTTACAGCAGAGAATACAGCACTAAGGCAGGGTGCTCTATGCTATATGTTTGGACATATCTACAAGCGAGAACATATCGGCATGAGCAGATATGCCCCTTTATGTCGAAGTCAATTCTTAGATATTACAAGTGAGCAGGGAAGCCATCTTGAGTACACGTGCTAGACACTGGTATTTACAAGAACGCCAGCTTCATGATGCTTCACTGAAACCAGAGATGTTTGGAATCAAAAAAATCGTATTAATAAAGCCACTATGATTCCAATGATGATATACATGTATGAGGGCAGCTTAGAGGTGCCCTCTGAAAACCTACTGGCTACTAGTGTGCTGGCTGACTGGTGTAGACCAGCCTGCCACCACGGATCTGTTTCTGACCCCTGCAGGTGAGTGAGAGCCTGCGCTCTGAGGGCAGAAACAATGCCTGCTCCGGCTGGAGATGTTGATTGATGAGCATATCAAGACAGGAGGCTTCAAAGGCCTCTGCTGCCTTGATATGCAACTCAATGCTTCCCCAGACCGGGTAAATGCCAACCCCTTTTGCAGGCCCATTTGACAGAAGAAAAATCTGAAAATTAGCCAGTCAGGAGGCGCGACCTCCTCTCAGGCTACTACCACCATTAAAAGGGGGGCGGGGGGGGGGGGGGGGGGGGTATCGGATGTGCAACTGAAGTGGACACAGCTAATAAAATTCCACCATTTTAGTTTTGGCAGAATTAGGCTTTCTGGGCCAAGGTTAAGTCCACTTCCCACAGGAAGTGGTCATATTGAGGGTGTAGACACCCTAAAGGTAAGTAGCCAGTCACAGCTGCTGGCAAAACATGGTGGGGCAGCAGCAGGGGGGGGGGGGGGGGGATTCAGAATATTAATTAAAAAGAATATAAAAGTTAACCCGATGCTGCCGAGCGCCTTGGTGCTCCTCTGCTTTCTGCTCCCAGCAGACCCTGGGACACCATCATAGACTCCCAATCCAATACCTGTGCTGCTCTCATGCTGCATGAGAGCAGTGCGGGTATTGGCCTGAGCGTGCTGGTTTAATGCTTGCTCAGGCACAGGGAGTCTGTGCCGTTTCTCCACCTGGCTGTGGAATACACCTGTGTTGGAGAAACCGAACTGCTCAGGTCTGTTTGGCCAGTCTAAGATGGCCAGCTAAACTGACATGCACACTCCACTCCATTCCATCTCCCTCCCATGGCCCAGCCCCTCCCTACACACACTTGGCTCAGCCAGCAGCGGAAAAATAAAACTATAATAAACGAGTTTATTTTCAGCTGCTGGCTCTGTGCCACTGGAGCAAAGCTCCTTGGCCATTGCAGAGGAGCAGTCGCTGTAAGTAGTCCATTGGCTACTACCGGTCACAGCCCCTAAATTGAGTATTTAGATGGCACCCCTGACACCAGGATCTCAAATTAGACAGATCAAGAAGAGAAGGACACCGCAAGGAAGAGTGAGAACTGAAGACGGCTGTGGACTTTTGATGCCAAACCCTTTGTTGCACTAAGTCTTGACAATTGCAACCCAGCGACTCTTCACACAGCTGAACTCCTGCCAAGAACCCTGGTGGTCTACCAGGACACTTATTAAATTGCTAGCAAATCTCCCTTGGAGTAGAGGAGCTACTCCCCCGCAGTCCGCAGGTACTGAAACACAAAGTCAGGTCCTCCGAGTTGCCACTCCCTGGCCATCCAAACACAGCAGCTCCCCAGGAAGAGGACCTGTGCTCCTGAAGGCCTTATCTGTCCCCCACCAAGCGAGAGGACGCCAGGAACAACCAGAGCTGCACAAAACCAATACCCGGGGTACCGGATTCCTTGTAGCAAGCATAGACCATGAGAGCCCAGCCAAGACAAAGCAGCAGTTGAGGGACATCAGCACAGCAGAGACCCACTTCCAGAGTGGCCCAGCTTTCCTGATTATTTTTACACCCTCAACTGGCAGACCACAAGGATCCAGGACGTACAGACCCCGGCCAACCTTACTACTCTGCGAAGGGAACCAGAGAACCAGCTGTGTCCCCTTGCTCCCAGGACCCTTGTGACCTGAGAACCCGTTGGGAGCCACTGGACTAGTCCCCAAGGCCCCTCTGCAGCCCGTTTCTAGGTGCCTACCCCACCCTTCACTTTACTTGTGTAACTCGCTCACCTAGCAACACAACCAGCACCTTTGTACCCAGACCCCAGACACTTCACGGCAGGTAACAAGAATCTGCTGGTAGAACTTTGGGCCTTGGCCGCCTACAACCTTAGGTCCCGGATAACACCCCCCCCAAAACCGAACGCAAATAACTGCTATACATGCCTTTTCTCCCATAGGTAAGAATTTTGCATAAAGACATATTTAAGCTAACATTTTACTTGCATGCTAAAATCAATATTTTTAAAAAGCACTTACTTGCTATTGATGTATTTGGTACCAAAATGTATATAAAAATACAACTTATTTTTCTACATTGGTCTCGGATTTATTGGTGAGTGTGTGACTAATTTATTGCCTGTGTGTGTATGTTTGTGTGACCAAATGCTTAGCATCACCCTTTGATACACCTAACTGCTTGCTCACACTACCACAAAAGAGAATATTTGGGATATCATTTGTGCCTCTGCAAACTAATCATAGTTTGCCTGGACTCTTTACAAAATGTTCTTCTTTTTCGTCCACTTCCTACACATATAGCTTGGCTTATTCAAACCGTTCAGGGACATGCTCACCTCATGCAAAGGACACCACTTGTGAATTACAAGCTTGTGATTTAGCATACAAAGTGCCCTTTATGCTATCAACAAATGCAATAGGAATGTAAGTAGATCACGATCTTGGTTATCATGAAATAGAATATCTTTGCGTTCAACTGGAGTTCTCAACATGACCCGGTCCTTGGGAAATCAAGTAAGAAGGTTGTAATTTACAAAACTTAACATTTTGGATAAATGTTCATCTAGTTATTGACAACAAAAATGTCCACAATAAGATGGTGCACAAGTACACAGGTTTGAGATTCAGGAACTCAATGATCTTAACGGGGGAGAAGTTACATTTTCCCCATCGCCTCTTTAAAAAGTTCTCGTTCTGGTTTGCATACCATAGATCATTTGCTTGACTGAAGCAAGGGGAACTGCTGTGACATGATGTGGAAACGATCATTCAATCATGAACGGGTGTAGCTAGTTCATCATTAAGAACAGGATTGCCTACACTTACAAGACTAAGAGGACTTGTAGATGCTGCATTGAATGCTCACAAAATTCGCATAGCATCCTGCCATGACTTAGGCCACTGCATTCAAGGACGGAAGAATCTAAATCAAACTCTAAAAAGCCTCTTTTTTTTTTTTTTAAACCTTTGGGCAGACGTCATTGAGAGCAGGAATTAACTTGTAATTATGGTCAGACACATGCAACAGACCCAAAAAATGCAAACTTTCAGCACACGTTGGGAAGGACGAAGTAGTAGAGTAATTGTAGGACAGTACATTTCCTACACCAGCTCTTCACCATGATACATAAACTAATCATCTGACTTGATCATTGACCAACTCGGATTCCTTACTGGCTGCATATTATTTCCGACATGTGATTTAAACACTAGGCACCTGCACCAAGGGGCTGTGAGCCCAATGGGAGCTCATCCTCCTGCAATAGAGGAGCCGCCGGCAACGTCGTCAGCTGGACGTCGAGAACCTCCAGAGGACAGTCAAGCCGGGCGTGGATGGACGGCGACTCGACCTCCACCGGCGGGAAGGAAGGAGATAGACAGGGCATCGAACTCTGTGCCGCAGTCAACATCAGCGCAGGAAGCCGCACGGGGCTATGCGGTGACTGGACGGACGACTGGGATGCCCCTCCGGGCCGTGTCCAGAGTCGATGCACTCAGCCGGCGCAGAGGACGAATCTGCCGGCGAAGACCCGACATGAGTGCCTTATTCCTCTGTGGGATCCGTAGGCGCAGCAGGGAGAGGAGGTAACCCAAAGAAAGACTGGAGAGCCTTTGAATAGGCCTCCATTTGGCTCAGTGTCGCTCCAACACCTGGGAAGGGAGGGTATAGAGGAAACGACTGCTGGGCGCCAGTGCCTGGCAAGGACCGACAGCAGCGGGCCCCAACGTTACACTGCCGGGAATACGATCTCCGCAACTTACGTTTGTGCTTACCAGTCTCCGAACGGCTTCTGCAGGATTGGCCCGTGAGCGGGCCTGATCCCTAGAGGGAAATCGGCGGCGTGAAGGCACAGGACCGGACATCCGGGCGGCCAGCGGCTTCATCCGACGCTCCTGGAGGGACTTAGGTTTCATCTGTTGACAGACGGTGCACCCCCAGGCAGCACATACAAATCACGTGTGGATCCCTGACAGACATTTGCCGGTCTCACACGCCTTAAAGCATCGCACACTGTTCCGCGACGCAGAAGACGTCGCAAAAATGCCTGAAAAACAGGTTAAGGAACCGCTGTTTTTTCTGGACCCACTCTGGGAAGCGGAAAAGACAAAAAACTGATGTCAGCGCACCGTGGGCATATATGGCTCCAAAAACAAAACGCCTTTTAATTCTCTGTGTCCTTTATTTTGTATAGTAGGCACCTTGTTGGATGTTTTTTTTTGGCATATCAATATAATCAGTGTAGCTGAAACATAAAATAATGGTGGCAGCGTGGGACTGTTAAGGGTATTAACATTCCTGCAGATTAACAGAGCCTAAACACTTTCGTCTGTTGCACCAATCTCGGGGAGGAGACAGTAGGAGGGAGAAAGGGGGGAAGAGGGAAGTGGGCCGGTGAGGTGCCAGTGAAGGGAGATAAATTGCAGCGACAAGAAATACACAGACTGTTAACTGCAGAGCCGTCTGTTGAAGTGTTTGAGGGGTGATGGGTCTGCCTCCTCTTACAGTGGCGGTACTGGTGTGCTTCCTGTCTGGGCAGCACAGGGGCACAAATGTTGCTGCTGATGATTTCAAAACTAACAAATAGTGTAATAAAGGGCAATGTCAATGCCAAAGTTGCTAGGAATAATAAAAAGTAATAATAATATCATACTATCACAGCAGCTTGTGGCGGATGAGTTTGTCCCGACCGTGGTGGAGATGACAAGCCTTGAAAGGAAAGGTGGAAGGTCCAGCGCCTTGGTGCGTCTGCTAGGGCGCTTTATAATCCAGCTTATGGCGGTGGAGTCTGTCCCTCGGCCGGGGTAGAGGAAAAGCTGCGAGGTCCAGTGAGTACACAAATGCTAACATCGGAAACTAAGGCATCTCTGTGGAATTTGTTTATTAAACAGAAAACGAGAGAACCACATTGGTGTGATGAAGGGGTCACGTGCAGTGGGGTGAAGGAAACACGCACCACAGCTGTGCACTGGGTGAAGAGAGGCGCACACACCCCGTATCTGCACTGTTGTGAAAGAAAGCACGCACCACTACTGTGCAGTGGGATGAAAGGACGCACTCGCCACAGCTGTGTACTGTGCAATTGGGGGAAATGAAGCACGGACCACCGCTGTGCACTGTGCAGAGATGTCAAAGGTAGCACACACCACAGCTGCGCAGAGGTGTGAAAGGAAGCACGCACCACAGTGCTGAAAAAACATGAATGTTAAAAGGTGCAGTCAATTTTTAAGCTGTGTACTGTACAATGAGGGAAAGGAAGCACACACCACAGCTGTGCACTTGGCAGAGATGTGAAAGGTAGCACGCACCTCAGCTAAGCAGAGGCATTAATTAGCAGCCGGTCCCAGCAAGCACGCACAAAAGCAAGTGCTAATAATTAAGTGCCCATGTGCGCAGCAGCAGACACTGGCTCAAATTAAGCCCCCAGCAAGGGCCTGCATTACGCCCCTGGATCGAGAAGAGCACTAAAAGCAATGCGGGGAAAGGAAACACGCACCATAGCTGTGCACTATTCAGAGATGTCAAAGGTAGCATGCACCACAGCTGCGCAGGTGTGAAAGGAAGCGCGCGTGATGAAAAAACGCATATGTTAAAAGGTGTGGTCAATTTTTAAGATGGTACAGAAGAAGGCGAATATAGAGGCCAACTACAGAGTACAGCAAATGTCTTGACAATAACCTACTAATACAAAGATAATGGTGCAGGAAGAGATGCAGACTTAGATGAAAATCTAGTGCTGAAAAAAGAAGTGCGCACTCTGTGGCAATGGGGTCTGTCCCTTGGCCGGGGTAGAGGGGACGTGCCTTGTAAGGAAAGCTGCAAGGTCTTGAAATTAAACATGACCCACAACAGATGGCACGCTGCGCGCCGCTGCTCGCTCCTAACAGCTAAAGGCTGTGGGAGTAAACATTTTCAGAGAAGGTGGGACATGCACCCGTCTTTGGCCAATTGCGTGCTTTCATTTTTGAAAGCCACAAGCAAAGGCCAATAGCATGTGTGGAAAATCGAACACCACACGCACGAGTTTGCAGAAAGTCTGAAGTGATTCCAAGAGGCCTTCTCCAAGAGCAGCGCATGCACGCTGTGCTAGGCTCAACCTAAAAATAAAAATCTAAAACTACTACTATACTGGACAATGTTACAGCCACCGACTACTTGAAAACACTAACTAAAACAAGCATTTTCAATGCAATAGGTCTCGCGTTTGAGAGAGATTAAGCTATTGGCATTGAAAATGACAATGCCTTTTATTGATATGTTTTTAAAAGCAACACATATATAAAAGGCATTGTTATTTCTAATGCCAATAGCTATCTCTCCCAAATGTGAGGCCACTTTAATGGTGGCCGCACCCCTTTCTTTAGGTGTGCTTGCCGTATTAAGACTAAAGTGAGCAGAGACTAAAGAAAGGGGCGCAGCCAACATTAAAGTGAAAGCGCGCATGGGGCACTTTCCTCCAAAGGAGATTTAAACATTTTTTTTTTAAAGACCGGTTCTCTAGCGTGACTGCTGAAGTGAAAGTGGCCCACGCTGGTAATTAAATAATGAAATCGGTGCAGCCGCTATAGTTTAAGCAGTCCACGCTGTAATTTAAATAAATACATTACTAAGAATCTACAAGCGTGCGGACATGTTGTGGATGAAATATGGGAAAGATCATTAAAGAAAATAGTGCTCACTGACTACATAACAGACCGTGTAACAACACAAGTAATAAGTCCAGTCGTTTTGTGAGGTTACAAATGAAGAAAAGGCTGTACCAAGGCGGGACTACTAAGCCTATTCACAAATGAAAAGCAACGATTTTGCAAGGACAGTAACAGGAGCCAATTGAAAAGATGGGCGGGAAATGGGCGGAGTTTCTATGACACATACCTCAATACAGCAAGCCTTGCAGAGCAGCGTATGGGCTGCCCAGGCTCAACCGAAAAACGGTACTGTAATGTATAATCTGGGAAAAGGCAATGAAGAGCGCCAAATTGAAATTTTTATTAAGCCACACTTCTTTTCCATGGGTGCATTCTACAGATCAGCAGCAAAAACAAAAAAAACATGATCTGCTGTACAGATGGAAGACTGCAGCAACAGCTCATGCAGACTGAAAGATACTTCATTTGTAAATCGAGATTAAACTGTATATAGTGTGGAAGATCCAAAAGTGATACTTACTCGTGGTGATCGAAATTCTAATTCCTCTTTTTCACTTTCACTGCTGGAGTCAATACTTTCTTCAACTTCTTTCTTTACTTCTAATGGGGGAATTTCAGGTTCTTCTTGGACTCTGTCCTCCATTGGCTCTTCCACTTTAACCTCTTCAACTAGCACTGGTTTAGGATCATTATGGTGTATAGTTCTGAACTGGATATTTGCAGAGCGACAGTATTCTTCAAATCCATAAAGATACCTACATGTGAAAAAGCGCACAAATATTAGTCAAATGGTAATCTCATACAGAGTAAAATAAATCACGCCAAATAGCAACATAATAAAACACACTCACTAAAGAGTATTTATGTGCAGAAAGTAATAGTGTTCAGTATGACGTTTTTTATGTCAAACATGACTAAACCCCTAAATTAAAAAAATAGGAAACGACCTCACACTCCATTAAACAATAATTAGCTAATTGCATGCAAAGTAGTTCCTTACTGCCAATTTAACAGATTTACATATTCCTAAATCTTCAAAATCACGCCAAGCAACACCAAATAAGATATACAAATCCACAAAATATCTACACTTCTGGCCTATCATCTACCACTGAGTGTTAATTTAGTATAGCAAATTGCTTTAGGGTGTAAATACATTTAAGCCTGCAAGACACAAATAAACAGACTGATATCTTAAGGCCCATTTGCAAAGCATATAGTTTACAACAATGCATATAATCAGTAAAACTTTATGTTGGGAAAACAGATTCACAACCTCAGTCCCATGTGACTAAACTCAGTGAATGCTAAGATTTCTGCTTTCAAAATAACTTCAATAGTGTTCTGTTGGCTTGTTGTCCAAATATTAAAGCATAAAGCTGAATAAAAAATAAAAAGCATATTGTAGAGAAGATGAGAAAGAACACGAGGAGGAGATAATGACATGATTTAATAGATTAGTCTTCTTTTTAGAGCGAATACGGTTTTGGCTAGGTCCTCATGGATTCTTCTCCCTCGCCCACTGCATATTTGGCTGTTGATCCTGTTCTTTCTGACCAATTCCATTTGATACATCACTTACCCACTTCTACGGCTGGCTACCTTGGATCATCAATTTGAGAGTTAATCAGGCAGTGTTGCCTTTGGCTAATCATTGAGGAGGCATTCGGTCAACAAGAGTTTTTATAATTTCTAGCACTCTTCCCATTTCAACCAATAATCAAACTTTATCTTCATCCCATGCATCTCAAGTTACACAGGAGTTTTGTGCTTTCTCACATTCTTAACATGTTTGTGGTATGTGGTTGGAGTGAGGCCAAACTGCACAATCTATAATTTTCACCTACTCATTTTGCTTTATCCTTCATCCCTTGCTTGTTAACGGATTCATTTCCACTGCAGGGAGGGCAACCGAGTGGGATTAGTGCATTCTTTTCCGCACTCATTTCATACTGTTCATGAACACATTATAAACTAAATTTTAACACACCACCTTTAATGGCGGAGCTACTCGGAACTCCCTTGGTAGTACTGGGACAAGGACTGACAATACAAGGCTGGAGCTGCTAGGGAAGCTTAGATCAGCGTCATTTATTCTGTTTCATAAAGCATGAACATGACCATAACGGTAGCAGAGCACTGGACAAGGAGAGCTGATGAGATCTTCTTAACTTCCAGATGCTATATACTCACACCATAGACCAGTCCCTTTCACGAAGTCTTAATGATCAGCGCGATTGAAAGCTTTTCTTGCTCAAAGTCTCCATCCCTTTCTATCTTCATAAACTTCTCTCCAATACGTTTCTGGCTTTTCATCTTAAGTGAATGAGGCAGACCACTGCTGACTGGAGCTTTTGTGGAAGAGGATGCCTCAATAGGGGTGTGTACTGCTGTGCAAGGCCTGAACCAGGGAGGATCATGGTGCATTGCGCACTAATCCTAGCTACTGGTGTGCATTCCCAATGAGAAGAAATTAGCTGATGCTTCAATTAATTACTTGGCTTTAGCTTCTTATCCTTAATTGCTTCAGTTCAGCAACAGAATGGTTACTTCAGACAGAGAAGCGGAATGGTGATGTATTTGCTGGCCTGTGGGCGGTTTACCAGGCATGCCAAAGCCTCAATAGGACTGGGGTGACTGATGTATTAGTAGGTTGGGAGACTGTCTCAGCCTACTGATCAGCCGTTCAACCTTTTGAATTGGTGTGAAAACTATTCAGAGAGGGTCAACTGACCCAAGGAACAGCAGTAACTCTTCTTCCCTCTCTGCTATTGCACCGAAAAGATGTGACCCAGCAAAGGTTATACCCACGAGGAAGGAATTGCTGGGAAATCCTGTGACTCTCCCTAGCCAAGTCAGGATTATTTATACCAATGCAAAAAACATTTGGCTGTTTTTTGTCCATCATGGATTGTGTGAGCGAAAGAGGTCATACGGTCTTCTGGGACTGCCAGTAAGATGTCACTGGCCATGTCCCACAGGGTATCTGCACAGCAACCCAGTGAGCAGACAGCATTTACTGAACACTATGCTAGACTGGCGGAGGAAAACAAATGCCTGCCAAAAGCCTCAACCCTTTTGGATTTCCCATCCAGAGGAGTGGTAAGGAACGAGTTGGGATTCACTTTACTGGTTGAGGCCTGAACCACTAGTCCCTCTCTCTCTTTCACACTCTCTCTAGTATGATGATTGGTAGGAAAATGAGGGTCACCAGGAACTGGTCTTGATATCTGACCACCTGCCTATTTACAAGTGGGCAGGAACAGGAGTTCGACCAAGTAGGCATCAAGGTTTTAGTGAGGGGATAGTAAGCATGTAAAAGGGCTATGAAGTAGTTAACAATTTTGGTTAGTACATTTGTTTTGTTCTTAACTGGAGGCAGCTGCAGTTCTAGAATTTCAGTTGCCCTCTGGGTCACTATTGCAAATGAGGCACTTTCTTCCACTGGTGGTGCAGTGTTGAATCAAGCTCTACCTCAGAAGAGGTGTCATGACTAATTGCTTCTTGCAAATTCATGTAGGAGACATAATTTCTTAAGTGAGTGAGAGAAATCCATTACAATCCCCACGATAATCTGTATCCTTGGATATCTTTGCTCCAAGTCAGAGCCAAAAAGATAATGGGTACACTGCATGTTTGTACGCCCTGGTAAAGTCGGCGTGCATGACTGACTTGTTGCACTTTTGTGGTTTAGTAGGTCAACACCTGTCGAGAAAGAGCTGGTGTAGCTGAAAGTGAGTAGAGAAAACTGAAAATGCTCCTGATCTACCTTGAACAGCCTCCAAGTCTTGGATCGCGTATGAATACATGAGATCAGAGAGACACCTTATGGGGTTTGTGACATCTATATTCTGCAATTATAGCACGGTTTGAAGCCTGTTATTTAGGTTGGGAAATGTGTTACCTTGCACACAAACCCATTTTTGAAATCTTCAGAATATCAACAAGGTTGGTTGTGGTGCTCCGAATCTGCCTTAGCAGGCGTGGAAACAAAAAAATTGATGTCAGTGCAGGGGTTTGACACCAACCAATTAATAGACAGAGCTAAATACAGGGTTGTGTCAGTGAAAAAAATATCTAGTGCAGCCAGTCCCAGAAGATCACAGAGTACACGTTCAAAGGGTTAATATTATCCAAATTAGTAAGTACTGGTGGGAAACTGGGAACAGACAAAAGTGTGCCTCCTCAACCTTTGCATAGGCTTCTACTTTGTGATGGATGAGAGGGAGTGGGGCGAAAACATCAATGTTGATTACTGCAGAAGCCCTGGGAAATTCTAGTTGCCTTGACTCCAATGCTTGCTAAAAAAGTAAACAAATCTGTGGCATGTAACACACAAACACCTATGGGTCAGGCGGCAGAATGGAGTTTGGGGCCATGGGGCGAGAAAAACAACTGGTCAGAGAAATACCTTTTTGTTAAGGAGCTCAGGACACATGTACGAGCATTTCCTTTTAAAACTTTCAATTTGTGAATTTTAGCAACTTGCGAATTTTAGGAACTTGCAAATTGCGAGTCGCAAAAGGAATGTACTAATGTGTCTCAGACACATTTTGCAATTGCCAATGGGGTCGCAAATGAGCTGCCTCCTCAATTGCCATGAGGCTATTTGCAATTTGCGACCCATTGGGAATGGGCAATAACACAGGGATGGTGGCATGCTGGGGACAGCAGAATGCCATGCCTGTGCTTGCTTTTTTTAGGTCTCGTAGAGAGACCTATTGCAGTCAAACCAGAAAGCTGAGGATTTGAAGAAGTGCACGTGCTCGTGAACGTGCTTCTATCCCCCTGCCTTGCTCTTAAAAGGCTCCCCTTACCATTTGCTCCTGCTTCCCCGCCCACTGCTTCACACTTCACGGCCGCCAGGCCGTAACTCGCATTTTTTTTCTCTGTGCCTCACCTCTCTAGCCCCTCCCTGCTCGCCGTGCTCCTTGCTTCCAGCCCAGGCCAAACTCATGCCTTCAAAAAGTGACAGCATTGTACAGCCCGGCCGCCTTTTGGTCTCCATCAGTGTGTTAAAGTGCATGTTCCCGTGCACGAGCTTGCCATTTGCTCAGGCATTTCTCCTCCCCCTAATTAGTCACCCCTGCTGTTGCTGCCCACGGTCGGCCATACTTTGTCTCGCATTTCTCCCCCCCCCCCCCCCCCTCCACACAGAAATGCAAAGAGCTTGTTTCTTTTTGTATCTGTTTTGTAACGCACGTAATCCTAAATCCTTATACTTTGTAACCAGTTCTTATGTAGATCGCTCTGACACCTTCCGGTAAAATTTGTGCTATATAAACTCTTATAATTAAAATAATATAAATAAAATGAAAAGTTCTGCGAGCAGCCACTTCAGGATATCCCTCCCACAGTGCAAGGCGCCTGTTGCGGATCTGCCCGCTCTTGAGGCCGGAGACTCCCAGCTGACCCTCTCATTAGCCAGGCCTAACGGCCCTCCTGAAACTATCTGCCGCGCAAACAAAGCCCATCTCTTCTGGCCTGTGCCTGTCCCACTCCCAGACTGCTATCCCAAGCCCGCTATGCATTTCCGCACGCCTTTCTCCGAGCGGTCTCAGTCGTCTTCAATGACAGGATTCCCCTCCCAATCCCCGAGCAACGCTCCCACGCGTGCCTCACTCCGAGCGGTCTCAGTCTCCTTCAATGACATGATCCCCCCCCCTTCCCCTCCCGATCGCCCAGCACTCCCACACGTGCCTCACCCAAGGGCACTTGACTGTGCGGCCCCCTGCCCCCCCCCGCCCTAGGCCATCCCCGCATCCTCTACTTACTGCACTCACCTTTCCCGACCACGCCCGACCCTGGCATTGTCCCCTCAGCGCCCGCAGCACCAAACCCCATTCCTATCGGCCCCAGAAGGATGAAAGGCCCGTGCATGACGCCCATCCAAATCAGCTCCAAGCTTAAATCCCCCCCTCCCGCTCACTGCTCCTATTTATGTTCTGCTAGGGACCGTGGCACCCTTGATCCATCTCACCCAACGTCCTATTCTTAGTACGTGGCCTTTAATTTTGTAAAGCTATGTGTACCCATATTACACTGACAAATAGGTAAAGTTTGTGATCTCTGCTATCAAAAACCTAAATACGTTTAAAGCAGAAAAACCAGGCTTATTTAAAGCAGCAAAATACAGAGGCCTAAAAATACATTAGAAAAAACAAAGCATTTTCCCCATTGACCAAATGCATGGCAAGAAAATATAATCTAATAAAATATGCGAAATTAAGTTATTTGTTTTCACAGTGATCTACATAAATCATGATATACAAGATCTTGATCTCCCTATTAATGTGCACATTTTTGCATGATATTTACCCTCATTTATATTTACGTTCGGTTTTAATGGCTGCTAGGGTGGCTTTGGGTTTACACTGAAGAGCTCAGTGCTGGTATGTAGTGGTAAGGCCAGTCAACTGCCAGGTTAAGTTTGGCCAAAAACTATCTCAGGCTGTTAGAGCTGGGAGGAGCCAGTGATGTCAGCATCATGCTACTTTTCGTGTACATCACCATCTATAATTCTCTGGCAGTCAGCGCCCACCCAAGCCTTGTCCACATCTGGTTTGTTTGTTACTGCTAACTCTTTCACACGCACGCACGCACACACACACACACACTCACAGGAAGATATTTCTATGTATTAAACGCTCGCTGCTGACATCTTCAGTTACGTTATAAAGGTCATCAGTTCACATCCTGGCAGGACCAACTCACACACGTGCTATTTAGTGCTAATTCTTTCACACACACACGCACAGCAAGATTTTTCTGTGTTTTAAATGCTCGCTGTTGACATCTTCAGTTACGTAATAACGGTCATCAGTTCACATCTTGGCAGGACCAACTCACACACGTGCTATTTAGTGCTAATTCTTTCACACACATGCACGCACGCGCACACACACACCAACACACACACACACACACTCATAGCAAGATTTTTCTGTGTTTTAAATGCTCGCTGCAGACATCTTCAATTATGTAATAAAGGTCATCAGTTCTCATCCTGGCAGGACCAACTCACACACGTGCTATTTAGTGCTAATTCTTTCACACACATGCACGCGCACACACACACACACACACACACACATTCACAGCAAGATTTTTCTGTGTTTTAAACGCTCGGTGCGGACACCTTCAGTTCTGTAATTAAGGTAATCAGTTCACATTCTGGCAGGACCAACTCACACTTCCAGCTTCTAAGGTGGATGAATTGAGTACCGTTACATTGGGTAATAGTAGTTAATTTTCATTGTGTTGTGAGTGCACCTGCTGGTCAAAATAGACTGCCACGTTAACGCATGCATGCAACACATAGAGCCAGTGGTTCAACGACTAGTACTAAGGGAGATACATTTATCACTTTGTGTGCAGACTAATTACTGAGATTCATTCGCATCAGCAAAAATGGAAGCCTGCAGTTCGGCAATTCTCATCACATTCTCTGCCTCTCTTGTCATACCGTCATTGTAAATTGTCTGGAATGCGGCTCACACAAAGCCTCCCTTTACCGGGGGAATGCTTCTGAGGAGAACGCTGCCCACAGCAGAAAATTATTAACTCACTCCATCTGTCTATCCATCGCACTCACTCTATCGCTCTATCTCCCTTGCTCTATCAATCTATCGCACTCACTCTATTGCATCCCCACAGCATCACTCAGCACCACCACAGCATCACTCAGGGGCATCACATCACTACTATGCTCTACGACAGCATAACTGAAAGCCACAGCTTCACTCAACACCACAGCATCACTCAGCGCCACCACAGCATCAATCTGTGCAACTATTCAACAAAAACTGGTTCAAATATGTTCTCTCAATGTTTCAAGCTTTATTACAAATGTCACAAAAAATGTTAATATTTCACTTCTGTTCTTGGATTTTAGTCACAATAAAATACACTGAACATAATCTTCACAAAAGTTATTTACCAAAGTTTAAGCTATTGCTATAATAAATTACAATAACTTTTATTTGAGTATTAATTATTAAAAATAAATTAAAGCCATGGTTATTTGTAATATCAATACATCCAAGTCACGTTAATACAATACATATTGCATTACAAATGCTATAGGTGTCACATTTGCGAAAGTTAGAACTATTGGCATTGTACATGACAAAGCTATTAATTTCGCTATTTTCAAAACCAACTCATAAATAAACAAGCATTAGGAATGCATTAGGGCTCGGGTTTGTTTGAGTTAGAGATAATGGCAATATGTTTTAGGCATGTGTTTTGGAGTGGAAACATGTGGTGTGTGTTGGAGATATGTGTGTTGGATTGGAATGTTATCAATGGTGGAATGCTGCACTTTAACACAATATCTTTAAAAGGTAAAGTGCAGCATAGTGCGATAGGTACAATATTAATTGGTGGATGCGTTATCAATTGGTGTGCATTGATGTGTGGTGGATGTGTGTGCCTGTAGGAATTGTGCAGTGATGGCTGTTGGTGTGTGTGTTTGGTGGAAGCGTGTAGTGGTGGCTTGAGGTGTGTATGACTGGTGGTAGCGTGCAGTAAGAGCTGTTAGTGAGTGTGGCTGTCAAGCGTACAGAGCTGGATGGTAATGCGTGTGGTTGGTGAAAGGGTGCACTGACAGCTGTTGATGATTGTGCCAATTGAAGGAGTGGCTGGTGCACTGTCAGCTGTTGGTGTGTGTGTTTAGTGAAAGTTGCACTGACATTGTTTGTTGTGTGCGTGAGTGTTTAGCGGCACTGATGCATGGTGGTGTTTGTTTTTGGTGAAAGGGTACATTGATGGTTGTTGGTGTTTGTGCCTGGTGAAAGCATTCATTGACGGCTGGGGGTGTGTTGTTGTGTGTGTTGTTTTCTGTGTAGTGGTGAGTGTGTGCTGGTGAGTCTGTGGGGGTGAGCCTTGGGGGGGTGAGTGTGTGGTGGTGACGAGTGTGTGGTGTTGAGAGAGTGAGGTATGTGGTTTGTGTGTGTGTTATGTGTGTGGCGTTGAGAGAGTGAGGTGTGTGGTATGTGTGTGTGGTGTACGTGTGTGTATGGTGTGTGTGTGTGTGTGGTATGTGTGTGTGGTGTATGTGGTGTTTTCTGCACACTCACACACTGCCCCTACACATTCACGCACTGCTCACCCGCACACTCCCAACGTCACCCTGCATAGTCACACACTGTTTATCCTGCACACTCATTCTGCACACTAACACAATGTGCACCCTGCACCCTTACACACTGTCACTTTACACTCACTTTGCACTCACTGTCACTTTACACTCACTCTGCACTCACTGTCACTTTACACTCACTCTGCACTCACTGTCACTTTACACTCACTATGCACTCAGTCACTCTGAATCTGCACTCCGCACTCACAAATGCACTCTGCACTCACAAATGCACTCTGCACTCACAAATGCACTCTGCACTCACAAATGCACTCTGCACTCACACTCTGAATCTGCACTCACATCTGCACTCACACTCTGAATCTGCACGTACTCAGCACTCACATTCTCCGGATGATGCCATCATTGATATCATCAAGGATGTCACTTGATATGTCATTAGTGATGTCATTAAGGATGTCATTGACGGAGGGGGAGGGTGGGGGGGTTGGGGGCATCTTGTCACTAGGTGCAAGATGGACACCACCTAGTGAGGCTCTGCTGGCTGGACGGATCATCCACCATAAATCAAACCAATTCCTATACACTGTTATGATGTATTTGGTATCTACAGTGCAGTATTGCTCGTGATTATATAAGGACCATGGGCACCAGTGGCCCACATATACGGTCGTCTCCAATCGAGGAGTGAAATGGGTCTATTAAGTACGCCTCTTCACAAGAATGGTCATTGATGTGTGAGCATATCAATGTATATCAAAGCATGCTTTTAATATGAATTCCAGCGGTGGGGGCTGAAAGGACGTTTCCAGTGGTGGGGGCTGCAGTGAGGAGCAGGCGGGAGAGGCAATGTCAGAGGCCTCTGCGAGCTGGCACCTGGCTTCAATTACCACAGGCCCACAAGCTTTGGCAGGGAGCCAGCATGCGCGCGCACACGGCTGAAAAAACAAGGAATGGATTTTTGCATCAGGCCAAACTCACTGCAGAATGGTGAACGCGCCCCGACCATCTGGATTCCATTACAGCGGCACCCTGACAGCTCCTAATTGAAATGTATTGACTCCCATGCGCATAACCGAACAGAAAATGCAGGAAGTGCTGAACATAAAATATATATGGCCTATTGCGTCAAGGCTACTACAAACACGGCACCGCGAGGACCAATTACCATGCAGATGGCAAAAATAACTACTGAAAATCTCGCGCACTGAGGAATTTTTTGCTACACTATTCTGAGCTCCTTAACAATACGGCTCGGAGCTCCGCCCCACTGCTGACGCAGTGGTGACGTAGGCCGAGCCCTAAAAATGTGTCATTTACAAGACCAATAGCTCAAACTTTCCTAATGCGAGACCTATTGCATTGCAAATGCTTGTTAAATAAAGCAACTTGAAAAAAAAAAATTAAATGCAGTCTGTTCTCCTTAATGAAAAACGGTCTGCGTTTAAAAAAACACAAATTAAACGTTTCTTTCATTTTTCAAGAGTAGGCAGTGCTCCGTGGAACCACTGCCTGCTCTTAAACGTTTTCACTGACAACCACAAAGGGGAAGTATTCCCCTGGGAACCCCTTCCCGTTTGCAAGTGGCTGACCATCTATTGAAGTAGGCGGTAAACTGCGATTTTTCTGCAACCGCATTCAGGTTGCAAAACAATCGTACATGCCCTTGCGACTCGCTATTAGGAAGGTACGCCCTTGGCACACCCCTTCCTAATAGCTACAAGCAACCCCTATTTTGTGAGTTTGTAACAGGTTACAGACTCGCAAAATAGGGTGATAAATGCTGCCAAGCTAGTTAGTGGTCGCAAACAGCCTGAATCTCCGTTTGCAACAACTAAAACTTTTGGACATGTGCAGTCAGTGTCAAATCAGTTAACCCCGGACACAAGTTCCAAGTTATAATCCACACATAGGACGCCACTAACCTCTCACATAAGATATTAGAGGATTGTAGGACATTTTATGAATATGGATTGTAGGCTTCTCCCGGTGTGGGGTACATGTCAAAAAATTTCAATCTATTAATTAAAAACTGCTAATACTGAACAGCCACACCACAGCCACGCATCAGGGGCTAGTAGTCTTACTGGGTTATGACGGCGTACCCTTTGGGGAATGTCATGCTCCAGAAAGACCTAGGCTGTAAAAATCATGGAGCATTGCATGCGGACCAAAAATGTAGCATTCACTGATGAAAATGTGAGACAGTCAACAAAAAAGCATCGATGTCCTAAACATTATGGCTTTTGTGCACTGAGAAGTTACTGCATGTGTATCAGCTCAGCGTTACATGCGCGCAGACACACAACAGTGCATGCGTTGTACCCAAAAATAGAAGTAGAGCATTACTACCTTTAAATCTCTTCTTGACCAGTGATATCTGCACCTTATACCCACAATTCACCAGGACACATAATTGTGCTTTTCTCCCATGGGCAAGCGCAAGAGTGGAAATGTTAAACAGTAAAAAGTTTGAACTGGGAGCTTATGCAAGTAGGAATATTTTATTTTGCACATTGCTAAGTGAATCAGCATACCAAGATGCAGGAAGGGTTTATGTAAATCTACAGACTACGAGTTGCACTTCAACTGTTACAGGTAAGTAACATTTTAAAACACATGTGTAACTGTGGATGACATGCTTTGCACAGACTAAAAAACTGTGTGTTCTCACTAAAATGGTGGCTTGCAAGCAGGATTAGAAGACGTGTGAAAACATTTTTCAAGATAGTTCACACATTTGCACCTCTTAGCAAGTACATGGCATGTTGCCTAGCAAGTCCTTGTTGGCTTCCTTTGTACAAGTGGAATGCGCCGTAAGAAAAGAGGGCATGTTTCGCTTTAGCATGCTATACTTATATGCACTTAATCCCCCAAGCAATGTGACAGTTGGGTTGCCTGGGAGAGATTGTGCAAAAATGACGAACCGTTGATTTGTGATCCTGATAGTTGTTGTATATACTTTTTATGACGTTTCAATTCTGAAGACTAAGGACGTGGTAAGAAAGTAGGTCAACAGCTTGATGGACTTTAAATAAGAGAGACACCTTAGCGAGAAGGTTGACAATCCCATACTAGTGTATCTCAAGAAAAGCTTCTCAACTGTCTAGGTCTGCAGTTCATCGACCCTGCAAAGGGAAGTCCACTACAAGAAATTACATGTTCCAAGAAATAAACTGTAGCAGGCATGAGTGCACTGATTTAATAGGAGAGCTTGCAAAAACAGAGTTAAAATTCCATGAAGGTATAAGTGGGAGGTATAAGATGAAAGACTCTTTTAAGCCCTTTTATTAAGCCGTTGGTAACAAAATTGGATTCGAATTTTATGTTTTGGAGGTAAGCGGTTACTGCAGCTCTATGTACCCTACTGGAGGTGTAAGGTAGCTCTGATTTCTGCCAGTGCAGTATAGTACATAGCAAACAATATTCTTGTGTTGCTTGCAATGGCTGTACACAGATACACGTACAGTAATTCACAAATTGCTTCTATTTTCCATCATAACCTGCTTGAACAACTGGTATTCTAGTTTCTTTTAGCATTTTCATCCACTCCTCTTGGAGGGTTACTCACTGACCTTTAAGACCACGAAACCAAATAGCTGGATTCGGGAACTCGGAATCTAGATGGAGCATTTGCTTCTAGCGTGGAGTTAGAAATATATCGCCAAATGTAAGTGTAATGCTGATTCTATTCGGCATTAGATAGTTTAGAATGTTCTTGTAACAAGGGCCTGATCTAATTTCCAGATCGAGGAACGTACAAAGAGGTCTACTCAACCCTTCTTTGACGTTACGGCACGGTCCACACAGGGACACCGTTAACTAAGTAAGGACAGAGAGACTGGCAACCTTTACTCTTCCTGGGAGTTATAATGTTACTATATATATGTATTTTTTTTTATTAAAATCGAAATAACTTTATCCTTTTAGGTGCTTACTATGACATATATTATTTCAACCTGCCCACAAGATTACCGTTACTTAGGTAAGAGCTGTATAGACATTTGATAAATCCCCAAGATTACTCTGACAGTTTTTGGTATACAACTGAGTGGCAGTCTTCTAAATCCTATTATACCTCGTTACTTATTCAGGTACCTTCAATGACATTTCTCACTTAATTCAACAGCATTGCCACAGCGCTTTTATCTATTCGACCAGCCGGGTCGGAAGTATCACTGGCGGAGTAGTGAGGGCATTTGTCACTTGTTTTTAGGCACATTACTGTATTATTTTTCTTCCTTGCCCTTTCCAGTACAATTTCCCCTAATTAGGGTTTGTCTTACTATCTCATTGCCTTAGACGTAGAAGAATCATCGCATATGAAATACAGGTAGCACTCCTTTCAATAAAACACCTACCTTTTTGCCTAAATTGTGCACTACAATACATAATAACTTCAATTTGCGTTCTGTGTTAGAATTGTAAAGTAATTTAACTGTGCATTTTTTGTTGCTGGTTATATGGTTCTCACTATATAGTAGGTGTGGGACTTCACCCAGCACCAAAATACAATTGACTTTTTTTTCTTTTTGCACTGGTCTGTCTAAACAACCATACTGTCATGTGCGGTTGGAAGATTTGTTTAGGGTTTCCACGGTATCCGGTAATTCACACTCACCATATTTTGGATGAGAGGCACTATTCCTCCCATTTTTCTATATGATGCAGTGTTTGTTTATATACAACCCATTGTATCAGTCCCTGCCCTGAAGAAGTCGCGGGATACTTCCCATTGTGACGAAACACGTGTTGGCTGGGTGCTTTTTGATGTTACATGGAATAAAAGACATAGAACAGAGAACCACTTGGACTTTATTAATCCTTTTGCTCACATGACTTCATGAACTCGAATAAAGAGATGTGTGAGAAGTTAGTCTGGCATATGATGTCCACTATTCTAGTGGGTATCTTGCACCAGTCTAATCGACCCTTATTGATGGTGGTTGTAAAGTCAATTTTTTAGCCAAGCTATCCAAGTATTAGCATTGACCAGCAGTCATAGGCGAAGACTTCAGAGAGCATGTGAAGCAAGCTGTTTTACCAATTACAATCCCTTGAATACCAAATGAAAGGACACCACACAAGATATATATCAAATATATATGTATTTATTTCTAACACAACCCCTCTGTACTCTTTATGAGGTCAGAGGTCAAAGTATATCAGAGGTTACTCAATTAGCATACGATAAGTTGCACAAATACAGTTATGCCCAAGGGGCCTGACAAACCATATACTAAGGAAGTGGTATAAGAACCACGTGAGAGTTAGACAGCAGGCCTAGGGCCTGTAGAATCGCTGGGACTACACTAAACAACCAAGGTTAGGAAGTAGGAGGCCCTCGGGAGACGCGTGCAGTGTCTAAACAAAGTCGAGAGTTACCATTGACTTATAATGGGAAGCAAAGAAGTTACGAAGTTACTGTTTAAGGACACTTCCGAATGGACTAGGATGGAACCCTTTTAAAACTAGGACACTTTGAGAGTCCAGACCCACGGGAGCACCGGAGTACTCATGTTACCTCACTCAGGGAAGCCGGGTGCATAGGTGTCTTTTCGTGTCGAGTTTTGTCATCATTTTCTATGGAGATATGCAAATAAGTGCTGCAGGCGACCAGAGGAAAAGTGTCTAGGTGGATCGAAGGGTGGATCGGTGATGTGAAGAACCTGAAAGCAGAGGGGACAGAGTCTGGGTCACTAGCCAGTGACCAGGAAGGAACCAGGCGATGTTGGGTGAAGAAGGTGAGCATGTCTCTTCAGCCACGAGGTCCAGGAGGCATTGATGATGACCAGGTGCCTAATTCGAGCTGTCCCACAAAGGATCTAGTTGACTGCGGTGTCGGTATCCGGATTGGACCCAACAAGCCTTGGCAAACGCAACCCACGCAGGATGTCGAGATTGGCTCTGTTGCAGACCAGCAAGGTCTGTGGCGCTTCTCCTTTGAAGGGAAGCTGGAGCAAGCCTGGAGCAACTAGGAAAGCAGTTTAGTTCAAAAGAAAAGTCTTCAGGGGGCTCACTAGCCAACGGGCAAGGAACCAGGAATACTCGTCGAGCTGAAATGCAAGAGCCGGTCCCACGCGGCACTCGTGGAGTGTGGAGAGCTGAGCTTCAGTGCAAATGGCTCTCGGGTCTGTGGTTTCTCGTACCCCAATGCACAACTGCGAGGGTACCTCGGTAGTCGAGCAGTTAGCAAAATGCAGGTTGTCCAGGGTGTCCGGTCACACGTCTCTCGTGTCCTCCACGGGTCTCGACTTTGCTGTGGATGTGGGTCGGAGTTAAAGTATGAGAGTCCAGTTCCTGTGTCACTGAGTCTTCGGGTTCCAGTGGGAGCGTCGACAAAGCCGACCGGCAAGTTACTGGTGGTGCCCAGGGTGGTCACTCCTTGACCACAAGGGAGATGTTTTCCGTCTTCTAGTCAGAATAGAATGTTGAAGGTCAAGGAGTTCTGTATCAAAGTTTCTTTCCAGGATAATCTAAAGTCCTGGGGACACAGCTCCTATACTTATACTAAGCTAAGGGGCTGGATTACCTCCATAGGTCCCTCCTATGGGTGGACCTGGGAAGGGGGTGGTTACATCCCTTTCCCTTTGTCCAGTTTCGCGCTAGAGCTGGGGCTGGAGTGCCCCAGCAACTGGTTTAAACCGGCCTATGCATGGAGCACCTTGTGTGTCCCAGGCAGTGTCTCAAAAAGCATCTGTTGATGCAGCCCTCCCTGTCCCAATACACATCTGCCTGTCTGGGGAGGTGCCTCCCTGGACAGGAAACCTATTGTCCAGACCTCCCCTGCCGGAGTTTCGTCCAGCAGCAGGAGGTCAGACTTGTGTCTGTGGCAGCAGCATCCATTTTGTGATGCTGGGGCTCTGTTTAACTTTAAACCGGGTAAAGCAGTAACATACATGTCTTTTACCTTCCCTCATGAAGGGTGGAATGCTACCCCTGCCGCCAGAATAGGCGAGGACAGGGTGGGGGGGCACGGACGGGGGTAGTATTCCAAAGTGTTTGACGCCTTACACGACATGTTTTGATAAAGCCAAACCAAAGTTAGCATTAACCGCAAGGATTATAATGCACTTAAGAGTATATGGTATGGCTATATCATAGAACAGCTAGAAGGAGATGGTTCCGAAAGCTGCCGAGGGTATTCAGCTCATGCTAGGGCACCATCTAACATAAAACCAAGCACTCCACCTCCAGGACTGTCGAGGCCTACTATAGGAGTGGCTTATAGGTGCATATCTGTCTATATACAAGGTAGATATAGGTATACTATTTCTAAGTAAGGGGTGATTACACCACCTTACCCAAGCCGAGTGATCAGTCTGTGGTGTCAGTTTGGAGGGCCAGCCAGGGGTGGCATAATACATGCTGCAGCCCCTGGTAGGCCTTGGATGCACCTATGCCCTGGGTACCTATGGTACACTATACAGAGGCTCACAAAGATGACCCAATACCCAATCTGGTATGTACCTAAAGTACATGGTATCAATTTAGAGAGAGAACTGCTGGGCTGTGGGTCTGGTTAGCAGGCCCAGAGCCACACTAAAGTCGAAAAACCAGAAAATCACAGCAAAAAGTGGGGTTGACCATAAGAAGCAGACCCTACTCTGCTACAAACTGGTATAAGTGTGCATATGACTTTGGCTCTCTGTTTTGTGGAGGTTCTTTTCCTTTACATACTTAGGGGTTATAGGGTGTTTCCCCTACCTATCAGCACCATACGCACTAGAAACCTCGCCTACTACACACACAAGCAGCAGGGCGCCATCACTTCCTAGACCACCAACACCCCACACTGAAGAAATAAACCAAATGAAGTATTGTCCTAAATGCTAACAGAGAGGTGCAGTGAATGTGCGCTCCCTTTTTATACTAAATAATACGTTCCCATCATATTATCTGTACAAATAAGCACAACCTTGCCACAGATTTGTGGCGAGTAGGCTTTGAGAGCTAGCTACATAGTTATCAGTTTCAAAATAGTGATGCAGAGGATAAATGGCTACAAGACCATGAAACCTAGACTTTGAGGTCTAAACATGTGAGCTCACTGGACTACTAAGGTTGCATCTGTGGACCAAGAAATTACCTGCCAGTAACAAATTCTTTACAGTCTACCATTGTAGTTTGAGCTAAATACTGGGCTATTCCAACACTATATCTTCCCAAACCTCAGTAACATGTGACCACTCTCTGGATAGATACTCTTGGGAGTGAGTGTGCTTGTAACCTACCATGAGGCTCTAAGACAATGCACAATGCCATAATTCTTAGCAGTTTGAGGACTGCTGTGACGGTCAGAGATTGTAACAGTTGATAAAGGGGTAGTGGAATGTGCAAGTTTTTAACTCTGCAGATTGGTATATGCTTTTGCACTCACTGCATTTAGTGCGATCACTAGGATCGCTTGTGTTCGCTCAGGGCAAACGTTTGATTAACCTGGTGTAGAATGGCAATTGTCTATTAAGTGTGAGCAGGCAATCTGGTTGGTTCCATCTCCTTTCCAGCTTCTCTTCAAGTATGTAAAAACATGCATTTTACTGCACTTAAGATTTGCCGGCACAACAGCCTGACACTTTGTGAAATCACTCAGCGCAGCTGTGACTCCAAAATGGTAGATCTTTGAATTGGTAAAGCATTTCACTTACCACAAAACCTCAACTACTAAAGGTGAGCTGGATAGACAGATGTGGAAATGTGCCTTCTTCGAGGTCGGGTGGTATCATGTAGCCTTCCTGTGAGAGAAAGGGAATGATGTCCAGTAGAATCATCATTCTGAAATAGTTGCAAGTACTGTATGAATTAAGAGCCTTGAGATCTAAGATTTGGTACACAGTTCCATTTTTTGGAATGTGAAAGAATAACGAGTCCATAATTGTGCCTCGCTTACTGCTACCATCTCTACTGTTCCTTTCCAGAGCAGTACTTGGACTTCTTCCACCAACAATTTCACACTGTCTTGAGTCATGCTTTTTGCAAAAGGTGGCAAACTGGGCAGTGTTCTGCCTGCTGACTTTCTTGAAAGGCTTTTTGTGGAGGCTGGTACTGTAGGTTTGTAGTGCTATAGTCTGTTTCGACTCCTACAAGCATTTGCGAATGTTTGAACCCATAAGTACACCCACTGCTTTGGCGGTGTCCGACTTCCTTAGTTTTTGTAAAATAACTCATCCACTTGGCACCCAAACAGATACTCACCAGTTAAGGGTAAACCAATAAGGTGCTGTTTAGCCCATTTTAAAAGTAGAGTCTGCTTGTACATCTGGGTGCACACTTGGTGATTTATTTGGGAGTGAGGTAGGCAAAGGAATGTCTTTTTTCTAGTGGGAGCGTGGGAGGGTGGTGTGGGGGAGGGAGGGGGGGGGGGGGAGGCATAAGCCAGCAATTCTTTTAATACATGCTTCTCAAAAGAGCTCTCTTTGAGGTAACTAAATGGGGGGGGGGGGGGGGGGTGACGTTTGGGGGTTACGGGAATGGTAATATGTTGTCACTTTGTGGATTGACGTACATTATGTGCTGTCAGGTTGTTCACGTTCAGCAGAAGGCAGTGAAAGTATAAAGACCTTTGAAGAAGAGCTCTGCTTCAAAGGCTGTTTTGGCGCTGTGAAAGTTTTAAACTGTTCAGCAGCAAACCTGGCCGTTTGAGTGAAGTTGTTTCCAGACTTCTCCTAGACTCATTTCAGTGCTGATCAACTCCTAACCTCACTGGGAGCAGCAGACTATTTTTCCATGGGCAGATCCTCAAACAAGGCATGGCACTCTGTGCCATTACTTAGTTCGTATTCAAAACTCAGCTAGAGGTAAATACCCAGAGGGTCAATCCTGAAAACCTTTCGGTGCAGTCTCCTCCATATGGTGATGAGCCCTCAGACTGAAGTAGAAACATGAGGTGGTGTTTTTGTCCTGTGAGCGTGTTTTCAGAACGTCATTGGAGATTCTCTTGAGTCCAACACTCTTCTCTTTTGGCATTCGGCCTACCGGAGGATCTTCCCATTTGAGAGAGAAATTATTTGACTTCCTCAGCAACTGTGGCTGAGTGGCAAGGTAGTTATGTCTTTACATTTCAATAAAAAGCACTCACCTTCGATCTACTCTGTGCCAAATTGTCATCAAAAGGCCCTGCAGGCCAAACATGTGCTCCCTAGTGGTCCCATTGGAGGTTTTAAGGATCCCATTTTAGTCTGATCAAGGGAATCGTTTTACAGAATGGGCAAAATTTAAGATGTGTGTTCCCCAGGACATCCTCCCAAATGAGTCACTCATACAACCCACTCACTGAGTTGATTAAAACAGGTGAAAGATCTGAAATGTACTCTGCTGGAAAGTTCTTAATCCATCAAACGTTTGTCCTGCATTGCATGCTTTTGGTTTCTTTTCCGATGATGCTCTGTTTTTTTCAGTGTCAATTGTTGTTTACTTTGGTGCACAGCTGAATGGAGCATTCAAGCAGAAGTCTGAACCTGAATCCGAATCATAACCACAATCGGACACAGAGTCTATGTCCTGGAGCACTGTGACCGAACACTAGATGGCAGGAATGTGTAACGCATGCCACCTAATGTTAAATATGCTGCAAATAAAACCGGCACTCTAGAGGCAATAGCTATGCTGTGAACAGCAGCTCCTCTCAGCAGATTAGTCATGTTACATTTGTAGTGCTGAAGGGAGCAGCTTTGACCAGATGCGGAAGCCGCAACAGCAGTGGGACCATTCATATTGCTTCAGAGGCTGTTCTGTGCTGTACAAAAGGAGCCTAGGCGTATAGGCTAACCCAAACTCGGGAGCAAAAGAAAAGTGCTTCTTGGAAGTGATCTACGCTTGTTGGGCACTAATACGCCAGGTTGCTGTCCGAGTTCGATTGTGTCAAAGAGCTGTTGGCTTGGAGAGCTCAAAACCAGTCGAAAAAGTACACCTTAAGTAAGAGTTTACTGACCAGCAAATGGGTTACTAGGGTATTCCCATTCCCTCCAACCTAATAGATGGGTCTGAGACACAAAAGTAGACAGAAAGGAAGGGGCGAACCTTAGTGTTCAGATCATTTGAGATCACCAGCTGGCGAAAGGCGAGGATTGGTCACCAGCCAAACATTGTGCTAGGAGAAACCCCACATAAACATTTACTGAAAAGACCTGTCTTAGTCAAACCTAGTGTGAAAATATCCAAGCTAAACAAGGCCACCCCCCCCCACTTTCCACCAAATGAAGGTTTCAATCTAACCAATTGGTTGAGAGCTCGAGAAAACTTTGGACAGTATCACCCAAAACAAAGAAAAAGACTTCCAGCTACAAGTTTAACTGACAAAGGATTTCAGTCGAAAATCATTGAAGACCTTGGTAAAGTCTAAGCAAGTGTTTACCTTAATAACATGGGAGTTGAGGCTTTAGCTGTTTTTCAAGTAAGGCCACCTGACTAATTTTAGAAAAAGTAATTATGGATGCAAGACTTTCAAGAGAAATGGGGAGCACTCTTCCTTGGTCCAAAAGAACTAATCAAAAGCCACCAGATGTATCTGCTCCTTGAAAGTTCAGTGGCATCATTGCACCAATCCCTTTCCTTTCAGAAATCTAGCTTATCTAAATGTCCCAAAACAAAGGAAGTTATTATAATGGCTTGAGGTGTTATCAATCAAGCTAACTTTTCTACTACAAAAAAACTAAGTCACTGTGGGAAAGCACATGTTAAGCCATATCACATATATGGGCATTTTCTCTAGGCAAGTTTTTTCATTTACCAAATTGAACGGTATGAAGTCTGTAAACTGCAAACATTTGAATCTGTAGGGTTGCTTCAATGCCTCAGTCCTAGACCACAAGGCCAACAGTTCTGATAAGAACCAGCTTCACATTTATGTTTAACTTTGTTTTATTGGGTTGCACACATGTAAAAATGCAAATTACATACAGCAGGTTCTCTCTTTTTCGGCCCCTTCGGTCCTCTCCCATTCCTCCTCCCAGCCACCCGGCCCTCAGCATGGAGGACCATCATTCAGTTCCGTTGGGAAATCAACTGCTTGAGCCGGTAGGGTAGAGGCCCGGCCTGTCCATGCAATAAGCGATGGCTAATAGAATAAAAAACTCCCACCCACCCTTCCCCATGTCCCAACTCCCCCCTCCCTCCCTGAACCGGTGTGCCATGACGGATCTTTGGTAGATTGTTATGTATAGAGTCAGTGTGTACCATGCTTCAGGAGACTGCCTCAGGTTGTTGGGCATCCATGAGTCGCAGAAGGCAAAGGTACTTCGGGCATGTGTTTTCACTGAATTCCAACGCTAGTGAGGATAGTAGAGGTTGCCATATAGTAGTAAATGAGTCTGTGGATTATGTAAGACTAGCTTGGATTCCCTCCATGCCTAGAGTGTACCACAGTTTGTGTAGCCATCCCGTATATGTTGGTCTATGCTGTGTGCCCCATAAGGAGAGAATGCGTTATACCGCTGCTCCTAGAGCCAATCCCATTTGCTTCCCCCTAACTGACTTCAGTGAGTATGCAAGTCAACTGGGTAGCCCCAGCAAGGTGTAGTCAGGGAAGTGTGGGATTCGGAGTCAAATTGTTTGTCTATGTCGTCTAGGACCGCCGTCCAGTATCCAGTCACTTCCCTGCAGTCCCATAGCAAGTGAGTCAGTGAACCCTCTTCGTCACATACCCTCCAACATGTAGGGCTGCAGTAAGGATTTCCTTTGATCAGTCCGGCAGGTGTCAAGTACCAGTAGGCACACCACCTTGACCGCAGCTTCTCTGTCTGCTGTTTTCCTGGCCGTGTGATTCGCCCGAAAGTAGATATCGCGCCATTCCTTTTCAGTTAGCTCCCTCCCATGTTCCCGCGCCCATGGCTTTTGCCCGGCCGAAGGCCCTGGACGAGCCGGAGAATGTATCAGCCAATAGAGTTCAGAGATCATCCTCTTATCTGAGGTTTTGGTTATAAGCCATTTCTCATCGGCCGTCAGTTTCCTACCGACCATCGGGCGAACATCCGGGTGTACTAGCAAGTGACGGATTTGGAAGTATTGGAATCTTTTCGGTCCCTCGATATCTTATGCTTGTGGCAACTCTGAGAACTGAAGGAACCCTTCCAAGTCTAACAGATGTCCGGCTGATGCCCGCCATTGTGGGAACGCTCACTCTTCGAGCCCTGGCGGGAACTCTGGATTATCAAATAGGGGTGTTAGTGGCGAGGGGAAGGAGGTAAGTTCACATTTAGTCGCCACTGTGTCCCACACCTGCAGCTCGGTGCATGTAAATGGGGAGACTGCGAGGTTCAGGGGCCTATCAGGGCACTTGAGGAAAGGCCCTTTCCATAGGGATAGCTGTCCAACTTCATATTTAAACAAACTTTCTTGACCGCTTAGTTCTGACCATGCTCCTTAAACTTCAAATTATATTATACCTATTTAAAATTTTTGTGAGGCTGGTTTCCTGGATTATTTTACTGGCAAGGTCCGTAAGAGGTGACCAGAATCCATTCTGTTGAACGAGAAACTCATGTAAAAACACTCCCCAAATCGAAGGATTCAGGGTGGCCTGAATCTAATGACACCAAATATAAGTTTCTTAACCATGCACAAAAGTTAACTTAAATTGAACAGGCTGTAGTGGTCACAACGCTTTCAGTGACCACACCCTTTATTAAAACAATTAATTAGCTTTTCTATGATCAATATTTTGACGGATGTATGACGTTACAACGCATGCTTTTACCACGCATGCTGTTACAACGCAGATTTTACTACGCATACCATTACAACGCATAGCGCTTTGGGGTGCTGGATAGTGAATAGTTTAATTTACTATTCCAACTCCAGTCCCCGTGGACAATAGGGAAGGTGTTGGATAGTAAATTAAATCTATTCCCTATCCTAGAGCGCCCCCCCCAGCGCAATGCGTTGTAATGGTTTTCGTTGTAAAACCTGCGTTGTAATAGCACTGTGTGGTTAAAGTTGCGTTGTAAAGGATGTTTCCCATTTTGACGCTCCCATTCTTCCTATACCCTATCATGCCCTTCCTTCGATCTGCCTTCTAAGTGTTGCCAATACCCTTGCAACTACCGAACTCATGTCTGTTGAATAACATGTTGCAAGACTCAATTTTCTAAACAAATATTTCAATAAACATGGAACAAACTGTACAGAATTAAAAATTTACTCAATGGAGTGATAAGGAAAGTTAAGCAGCAGCAAATGTATCAGTATAGCACCAACCGTTTCTAGTTGTCAAAGCTACTCCCACAGGCCCACTCACCCTCTTGCCCCCCCTGCTTGCCCCCCGCCCCCCACCCCCATTCCGATCACAGAAGTTAACTAAATTTGCTAATATCTCAAAGGCACATTCTCTGGCCCGGTCAGGATGGAATGCACAAGTTACTTACCTTCGGTAACAATATATCTGTAAGAAACAGTAGTTAGTATTAGATTCCTTACCTTAGAATATCCCCAGGCGTCAAGACTGGATCCGGAAAATTTTGCGTAGCAGTACCCCTGCGCATCGGTAGGCGTCGTCTGCGGCTCCGCGTCAGTCGTCGGCGCCGGGATGACGTCGGAGTACTTAGACGCCGCCCTCGCGTGCTGACGCCAGTTCTTATACATAGCTTTTAGACGCCAGAAACGCTAGAACCATGATAAAAACCAACACTGGTGCCATGAAACTAGGGCCCTGAAAGGGGATGACCTTAACCCTAGATATCGGTTCGCAGAACGGGGAGGATGGGTGGGGCCGTGTACCGACGGGGTAATTTGTACCATTTGGACTGGTGGTGACCATTGTCCACCGCCATCTCCGTATATGACGATTGGTCCTTTATATTTTACCTATCTGTAAGGTTTACCTATTGGCTGTAGCATGATTCTATGTCTCTTTTGCCTCTTTTCGGGCCTAGAGGCCTAAACTAGAGAGCAGCCATCTTGTCTTTCTGCCTCAGTTGTCCAAGGCGCTTGTAGGTTAAGGGTAATGTTTTCGTTTTAGCTTCTTGTTCAATAGTTGGAAACCGGTGAGGACCGGCCCTTATCGAAGGAATGTGCTTATTCTCCGGGCTCAAGACGTAAACCGCAGATGGCCACTGTGGGAGCGCAGGGCTCGGTACAGGAATTCGGTGGGAGGCAGATTGCTGGCTGGAAATTTCCCTGGGCATAGGGCCTCCCATTTTATCAAAGAGCAGTGGAGCAGAGGAGTCAGTCAGTTGCTCTTCGAAATGGGAGAATGTTGAACAGCCAGACTTGGGAGCAGTTCGAAGTCAGTTGCTCCGTCCAGAGGTTGAAGTCAGCAGTAGTGGCTGTCAGGGTGTCATCTTGAACTGGTGCAGATGGAGAGATCGAAGAGGGTTCAAGTGGCCTGAAGGTGTAGCAGCTTTGATGAGGCATAGCCGTGCAGACGTGTACCAGCGAGTGCAGAGCAGAGTCCTGAGAGAACAGAAGCGAGAGAAAGAAAGACCAGCTCAGCTGCTGAGATCGGAACGCGTGAGACTATGGTGAGGCGTTCCTACATAGTTTGCATTTTATAATCACTCACTCCTTTTTGCTTCCTAGGTTATGTTTAGGTTCCCACTTGCATTAATAATCTCCTACTGTACTGCATATACATATATTATTGCTATAATGTCTTCTTTGTCTTGTCATTCTATCACTATGTAATAAAGAGATCCCAATGATTAGAAATTGCACTTGAATGTTGTTTTCTATGACGGGATTAACCTTTCTTTTTAGCCAGGTGCTGACGTATAGATGGATGGGAGATTCCCTTCTTACAGGTAACTGATGACGGAAGGATATGTTAATCTAATAAGGGAAATAACTTCCAGTGGATCAGATTGGCACTAATGGTTTCTGTTTGGGAAGGTCAGGCCCCTATTCCATGTGTTAGGGAAATTGGCGCTCATCAGATACCCTGATGGTAGATGTCCAAGAGATCGTCCGTGGCCGGGCGTCATCGAGACCGTCCGTGGCCGGGCGTCAGCGAGACCGTCCGTGGCCAGGCGTCAGCGAGACTGTCCGTGGCCAGGCGTCAGCGAGACTGTCCGTGGCCAGGCGTCAGCGAGACTGTCCGTGGCCAGGCGTCAGCGAGACTGTCCGTGGCCAGGCGTCAGCGAGACTGTCCGTGGCCAGGCGTCAGCGAGACTGTCCGTGGCCAGGCGTCAGCGAGACTGTCCGTGGCCAGGCGTCAGCGAGACCGTCCGTGGCCAGGCGTCAGCGAGACCGTCCGTGGCCGGGCGTTAGCGAGATCGTCCGTGGCCGGGCGTTAGCGAGATCGTCCGTGGCCGGGCGTTAGCGAGATCGTCCGTGGCCGGGCGTTAGTGAGATCGTCCGTGGCCGGGCGTTAGTGAGATCGTCGAGAGACCTTAGAGCAATTGCAGAATCGGAAATATGGCCAGCTCTCTGAGGTAATTATAGGATATAGTGTGGATTCCCCATTCCCAGGTGAGTAATTTAGATATAGTGCTTGTAGGTACTGGGAAGGGTGGTGGTACGTGGCGGCTGGGTGTGTTATAATCGATAAGCTGATAACTTGGTCTAAAAATCCAGTCGCTACAGGCGGTAAGGAATCTAATACTAACTACTGTTTCTTACAGTTATATATCGTTACCGAAGGTAAGTAACTTGTGCATCTGAAAGAAACAGGTTAGTATTAGATTCCTTACCTTAGAATAGATACCCAAGCAATACCAACCCCTGTGATGGGTCTGCAAACCAATGATCACACCAGAAAGTCCTGGAGAACGGAAGAAAAAGCCACCTCTCCGGAATTGGCTGCCCAGGCAGTAGGGTCTTGCAAATGTGTGCAGCAAGGCCCACGTAGCTGCCTGACAGATGTCCTGCAAGGGGACTCCCCGACCTAGGGTAGTAGTAGCCGCGGAGCCCGAGTGGAATGGGCCCTGAGCCCAACATGAGGTTCCTTTTTAGCCAAAGAGCAGCATACCTTGATGCACAACACAACCCACAGAGAGATGGTAAGCTTGTGCACCGCCCGACCTTCCTTAGCGCCCACGTAACCAAAAAAGAGTTGGTCATCCACCCGGAACTGGCATGTGCGATCCAAATAGAATGAGAGCGCACGTTTTGGGTCCAGACGGTGGAGCCTCTCTTCCTCTTTCGAGGGATGCGGAGGCGGAAAGAAGGTGGGCAAGGTGATGGACTGCCCGATGGGGAAGGCTGTGACTGCCTTGGGCAGGAAAGAGGGTCGCGTCCGCAACACAACCTTGTCCGGATGGACAGAAACTAAAGGAGGTTTAGAGGAAAGAGCCTGGAGCTCACTCACCCTCCTGGCAGATGTGATGGCAACCAGGAATGCAGTCTTGAAAGTTAGGAGACGAAGAGGACAGTTATGAAGTGGCTCGAAAGGAGAGCACATCAGATAAGTCAGAACAAGTTTCAAGTCCCACTGAGGCATCACGAAAGGAACAGGAGGAAACATACAAGTGATGCCCTTCAAAAACCTATTTACAACAGAGGACTTGAACAAAGAAGGCTGATCTGGGAGCCTTAAGAAGGCGGAAATAGCAGAGAGGTAGCCCTTGATAGTGCCCAGAGCAGAGCCCTGCTGGGCAAGAGAAAGAAGAAAGAGGAGAACCTCTGAAAGAGGGGCAGAAAGGGGATCCACAGCCTTCGCTGTGCACCATGCCACAAATTTGTCTCACCTGCAGGCGTATACCAATTTTGTGGCCAGAATCACATTACAGACTTCAGGAGGCAAGTCAAATGGCCTCAACTGCCGCCGCTCAATCGCCAGTGGAGACTGGGCAGGTTTGGGTGGAGGACCGTCCCCTGCTGCTGCGACAGAAGGTCCTCCTGAAGAGGCAGACGAATGGGGAAGGGGGGGAGGGGAGGGGGGGAGAAATCGAAAGACATGCGGAGTAGCTCGCGATACCAGTATCTTTGTGTCCAGTCCGGAGCCACAAGAATAACTTGGGCCCAGTCGAGTCTGATCTTCTTCAGCACTCTGGGCAGAAGTGGTATAGGCAGAAAGGTGTACAACAGACCGCAGCTCTACTCGTGACTAAAACAGTCTCCGAGCGAGTGCCGTCTTGAAAATTCCAACGCGCAGAACTGATGACATTGCACGTTCTCTTCTGTGGCGAATAGATCTAACCAAGGCTCTCCCCACTGCTGAAAGAGGCCTTGCGCCACGTCCGAGTTCAGACACCTATCGTGATCCATCATGCACAGACGGCGGAGTTCGTCCGTCCTGGCGTTCAGGGAACCTGCCAGGTGTTGAACCACCAGGGTCACGCACTGATGTTCCAGCCACTGCCAGAGGCGCAGAGCATCCTGGCATAGGGTCCACCACCCAACCCCGCCCGGTTTGTTACAGTACCACATGGTGGTGGTGTTGTCTGTGAACACCTGCACTACACTCACCCGGACAGAGGGGAGGAATGCCTTCAGTGCAAGCCGGATCGCCCGCAGCTCCAGAAGATTGATGTAGAGCCGGGACTCCGCCGGAGACCAGAGGCCTCTGATCTCCGCCTCTCCCATGTGGCCCCCCAGCCCTTGAGGGACGCGTCCGTCACAACTACGTGCTCCGGTTGGGGTAGGGAGAGGGATCTGCCGCTGACCCAATCGAGGATGGTGAGCCACCACTGCAACTGTCTTGCAGTGCCCTCCGAGATCAAGACATGGTTGTATAAGTTGCCCTGATGCTGGGCCCAATGAAACTTCAGGTCCCACTGCAGAGCCCCCATCCGCCACCTGGCGTGATCCACCAGAAGGATGCAGGAGGCCATCAGCCCCAGAAGCTACAGCGTCAACCTGACCGAGACTCGGGATAATGGCTGAAAGATCGGAATCAGAGCCTGAATATCCTGAACCCGCTGTTCGGGAGGATAAACCCTGAAACTGCGCCAAGTCTAGAACCGCTCCAATGAAGAGGAGCTTCTGAGAGGGACACAGGAGAGACTTCGGCACATTGATGGAGAACCCCAGCAGGTGCAGGAGGTCGGCCGTAGTCTGGAGGTGGCGGGCGACCCTTTCTTCAACAACCAGTCGTCGAGGTAGGGGGAAGACAAACCCCTAACCTGCTCAGATGAGCTGCGACCATCACTCCCTCCGCAAGGGTTTGGGCAAGTTTAGTCCGGGCCTCCTTCGGATATTGTGGCAGCACGGCCGCGACCGTGTCCCTCAGAGAGAGGAATGCTGTCGACTCCCGGAGCTATGACTACTCTGGCCCCGCGACCAGCCCCTCGAACGACGCGGGCCGACTGCCAGAGCTCGAGGCGCTTGCGGAACCGCTCCCGCCTAGCCTTCGACGTCAAGGCCCGGCAGTCGAGGCACGACTTGTCGTCGTGGCCGGGCCCCAGGCAATGAAGACACCGGCGATGAAGGTCGGTAACCGACATCAGTCGGCTGCAGTCGACGCAGGGTTTGAACCCGGGCATCCCTACCGGCACCGTCTGAGTCGTTCGACTCAAAAAACAGATCAAAAGATCCAAAAAGTTTAGTCAAAAAATGACTAAAGGGTACTACTTTCTCCGGACCTGCGCTCGCTGGCGGAAAAAAAAAAAAAAAAAAAAAAGAACTGATGTCAGCGAGCGAGGGCGGCGTCTAAGTACTCGGACGAAGTCATCCCGGCGCCAACGACGGACAGGGAGCCGCAGACGACGCCTACCGACGCACAGGGGTTCTGCAACGTAACATTTTACGGATCCAGTCTGACGCCTGGGGATATTCTTAGGTAAGGAATCTAATACTAACCTGTTTCTTTCAGATTTTTGTGTTAAGGTCAGAGGGCAAAATTACATATGAAAACTTCGGAGTTGAAATCCATGAGAAAGACTGTCGCCTTCACCTTATAAGTTATTCTAATCTGGCATTTGGGTGTTGGCAATAACTGTAGAAAATGTAGGGTTGTTTAACCTAAAATACATTAAAATGCTTTGCTCATTAAGAACGCACATACAATATAGATGCGTTTATTCCAGAATATGTACCAGATTTTTAAATACTTACTTCCTATAAGCAGTTTTTACATTGTAAGATGCTGCAGAATTCAGAATAGGGATGCCAAGGTCCATATAAATCTGCTTCCACACAGCTCCACTGTCAATCTGGGGAAAAAAAAAGTATTTTGGTAGCTACGGATGCACTAAAGAGGAAGTGATCAAATCATTTGAACCACCATTACTATAAATATTGCACAATGTTGTCATTCTTGTATAATACTAAGCGCTGCATCCAATCAAAGTGCATAACAAAATTCAAAAGTACAAGTACCTGAAACCTCATGGATACATAAAAAGTAATTACGGGAACCAACGTCTACTAAAATTACAGATTTAAGCCCTTTAGTTCAAAATTGCATATACAAGGGGTTTGCGAATATACTGCAGGGGACCACGAAAAGTAAAGTGGATTCCCAGAGGTATGGCAGAAGCTAAAGTAGAGACCTACCTTACTCTTTTGTGGTAGTGTGGTTGAGCAGTCAGGCTTATCAGGAGGGTAGTATTAAGCAGTTGTTGAACACTCGGGCAAGAAATGATATCACATACGCTTGTATAAAAAGTTATGTTTTTGTTTTATTTCTAGAACCAAGATTTACTTAGTAGCAGGTAAGTTCAACTCTTCATACAATGTGACTTTTCAAAACACAGTGAACACTGGTTTTGTAGGAACATTCAGATTATTTTTTCTATGGAGAAAACAATTTGTAAACTATTCAAAAATGGTTGTAATTACTTTTAGATTAGTGTTCTAGTTTGGTATGAAACACACTCCTAACAGTTTAAACACAGTACATTTGTAAGCAGGTTATCTCTTGGGAAGGCAATAGGTTACTTTTCGTGCAGTACAAGACAGTTCAAAACTTAAAAGAATCTTCATAGAAAACCACCATTCAGTCCTATGGGGAAACGAAGTTTTAAGTTTACAGGTGAGTAAAACGGTTTTAGGATTGGAGTTTTGGGGGTTATAAGGAATATGCTACTTACCAGTATGCATCTGTTCTTGGCATGAAGGGCTGCTGACATTCATATCTGTGCATAGATCGCCGCCTAGTGTTGGGTCCGGATGATTGCACATTGTTGTCCTGGAAGAGTCTTCGAAGTATCACGAGATAGGTGGCTCCTCCCCTGGACTACAGTGCGCATGGGCATCCTCTCCATCCCCAGATTGTTTTTCGCCATTGTGGCAGAGATGGAGCGTAATACTGGAAGTGATGACCATGCCTGAAAATGCTTCTGAGAGCTGCAGCTGCGACAGGCACCGGGGAGGAGGGCGGGCGATATGAATGTCAGCAGCCCTTCATGCCAAGAACAGATGCATACTGGTAAGTAGCATATTCCGTTCGAGGCATGAGGGCTGCTGAATTCATATCTGTGCATAGAATAAATAGCAGTTCCCTCCTTACTTGCGGGCGCCCGTGCCAGCTGCAGCAGTCTGAAAGAGTCCTGAGAACAACCTGACCTACAGCAGCTTGCTGTTTGGAGTGTACATCTACGCAGTAGTGTTTGGTGAATGTATGTATAGTGGTCCATGTGGCTGCTCTACATATGTCCTCTAGAGGAATATTACCCAAGAAAGCCATGGAGGCCCCCAATTTGCGTGTGGAATGCGCTCTAGGGGGGACTGTTAGCGTGCGTTTAGCTTTCTGATAACATATCTGGATACATTTAACAATCCACCTGGCTATACCTGATTTGGAGATAGGGTTGCCTTTATGTTGTGGAGAGAATGCAACGAATAGCTGTTTAGTTTTCCGAAAGTCTTTTGTCCTGTCGATGTAATACAGGAGAGCGCTTTTGACATCTAAGGTGTGCAGTGCTCTGTCTGCCACCGAATCTGGGTTAGGAAAGAAAACGGGCAGTTCAATATTTTGGTTGATGTGGAACTGCGAAACCACTTTTGGCATGAATTTAGGGTTGGTGCGAAGCACCTCTCTATTTGCGTGGATTTGCAGGTAGGGTTCCTGAATTGTGAGGGCCTGCAGCTCACTGACCCTCCGCAGGGATGTAATAGCTATGAGAAAGGCCACCTTCCAGGTGAGGAACTGTATGTCACAGGAATGGAGTGGCTCAAAGGGTGGCCCCATGAGTCTGGTGAGAACAATATTCAAGTTCCAGACTGGTGAAGGGGGGTGTCTGGGAGGGATCACTCTTTTACGGCCTTCCAAGAAGGCTTTAATGGCAGGTACCCTAAAAACGGAAAGGTGTTGCCTGTTTTGAAGGTAAGCGGCTATGGCCACGAGATGGATCCTGATAGAACTGTACGACAGGTTGCATTGGTACAGATGCAACAAGTAACATATGATGTTTTGCGTAGATGCGTCCAACGGGTTAATGTTATTGTTGGAGCAGTAAATAACAAACCACTTCCATTTGGCCGCATTGCAGGCCCTGGTAGTTGGTCGCCTCGCCTCCTTGATGATGTTCATACACTCAGGAGGCAAGTTTAGGTATCCAAACTCTATGACCTCAGGAGCAAAATCGCAAGGTTCAGCTGTTGTGGATCTGGGTGCTGAATGTCGCCATGGCTCTGCGTGAGGAGGCTGGGAGTGAGGTGCAGTCGATGGTGAGACACCACTGAAAGTTCCAGGAACGTGGTGTACCAAGCCTGCCGTGTCCACATTGGAGCAACCAGGATGGAGTGTCATGGAGTGCTGTCGCAGTTTGCGCGCCACCAGAGGTATGAGGGGGGGCTGGCGGAAAAGCGTACGCAAATTTGCCTGACCAGTTCATCCATATCGCATTGCCCTGAGACTGCGGGTGTGGGAACCTGGCGGCGAAGTTTGGGCATTTTGCGTTCTCGCTTGTGGCGAACAGGTCGATGTCCGGATGACCCCACTGCTGGAAGTACGGACGGAGAACAGACGGGTGGATCTCCCACTCGTGCATCTGATGACTGTGCCTGCTGAGCAGGTCCGCCATCTGGTTGTCGACACCCGGGAGATGCTCCGCCATGAGGAAGATGTTCCTCTGAATGGCCCACTTCCACATGCTTTGGGCTAGGTGAGACAGCTGCGGGGAGTGCGTGCCTCCCTGCTTCTGGATGTAATACATGGCGGTCATGTTGTCCGTCCAGACTAACACGACCTTGTTGCACAGGTGCAACTTGAATGCCTTCAGTGCCATGTAGATCGCCATGAGTTCCAACACATTGATATGCATCCTCTGCTGTTGCGCAGTCCATAGTCCCTGCACCGTGTAGTGGAGGACATGTGCCCCCCAACCCTGGAGAGAGGCGTCCGTCGTCAGTACTATCTGTGGTATAGGCTCCTGGAACGGTCGTCCCCTGCAAAGGTTTTGTGGGTTTCACCAATGCAGAGAGTTGTAAGCACGACCGGTCACCAACACTAGGTCTTTTAGATGTCCATGAGCCTGGTTCCATTGACGGGCTAAGCATTCCTGGAGGGGGTCGCATGTGCAGCCTCGCGTGCGGGACTATAAATATGCAGGATGCCATCATGCCGATCAGTTGCATGAAAACTTGTGCCGGGAGGGAGTGCTGAGGTTGAAACCTCCGGATGAGCGCCTGCATGCTGTTGACCCTAGCTGCGGCCGGCTGCGCCTTGGCCGACTGGGTGTTTATTGACGCCCCCGGTACTGCTGGACCTGGGCCGGCTGCAGGTGAGATTTTGCGTAGTTGAGAGAGAACCCTAGACTGTGAAGGAGGTGAATGGTCCGCGACATATCGTGGCCGCACTGTACGGCAGACCTTGCCTGGACGAGCCAGTTGTCCAGGTAGGGATACACGTGAACACCTTCCCTGTGCAGGTGCGCTGCCACAGCCGCTAAGCACTTGGTGAAAACCCTGGGAGCGGTAGTGACCCCGAATGGCAGGACTTTGAACTGGTAATGCTGACTGTTGAATATGAACCTGAGATACTTTTTGTGGCTTGGGTGAATGGGAATGTGGAAATACGCATCCTTGAGGTCCAGGGTGGCTAGGAAGTCGCCCTGACGGAGCAGCGGCAGGACTTGTTGTAAAGTTAGCATGTGAAAGTGCTCCGAGAGGATGTATTGGTTGAGGGGTCTGAGGTCTAGAATGGGCCTTAGGGACCCGTCCTTTTTTGGAATTAAGAAGTACAGGGAGTACACCCCTGCACCTCTTTCTTCGGCAGGCACCAGTGCTATGGCCCCTTTTTGCAGCATGGAGAGAACTTCTTGCTGAAATAAGTGCGAGAGCTCTGCGGACATAGGACGGCTTCTTTGGGGTATGTTGGGGGGGGGGGGGGGGGGTGTGGAGGTTAATTCTAGACAATAGCCGTAACGGATAAGTTGTCTCACCCACCTGTCTGTTGTGATGTTTTCCCAGAGTGGCAGGAACTGCTGGAGTCTCCCCCCGACAGGTGTTAGATGGTCGGGGGGCAGTGACAAGGAGTCACTGTTTGTTGGGAGTGGAGGACCTGGCGTTGTTATTGCCGCGGCCTCTCCCTTTGGCGCTGTTCCCACGGTAACCACCTCTGGTGTTTTTAGTGTATGCAGATTGCGTGTTGCCTTTGGTATACAGGGAGTGCTGTAGAGCCTGCCCTCTTGTTGCTCCCCTGTTACCGGAGCGACGAAAGGAACCGCTCCGAAACTGCTGTGACTGGACAGCCCCCATGGACTTTGCCGTCTGTGTCTTTTTTCATTTTCTCAAGTGTGGTGTCCACATCAGGTCCAAACAGGAAGTCCGGATTAACCGGCTGATTAAGAAGTGTAGTTTGGATCTCGGGTTTAAACCCAGAGATGCGCAGCCATGCGTGGCGTCGCAGCATCACGCTAGTATTGATTGCTCTCGCTGCAGTGTCCGCTGCGTCCAGTGCGCACTTGATGGACACATTGGAGATCAGTTTACCCTCTTGTATAACCATTTCCGCAGCCTCTCTGTACATATCAGGCATGTGCTGCATCAATTGCTCCAGGGTGTCGTAGTGCGCCCTGTCGTACCTAGCCAACAGGGCCTGTGTATTGGCTATTCTCCAAGTGTTAGCGGCCTGCGCCGCCACCCGCTTCCCCGATGCCTCAAAGATTTTGGACTCTTTGTCCGGAGGGGGAGCGTCTCCCGTTGATTGAGAGTTAGCCCTTTTGCGCGCGTTAGCCACCACAAGGGAGTCCAAGGGGAGCTGTCCTTTGATGTAGGTGGGGTCCACTGGAGCAGGCCTGCATTTTTTGTCGATCCGTGGATTGATAACCCTGGCTTTTGTGGGCTCTTTGAAAATGGCTGTGGCATGTTTGAGGACCCCCTTAAGCATGGGCAGTGTCTTGGTGGAGCGTTCAGAAGTGGAGAAGGTGTTGAATAAGAAGTCCTCATCCACTGGCTCAGCATGCATTTCGACGTCATGATTGAGTGCAGCGCGCTCTATTAATGCATTGAACGCTGCGGTGTCCTCAGTCGGAGATTGTTTGACATTATAGGACTGAGAGTCCGGGGTGACCTGGGGGTCATCACCTTGATCCGCTGCCCCTGACCACTGATTGGAGACATCTTGATCAGTGTGTGTACTGTAAGTGAAGCCCATTTGGCTGTAGTCTGCAGTTAAGTCCTCCTCACTTTGTGTAGGAGAATGAACAGCATGGTGTGAAAAGTCCTGAAGATGTTCAACAAGAACCGGAGAGGTGGTGGAGACCATCTTCTTTTTTAGTGGAATTTTGTAACCTTCCAAAGGGTGTTCAGGCGCGATCTTCCGCTTGTGGACGGTAAGCCTGCCCGACTCCGAGTCAATGAACAGCTTTGTTTGGTTGTCGTAAGAAGGCTCATGATAGACGACCTGTGCATGTGAGGACACCTTCGCCACCGTGGAAGCCTCCTGAGATTTTGGACGTGCAGTGGGTGGAAGGCCAAACTTTAGTGGCGTCGATCCAGCCTGCTTGGAAGCGGAAGTACCGTCTTCGCGTTTCTTCGACGCCTGAGTAGGCTGCTCGCTTGAGCGCGTCGAATCGACCTCAGTGTGCGGTGCGCCTCCGACTTTCGGCGTCGGCGATAATTTCGGGGCGACCTTTGCCGCGGCTTCGACCCTCTTAGCCAGCCCATGCCTCAGTCCCGAGAGGGGTGGCTGCAGACCTTTCCCGACAGGAAGTTCCTTGCCCTTTTCGCCATGTTTGGTAGTGGACGCAGGCACCGGCGCCGAGGCCTTCGAGGCGACGGTCTTGGTACGAGGGTCCTGCTTCGGAATCCCAGTGTCGGCGCCAACGGGTATCTTCGGCGTCGAAGGATCGACGACGGCCTTCGAGGCGGGCGTCGACGCCTAACCGACCACCATCTTGAGCAGTTTCGGTTTCGATTTCTCCTTCGACTGTTTCGGTTTCGATTTCACGGAATCGACTGATGGCTCCTTTGAAAGGGTCTTAGCCTGGCTATGATGCGGGGCTGTAGACCGAAAGGACAGATCTTGGCTAAGGCCTTTCGGCGATGCCTCAACCGGAGCGGGCTGAATGTCAATGATAGGCCCCGGAGCAGTGGGCGGACTCGGTTCACCACCGGAGTCTTCATCAACGGCCGCAAGGGCCTGTTCGTCCTCCCGTACCTCGACGACATCCTGGTCGTGGCCGAACTCCTCGTCTGGCTCGTCCATTTCGAAAGTTGAGTCATGTTCTGACGCCGGTTCCGACGTTTCTTCAGGAACGTCATCTTCCGCCTCTTCCTCATCTTGGAAGAGTTCCTCGTCCCCGGCATCGAAGATGTTTGCAAGTGCCGGAGCCGACTGTTGGGCCGACTGCCTAGCCGCGCGCCGAAGTTTGATAGTCTTTTTCGATCGGAACTTTGAGCAGGCGAAACATTTCGACTCGTCGTGGTCGGGGGACAAGCAGGTGTTGCACACTGGGTGCACATCTAAGTTCGAATATTTGGAATTACACACAGGACACCGCTTAAACGGGGTCCGTTCCATCGTCGATGTAGTCTGGGCCTGAGTCGTCGAGAGTCTTTATTCGACGCCGATCGAAGAACCGAAAGGGCCAGGCACCGAACGAAACAATACCGACGCTAAGAAAGGCCTTTTGGCCGTAGGAACAGAAAAGTACAAGTAAATAACTGGAGTAAGAGATTAGACATCCGAACCCAATGGCGGAAAAAAACAATCTGGGGATGGAGTCGATGCCCATGCGCACTGTCGTCCAGGGGAGGAGCCACCTATCTCGTGATACTTCGAAGACTCTTCCAGGACAACAATGTGCAATAATCCGGACCCAACACTAGGAGGCCATCTATGCACAGATATGAATTCAGCAGCCCTCATGCCTCGAACCCAGGATTCCCCAGTTTCAGGTTGGCACTCAAGGGGCACCACCATTGGCACTAAGGTGGCAGAGTGCAGGGTGCCAATGTTAGCCAGTAGGGCACCTTTCGTTGGGGACTGCTCACAGGCAGGCCACAAGGTCTCAGGAGCCTAGCTCCTAGGGTTAAGGTAAGGGAAAAGCGGGTCCCAGGTTGGTACCAAGTCCACACCACCAGCGGTGCAGGGGTGGCCAGGTGCAGGGTGCTCAGGACATGCCGGCAGCCCAATGCTTTGCGATGGACGCCGGTCACAGAAAAGGACTGCAGGCTGGAGCCAGAAGACTGGGTGAAGGGAACGAACGACTGGAGGATGAACTTGAAGTGTAGCTGGACACCAGGACACAGTCGGTTGGGCACGTCAGGAGTTGTGGGTGCAGGGGTGTGTTTTCAGGTCAGATTCTTCTCATCGGTTCCAGTCGTGGGGACCCTTCGAGTTGAGGCTGCAGGTGTGGTGGAGGTGGTCATCTAACGCTGGCACTCACGTCAGGATCGCTGGGGGGACCTCGCCGGGGTGTTGGGCCACTCTGACTCAGGCTGTGGCCCTCGGGTGCAGAGTGGTGAGGACTCGCGGATCTGGCTGGATCTGGAATCCTGGGTTAGTGTTGGACAAATCCGGTGTCTACGGCAGATCAGAGTTCTTTTTAGAAGGCAGGTCAGGTCCCCATGGATCTTGGAGGCTGCTGGCTGCAGCACAAGTCAGGTTCAGCTCGCAGGAGTTTAGAGCAGGAGAGAGGCCGGTAGGGCTGGTGCCAAAGCAGCTTTCCTCATCGTCCTCTTCTATATCACAGCTCTTCGGTCTTGTTCTTGTCACGTCGAATCTGAAGAGGGTGCCCCTAAATACTAGATTTAGGGGCTTTACAGGGGTGTGCAGGTTGGGACCAATGAGTCCCTTCCCTGGAATCTACACCAAGTATGCCACCCTCCAGTGGGAGGGGGGGAAGGAGTCTCTTGCTGATTGGAGGGGTGCCCCCATCTACACGATGGTGGGGAATGAGATGTGTGCTTCACCTCGCCTCCCCCACCAGAGGGGTGGGGTTGGCAAACGTTTGCACACCTCCCTTCCTGGCTAGGTTTTCCCGCCTGTTTTCGCAAGGCTGGGAGTGGCTAACAAAGGCAGAAGGCCTTTCTAGCTCCCTCTTAGAGGACCCTGCCCATCCTGGGGGAGGAAGCATGACACCTTTGTTCCCGGACCCAGAGAGCAGAGGGCTTTCAACCCAGGGACCCAGAAACCTGCTGGGGGTGGCAGATGCCTGGGAGCCAGTCAGAAACCACAACAGAGTTGGTTGTTTTTCAGGGGGCATCTCGAAGAAGCCCTCTGTGTGCATTTTTCATTAAATTCAAACATTAGCATCAGTGTGGGTTTAATGTGCGGGATGTTTGATACCAAACATCCCAGACTTCAGTAAAGCCATCATGGAGCCGTAGGGTTTGTGTTGACAAACTCCCAGCCCTTCTACTCAAAATGGCTTCACTGTACTTGCAATGTCTGTGAATGGCACAGACACTGTAGGAGCATATGGCTCTTGCAGCCATGACCTCACCTGGATATAGTGCACCCTGCCTTTAGGGCTATAATGCCTGCCAGAGGGATGACTTACCCATGCCACAGGCAGTGTTGGTAGGCATGACACACAGGAATGTGTGCCATGCCAACTCTATGGTTTGGTCTGCACCGAAACACCCAGTTTGCACTGGCAGGGTGGGGATGTTAATGTGAGAGGTCTGGGAGGGTTGCATAATACATGCTACAGCCCTCAGAGGCCTTCTCTGGTCACAAGGTCCTTGGTACCAGGGGTAACTTTTACAATAGACTTATAGGTGGCCCAAATGTGTACCAAATAGAGGATACAAAGGTACAGTTTTAGGAAAGCAAACAGGTGCTGGGGCCTGGTTAGCAGGTTCCTGTACACACAGTCAAGTTGGCATCAGATATCTGGCAAAATGATAGGGGTAACCATGCAAAAAGGGGCACTTTCCTACAAAAGAAGTTTGAGAATAGACTGGTTTTATTAACAAAGACTTTATGGGACCACTCAAAGTCAACACTTCATTTGTCCCTAGAGATTGATAGAAAAACAGTGAAAAGAAAGGAGAGCAGGGATTAAAAAAGAACCTGTAACAGTGAGATAAAGGGACAGGGGGTCTTGTGGTGGATGAAAGAGGCATCAGGTGGAATCAAGACTATCAACCTTGGTAGTAGGCACCCCAAATATCCATTTTGGCTTCGGACCAAAACGTTGAACCCAGCACTAATTGTTGGGCAAATTAAGCACTGGTTAGAAAGCCTCTACTCCACTTCCCCACCCAGTGCTGAAAATACAAACGTCATTTAAGTGCCTGCATGTGCCACCAAGCATGGGGAACCAGCAAAATGCAAGCAGCAAGCAGACCCGATGGTGCCGATAGGATAACTTCCACCCGAAATGTCAGGATCATAAACTCAACATCTCTGGCTCGTTGAGGAAGAGGTAAGCCCTTGTGATACACAGTGCCCTGCATCTCCTCTTTATGGTAGCCCAGCTGAGGGAGCTAGAGGTAAGGCTTGGGGAGTTGGATTGCAAATCCCAGGTCAAAGAGCACTGTGCTCGTGATCTGAACATAGTTGGACAGCTACAGCAAGACATCTTCAGCTGGCAATAATCAAAGTACAGAACATAGACAAATCCTCAACCTGTGAAGACTCACCACAACAATCAGCATGGCCTTTGTGAAAATACAATGGGCTGATATTAGCCCAAATAGAAAGGCCATCAACTGATAATGGGTGGAGCCCACTACAAAATATAAGTCCTTAGTTGTGGATGAGTTTTCACAATCCAGAGCCCAATCCTCTAAAGACTGAAATCCTTCTCATCTATCCTCCAGAGAGCTCATTCCAAATCCACTCATGGCTTGACTCTCTTACCAAATAGGATTACAAACCTAAACTAAAACCCAAAATAGCTCTTTGCTTAGCACTTAAGATACAAACTTCACGCTTACATAAATGCAGTGGCAATCAAACCCAAAAAAAACTGCAGCACACCTCAAATGTTTATGCAATTGTTGATCTGATCAGGTCTTGAATTCTGAATTGCTGTGCTTATTCTTAAATTACATCTGGCTCCTATGGAGGCACTTTTCTTTGCATAAGCAAGACTTGTCACATTAGTGGAACATTCCAAACATCACAACATCCCTTGCAACTCTTTCATAGAAAATAAGTTATGGAGAGCTAGTTAAAAAATTGCCATGCACTGTGGTTCCCCTGAGACACCAAGTATAATAGCTTATCCATTTTGGTTGGGGAGTGTGGAAATTGCCACCTGCAAAGTACTGAATCAAACAAAAAGGTATTTATAAAAAAATATATGTTTATTTTCTACTAGTACTACCAATTAACCCACTGCAAACTCAATCTAGGGCTCCAATTGTTCACCATTTGCTATTGTAATTTATATATAGCATGTAAAGTGCTCAGACAACCCTGGGTCTTGTATGTACTTTTAAAAAAGCATGTACATTTTTATTATTGAAAATGCTTTTTATTTCTAGCATGGAGGAGGAGATTTCTACCTTATACAACACCTTTTGCATTTTAGCATTGATTCACCTCCGGTTAATGAAGCAGTGGTGGGGAAAACGTATTCAGCTAATCAGTAACACTTTTAATGGAAGCTAGGGAGCAGGGAGGATGAAGCGGTTTTATGGAGTACATGGCACAAGAACTCTCCCAAACCGAAATCCAAACATATATATATATATATTTAAAAAACATTTTTTTTAAATATATATATATATATATATATATATATCTATACTAATATAATAAAGAGAGCCCAAACCTTTGAGGCGGGTAATCTCAGGAACCACAGCACCAATCACAACACCCAATACAGCGTTGGAAAGGGCAGTTGCAGCAGAAGGACATAGGCTTTGCAGACGCCCACCATATACATTTAAAAGGTGAAAGAACCGTGCCAGCAAAGTAGTCCCTTGTGGGCGTGTCTGCGTTGTGCTGTGGGCGTGTGCTGGGAGTGTGACTAACGCTGGGGGCGTGTGGTACGTTCCGCCCTTCATGCCATGTCTCATATCGTGTGCTGTGGGCATGTGCGGGATTACAGAAAAAAAAGCGAGCCTTGTGCCCAATATTTCATTGTTTTTTCTTCCCAGGTTCTGTACATTCCAGCTCCGGGTGTCCACCTTGCTCCCTTTAAATACCCCCCACCCCATAATCATAACCCACCCTTACTCCTTAAAATACCCCAACACCCTTAAACACTAACCCATCTTAATCCTATAAATATACCCTGTACCCCAAAACCCAAACCTATCCCTAAACCCTAAAATTACCCCTGTACCCCAAACATAGCCCTGAACCCTAAAAATACCCCTGTACCTCAAAACCCAAACCTAGCCCTAAAAATATCCCTGTACCCCAAAACCCAAACCTAGCCCTGAACACTAAAAATACCCCTGTACCCCAAAACCTAGCCCTGAACCCTTAAAATACCCCTGTACCCCAAAACCCAAACCTAGCCCTGAACCCTTAAATACCCCTGTACCCCAAAACCCAAACCTAGCCCTGAACCCTTAAATACCCCTGTACCCCAAAACCCATACCTAAACCCTAAAACTACCCCTGTACCCCCTAACCCAAAACTATATCTGAACCCTTAAAATACCCAAACACCCCAAAACATATACCTCAGTACCCCAAAACATATACCCCTATACCCATACTTACCTTATTCAAACATTTTTAAAAAACATGCTTTTACCATTCATGCATTTATAACGAATTTCGTTGTAAATGTATGCGTGGTAAAAGCATATAAAATGTAATGCCATGCGTTCTAATGGCATGGTACTTTCGTAGTGAAAGTATGCGGAGTGATGGTATGTGGAAAGCAAGTTGCGGAATAATGGGTGTTAACCCTACCCCGGTAAGTACATGGGTGGCACGGCGGCTCACATCCCCAGCAACATACTCATATTTTTTCACCACCGATTTGAAAAATGCACAGGTCTTTCTCATTGATGGCCAGCACAGACATACACTTCAAGACACACCTCCCACCACAAGTTCTAGAATTGCGAACTTTAGAGCTGGGGAGCTATGTTCGAATCTCGGCATCAGCTCAACATCCTGTGATTCCAGACAAATCTCTTTGTCTCCCCGTGCCTACCACAAATGAATGTGTTCTTCTGTAATGTAAATTGTGCTCATTCCATGTTGTCGAGTTTGCGCTATATAATATTGCAAGGAAAAATAAAGTAGGGAAACTCAAGTTCACACACTACTGAACGCGCACTATTAAGTGCATCAGCAGTACACTGTGAATCAGAGCGTTTAACAGGCCTGTCACAGATAAGAAATGCTATCAGAACGAAATCCTACAAAACAATACACTACTGGCCGGCAGCAATTCATACCAGGACAACGTCGGGACGGGGTATGTGTGTATATATATATATATATATATATATATATATATATATATATATATATGTATATATATATGTATATATATATATATATGTATATATATATATATATATATATATATATATATATATATATATATATATATATATATATATATATATATATATATATATATATATATATATATATATATATATATATATATATATATATATATATATATATATATATATATATATATATATATATATATATATATCCACAGCTTTGGCTCCAAACTCATAGTCCAATGGCGCTCTTGTCACCGGTGCCGACTACAAAGCAGAGCCCCGCTTTCATGTAATCTCCAAAAGCTATCAGCCGATAGCGCAAGTCAGCACACAACAAAGGATATGTTTCCCAAATTATCACGGTTTATTTTCAGAAAGCAGCATTCATCGCACAACACCAACGCGTTTCGCAACCCACTGTTGCTTGATCACGGTAGGGATACAATGTTACGGTTCTCTTTTGTATTTTTAGAAAAAAACGCCTCAACAAAACATAATGCTGATCTCACTTCCTGTCCCACGACAGGAAGTAACCTGGGAATTGTAGTTTTTATAAAAACAAAGTGTCTTGGTTGGGAAAAGCGATGTTATTATATAACACTTGCATTGTTACAATGTATATAACATTTCAGATGTATAATCATAACCTGGCATTCCATACGTCTAACTTAAATTTTATAAACATTGAAGGGTAATGCCTACGCTCTGAGTGTGTTAATCGATTGAACACACGAAGGACACAAGGAAGGGGGTTTAATGCCCTCTGGTGGGCAAAGTAATTTTAACATAGGGTGTGAAATAGAGCTCTCTGGTGAGCAAATATGCTGAATTGCACACTGATCAAGGCCCTCTAGTGGGCTAATGGTCATCATATAAATACCCCTTCAGTTGTATTCATTGTTACCTCATTTGGTTATAGACTGTTTTGTTACCCCAACATAAATCCATATATTCTCGTATTCTCTACCAGTTATTATATCATTATTCATTCATAATGCACACAAGAGGGTACGCTGTTCCATGATGTTCAAACCCATTCCCACTCACATACATATTTTCATTAAACTTGTCTTCTATTAGTCTCTATTTCTTATTGCAAAGAAATTATTCCGATACACAAACAGTTCTCAAATTGTCCACTTAATCATAAATGTACATAGAGTTCCTCACTCTGATTTAAACCCCCAAGGGCTCATCGTTCGGAAGTTTAGAATTTGTCTAGATTCTCTACATCTAAGTTGTTTCTCCTGATCTCCGCCCCTTTCGTGTGGCAAGACACATTCCAGTGCATATGTTTTCAAGAGTTTCCAGTCACTATTGTGCATCAACTCCATATGTTTCGCGACAGCATTGTTTTTGTCTTTATTTACTGTGGCTCTAATATGCTCCAGGATACGTAATTTGAATTGTTTCTTCGTACTCCCAATATATTTTAGTGCGCATGGGCATTCGATTACATATACCACGTGCGTGCTTGTACAGTCTATCAATTGGTTGATCTTCCACAATTTTTTGTTAGGTAACATTGCTTCTTTTTTGTTGATGGCAATTTGGCAGACCTTACACCGTTGGCATTTGATGAATCCTTTCGTATTCATCCATTGGATTCCCTTTTTCTTTTTGGTTCTGTCCTGGAAGTGGCTCTGTATCAATCTGTCTCTAAGGTTTTTGGCTCGGCGATATGTAACTAGCGGGTGATTGCCCATTATCTTATCCACTGTTTGGTCTAATTGCAATAATTTCCAGTTCTTTCTCAGAGTATTAACAATTTGTTTAGATTCTCTCGTATAGTCCAGTATCAATCTCACTTTTCTTTCATTCGGCGCTTTGTTTTGGGTGGTGTTTAATGCTGTTTTTTAGTTATCAGAGCATCTTTTCGTTCTTTTTGGTTTGCTCTTAGCCATCCTTTTTCGATAATAGCTTTGTGGTATCCTCTGGTTTTGAACCTTTGAGCCATGTTCTTGCTTTTTGATTCCCATTCTTTTTCTTCTGAGCATATTCTTCTTACCCTCAAAAACTCCCCATACGGTATATTCTCCTTAACAGAGGGTTTATGGAAGCTGTCGAAGTGTAAAATTGAGTTGGTAGCCGTATCTTTTCTATGGAGTGTTGTCTCCACCTTGTTGTTTTGGATATAGATTTCTGTGTCAAGAAAAATTGCTCTGTCTTTACTGATATGGTATGTAAAGTGAATGTTTGGAGTAGAGGAATTAAGAATCTGGAAATAGTTCTCAAATTCCAAGGCTGTTCCTTCCCAAATTATCAGAAGATCGTCTATGTATCTGATCCATTTGGCTATTTTTTCCACAAAAAAATCATTATCAGCGTGCCAAGCAATCTGTTGTTCCCACCACCCCATTGTGAGACATGCATACGCTGGGCTGAATGAGAAACCCATGGCACAGCTATGGATTTGTTGGTAAATTTCATCTCCGAATAGAAATACATTTTGGGTTAGGCACATCTCCATGTCAATCAGCATCTGATTATGTTGATTGAATTGAATATTCCGTTCTTTCAAAAAGAAAGCACAGGCCTTCAAACCAATGTCGTTGTCAATATTTGTGTACAGAGACACAACATCCATTGTAACCAATAGATAGTTAGTTTGCCATGGTAGGTCATCTAGTTGTTTCAGGAGGTCTGTTGTGTCACGTAAGTAAGAGCTTAAGCTGGTAACAAACGGCATAAGGAAAAAATCAATATAGTTTGCAATTGGCTCCATTAGGGACCCTTTCGATGACACAATGGGTTTCCCTGGTGGTTTTAGTGGGTTCTTGTGCACTTTCGGTAGAAAGTAAATTGTAGCCATTTTGGGATGATCAGTGCACAAAAATTTCCTTTCATCTGTGTCAATTAGATTTTGATTATTCCACATTTTAAGTTTTTGATCCAGTTTTTCTTTAAATACAAAAGAGAACCATAACATTGTATCCCTACCGTGATCAAGCAACAGTGGGTTGCGAAACGCGTTGGTGTTGTGCGATGAATGCTGCTTTCTGAAAATAAACCGTGATAATTTGGGAAACATATCCTTTGTTGTGTGCTGACTTGCGCTATCGGCTGATAGCTTTTGGAGAAATATATATATATATATACACACACTAATATAATAAAGAGAGAGCCCAAACCTTTGAGGCGGGTAATCTCAGGAACCACAGCACCAATCACAACACCCAATACAGCGTTGGAAAGGGCAGTTGCAGCAGAACGACATAGGCTATGCAGACGCCCACCATATACATTTAAAAGGTAAAAGACCTGTGCCAGCAAAGTAGTCCCTTGTGGGCGTGTCTGCGTTGTGCTGTGGGTGTGTGACAAACGCTGGGGGCGTGTGGTACGTTCTGCCCTGCATGCCATGTCTCATATAGTGTGCTGGGGGCGGGGGCGTGTGCGGGATTACGGAAAAAAAGTGAGCCCAATATTTCATTGTTTTTTCTTCCCAGGTGTCCACCCTGCTCCCTTTAAATACCCCCCCCTCCCATAATGATAACCCACCCTTACTCCTTAAAATACCCCAACACCCTTAAACACAAACCTATCTTAACCCTATAAATATACCCAGTACCCCAAAACACAAACCTATCCCTAAACCCTAAAAATACCCCTGTACCCCAAAACCCAAACCTAGCCCTGAACCCTAAAAATACCCCTGTACCCCAAACCTAGCCCTGAACCCTTAAAATACCCCTGTACCCCAAACCTAGCCCTGAACCCTTAAAATACCCCTGTACCCCAAACCTAGCCCTGAACCCTTAAAATACCCCTGTACCCCAAAACCCAAACCTAGCCCTGAACCCTTAAAATACCCCTGTACCCCAAACCTAGCCCTGAACCCTTAAAATACCCCTGTACCCCAAAACCCAAACCTACCCCTGAGCCCTAAAAATACCCCTGAACCCCAAAACCCAAACCTAGCCCTGAACCATAAAAATAACCCTGTACCCCAAAACCCAACCCTACCCCTGAACCCTACAAATACCCCTATACCCCAAAACCCAAACCTACCCCTGAACCCTACAAATACCCCTATACCCCAAACCTAGCCCTGAACCCTAAAAATACCCCTGTACCCCAAAACCCATACATATCCCTAAACCCTAAAACTACCCCTGTACCCCCTAACCCAAAACTATACCTGAACCCTTAAAATACCCAAACACCCAAAAACATATACCTCAGTACCCCAAAACATATACCCCTATACCCATACTTACCTTATCCAAACATTAAAAATAAAACATGCTTTTACCATTCATGCATTTATAACGAACTTCGTTGTAAATGTTTGCATGGTAAAAGAATATAAATTGTAATGCCATGCGTTCTAATGGCATTGCGGAGTCATGGTACTTTCGTAATGAAAGTATGCGGAGTGATGGTATGCGGAAAGCAAGTTGCGGAATAATGGGTGTTTACCCTCCCCGGTGGTGGCTCACATCTCCAGCAACATACTCATATATTTTCACCACTGATTTGAAAAATGCACAGGTCTCTCTCATTGATGGCCAGCATCGACATACACTTTTAGACACACCTCCCGCCACAAGTTCTAGAATTGCGAACTTTAGAGCTGGGGAGCTATATTCGGATCTCGGCATCAGCTCAACATCCTGTGATTCCAGGCAAATCTCTGTCTCCCCGTGCCTACCACAATGCAAATGCTACTTACCAGTATGCATCTGTTCTTGGCATGTAGGGCTGCTGACATTCATATCTGTGCATAGATCGCCGCCTAGTGTTGGGTCCGGATGATTGCATATTGTTGTCCTGGAAGAGTCTTCGAAGTATCACGAGATAGGTGGCTCCTCCCCTGGACTACAGTGCGCATGGGCATTGACTCCATCCCCAGATTGTTTTTAGCCATTGTGCCAAGATGGAGTGAAACTCAGTGAATGATGACCATGCTATGAGAATATATGTGAATACTGCAGCTGCTACAGGCGCAGGGGAGGAGGGTGGGCGATATGAATGTCAGCAGCCCTACATGCCAAGAACAGATGCATACTGGTAAGAAGCATTTGCAGTTCGAGGCATGTGGGCTGCTGAATTCATATCTGTGCATAGAATACATAGCAGTCCCTCCATTAGCGGCGGCCGCCCGTGCCAGCTGCAGCAGTTTGAAAAAGTGTCTTGAGAACAGCCTGCCCTACAGCTGCCTGCTGTTTGGAGTGCACGTCTACACAGTAATGCTTAGTAAATGTGTGTGTGGTAGACCATGTGGCTGCTCTACATATGTCCTCTAAGGGAATGTTTCCAAGGAAAGCCATAGAGGCCCCCAACTTTCTGGTGGAGTGGGCTCTTGGTGGAATGGTAAGAGTGCGTTTTGCCTTTGCATAGCAGATTTGAATACATTTCACGATCCGCCTTGCAATACCAGCCTTGGAAATAGGGTTACCTTTGTGATGTGGCGCAAAGGCAACAAAAAGCTGCTTAGTCTTTCTAAAATCCTTGGTCCTATCAATGTAATACATTAGGGTCCGTTTAACGTCAAGGGTGTGGAGCATCCGCTCCGCCAGTGACTCTGGATTTTGAAAGAACACCGGCAATTCAATGGTTTGGTTGATGTGGAACTGAGACACAACCTTGGGTAGAAATTTAGGGTTAGTGCGGAGCACTACCCTGTTTGAATGAACTTGGAAGAAAGGCTCTTGGATTGTGAGGGCTTGCAGTTCACTAACCCTCCGTAGCGATGTAATTGCTACCAGGAAAGCCACTTTCCATGTCAAGAACTGAATCTCGCAGGAATGTAGTGGCTCAAAGGGAGGACCCATCAGTCTTGTAAGAACCACATTGAGGTTCCATTCAGGAGCTGGTGGAGTCCGAGGCGGAATGACTCTTTTGAGGCCTTCCAGAAATGCTTTGATGGCAGGCACCTTGAAAAGTGAAAGGTGCTGTCTATTTTGGAGGTATGCGGCCATCGCAGACAGGTGAATGCGAATGGAAGTATAGGCCAGATTACACTTGTATAGATGGAACAGGTAACAGATGATGTTTTGAATAGAAGCATCTAGCAGATCAATGTTGTGGTTTGCACAATAGATGACAAACCGCTTCCATTTTGCCGCATAACAGGCTCTAGTAGTGGGCTTCCTAGCCTCCCGAATGATGTCCATGCAATTGGGAGGAAGGTTGAGGTAGCCAAACTCTAGGACTTCAGGAGCCAGATCGCCAGGTTGAGCTGTTGCGGGTCTGGGTGCTGAATGTCGCCATGGCTCTGCGTCAGAAGGCTGGGTGTGACATGTAGCCTTTGATGCGGTACCACGGACAGTTCCAGAAACGTGGTGTACCATGTTTGGCGAGCCCAAGTTGGAGCAACCAGGATGAGAGTCATCGAGTGCTGCCTGAGTTTGCGTGCCACCAGCGGAATCAGAGGTGCTGGGGGGAAAGCGTACGCAAATTTGCCTGACCAGTTCATCCATATCGCATTGCCCTGCGACTGTGGGAACCTGGCGGCAAAGCTTGGGCATTTGGCGTTTTCCTTTGTGGCGAACAGGTCTATCTCTGGATGACCCCACCTTAGGAAGTACGGGTGGAGTACTGAAGGATGTATCTCCCACTCGTGCATTTGGTGGCTGTGCCTGCTGAGTAGGTCCGCCATCTGATTGTCCTTGCCTGGGAGATGCTCCGCCATGAGGAAGATGTTCCTCTGAATGGCCCACTTCCACATGCTCTGAGCCAGATGAGACAGCTGCGGAGAGTGTGTGCCTCCCTGCTTCTGAATGTAGTACATGGCCGTCATGTTGTCCGTCCGGATCAACACGACCTTGTTGCACAGGTGTACTTTGAATGCCTTTAAGGCCATGAAGATCGCATCAGTTCCAGAACATGGATGTGCATCTTCCTTTGCTGTTGCGTCCATAGTCCCTGCACCGTGTATTGGAGTACATGCGCTCCCCATCCCTGGAGAGAAGCGTCCGTTGTCAGGATAATCTGTGGCACAGGCTCTTGAAACGGTCGGCCCTTGCAAAGGTTTTGTGGATTCCACCAATGCAGAGAGTTGTATGCCCGACCGCTCACCAACACTAGGTCTTTAAACTGGTTGTGAGCCTGCGTCCACTGACGTGCTAAGCACTCCTGAAGCGGACGCATATGTAGTCTCACGTGCGGAACAATGGAGATGCAGGAGGCCATCATGCCTATCAACTGCATGAACACTCTTGCTGGAAGCGAGTGTTGAGGTCTGAATTTTTGGATCAGCGATTGAATGCTGTTGACTCTCACTGAATTTGGCTGTGCTGTGGCCGCCAGAGTGTTTATGGTAGCACCCAGATACTGCCGTATGTGGGCGGGCTGGAGATGGGATTTTGGGTAATTCAGTGAGAACCCCAGATCGTGCAGAAGGTGAATGGTGTGGGACACGTGGTCGGCGCACTGCTGGGCCGACTTTGCCTGAATGAGCCAGTCGTCCAGATAGGGGTAGACGTGGATGTTTTGACGTCTCAGATGCGCCGCCACAGTCGCTAGGCACTTTGTGAAAACCCTGGGTGCCGTGGTGACCCCAAAAGGCAAAACCTTGAACTGGTAGTGCTGGTTTTGGATGGTGAACCCGAGGTATTTTCTGTGTGAAGGATGTAGTGGAATGTGGAAGTACGCATCCTTCAGGTCCAGAGTTGCTAGGAAGTCCCCTTGCCGAAGCAGTGGGAGAACCTGCTGCAGCGTGAGCATATGGAAATGTTCTGATAGGATGTAAAAATTGAGCGGCCTGAGGTCTAGGATGGGCCTGAGGGATCCGTCCTTCTTTGGAATCAGAAAGTACAGGGAGTAAACTCCTGCACCTCTTTCCTCCAGGGGCACGAGCTCTATTGCCCCTTTTTGCAGCATGACGTTGACTTCTTGCTGCAACAAGTGCAAGTGCTCGCTGGACATAGGACGGTTTTTTGGGGGTATGTTGGGTGGAGTGGATGTGAGCTCCAGACAATAACCGTATTGGATAAGTGTTCTGACCCACCTGTCCGTGGTAATGGACTTCCACATGGGCAGGAACTGCTGGAGTCTCCCCCCGACCGGTGTTGCGTGGTCGGGGGGCAGTGACAAGGCGTCACTGTTTGTTGGCGGTGGAGGACCTGGAGCTGTTCCAACGTCCTCTGCCTTTGACGTGGTTGCCACGGTATCCACCCCGACCTTTGTTGGTATAAGAAGTTTGGGTGTTGCTTTTGTAGAATTGCGTTGACTGTGAAAGTTGACCCCTTGAGGTGCCTCTAGTATTGGAGCGACGAAAGGAACCACCCCGAAACTGCTGGGACTGCAAGGCACCCATAGACTTCGCAGTGTCGGTGTCCTTTTTCATCTTCTCGAGTGTGGTATCAACCTCGGGGCCAAACAGGTGGTCTGGGTTGACCGTCTGGTTCAAGATGGTAGTTTGAATGTCCGGCTTGAACCCGGATATCCTTAGCCATGCATGTCTACGAAGCAGAACGCTAGTGTTAATTGCTCGCGAGGCGGTGTCAGCCACGTCCAGAGCGCACTTAATTGAAGCATTGGTGATAAGCTTCCCCTCCTATATCAACATTTCTGCTGCTTCTTTATACTGATCGGGTAAGTGCTGTAAAAGGGTCTCTAGAGTATCATAGTGTGCACTGTCATAACCCGCTAGTAGCGCCTGTGTGTTGGATATGCGCAGCCACCCTTTTCCCAGAAGCCTCAAATACTTTTGATTCCTTGTCTGGGGGAGGAGCATCACCCGTAGTTTGTGAGTTGGCTCGTTTGCGTGCATTGGAGACAACCAGGGAATCCAGAGGCAACTGTCCTCTGATATAAGTAGGATCAGTGGGCGCTGCCTTGTACTTCTTGTCGATACGTGGGTTGATGACTCTTGCCCGGGTGGGCTCCTTGAACACCTCAGCCGCATGTTTCAACGCCCCTTTTAGCATTGGCAGAGTCTTTACAGTTTTTTCAGAGACAGAAAAGGTGTCAAAGAGGAAGTCGACGTCCACTGGGTCGGCATGGAGATAGACATCGTGATTGGCTGCAGCCCTTTCAATGAGGGCATTGAAAGCTGCAGAGTCCTCTGTTGGGGAAGTTTTGGCTGAGAAAAGCTGAGGCTCCTGCCCCGAATGCGGGTCCCCAGGATCGCCACCTGCAGACCATGGTTCAGTCACATCCTCTGGGTCTGAGTAGACGGGATAGCTATACTCATCCTCGTCGTTGCCGTCACCCTCCTCTACATGGGAATGAGTGGGTGAAAGTTCTTGTCCCTGTGGTGATACGGGCTCCATAGAGGCAGAGGCACCAGCAGAGTCCATCTTTTTCTTGAGTGGAATTTTGTAATGCTCTAATTGTGGTTCAGGGGTAATCTTTCTCTTGAGGAGAGAGAGCTTGCCCGTGTTGGCGTCGATGAAAACTTCCTGACGCTCCTCTTCTGCCAGTGTTCGTTGCCGTGGGCTTGGAACCACTAACGATGGCTTCGGCGTCGAAGACACCTTCACGGGCACTCCGGCCCCTGATTTTGCTGTGAAAGCTTTTGGCGCCGTCTTTGGTGGCAAAGTGAAAAGAATAGGCGTCGGCGCCTTCACCGGTTTTTCTAGAGACTTGGGCGGCACAGGGTCCTGTGGTTCGACTGCAGCGGCCCCCTCCCTAATACGTTGAAGGGACTCCGTAACCTTCTTAGTGAACGAGGCGGAGGGACGCACCGGTTCGAGAGAGTCTTTTGAAGCTGGTTTTGGGGTGGCGACCGATGACGCGCTCTTCGGAGTCGACGCCGTTGCCCCCTTGGCCTTGTCGAGTGGAAGCGAGGCAGTGAGGGACTTGGGTTCGTCCTGCCGCTTCTTCGGGTCGAGAGTGGACTTCTTATGGTCGTCGACCTGCTTCTTGGGATCGAGTCGACTCTTATGTGCGTCGACCGCCTTCGGCGCCGATGCAGCTGCGTCGGTCCCTTTAACCTTTGGCTTCGATACAGTAGCCTTCGGGTCGGCCATTTTGGCGGGGTTCTTGAGCTCGACGGCCATCTTAGATTTCTTCGGCGCCGAGGCCTCCGAAGTCTTCGACCCGACCAGCGTGATCCGCGCTTTCGGTTTCGATATGTCTGGCGTCGAGACCGTTGGTTTCACTTTCGGTTTTGGCAGTACCGTGAGTGGCGCCGTATGAATGTCCGTGGCCGGGCCGGAAGGCGGAGCCGTGGGACGGGTATCAAGGTTTTGGGTAAGGCCCGAAGGCGATCCCTCGACCTGGGCCTCATAATGGTGGCTGGCCCCTGAGTCAGTCTGAGGAAGCTCCTCGTCCGAGCTATCCTCTACGGTGGCAAGGGCCCCGTCGTCGTCCCCTACCTCCTTGACGACTTCATCGAAATCCTCGTCTTCTGCGTCGTAGTCGTCCTCGACCTCCGACGCTGGGTTAGATTCTGTGATCTCCTGGATAGTGTCGTCCCCGACATCCTCCGCGTCGAAGATGTCTGTAGGAGGTGGTGCCGATCGCTGGGCCTCCAGGCGCGCAGCTCGACGGAGCTTGAGTGTTTTCTTGGACCGGAACTTGGAACAGGCCATACACTTGGCCTCGTCGTGGTCCGGCGACAAGCACTTATTGCACACCGGGTGTACATCGATATGCGGATACTTCGAGGCACACACCGGGCACCGTTTAAATGGACTTCGTTCCATGATGGAAGAGGTTGGAGCGTCGAGTAGGCCCGTCCGCGCCGAAAGCACGCGGAAGGGCAGTGTTGTTTCGGAGCCGAGGAAATTACGAACCCGAGCGATAGACAATACCGACGCAAGTCCTAAAGACCTTTTGGTCTCAAGCAAAGTAAGTTAACAACTATCGATTCCGACAGAGGGAACCGAAACACATCCGAACCCAATGGCGGAAAAAAACAATCTGGGGATGGAGTCGATGCCCATGCGCACTGTAGTCCAGGGGAGGAGCCACCTATCTCGTGATACTTCGAAGACGCTTCCAGGACAACAATGTGCAATCATCCGGACCCAACACTAGGCGGCGATCTATGCACAGATATGAATTCAGCAGCCCACATGCCTCGAACATGAATGTTCTTCTGTAATGTAAATTGTGCTCATTCCATGTTGTCGAGTTCGCGTTGTATAATATTGCAAGGAAAAATAAAGTAGGGAAACTCAAGTTCACACACTACTGAACGCGCACTATTAAGTGCATCAGCAGTGCACTGTAAATCGGAGCGTTTCACTGGCCTGTCACAGATAAAAAATGCTATCAAAACGAAATCCTACAAAACAATATACTACTGGCTGGCAGCAATTCATACCCGGACAACGTCGGGACGGGCTGCTAAATATATATATATTCACTGAAAAAACCATAGGTTTCACACCAGTTATAGTTAGCTGGAAATTTTACTGACATAAAACCATTGAAATTCCCACGTTATAGTTAGTTGGACTCACTATAACTTGCGCCCCTGCAATGCACTGCTGATGACGTCACATATTACATCACTCATGACATCACTGATGACACCATCCAGTGAATGTGTGTCTTTCTGAAAAATAAATGTTTTATATATGTATACGTAAAGGTCGATGGAAAAATAAATGTTTAAATAAGTATCTAAATGGATGTTTTTAAAAAAAAATTGATTGGTTAACTTAGTTGTAACTTAGATGTAATCTTAGTGAATACATATATTAGCGAGTAATGTTTAAATATTAAATATATGTATCAGTGTTTCACTTTGTATAGAAGTGGCTGCATGGGTTGGTGAGTAGCTACATGTGTGTGTATATGGGTTATTGGGTGTTTTTTTTAGTATCAGTAGGAGTGTCTGTATGGTTTGGTGGGGGTAATACTTAGCACATAGATGCATCAATGACTGACTCACTGTTTGTATGTGTTTTGAAGACAGCATATGTGCAGGACTGTATGGGTGGATGAGTGTGTATATGTGTGTGTTAGTGAGTGAATGACTGTCTCACTAGTGTCTTTATCAGTAACAACATGTTTTAATCTAGTATATATGAGTATTGATGTATATATGTGAGAGAGAGAGATTGCAAGAGTTCCTGTTTAAATAAGTATGTGTTTCTATAAGTGATTGTTTAAGAGAGTAAGTATGTGTAAGTTTCCTTAGAAGTAAGATGGTAGTGTGTGTATAGCTGTATATGCAAATAAATTGATGTTCAATAGTTTATTTGCATGTGTGAGTATGTGTGTGAGTAACTTTTGTATGACTGTCGGTGTGTAACAGGATGTATAGCTGTATCATTTTTCTTTGCCCCGCGGGGCCCTTTTATGGCCCCCACATCAAACAAACCTAGGGGGTCAGGGGGGATCTACCCTGCCCCCTTTTGGTCATTTCCCCCTTTGTTTTTGCCACCTCTTGTGTCTCGATCCTACCGAGACACAAGATGGCGGCCGCTCCGGACTGTTTGGAATGTTGACAGACACCCGAGAGCCAATCAGCTTTCCGCTCGCGAACTCGCGTAGCGTGCTGGAGCGCGCCCCGGTGCGCGTACAAGGGCGCATTTGTAGATATATATTTTTTTTTAACCTAAATTACTCAAAATCAACTGGGGCACATATCTTGAGACATAGCAAAGGCACATCGGGCTACCAGTCCCTACAATTTTGCCAAGTTTGGGCTAAAAGTGAGTCCAACCGCCCTATGGAAATTAACATGGGGAAAACACGTTTTGGGACCCCCCTTTTATCTCGGCCCCCGCTTGATGAATCCCCCCCAAACTTTCAGTGAAGGAGCGGAGCGCAGAGAGGCAAATTTAAGGAAAATTTCAGGCAGATTCCTCAAACGGCGCCAAAGTTATTACCAATAGAATGTTGCGGATTTCCTATGGAAAACAATCCTAACTATAACTACCCTTGGCGACCGCCCCGGGGCGCTTACGTAGCGCGATCGTATGCGCTCGAGTGCTTCCGGGTGTGCTTACGCCGTGCGTATCACGCGGACGCGGCTACGCGATAGGTCACGATGATGTTTTCGTTCGCGGCAATAGCGCTAACGGGACGCTCACCGGTACACGCACTGGGAGCGCTCCAGGGCAAAAAATAAAAATAAAAATAAAAAAACCATGAACAATATACATAAAAAAATAGTATTACATAAATATACAATATAGGATTCATTATAAAAAATATTACATTTCATAGCTATAGAAATTTGCTATTAAAAAAACCTTTGAAATTTCATGAAAAAAGCATAGGTTTGAGGCCCTATATATAGTTAGGAATTAGCATTTTAAAAACCTATGAAATTCACTGAAAAAACCATAGGTTTCACACCAGTTATAGTTCGGAATTAGCATTTAAAAAACCTATTAAATTCACTGAAAAAAACATAGGTTTCACACCAGTTATAGTTAGCTGGAAATTTTACTGACATAAAACCATTGAAATTCCCACGTCATAGTTAGTTGGACTCACTATAACTTGCGCGCCTGCAATGCACTGCTGATGACGTCACATATGCCTAGAGAAGCACCGTCTCGCCATCCACTGATCCGTCTACATATTGCAAATGCTACTTACCAGTATGCATCTGTTCTTGGCATGTAGGGCTGCTGACATTCATATCTGTGCATAGATCGCCGCCTAGTGTTGGGTCCGGATGATTGCACATTGTTGTCCTGGAAGAGTCTTCGAAGTATCACGAGATAGGTGGCTCCTCCCCTGGACTACAGTGCGCATGGGCATCGCCTCCATCCCCAGATTGTTTTTAGCCATTGGCAGAGATGGAGTGAAGTATGTGAGTGATGACCATGCTATGAGCATATAAATATATGAATACTGCAGCTGCTACAGGCGCCGGGGAGGAGGGTGGGCGATATGAATGTCAGCAGCCCTACATGCCAAGAACAGATGCATACTGGTAAGTAGCATTTGCAGTTCGAGGCATGTGGGCTGCTGAATTCATATCTGTGCATAGAATATATAGCAGTCCCTCCATTAGCGGCGGCCGCCCGTGCCAGCTGCAGCAGTCTGAAAAAGTGTTTTGAGAACAGCCTGACCAACAGCTGCCTGCTGTTTGGAGTGCACGTCTACACAGTAATGTTTAGTGAAAGTATGTGTGGTAGACCATGTGGCTGCCCTACAAATATCTTCTAAGGGAATGTTACCTAGGAAAGCCATAGAGGCCCCCAACTTCCTGGTGGAGTGGGCTCTTGGTGGGATAGTGAGAGTGCGTTTAGCTTTAGCGTAACAGATTTGAATGCATTTCACGATCCACCTAGCGATCCCAGCTTTGGAGATAGCGTTTCCCTTGTGGTGTGTGGCAAAAGCAACGAAAAGCTGCTTGGTTTTGCGAAAATCTTTTGTCCTGTCCACGTAGTACATCAAGGCTCTTTTAACGGCAAGGGTGTGGAGCATTCGCTCCGCCAGCGTTACTGGGTTTTGGAAAAACACCGGCATCTCAATTGTCTGGTTCATATGGAATTGAGATACAACCTTGGGTAAGAATTTAGGGTTAGTGCGGAGCACAACCCTGTTAGCATGTACTTGGAAGAAAGGTTCTTGGATGGTGAGCGCCTGCAACTCGCTAACCCTCCGTAGCGATGTAATTGCTACTAAGAAAGCAACCTTCCAAGTCAGAAACTGAAGCTCACAAGAGTGCAGTGGCTCGAAGGGAGGACCCATCAGTCTTGTAAGAACCACATTGAGGTTCCATTCTGGAGCTGGTGGGGTCCTTGGCGGAATGACTCTCTTGAGTCCTTCCAGAAAAGCCTTGATAGCAGGGACCTTAAAAAGTGACAGGTGTTGCCTATTCTGGAGGTATGCTGCCATAGCAGACAGGTGAATGCGGAGGGAAGAGTACGCCAAATTGCATTGATACAGGTGGAACAGGTAACAAATGATGTTTTGAATGGAAGCATCTAGCGGGTCAATATCGTGGTTAACACAGTAAATGACAAACCTCTTCCATTTAGCCGCATAACAAGCTCTAGTAGTGGGCTTTCTTGCCTCCCGAATGATGTTCATGCAATCGGGAGGAAGATTGAGGTAGCCAAACTCTAGGACTTCAGGATCCAGATCGCCAGGTTGAGCTGTTGCGGATCTGGGTGCTGAATGTCGCCATGGCTCTGCGTCAGAAGGCTGGGAGTGAGATGAAGCCTTTGATGCGGTACCACGGAGAGTTCCAGAAACGTGGTGTACCACGGTTGGTGAGCCCACGTTGGAGCAACCAGGATGAGAGTCATTGAGTGCTGCCTGAGCTTGCGTGCCACCAGCGGTATCAGAGGTGCTGGGGGAAAAGCGTACGCGAATCTGCCTGACCAGTTCATCCACATCGCATTGCCCTGTGATTGCGGGTGTGGGAACCTGGCGGCGAAGCTTTGGCATTTTGCGTTCTCCTTTGTGGCGAACAGGTCTATCTCTGGATGACCCCACCTTTGGAAGTACGGTTGGAGTACTGATGGATGTATCTCCCACTCGTGCATTTGATGGCTGTGCCTGCTGAGCAGGTCCGCCATCTGGTTGTCCTTGCCCGGGAGATGCTCTGCCATGAGGAAGATGTTCCTCTGAATGGCCCACTTCCACATGCTCTGAGCCAGATGACAGCTGCGGAGAGTGTGTGCCTCCCTGCTTCTGAATGTAGTACATGGCTGTCATGTTGTCCGTCCGGATCAACACGACTTTGTTGCACAGATGTACTTTGAACGCCTTCAAGGCCATGAAGATTGCCATCAGTTCCAACACATTGATGTGCATCTTCCTTTGCTGTAGAGTCCATAGTCCCTGCACCGTGTAGTGGAGTACATGCGCTCCCCATCCCTGGAGAGAAGCGTCCGTCGTCAGGATAATCTGTGGCACGGGCTCTTGGAATGGTCTGCCCTTGCAAAGGTTTTGTGGATTCCACCAATGCAGAGAGTTGTATGCCCGACCGCTCACCAACACTAGGTCTGTCAGTTGCCCATGAGCCTGAGTCCACTGACGTGCTAGGCACTCCTGAAGCGGACGCATATGTAGTCTCGCGTGCGGGACGATGGAGATGCAGGAGGCCATCATGCCTATCAACTGCATGAACACCTTCGCTGGAAGCGAGTGCTGAGGTCTGAATCGTTGGATCAGCGTTTGGATACTGGCGATTCTCACTGAAGTTGGCTGCGCAGTGGCTGCCAGAGTGTTTATTGTCGCGCCCAGATACTGTCGTACATGGGCGGGCTGGAGATGGGATTTCGGGTAGTTCAGAGAGAATCCCAGATCGTGCAGGAGATGAATGGTGCGGGACACATGGTCGGCGCACTGCTGCTCTGTTTTTGCCTGAATGAGCCAGTCGTCCAGGTAAGGGTAGACGTGGACGTTCTGGCGTCGTAGATGCGCTGCCACAGTCGCCAGGCACTTCGTAAAGACCCATGGCGCTGTGGTGACCCCGAACGGCAGAACCCTGAACTGGTAGTGCTGGTCTTGAATTGTGAATCTGAGATACTTCCTGTGGGAAGGATGCAAGGGGATATGAAAGTATGCATCTTTTAGATCCAACATAGCCAGGAAGTCCCCCTGTTGAAGCAGAGGGAGTACCTGCTGCAACGTGAGCATATGGAAATGCTCCGAGAGAATGTACCAGTTGAGGGGCCTGAGGTCTAGGATGGGCCGTAGGGATCCGTCCTTCTTGGGGATAAGAAAGTACAGAGAGTAAACCCCTGTTCCCCTTTCTTGTAGTGGGACGAGCTCTATTGCTCCTTTTTGCAGCATGACCTGAACTTCCTGCTGCAACAAGTGCAAGTGCTCGCCGGACATAGGACGGCTTCTTGGAGGTATGTTTGGTGGAGTGGAAGTAAGTTCCAGACAGAAACCGTACTGGACAAGAGATTTGACCCACCTGTCCGTGGTGATGGATCTCCACACGGGCAGGAACCGCTGGAGTCTCCCCCCCGACCGGTGTTGTGTGGTCGGGGGGCAGTGACAAGACGTCACTGCTTGTTGGCGGCGGTGGACCTGGAGCTGTTGTTTCCACGTCCCCTGCCCTTGACATTGTTGCCTCAGTAGCCACCTCTACCCTTGTTGGTGTATGAGGATTGGGTATTGCTCTTGTAGTACTGGGTGGATTGCGATGCCTGACCCCTTCAGGTGCCTCTGGTATTGGAGCGGCGAAAGGAACCACCCCGAAACTGCTGAGACTGGAGGGCCCCCATAGACTTAGCAGTGTCTGTATCTTTTTTCATCTTTTCAAGCGTCGCATCAACCTCGGGTCCAAACAAATGGTCGGGATTAACCGTTTGGTTCAGGATGGTTGTTTGTATATCAGGTTTAAACCCTGAGATCCTAAGCCATGCATGTCTTCTGAGCAACACACTGGTGTTGATTGCCCTGGAGGCTGTATCAGCCACATCTAGCGCACATTTGATGGAAGCGTTTGTAATGAGCTTTCCCTCTTGAATTAACATTTCCCCTGCCTCCTTGTATTGGTCAGGCAAGTGCTGGAGCAGTGCTTCTAGGGTGTCGTAATGAGCCCTATCGTAGCGTGCAAGTAGGGCCTGCGTGTTTGAGATGCGCCAAATGGTAGCTGCTTGTGCAGCAATCCGTTTCCCTGAGGCCTCAAATATTTTCGACTCTTTGTCTGGGGGAGGAGCGTCACCAGTTGTCTGTGAGTTCGCCCTCTTGCGAGCGTTGGATACCACCAAAGAGTCCAGTGGCAAGTGTCCCTTGATATATGTTGGATCCGAGGGCGCTGCCTTATATTTCTTATCAATGCGTGGATTGATGACACGTGCCCGAGTGGGCTCCTTGAAGACCTCCTGCGCGTGCTTGAGCACTCCTTTGAGCATTGGCAGAGTCTTGATCGACTTTTCAGCCACTGAGAAAGTGTCAAATAAAAAGTCCACATCCACAGGATCGGAGTGCAGCTCGACATCATGGTTAGCTGCAGCTCTCTCGATCAAAGCGTTGAAGGCTGCAGAGTCCTCCGTCGGCGAAGTTTTCGCCGCAAAGAGCTGCGGTTCTTGACCCGACTGCGGGTCCTCGGGGTCGCCTCCGGCAGTCCAAGGTTCATGTTCCTCCTCCGGATCCGAGTACACCGGATAGTTGTACTCGACCTCCTCCTCGTCACCATCACCCGCGGTAGAAGGAGTTGGTGAACGCGGCAGGTCTCTTGGAGACGCCGGCTCCATAGGTGCTGAAGTACCCGCAGAGTCCTTGTTTTTGAGAGGAATGCGAAAATGTTCCAACACCGGCTCCGTGGTGATTTTTCTTTTGAGGAGGGACAGTTTCCCGGTATTGGCGTCGATGATGACCTCACGACGCTCTTCCTCCGCAAGTGGCTGGAGCCGAGGCTTAGACACCACTGGAGACGCTTTGGGCGTCAACACCTCCTTCGAGGGCACGCCTGCCCCATGCTTCGAAGCGAAAGCCTTCGGCGTCGACTTCGGCGGCAGGGTGAAGCGGATAGGCGTTTGCGCCTTTGACTGCTTCAGTGCGGGCTTCGACACCCCCTCTTCCGGTTCGGGAAGCACAGCGACCTTCCGAATCCGTTGCAGGGACTCCTCGACCTTCTTCGATAGGGCTGGAGAGGGATTGACCGGCTTGGGCGATTTCCCCGTCTTGGGAGTGGTGTCGGCGAGAGGCCCCGTCTTCGGAGCCGACGCTGCACCGTCCTTGGCCCCGACGGCCGGAGCCGGCGAAGCCAGAGCCTTGGGATCGCCTTGACGCTTCTTCGGGTCATCGACCGCGACCATCTTCGGCGCCGACGCAGCCGCGTCGGTTGACTTCGCCTTCGGCATCGACCCTGAGGCCCTCGGGTCGGCCATCTTGGCGTGACTCTCCACGTCGGCCATTTTGGATTTCTTAGACTTTGACGCCTCCAGAGCCTTCTGTACAGCTTTCACTTTCGGTTTCGAAACCGGAGTTGCAGATCCCGAAGGCTTCACTTTCGTTTTTGGAAACGTGAGTGGCACCTCCAAAATGTCCGTGGCCGGGCCCGGAGGCGGGGCAGCTGGACTAAGAACGAGGTCTTGGGTAAGGCCCGAAGGCGATCCCTCGACCTGGGCCGCAGGAAGGGGGTCGACCCCTGAGTCAGTCCGGGGATGCTCTTCCTCCGAGCTATCCCCCACGGTGGCAATGGCCCCATCGTCGTCCCCTACCTCGTCGCCGGCTTCGTCAAACTCCTCGTCTCCTGCGTCGTAGGCATCCCCCTCGGACGCAGGGCTAGAGTCCGAAACCTGTTGGACATCGTCGTCTCCAACGTCTTCTTCAAAGATGTCGTCCGGCGGGGGCGCAGACATCTGGGCCTGGAGTCTCGCAGCGCGACGAATCTTGAGAGTCTTTTTGCACCGGAACCTGGAGCAGGCCATACACCTGGCCTCGTCATGGTCCGGCGACAGACAAGTGTTGCACACCGGGTGCACGTCGAGGTGCGAGTATTTAGAGTTGCACACCGGGCACCGTTTAAACGGAGTCCGTTCCATGTCTGGAGCGTCGTGTAGGCCCGTCCGCGCCGACAGCACGCGGAAGGGCAGCAAGAGTTCGGAGCTGAAGAACAGTAAGACCCGAACGAAAACGATACCGGCGCCAAGCCTAAAGACCTTTTGGTCTCGAGTTAAGAGAGTTAACAACTATCGGTTCCGACAGAGGGAACCGACACACATCCGAACCCAATGGCGGAAAAAAACAATCTGGGGATGGAGGCGATGCCCATGCGCACTGTAGTCCAGGGGAGGAGCCACCTATCTCGTGATACTTCGAAGACTCTTCCAGGACAACAATGTGCAATCATCCGGACCCAACACTAGGTGGCGATCTATGCACAGATATGAATTCAGCAGCCCACATGCCTCGAACCCTGCCCTCCCCCCGCTCCCAAGAGCCCTAAACGTGTGCCTCCTGTGTTGGACACCGGCGAGACCCTACAGGTGCGGGCTGGGCAGCTGCCGGGCATTGGAGGCGGCGCCGGGAGACCCCGAGCAGTTGTGGTACTGCAAAATCCGGACCCTGCCGTTTCACAGATATCGAGGTCCAACACTCGTGTCACAAAATATCGTCGTACCATGACGAATTTGGTATCTACAGACCGGTAATGATTAGGGCATTATCCCTATGCATTTGCGACACGATTGAGTGATGCTAACACCTTTAAATCGTAGTTTCCGTCCTGAACCCTCGGACTCCATTTTGTAAACGGCATCCATCTTATGACTTGCCCTCATATAAGTCAATTGATTAAAGCCGAGCTTGATCTAAAAGGACAAGTCCGCTGTAGCGGACTTCCCCATGACCTGGCCGAAGCTGCCTCCACTGCCTCCAGCCAAGCCTGTTTGGGCAGCTCCTCGCCCAGTGGCCGAGCAAGATATCATCAAGGCACAACATGTCATAAACCATCCACTACATACAGACCCTGTTTTCCATACACATACACCTGTCCATGACTCTTGTTTATGACCCGTTTTATGATGGGAGGGTGCCCGACCTTATTGGTGTTTCATCGATATCTGATGGGAGTTCTGGATCTGGCGGGGTAATCCATCACCAACTGGACATCTAAAATATGTGCTGACCAGCAGGACTTTGCTCTTTGTATTATTGTGGAAATATTTGTATAGCCATATCATAAACTCAAGAATTCTTGCCTGCAGCTGTTATTTATGTATATAAGGAGAAGGCTGGTTCTGTAAAAACGAACAGTCTCCTGAGAACTTACGGCCCGTGTTGTCGTACTTCTAGGACGCATGTTAATTGGTTGCAGCCAATAAAACTCGATCACTGACTTCAACTAGAAGACTCTGTGTTTCTGTAAGTCCAGAACAGGGAGAACTCAGAGGTCTTCGGGTGTGGTCCCCTGGCACCACCGGGTCTCTAAAAACCCAGCACCTCACAGTGAGGCCTGCTGGGAGGAGTCAAGCCGAGTCCTGGAGTTCTGCGGTGCCGGCGGCGCTGCATTGTCCGGAGGTGGGGCATATGTTGGCTCCTGAGAGATCGCCACTGGGATCGGGTCAGGGACGGGAGCCAAAAGACATGAGGCAGACTTCGGGGCGGAGACTCCGACCTGGCGCAGCGATCCGGAGGTGAAGGCCCGGCGGTGAGGCCTGTGAGAGAAGGTGCAGCCGGGACCTCGAGCTTGGCGTACTCCCGCAGGCGGCATAAGACGCTGGCCCGAAGCCTGCACGGTCCCCTTGCGGCGCCGCAGAGGTGAGCAGTTACATCAAAGCTCGGGGGGACGCGAGTGGAGAGGCGTGTGTGGGCAGCACACGCGAAGCGGGCAGCGGAGTTGAGATCCGATACTGGCTAGGGGATCCTGAGGTTGCAGCCCGGCAGCGAGGCCTGCGATAAAGGGCACAGCGGGGATCTAGGGCCTGGTGCATGCTTACAGGCTACAACTGACATTGGACTGGGGCCCCCGCGTCCCCCCCGCAGTACAACGGGGGCGAGCGGCTGAGCTGCTCCTAACTGGTTGGCTTGGGCTGGTGGCACCCTCCATTCGGCGGTCGGGTCGGACCGCGGCGCGGGCCCAGGCGAGCCTCTCTTTGACGGGCCACTATGTTCCTGCCTGGGTCACGGGCCGCAGAGGTGGGGCGATAACGGCTGCAGCCACAACAACTAGCACAACTAGCCACAACAACTAGCAACCCCCCCCCCCCCCCCGACTCCAGAAGGGAAGACCTCCCGGGGCGCAAACGGTAAATCCAAAAGGCGGAGGTTCCCGGGCGCAGCCCGCCATGACCAGAGGCGGGAGTGGCGGAGGGGCCCTGAAACAGATCCCCCTGACCCGGGCCAGGAAGTCCTTTCGGATCCCCCATTAAACGGTCCTGATACTTCTGCAAATTTGGAACAAGAAGCCAAGCCCAACACTCGGTTATTGCCGTCCACCAGTGATTTGCTCCTCACAATCGGCCCTCAGCTGTGCCCACGACCCAGTCCTGATGAAGATTCTGAACTAACTCGGATCGAAACGACGTCGACCTTCCAGCGCAAATACAGGCGCAAGATACGAAGCGGTTGACTACATTGAATACTTCCAAAATGAACTTTTAATCTACTTGGAACCGCCGTATATCAAATATCTTACTGTATATTTATTCACCAGTCACTTTGCGCTACCCAAGCTGTCTCACATGGTCACATGCGTCGCTATTTTGGTTTCCACAGTTACACCTAGAGCACTACGTACAATTTGGGTTGTTTTTCAGTTTTTGTGATTTATACACTGCAGTGCTGCTATAACTGTAAACTATATCTCCGTTTCACTTTTAAATATTAATACATAAAATGATGCTTCTAGCACATGTCAGAATTATATAGAGTCTCCTTGTTTCCTTCCGGATAATGTTGTTTACATATCTTTATTAACTGTCTACAATTAATACCTGTTGGGATACAGTTGTTCTTACTTTAAAGGAATTAAACACAGGTAAGGCCCCGGGCCCTAACAGCTTTCCCAGCGAATTTTTAAAGAAACTCCACGTACAACTTGGGGCCCAGTACAGAGCGGTAGTGGAGGAGGCAAGGGAGCGCGGTAGTCTGCCCCCGACTGGAGGCATGCTGAGGTTGTGGTATTTCACAAACCTGGTCTGCCCCCGGAGCAGCATGCCTCGTACCGTCCAATTTCCCTGTTGAACGTGGAGGCCAAAGTTTTGGCCAAGGCGTTGGCTAAACGACTGCTGCCATACATTACAGACCTCATACACCCGGACCGGCGGGATTCATGCCCCGCCGGGCGACGCGACATAACATTCGGCGGGCTCATGTTGCGGTGGCGGCGATCCGCTCCACTTGGGAGCAGGCGGCACTTTTCCTGGCCGACATGGACAGGGCATTTCGATTCGCTTAGCTGGATTTACCGGTTCTCGCTCCTGAATCTGGGTCCCGTTTTCGTTTCGTATGTGCGGTTGCTGTGTGCGGTTGCTATACACAAACTTGACTGCCTCGGTTCGCGTGGCAGGGGTATCATCCCAGAGCTTCACTGTAGGGAGGGGGACCAGGCAGGGCTGCCCCCTCTCGCCCTACTTATTCACCTTGGCTATGGAGCCACTAGCAGCATGGGTCCTGATGGATGCACAGATGCGGGGATTTGAGTGGGAGCATGGTCTGTCAGATAGACTCGCACTTTATGCGGACAATGTCCTGTTCTTCTTAACGTACCTTAATAGGTGGGGCCCCGCCTTATGCGTATCCTGCAAATTTTTGGCGAGACTTCGGGCCTGTATGTCAATCCGAGCAAATCTACCCTTTGGGTCCTGGGTGATGGTCCGGCAGTTGGCGACTGGGCATCGGCCCTTCAGATCGCAGTAGGTGGCATTAAATACCTTGGGGTGTTCCGGTCAGATCCCCGCTGTATCCTGGGAGCGCAATGTGGCGCCAGTGTGGGAGCGCACCCGGGCTGACATCAAAGTGTGGTCCCGCATGCCACGGACTATCTATGGTAGGTCGGCCATCTTTAAAATGGTGGCTCTGCCTAGACTACTTTATCAGCTGCAAAATCACCCCTACCCTATCTCGGCCTCATGGTTTAAGCAAGTAGACAACTCTGGGACAATTCCTATGGGTGGATGGCGCGATCCGGGTGGCACTTCGCACATGCTTCCGATCGACATAGTGGGGGTTTGGCAACTTCTGATGTTCGCTCGTACTATCAGGCCTCGCATCTCCTTGTATTGAACAAATGGTGGTATGGAGACAGGGGGACCCGGCCTATGCGCTGGAGCGGTCCCTTATGGAGCCCCACACGCTCCATACATTGTTATATGCAACACAGAGGCGTAAGGCACTGCCATCAGTGACGCAGGTAGTATTTGATGTTTGACGGCAAGCCCTACAGCGAATGGGTTGATGGCAGACTTTAACGGAAGAAACTCCTCTCTGGCGAAACGGCCGGCTCCCTGACCTGGCAGCCCTTCAGGGCTTTGCGAAGTGGGATGCTATTGGAATCTCTGGACCGGGAGATGTCATGACAGGAACGTCGCTTGTCGTTTCAGGACTTGAGTGATGAATACCATATGCCCCGCGCTCAATTCTTCAGATATTTACAACTCCGACATGCAATTACCTCCTATATAGAGGGGTTGACATCTCTCCCCGAATTAAGTCCGCTGGAGGCTCGGGTGTTTATGGGGGACATTGAGACCAAATAAATGTCACGCATATACCAATCCCTGATTATACACTGCTCTTCCGATCTGCAGAAACTTAAAGGGAACTGGGAGGCTGATGTGGGGAAGTTAGAGGAGGAAGACTGGAATGAGGCGCTGGCAGGCCCCAGAGGAGCGGCCATCTCCGTCCGCCTGAGATTGATTCAGTTTAAATACTTGCACAGGGTGCATTTCACTCGGCGGAGGCTGTGGCAGGCAGGCCTCATTTCGTCCCCAATTTGTATTAGGTGTGGATGTGAGGAGGGTACATTCCTTCACACAGTTTGGAGTTGTAGCCGTTTAGACAGGTTCTGGAATGGGGTCTGGAATGGTTTGGATGAGGCCCTGGGCTGGGTTCTTCCTCGCACGCCTCGCCTGGGACTATTGCATGTGCTGGATGGAGTGGGGGGTAACCGTCACAAGAGGCATTTGCTGTTACTGGGCCTCACGATTGCCAAAAGAGATATAGCGAAGGCATGGAAGGATCCGAGGGCTCAGACGTTAGTGGCGTGGAAGAGGGGGCTTGATTTCTGTATGGGGATGGAGAAGCCCATATTTCTTGCCGGGGGCTGTCCTCGGAAACATTATAAACTCTGGAGACGTTGGGCTGATTTCAGGGGTATCTGGCTTGAGCCCCCGCCGGAACAGGACCCAGTACTGGATGCCTGAGTGTGCTGTGCCAGTTGATACGTGTACACAAACTGTTCACATTGAATGGAACTGTGCCGGAGGGGGGTGGCGAAGGGAGTTTTCGGGAGGGAAGGTAGTTAATTGCATTCTTTTCCTATTCATATTTGATGTAAATGACATGATGGATTGCAATGCGCTATTGCGCTATGTATGTTCAAATGCTTTGGAAGTTGCCTCTGGGGAACAGAGCTCAGCGATTTCAACGTGATCAATAAAATTTGTTTAAAAAAAAAAGCATTATAAAGCTCACATCCTCTGAGTTGCAGACCATTGCAGACAATGCCCAAATCTATCCCACTCTACCTTCCTCAAAACAGACATCCATTCTGACTCCCCCTACCACCCTGCACCCCCCCCCCTCCAACTCTGTGCTGTAAAAGATCAGGGTGTCTTATATAACCTGTGTAAGTATTCTAGGTTTGCAAAGTCAGTCAGTCTTCTATCACTAAGCAAAGGACAATAGACTAGATCTTCAAGGTGTACCTATATAAACTAATTGAGTTATTTAGTATCATTTAGTGGACATGATTTCTTGTAGAAACATTATGACTGTACCCAAGGCATATAAACAAATACAGATTTTAGCACACGTAAATAATTTCTGGGTCAGTCTACCCAATGACATATTCCGTGTAAAGGAGCTAATAGTAAAAATAAAGAATAACCTTTTCTTTCAAGAAGTTATTTAAATATTCTCTTCCTTTTAAAAGCAAAATTCCCACCTTCGACAATTTGCATTATTTTAAAACATGGTTATATCATTTTCTAAAACTCTTGAATACCCAGGACGTCTTGGCGCTGGCTTAAAAAACTGTGTAAACGATCGGGCCAGAAGAGGGCTACAGAGAGTTGAATAATCTGGATTTCAATACCTTCCTGAAACCTAGTACGTTGGGAGCCACCATAATATGCAGCGGAAGTATATTACAAGCTTTTGTGGCTCCAAGTACAATGCTCTTTCCTCCCCAGGTTACCTGTTTAAACCTGGAAGATTGATAGTTTAGCAGAAGCTCAGCGGAAGGTTCTACTTGGAATTTAAGGTATGTGTAGGAGAGTAGGGTCTGCAATCCTATGATCACCCAGATTTTTTGCTTTTGTTTCACTGGTTTACGACTTTCTCTGGCTGTGGGCCTGCCAATCAGACCCACAGCCTGGCTGTTCTCTTTCTAAATTACTTCATGTACCCTAGGTGCATCTACCAATTGGTACTGGGCCACCTTATCAGACCCTGTAACTCAGGGCATAGGTGTACCCAGGGCTACCAGGGGCTGCAGCATGTATTATGCCACCCCTGGCTGGTCTCCTAAATTTGACACAACTGGCTGCATGACAGCTGGGGCAAAGTCGTGTAATCACCCTTTGCTGTAGGTGTAGTATCCCTATACCTAACCCTAAAATGGACACACAGATTCCTATCAGTCACTCCTATGGCAGGCCTTGACAATCCTGAAGGCAGAGTGCTTGGAATCATGTGAGATAGTGCTCTGGCATGAGCTGAGCCTGTCTGCAGCTTGCGGAATCAAGTCCTAATAGCTGTTCCATGATATCGCATACCATATACTCTTAAGTGCATTATAATCCTCGCGGTTAAATGCTATCTCTGGTATTGCTTTATCAAAACATGTCGAGTAAGGTGTCATACGAATTGGAATACTAACCCCTCGCCAATTCTGGCGACGGGGTTAGCATTCCACCCTTCTAGAGGGACCCGACATGTATGTAACTGTGAACCCCGGTTAAAGTTAACTGAAGCCTCAGCTCCACAAAATGGATGCTGCCACCACAGACACGAGTCTGACCCCCTGCAGCTGGGAGTCCTTCCAGTGAGGGGAGCCTGGACAAAGGGTTTCCTGTCAGGGGCGGTGCTAGCACCGTCCCAGACATGGTTTTGTGTATCCTGGGTAGGCAGGGCTTTTCAGGAAGGTGACTGCTGAGTGGCACCCCGGTGCTCACTACGCATAGGCCAGTCAGAACCAGTTCCAGGGGCACACCAGCCCCTGGCCTGGGGAAGTCCGGCAGGGGAGAGGGGTGTAACCACCCCCCTCCTGGTCCCACCCATAGGCAGGACCTAGTCACCGGGTCAGCCCCCTTTTTTAGTATAAAGATGGGAGCGGGCCCCCTGTTAAAATTAGATCATCTTTGGAATCAAGATACCACTTTCTTCGAAAGGACTTCACGATTTCTTCTTCAAGATTCTCCCTTGTGGCTAAGGAGTAGTCACCCTGCATCAAGCGGGCACCATCCTAAAGAACACTGCGGTCTGCTGCAAGTCCTTCATCACGAATCCGACGACCCAGCTCGACGAGACCCGGCTTCCCTGGCACCTCTGACCTCTACTCACCTCTACAGCCAAGCTGAGAACCGTGAGTGCGACGAGACCTCAAGGGACCGACGATCGCCAAGACTGCACGACATCTTTACTGCAAGCCCACCGTGTCCTCCACTGGTGAGTGCTTTGGGGTCCGAGAAGCCCCGACCCTGCGCAGCTCCAGCACCCAAGATCAGCCTCCCTGCATCTCCACGATCTGCGTGGGGCCCTTCTGCTGTTTGCTGTGCACCGCGTTGTTTGGCTACTAGCCGGCTGGCTTGTGGCCCTCTGAACGACGCCCAACGACTTCACGACTGCTGGTCTGGTTGCTCCAGGCTGGCCTTTGCTTCCTTCTTCAAGAGAGGCACCCCGGACCCTCCTGGTCCACTCCAGACGCCATTTTAGGTCCACCGCGTGGGCTTGAATTTGCCAAGGCTTTGTTGCCCAATCCTGGGTCCAGCGACGCCGACAGCTTCTATCTTCGTGGGACAGCTCGATCCTCCATCCTGGTCGCCGACAACGCCTCCTGGTCCGTGAGATCTTCGAGTCAAGCGTCACCCACTCACCTAGTCGAGGTGGCTACCATCCGGTGCCCTCCTAGTGCCCACTGACTACTGGCTAGTAGTCTCGAACTTGGTCCCCTCTGCTTTCAGGTGTCATCTATCTTCGAGATCCAGGCTTGGATCCAACTGAACTTTCTTCACTGGTCACCGGCCAGCATCTTTTCTTCCGGCTCCTGGTCCGTCTACGAGGATTCCCGACGTCTTTTCAGACCTATGCAGCTGCAGCCCCTGGGCTAGGTAACTTCGGCATTTCGGTGCCCCAGCATAGCCTCACTATCCAAGGGTCAGAATCTACTTTCGTTTTCTCCCTACCAGGTCGGGTTCGCCCGAGAACACTAACTTTCTAATTCCTAGCTACCATAGACTTTTGTCCCGCATCTCGCGTGAGAGTGCACACACTGCACCCGAGTCCCCTAGGCCTCCTAGACATAATCTAACGATTCCCTAGTCAAGTCCTAGCGATTCCAAAAGCTATTAGTACTGTACTTACCTGCTAGGAATTTCACATTCCACTTTCAGAGTATATGGTTTTCCGTGCCCCTCGGGCATTTGTATATACTGTGCGAACTTAAGTATTTTTGTAAGAGTTTTGGTTTGTGCTTAGTACCCTGTCCTCATAAAGAGTACAGGGCTGTTGTGATCTTTAATAAATAACTGTTTATTTTCATAACACTTGTGTGGTGTCCTTTCACTGGGTATTCAAGGGGTATATGTGTGGTAAACAGCTGGCTTAACACGCCCTCTCGAGTCTTTAGCCTTAGACTGCTCGTATCCATGCTACTAGGATAGCTGGTCTATAAGGTTGACTTACAACCAATCATCAATAAGGGTTGCTGGACTGATACATAGTGGGCACTAGAATAGTGACCACTGCATATCAGGCCACCTTCTCACATTGGTGAGCAGCGGTTGGGATTTGAGCTTGCTGTTGTTTTACCACACGTATCCTAAGAATATCTTGTTGAAAGATCACATAAGTACTGTTAGGTACACATAACTAAAGCTTAGAATACTCTGAGTTCTACTGAACCAGCTGTTGTAGCTCCTCAAGGCTTAGCACACCTTGGCTGCAACTCTTAGCAAGGGATCAGTAGGTAAACACATAGTGTAGGTAGGTGCATCACTTACACCACACTAGAAACAGTATGTCGGACAAAGGAGGAAACACTGAGGTTCCCCTTGTGTCAGTTGACCCTCCACAGGTCATCCCTTCAAGATATACTGCGCTTAGCTTCCATGAGTTACGACAAGTGTGTACCTCTAGGAAGATTAAGCAGGGGTCTAACCCCACAACTGCCTTTCTGATTGGTCTCTTAGAGACTCATGATGCAAGGAGGGCTGGTAACCCAGACCCTTCTAATTCAGATGGCAACATGCCCTCCTTACAGGGTCCCTTTGATGCCCAGGACCATCCTCTTCAGGAAGCAGATGATGCTGATGATGAGGATGATGATTTGGTATCAGGGGATGAGGCAGAAAAGGAACAGGTAGAAGTCAGCAGACTAACCAGGTCCAACTTAAGCAGACATGAGATGGGCACTAGGGGACCCTTGGGGCCACTCTCAGGTCAGCTTAACATTGGGAATGGACGAGATAGATCTCTATCAAGAGGCTCTATCAGATCCCTTCATACCAATGGCTCTCAACGTTCCTCTCAAAGGGGAATGACATCTCCCCAGAGGAGAATGTATGAAGCTAAGGAAAAGGCAGCCAATCTGAGGATTGAAAGGGAAGAACTTGCCCTGGCCAAAGAGAGGCTTGCCTTTGCTAGAGAGCAACAATTGAGTGGGACAGTCCCCACTGGTGGCAGCATTGTACCTAGCAATAGGGAAAGGAGTTTTGATACAAAACACCTTGGTAAGATAGTGCCCCCCTTTAAACAAGGGGATGACATCCACAAATGGATTACTGCTTTGGAGAGGGCCTGCACTGTGCAAGGTGTTCCCCCAAGTCAGTGGGCAGCTATCTTGTGGCTCTCCTTTGAGGGTAAAGGAAGAGACAAGCTCCTCACCACAAGGGTGGAGGATGCTAATGATTACCAAGTCTTGAAAAATGCACTGGTTGATGGGTTTGGCCTAACCACTGAGCAGTACAGGGTGCTGTTCAGGGATACCCAGAAAACTCAGTCTCAAGATTGGGCTGACTTTGTAGATTGTGCCACTAAGGCTTTTGAGGGCTGGTTGCTGGGCAGTAAGGTTACTGATTATAAAGGATTGTACAATTTGATGATGAGAGAGCAAATTTTAAACAATTGTCAGAACCAGTTGTTGCATCAGCATCTTGTTGACTCAGATCTGACCTCTCCCCAAGAATTGGGAAAGAAGGCAGACAGATGGGTTAGAACAAGAGTTAAACAGAACCAGGGCCAGAATCAAGGTGGTCAGAAGAAAGCAGACCAGAAGGGTAAGGATTCGAAAGGGGAACAAAATGACCAGAAGTCTTCGACAGGTCCCCAACAACCCAAAGAGGGTGGGGGTCAGGCTCCCCAAAAGAAGAAAGAAGGCCAATCTAAAAGGTGGTGCCAATACTGCAAAAGTAAAACTCACTGGTTTAGTGAGTGCACCAAGAAAGGAGGAGGGCAGACTCCTGCCACTGCAGCCCCTAAGGCACCTGTGCCCCCTAGTACAGCCAGCAGTGGTAGTGCACCTCCCAAGGGTTTAGTAGGGTTAACCCTGGGTTCTGAGGGGAGTGACAACTTAGTTGGCACCCTCACTCAGGCTGTCCTTGTCAGTACAGGGGATATGGATATGTCCCCTGACATAAGTCCCAATACTTTGGGCAAATACAGACAGACACCTTTTATTAATGGAAAAATGGCTCAGGCCTATAGGGACACTTGTGCCAGTGTCACAATGGTGACACCTAGCTTTGTGGACCCTGGACAGATCATGCCAGGTACAGAATTCCTGGTGACCAATGCAAGCAATGTCACTACCAATCATAGTATGGCAATTGTAGCTTTCTCCTGGGGAGGAGTAACTGGCCAAAAGAAGGTTGTAGTTAGTTCAGACCTCCCAGTGGATTGTTTGTTGGGCAATGATTTGGAGTCATCACAATGGTCAGAAGTGGAGCAGAGGACTCATCTGGAAATGTTAGGTTTGCCAGCACATGTGTTTGCTGTGACTAGGTCACAGGCCAGAAGATGCCCCACTGAACAGGTGCTGGATCCTGGAACAATGGACCAGACACCTTCCAAGAAAAAGAGCAGTAGGGTTAAGGCTGTGCCTTCCCCCTTGCCCCAGGTTGTGGATCAAGTCTCAGAGGAGGCTGACCTGCAGGAATTGAAGGAAACTGAGCCTAGAGAGTTTGAACTTGATCAAGTTGAATTCTTGGGTTCAGGGGGACCCTCAAGGGAAGACCTGGGGAAGGACCAGTTAGGCTGCCCTTCTCTTGAACCCCTCAGACAGCAGGCTGCTGCTGAGGCTGCTGGGAACGCCACAGGTACCCACAAGGTATACTGGGAAGATGGACTCCTGTACACTGAGTCAAGAGACCCCAAGCCTGGCATGACCAGGAGGCTGGTTGTACCCTTGTCTCAGAGAGGTTTCCTACTTACCTTGGCCCATGAGATTCCCTTAGCAGGACACTTAGGCCAGACAAAGACTTGGGACAGGCTTGTCTCACACTTTCACTGGCCTCACATGAATGAGGATACCAAGGAGTTTTGTCGCTCCTGTGTCACTTGCCAAGCCAGTGGGAAGTCAGGTGGCACAACAAAGGCCCCCCTTATACCAATGCCTGTGGTGGGGGTGCCCTTTGAAAGAGTGGGGATTGACATTGTTGGTCCAATGGAACCCCAGACAGCATCAGGGCACAAGTTTATACTGGTGGTAGTGGATCATGCCACCAGGTATCCTGAAGCTATTCCACTTAGGACCACCACAGCACCTGTGGTGGCAAGGGCCCTAGTTGGAGTGTTCTCCAGAGTGGGCTTCCCTAAGGAGGTTGTCTCTGACAGAGGTGCAAACTTCATGTCAAGCTATTTAACTGCTATGTGGAAGGAGTGTGGTGTCAATTACAAATTCACTACACCCTATCACCCACAATGCAATGGGCTTGTTGAAAGGTTCAACAGGACCCTAAAAGGGATGATTCATGGACTACCTGAAACACTCAGGCGTAGATGGGATGTCCTGATGCCCTGCCTTCTGTTTGCTTACAGAGAGGTCCCACAAAAGGGGGTTGGCTACAGCCCTTTCGAACTTTTGTATGGGCACCCTGTGAGAGGCCCCTTGTGTTTGGTGAAGGAAGGATGGGAGAGACCTCTCAAAAAGCCTGCAACCAACATAATGGACTATGTACTTGGTCTCCGCTCCAGGATGGCTGAGTATATGGAGAAGGCATCAGAAAACCTTAAGGCCAGTCAAGAACTTCAAAAAGCTTGGCATGACCAAAAGGCTGTCCTGACTGTTTATCAGCCTGGACAGAAGGTGTGGGTGTTGGAGCCAGTGGCCCCAGCAGCACTCAAAGACAAATGGTCTGGGCCCCACACAATTCTTGAGCAAAAGGGAGAGGTCACCTACCTGGTGGACCTTGGAACTCCCAGGAGTCCCCACAGGGTACTCCATGTCAACAGGCTCAAAGCATATGTCGACAGGAAGGACATGAGCTTGCTCATGGCCATAGATGAGGGACAGGAGGAAGAGAGTGACCCTCTCCCAGACCTGCTCACTCAGAATCCTGATGATGGGTCAGTAGATGGTGTTGTCTTTTGTGGCAGCCTCTCTGAACATCAGCAGAAAGACTGTAAACAGGTTCTTCAGTCTTTCAGACATATGTTCTCTCTGACACCCAGTCAGACCAATTGGTGCACCCATGAGGTTGACACTGGTGACAGCCTGCCAGTCAAGAGTAAAATCTACAGGCAGCCTGATCATGTTAGAGACTGCATAAAAACTGAAGTGCAGAAAATGTTGGAATTGGGAGTCATTGAACCCTCAGATAGCCCTTGGGCTAGTCCAGTAGTTCTAGTGCCAAAGCCTCACACCCAAGATGGCAAGAGAGAGATGAGGTTTTGCGTAGACTACAGGGGTCTCAATGCAGTCACTAAGACTGATGCCCATCCAATACCAAGGGCAGATGAACTTATAGATAGATTGGCTTCTGCCAACTACTTAAGTACATTTGACTTAACAGCTGGGTATTGGCAAATCAGGTTAGCTGAGGATGCCAAGCCCAAAACAGCATTTTCAACCCCTGGTGGGCATTATCAATTTGTGGTAATGCCCTTTGGTCTGAAAAATGCACCTGCCACCTTCCAAAGGTTGGTGAATCAAGTCCTTACTGGGCTGGATGACTTCTGTGCAGCATATCTAGATGATATTGCTGTCTTTAGCTCCACCTGGGAGGATCACCTGGTCCACCTGAGGAAAGTGTTAGAGGCTCTGCAAGCAGCAGGCCTCACTATCAAGGCCACCAAGTGCCAGATAGGGCAGACACAGGTTGTATACCTGGGCCACCTTGTAGGTGGAGGCCAGGTTCAGCCACTGGAGAGCAAAATACAGTCAATCAGGGACTGGGCTCCTCCAACCACCCAGACTCAGGTTCGAGCTTTCTTGGGCCTGACTGGATACTACAGAAAGTTTGTCAGGAACTATGGTTCCATTGTGACACCATTAAATGAACTGACAAGTAAGAAAATGCCAAAAAAGGTTCAGTGGACAGCAGGCTGTCAAAAAGCATTCGATGACCTAAAGCAGGCCATGTGCACAGCACCTATCCTTAAGAGTCCAGACTACTCCAAACCATTCATTGTCCAAACAGATGCTTCTGAGTTGGGTGTGGGAGCTGTTCTTTCTCAACTGAATTTTGATGGTCAGGATCAGCCCATTGCTTTTATAAGCAGAAGGCTGACCCCCAGAGAGAAGAATTGGTCAGCTATTGAGAGGGAGGCCTTTGCTGTGGTTTGGGCCCTGAAGAAGCTGAGGCCATACTTGTTTGGCACTCACTTCAAGATTCAGACCGACCATAAGCCCCTCTTGTGGCTAAATCAGATGAAGGGTGAAAACCCCAAACTGCTTAGGTGGTCCATTTCCCTACAGGGGATGGACTTTACAGTGGAACATAGACCTGGTACTGATCATGGCAATGCCGATGGGCTCTCCAGATATTTCCACTTAGAACAAGAAGACTCACCTGGTCAAGGTTAGCTTATTGTCCCAAAGTTTGGGGGGGGGTCATGTAGGAGAGTAGGGTCTGCAATCCTATGATCACCCAGATTTTTTGCTTTTGTTTCACTGGTTTACGACTTTCTCTGGCTGTGGGCCTGCCAATCAGACCCACAGCCTGGCTGTTCTCTTTCTAAATTACTTCATGTACCCTAGGTGCATCTACCAATTGGTACTGGGCCACCTTATCAGACCCTGTAACTCAGGGCATAGGTGTACCCAGGGCTACCAGGGGCTGCAGCATGTATTATGCCACCCCTGGCTGGTCTCCTAAATTTGACACAACTGGCTGCATGACAGCTGGGGCAAAGTCGTGTAATCACCCTTTGCTGTAGGTGTAGTATCCCTATACCTAACCCTAAAATGGACACACAGATTCCTATCAGTCACTCCTATGGCAGGCCTTGACAATCCTGAAGGCAGAGTGCTTGGAATCATGTGAGATAGTGCTCTGGCATGAGCTGAGCCTGTCTGCAGCTTGCGGAATCAAGTCCTAATAGCTGTTCCATGATATCGCATACCATATACTCTTAAGTGCATTATAATCCTCGCGGTTAAATGCTATCTCTGGTATTGCTTTATCAAAACATGTCGAGTAAGGTGTCATACGAATTGGAATACTAACCCCTCGCCAATTCTGGCGACGGGGTTAGCATTCCACCCTTCTAGAGGGACCCGACATGTATGTAACTGTGAACCCCGGTTAAAGTTAACTGAAGCCTCAGCTCCACAAAATGGATGCTGCCACCACAGACACGAGTCTGACCCCCTGCAGCTGGGAGTCCTTCCAGTGAGGGGAGCCTGGACAAAGGGTTTCCTGTCAGGGGCGGTGCTAGCACCGTCCCAGACATGGTTTTGTGTATCCTGGGTAGGCAGGGCTTTTCAGGAAGGTGACTGCTGAGTGGCACCCCGGTGCTCACTACGCATAGGCCAGTCAGAACCAGTTCCAGGGGCACACCAGCCCCTGGCCTGGGGAAGTCCGGCAGGGGAGAGGGGTGTAACCACCCCCCTCCTGGTCCCACCCATAGGCAGGACCTAGTCACCGGGTCAGCCCCCTTTTTTAGTATAAAGATGGGAGCGGGCCCCCTGTTAAAATTAGATCATCTTTGGAATCAAGATACCACTTTCTTCGAAAGGACTTCACGATTTCTTCTTCAAGATTCTCCCTTGTGGCTAAGGAGTAGTCACCCTGCATCAAGCGGGCACCATCCTAAAGAACACTGCGGTCTGCTGCAAGTCCTTCATCACGAATCCGACGACCCAGCTCGACGAGACCCGGCTTCCCTGGCACCTCTGACCTCTACTCACCTCTACAGCCAAGCTGAGAACCGTGAGTGCGACGAGACCTCAAGGGACCGACGATCGCCAAGACTGCACGACATCTTTACTGCAAGCCCACCGTGTCCTCCACTGGTGAGTGCTTTGGGGTCCGAGAAGCCCCGACCCTGCGCAGCTCCAGCACCCAAGATCAGCCTCCCTGCATCTCCACGATCTGCGTGGGGCCCTTCTGCTGTTTGCTGTGCACCGCGTTGTTTGGCTACTAGCCGGCTGGCTTGTGGCCCTCTGAACGACGCCCAACGACTTCACGACTGCTGGTCTGGTTGCTCCAGGCTGGCCTTTGCTTCCTTCTTCAAGAGAGGCACCCCGGACCCTCCTGGTCCACTCCAGACGCCATTTTAGGTCCACCGCGTGGGCTTGAATTTGCCAAGGCTTTGTTGCCCAATCCTGGGTCCAGCGACGCCGACAGCTTCTATCTTCGTGGGACAGCTCGATCCTCCATCCTGGTCGCCGACAACGCCTCCTGGTCCGTGAGATCTTCGAGTCAAGCGTCACCCACTCACCTAGTCGAGGTGGCTACCATCCGGTGCCCTCCTAGTGCCCACTGACTACTGGCTAGTAGTCTCGAACTTGGTCCCCTCTGCTTTCAGGTGTCATCTATCTTCGAGATCCAGGCTTGGATCCAACTGAACTTTCTTCACTGGTCACCGGCCAGCATCTTTTCTTCCGGCTCCTGGTCCGTCTACGAGGATTCCCGACGTCTTTTCAGACCTATGCAGCTGCAGCCCCTGGGCTAGGTAACTTCGGCATTTCGGTGCCCCAGCATAGCCTCACTATCCAAGGGTCAGAATCTACTTTCGTTTTCTCCCTACCAGGTCGGGTTCGCCCGAGAACACTAACTTTCTAATTCCTAGCTACCATAGACTTTTGTCCCGCATCTCGCGTGAGAGTGCACACACTGCACCCGAGTCCCCTAGGCCTCCTAGACATAATCTAACGATTCCCTAGTCAAGTCCTAGCGATTCCAAAAGCTATTAGTACTGTACTTACCTGCTAGGAATTTCACATTCCACTTTCAGAGTATATGGTTTTCCGTGCCCCTCGGGCATTTGTATATACTGTGCGAACTTAAGTATTTTTGTAAGAGTTTTGGTTTGTGCTTAGTACCCTGTCCTCATAAAGAGTACAGGGCTGTTGTGATCTTTAATAAATAACTGTTTATTTTCATAACACTTGTGTGGTGTCCTTTCACTGGGTATTCAAGGGGTATATGTGTGGTAAACAGCTGGCTTAACACGCCCTCTCGAGTCTTTAGCCTTAGACTGCTCGTATCCATGCTACTAGGATAGCTGGTCTATAAGGTTGACTTACAACCAATCATCAATAAGGGTTGCTGGACTGATACATAGTGGGCACTAGAATAGTGACCACTGCATATCAGGCCACCTTCTCACAGTATGCAACTCTGTTGTAAAGAAAATGGACCCAGTCCGAGCAATGCTTTATAAGCAATGCAAATTACTTTGAATGGTGTCTGATAGGGAGCCAATGCAAGTGTCTTATGGCGTTAGCTTCTGAATGATATTTGGGGCTCCTAAAAAAAACAAAAAAAAAAAAACTTGGCCGCTACGTTTTGTGAACTTTGCAATTTGTTTAGTATAGATTTGTTGGCGGTGAGAAATAGACCATTTAAATAGTCCAATTTACTCATAATAAGATGTCACTAGACTTTTTTTAAGGTGGGTTGGAATAAGAGGTAGGATCTTTTTATTGGTCCTCAAGATACAAAAAAGAAGAGGAGGTTACCACATTGACATGGTCTGTAAAAGAGTTTATCGTCCATCAAGACTCCAAGATTGCGGATCTTCTTTGTGGGGGATGGTAAGGGGCCCAGCTCCTGCTGCCACCAGGAGGGGGTCCAGAAGGAGGTATGGGATCTAAACAGTAAGACCTCAGTCTGAATTGAGCTTTAGACAATTTCTGTCCATCCATAATTTGACCGCTTGCATACATTTGCTAAACCTGGGGCCAGAGTCATTGTTATTTCTATAGCAAACTATTAAAAAAATTAATGTTGAGCTGGCATTTTGAGACTCCTCCCGGCCCCGAGCCCCAGCCCCCCACGAAACCAACAGGGTTTTTATTTATTTAAAAACAAAAAACTGTGCTTCCAGCCCACACTGATAAGAAAGACACTACAGCAGTGGTTCTTAACCTGGAGTTTGCGACATGTACACAGGGGGTCGACAACAGTTTTGAAAATTACACATTAGCAGATAAATCCTTAAAAAAGCCCTATGTTAGAGGCTAGCATATCGCTCCATCTTTTAAAAACAAAACCACATTTTGAAATACTACAACCTCTCCATTAAAATTAAAAACAATTGAATAGTTATTGGACTATGAATTGAATAAACAATTTCATTATTTGTGTGTTTGATATACATTTGCTTCTGTATTTTTTCAAAATTTACGGTCCAAATAGAAGAATTTGCCTAGGCAAGGGTTCCGGACTTCAAATATTGATAAAGTAGGACTCCACTGAATTCAAAAGGTTAATAATCACACCACTAGAGCACTGTCAGAAAATTATACTTACATTGTCGCACCCTCCGTGTTGATACACAAGTCGAAAAAGCTTAAACAGATTAAGGTCCTTGTAGCCTAAAACAGGTGGCTTATTGATGGGCGTACCTGTGGGAAAAATGCATTGCGTTTAACACAACTTCTACATGAAATAACAGAAAAGAGTGGTTTCTGACTGTTTGACAAACTTTTCAAATCCACAGATGTTTAAGAATAGCTAAATGGGAATTTTGTGCATTTTCTCAAAACGATTAGTTATAAAACACTTATTAAAGACAATCAAATTAACTGTCTCAAGGCATTTATATGTGAAGCTTTTGAATAGGAGTCAAGGTAACAGTGGGTGCTGAAACCCGCACCAACCACATAAATCAGTATTACATAGCCACAAATAGGGTGTTGGTTCTTATGCGTTTATGTGGACTGGTTAGGGCCGGAGTCCATTGGAATCCATCTGAGTGCAGCACAAGATAACGGTCTCCTTCGTGTTAGACGAACAAGTTACTTCCCTTCAGTAACACTCTTGCCTGTGGATACTCTAACTGCAGATTCCTCAACATGAGAATATCCCTAGGCGCCAGACTGGATCCAGAGATTTTTCCTCCGTAATTCTCTTGCACGCTAGCAGATGGTGCTTTGCAGCTCTGTCTCGACTCGGTCCTGCCCTGGAAGGGACACCTGAGCCACATATAAGAACAATTGTTACTTACCTGTAAACAGGTGGTTCTCCAGTATTGGTGTCTTGCATAGATTCACATGCTTGAATATTCCCCGTCGTCGGAGTGGGAGTCCCACGGTAAATAAAATAGCAATAAATACTAAATATATATAATAATATATAATAAATATATATATACATAATAAGGAAAAACCAAAAAAATGCATACAAGAAGCATCTGGTACCTAACCAAAAAGTTCCACATAGGAATGCATGGGAATAAAGAAGTTCCAATGCAGCCTATCCTTGTCATTATGTTAGTCCAAACTGCAGCCAATCAGGCGCCAGCAGCCCTCTAGAACCTTCTCCTCAGAGCTCAAGCCCTCAGATTTTCGTAGCACAAGAGTGACCACAGAGTCTATGAGGAGAAGAGAGCCTCTGAGGGGAGGATGGGAGGGTCGCATGTGAATCTATGAAAGACACCAATACTGGAGAACCACCTGTTTACAGGTAAGTAACAATTGTTCTTCTCCAGTATTGGGGTGTCTTTCATAGATTCACATGCTTGAATATAGAATAGTTAGCAGTCCGTATCCCAACACAAAGTTTCCAGAATGCAATGTATAAACAAAAGGTTGGAATCAACAGGTGTAAAACCTATGCCATAGAAGTTATACAACTATATGTATACATAGAGAAGACATGCATAAGACTGGAAACCATTAGGAGGAGGGTAGAACAGAGGCTCACCTTATTGAAAAAGATTACGGAGCACAGCTTGTCCCACTGCGGTATCTCCTTCAGCCATGGCACCCAGATTGTAGTGCTTTGTGAACGTGTGTCTGCTGGACCACGTGGCTGCTCTGCAAATCTGATGCAATGGAACTCCGGCAAAGAGTGCAGTCGAAGAGGCTATAGACCTGGTAGAGTGGGCTCGTACTGCAGTCTGTAAAGGCTTTCCCGCTTTCTGATGGCAGAAAGCAATAGCCGAAGCCACCCAGCGGGCTACTGTAGGTTTGGTGACTGGTCGCCCTTTTTGAAAGCGGCCATAGGCCACAAAGAGCTGATCCGATTTTCGGAACTGGGCTGTTCTGCTGATGTAAAACTTTAAACATCTTCTAATGTCCAAAGAGTGCAAGCGTTGTTCCGCAGGAGATTGCGGGTTGGCAAAGAAAGACTTCAGTATAACAGGCTCATTAATATGGAAGTCTGAAGGCACTTTTGGAAGAAAAGTAGGGTTAGTGCGTAAAAGCACAGAATCCGGTTTAAACTGTAGAAATGGTGGTTTGATCGTGAAAGCATGTATATCACTCACTCGACGTGAAGACGTCAAAGCAAGTAAAAGCACGACCTTCCAGGTGACATACTTGAGGTCTGCTTTATGGATTGGTTCAAACGGTGCAGTCATTAATTGTGATAGGACAATGTTGAGGCGCCACTCGGGAGGGGGACGCCGAACTGGAGGAAAAGTCCGAAGAAGTCCCTTGAAAAATTGACGTATTAACCTGGATGAGCATAGGGAGGCGGAGCCATCATGGCGGAAGCGTGATATTGCCGCCAGAAAGACCCTTAAAGTAGCATGTGACAAACCCGACTGAGCCAGATGGAGAAAGAAAGGGAGGAGCTCAGCGGGCGTGGCACGCAAAGGATGTACTCCGGCGTCTGCACACCAGTGGCAAAAGCGTTTCCATTTCAACTTATAGGTCTTTATAGTTGATGGAGCCCTGGCCTGAGCGAGGATGTTACGACACTCCTGAGGGATGGTCAGATGTGCAAATTCACAGTGCTCAGGTTCCAGGCTGACAAGCTCAGGGAAGAGGGGTCCGGATGGTAGATTTGACCCCTGTTCATGGAGAGAAGATCCATTCGAGGATGAAGAAGAATGGGTTTGCATTGAGACAGGAGTAGCAGCTCCGAGAACCACGCCTGTCGTGGCCACCTGGGAGCAATCAGATGGATGTGGCAGGGTTCTCTCCGCATCTTCCAAAGTACTCGAGGCACTAGAGGGATCGGAGGAAAAGCGTAGGCGAAGAGATTCGACCAATCCATCAAAAGGGCATTGCCTTGGGATCCTTTGTGGGGATGCCAGCTTGCGTAAGCGGGGCATTCGCGGTTCTCTGGAGTCGCAAATAGGTCGATTTCCGGGAATCCCCAACGGTGAAAGACCATATCGAGTGTTGGCTGGTGGAGTTCCCACTCGTGGTTGAATGATCGGGACCTGCTTAGGGAATCCGCCAGAAGGTTGGACAACCCCGGAAGATGAACTGCGGTGATTTGGATTTGATGATTGATGGACCAGTCCCAAATCGCCTCTGCCAGGCGGGATAACACCGGAGACTTTGTTCCGCCCTGCTTGTTTATATAATGCATGCAGGTCGTGTTGTCCGTCTGTATGAGAACTGACTCTCCCTGCAGCACTGGTTGAAATGATTTCAGGGCCAAAAAGATAGCCATAAGCTCCAACGTGTTGATGTGCCAGGTCTTTTGATGCAAAGTCCATTTCCCTTTGACGGAAAGGTCTTGGAGGTGAGCTCCCCAGCCCTCCAGGGAGGCATCCGTCGTTAGAGTCAGATCTGGGGTGTTGGACAGAAAGGACGTGCCTGCCGCTAGCTGGTGTGGTTGTGTCCACCATTTGAGCGCTTTCTTCATGGGAATGGTGATGGAAACCTGATCGTTGAAGGAACCGGTGACTTGACGCCACTGTTTGTCCAGAGCCTGTTGGATAGGTCGTGCTCGTAGTCGGCAATGAGGGACAAGAGCGATGCACGACGAAGCCATCCCTAGAAAGGACTTCAACAAACGGACTGAAACGCACTGCTTTGCCAGAAGTAGCGAAACTAGTCGGAGAATCCTTTGCTGACGTTCCCGGGAGACAAATGCTTTGGCTAGTTTGGTGTCCAGCGTTGCTCCTAGGAAATCCTTGCAAGTTGTTGGCTGCAATTGAGATTTCTCCAGATTGATGGACAGACCCAAGAAACGGAATACTGTCTGACAAACTGCAGTATGGTGTTGAAGTTGTGAGCGGGATTGTGATTTCAGGAGGCAGTCGTCGAGATATGGGAATATCTGTATGCCTTGGAGACGAAGAAAAGCCATGACCGGAGCCAACATCTTTGTAAAGACTCGGGGGGCCGAACGGAGGCCAAATGGAAGGACCCTGAATTGGAAATGAAGGTGCCCCACCTTGAAGCGCAGGAACTTGCGATGACCCGCTAGAATTGGGACATGGAAGTAAGCGTCTCGGAGATCGATGGTTGTCATGAAATCTCCGACTGAGAGCAAACGCAAGATCTCTGCAAGCGTTAGCATACGGAAGGTCTGATCCTTGAGATAATGATTGAGTGCTCTCAAGTCCAGTATGGGTCTCCATTCCCCGTTCTTTTTGACGACAAGGAAAAAACGGGAATAAAACCCCTTCCCTCTCTGAGTCTTTGGTACTACTTCCACCGCACCCTTTTGAATGAGAAGGCGAACTTGATGAAATAGTTCTTTGAGGTGCGGAGGTGGCGGTCCGGAAGGTGGCGTTGGAGGAGGTACCTCGACAAATTCCAATGCATGGCCTCTTTTCACAATGTCGAGTGCCCAACGGTCCGTAGTAATGGAGGACCATTGAGAACCAAACAGAGAGATTTGACCTCCAATTCTCCGTTCGACAGACAAGTCATTGACGTTTGTTGGATTGTCCTCTGAAATTAGACTTCCCTCTGTAAGTTCTGGCAGGTTGCTGGCGGGAAGACTGTTGGCGGTTACCGGTGAAACGTTGGTTACCTTGGTTGAAGGACCGATATTGACTGCTTCCTCCACGAAAAGTGGATGTAGTGCCACGTCCTCGAGCACCCCGAAAGGGCTGCTTCTTAAACTGAAGGGTACCCAAAGCACGTGCAGTGTCCGTGTCCTTTTTTATGGATTGTAGCGCTTTATCAATATGCGCTCCAAATAATGACTCGCCGTCATATGGCATATCCAGGATTCTTGCTTGAACTTCCTGTCGAAACGAAGTTGAGCGTAGCCAACCCTGTCGACGCAGGACGGCCGCTCCAGCGAGTTGGCGAAAACCAGTGCAGGCCACATCCACTGCGCAATCAATAAGTTCTTCTGCCGTTCTTTCTCCTTCTTGCAGAATTTTCTGTGCTTCTGCCTTGGAAGCATCCGGGAGTAATGCCACATAGGCGGACATGTCAGCCCAAGCCTGGGGGTCATAACGACCTAATATAGCCGTAGCGTTAGCTACTCGAACCGTTGTAGAGGACATGGAGGAAAATTTACGCCCAATAGCATCTAGCCGACGGCCCTCACGGTCTGGAGGAGCGGTGATTGTAGACGCCGGATTCTTTGAACCTCGTTGAGCTGCCTGCGTGACGACAGAGTCGGGCTTAGGTTGACCTGTAAGGCATGCTGGAGATCCTACAGGAGCCTTGTATTTCTTTTCCAACCTCGGCAGTTGTGCTGGTAGAGAGTTAGGCGTCTTCATTATTTTTTCCCCTTCAGACCAGATGAAGTCTATAATCGGGACTGTGTGTATCTGTTTCAAGGGCTGGTTCTTGAAATCGTATAGGAAGCAATCTTCCTCTCTGTGTGCTCGTGGTAACTTGAATCGTTGCGCCGCCCTGTCCATTAACTGGTGGAAGCCTGCGATATCTACTGGAGAAGAATCCCCCGTTGGCACCTGAGAAGGGGATGGTGTTTGAGCACGATAGTCATCCCACTCCGCTAAATGTTCTTCACCATCCTCATCTACTTCAGAAACTTCTCCATCCTCACGCTCTGGAGGATTCTCGTCATCATCATCCTCTGGATAAATTGTAGTGTGAACCCGAACTGATGTAGTTCTGTGAACAGTAACAGGCGACGCCGGTTGAGGAGGAGCCAGAGCCGGCTCCGAAACTGGATTCAACACCGATGGGACAGCTGTAACCTGTGGAGTTGGTGGGAAACGCCGATTGTAATCTTCCAACATACTTTGGAGGTTTGATATCATTGATATAGGCAACATCGCAGTTGGAACTTGAGGGTGAGTTGCTTGATGTTGGCCATACTGATCTTCTTCGTCGTTACTGAATTCTTGGCACTTAATATTCAGATCTGAAAGACTCTGAGCTTGGTCATCAGACTCTTGATCAGAATCAGTAGCAAACAGCGGAGATGGAGGATTAATCATCTCTCGTTCTGTAAAAGTCTCGAACTGAGTTTTGCTGGACTGTAAAGGCAATAAAGGCATTGAAGCAAATGAAGAGGCTGGCGTGGAAACTGTGCCTTGCGTACGCGTCGACGGCATGACATCAGTCGTCTTCTGCGATGGGATTGTCTTGGAAGCCATCGTCGACGAGGAGACCGTCGACGGAGTAATCTTCATTGGCATCGTCGTCGGAGCCATCGTTGACGGAACCTTCACTTTCAATGTCTTCGTCGACGGAGTCGTCGTCGACGGAGTCGTCATCGAAGGAGTCGTCGTCGAAGGAGTCGTCGTCGACGGAGTAGTCGTCGACGGAGCAGATGGAACAGCCCTCTCGTCGACGGGACAGACGTCGGCGGTGCGCTCATTGTCGAGGGCGTCGACGGATTCAGAGTCTTCGAACTTCTAGTCGACGACGACCGGGTCGTCGACGAGTGAACTTTCTTCGTCGACGAAGATGAAATAGGAATCAAAGAAGACACGGTCTTAGAGCTGAGAACCACTCTCATCGACGACGAAGACGTCGACGCCAAAGCTGACGACGATCCAGAGGCCAGCGTCGTCGTGACCGTCGTCGTCGATTTTGAACCAGAGACAGCCATTCTCGTCGACGGAGCTGAGACTACCGTCGTCGATGAAAAATCCGTTTTCTTCACAGAAAAACTGGACATTGAAGCAGAAGGAGCCTGAGAGCTTTGTCTCGTGGGCCCAGACGTGGTAGGTAAAGGTGAAGACACCGCAGGGGTCAAAGCGAGGGAAAGTTTCCTCTTTTTAAGAAATGGTGAAGGCACCTTCTGCACACTACCACGCTTAGAAGCTGCTTTAGAACGGCCTGACACAAGACTTTCAGCATCAGAAAGTATATTGTCCTTGTCCTTTAGCCTTTGAAGCCAAACAAGTAAACGGCCTTCTCTGTCCTTAAGAGTTTTCTCTGAGAATTTTCTACAGAGCTTACAGGTGCCTACTTCATGGTCCGGGTAAAGGCAGTAAATACACTTACTGTGTGGGTCATCATGAAATAATCTCAGCTTTCCACAGGAGGAACAAGCTCTGAAGAGAGACTTCTTACTTGAAGACATTGTGGAGAAACTGGAAACACTTGAAGAGAAGAAAACTGAGCAGAGCTCAGGGAGACTCCCTTACACACGACGTGCGGTAGAAAATCTGAGGGCTTGAGCTCTGAGGAGAAGGTTCTAGAGGGCTGCTGGCGCCTGATTGGCTGCAGTTTGGACTAACATAATGACAAGGATAGGCTGCATTGGAACTTCTTTATTCCCATGCATTCCTATGTGGAACTTTTTGGTTAGGTACCAGATGCTTCTTGTATGACTTTTTTTGGGTTTTTCCTTATTATGTATATATATATTTATTATATATTATTATATATATTTAGTATTTATTGCTATTTTATTTACCGTGGGACTCCCACTCCGACGACGGGGAAGATTCAAGCATGTGAATCTATGAAAGACACCCCAATACTGGAGAACTGCCACCCCTGCGTGTTGTCAGTTTCTTTCTGAAATCCGTCTGTGCCGTCTGACAAAGAGCCACATTGCATGCAAATGTCTAGCTTGAGACCTTTTTAGGTGGAAAAGAGTACATTCGACAGAAGAGGGGAAAAAGGAGGGTGGGCGAGATACCTGCTTTTACACAGAGTATCCACCTGAAAGATCATTACCGAAGAGAAGTTACTTGCTCTTCTGATGGATACTTCCAACTGTAGATTTGTCACTTTGTGAATAGATACCAAAGCAGTTCCTCTCAACGTGGTGAGTCTGTGAAATGGCTTAGACCAAAATGCCCTGCAAGACCAAACGGTAAGGGTGCCTCTCCCATCGGACTGCACCATTAAGACATTGTGCTTCATTAACGTGTAAACAGACATCCACGTAGCAGCTTGACAGATGTCCAAGACAGGCACTCTACACGTCAGCGCAAGGCTCTTGTACAGAGAGTCCTTAACCCTCTGAGGGCTGCTCCTTAGCCAGTGTGTGGTGTGTGACTGGTCTTTATGCAGAAGACCATCCACCTTAAAATTGTTCTTTTCTGCATTGCCTAACCATTCCCTTGCTCCTGCAAACTCAACAAAAAGAACAACGAAAGTGTTATCCCCGTGCACTCTATTTTTTACAAGATTATCCGAATGTTTTAAACTTTTTTGTTGGCGCATCTCGTGTCACAAGGCGTCCACCCTTGTCTTATGAATAGGTATGTGCTGTGGGAGTGGCCCCTTCCCACTAACAAGTGCGCACTGTAATCAAAGAAACATGCTAGTTTCTTCACTAGTTTCCATTCATTTTCTCCAAATTTATTTCATCATGTAGACAAATCAAAACTTCATATATTTTCCACTTCCATGATTCTTGTGAACATTTTCTTATTTGTCTCAATTAATCTCCAATGGTCAACAAATTACATCCACCTAATGCATTTCGGGTCAACTGAAACGGACCCTTCGTCAGGGGTCTATAAAAAATGAAACAGGACCAATTAATTCACTGTCCTACTATTCAATCTCACAGTGCTGATAATATACAATGAAAATGAAAGGAAAATAACCAGTGAAAATAAAGCTTCAAAGTGATGACTATTGCAATGAAGAGTTAAAGTAACATGAGTGACATTAATATACGTTGTAGGTGATGCCCAACATATTCAATTACACCATCTTTATCCTGTGACACAACAATATCAACAAATTGCAGTAATTCGCATTCATGATGTCCTACTTAATACATGCATTACGCGCAAAATTGCTAACTGGCACACGTCGGCACTATCGGGTCTACTTACGAGAGACCGGAGGGTCTAATACTGCGGATATACAAGCTTCTCTGTTTCCAATAGTTAGGTTACGCGCCAAATGTTACGGATTTACAAGAACCAAATGTCCGGTCACGTGATCGGCAAAGGAGCCAATTAACAGCGACCTGGCAAGTAACACAGATCACGTGGTGAGGTATGTGAAGGCTTCACGGAAGTGTAAACGCTCTGTTCCGTTTCCGTATTTAGGGGCTCCCTGAACATTCCTTCCTCAGATCCCGATACGAAAAGAAGAAAGAAGATCAAGAAGAAGACTCGCCGTGCAGCTGCTAATAGGATGACAACAACTGACTTGGCCCCAACCCCACCGACCTGTCGATCCTGGAACCTGCTCCTGCCTAATCCCAGCAACTCCTGCGGACAGCAACCTTGGGACACCCGGAGACCTGCCTGCCTTGACCCTCTTGAAGACTGGGACTCCCACCAGCAGAGGCTCTGCTGCAACAACCCACCTGGTGCCAACCAGGAAGCTCCGGACCAGCCCACTCTGAACCCCTGAGCCAGCCCAAACCGAACCAAGACCACGAGGACCTCCCCCGGCGACTGGGACCCGAAGTCCAGTGCCCAAAGACCCTCCTCGACGAACCAGCTGACGCCTGCAGACTCAGAACCAGGGGCCACCCCAACCGCGACCAGCAGAGGGTAAGCTTGTCTGACACCCAAAGACACCCCTGCACCCGGTGCCCTACAGCCCCCTGTGCCTCCCTTTGGGGTACCTACCCGTGCTCCAAGACCCCAACTTACCTCTCGAAGTGCTGGTCGCCCCTGGACAGTCTCCGTCCCCGAGCCTTTATTCCTTTTTGACCTTTCCCATTGGATAACCTTGAGCACCCGACTGCTCAAAAGACCCTGCACCCAGCCGCCGAGTGCCGCTGGCTGTGACCCCTGTGTCCTATCCTACTTCCCTCCCCTTGCCCTGAGCAAGTGACCAGGAGCCAGCTCCCACAGCCGCATGGCCTGCTAGCCAGCAGCCATCAACCGAAGGCCCACCTTCCCTCATTGGATATCATTGGGCCTACCTACCTTTGCACCCGGCCGCCCCTGTGCCGCTGGGAGTGAACTAACTGTACTTACCTGACCCTGGAGGACCCCCGAGTCTATGCCCAGAACCTTAACTTCACCAACCAAGTACTCACCTGGAAACCGGTAATTTACTTACCTGCCATTGGATAACATCGACTCATTTTGACTCGAAAATGTTCTAAGTGTGAAGTTTTGAAATCTGAAAATATTCACATAAAATCAGCCAAAGTCCGAATTCCAAAGTACTCACCTGTGATCAAGGGAGAAGCCAGTGCTGAACCTTTCAGCCCACTACTGAACTGCAAAAGTAATACCTAGCGGAGTTACTAGTAATCTGTATTTTCTCCATAGGAACCCATTGTCTGCTTTTCTATGAAATTTCTTTTAAGTGTCTACTTTTGAAAACTTAAAATATTCTTTAAAAAAATCACACGAAATACTGAAACGCAATTACCTACCTGTTTTGAGTTAAGAACCCAGTGCTGGCCCTAGGAGACCAGTGCTGGGTTACAAAAGTAACGCGATCGTACTTTACCTGCAACCTGAATTTTCTCCCATTGAATAACATTGTCAGATTTCCTTTGAAAAGTTTCGAAGTGTGAACTTTTAAAACAGCTTTATATTCATGAAAATTCACTACAGTAACTAAAACGTTTTTGCTAACCTGGTTTCAGCTTGGACCCCAGGACTGAATCGAAGATCTAGTCCTGGGACTACTAAAGTAATCTATATAGTAATCAACTGTACTTACATGTGGAAAACCCATTGAGCTCAATGCTATAGTGTGTTTTAGGATTGTGTCGCTTACTGTCAAAACTGCATTAATTGTGTGCACGAACTTTATTGCTCCTTTGCAAATTAATTACATGAGAGAACTCATAACAAGAAAAGTATACTTTTATAACTGTTGGTTCTAAAAATAAAACACCTATATCTGTGGATATAAAAAAAATTGGCCTGGAGAGCAGTCCTTGAGTGTGTGAAACCTTTTCCTGACTGAGAGTGTACAACAAATGCTTTACACTGTCGTCTGGTACTGCCTTACTGCTCGACCAAGCTACCACTTCGGAGGGGAAGGTCAGTTCTGACTTTAACCTCTGTTATACCTCTGGGGTCGGTGAACTCTATACACACTGTACTTCATTCTAGTCCAGTATATATAGAGCCACTTTCTCACAACTACCACATGACTGATATTGTCCGCGAGGACTAGCACCAGTTCCCCCTTGTTGGACAGGGAGGAGGACTTTCAGTGCCAAGTGAATCGACCAGCAACTTCAACAACTTGATGTGGAGGCAGGCCTCTGCTGGAAACCAGAATCATTTGATCTCCACTTCGCTCAGAAGACCTCCACAATCCAGCGACGATGCAGTCGAACAGGTTACTTTCCTTCGGTAATGATATATCTATAGGAGAAACAGATTAGTTATAGATTCCTTACGTTAGAATTACCCCCCCCCCCCCCCCCCCCAAGTGTCAGACTGGATACAGAGACTTTTTTGTAAGCAGTACCACTGTGTGTTAAAAGGTGGCTCCGGTCGGCTCCACGCTCGCCGTTTACGTCATGATCACCGGGATGACATCACGGTAGCTACTTAAACGCCGCCCGCACGTGCGGACGTCAGTTCTTTTACACGACATTCCACGCCAGAAGCGCAGAGCCATGCAAGACACTGACCACTGGTGCACAAAACTAAGGCCCTGAAAGGGATTCCCTGAACCTAGAAGTCGGTTCGCAAAACGGGAAGGATGGGTGGGGCGGTAAGTAATCTAGAACTAATTTAGGTCTCTTACAGATATATTGTTACCGAAGGTAAGTAACTTGTTAATCTGAAATAGACAATTAGTTCTAAATTCCTTACCTTAGAATAGATACCCCAGCAATACCAACTGTGAAGCTGGGTCTGCAAACCAAGTTGACACCAGAAAATCCTGGAGAACAGAACGGCCAAAGAAGCCGTCTCTCTGGACTTGGCTGTCCAGGCAGTAGTGTTTTGTGAACGTGTGTAGAGATGCCCATGATGTCATTGAGGGGGACTCCCCGTCCTAAAGCAGTGGTTGCTATGTCGCCCTAGTGGAATGGGAGCACAGTCCCAATGGAGGCTCCTTCTTCGCCAAGGAGTAGCAAGCTTTAATGCACAAAACAACCCATCTAGAGAGTGTCAGTTTGTGCACGGCCCGACCTTTTTTGGCAACAAAGAGCTGGTCATCCACCCAGAATTATTTGGTGCGATCCAAATAAAAGGAAAGCGCACGTTTTGGCTCCAGACGGTGGAGCCTCTCTTCCTCCTTAGAAGGATGCGGAGGCGAAAAGAAGGTGGGCAAAGTGATGGATTGAGCAATGTGGAAATAAGTAACCACCTCTGGAAGAAAGGAAGGCCTGGTTCTAAGGTGACCTTGTCCAGATGAACAGCCAGAAAAGGAGGTTTTGTAGAAAGCGCTTGCAGGTCACTCACCCTGCGAGCAGAGGTGATGGCAACCAAATAAGAAGTCTTTAGAGTAAGAAGCCTGAGAGGACAGTTCTGACGCGGCTCAAAGGGAGTGCATATAAGGTAGGTAAGAACCAAGTTCAAGTACCACAGAGGCATTGCGAAGGAAACAGGAGGAAAAAGATGAGTAATACCCTTAAGGAAGAGATTTACAACACAGGACTTGACAAGGGAAGGCTGATTAGGAAGCCTAAAAAAAGCTGAAATGGCTGAGAGATAGCCCATAAGAATGCCCAGAGCAGGTCCCTGCTTGGCAAAGAAAGGAGGATCAAGAGAACTCAGAAAGAGGGGCAGAAAGGGGATCCACAGCCCTTGCTCCGCACCATGCCACAAATTTGTTCCATCTGCAGGCGTATACAGTCTTAGTGGAGGGAAGCCTGGCTGCCAAGATATCACAGACTTCGGGAGGAAGGTCAAAGGCTGTCAACTATTGCCGCGCAATCTCCACGCAAGGAGGTGGAGACTGGACACGTTCGGTGGAGGACCGCCCCCTGCTGCTGCAATAGAAGATCCTCCCTAAGAGGCAGTCGGATCGGAGAATCGATGGCCATGTGTACCAGCTCGGGATACCAGACTCTTTGTGCCCAATCCGGAGCCACAAGGATGACTTGGGCCAGGTCGCGCTTGATCTTCTTCAGCACTCTGGGCAGAAGTGGTATAAGCGGAACGGCGTATAAAAGACAGCAACTCCACTCGCGACGAAAACAGTCGCCTAGCGAGTTCTGCCTTGGAAATTCCATGCGCAGAATTGCTGACATTGCGTGTTCTCTTCGGTGGCGAATAGATCTAACCAAGGCTCTCCTCACCGCTGAAAGAGACCTTACGCCACCTCAGAGTGAAGATGTCATTCGTGATCCATCATGCACCTGCAGCCGAGTTAGTCCGCCCTGGCGTTCAGCGAACCTGCCAGGTGTTAAACCACCAGGGATATGCCCTGATGTTCCAGCCTTGTCTAGAGAGGAAGGGCCTTTTTTTGTCAAATCTGTTTATTGGCATATATATTTTATAAGCATTACAGTACTCTCGAAATTCCACACATTTCAACGCTGTGGTAAAAGCAAGTGTCCATGTATATAGAACGTTTTGAGTCCTCTGGGCACTACAGTGTGACACAGGGATGTATTTAGCCTGTATGGCTCAGCCCCACACACAGAAATGATTTTTATATATGAACAGTACAATTGGTTTTTAAAACAAACAAACTGTGGCATGGTCACAGATATCCAGTATGCGTTGTCTCCCTTCCCATTACGCCCCCCCCAACTCCCCCACCCAAACGCGATCCAGCTCCTACTGTCCCCCCCCCATGATTCCGCATCGTATAGTGCACCAGTCTGACTGTCAGGTACAGTGTCTGCAGCACGCCACCCCAACCTCTAATGTGCCCTGCTAATCCTCCTCCGCTCGCAGCGCTTTCCGCTGAGTGGAGGGCAATGATCATGCGTTCCCAGTGATCTGCGATAGGTTCCCTGCGGACCCCACTGTCTCCTCCCGCCGTATGGCAGTCCATTCCGCCCGGACCCACACCTGAAGGGACAGGTTCCAGGCCCGCACAGTAGGAGGATCCTGCGCCTTCCACCTCTTGGTGAGGAGGCGCGTCGCCACCACCATCCCCACCAGGAGATGGCATGTCCAGTACACTGCTGAAGGAGCCCGCTAATGTCCCCCAGTAGGTGCCCAGTCGGACAGTGCCACAGAAAGTGAAGAAGATCGGCGTTTACCTCACCGCACCGTGGGCAGGACGCATCTGTTCTGTGGAAGTAGCCGTGTCTCCCCTGCCTCTGTCCACTAGCCAGCAGGCGACCCACTGGAGTTGCGCCGCCAGGTAATGTTCGAAACAGGGAGAAGCTAATCCGCCTCTATCAGTGGGGACGAACAATTTCCCGAGCGCCAGCCGATGACGGGACGAGCACCAGATGAAGTCGCGCAGGACCTTGTTAAGCATGGAGAAGAAGGAAGCAGGTATGAATAAAGGCAGGTTAGTGAAGTAGTACAAAAGGCGAGGGAGCATGACCATTTTGGCCAGGGCTACTCTTCCCGTGGGCGTCAGCGTAAGTGTGGACCAGAAGCCAATCTGTGACCTAAGCGCTGTCATCGCCCGTCCCAGGTTCCCGTCAAAGAGGTCAGACGGCTGGCGATAAATCTGGATCCCCAGATACTTAAATGTGTCTGCTATCCATTGCACTCTCAGGTCATGCAATTGGAACCCCGGATCGCATACCTCTCCACTAAGTGCAAAGAGGCAGGACTGCCTGCGTTCACCCAGTGCCCAGAGAGCTCAGCAAAGCGGCCCAACAGATGGTCCAGTTGCCCCGGGATGCGGCTCACATCCCTGACTAACACTAGCAAGTCGTCGGCATATAGTGACACCTGGAGGGCGCCATCTCCCAGCAGGATGCCATCCCCCAGTGTCTGTCTAATGGCTGCGGCCAGGGGTTCCATGGCCAGCGCGAAGAGCAATAGGGACAGAAGACACCCCTGTCGAGTGCCCCTGCCCACCGCCACTGCCTCCGAGACGTAGGGTCCCAACCTCACACGAACCACTGGGTTACGGTACAGGACGTCCACCATCTGCAGGAAGTCTACACCTAGTTCGTATTTCTCCAACACTGACTTCAGGTAGCCCCACTCTAGGCAGTCAAAAGCCTTTTCCAGATCAAATACCGGACACCCAGCTCGAGGCCAGGCTCCCGTTGCTACCGCTGCCACCCTAAAATATCTCCTGAGGTTTAGTGAGGTGGACCGTGCCGGCACAAAGCCATTTTGATCAGAGTCTTTCTGGTTGTCAGTGGCAATGGGTAGAGTAATCTAGTCCTTTCTTTCCTTGAAGGCATCTGTTCCTGGGGATTACCCTAACCTGCAAGCCATAACTGGATTGGGGATACAACTGCTGCCCGTCTCCCTCCCGCCGCCGCCATCCAAATCACGGCCGCAGTGCAGAGGGGGACTACGAATCCCAGCATCCCTTGCGACGGAACCGGAAGCCGCCACCCGCAATTTCGCACCTGGAGGCGCTCAAATACAATCAGAGCCCCGGCGGAGCGGGAGAGTCCTTTCTTTCCTTGAAGGCATCTGTTCCTGGGGATTACCCTTACCTGCAAGCCATAACTGGATTGGGGATACAACTGCTGCCTGACTCCCTCCCACCGCCATCCAAATCGCGGGGAGCGGGCCTTTGATATACGTAGGGTCTACAGGCGCAGGCCGGTATTTCCTTTCAATCCTTGGGTTCACAACCCTTGCCCTTGTGGTCTCCTTGAAAATGTCACCAGCGTGTTTAAGGACACCCTTTAGCATAGGCAAAGTCTTGACTGATCTTTCTGAAGTTGAGAAAGTATCAAACAAAAAGTCTTCCTCCACCGGGTCAGCGTGCATTTCCACGTCATGGTTATTGGCTGCCCTTTCAATCAATGTGTTAAACGCAGCAGTATCTTCAGTAGGCGAGGTTTTGACTGGATAGGACTGAGTGTCAGGCGTGGTGTGTGGCTCACCAGGGTCAACAGGGTCAGCCCAGGGTTGAGGCTCCTCCTGATCTGGGTCAATAGGATAATTAAATTCTTCCTCATTGTATACCTTCCCCACATCCTCAGTGGTACGTGTGGGAGAATAGGTGTATTCTTGTCCATAGGATTCCACAGGTTCAAAAAGAACAGGGGTGGTGGCAGAGTCCCTCTTCTTTTTGAGTGGGATGTTGTATGACTCCATAGGATTTTCTGGAATGATCTTCCTTTTATAAATAGTGAGTGCCAGAATCCGAGTCGATGAATAGTTTTGACTGATTATCATAGGAGGGCTGCTGAAACACAACGTCCTCTTCTATGGGCTGATTTCTAGAGACTACCGACACCTTCTTGGCTGTGTCTGTGCTTTTTTGTGGCTCGGACGCCTTGGGTCGTGCGGTCGGGGGCAGTCCGTACTTAATCGGTGGCTGAAGCATTGGAGACGACCGACCTTCAAGGGTGGCGACGTCTTAGATCCGACCGACTTCGTTTTATCACCAGCTTGTTTGTGGCCTTACACGACTCGAGCTCCTGGTGCGCAGCAGGCACGCTGTTTTGCTTCGACTTGACATGCTCTTTCGGGTCGATTTTTGTCTTCGACTCGAAGGCTTTGATCACCAGTGGCTTGGAGGCGGGAAGCTTCGGCTCGAGAGTCTTCTGGGCCTTGAGTCCTTTGTCAGGTGTTGCCATCTTTGGGCGTCGACGGCGTCAGTGCGACGTGCTTGACCTTAGGTACAGGCTTCAGCGCCCCGATCTTCAGGCCGACGCCCCCTTGTGACTCTGAAGGGCCGATGACACTCTGATGAATCCGAAGCAGTCGATCCGAGGATGTCTTTAGCAGTTTTGGTTTCGATTTAGCATTTGCGGATTTCGGTTTCGATTTCACCGCTGATTGTGGTTGATCGACCGATGGCTCCTTAGAAATATTCTTAGCCGGGCCTTGTCGCGGGGCTATAGAATGTGGAATAAGATCTTGGCTAAGGCCTTTCGGCGATGCCTCGATCTGAGCCTTTGAAAGTACAGTGTCAGTATTAGGCCCCGCGACTGCAGTTGGGCCTTGCTCATCGCTTGAGTCGTCATAGACAGCTCCGATGGCCTCTGCATCGTCTCCTACCTCAACAACGTCTTCATCATGGACGTAGTCTTCTTCTTCGTCCTCATCATAGTTAGAGTTCTGCTCCGACGCAGGATCCGACTGTTGTTCATGATCCTCTTCATCGATGCCCTCGTCGTCTTCAGCCTCGAATATGTTCTCCGGGTCGGGCGACGTTTTCTGCGCCGACTGTCTTGCGGCGCGTCAAAGCCGAAGTGTCTTCTGCGACCTGAACCAAGAACAGGCCATGCAGCTGGCCTCGTCGCGGTCGGGGGATAGGCATTTATTGCACACTAGGTGCACGTCAATGTGAGGGTTTTTTGAGTTGCAAACGGGCATCGTTTGAACGGGCTCCGTTCCTTCGTCGATCGTTGATGGGGCCTTTGGTGTCGAAAAAGGCAAACGGCCTACGACGTCCTGTTCGAAGAACTGGAGCAAGTACGTGGCACCGAACGAAAGACAATACCGATGCCCCGAAGGCCTTTTGGCCTTGTGAAAAAGTGTTTTATATCGATTCCGAACTTGAGTCAAGAAAGTACATCCGAACCCAATGGCGGAAAAAAACAATCTGAGGATGGTGAGGATGCCTATGCGCACTGTAGTCCAGGGGAGGAGCCACCTATCTCGTGATACTTCGAAGACTCTTCCAGGACAACAATGTGCAATCATCCGGACCCAACACTAGGCGGCGATCTATGCACAGATATGAATTTAGCAGCCCACATGCCTCGAACATTGGTGTTTTGTTTATCGTACTCTATGGTTTTTTGCCATTACGTATTAACGTAGCAGGGGTTTCCATTTGCTTCTGTGTCCGATATCATCTTGACACGTTTATTAATACTATCTTCGTTATGACCACAAAAGGCGTCCCTAAAATTTTATCTCCCAAGCTGTGACTCTTAAGGGGACAAATGATCATTATTTAACTCGGGCATCATCTGCCATTGAACGGGAAATTGTGAAGGCTGAACAGCGGCCTTCCTTAGAAACATTACCTAATAAACGATCCTCTTTAGGGCCATCTGAACTGTCACAAACGCCTACAATACCAGGGGGTGTAAATGAGCCCATTAACACTACCAATGCTTCTGGGATTTCTGTGGAGCCAGACCAAAGTCCAAATGTGTTAGGCAGCCCTGATTTAAAGAAGGGGAACACAAGTGTTGAACCAGATGTGCAAATTCCATCAGAGTTAAGTATTCTTGGAACTCCTTCCACCTCACCAAACAAAAATAATAAACTTACTGTATCCGAACAGGTTCCTCCCACAAAAAGGAAGCGTAAGGGTGCCAAGCACAGGGAGAGGTCGGCAAAACAAGCTAAATTGTATCTAAGTCCCTCTAGGGTTATTAAGAATACCCCAAGACCTGTGAAGACCAATCAGGGACCACAAGTGCCCCCATTAACCCCCCCCACCAGACCTTCTGGTGCAAATTAAAGACCTAGTGAGATCCCTAATTCTGCTGTTGGTAGAAAGACTTAAGAGACTAGGAGAAATGGTGGGGAATATTAAGGAAGTAACTAATGCCAATAATGTAGAAATTAAGAAATTGGCCCAAAACAATCATATTGAGAACCAGTCGCGCGGGGCGCCCCGGGAGGGGCAAACGGGTAGCTACTCGAGGGGTGTAATCAGTGTGCCGCTTCTGAACCATAGAAACAACAATCAACAATGCAACAGGGTGGGCGAGTTCCCAACGGGGCATACGTCCAAACCAAGAATCAAAAGTGTGACTACCACTTAGCGATGTGCTATCCGAACGCACTGTGTATGCGGTGAAGCGTGCAGCTAACAGTAAAGTTAAGGCGCTCCCTTGCCTAGGGCCAGTGAGTGACTGAGAGGTGCTCGAAGGTGACTAAACTGCGTAGTGTGCAACACCTGCCCGGGTTGCCTATGCGGGCCCTCTGTGCGCGCCCAGGAGTCAGTGTTGCCTAGTCGCCGGTCTAAGAGCGCCCCCGCCTGGCTCGAGTGATATACATGCGCCAGATAGTGCCATCTTGGGGATCTAGTGTCGTACTCTGATGGTACACTGCGCAACAGGTAGTTAAAGGATATAGTGAACAGTGCAAACAGGGCCAGATCCTCAATCCGGCCATCAGAGTCTGGTAGCCAGTCACATAATGAAGTCAGCTGCCTGTGGTGTGACCACAGGCAGGTTGATGTCGTCTGACCGTGCAGTGGACGGAGAAGATGAACCACTCTCATTCAAGTCACTCTGCTGTCTGGCTTCAGGACGGCCCTTGGTACTCGCCACTCCTAGCATCGCATCCGCCTCCAGTGCTTCTGGTCTTTCCTGCCGTATCTTTTCCGGGCTAGGGGCAACTTAGCCTATGTCTGTGCCTCGACGAGTACCTCTCTTCCTCCTCCGCCTTCTGGAGCGCTGCTCTTGCCATCCACCTTCCTCAGGGCCTGTGGGTCTCGTTCCTGACCATTGCCCCGTTTCTTCTAACCAGTCCCAGACTCCAGACGGGGCCTCAAAGAAGTGTGTGCCCTCCTTAGTGACCACTCGGAGGCGAGAGGGGTACAGGAGGGAGTAGGGTAACTCCAGTTCCTGTAGCTGCCGCTTTACGGACATGTATGTGCCCCTCTGTTTCTACACTGTCGCAGCGTAGTCCCAGAAGAACATCACGCGACTGTTACCCACCATGAGGTCGTTCAGCTTCCGGGTTTCGCGAGGCACCACGTCGCAATCCCGATAGTGGAGGAGCTTGAAGAGGAACGAGCGAGGCAGAGTCCCAGGTCGCTGAGCTTGTGCCGGCACCCTGTGTGCCCTCTCCACCACAATGTCCCAGTCAGTAAGAGCGACCGCAGCCCCGCCTCCGTATATTGCTCTGGATTCTTCCCCTCCTCTCCCTCCGGCAGGCCGACAACCCGGACGTTGTTGCGCCGAGAGCGTCGTTCCGCATCCTCCGCTGCGTCTTCCAGCGAGTGAACTCTGTCAATCAGGTCTTACAGTGCTGAGGCATGACTGTGTACCACGGGTTGCAACTCTTGGACGGATTGGCGTTGGGTGGCTACTGCCTCCGACAGTTTGCGATGATCCACATTTAACCGTGTGAAGTCGGAGGTTACCTTGTCTATCCGTGCTACGAGGGAGGTTGGTTTGCGCCAGGGTGGTTCCAATGCGCTCCACCGCCGCCAAGACAGTGTCCATCTTAGCCGCCAATGTTGCTGGGAGCTCCAGGTCCTCCCGGCTCCGCTCCTGTGCAGGGCCCCCGCCATCCACTGTCTGCTGCTGTTGACGCGATTTGTCCTGTAGTTTCCCCATCACCAACTGTTGCGCTTTTGGCATCAATGCACAGCTTCAACGTGCCAGCGCAGAGTGAAAGGGCGCCCCACCAGGTCAAGTGCCGCTGCTTCAGGGTACAGGAGGGAGTTGTCAAGGGCGGGCTGCCACCTCCAGGGGCTGTCGCCCAGAAGGGTACGAGCAATCTTCCTCTCAGCCCAATTCGGAGGCATTAATGCGTGCGCCCCCTCGCAGTAGGTGCAATCCTCCGCCGCAGTGGCTCCAGCAACTCCAGGGACAGTTCTAGTCCAGCCAGCACAGTCTCAGGGTCCGGCGATCTATTTCGGCGGTATAGCCTGCCCAATGCCACCTCGTCCAGAATGGCGGCCGTTGCAATATGCCGCCCCGGCTCAGTCGACCCCCACCTCAATGCCCGCCGCCGTGTCCCTCCAGTATCAGTGCGGCAGTCCACCACGCCAGCGCCTGATGTCTTTGACAAGGGCCTGGAGCCGTTTAGAAAAGTTGCAGCGCCGTTTTATTGGTGCTCCTGTGGGGGTGATCAGTGCGAGGTGCTTAGTCCGTACCTAGAACGATGTCCGAGGACCCCCCAACTTGCTAGCATCGCTGGTCGTGAGCAGGAGAATGTGGTGGCAAGGAGTGGCTCATAAACTGGTTTTAGAGTGAGGCAGCCAGGTCAAAATGTCTTGATCGTCACCATGCTGAGGGCCAGTGGGGCGGGGGCCGGAGGGGGAAGGCAGCTGCAGCGGAAAGCACCCACCGTCCAGGACTGACTGGCTCTTCGGTTGCTCGACTGCTTCTAGCCAAGAATGGCTCATTGAAGGTGGCGGCGCGCCGGTATTGAAACAGAATCCGGAGCCCAGGCAACGCTACGCCAAGCCACCATTTTAGAGTCTACCGGGAAGTGGATCAGGTTGCGAGCGTGGGCACGCATGCAGGGTGGTAGTTGAGGGACCTTCTGCTCGCTGGCGCCACTAATTGAGAGTGGGGCAACGGTAGATTTTATATATATATATATATATATATATATATATATATATATATATATATATATATATATATATATATATATATATATATATATATATATATATATATATATTTATTTATTTTCGGCAGGCAGCGCAGGTCAGAATGTCTTGTGGGCCGCCATGTTAGGGTCAGGCAGGGCGGAGATCACAGGGCGAGTGCAGCCGCACTGAAGAACACCCACCTTCAGAAATGCCTGTGGGTGGATCGTGACAGCAGTCAGCAGATGACAGCGGGCCCAGAAGGTTTTGGAGCTGCTGCGCCAGGCTCAGTGAAATCGCAGGTTCGGCCTCAGGCGGGTCGGGGGCACGGCGCCATTTTGTGCTGATCGCGCTGAAGAAGAGCCCAGGTTGCAGGCCAGATAGCCAGGTAATCCAAGTGGAATTCGCCGCTTAGTCAGGGCAGCCTGAGCATGTGGGTCCGTCCCGGGTAGATGGAAAGAGTTATCCCCAATATGGCACTTGTTCCGAACTGGAGTCGCTTAGTCCACCGCTTGCTGCAGGGTTGCCGCCCGCTGTCTAGTCCCGCAGTGTCTTCGGCGCGATGGCAGCCCCAGAAATCGCAGATGGAGAAGCAGGAAGCCGCAATGGGCCACCGTCCGCCACCCCGGGCAGCTCCGCTTAGGCCTCTGCTCCGCCTCCGGGCGCGAGGTCACGCACGACCCCCTGGGCGCACCCCCTCGCGATGGCAGCTCACACCAGGTCTCTGAGGCACCGGGGCACTGGGAAAACTATCGCCTCCCGGCACGGTCTCTGCTGTGTCACCTGAGGCTCCCGAGGCGCCGAGGCCGCGGGCGGTTTTGACGCCTCCAGCGGCCCCCCAGTTATACCGCAGCCCAGACTTCGTTTCTCCGCAGCTGCCGCCCGGAGTCAAGCCGCTCCTCGTCCTGATGGCCTCGTTACACTTTAGCACACCAGCTCTGCGTGGTCCGGCTTGTAAAAGAGCACCTCAGCAGGATAATTTCAGGATAGTAAGGGCCCCGTGGACGGAGCTCTACCAAGTCGCGTCCGCCATGTTAGGCTGCTAGCCACACCCCCCCCCCCCCCCCCCCACCCCCCAAGAGAGGAAGGGCCTCTTGACATAGGATCTATGACCCCACTCTGCCTTGTTTGTTGCAGTACCACATGGCGGTGGTGTTGTCCGGGAACACCTGCCCTACCCTTACCCGGACAGAAATAAGGAATGCTTTTTAGTGCAAGACGGATCGTCCTGAAGCTCCAGAAGGTTGATGTGGAGACCAGAGGCCTCTGATCTCCGCCTCTCTCATGTGGCCGCCCCACCCCAGAAGTGATGCATCTCTCACCACTGTGAACTCTGGTTGGGGAAGGGAGCGGGAGCTGCCGCTGACCCAATCCTGGTTTGTGAGCCACCACTACAATTGGAGTGCAGTGCCCTCCGTGATCTGGACGCTATCGGACAGGATCCCACGATTCTGTGCCCACTCAAACTTCAGGTCCCACTGCAGAGCCCTGCAGAGCCCACATACGCCACCTGGCATGATACACCAGCAGGATGCAGGAAGCCATCAGACCCAGCAGCCGTGGAGTCACCCTGACCAAAACCAGGGACAGAGGCTGAAAAACCGGTATCATAGCCCGAATATTCCAGACTCACTGCTCAGGAGGATAGACCCGAAACTGCGTTGTGTCCAGAACCGCTCTGATGAAGAGGTGTGACTTCGGCACGTTGACAGAAAACCCCAGCAAATGCAGGAGGTCGGCTGTAGTCTGGAGGTGGGAGACAACAAAGCAAAACCAAAGGGGATGATGAATGGAGTGTTGAACATTGCAAGCACTCACCCCAAGTCAACTTATCTGTATTTAATCCATCATTATTTAGCTCACTCCACCACCCCAGTTCAGACATGGCCATATGCAAATCAGTCTGACCCTGTGCCTCATGCGAACAGTCTGTATAGCCAGAAACCAGTCCTAGGATGCTTGATTCCGGTCCAGGGAAGACATGGCTTGGCAGTTCGGGCTGGACTGTTCCCATGAGGCACAGGGTCAAGACTGATTTGCATATGGCCATGTCTGAACTGGAGTGGCTTGGTGAGCAAAACAACAATGGATTAAACCCAGATCTGTGACTGGGAGTGAATGTTTTGCCATTGTGCAACATTCTGTCCATCATCTTGTGTGTTTTGGTGGGACACAACAGCCTGGGGCGAGCCCGCCCTCAACAGCAGGTCGTCGAGATAGGGGAAGACTGGAACCCCTGATCTGCTCAGATTAGCTGCGACCACCGCCATCACTTTCGTGAACACCCGAGGGGCGCTGGTAAGGCCGGAGGGGAGCACGGTAAACTGAAAGTGCTCGTGACCTAACGTGAACCGCAAGTAGCACCGGTGGGCCAGCAGGACGGGAATGTGAAAGTAAGCAAGTCCAATGCTACAATCCAGTCTCCAGGGTTGAGAACAGAAAGGACCTGGGTTAGTGTCACCATTTTCAACTTCTCCTTTCGCAGGAAGCCGTTGACGTTCCTGAGATCTAAGATAGGCCTGCGTCCTTTGTCCTCCTTGGGCACCAGAAAGTAGTGGTAATAGCAACCACAACCTACTTCTGGGGCAGGAATTCGCTCGACGGCTCCCTTATCCAAGAGAGCCGTAAGGACCTATTGGAGAAGGGCCAGATGATCCTCCGACATGGGATGGTACTGAGGTGGCATGGCTGGGGGGCAGTCTCGAAGAGGACGGAGTAGCCCCTTCGGACTATCTGCAAAACCCACCTGTCCGACGTGATGGTGTGCCAGTGGGGGAGGTGATGGCCAATCCTGCCACCCACTGGCGATTGGTGGCCCTGAAAGGTCGGACTAGGAGGGCTTGGGAGGCTGTAGCAGAGGTGGTTGGGGTGGACTGGCTTGCGTGCTGGCCCCCAGACCCACAGCCGTGGTTGCAACGTCCCCGGCCACGCGAAGGTTGGGTAACTTGCTGCGACCTGTGGCTTTGGGCAGCTCGCAGCGGGTACACCCCTTCCGTGGCCACGAAAGGGGCGAAAGTCAGACTACGCACGGCGGGTGGTGGAGAGTCCCAAGGACTTGGCCGTAGCCCGATAGCCCTTAAAGTGCTCTAGCGCGTTGTCTGCCTTGTCACCGAACAGGCGACGGCCATCAAAGGGCATGTCCATAGGGTAGCTTGGACATCCCCTGAAAAACCAGTTGACCTCAGCCAGGCATAGCGTTTAGGGGCTACCGACATGGAAATTGTCCTACCTAGCGAGCCAGCGGTGTCCAGTCCACAGCGAATGGAAACTTGGCTGCTTCTTTTCCCTCTGCCACTGCACGGGAGAGTAGGGCCGGGCCTCCTCCGGGCACTGGGGCAGCACTTGCGTCACCGTATCCCACACGGAGTGGGTGTAATGGCCCAACAGACTTGCGGTGTTTACTGACCGCAGTCCCAAGCTGAAGAAAGAAAACAACTTCTTCCCAAAGTGGTCCAGCTTTTTGGATTCCCTATCAGGTGGTGCGTTAGGGAATGAGTCTTTGGACGTAGAGGCTTGGACCAAGCTCTCTGGAGTGGGGTGTTGGGTGAGGGAAGTGGGGTCACCCGGAGACTGGCGATCATCCTGTCCACAGGAGCCCCTGTGTTGCGCCTGGACCAGGTGCCCAAAAAGATGTCAGTGAGGGCTTCATTGAAAGGCAGTAGGGGCTTCGAAGAGCTTGCAGCCGGTTAAAGCACCTCTGTCTGGAGGTTAGTTCTGACCGCCACCGTAGGTAGCTCGAAGTTGGGAGCCTTGGCCGCCCTACACAACACCACTGCATAAGACGCTCCCTCCTCCGTAGCTACAGTAGGAGGAGACAACTAGCCAAGGTCTGGTGAGGTATCCAGACCCACTAGCTTACCCCCAGTTCCTCTCCAGTCCCCTCCCAGTTCTCCTCACCCCCCTGTGGTTGCCAATCTGGCCTTAAAGAACCATGGTAGAACAGGGGCACAAAAGTATCCGTTGGTGCCGGATCCGGCATCAGCTACGCTGGTCCAGCTCCTTGTCTACGTCAAGGAGGAGGCCGGGGTCGACACTTGCTGTGGACACAACCGGCATTGGCTGCCTGAGGAGTCGGCTCCAGTGGAGGTGTAGTCCGGTCGATCGGAGCCCATCCGGATCCAGGCCAGGATTCAAGGGGACCCAGCGGTGCCGGGCCGAAGCCGCCGGTGTTGAAGGCCCAGGGCCCCCGAACCGAGTCCACGGGCCCGAAGGTGCGCTGGCAGTCAGGCTGCCCAAAGATGGCATGTATTAGTTCATAGAAATTCCGAAGCTGGGCAGGGGTCGCACCGGGTCTTGGAAAGGGAGGGATACCCGGAGTCTACCCCGCAGACCCAGCATGCTCTGCATGCGGTGCTGCGAGAGGGGCACCAGCCGCATACCTCTTCGGGTCTACCGACAGACATGGAGAGGTCGAAGAGCAACTATGCTTCTAGGACTTCTTTTTGTGCTTCCACTTTCCGGAGGAGTGCGAAGACTTGGAAGAAGATTGTTGGTGGTGGCTCCGTGACCAGTCCCTCGACGTCCGACCCGACCGGGACCTCGAACGGCACAGAGCGCACTGCCGGGCCTAGAGAAGCTTTCGGGACCGCTCCCGCAAAGACTTCGGGTTCATGGTCCGGCAGTCGGAACACGACTTGGAGGCATGGTCGGGTACTAGACAGAACAGGCACACGCGTTGCAGATCAGTCACCGGAATCAACCATGGGCAGGAAGCACAAGCCTTGAAACCAGGCATCCGTGACATGTACCAGAGTCAAAGACTAAAAAAGGATGTTGGCAAAAAGTCAGTCACAAAGTGACCGAAGGTACCTCTCTGCGCTGGCCGGCGCGGAAAAAGAAAGAACTTTAATCTGTGTGCGAGGTCGGCGTCTAAGTAGCTACCATGACGTCATCCCAGCCGGTAGCGACCGCAACACCAACGATGAACGTGGAGCCGACCGACACCACCTTTCGACGCGCAGAGGTACTGCTGAGGAAAAATTCTCTGTAAGCAGTATGACGCCTGGGGGTAATTCTAAGGTAAGGAATCTATAACCGTCTCTTTCAGATATAAGACCATCAGCTCTGGGTGGGCAAGGGAGAGCAGTCTGTTACCAGTCCAACTGCAGTCTAGCAGCCACTACTGTAGATCTTTAGCAGTATGGGAGGAGTTCGAGTGCAGGAAACTGGGTACTACATTTCCCCTCAGGTCTTGGACGTTGGTAGGAGAATCCCCAACCCCGATCTCAAAAGAATTTGAGGAGAGGTGTGCTGTCGTAGAGAAGGGCCTGGCACTGCCTTGCTGTTTGCCCTCTTTGAAGTCCAGGAAAGAGAAGAACTGTTGGGGCTACTGCTGCTGAAAGGCCAAGGGAGCGCGCTAAATTACATTGCTTTTTTGAAGAACTCTAGGGCCAAGTCGGCTTTGGCCCAGAGGAGGCATGTCCATGAGTGATGCCTGGGTGTCACAGAAAAAACCGGTGGATCTTATCCAGGCAACATATCAAAGCACCAAGCTGGTACAGTACAGATTGTACAGCCCAAGAAGTGGGTGGTGTTCCAGTCCAGATGAGATGACCTAGTTCACAGAATCATGTATAATTTGCACTAAACTCTTCCAGGACCTCGAGCAAGAACTCTATCACCATGCCCCATAACAAGCGCAAGTAGATTACTAAGAGAGAACTTGAATTGAGTGATCTGAGTGAGAGGTTGGCAAATGAGAACATTCTATTGCCAAAGGTCTCCAAGTGTTTGGATTCCTTATCTGCAGGTGTAGTAACGACAGAGTTAGGATTCAACCTGCTTGTGAAAGCTTACACCACAAGACTTGGAGTACTATGCAGAAGGGGGAAGAGTGGCTGCCCTGGAGCAGATCTGCACCATAGTCATTTGGATGGGTTGTGCCTGGGGTCGATGTGGGGAAAACTTCGGTCAAGGACATGGCAGATTCACTTCAGAGTCTAAAAGGATAATCTGCTCTTCCTCTGTGGTGTCATTGCTAGCGTTGTCGCATGGGGGAGAGGTGAGAATCTCAGCATCGGGTAATAAGTCTGGACAGGAGTCAAAGTCTGAGTGCGGGAAAGACTCCGCAGCGAGGAAAAGAGGCACAGACTGAATGGGGGATACATTTGCAGGCAGTAGTCTGACTGGAGGCCTCCTTGGGGCCAATCGGCTTGCCCCGCCCTCCCCTTCAAGACGTGGAGAAAGAGCTCTTGACGTAGGCTTCAATGTCCTGCTCCTCTGGTCCCTGATGGACCGCCCGAATCCTAATATTGTTCTGGCGGGAACGATTCTCGAGGTCCTGGCTTGGAGGTCCAGTTGCTGGTCTTTAAGGCGGAGGACTTCCTGCTGAAGTTGAGTAATCTCATCGTCCTACAATGGTGCTTGCGTCTCCAACATATCCACCCTTTCTCCTACAGAGTCAATGTCCCTGTGCATCTCGCGGAGATCTGCAGTCAGCTCCTTTTTCATGGCATGAAATTCCTGGGTTAGGCAAGCGAAAAGAGATAGAAAGATACCACGGGTGACTGGTCCTCCCGCTTCACTCTTGTCGCGCTCAGCTGGGAGCACCCCCAGTGTTGACGGCCCCTCAGCACCCCCAGCTCTAGTCTTGAGGAGAAGGTCCTTCACCGATCTCTCCTTGGATTTAGTGGTGGCCATGATTAGGTGGGTTTGTGTCCCGTTGTGCGTTAAAGATGAAGGGCCCAGGTAGAGGTCAAAAGTGCCAAGCCAGCAGGGGCTGGGGAGGGATCCAATCAAGTTCTAGGCCTACAATGGCAGTCTCTGGTAACTCTGAAGAACCCCAATTTGGCGAGTGCAACAAGCTGCCGACTGTCTTTCCCAGTGCAACTTTTGTCCCTGATCGCTCCCCAGGCTATTCTGTGGGCCTCCCTTAGTGGTCACATCTGCGTTTCGGAGCGCTGCGGAAGTCACCTCCAATGGAGTAGTCAGCCCCCTCGCGAGGATTCCCAACCTCGTCGTATGACAAGCGTTCAGTGGTATAGTTTGGCGCCTCCTGGTTCCGCCGTTGGGCCGGGCATGCACACTGGCCCAGGGTCTGTCAGCACTGCTCTCACCTTCTGGGGCGCCCACCGCAGCGCCTGTCCCGGGTGATGGTTCAACGATAAGGGTGGGGGGGGGGGGGGGGGGGGGTTTGAGGGCCGCACCAGCAGAAACGACCGGCTCCTCCAGGGAACGCAGGCCAGGAGCCACTGCAGCAAAAGTCTCTAAAGGAGGTCACGCTGGGCCACCGTCCTCCACTGCGCCCCGGCGTCGAGGACCTGTTCCTGTCCCCGGGTCCTCGGGATCTCACCGCCGCTCAACAAGGGAGACCATGGGGGCAGGGGGGTTTGCAGTGCCACATGGTCTACACAGGGAGGGTGCTGGGGCCCAGAAGAAACCGCCCAAACCGCTCCAATGTCAGGCTCACCTGCACCCATTGTTCTCAGTCTAGTGCCACCGGCGGCAGCGGTACTTGGGCTTGCTCCAAACATCCGGGGTCGGGGGGGGGGCACCCCTCTGCAGAGAACCCCCGAGTGTCATCTGCCCAAGCCGCCTCCAGGCGCTGTTTGTACTCCCAAAGCGTGGTTCTGCTGCAGGCCTACCTGCTCAGTGCCTGCCAGGCTCTGTGGCATGGGGAAGCAGACGCCAATCCCTGGCAATCTCACTGTGTGGCTGCTCCGCTCCCAGACCTAGGCTGCCGCAGAATGTCCACGGGCAGGGCGAGCAGTCTGGAGCCCCATCTGGGGCCCACTATGTGCAGTTATAGGGCTGGGGTCTAGGCGAAGACTGGAGTGGCGAGCAGGCACGTCTTAATCAGCCGCCATCATGACCACGCCTCGGCGAGTACATTTTTAAATAAAAATAATTTTTTGTATCAAAAGTCGAGAGTGCAAATTTCAAAGAGTTCAGGGTTATCTAATAGAGGAAAACAATAATGCCTTTATACGGGTAAGTATCCAACTTACAGTCGCAGTCTTCGGGAACAAAGATCAGCAGAAGGCTAGGTTCAGGTGAAAATTGGAATAGTTCGGCCCAATGCGTTCGAATGGAGATGTGGGGGTGGGGTGGAGGGGGGGGGGGGGCTTTGGGGAGCGGGGGGTGCTCGAAGCCACACTGCTTGCAGGTAGGTAAAATGGTTGAAGGGACCAAGGTTTGGGGGGTTAGAACAAGCACAGTGGGGGGTGGGGGCTCAAAGCAGCACCAAACATCCACCACGAGCGGCACAAGGGCAGCCAGGTGCAGGGTGCAAATTCAGAGTTGGGCATCCAATGTGTTTCAATAGAGAATTTGCTCCAGACAAACAGGCTGTACGCATCGCACCAGGGGTTGCGGAAAGGAGAACAACTACAGCAGAGGTGAGTAGAGATGTTGGGGGTCACAGGGGCACAGTTGATTCAGCTCACCAAGGCCCAGGGGCTTCAAGTGTCTTTAGACATCGGAGTCTTCCTACCAGAGCCGGTCACGGTCAGGAGGAGCCTCGGCATTCAGGCTGCAGACGTAGTCGTGGAGTGGTTAGCCACCGCTGGACTTGTGGTTACGATCACTGAGTAACTTGTTCTTAGTCTGTGGTCCACCTGGGCACAGGCTGGAGGCGTCTGGCGCAGGACTTGCAGATCCTGAAGGCACCAGACTCCTTTGTGTTGTTTTTTGGGGGACAGAACCTCTGTCCCCAGAGGTTCTGTTTTTTTTTCCGTCTCAAAGTTCAGGCAATCTTCTTCGGGTTTCTGGAAGTCGCTGGCTGTAAGACAGGCATCATCTTCTCACAGGATCTTTGAAGCTGGAGACAGGCCGGTAAGGCTGGGGGCCAAAGCAGAAGTCATCTTTAGGCTTCACGCACGGAGTCTTCTTCCTCCTTTTTAGGTCGCAGTAACACTTCAAGGTCTGAAGAAGCTTCCAAGATACTAGATTTAGGGGGCATTTTAAGGGAGTAACCAGAAGCGCGAATGGGCACCTCACCTGGTGTGACTGCACCCTCTATTATGCCACCCTCATGTGGGAGGGGGAATAGCCCTAGCCCTGACTGGAAGAGTCCCCTCATCTTCAAGATGGAGGGAACTGAAAAGTGTGCTTAATCTTGCCAACTCCACCCCTCAAGTGGGCATACATGTTAGTCCTAAGTTTGCCTGCCGGTTTTCCCACCCAAAATGAGAGTGTAAACTGGGGGCTGGCATCTGCTGCTAGCAGCAGAGTCTGGGGGTCGCATTACAAAGGTGGCAGACCTTTGAAGCTTTCCCCTCAAGCACTGGGCCCATCCTGGAGAAGGAGCAGACACCCTTCCGCCCAGGAAGTGCATTGTTTCTGGTCCCAGAGAGCAGGCTCTCCACTCAGCGGTCCAGCAACATGCCATTTGTGGCAGGCTGCTTAAAGCCAGTCAGTGACCACAACAGGGTAAGTAGGTTTTCAGGGGGAAACTGCAGTGCCCTCTGAGTACATGGTTTAATACATCGCACACTGGTATCAGTGTAGATTTATTACAAAGCGTATTTTGGGATCAAACACTGCTGATTTCAGTGAAGCCATCATGGTACTGGGGAACTCGAGTTGGGAAGTTCTCAGCCCATGTACTCTCTATTGCTTCCCTGGCACTTACAAAATAATGAAATAGACCCCAATACTTTAGGGGCATAGCTGCTCATGAAGATGTACCCACACCTCTGATATAGTGTGCCCTGCCTAAGGCTGATACTGCCTGCTAGAGGGGTGACTTACTAGATCCTGGGCAGTACTAGTTGGAACGCCACAAGGGCAGCCTGCCATGTCTATGTTGTTTTTACTGCACTAGGCCATACATGCTGCAGTGGCGGTCTGCATGGCCTAGGTGAGGAGGGCCTTCTTCAGTCCCAACTCCCCAAGTACCTTTTACTATGGACTAAAAGGGGGCTTGAAGGGCCAAATTGTGGATCAGTTTTAGGGAAAGAACACAGAAACTGTGAACCTGGACAGAAGGGACCAGTACTGTACAGTCAAAGTTGCATCAAAAGACAGGCAAAGAGTGTGCAAAAGTGTGCAAGTGCATGTGCGTGTGTGGGTGTACTGCAACATAACCCCATTTTCTCACAGTATTCACAAAGTGAGGAATATGTGGTTAGAAGCCTCCATGTGAATGTAATCACTTGCAGATACATCATCTTGCACACACACTCTTTTGCCCACCTGCCTGAAACTACTGCACTGAATGGGTGTGGTTAGCAAGCAGAGATGCTTTCCAAGCTTGGGCTTACCCTGGTAGAGTCAAACCAACCTATTCATTTTTTCTTTATGGTGGTCATCATCCCTGGTTGTAGAAGCTTAAGCATAACTGAACACATCCCTACCGGAGCTAAATTAATCTAGTTTTCTTGCAGCCACTAGGGGAGGAAGACCACAAACACTGGCTATTTACAAGATTATGTTTATCCCGCCATAGCCTCCAGATGAGTAAACCTACTGGCTTCCTTAACCAGTTCTTTGTACAACACATGGACAACAATGAGGAGGCCGGTGCAGCAGTCCAGGAGAGAAGAGCAATCATTGTAACCTTTGCACAGTTGCCATTCTCCTACCAGATTGGGCCAGAGTATGAAAAAACTCAGAGAAACTAAATTGCTGTTTATACAATGAGAGAAGGAAGATCTAGATGCTTGTGAGATATGCTGGACTGTGCCAGCTAGGAGAAATAGCCTCATCTGCAGACCTCAGCAGGGGTTGATCTGGGTCCTTAGATGGACTGTGAACTCACAAGACTAGATTGTCCGCTTTAACCAGGCACCGGCAACTGGCTAAGGAACCACCCAGAACAGCACTTGGAGTAACCTAATTTTTATTGCGGGCAGATGGCTTGCTTGCAGTGATGAGTAGATGGATACAGGGCATTTTTGCTATATAAGGTGACTAACCCCATTCAATCCATGGCCATTTTTTAGGGTGGACTCCTTTTATTCAAACACATACTTGCTTAACACATGTGGATAGATCAAAATATACTCTGGGTATTGGTATTCATGCTTCTATCTGGTTAATTAACCACAACTCTTTCTAAAGAATCTGAAGTCTTCAGAAAAGAAGCAAAGCATCCCTCTTAGAATAAAATCCATTTGGCTCAACGGTAACTGGATTTCTAGCTTGTAGCACAACATAACTTTAATATCTGGGCAGCGCTCCAGAAGTTGCTGTGGGTTTTTGGTGGGGGATGGGCTGGCGGGGAGAGGGAGCAGTCAAAAGAATTGTCTCCAACACCTAAAGAAGGCAAGTGAGATAATTATTCCATCAGGTTCGTTCCAATCAACCATGTTCATGTGCCCCCATCTGGACAAATAATTTGGGGTGTGAAGAAGGGATTGCAAGCTAGTGGCAAATGCAGTGCCTTGAGGAAAAGCACTGATTACATCTTCTGTCCAGTAATCTGTGGTACACCTTTAAGCATAATTGTCCATGGGACTAATTAGAAAATTAAAACTTGGCGCTCCAACAGCCACACCGACCCTTCTCCTTTCCCCTTCCATCCTCATGACCAATCTGCTGAAAACTTTTAATCTGTGTATTTTCAAATAAACTAATCTGATAGGAAAAAATATGAACAATCAAACAACACTTTTCCTATAATGACCTTAACCAGAAATAAGGAGTTGTAATTGCAGACCAATACAGTCACACTCAAAACTTGGCTTCAAGGACACCCAGATTGGCTACCAAAAAGTTATCTTCAAAACAACTTATGTGAAGGACCATGATGGCAATGGTCTAAAATCGGTTGAACAATCAATACATATCCCACTGGACTATTTTGGCCCTCCAACATGGTACCACCAATGGAAAGGATATAATGGGTCACATCACTTATATTATCAAAAATCTCACACTAAATCTTACATTACATGACAACGATAAAACACTGAATTTCCACGGACTGGCAGCTGACCCATGATATGCCATAGAAAAGCTGCTATCTTAACACTGATCGGAGTTCATGATATTGAATCAAAAATTCAACGCTAGTCAACAGTTATTGTGAGATTGCATGAAAACAGTGGCTGCATTAGCAAGGCCAGGAAGCCGTCAACCTCACCAAGGACACCCAGTCTAAATTTAAATACCACATTCTACAGGTAGATGTTTGAAGTATGAAGAGTCAAGTCTGTTTTATTTATTTTTTACTAGGATTATAAACATGTGAAAGGGTAAAAATAGGTTATCCCTCAGAGGTGTTCTAGAGGATGTAATCTTCGATGTAATATAGGAGGTCTTAAATACTCTCCACGATAAGGGAGTTAAGGCAACCATAACTAGGGAACACCAAAGCTTTTTAGGTTTACGATCATAACCCTAACTTACCTTCTACTGATGATTTTCAGTTAAAGGGCCCATCTTGTGAAAGAGGTCACATTATATGTTTTCAAATTCAACAGACCTCAATCAAAGAAACATTCCATGATTCTGGTGCTGTTAGACCTATCTGCTGCCTTCGACACGGTGTCACATGAGATACTTCTCGGGCGTTTGAGAGAGGTGGGCATAGGAGGCATGGCTCTGTCTTGGTTGGAGAGTTTTCTCAGGTCGCCTGCAAGGTGTCAGATTGGGTTCCCATTATTCCATCTCAAGGGAGCTCACCAAGGGAGTGCCACAGGGCTCATGCCTAAGCCCAACACTATTTAATGTGTACGTGGCCCCCTTGGAAGACATTGTAAGAGCATACGGGTTCACCCCGATTTCATACGCGGACGACACCAAACTCCTGTTCCCTTTTCAGACCCTCACCCCCACATTACAAAGATCTTTTGCGGACGGCATGAGGGCAGTGTCGGACTGGATGGCCTCAAATTGCCTCCAGTGCAATGTAGGCAAGACTGAGGTCATGCTGTTCGGAGAGGCCACTCTCCTGTGGTCTCCAGAATGGTGGCACTCGGATCTTGGACCTACACCTAACCCGAAACAGTCTGTAAAAATCCTCGGAGTACGGTTAGATCAGGCACTACTGTTAAAAGAACACCCAAGTCAAATCGCTGGATCCTGTTTCCGTGTCATCGGACTCTTACGCCGAGTTTTCCCATTCCTGCCTGACAACTACAGGAAGACACTGGTTCAGACCCTAGTGATCAGTAGACTTGACTACTGTAATGGCCTGTACATCTCGGCCAATGAGGAACTACTAAATAGATTACAAGTGGTGCAGAATACTGCGGCGAGACTTGTTCTCAATGCCCAACCTAGGACCCCATCACATCCCCTTTTGGCCAAACTCCACTGGCTGCCGATTAGGCAACGTGTCAAATTTAAAATCTGCTGCACCATACATAGGTGTCTGTTTGGCACTGGCCCCAAATATCTGATCGAAAAATTCAACCTCTACCGCCCAGGACGCACCTTGCGTTCCAGTAGTCAGCAGCTACTCCAGGTTCCTAGAGTCAGGAGAGCTAGACAAGGAGGACGAGCCCTCTTCTACAAAGGCCCCATTCTTTGGAACTCACTCCCTCCCACTCTGAAACAAACCACCAACCTTCAGTCTTTTAGGAAGTCTCTAAAAACCCACCTATTCTCTACATCCTAAAAGATCAGCCACTCCACAGCGTAAACATTTTGATTGGGCCTTTTTGGTAGAAGCACAAGCGCGGAGATACCCCTACGGGGGTCGAGTCCTGCGCTATACAAGAATACAAATAAATAAATAAATAAATAAATAAATAAATTCCAGAACGCTGATTATTGGTAATTGCTAGTGACACAGCGCTTGAGAAAGGTACGATAAGTACATATACAAAAGACACACACAATGTAGTACCTCTGTCTTCCATAAACTTATAAAGCTGTTGGAGGAAGTTGTCCCTTTCTTCTGGATCGGGCTCTTCTTCAGGCTATGGAGAGGACAATAAAGAGCATGTTTAGAAGGTCACGCTTTAGTGTAGTTCAGTAAATGTATTACAACATTTAAAAGGCTCTGTACCAGATAGAGGCGGTTGATTCCCTGTAAGGCACAAGCAGGAAGCCTCTAATCAAACGGGTGGTAAAGAACACAAGAATTGAAAATAAAGTATTGAATAAGCAAGCAAATTGTAAGGCAATCAATGGTAAACCCACTAGGGTTTGGTAGTGTCCACAATAGATAATACTGATACACTTTTCCCCAATCAACTGCAGTCCAATCGAGGGGCTTTTAATTGCCTAGTGCAGAGACTAATCTCTTAAAAATTGACGGTTATACAACAGTCACTACTCTAAAAACAAGCCCATTAGCAATAACAAAAAAAAAGTTGCCCAGTGTGCATTTGGCAGCTCTGAAAAGTTGACTAGAAGCCCTTAACAAGTCCAGATTTATTCTGCTTAACAGAACAAGATCTGCAACTCAATCACCAAAAGGGTTAAAGCTCTTGTCAAAAGGGAATCAGTTAACAGTAAGTTACTTGAGAAGAGTGCTCTGCACAGGTTTAAAGACTAGATCCTTTAATTATGTAAATATCAATTTGAAACGCTACTTATCTCTGATGTAAGGAAGAGGGTAAATCTGTTTACCAGTCGCCTCAAAAACAACGAAAATATAGAAATCTAAAACATAAGACTCACTGAGTTTTTCTAAATATAATCGAAGGAGCAATTTGATAACCCTAACAGAGGACCCCATCAAACCTTCTTTGGTAGTTGCAAACCAAAACCCTCCACTATTCAAATCCATTTTGTGTTTTTGCACAGCATTATCCAAAACGTTGAGCAGTCAAAAAATGAACGTACAAGTTACCTCTGCCTAAGGAGCCAAACACATAATTGTAGGAGGTTTTGGTCCATCTGCAGGAGCAGTCTGTCATTCCTCCCCTTGCTGCAAACTAAGCAGTGGAAAGATTGAAAGCCTGACATCCCCTTGTTGACAGGCTAGGGCACCAGACTCCTCTGGGCCATCTAAAGATGGGCTAACCCAAAATCACCAGGTTCAGTATCTGAATTTTCGGAATCTGCTCAAGACTTTTTGAATAATACACAAAATTTGTAAACACAAACCAGATTGCTAATTCTAAGGGACTAGTGCTGCGTTTCCTAGAGAACACCTCCTTCCTTAGAAATTCTATAGTGGAGTACAGGCATTCTAACGAAATACGACATCCATTTGCGTATACACACACACATTTAGAAATGCACTGTAAATAAATGAGGATGAATACTGCATTTGTGTGAACAGGTTTGAAGCCTTGCTTTTCTAGGCTGAACGAGCAGTCAGAATACAGAGTCTGTGGGCAAACACCCAAGCATCATTGCTTCACTGCACAATGTTCAAGGCAAGCACCCTAACCCTTCTTTCCGTCAATTTGTACAACTTTGATAGAGGATGGTCCACTGTGCAATGGCTTTCTTTTAGGCCCAGGGAGCCCACAAACAATTGTTTCTTTGACCAGAATTCTGGTATGAGCAACCTAAAATCCGAGAACCAATTTTGAATCCAATATATGATGGCACTCCCTCGAGGAGGAAAGATATACAGTTGTGCATTTTCTAGACCAGATAAAAACCTTAAATAAACGTAGTCCTGCTCCCATAACGATCCTGTCTAGCTAAAAATTAAGTTGAGAGCAAGAAACTTGCAGTGCTACCCTACACTTCTGGTTAAAGTGATGGCAATAAATAAATGACAATTTAGAAGGAGAAATATTTAATAACACAAGAATGAAGAGATATGAAGTGAGTGACCAATCAAAAAAAGACAGTACCATACTGAGAAGCAAAACACTGAGGGAAAGCCAAATTCTGATACCTTAAAAAACAGTATTAACCAAGGGGACAAAAATTAAGTACCACTAAGCTGCAGCGTAACCAGAAGCATAACTCGGGGCTAGAGTGTTAACAGTGAGGCTGTCCTCAGTCATGGGACTGCAATTTCCAGGATCAATGCCTACAAAAAGCCAAGGGTGAGAGCAGAGCATCACTTTACAATAACATTTTCCTATACACACACTTCTATTCCTTTGGTGAACGATCTTTCAGAGGTAAAAAGAAACTTTGAATGCATCCATTGGTAGTGTCCAATCACTAACGTCTGTGCCTCCTGTCCTGAAAGAAAATGGTTGACAGGCTTTGCATAAGACCAAAGTCCTCTACCCAGGGAGAAGACCTGCTCTCTGTTTCCCAGAAAAGAATGGACAGGTCCTGAATGAAATATTTAAATTGGAGAGCTTTACACGTTGCTGGCTTAAGGTAATGTAGAAGACAAGAGGGTTTGTAGCTTCCTTCCTCTGAAATAGCTTTGCACAGACTAAAGTAATAACATTGACAGGGTGATGCTTGAGGTGGATGCCCTCGACTCACGTACTATGTTCTGAAATAACCATGAAACTTTAGACATTGATGAATTAGCTGGGCTGCAGAGCAAGACCCTAGTAAAGAGCTGTCTCTCCATTGGTTTTAAATCTTTGCAGGCAATATTTTTCTCACAAATCTCAAAGCATGCTTCAGGTAACCACAACAGTATTTCCAGACCAGGCCGTGAACACGTTATCAAAACCGGTGCCCAAAATATATATGTTTTGCCACCTCTCCTTACCATTCTTAATAGGTTGGCTAAAAGGATCTTTGATTTTGAGAGGTATGCTATTGGTGGATAGAGCTGCCATTTCCCCTTACCAACACGGATGTACAAGGCCAGTTGGGAGCACGTGTGTGCCATTTTCACAGGTAGACTATACGGAACAAGAAGGTTTTTGCCAAAAGCATCTGTTTTTTTTTTACTCAAAAGGGACATTAGGAAAAAATTTTAGGCTTGGCTTTGGCCGACACTGGTAATACCAGGTTTTGGTGTAAAATGTACAGTCAAGGAGGAGGTCTAAAGAAGCAGACCTATCAGCACTCAAACTGTGAGCGATAGGGTTAGAATTAGGTTCCTCCCAAGCTGAGGGAAAAGGTTATAGCAAGGCATGTTTGAAAAGTTAACAAAGGTTATGAGGCAATCCTCATTAACAGCAGAATTTCTGTTAATAAGTTGGGCTTAACTACTACTGCTCCTTGTTTTCTAATGACAGTAACAAAATATGTTCAGTGTGCATTAGGTTATCCAGAGACACATTTAAACTAATTTCGGGTAAGATGTCCAGTCTTGCTGCATTTTCCAGGTCCAAATACTGCTGCCTATCAGTGTTCTTGTTAAACAGGTTGTTAGTTTCACAGTTGTCACCTACCTTTTTAACCCTTTCCTTGCTGCCGTCAGCCATTGGCCGATGGCAGCACTACCTCCCCAGTGGTGCAGGCGGCCAATGGCCGACACTGCCCCGCCCGCGCACGGAAACGCCCGCACCGCGGCGGAATTACCGCCGCGGTTAACGGGTTAAAATATATTTCAAGGCATTCCAGTACGTTTTAATTACAAACCAGAGAAAACCTCAAAATGTGTAGATTTGTTCACTACCAGGATTTCTTCCCCATCGGTGACTCCTATATGTTGATGTTGTCATAGTATTGGTCAAATTCAGATCAGTAATATACAGTTTACGTATATGGGATAGTGCTACTTAACTCACTGTCTGCAAATATAAGTAACATTTAAGATGACCTGTTATTTAAGGATGGTGAGATGCAGCGGGTTCTAAACAGGGGACTCCTTTACTTTAGAGAAAGATACTACACTAAAACCAGTCTATCCTTCCCAACCACCTACAGCAGACACAGTTTAACACCAAATTCTTATATTCAAAATTTGAGAACAAATGCTAAAACCTGTGTTAGTGAAGCAAGAGGTTTGCTGCTACATGTCTGGAGCCCTCACCCAGATCTTGTGCACAACAACCTTCTCTTCACATACAGGTAGCTCTACACACCCACACTCTCCCAACTCACATTATTCACAAACAAGGAATGGAAATATAGACAAAATAATAGTTTCCCTTACTCTTTGCCACACTTAAGTTTAAGCCTAGCTATACAACTTCTGCAACACCATCTGATCGCCCCACGGACTTAATGCAGGACTTCATAATTTCAAGGCTCTCAAACGGAAGCGGAAATAAATAATGAACACAAGCAAATTGGCTGCGGGACACACCCAACATTTAGAAAACAGGAGCTCCTAAAGTGTTGATTAGTCCTGATTGCAAAATAATTAATTTTAAGACTGTGTGAGACATTCAATCCCAGTTCCTAGGGCATTGCTTTCCTGCAACAAAACACCATTACAGCAGAATGTTATCTGCATTGGACTTCATTTGCTACCCCTTGCTGGCCCACACCATTTTCAAAAACAGCTGCATCATTTACAAAGACATCACGACCAGCACCCCCACTTACACTCTGCAGACAAGCTTATCTTCTTTGGTGGTTCTCTCCACATCCGCAGCCAGGACATCACATTGGAGACTAAGAAGCATAAAAAACAAACTGAGCAACAGGCCTTTTTCATCTATGCACACAGAATCTGGAACATCCCTGTATCCAAATGGACCGCTCCAACACTGCTCCAATTAAGGAAAGAGTTGAAGATGCACCTCATTAAAGAACGCTACACATCACAATACATCAAAAGGACACCAACCAGCTACCTCTCCTTTCAACCGTTGGCTTGAAGCTAGTCTTTATTAGTGTATAGCTCTACACTGCCTTTTTGCTAGGTTTGCAGAACTGAAACATAGCATACATATATCTGCATAATGGTGCATAAAGATGGTAGAATCTGCCATCACATAGTAAAGATACTATTGAACAAGAGAATCCAAGATTAAAACGCTGTGACACTTTACATGACATTTAAGGAACCAGACTTAAAGAGCTCCGCATCCAGCACCCGAGTTTGGTTGGCCTGGTGAAATAAGTGATCATCCCTACTCAACAGGAAAGACCCAAGTACATATTGGTCTCCAATATCAGGTCGATAAGTGAGGAGGACAATAACACAACACTCCCGCTCATGGCATCATCTATCAACATCAAGAAAGCTGCAATATCAAACGAGGACAAAAATAAAATTTCTAAATATAATGACTCTTTGTTCCATAGTGTAGAAACTGTCATGAGGCACATGTCGCCATTATGCTGCCCAGGTACTGTGGGGGATAGCCAGACCACAGAAATGGGTTTTGCAGTGCTGGTGTGGATGGATTTCACATTCAAGTGCAAACAAAATCGGAATGATCTACCTTGTGGAGTTAAATGCAGTCAGACGCAGAAGCCTTTCATAAGAAACATCTGGAACCAATTCATGTACAAAACGTCTCAGCACTCGGGAATCTACTTTCGACATATTAACTACGGTGTTTTTTAGTATGTACCTTAACTGCCAGAAAAAAGAAAGAAACCTGTATTCTCACCAGCGATTCCATGGCTAATGAGGTGCACTTTGAGGTGTACACCTCATTTCACTTTTTCCCATTCCCCTCCGCATGCTGCAAACAAAGAAAGCAGTACATAGCTGCTGCAGTTCTCTCCTGGCTTGATTAGCCACATGTTCACTGGTCAAGATACACCCTGTTAAAATGTAAAAGCACCTTTTATTTGGAGATTACTTGTTTCGAAGTGACTGCACGCGGAAGACCCGTGGAAAACATGCTGGGGAGGTATGCCGTCAGACGCACCATTCCTAAGGTGAGAGCCATTCCGAGGAGAAGGCTGGGGAAACAGATTACAGCCTGCACACTTCAACCCCTCGGTATATGGCCCATTCATACCAGATTGCATAATACAAATAAATCCAATAGTTACCATTTTTAGGCTCATTCGTCTGCCATCACCCCCTCCCCAATAGCTCACTCCTGCTATCAGAAAGCCAATATGGCTGGGTGGGGAAACGCTAAACATGCGAGACAATAAGCAAGGCTCAAATCTTAAAGCTTTCAACAAGACGATGATGGTATATCACATACGTGATTTTATGTACAGGTCTCACAACGCTCTCAGAAAAGAAAAAAAATCGGCCCACGCGATCAGTGATCGATGTCACAGAAGCTAGCTTACCTCTAATGCTGCATTTTTTTAAAGCTTCAATGTTGCATTTTGCTTCGGTTTAAACTGTTCAACGCCTGCGCGTTTCAGAAGAGCATTCTGCTTCCCCGGTGAATGCACGGCACTTGCACCTACTGCATCACTTGAAGTCGCTCCCATATAGAGAAATCAGACATTACATGAAAGGAAGGGGAAAGAAAAAGACAACCCATCTCAAAGCATCTGGCAGCCCTCCACTGGCAGCCTGCCAAGCGCTGCTGAACCTTCCTGTGCCTTCTGAGCATGCTCACTCAAACCAACAGTGTGTTACCATGGCAACAGTGGAGGCCTCCCCCAAGCACGAGCAGTCCTGCATCAGACTGAAAATAACAGGCACTTTGCAAAGTAAATGGAAACTGTGTGCTGTTGCAAATATTTTGCATGCTGACACCGACCCGCACGCACCGCATGCACAGAATAAAAACATAACGTCGTGGATAAAAGGGCCAAATTTGAGCAAGACCTCAATAAAGTGTTCCTGAGCCGCTTTTTCTATTTTCACAGCTCACGACAAAGGAACAACTGCTAATGTTTATTAGCTAAATAAGTAGTTTGATTAAGCAAACATAATTCATGCATTATCTGGCAGGCATTCTGTACTTCCGCGAGTTATAACACCCATAAGCAGGAAGCACAGCTTTTACATAACAACCCAGTGAAAGTGGGTGTCTAATTTTGGATAGACATGCTCAGCTTGATTAACATAGCACACAGTATTGTCAAGGCAAACATTTCCCACTAATGCTGTAGTGTCTTGCGTGTTTTAGGACAGAACCCTTTTACCTCCAAACGGAGTTTGCAGAGCTGTGATGTAGGTGTCAGCGCAGAAGTCAGTGAAATATTGTTTTAGGAATTTGGGTTCGCAGTTACACGCAGAAGAATAAAAACATGTAATATTAAGCTCTGTGCGTGGCATAGTCATTGGCGGGCACCCAGGATGGGGAGGAGGCTAGAACTGGCGACGAGATAGGGGACAAGTAACCCCAAGAACGACCATGAACTCCAAGAGTTTGCAGTGGTCCAGGCAAATTGCTTGTGCGTGCCACATTTCGCTGTTGAAATATGGAATCGGCGCTTCACGCATGAGGAGTCAAAGCGCAGTGCGAGCCACTGCAAAGCAGGTGAAGACAACGGGAGCGTTGCAAATTAATCTACACGTCGAAGGTCGAGAACCTGCTGCTGGTCAGGCCATACATAAAGTTACCACGCTGCCAAGCAAGATAAAGTTGTACATTATACGGAGAGATACTGCAAACGGCAGTTACTGATTGATACAGGGAAAAGCCCCAAAAAAAGTCAGTAGTCGAATAATAACAAAATACTTAGAAGCGCTGGCTGACAGAATAAGTAAGAGAGAAATATATTATCATTGCACTTACAAGAGCATTGATAAGCAGAGTTTTATGACCTCAACACCAAGCAAAGAGACTTAAGAAGAAAGATGGTTATGCTTACTGAGCGGTCTGATACCTGAAGTGGCACACCACCAAAGCTGCTAGGAGAACGGCTCACAACAACTCTAGAGGTCACCAACAAGTGAAGGGGAAAGTGATGGAGGCCAAGGAGGAGGTCCCAGTTCCCTAGACTGTCCATGACAATACTGAGGCCGGTCTATCACAAGGCCTTCAAAACAGAGCAAATGATGTAGGCTCAAACGGACAGCAAACAGTAGCAGAAAAACCTCCACCCTCACTAGTTATCATGCTGCCACCTTCCTGAAACCGCCAAGCCTTTTGATAGAGCCAAAAAGCTACATTTTGGCGATAGGACTTCTTGGATTGAGACATTTGATTAATTCATTGATGCAAATGAGGAGACTGATAACAAAAAGATCAACAGGTTATTGCAAAAACCTTGTTGGTGATGGTGAGAAAGAAGTCAAAGAAAATACTGTGAACTGAAAGAAATCACCTACTGTCAGATTAAAGAAACACTGAATCTCAAGTTCAATCCAATAGCAAAAGTTGATTACGAAAGAGACATTTTCAGTCAAGAATGCCCAAAAGTTGGAAAATCCACTGATTAATATATAGAGAGACTCAATACACTAAAACACTAAGTTCAATGAAATTAATGATTAAGAAGCTGTGTCAGAGTTATTGATAGATGTGCTTTACTACCCACAGGTTTACTTCTTCATTACCGTGCTGATTTGCAGATGAGGCCAATCTTTACTGTTTGAGGCATAGGAGACATTTCTGTGTTTTATGTTCATTGTGTGTCTCCATTCTCGTCGCACTGATCTCACAGATTATAAAGTGCATGCATGGTCAGTATACCGCATGCCTTTAAACTTTACAATTTATGTATAATGGACTGCCACACTCACCATGGCTCCCACACTTTGATTTGCCACACAATATACATGTGCCCCCTTCTTCATAGGATATCCATGACAAGAGTGTACTGCATGCATGCACTGGGTTACCCTCAACGGTTTGGTGTTTTGTTAAGGAGCCACTACCTTCTGTGGCAAGCAAACTTGTACAGGTCACACATGTGCAGCAATGATTTTGTGCACTGCCTTAATGATCATTGTTGACAGGGGTAGGTTTGATCCAGCATGCCTCTATGTGGCATTTACGAATGTAAACGCCAGGTATTCATTCTCTATTTAACCACGAATGAATGAGCACGGTCATCCCATTATTATATTATTGTCTTTTTTCTCATTAGGTTGGAATCTGGAACGCCCACCGGACGTTCAAATAGGCACATTGACGCAGAATAACCTGAATCTAGGTACCATAGGCATATAGAGAGTCACCATCTCAGATTCCAATTTTTATTGTTTTACACCACCACCACCACCACCGTCCTGATGAAGCGCAACAGGATCCACTAGGGACCAAACCGAAGCGTGAAACATGTAGGCCTTATGTACTCACTATCACCTGCACTCACTGACACGAGAACAGCAAGAAAATACTCACTTCTCTGCAATATTTTCAAAGAGGTATTCCTTGTCCACTGTTTAGGTCGAGGACCGTAGGCTGCGCTTGCGCAGTCTCGGTCAGAGATTTAATGTTTACCAGTATGGGATCTTGAACCCGCCCCTCTTCTCCATTGGCTGGCTTCCTAAACGGAGGCCAGCCATTGGAGGAGAGGAGAGTCACTCCGTCCAAGCCCAGTCTTTTTCCGATTCGGGGGTGTTTTCTTTCTCTCCTCTTCCCATTGGCTGGAATTTTACCTTCCAGCCAATGGGAAGAGGAGAGAACGAAAACCACGCCCCCGAATCGGAAAATGTCGGCGCTTTGCTGAAGCCATTTCAGCCCGACCGCCACCGGAAGAAGTCAAGAATCTAGTCCTCCGGTGAGTGCTTGCTGTCTTGCCCCCTCGTTGCTTGTGCTCACGAGTGCTGTGAATGCCCACACCGCGTATAGGGGGCGTGCCTCCTTGCTACCAAAGAGAGCCTAGCGCCTAAACCATTCATGTATTTGTTGTCTTAAACGCTCAGCACGTGTGTAACGCTGCCCGGCTGTTTAAGCACCACCAACGGGGAGAGTGGCCGTCCCCAGAGTGCTGCTGTTCCAGTCCCCCCAGGCCCTGACTGCGTCCGACTCCTCTGTACCCCCAAATCACGGTAACCCCAGCTGCACTTCTTGCTAGAGGGGTGTGCCCGAGTCCCACTGTTCACAGGACCCACTGGCGTGAGATCACTTTATATCTAAAGGAATCAGTTTCCTGGTGCTAAAATATTCCAGTGCAGGTGCCCCCATCTTCCAGTGTCCTCATCCAATGCCCCGGAGTCCTTCGGTTATGCGGTGCTGCTGTCTCCGGGTCCCGCTCTCCCCCAGCCCTACTGTCTGTCCTCAGCTCCCGAGGTGTGTGGCCCCTCGGCGGTGCCTCACTCGCCCTCTCTGCTCATCTCTCACTGCCCGCTTTCAAGGGAACGCGTGGGAAGGTGGCCGCAGGTGGTCGTCCCGGAGTACTACCCTCCCTGTCCAGTTATGAACCAATTCCACAGTGCTGGACAGAAGGGGCCGTCCACTAGATCACCGGCCCCGTACTCCGAGTCATTCTAAAGGACTGGGGACCGTCGCTGCTGCTGCCGCCGGGCTCTCTGTCTCGCGGCATCCCCACGTCCGACTTTGCGCCTTCTACGGGGAGTGGAATAGGTTGGTTGTGCTTGCTGTCCTGCCCCCCCTCGTTGGTTGTTCTTGCTGTCCTGCCCCCCCCTCGTTGGTTGTGCTTGCGGTCCTGCCCCCCCCCCCTCGTTGGTTGTGCTTGCTGTCCTGCCCCTCCCCTCGTTGGTTGTGCTTGCTGTCCTGCCCCCCGTCGTTGGTTGCGCTTGCTGTCCTGCCCTCCCATTGTTTGTTGTGCTTGCTGTCCTGCCTCCCCCCCACCTTGTTGGTTGTGATTGCTGTCCTGTCCCCTCATTGCTTGTGCTTGCTGTCCTGCCCCCTCGTTCGTTGTGCTTGCTGTCCTGCCCCCTCGTTTGTTGTGCTTGCTGTCCTGCCCTCCCATCGTTTGTTGTGCTTGCTGTCCTGCCTGCCCCCCCCTTGTTGGTTGTGATTGCTGTCCTGCCCCCTCATTGCTTGTGCTTGCTGTCCTGCCCCCTCGTTCGTTGTGCTTGCTGTCCTGCCCCCTTGTTCGTTGTGCTTGCTGTCCTGCCTGGACAGAAGGGGCCGTCCACTAGATCACCGGCCCCGTACTCCGAGTCATTCTAAAGGACTGGGGACCGTCGCTGCTGCTGCCGCCGGGCTCTGTCTCGCGGCATCCCCACGTCCGACTTTGCCCCTTCTACGGGGAGTGGAATAGGTTGGTTGTGCTTGCTGTCCTGCCCCCCCCCCCGTTGGTTGTTCTTGCTGTCCTGCCCCCCCCTCGTTGGTTGTGCTTGCTGTCCTGCCCCCCCCCCCTCGTTGGTTGTGCTTGCTGTCCTGCCCCCCATCGTTGGTTGCGCTTGCTGTCCTGCCCTCCCATCGTTTGTTGTGCTTGCTGTCCTGCCTCCCCCCCCTTGTTGGTTGTGATTGCTGTCCTGCCCCCTCATTGCTTGTGCTTGCTGTCCTGCCCCTCGTTCGTTGTGCTTGCTGTCCTGCCCCCTCGTTGGTTGCGCTTGCTGTCCTGCCCTCCCATCGTTTGTTGTGCTTGCTGTCCTGCCTGCCCCCCCTTGTTGGTTGTGATTGCTGTCCTGCCCCCTCATTGCTTGTGCTTGCTGTCCTGCTCCCTCGTTCGTTGTGCTTGCTGTCCTGCCCCCTCGTTCGTTGTGCTTGCTGTCCTGCCCCCTGTGCTTGTGCTTGCTCCCCTGCCTCCTAGTTGGTTGTACTTGCTCTCCTCTTGTGCTCTTCACTTCATTCCCGATGCTCTGGAGGGAGTAGAATAGCAGCTTCTTTTGGGCCTCAAGCATGCCTACCCATTAAAAACAAAACGTCTGTGAAAATAAGATTGGGTTACCAAGAATCATTGTATTAAGATATTCGTGAACTTTTGCGCACTCTCTGAATTGATGGGGTTTTACTCTGTGGTTGTGAGGCTGCCTAGTATATGTGTGATATAGAATAGGTTACATTTGTTGTAAACGCATCCATTTTTATAAATGACTTGTCGTAATAGCTGGAAGTAGGTGTTATAATTCTACCATAAACCATAAAAAGGACCCAGACAGCCCTATAAAGATTACGAGCTAATCCAACAAAAACACACAACCCTCATGTTCTCATTTACTCTAATTTCACGTTTCAGTATGAACAGTCCTGTCGCTGATATCGCTATAAATCACTTTTTAATTTCTTTTTTTAAACATTTTGTTAGAAATTGTATCATTGCAAATAGTGAAATCACATCTTACTTTAGCTTAAACTCTTTTAAACTTTTGCAATTTAATGTGAAAGGGCAAACTTCTTTGTGAATTCCATCCTAGGCTTCATATGTCAGTATCACACAGTTTCACTTAAATTCATGCTAAAATGAAATTCCACTTTTGTTTTTTAAACCATATTCTCTGTCTCTCTCCCCTGTCTCTAAGCCAGTGGTTAAAGTGATTATCTAGTGGGGTGAAAATGTGATTTAAAATGTTGGCTGTTGCGTTTTCCCTTAGGGCAATACTCCCCAGACGATATATGTGTGTGGCTCTGTGTGTGTGGCTCTGTGTGTGTGGCTCTGTGTGTGTGTGTGTGGCTCTGTCTGTGTGTGTGCGTGTGTGGCTCTGTCGGTGTGTGCGTGTGTGGCTCTGTCGGTGTGTGGCTCTGTCGGTGTGTGCGTGTGTGGCTCTGTCGGTGTGTGCGTGTGTGGCTCTGTGTGTGGCTGGCTAGGTGTGGCTGTGTGTGTGTCTGTGTGTGTGCGTGCTGCTCGGTCTGTGTGTGTGTGTGTGTGTGTGCGTGCTGCTCGGTCTGTGTGTGTGTGTGTGTGTGTGCGTGCTTGCTGCTCGGTCTGTGTGTGTGCGGCTCGGTCTGTGTGTGTGCGGCTCGGTCTGTGTGTGTGCGGCTCGGTCTGTGTGTGTGCGGCTCGGTCTGTGTGTGTGGGGGTCGGTCTGTGTGTGTGGGGGTCGGTCTGTGTGTGTGGGGGTCGGTCTGTGTGTGTGGGGGTCGGTCTGTGTGTGTGGGGGTCGGTCTGTCTGTGGGGGTCGGTCTGTCTGTGGGGGTCGGTCTGTCTGTGGGGGTCGGTCTGTCTGTGGGGGTCGGTCTGTCTGTGGGGGTCGGTCTGTCTGTGGGGGTCGGTCTGTCTGTGGGGGTCGGTCTGTCTGTGGGGGTCGGTCTGTGTGGGTGTGGCTGTGTGTGTGTGTGTGGCTCTGTGTGTGTGTGGCTCTGTGTGTGTGTGGATGTGTGTGGCTCTGTCGGTGTGTGCGTGTGTGTGTGTGTGTGGGTGTGCGGCTCGGTCTGTGTGTGTGCGGCTCGGTCTGTGTGTGTGCGGCTCGGTCTGTGTGTGTGCGGCTCGGTCTGTGTGTGTGTGTGTGTGGCTGTGTGTGTGTGTGTGTGGCTGTGTGTGTGTGTGTGTGGCTCTGTGTGTGTGGCTCTGTGTGTGTGTGGCTCTGTGTGTGTGTGTGGCTCTGTGTGTGTGTGTGTGGCTCTGTGTGTGTGTGTGGCTCTGTGTGTGTGTGGCTCTGTGTGTGTGTGGCTCTGTGTGTGGCCCTAGTGATTACCACGTTAACTTTGGGAGCACTGGTACTCGACCTTACCTTTCAATTAGCTCCCGGTCTCCCCTCTACAGTGTTTTGTGCCTTCCTGAAACCGCCACCGCCTTTTGATATAACCAAAAAGCTAAATATTGGCGATCGGACTTCTTGGATAGAGACATTTGATGAATTAATTGATGCAAATGAAGGGACTGATAACAAAAAGAGGAACAAGTATCACAAAAACCTTGATGGCGATGGTGTGAAAGAAGTCAAGGAAAATACTATGAACTGAAAGAAATCACATACTGTCAGATTAAAGAAACACAATCTCTAGTTCAATCCAATACCAAAAGCGGATTACGAAAGATACATTTTCAGTCAAGAACTCCCAAAAGTTGCAAAATCCACTGACTAGTATGTGTGTCTTAAAGTTATTGATAGATGCTTGCCAGATTAATTCAGACGGCAAATGCTGAGAAAAACTTAGTCTGGAGCGAGTTTTGATGGTTGCCAGAGCTGAGGAGAGTGCTGAAAGACAAGCTGCTCACATGGAGCCTGGAGATGTCCAGAATAATTCAGTTATGAGTATAAAAAGTAGGCCAAAGCAAAAAGACTGAAGGACACAAAGTGAGCTCTACATGCTAAAATAAGTTATGTTTTAGATGTGGGTTTTCACTTCCACACAAAGGTAAATGTCCCTCCATTGGACTGATCTGTAAAGGCCGTCTGAAAGAGAACCATTTTGTACTGGGTTGGAAAGTAAAGGGAAAAATAAGTGTATCACAGCACAAATCCAAAATTGCTTCCAGAACATTCTAGAAGCAACGTTCGACGCACATCCACAAGTCCAAATGGCGACATCGATTAAGGTAATTAGACACTGAATGAAACAGATAGTCATTCTATTCATGGTCACACAGTACTTCTGCCTCAATATCAAAGTGAGGTAGATGGTTGGTCCATGACGATGTTAACCTCAGAGAAACATGCATATGTTTGACTGGCTACATGCAAGGAAAAAAAGTCTGTCAAAATAAAGTAGATATTCCAAAACACCGAAGTCATAGAAACATTGTCCCCGAAGTTTGCACTGAAAATAAATGGTTGCTTGATACCTTTCATTATTGACAGTGGTGCATCGATTAAACAATGCCTGAAGAGAAATACAATGAATCATCTCAAATGCCATAACTTAGGTCATCAAAAATGGAAGTGTACATAAGGGCTGCATTGACGCCAATATAAATTCAAGGTTCATTTGTAGCAACAATGAAAGACGAGAAAACAAAGTGCAAGCACCCATCCAGCTGCTTCAAGATACAGTGTCACGTGCCTGTCTGCTCAGTTTCAGTACAGCTGCTAGCATGGGACTGATTTCTGTGAATTACAAAATGAAAGCTTACCATGAAAGAGTAAGTCAACTCCCTTTGTTGTTTCATGGTTTAGGACAGCTTAAAACTATGAAAGTTAAGTTGCATTTATTTTATTTATTTATTTTATTTTTATTTAAGAGGTTTTATATAGCGCTAGCTGGACCCAAGAGTATCAGAGCGCTTTTCAGGATTTGGTTAAACATAGAGAACAGGCCAAACTAAGTACAATTGCTAACATAAGGTAAGGCAGTCGAGCTTTCAGAGTGACTAAAGTTTAGAAATTCAAAAGCATGTAGCACATTGAAGATAGAAGATCAGGAAGACGGAGAAAGTTATATAGTAACTCAGTAGTTAGAAAAAGGCGAGAGATTTAGGTAAAAATTGTGGAAGGAAGGGATGAGGTGAATTGTGGGAAGAGGAGAGCTTGTATAAGTAGTGAATAGAGGAGGAGTTCATGGCCAGAGACAGTAAGTATGATTAAGAACCCCAGTATTAGTTGAGAAGAAGCAGCTTGAGGTTTTTTTTGAAGAAGGGGTAGGATGGGTTACAATGTAGATCTTTGGGAAGAGTATTCCAGATAGAAGTGGCGTTACCAGCGAATCAGTGAGAATGAATTGCTTTCTTTTTTAGCTGAGGAGGCACCAGGACAAGAGCGTCCGTGCTCCTCAATGTTTTAGTACACCCAGCTTTTTGGAGTTTGTCCGAAAGGTTAGAAGGGGTACTTTGGTGAAGGGCTTTGTGTGTGATGCAGGCAATCTTGTAGGTGGATCTGCCTTTGATTGGAAGCCATTTGAGGTTTTTGAGAAGAGGAGATGTGATTGTATCGCTTACAGTCAGAGATAAGCCTGGCAGCAAGGTTAAGAACAGATTTGATAGGGGCTAGGTGGACTGTAGGGGTGCCAGTGGAAGAAGGCACAGGGGGAATGTGAAGGAGGGGGTGTTGGCTGAGTAGAGGGGGAGTTGGGGTGAAGAACTGATCAATCTTGGTGACTTTATCAGAAAAGAAGCTAGCAATTTCTTCACACCACTCAACTGTAGCAAGTAATTTTGGGGGGGCTGAGGTAGTTTGGTTTTTGACAATGTTAAAAAGTTTCCTAGAACGATTTCTAGCCTGATTAAGGTGAGAACAGAGGAAGGAAGCTTTTTCGTTAAAGATGTGTTTTTTGCAGTTGGCCCTAGCAGCTCTGAGGAGGACAAGATTCGAGGTGGAAGGTCGATTCCCCCAAATACGTTAAGTTTGCCCGAGAGCTCGTCTTTTTGTTTAGGTCAGATTGAACCAAGTTTTGGACGGAATAGTTTTTTGGAGTTTTAATTTGGCTGGGGCAATTTGGTCAAGGACTTCGAGGATAGAGTTGTTGTAATGATCAGTAAGGCCTGTGGCACTTAGGGAGAGAGGGAAGAGCTGTAGTTGAGCTTTTATTGTAGATTCCAACTCGCCTGGGGGAATAAGGTGAAGATTTCGGGTTAGCTTCTTTTGTTTGCTGGAGCAAGAGGTAGGAGGTGGTATAGAGCTGTTAATGATGGAGGATGAGGTGGTGATCTAACCAGTCAATGGGGATGATGTGGGAAAGAAGCCAATTCTTGCTAGTGATAATAGCATCAAAGGTGGTACCTTTGGAGTGTGTTGGAGATTGGCAGAGTTGCATCAAGTCACTAATGTCAAATAAGTCCTTGATGAGGTTAACTGCGGGGTCGTCAGTTTTGTTCCAGTGGATATTAAAATCACCTAGGAAGAGACTTCTAGATTTGGAGAGCGATGCTTGAATAAGGAGATCGGACAACTCCTCAGCAAAGGTGAGAGGATTTCCGGGGGATGGTAGATAATATGCAGGCAGATAGGAGGGGAACCCCGAGTTGTAAGTTCAAAACAGAGGTATTCTAAAGTGGATAGGTCATGGTGATGGACCGGAGAAAGTTTAAGTTCATTTTTATAAATTACAGCCAGGCCCCGTCCAATGTTATCAATTCTGTCTTTCCAGAGGATAGAGTACCCCGGTGGAGAAAGCATGTCAAGGATTGATGAGGATTGGGAGTTGAGCCAGGTTTCAGTCAAGAAGGCGACTTCAATGCTTTCGCTGAGAATAGTTTCAGTGATTGCCGTTGCATGACAAGAGGCTGACCGGCAGTTAAGCAGCATGCAGTTGAGAGGTTTAGAGTCAAGGTATTTAGAGGAGGAACAGGAGTGGATAGAAGTGAGTTGTTGAGGGAGTCTGGGTGAAGCTGGGGAAGAAGGGGTCCTGCTAATTCCCGTGATCACTGGGATAGCAGAGCGAGGTAGGGGGAGTTCCCGAAGAGGTGGATAAAGGGTGGATTTTATTGAGGTCAGTGAGCTCATGGGGAAAGATGGCTAGGGATGGGGGAGGGCTGAGTGAGCTAATACAGTCAGTATGGAAGGAGAGACAGGAGAGGACTGGATCCTATTAATTCCCAAGATCACTGGGATGGATGCATGAGGTGGGGAGGGGTAAACTTTATTGTGGTCATAGAGGCCATGGGGGAGGGGGGGGAGATTGCTCGGGTGGAGGGGAAGGCTTAGTGAACTATAACAGTCAGTAAATCTAGCAGGAGAGTGGACTATGGGGGAAATAATTCCTTGGACAATAGGTGCATGGAAATTTTGTGCGGGGACTAAGGAGTAAGTGTGATTGGGGGGTTATTAGTGGTGAGGAGGGAGATGTCATTTCTGAGGGAAGAGAGTTCTAATACGAGGGTCGGGAGGTGCGGTTCAATGTTGAGGAGTGATTGGGTAAGCAGTCTGATAGGGAGGGGGGCTAGTAGATTAGGAAGGTGTGAAGAGTCCATGTTGGTTGGGGGAAGAGGTCTGGAATGTGGAAGAGGGGGGGAAGCCAGGAAAGGGGCGGGGGGGAGAGGGGAGTTAAGGTGAGGAGGTAGAGTCGGAGTAGAGGGGTTAGAGGTTGGGTTCCTAGAGTAAAAGTGGGGGTCGTGGAAGTAAGGATGGCCTGGAAGTTGAATTTGGGAGTTTTGGTTAGATAATGGGGAGAGGGGATTACAGGAGAAGGAATAGAGGATACTGGAGGAGCCTTTAGGGGAATATGGGGAGGTGTTAAACGGGGAGGGTGTAGGTTTTGTGTGGATGGGGGCGATTTTGTAAGGCTACAGGGAGGGGAGTGGAGTAGATAGCGGATCTATGGGAGGAGTAGATAGGAGGAGGGTGGGTTTGGGAGGCAGAGGGAGTTGACGGAGAATCAATAGAGGGGGGATGTTGGCGAGGTAGTCGGGGCGACATTGGGGAGTGAGGCTTTCAATAAAGATGATAGAATTAAGAGCTAGCGAGGTCGCAAGTGAGTGGATATGGGGATCAGGACTTTCAGATAAGTTTAAAGAGTCAGGGAAAGAATGTGAGGGGGTCGTGGGGACATGGGAGTGGAGTAGATCGAGGATCAAGGGGAGGGGTAGATAGAGGAGGGTGGGTTTGGGAGGCAGAGGGAGTTGACGGAGAATCAATAGAAGGGGGATGCTGATGAGGTAGTCTGTGGATGAAACGGGGGGTGAGGCTTTCATTAATGATTATAAAATAAAGTGCTAGCGAGGTTGATTGTGAGTGGATATGGGAATCAGGGCTTTCAGTTAAGGTTATTGGGTCAGGGAATGGATGCCAGAGGGTCGTGGAGTGTGGGGACAGGAAGGTATCTTGCAGTTGGGAGGGTAGTGTTCAGTGTAGGTATAAGGTTTTGGGATAGTGAGCTGAAGTGGAGTTCAAAAATGTGGAGGTGTTTTTCAGACACTTTAATAAGTATGTTTCCAGATTTAAATATAGAGATGTCAATTTAACCAGGAAAAGAAGAGGAAGGAGTGGTGGAGAGTTTCAGACCATAGGGAATTTTGCAGGAATTTGTGTTAGAGAGGTGTCGGAGAAAGATGCTTTTCCATTTAGAGCAGGGTATGCTCAGACGTGAGTCCCTTGCTCACTTTGCCACTGGATTCAAGCAAGCCGGGCTGAAGACGGCTGGAATGCCAGAAACCGGTCCTCGGAAGCTTGTTACCGGTCCAGGGAAGACATGGCTTGGCAGTTCGGGCTGGACTGTTCCCATGAGGCACAGGGTCAGACTGATTTGCATATAGCCATGTCTGAACTGGGGTGGCAGAGTGGGCTAAAGAACGGTGATGGATTAAACCCAGATCTTTTGACTGGGTGTGAGTGTTTGATTGATTCAGATGCTCCGTCCATCACCACCCCCTTTTGTACCGCCTTCCATTCAGATGGGCGTTTGGTGAAGATGTAGTTGGTTATTATGGTGGAGGTTAGGCTACTGTAGTTGTCCACATTGTTGTGTTTCTTGATGGAGTATAAAAAGTTTGTGTTTAAAATTTTTCTTACCGTGTTTAGAGAGGTTGGAGGGGTAATGGATGGACCACGAGTTAGGGCCGTGTCTGGAGATCGGTGATTCACGCACGAAGGAAGTATGTATGAGGGAAGGCATGATGTGTCAGCTGAGTTAGACTGGAGGGTGGGAGGAAGAGGTGCGGGGAAGATTGGGGTGGCACAAAGTGGGGAAGAGGAGCAGGAGCTCGGGAATGGTAGCGTGAACAATTCGCGCAGAAGGGAAGATTAAAGTGGTGGGCAATAAGGTGGTGGAGTGGGAGAGAGGGGAGATTCCAGGGGAAGAAGTAGTAGGTCAGGTCGCAGTTAAGAGAGTTGAGAGCGGAGAAGGGATCAACGAGGAGAGAAACTATTCGAGGAGTGGTGATGGTACTGATAGAGAGATCAGTGAAATCAAAAGAAGCGAGAATAAATCAGGGCAAATAAAATGAAGATTCACATTACAACCAAAAGGATAAAGTGAGTCTTATAAATTAATAGTGCAGATTAAAAAGTACATAGATCAATGAGGTAATAGGAAACGAGAATAAATCAGAAAAATAAAAATATACAAGTTTCACATTACATACAAAAGTATAAAGTGAGGAATATAAATTAAGAGTGCAGATTTAAAGGTTACACATTACGGTTTCATCAGATAATTTGAGGTAGACCCTTAATGGTGCATCAGAAGGAAATGCAACAAATTCGTATTGGGCATTAATAAAAATCGCACAACATATATAAACCAAAATGGGGGCATTTTCAAGTACTAGATGGCGTGGTATAGAACACGTAAACTAAGATTCTGTGCTTAGCTAGTGTGCTGCATAATTAGAGAATGGCTGTTTCTTACAATGAACTCCAATATAAGATATCACAGGGAACATCGTAATTACAATCATAATGCAAGCCTTAAGGGGAGGGATGTCTGGAGCAGTATTTGAAAACGAAGCCTGGCATTTCAGTCAGAACTAAGGCTCATGGATAGGGGTGGTAAATTTTGATGCATAAGGCGTAGGTTAAGTAAAATATCTGTTGCTCAGATTGGAATATTTGCTATTCATTTACAATAAGCTGTTGAAAAAGGAAGTCTCTCCGGGCTGCCTGCATCACAACAGTAACGCCAAGGAAAATTGAGACTGCATTACTTTAGTAATGTAGGGCTGTCATTCTCTGGCCAGGCGCAAGATAGTGTAGGAGTGATAGTTTAGAATACTAGCATGTATGGACCTCTCAGTTGACCAGGTGGGGATGGGGGGGGGCCCTCACTCAATGATCAGCACAGCGTAGAGGGCTTCCCCAAATAAGTCCTGCAGCATGATTTCAACATAATTTTCCATTCTGCCCACTGCCGTAGACTCCGGGATACCTACGATTCGTATGTTATTTTTTCTAGATCTCACCTCCAAGTCTTCATTTTTATTCTGAATAACTTCCAAGTACCTTTTCCATTCATGAAAGCGTCTCACTGGCCGCTTAGCGATTGTCCTCTATATCCAAGGTATGGTGTTCTAACTGAACTATCTGCTCGCCATGTCTGTTGAGTTTGTCCTTTAGGCTGTCAAACCGGTCTGTTAGCAAATCAATCTTGGTGTCCATGGCTATGCTTCAAATCAAGTAATATTTGGCTCCTGCGATGGGCCATCTGTTTGCGGGTGGCTCGACTGAGCAACGTCGGGGTCTGGACCAACTGTACACGTCTGGCAACGATGGCCAAAAGATAGGTTCGTCTGTTTGGTGTCCACCTTCCCCATCGTGGCAGAGTAGGCCAGCAGGGCAGGTCAGTAGAATATCATGCAGGAGCCCTCCTCAATGTTTACTGTTGTCAAACCTAGGACACCTCTTCACACCTAGAGAAGGTGGTGTGGGGGAATGCATCCTTTAGTCAGGAGAGGACTTTGCTCCATCTTAATCCCAAAGCCATGCAGGAGGAGACTTTTGTGTCATTTAGGAAGCTAACTTTGGAGGCTGCCTTGACTCTGTTTTAACCGATTTAAAATCGGGATCTCCTCTTGATCCAGCTCCAGCAAAGATCTTAAGTGAACTGGCCCCTTTGGTGATTAGCCCACTTCTTGCTATCTGAACACCTCACTTCTTGCAGGCCAATTTCCCTCAGCTTGGAAGCAGGCTATGCCGATTCCAATCATCAAGAAGGCGGACGCCGACCCGGCACTGTTCAGCAATTATCGGCCCATATCCCTTCTCCTCAAGCCGGCAAAAATTTTGGAGAAAGTGGTGCAGGAGCAATTGACTGACTATTTGGAATCTAATCATCTCTTGCATGATTCCCAGTCTGGATTTAGACCAGGTTTCAGCACTGAGACTGCGCTGCTTGAGGTGGCTGAGTCCATTAGAGAGTGCGTGGATGGGGCGAGGAGGCTATGCTAGTTCTCCTCGACCTATCTGCGGCTTTCGATACCGTGTCTCATGACATATTACTGGACAGCCTGCGCAACATTGGAATTGGGGGTACCCCCTTGGCCTGGGTAAGATCGTTCCTGGAGGGTAGATCTCAACAAGTCTTCCTTCGGCCTTTTGTATCGGAAGTAAAGCCCCTGCTTTACGGGGTTCCACAGGGCTCTGCACTTAGCCCTATATTTTTTAATATCTACCTTACCCCGCTGGCAAAGTTGGCTGAATCCTGGGGGGTTAGAGTGATCTCTTATGAGGATGATACTCAGCTGGTGTTTTCCTTTAGATATCGCTCTGACGGCAGCTTCGCCAATTTTTGTCACTGCCTTATTAACATTTCCTCCTGGATGACGTATAACAGTCTTAAACTTAATACAGATAAGACGGAAGTCTTGTTTTTTTAATCAGAAGTCCCCTCTTTCCCCTTCGCTCTGGTGGCCGACTGAGCTTAATCCCCCACCTGCTTCGGCTCAAACAGCTCGTAATTTGGGCTTTCGATTTGACAACGTTCTAGCTTGCAAAACCCATATCAATAAAGTGACTTCAGCCTGTTTTGGCAAACTTCGCATGATCAGAAAAATGTCTCCATAACTTCCTCTTGATTCCCGTAGGACAGTTGTCCATGCCCTTATCACCTCTCATTTGGACTATTCAAACAGCCTGTATGTTGGGGCTCCAGCATACCAGATCCATCGATTGCAGATCGTGCAGAATACGGCTGCTAGGCTAATTGTTAACATCCCCTGTCGCCACTCTATTTCTCCATACTTGAGGAAGCTGCATTGGTTGCCAGTGACCAGACGTATTCAATTTAAAGTAATGGTCTTTGGTTTCCGGGCCCTCAATGGCCTTGGCCCGGTCTATCTGCAAAATAGGCTGAAACCTGTTCATTCAATTAGAAATCTTAGATCTAACAATCTCCGTCTTCTGGCCACCCCTCGGTTTCAGCAATCCAGAATGGGAGGCAGGTCCTTTACTGTAGGGGCCGCCAAACTCTGGAACAGCCTCCAATTAGAGCTCAGGCTGGCCTCATCGGAATCACTGTTTCGCAATAACTTAAAAACTTGGCTGTTTTCCAGTCCCTAGCGGCTGCCATCTTTATTCGTAGTCAGCTTTCTGCAGCGCCGGGATACCCCCGTTGGGGGTAGCTGTGCGCTTTATAAGCTTCTAAATAAATAAAATGCATGAGCAGACCCAGTCCAGCAGACGCTTCAACAAAGCAGGCAAATGGTGGCAACCGCAGCAACTCTGGGAGGATGTGTCACCGTACTATAATGAGAAAGATGGGAAGGCGGGGTAGAGCCACCAGCAACTCCCAGAGCGGTCCGCCGCACCATTGCGAGCTGACACCCCAATGGTAGGGGAAGCAGCACCGGTCCAGCAAACGAAGGGAGGTATGGAGAGGGGGGAGGAGGGGGGGCTAGTCTGCTGCCTGCAACAGTCCCATGGCAGAAGTTGGGACGGAGGCTTACAGTCTCATCCCATCCTGCAACCAAAACTCAAGTGCCTCCCCGCCGGAAGGCAGGCCGCCGCCACCGCCGGAGTAGGAGGACCAGATCGGCGAGTGGTTATCGGTGCACGTCAAACCCCTATTGGTCGGTTGTCATGCTTCTTCACCTGTGTAGGTAGAAAGTGGTACGTCCTCGCACCAGGCAACGTTTAGCTGCCGAGAATGATCTAAAGAGGTTTTGTGGCAAGGTGGGCTAAGATATCATTAGAACTTCGGCCCAGGTGGCCTGGATGCTGTTTGCTTAAGCACGGCCTCTACCTCAAAAGAACTTGGAGGCCTGTTATTAAGGTTCTTTGTGGTTTCCTCTGCTGAGATCCCCTGGCAAAGCATCAGAAGGGGCAAAGTTATTGGGAGGCCTACCGAACAGGTAGAGGTAGGCCTAGAGAGCGAGCAGTGGCTTTGCTCATCGCTATTCTCTCCAGAGCAGAGTTCACCTTTGCTCTTAACAGTCTAGAGCCATCGAAGGGCATGTTCATTAGGAACTGCTAGACGTCGGAGGAACAGTCTGTGAAGCGAATCCAGGTGTTGCACCGAAGCACCATGCTGGTCCCAAATGTCCCACCCAGACAGTCTGTAGTGTCCAAACCCAAGCAAATGGAATATTTTGCTGCATCTTGGCTATCTATAAATAGGTACTTCAGAAGTGGTCATAATATATCATCCAAGACCATTGGCAAGATGCCCGCCACTATGTCCTACACCGCATACAAATATCACCACAGTAGCAATGAAGTGTTGACAGATGGCTGGTAAGTGAGAACACGCTTAGCCAATAGCTTCATCCTATTCTACTCGGGTGGCCGGGGGTTGAGGCAGAGAAGTCTGTGTGAGCACTGGGGTTCAGGAGACTTGGAGAGGCCTGCACTACCAGACTCTCCAAAGTGGGGTGCTGAAGCAAAACATCAGGAGCCCCAGAAGCTGGTCTATAGTGCTGTGCCACTTGCACATTAGTCTAGGGTAAGATCCTGGTTTTGCCCGGGTGCCCACCAGCACATCAGTCAGTGCCTCACTGAAAGGTAGTAGAGGTTATGGAGGATGATAGTCCAGGGTAGGTCTAGCACCTCTGCCGCTCTCCCAATCACTGAAGCAAAGGAGACAGATTATTTGTTGCCATGGTCAGGTCTGAGAAGGAAAGACCAATGTGTGGAGATGTATGCAGGCCAAAGGCATTCTGCAAGTCAAACAGGGTCCAATCAGACATAGGTCTCAATGTCGTCATCATCATCATCATGATGAGCGGCATTTGTTTCTGGGTACGAATGGGCATACTGGTGTAGTCAAGTGCTTTGAAGGCCAGCAAAACTATTGGTTCTGTTTCCAGTGTCATTAGCAGGGCTCTGATTGGCGTGCCAGTTATGCTGCCAAAGGCAGTGTTGGATATTGCTCTGGAACAGCCTGTGGTGCCAAGCCTGAATGAGGAAGCAGCCACTGGATGATTCTTGGGGCCCAAAAGTTTGTAAAAAGGACCCATAGGGCCATCAAAGATAGAGCCTAAGACTAATTCTTGGAGCTGTTGCGGGGACCCTGTTGGCAGTGAAAAGTCAGGGGCATCAGGATCAACACCTGAATCTGTTCAGAAGTGGGAGGAACAACTTTGTGGCTCAGAGGTGCCTGGGATATCAAGCGACTCAAAGCGATGGGGCAATGGAGACCCATGTTTGGACATTTTGTTCTTTTACAATCTTTGACTTACCAATACCCTATAACCTTGGCAACGATCAGACACAGGACTGGCCTCGGGAGTGAGAGCGCATCAGTGCCCTTGAGTAAGACTAGGACCTTTTCTTCGACTTCTTGTGAATTTTTACTGAAAGGTTACTTCACAGTCGCTGATGGCTTTGCGATTCATCTCTGCACTGCATTCACACAACGCAGAGTTGTGTTCGAAACCAAGATACCACAGACAAATGTCATGGCTGTTGGCCACCAACATCTGTCAATGACAGTCAACACTGCTTAAACCCTATAGTTTCAGCAATAGACATCTTTGCACACTTCGTTTCAGCTAAAAATTCTGTCAAGGTGACAGAATTTAATCTGCGTCAGTAGGTACAGAAAGACAGGAACTGATGTCAGAGCGAGGAGGCGGTGCATATGTAAGGCACCAATTTTACATCTGAGGGCAGGAAAGACCTGACCGGAATTGCACTAGGTCACCTGGCTATGGGCGAGACAATTGCTAGTAAAAGTTTGAGTCCAATCTGGCATCTAGGGAAATTCACAATGTGAGAAATCTGCGGGAAGAAGTGTATCAAAAAACTAGTGTTAAATGTTGCTGCTTTTTTTTTATATAAACAAAAAAAAGTTATTTAATGAAATTAACCACAGTTTGACAGGTTTAGTTGGTGCTCAACATGCTTTGTGCGCAAAAAAACTCTGCACTGGGCTAAAACAGGAATTATTGTGTGTTCACAGGCAAAGCAGTGTGCTGCTGCACTATGCCACCATCATGGATTCCATTTTGAAGAGGTCAAGGAATCGCAACTGGTTGCAGAATCTGCTGCTAATCAGATACATCTTTGGCAGTCATAGCTCATCGGCCATACAGCCACACCAGTTCAAGGAAATACACCAGCAAATGCACTGCTGTGACCTTCTTAAAGAAGTGGGCACCCAATTTATTTTCAGGTTGACCATAATGGTTTTACACAGATCCTTCAGTGTACTTGGTTATTAAATTTTTAGGTCTCGACTATTCTATCCCGTTAGGGATTGAATAGGCGAGATTATAGTAAGCAGTCTGAAAAGTCTACCTAGCCAGCGGATTGCGTACAGTTCATGTGAGGCAGGCGTGTGAGGCAGGGGCGTGCACATCAACCACCATCGGCCTCAGCATCAGACTTCAAAGGAAGCCACTCGCACATCACCATTTGTCTGAGCCTCGGCATCAGACTTCAAAGGAATCCGCTCCCAAGCCGCTTCCCCTCCCAACCCAATCAGACTTCAAAGGAATGCGCCCCCACTCCCCCGCCACAGCAATGCAGAAAGCTTGGTTTTTTTGCATCCATTTCGCAGGGAAGCCGTGTTTTGTTCGGCTTGCTCTGCACCTTTCTTGTTTGTTTTTCTGGACGAACGTGAAAGCCTACCGTGCTGGTTTACAGTAGCCTTGCTCCTCAAATGCTGTTGCTGTGTTGCCATCTCTCTAGGGACACTCAGCTTGAAAACACTCGACTTGCTAGCTGCAATGCTACATCCGCTATGCTTTGCCTCTAGACACGTTGATCCCTCGCAGACTGTGCTGACTCTGCCCCTCCTGATTCTGAAACTGACCAACGCAGTCACCAAGCAGTCTCTTCTCTCTGTCTTAGGATGTCTGCCCTGCAACCATTTACTTCGGACCCTCACACCTCCTCACCCACCCTAACCCACCCTCACTCACTCACCCTCACCCTCACCCCCTCTCACTCACACACCCTCACCCCCTCTCACTCACACCCCCTCTCACTCACACCCCCTCACCCCCCCAAACCCCCACACCCCCTCACACCCCCCTCACCCTCACACACTGCCTCACCTTCACACACCGCCTCACCCTCACACACTGTCTCACCCTCGCACACTGCCTCACCCTCGCACACCGCCTCACACACCCACCCCCTCGCCCTCATACCTCCTCACCCACTCACCTAGCATAACAAAACAAAGCAAAGCATAACAAAGCATAGCAAAACAAACCATAGCATAGTATAACAAAACATAGCATAACATAAAACAAAGCATAGCATAACAAAACATAGCAAAACACGACAAAACATAGCATAACAAAACACAACAAAACAGCATACATAACGAAACATAGAATTGCAAAGCATAACAAAACAGAATTGCAAAGCATAGCATAACAAAACACAACATAGCATAACAAAACAAAGCATAGGATAGCAAAACATAGCAGAGCATAGCAAAACATAGCATAGCATAACAAAACATAGCATAGCATAGCATAACAAAACAGCAAAACAAAACATAGAATAGCAAAACAAATCATATAATAGCCTGGCAAAACATAGCATACCAAACACAACAAAACATAGCATAGCAAAACAAAGCATATCATAACAAAACATAGCATAGCATAACAATTCAAAGCATAGGATAGCAGAACATAGCATAGCATAACAAAACAAAACATAGGATAGCAAAACAAAACATAGTATAGAATAGCATAGCATACAGCATCTCTCCGCACCACCACAGCATCACTCAGGGGCACCACAACATCACTATGCGGTACCACAGCATCACTCGTTCGCCATCACAACATCAATTGTGCAACCATTCAACACCTGGTTCAAATATGTTCTCTCAATGTTTCAAGCTTTATTACAAATGTAAGAAAAACATGTTAATATTTCACTTCTGTTCTTGGATTTTCGTCACAATAAAATACACTGAACATAATCTTCACAAAAGTTATTTACAAAAATGTAAGCTATTGCCATTATAAATTACAATAACTTTTATTCAAGTATTAATTATTGAAAAAAAATTAAAAGCCATTGTTATTTGTAATATCAATACATGCAAGTCACGTAAATACAACATATTGCATTGCAAATGCTATAGGTGTCACATTTGCGAAAGTTATAACTATTGGCATTGTAAATGACAAAGCTATTACATTCGCTATTTTCAAAAACAAAACATAAATAAAAAGTGTCATTTACAATACCAAAAGCTCAAACTTTCCTAATGCAAGACCTATTGTATTGCAAATGCTCTTTTTAATTGGTATGCATCAAATCCGTTTTCCTACATGATGCTTAACACCTTCGCTGCGGCGGCTATTCCGCCGCAGCGCTAACGGCCGCGGGGGGAGGGGGGGGCGCGGCTCACCTGCGCGGGTGACAGAACCATTCCGTCACGGCCCTGCCCGCTTAATGAAATGCCCCGCGCAGGTGCGAAATCAGCGCCGCCGCACAGGTGCGGCGAGCGGGCCGTGACAGAACTGTTCCATCATGAGCACAGCCCACCCTAGGGGCGTGACGGAACAGTTCCGTCAATAGCATCGAAAGAGTTAAGAAGGAAAATGCTACTTCCCAGTATGCATCTGTTCTTGGCATGTAGAGCTGCAGATTTGTACACTTTTGCAATAGATCGCCACCTGGTGTTGGGCTCGGATGATTGCAGGTTGTTGTCTTCTTGGAAGAAGTCTTTGTAGTCACGAGATAGGAGACTCTTCACTCCATTGGACAATACTGCGCATGGTCATCGACTCATCCTCAGATTGTTTTTCGCCATGATGGGAAAAGGAGTTAGTAGAAGTAAAGAGAAAGGATGTCCATGCGTGTGCATCCAAGTAAGATGAGTACTGGAACGGATACAAGTCCCGGGGAGGCGGGAGGGCGTGTACGAATCTGCAGCTCTACATGCCAAGAACAGATGCATACTGGTAAGTAGCATTTTCCGTTCGAGGCATATGAGCTGCAGATCGTACACTTTTGCAATGATTGTGCAGCAGTGTCTCCCCTAGCGGTGGTCGCCTGTATCCGTTGCAGCATACTGAAATAGTGTTTTAAGGACAGCTTGGCCTACTGCAGCTTGCTGCTTGGCTTACACATCAACACAATAGTGTTTAGTGAAGGTGTGTATTGTAGACCATGTTGCTGCCTTGCATATGTCCTCTAGTGGTATATTTCCTAAGAAAGCCATAGAGGCTCCTAGTTTGCGAGTGGAGTGTGCTCTAGGAGGAACCATTAGTCTAAGTTTAGCTTTTTGATAGCATATTTATATACACTTTACAATCCATCTGGCAATTCCTCCTTTAGAGATGGGATTGCCCTTGTGTGGGGGAGAGAAAGATACAAATAGTTGTTTTGCCTTTCTGAAGGATTTAGTCCTGTCTGTGTAGTACAACAGAGCTCTTTTAACATCTAAGGTGTGTAAAGCCCTTTCTGCAACAGAGTCCGGTTTCTGGAAAAACACTGGTAGCTCTACTGATTGGTTAAGGTGAAAAGGAGTAATAACTTTTGGCTGGAATTTAGGATTGGGCCTAAGAACCACTTTATTAGGATGTATTTGGAAAAATGGTTCTTGTATTGTTAATGCTTGTATTTCACTAAACTCTTCTGAGAGACGTGATGGCAACAAGGAAAGCAGTTTTCCATGTTAGGAATTGCAATTCACACTTGTGTAAAGGCTCGAAAAGGGGTCCCATAAGTCTTATAAGGACCACGTTTAGGTTCCATACTGGAGCAGGTGGTAATGTAGGTGGGATTATTAGTTTTAATCCTTCCATAAATGCTTTAATTGCAGGTACTCTAAAGAGAGATAGATGTTGCCTATTCTGTAAATAAGCCGCAATTGCTGCCAGATGCAGGCGTATGGAAGAATAAGCCAAATTGGACCTTTGTAGGTGTAGAAGGTAGCAAATAATATTTTGAATGGAAACATCCAGTGGATCAATGTGATTATTGTTACAATATATAGCAAATCTTTTCCACTTAGCGGCATAACATGCTCTGGTAGTGGGTCTTCTAGCTTCTTTAATTATGTTCATATAGTCTGGTGGTAGGTTTAAGTAACCAAACTCTACGACTTCAAGAGCCAGATCGCCAAATTCAGTTGGCTTGTTTCTGGGTGTCTTATTTCTCCATGGTTCTGTGTTAACAGGGATGGCGTGAGCCGTAATTTTTGATGTGAAACCAGTGAGAGATCTAGTAGTGTGGTGAACCACGGCTGACGTGCCCATGTGGGAGCCACTAGTATCAGTTTGAGAGACTGTTGTCTGAGCTTGGGTACTACTAGTGGAATGAGTGGGAGAGGCGGAAAAGAGAACGCAAATCTGCCTGACCAGTTCATCCATATCACATTCCCCTCCGACCGTGGGTGTGGAAACCTGGCGGCGAAGGTTGGGCATTTTGCATTTATGTGGGTGGCAAACAGATCTGTGGATGCCCCCACATTTGGAAGAATGGTTGAAGAACTTGTGGGTGCATCTCCCATTCGTGAATCTGTTGTGATTTGCCATCTGATTGTGAATTCCTGGAAGGTGTTCTACTGTCAGGTGTATGTTTTGAGGAATGGCCCATCTTCAAATGTTCTGTGCAAGCTGGGACAGTTGCAGAGAGTGTCCCCGCCCCTGTTTTTGTATAAAAAACATGGCTGTCATATTGTCCGTCCGGATTAGGACAGCTTTGTTTCGTACCTGTACCTGAAACGTATTGAGTGCTGGGAAAATTGCTACCAGCTCTAGATGGTTGATATGGAACTGTTTTTGTTGGTTGTTCCATTAGCCTTGTGAGGTATAATGCAAGAGATGGGCTCCCCATCCTGTGAGGGATGCGTCTGTCGTGAGCACTATCTGTGGAACAGGTTCTAGGAACAGCCGTCCCCTTGTCAAATTTTTGGTGTTCCACCATTGCAGAGAGCGAGATGTACGGCTGTCTACCAACACCAGGCCTGTGAGCGGACCTTGATCCGGATTCCACTGCTGTGCTAGACATTCTTGTAATGGGCGCATATGCAGTCTTGCGTGAGGAACTATGAAGATGCAAGACGCCATCATGCCCATCAGTCTCATGAACACTCTGGCTTGGAGAGACTGCTGGTGTTGAAAAAGGGAGACTAAGGTCTGAATGCTCTGTATCCTGGCTGGACTGGGATACGCTAGAGCTGTAGTACTGATGAACGTGCGAAGGCTCTAGGTGCGATTTGGTGTAGTTTATTGTAAACCCTAAGTTGTGCAATGTTTAAACTGTTTGTTTTGTGTGTTGGACACACTGGTCGAACGATTTTGCTTTTATGAGCCAATCTTCGAGGTAAGGGAAGACATGCATCTGTTGTCTTCTGAGATGTGCTGCTACTACTGCTAAGCACTTTGTAAACACTCGTGGTGCTGTTGTGACCCCGAATGGAAGGACTTTGAACTGATAGTGCTGTCCTTGTATGACAAACCTTAGTTACTTCCTGTTCGCAGGATGTATAGGAACATGAAAATAGGCGTCCTTTAGGTCTGGTGTTGAAAGAAAGTCTCCCTGTTGTAGTAGTGGGAGTACTTGTTGTAAAGTGATCATGTGAAAATGATCTGATTGTATGTAATGGTTGAGGGGCCTGAGGTCGAGAATTGGTCTTAGTGTCCCGTCCTTCTTGGGAATTAGGAAGTACAGGGAGTAAACTCCTGTTCCCCGTTCCTCTAAAGGAACTACTTGAATAGCATCCTTCTGTAATAGTGCTACAACTTCCCGTTGAAGCAGAGTTATATGTTCTGTGGACATTGGACGCTGCCTGGGTGGTATGTTTGGGGGGTTGCTGTGAGTTCTAGACAGTAACCAGGTTGGATAATTTGTCTTACCCATCTGTCTGTTGTGATGGAATTCCAGACAGGTAGGAACTGTGATAATCTGCCCTCCACAGGAGTGAAATGCTGTAGGGGAGGCAGAGGGAAGTCACTGTTTGGGAGTGGAAGAGGAGCGGTTGTTATTACCTCTATCTCTTCCCTTGTTATTGTTGCCTCTGTATCCTCCTCTAAAGTAGCCCTTGTTAGAGGAGGTCTGAGTGTGTGTCTTAAAAGATGAGTCTGTATCTGTGCCGGTCTGCTTGGAGCCTCCTCTATAAAAGGAGCAGCAAAAGGAACTTCTAGTCTGTGTGGATTGTAATGCACCCATAGACTTAGCTGTGTCCGTGTCTTTCTTCATCTTTTCTAGTGTGTTGTCTACTTCCGGCCCGAACAACTGATTCTGATGGCAGGGCTGGTTCAAGATGGTAGTCTGTACGTCTGGTTTAAAACCTGAAATGCGTAACCACGCATGACGTCCGAGTATAACACTAGAATTGACTGCTCTGGATGTTGTAAGCTACATCTAGTGCACATTTAATTGAGGCATTGGATATTAATGTGCCTTCCTGTAAGAGCTCTGCTGCCTGATCCTTGTATTGATCTGGGAGGTGCTCCATTAGTTTTTCTAATTGGTCGTAGTGAGCCCTGTCATAGCGTGAGAGTAAGGCTTGTGCGTTTGCTATGCGCCATATGTTTGTTGCCTGCGCAGCAATCAGTTTCCCTGACGCATCAATAACTTTAGATTCTTTGTCAGGCGGGGGCATGTCACCAGAAGTCAGGGAATTGGCTCTTTTACGTGCATTAGACACTACCAAATAGTCTAGTGGCAGATGTCCCTTAATATAGACTGGATCAGATGGTGCTGGTCTATACTTCTTTTCTATTCTTGGGTTTAACACCCTACATCGTATCGGGTCTTTAAATATGTCTGGAGCATGTTTAATGACTTCTTTGATCATGGGTAGTATTTGCGTAGACCTTTGTGACTGCTCAAATGTATCCAGTAAAAAATCTTCATCAATGGCATCAGAGTGCATTGGAACCCCATGGTAAAGGACAGCTCTATTTAATAGATGATTAAACCCAATACTATCTTCTGGAGGTGAAGGTTTTGTTTGGTAGTACTGAAGATCAGAATGTCTGGCACATTGTGTGGTCGAAAACCATACATGTCGTCATCCTTAGAATATTCTGGATTGACATCTTCATCTAAAGGGTATGGATGTGGCTCTGGTACCTCATTCCCCCACCTAGATCATACTCCTCGTCAGTGTGGTGTGATGATGCAGGAGATTGAACAGGAGAAGTTATAGGTTCAAAGTAAGGAGGGATAGAAGAGGAAGAAGTTGAAAGAGAGGAAGGGTGCATTGGAGAAGTTGCACAATCCTTCTTCTTGGCAGGAACCACAGGTAGAAGTGGTGTGTCTGTTGGTCTCTTCTTGTAAGGAATTGCTTCCACATGTCCAGTTTTTGGATTGATATGGACCTTTCTTGGTTTAGGATCTGGTCTAAACAGTTCTTCCTCCTCTAAAATCTTCTTCGGCGTCGATTTTTCCGGTGCCGATGGGGGTTGTTTTGTGTTTTTTGATTTAGGAGGAGTTATTGAGTCCTGTGGCAACATTTTTGGTGCCGAAGGTGGTTTCGGCTTGGTAGGCTTGTTAGAGGGGTTAGGTGTCTCTGTATCAGGCCTTGGAGTCTTTGGTACTGATGTCGGCGTGGAGACAGGTCTCGTTGGCCCTGCGGCGCCGGACTCTGGCTTTCCGGTGTGTATAAATTAAGTGGTTTTTAATGCACCAAACAGCACTTCTACCACCACCTGCAAACCAGAAAACCCACTTGAGCTTGAGCATGCTAAGTGTTCACTTTCATGAGTTATCTAGTATAGTCATTGACCTATTACATCAAGCTCTTGCTGACAAATTCAGGTAAGAGATACAGTATAATTCAATTTATTAACCGCACATTTCCACAAACCTAATATGAAGCTAGCCTCTTTTGCAAACATTGGTACCCATCAGGAGAAAAAAACCTTTTGAATTACCACGAATCACTGCAATACCATACCAATGGTAGATCATGCGCTACACAAATGCCAAATATAAACATTATGCAAATAAACTATTTATGGACAGAATGCTAAACAATGTCGAATATTCCCCCCAGTAAGAGATCTGGGCCTAAATCCATTGCTCCCCATGCCATTCCAGTTTAAACCCAGCCATGTGCAAATCGGTCTTGACCCTTCACCGGATGGGAACAGTGCAGAACAAACAGCCAGGCCAGGTCCTCCCAGGACGAGAAACAAACATCCCTGCTTGGCAGTTTGGGCAGGACTGTTCCCATGAGGAGCAGGGTCAAGACTGATTTGCATATGGCTGGGTCCAAACTGAGGTGGCGTAGTGAGAAAAAGAAAAATTGATTTAACCCAGATCTTCTGAATGTTTGATTTATTTAGCATTCCATCCATCATTTGTCGCCACAACAAATAAAGAAATAAACCCGGGCAAAATAATCACATCAGTTGTGCAGGCACAACAACATTAAAACTGGTCTACATAAACATGCTAATGACTTGGTTTAAAAATACTAAAGTTAGAGACCGCGATGGGGCACAACCCAGGTGTGTGTGTGTGTGGTTCACTCGTCACCGGCTTGAACATCTCTTGTGTCTGGGAAAATAGGAGCTTGATTTATCAATACAAATGTTATACTATACATAACTGCAATTCGGCATAGCCATTGTTAGGACAGAAGTCCTCTGCAGAGTTTGGGAAAAGGTCTGCCACTATTCCAGTCTGTTTTTCTGTCCCGCTTTATATTTTTCCCCCGGTTTGACTCTACAATTTTGAGACAACTAGAGGTTCTCCATTTCCCAATAAGAGGGGAATCGATAGCAAGGCCTAGCCTTACTGAACAGGGTCCAATCCTCACTCGGAGGATGGCTATTGCATCTTTCAGGCAATGGATTATAGAAACACAAGAATTTTTAATAGTCTTCTGCACATCCTTTTATAGGTCTACCCAGTTCCCCATAAATAGGGTGATTTCCTTTCCACATACAGATACCTATGGTATGCCTATTTCAGGTTTCAGTGGCAGGATTTGTATAAGGACAGTGCTTGTTTCTTTATTAAGGAACCTTTCCAAAACTGTAACAATCTTGGGGATGAAGGAGAGAAGGAAATAAACACAAAAGCAGGATCCATTTGGTGGTGGACCTAGGAATGGACTCAAACCAAAATGTCCTGTAGGACGGAACAGGCAAAATGTCCCTTTTGCCGAACCTGGCTGCCCATTTAGTTGTGCTTTGAGAACATATGGAAAGACGTCCATCTAATTGCCTGGCAGATGTCCACAACAGGAACTAAGCGTGCCAATGAAATGGTCGTAGTTTTAGACCTGGTTGAATCAGTGTGCAGTCCTTCTAGAGCAGGGTTCTCCAAACCGGTCCTGGAGGGCCGGATCATACCAGATTTTTGGGATATCCCCATTGAGATACATGTAGTTATTTTAAAAATCTGGCATGGATCCGGCACTCCAGGACCGGTTTGGAGACCCCTGTTCTAGAGGCTGCTTTTTGGCCAATGAGTAGCAGACCTAAATACAGAGCACCATCAACCAGGAGCTGGTCCTTTCCTGCACTGCCTTGCCTTTGGTTCCAGTGAACCTCAAAGAGCTAATTGCACACTGTTTTCTTTGGTGAGATAAATGCAAAGTCAAAGTGATCTTTTGGGGTGCAAGCGATGGAGTCTCTCTTCAGAGGGGGGAGGCAGAGCAAAGAACACCAGTAAGGTGATATTGTGACCAACGTTGACCGGCGTCATAACTTTCTGCTACGAGGATGCTCTTGGCCACAGAACCAGTTCGGCTGGGAAGAAAGTGGCGTACAGCAGGTTGACAGAGCGTGAAGCTAACTCACTCGCCATGCAAATGTATGGCGGCGAAAAACTACTTTGAGGGTGAGAAACCACAAAGGACAGATGTGAAGTGGCCTAAAGGGAAAATATGAGGGCAAATTAAGGTCCTAGTGTAGCACGGCAAAAGGAAAGAGAAAAAACAGACATGACAACAAGCACAACAAGCGATGTGAACAAGGAGGGCTGGTTTGGCAATAGCAAAAAGGCTGAGAGACACACAATACCCTTTAACTCAGAGGTCTTCAATCTGTGGGGCGCGACCCCCAGGGGGGACCTGAAGGCATGGGAAGGGGGTCGCGCTCTTCATTTGGTAAAAGAAAACATTCCAGTGGGTCACCAGTAGTTAAAGTGCTTTCCCTGGGGTGTTATTCAGGGACTCTCCTGTGCTGGGAAATGGGAGCCAGATAGACAGCTACACATGCCTTTCTACTTGTGTGTTGCTGGTCTGAAAGAAATGCAACTGTGCACAACGAGTTTACATTTGCAGATTAACTCGTTGTGCACATTTGCATTTCTTTCAGGCCAGCAGCACACTGGCAGAAAGGTGTATTTAGCTGTTTGTCTGGCTTTGATTTCTCAGAAGAGTGCTGTTGCAGTTAATTGGTTGAATCACTTGAAGCTGTTTGAGTGTTAGTGCACAGAGTTTACTGACCTGTGAACTGCTTGCTTTTAATAGTCATTGTTTTTACTTAGCTCTTATTATCCCTGAGAAATGTGTTGAAGGACAGTTATGTAAAAAATTGCATTACATTGGGTCTGGATTTTACTAAAAATCTATGGCAAAAAGATTACAAACAACTAAGAATTTAAAAGCTGCAGCTAAAAATACTGATCACTCGATGGATTCACAACCAAGAATCTCAAATATATTCAGTCCAGCAATTAAAGATAGACTACAGCCCTATTCTCCTAATGAAATAGCTACAACCATGATGGATCAACAAGGTACTCTCAACAGTATCGTCAACAGTAGACCAAGAGCAGACCGATACAAGGAAAGAAGTTAAATCGGTTTCTAAAATGGTCTCTGTCTCCAATACAAACCCAGCGATGGAGGGGTATCTCCCAGCAGAAATCTCGGATGGTTCTGAGTCCGAGATTTACGAGACTGGAGTGTCAATCTCTAGTGAATCCAGCGAATCATGTGAAGAAAGTGTTCCGAGTGAGGAGCCGAGAGTGGAGGAAAATCCCATAAAGGCACCGTATTCACCAGACATTGGAACCAAAAAATCTCTGATACATGACTCTACATCACTCAAAAAACAGGGGAAAAAAAGAAGTAGACATAAGAGACACCCAAAAATAATTGACGAAACTACTGACCCTGGAAGCAACCCAGAATATTTCATAGGGAGAGCTAAACCTTCACGCAAAAGTCCCTACCGAAAAGCAACCTTGGAATCGGAAAGGAACAAGAATATTACTGACACTCTGAGTGAAGATGAGAATTTGAGGCACAGGGAGCCCTCACTGAGTGAAGTCCTCAATTCAATCAGAACTTTCCACCAAGATGTGAAAAAAGATAGTGAAAGGAATCATGCCGCTATCCAAAAACTGGAAGGTGCCATCAATAAAGTAGGCAGTACCTGTTTGGAGATCTCAGACAGAATGAGTTCTATGGAAGTCAGGGCGGAAAATCTGGAATCAGACGTTAGTAATTTACAAACGCAGGCAAAAGACCATGAAGGATTAATCAAGGACTTAATGACAAAGGTCGAAGATCAAGAGAATCGAGCAAGAAGAAATAATCTTCGATTTCTTGGAATTCCCGAGGGTTCAGAAGGAAGCGATCCAAGAGGCTTCATGTCCAATCTCTTAAAATCATCTTTCCCGGAACTCAAATCTTGGGATATGGACAAGGAAGTGTGTCGTGCACACCGCTTCCCTCTGTCATTACCTAAACGTTTGGACAAATCACCACAATACCCCAGAACATTTCTAGTCAATTTCGGAAATTATCTAGTACGTGATACTATATATGACCTGGCTAGACCCACAGCTCAAAGAGAATACAAGGGATTTAAATTCTTTACAAGACCGGATTTTGCGCACGCTACTGTAGAACGACGATGGAGAATGAGACAACTGATCGCTCCCTTTGAAAAATTAGGAGCGACGGTCTTTCTGCAAAATCCGGCACGATTAAAAGTAATTTACAAAGGTGTAACAAAGAGCTTTACAAGTGAAATCCAGGCAGAGGCCTACCTCAAGGATGTCGCAGAGAAAGCGAAACAAAATAAAGGCAAATAAACGAAAGAAGATGCTTAGAATGGATTGGATATGATACAAACTACCTAGTAAAATCATATGAACGCTTTATAGATCAAATATGACTTGAATAATTGGCTATTGAATATAAAGAATATGATAGTACTGTCAAGTCACTTTCATTTGCTATATGGTTGACTTTTTCTAGGATTGTAAAATAACAGGCTAGGTTCAAGCTTAGGCGCTCGGACCACACTGCCAGCAACAACTGGGTGAGCCAAAACCCAGGTTGCCTCTAAGGGCGGTAAGGGGGGGGGGGGGGGGGGGTGGGGGGGGGGGGTTAGGGGTTGGGGCCAAGAGGAAGGGAGGGGGAAGAAAATTCAGAAAAATGGTGATTACAGTTCCAGATGCATTATGAGGAACATAAATGATGACACAAATGCCAATGATGTTAAGGATTTGTTTGATTTACTTCTATTCTTTTTTATGTATAACAGATGTGTCAATGATGTTAAGGAGTTGATTGATTCGTTTCTACTCTCCTTTACGCATAACAGATGTGGAGATAAATATAATAACACATTGATATGGCTAAGATAAAAATGTGCTCCTGGAATGTGGCAGGACTCAATGATAGGAGCAAAAGGGAAAGAATGTGGGGACTAATAAGGGCAAATGAATTCGATATAATATGTCTACAGGAGACCCACATTCCATGGGCAGAGCGGGATGTATTGAAGATCTCAGGGTTTAATTTACTGGTCTGCTCTAGTCAAGCTACGAGGACAAGGGGGGTCGCTATAGTAGCAAGATCCTTTTTGGGGGAGACAACACGTAAACTAGCTGATCCACTAGGCAGGTGGGTGATTGTGGAGCTCAAGTGCGGAATTACAATATGTTCCATCTACGCCCCTAATCAAGATGACCCCGCAATCTTTAACGACCTGGAGATAGAATCAGCATCCTGGCCTCAAGTAATGATCCTATGTGGGGACTTGAATATTTCTCTACCCAGAGCTAGTGCACCACAGAAACAAGTGCGATTTAAATATACTGGTCGCAAGCCTAAAGTTTTTAATGCTGTCTCCCAATTAAAAGAAAGTTTAGGTCTGGTTGATCTATGGGATCTAAAACAGGGTCATGACCCTGGCTATACATATTTTTCTCACCCTCACAATAAATATGTCTGTATCGATTATATTTTAATGTCGAATAACCGGGCAAGTTTGGCTCAAATAAGTAAACTACCAAAAATTATTTCGGACCATAATCCTCTATCTCTCACTTTTTATTTAACTGACATGGCCAGACCTCGCTCTAGTTGGTCTTTCGACAAAAGATTGCTTGTAAATAATGAATATGTAGAACATATGAAAAAATGGTCACAGGATTTTTTTGACTCTAACCGATATAGCACATCCAGAAATATGGTATGGGATTGCTTTAAAGCTGCAGTCCGTGGGGAGACAATCAGTTACGTAGCTAGACAGAGGAAAGAGGTGACGAAGCTTAATGAACTACAACTACAAAAACTAGCTGAACTAGAAGAGAAGCATACTAGGCTAATTGCACAAAATGTGGATGGTGGTTCAATATTAAGAGATATGGCGATACTAAAAGCAGAGATAAACAGTAAAATCTCCCAAAATACGGCTGAATTATACCAATCCCACCAAAATAAGATCTACGAAATGGGAGATAGGGTGGGTAAGCAATTGGCACTTCGAACTCGCCAAAGTCAATCTCTTAACTCAATTACGCGCATTGAATCAGAAGGCCAAGTATTTACAACACCTGAAACTATCCTAGAAGTGTTTCAAAATTATTATGGGAAATTGTACAAAAATGAAGACTCTTTAAATTCAAATCTAATCGAAGAAACACTATCAAAATGGGCAAGCGAGCACGAAGATGGTGTAGGATTGGATAATGCTACTAGGCTAGATCTAGAAAGAGAAATAACTCAAATAGAAGTGGAAACTGCTCTTGCAGAGTTAGCCGCGGGAAAAGCCGCAGGGCCTGATAAAATACCACTCGAGTTTTATAAAATTTTGGGTAATATAGTAACGCCGCTACTTCACGATTTATTTGTTGGAATCCAATCTGGTGGCATCCCTCCCAGGTCTCGGCAGGAAACTAATATTGTAATTTTTCAAAAGAAAGATAAACCTCCTCAACTGCCCTCATCTTATCGACCTATCTCTAATAAATTCTGACTCAAAACTGTACTCAAAGATTTTGGCTAATCGGCTCAGGGGGATCATCGAACGTCTGGTCTCCCCCTGGCAACATGGTTTTATTCCAGGCAAGGAAACTACGGACCATACCCGACGCGCTATCGCACTATTTGATGCTGAAAATGCTACGGGGGCCAGATGTCGATGGTCCTCCTGGATGCCGAGAAGGCTTTCGATAGGATTTCATGAGTATTCCTATGGGCAATATTAGATCAGAATAATGTTGGACCTTGCCTTATGAGATCAATTAAAGCAATGTATTTCTCTCCGAAGGCTATGGTATTGGTAATGGGCCAGGAATCTGGATTTTTTAACATATCTCGGGGGACTAGGCAGGGATGTCCTTGCTCTCCGATTCTTTTTGCCCTCTACATAAATCCTCTTATTCTTAAACTTTTACAGGCTGAGGCAATTAAACCAGCTATACTGGGCCCCTACCAAACCAAAATATTAGCTTATGCCGACGATGTGGCTGTAATAACACCAAAGCCCACGGAGGTAAATTAGAAATAGAACAAATTACTCAAGCCTTTGGTCAATTATCAGGATATTCATTAAACAGGGATAAAACGATGGTAATTTGCACAAATAATGTCCACTTTACTGATCCTAGAAGGGTAGAATCTGCAGTGTATCTGGGAGTTCGAATATCTGCTAAAATAGATGAGATTGTAAAAATTAATTATGAACCACTGCTCCAAAAAATAAAGAAGAACTCAAAAAGATTGATGGACTACACCTCTCAATCATCGGAAGAGGTAATTTTCTCAAAATCAATATTCTACCTCGGGTTCTATATTTGTTTCGAGCGATTCCTCTTCTTGTGGAAGACAACATTTTAAGGGGATTGGAATGTCAAATGGGCAAATTTGTGTGGGGTTATGGTAAGATTAGGAGATCTATCCGGAAGCTCTCCCTACCCATCACTAGAGGAGGTTTGGCTATACCTGACCTGGGACTTTATTCATGGGCTGCTTTTTTGCAACAGATGATATTATTATTTCATGTTAAATCACTGGGATATGAGGTGGGGGGCAATCATATACCCTCAATCTATGAGTTGTCTATCGGTGATATTGCTAATGGCCTGTTACTGAAACAGATCGAACCCTCATATTATAAGAAAATTAAATTTAAGGTTATAACTAACGCTTCGGCAGTGTGGAGGAAAATTTCGAGATATATGAAAATTCCCAAATACAATAGATACATCTCATTATGGCACTCCTCAATACTACCACCTCAAATATATGACGCTATTTCCAGACGGTGGGAAACTTTAGGAGTATTAACAATAGGAGACTTCATGCTCCCCAATAATGGTAGTAGATTTCAACAACTTCAATCAAAATTTGCTATCACGAATAACAGTGTATTCAAATTTATACAAATCAACACAATCATAAATTCAAAACTTGTTAATATTTGTCTGGATAATATTCCTCTAATTGACCTTCTGTCTAAACCCTCAACTGGGATAGGTATCATCTACGACACATTAATTGAAAATCAACAAGATGACTTAGAATCTACCGAAGTGGGCTGGTCAAGGAAACTAAATAATCCCAATGTAGACATCAACATGTCTCATACTATCGTCACAGCTGTTTATGTCCTCCAATTTGAAAGCCCAACTATATAAAACTATTTATGATTTGTATTTTACTCCCGCTAAACTTTTCGCTTGGGGGATAAGGCCTACTTAGTGTCCAAGGTGCAGGAAAGCAGCGGCAAATCTACTACATATGCTCTATGATTGTGATAAATTGCTAGCACTGCGAACAATGATTGCTGGGTTCTGGCAGGAGGTGTTTGGGCATCCAGTAGCCGAATCTCCCACCCTCTATATTTTGGGCTACGATAACACTCTGAATCATACTAAGGCCGAAGAAGTATCACTCTTCTTGAGCACAGCTGTATATAGAATTATACTAACAGCCCGATGGAAGGATGTTGATCCCCCTAACTTTCAGATTTGGCTGTCTAGGCTTTTAGGTATGTACAATCAAGAAAAGGCGATTTTCGCCTGTAAAGGGATAAAGCCTAGAGCACGTGGTATCGAGATTTGGAAACCAATTGAAAATTGGAGCAATGACAATAGAGATTGTGGCTAAACGTATGTAACCAGGACTATACTGCCTTAATCATCTGTTGTTTTTTGTCTATGCTTTATCCTTAATGTCTTCTTTTTTTCTTTGAAATGTGTATGATATCTACTGAACCAGCGGTATAACATTTTTGTATTTTTTTTTATCTTTGTTCTCTCTTTCTTTATGTATCTGCAATTGTAAATCACCAAATAAAAATTAAAAAAAAAAAAAAATCTATGGGTCTCGTTTACAATGAAATGGTTTAGCGCAGCTCCGCAAGTATGTTTGCTGCGCTGCCCTATGCCTATTCAATGGACTGCATTTCTAAGATAAGGTGCACTCCTGTCCTTTCTGCCAGCACACAATTTGGTGCCTGGCGCCAACGCAGGCACATTTGCACCATGGTGTCTGCATAGTTGGCAGGATTGTTTTTGTGCAGGAAGACACGCCTTCCAGCGCAAAAACAACCCATGGAGGCCTTTTCCTCTCTGTGTGCTACACATAGAAAGAGGAAACAACTGAGGAGAAAAAGATTTCTCCTGGTTACACATCCCCTTGGGGCAGCGTACAATTTTGACGCATTCTCAGGTTTACAGATCCTTGTAAATCTGGGAATGTGTCCAAACCCATGGGAAAACCCACTGCAACGCCCCTGGAATGCAGTGTAAAGCAATGCACCGACTTGTGCTGAGTTCCCACCATACCTAGGAGTCCATTAAAAGCCACGCAAAGTGGCTTTGCGTGGCCTTGTAGATATGGGTTTGCTCTCAGCGCAACCAGAGCATCCTATAAAATGGAGCAACGGCAGCACAAAGGGCTTATAAATAAGCCCCTATATTTCGGAAGAAGCCTGTATATTTTGCAAGTATCATTTTATCTTAAACCATTTTGTAGCGTCCTATCTTATATTGTGTGTAATGCAGGTAAAATAATGACTTACATATTCACTAAAAATACACAAGTCACAATTCTCCACTGCACACAGACTTTTGTAGTGCATTAACTAATAGAGGTTTCATAATTTATTATAGTGCATTTCCCACTGAGTAACAATTTTTAAAAAATGTATTCATTATTCATTGAAGCTGCCCGTTGCACAAGTTACTACTTGTGTAACGATATATCTGTAAGAGACATTAGTTAGTGATAGATTCCTTACCTTAGAATATCCCCAGGCATCAGACTGGATCCGGAAATTTTTGCGTAGCAATACCCCTGCGCGCTGTTAGGCGTCGTCTGCGGCTCCGCGTCCGTCGTCGGCGTCGTGAGCGCCGGGATGACGTCATCGGAGTATATAGACGGCGCCCATGCGCGCTGACGTCAGTTCTGATAACACAGCTTTTCCGCGCCAGATACGCAGAGCCATGATAGAACTAACACTGGTGCCATGAAACTAGGGCCCTGAAAGGGGGATGACCTTAACCCTAAATATCGGTTCGCAGAACGGGGAGGATGGGAGGGCGGTAAGGAATCTATCACTAACTAATGTCTCTTACAGATATATCGTTACACAAGTAGTAACTTGTGCATCTGAAAGAGACACGTTAGTGATAGATTCCTTACCTTAGAATAGATACCCCAGCAATACCAACCCCGTGGTGGTGGGTCTGCGAACCAATATCACACCAGAAAGTCCTGGAGGACGGAACGGCCAAAGAAGCCATCCCTCCGGACTTGGCTGTCCAGGCAGTAGTGTCTTGCGAACGTGTGCAGCGAGGCCCACGTGGCTGCCTGACAGATGTCCTGCAGGGGGACACCGCGGCCCAGGGCAGTTGTCGTTGCCGTGGCCCGAGTGGAGTGAGCCCGCAATCCAGCCGGGGGCTCCTTCCTCGCCATGGAGTAGCATGCTTGGATGCACAAGATGATCCACCTGGAGATGGTCCTCTTGTGTACAGCCTTTCCCTTCTTCGCGCCCACGTAACCAACGAAGAGTTGGTCATCCACCCGGAATTGGCGAGTGCGGTCCAGGTAGTAGGAGAGCGCACGTTTTGGATCCAGACGGTGGAGCCTCTCCTCCTCTTTCGAGGGATGCGGAGGCGGAAAGAAGGAGGGCAAGGTGATGGACTGCCCGATGTGGAAGGCCGTGACAACCTTGGGCAGAAAGGAAGGTCGTGTACGCAATACCACCTTATCAGGGTGAACCGACAGGAAAGGCGGAGAAGAAGAAAGAGCCTGGAGCTCACTCACCCTCCTGGCAGAGGTGATGGCAACCAGGAAGGCCGTCTTCAGCGTAAGGAGGCGAAGAGGACAGTTATGAAGTGGCTCAAAGGGAGCACACATCAGATAGGTGAGAACAAGGTTCAAGTCCCACTGAGGCATCACGAATGGAACAGGAGGGAACATGTGCGTGATGCCCTTCAGAAATCTACTCACTATAGGGGACTTGAACAAAGAAGGCTGATCAGGTAGCCTCAAGAAGGCTGAAAGAGCAGAGAGATACCCTTTAAGAGTGCCCAGAGCAGAGCCCTGCTGGGCAAGGGAAAGAAGAAAGAGCAGCACTTCCGAAAGGGGTGCAGAGAGGGGATCCACAGCCTTTGCTGCGCACCATGCCACAAATCTATTCCACCGGCAGGCGTATACCGACTTAGTGGAGGGACGCCTGGCTGCCAGAATGATGTCACAGACTTCGGGAGGCAAGTCAAATGGCCTCAACTGCCGCCACTCAATCTCCAAGCTTGTAGGTGGAGACTGGACAGGTTCGGGTGCAGGACCGTCCCCTGCTGCTGCGACAGAAGGTCCTCCCGAAGAGGCAGACGAATCGGGGGATCGACTGACATGCTGAGTAGCTCGGGATACCAGTATCTTCGAGCCCAGTCCGGAGCCACAAGGATAACTTGGGCCCGGTCGCGCTTGATCTTCTTCAGCACTCTGGGCAGAAGTGGTATAGGCGGAAAGGCGTACAACAGGCCGCAGCTCCACTCGCGACGAAAAGCGTCTCCGAGCGAGTGCCGCCTTGGAAACTCCAACGCGCAGAACTGCTGACATTGCGCGTTCTCTTCTGTGGCGAATAGATCTAACCAAGGCTCTCCCCACTGTCGAAAGAGACCTTGCGCCACGTCCGAGTTCAGACGCCATTCGTGATCCATCATGCACCGGCGGCTGAGTTCGTCCGCCCTGGCATTCAGAGAACCTGCCAGGTGTTGAACCACCAGAGTCACGCCCTGATGTTCCAGCCACTGCCAGAGGCGCAGAGCCTCCTGGCAAAGGGTCCACGACCCCACACCGCCCTGTTTGTTGCAGTACCACATGGCGGTGGTGTTGTCGGTGAACACTTGCACCACGCTCCCCCGGACAGAGGGGAGGAATGCCTTCAGTGCAAGACGAATCGCCCGCAGCTCCAGAAGGTTGATGTGGAGCCGGGACTCCGCCGGAGACCAGAGGCCTCTGATCTCCGCCTCTCCCATGTGGCCTCCCCAGCCCTGGAGGGACGCGTCCGTCACAACTACGTGCTCCGGCTGGGGTAGAGAGAGGGGTCTGCCACTGACCCAGTCGCGGTCCGTGAGCCACCACTGCAGTTGTCTCGCAGTGCCCTCCGAGATCAGGACATGATCGGACAGGTTGCCCTGATGCTGGGCCCACTGAAACTTCAGGTCCCACTGCAGAGCCCGCATCCGCCACCTGGCGGAACGCACCAGAAGGATGCAGGAGGCCATCAGTCCCAGAAGCCGCAGCGTCAACCTGACCGAGACCCGGGATAACGGCCCGAAGATAGGAATCAGAGCCTGAATATCCCGAACCCGCTGCTCGGGTGGGTAAACCCGAAACTGCGCCGAGTCGAGAACCGCTCCGATGAAAAGGAGCTTCTGAGAGGGACACAGGTGTGACTTCGGCACATTGATGGAGAACCCCAGCAAGTGCAGGAGGTCGGCCGTAGTCTGGAGGTGGCTGACGACTGTCTGGGGCGAGCCCGCCTTCAACAACCAGTCGTCGAGGTAGGGGAAGACTGACACCCCTTGCCTGCGCAGATGGGCTGCGACCACCGCCATCACCTTCGTGAACACCCGTGGGGCGCTGGTAAGGCCGAAGGGGAGCACGGTAAACTGAAAGTGCTCGTGGCCTACCGTGAACCGCAGGTAACGCCGGTGGGCCGGCAGGACGGGGATGTGGAAATAGGCGTCCTGCAAGTCCAACGCTACCATCCAGTCTCCTGGGTCCAGGGCAGCCAGGACCTGAGCCAAAGTGAGCATCTTGAACTTCTCCGTACGGAGGAAGCCGTTCACGTTCCGCAGATCCAAGATAGGGCGTAGGCCCCCTTTGCCCTTCTTGGGTACCAGAAAGTAGTGGGAGTAACAGCCACGTCCTACTTCTGGCCCAGGAACGCGCTCGATGGCCCTCTTGGCCAAGAGGGCCGAAACTTCCTCTTGCAGAAGTCGCAAGTGATCCCCCGACACACGGTGGCATTGAGGTGGCATGGATGGAGGGGAAGACTCGAAGGGGAGGGAGAAACCCCTTCGGACAATTTGCAGCACCCACCTGTCCGAAGTGACTGTATGCCAGTGGGAGAGGTGATGGCGAACCCTGCCTCCCACAGGCGTCACATGGGCCTGAAAACTCGGACTAGGAAGGTTTTGAGGCGGGGGCTGCTGAGGGAGGTGTGGACTGGCCTCGCCGCTGACCCCGACCACCGCCACGGCGGTTCCCACGGCCGCCACCGCGTTGCTGAACATTCTGCGGCGCGTGGCTGACGGTCCGTGGTGGGGCGCCCCTTCCGTGGCCACGAAAGGAGCGAAAGGCACCCGATTGCTGGCGTGGGGCCGCAAGGCCCAAGGACTTGGCCGTGGCCCTGGAGTCCTTAAAACGTTCCAGCGCATGGTCTGCCTTGTCGCCGAAGAGGCGACGGCCATCAAACGGCATGTCCATGAGAGTGGCCTGGACATCGGCCGAGAAATTGGCGGACCTCAACCAGGCGTGGCGTCGAACCGCCACCGTCGTTGCCATCGCCCTGCCCAGTGAGTCCGTGGTATCCAGCCCACACCGGATGGAAAATCGTGCCGCATCTCGGCCGTCCGCAAGGGTTTGGCTGAGTTTAGCCCTGACCTCCTCAGAGCATTGTGGCAGCACCTCCGCAACCGAGTCCCACAGAGTGTGGGTGTAGCGGCCCAAGAGACAGTTGGTGTTGACTGACCGGAGCCCTAGGCTCACAGACGAGAAGACCTTCTTCCCGAACTGCTCATATCTCTTGGATTCCCGATCGGGCGGGGCCGTCGGGAATGCGGTCTGGGAAGTGGAGGCCTGGATGACCAGGCTCTCGGGGGTGGGGTGGGTGGACAAAAAGCAAGGGTCGCCCGGTGCCGGGCGGTAGCGTCTGGCCACGTTCCTATCCACAGGGGGACCTGTGGCGGGCTTGGACCAAGTGCCCAGCAGAACGTCACACAAGGCCTCATTGAACGGCAGAAGGGGCTCCGCGGAGCCGGACTGCTGTTTGAGCACCTCAGTGAGGAGATTAGTCCTCACGGCCGCGACGGGGAGCTCAAGGTTTAGGGCCTTAGCTGCCTTCGTCAACACTACGCTGTAAGCAGAACCCGCCTCCGAAGCCACAGTCGGGGGCGATGTAAATCCAGTGTCTGGCGAGGTGTCAATACCACTGGCCTCCCCAAGCTCATATGTCCAGTCCTGATGTGACTGGCAATCACGTGCCAGAGGGTCCTCGGACCCCTCCCATTGCTCCTCGTCACCCAGCTCCTGGAGACCAGGATGAACAGCCAGGGCCTCCTCGTGGAGATAGAATTCTCCGACGGCCGACGGAATCGGCGCCCAGCGGCGCCCCTCCGACGCCTGAGGCGGACCGTAGGAAGCATTGGGGTCGGCAACCACTACGGCTGCCGGGGACGACACCTGAAGGGACGGCGCCGGCGAGGTCGTGAGGTCGACCGGCGAGGTCCCGGATCCGGAGCCGGATCCAGCGAGGTCGCGCGGCGCCGGGACCGAAGTCGCCAGCGGCGCCGGGCCCGAAGCACCCGACGTCGTCGGGGCCGAAGCGCCCGACCCGGAAGGACCTCCAGACGGAGCCGATCGGCCCGAAGGCGCCACGGGAACCGACTGAGGAGGGAGGGCCCTCATGGCCATGAGGTACCTCTCGACCTCCTCCTGCGACGCGCCGTGCCCAGGGACCCGAAGGTGTGGGGCAGGCGGCGACGCTTGCGACTCCCGCGGAGCCGCGTGGGCGGTGTCGCCCGAACCCCCGGCCGCATCGAGCGAGCGTCGGGGCGGGTCGGAGGACCGATGGTGTCGCTCCGACCTCTCATGCCTCTTACCTGAGGACTTGGATCCAGACGATCGGTGACCACTCCCGGAGCGTCGATGACTCCGACCTCGCGACCTGTCCCTCGACCTCCCATGGGACCGGGACCGGGACCTGGAGCGGCGCGGGGCCGACTGCCTCAGCTCGAGACGCTTGCGGGACCGCTCCCGCCTAGCCTTCGACGTCAGGGCCCGGCAGTCGTCACAGGATCGATCGTCGTGGTCGAGGCCTAAGCACTTCAGGCACCGGCGATGGGGGTCCGTGACCGACATGAGTCGGCCGCACTTCGAGCAAGGCTTGAACCCGGGCATCCCTGGCACCGATCGTCGAGAATCGACGAATTAGAGGATCAAAAAGATCAAAAAGTTTTCAGTCAAAAAGTGACTGGGGGTAGAGCTTCTTCCGGATCTGCGCTAGCTGGCGCGGAAAAAAGAAGAACTGACGTCAGCGCGCATGGGCGCCGTCTATATACTCCGATGACGTCATCCCGGCGCTCACGACGCCGACGACGGACGCGGAGCCGCAGACGACGCCTAACAGCGCGCAGGGGTATTGCTACGCAAAAATTTCCGGATCCAGTCTGACGCCTGGGGATATTCTAAGGTAAGGAATCTATCACTAACGTGTCTCTTTCAGATATTTTATTTGTAGCTACCTTAAAAAGACGTACATACGTTTTGATTATGATGAATGATGTTCAGCTACATACGGTGACATGCAGCTGTAAATGCCAAGCCGTCAGCATCCCATAGAAAATAGTACGATTTTCCTCTAATGCCGTGCAATAAAGTTTCACCCCATGCATTACAGTTATTATACCAAGGGCAACTGGAATTATGTGATTGTGTGGCAGCAGAGATTTTAGCATGATTATAGATTTGATGCATTTGCCACATAATCCATCATCTGCTGCATAACCTGATTTTAACAACAAAAAAATGTATTTACTCAAAAGGTTTAAAAGTTACTAAAAGGCAGCAACAGGTGTTGCCGCTCTGTAGGAGGCCCTCTGTAAAGCTGTACTTGTCATCTTTTTTATGCTTATTGCTATATTTGGGTATTAAACTGGTACTACACATTAAACGTTTCTCTGGAGAACACTTATGGTTGTCAATTATAAGGACTACCAGGTTCTAGAAGTTTTTGTTGAGAGGGGGTCCTTACGCCTAAAATATTTTGATGGGGGGGGGGGAAGGGGGGGGTCTTGGCATCAAAAATTTTGAAGACCACTGCTTTAACTGTATCCAGAGCAAAGCCTTGCCAGGCAAGAGACAAAACAAACAAAACGTCAAATAACTTTGCCTGAAGGGGTGGGTTGATCTGTCAAGTGCTGCACCAAGCCACCCAGTTGTCCCAACAACAGCCCTTTACTGACTTGAGGGACGCCTGGCTGGCAATATGACAAATCGCCTTCAGAAGGTCGATGGAGTTCACGTGTCACTACACAATCTCCAAGCACGAAGGTGGAGATTGCGATGGCCTGGGTACAGAACCCTGCCCTGTTGCTGCGACAGCAGATCCTCTTGGAAGAAGAGCCTGATCAGAGGACAGATGTTCATACCCAAGAACTCTGCATTCCATACTCTTCGTGCCCAACCAAGGATGACTTGGGCCCAATTAGTCATCATCTTCTTTAAAACTCAGGGCAGAAGAGGTATGAGCGGGAAGGTATACTGGAGTCCAGAGTTTCACTCTAGGCAGAACGCTCTCAGACCGACACACCTTGGAAACTCTCACATGTAGAAGTTCTGACATTATGAGTTCTTAGTGGTGGTCAATAGATCAAGACAAGATCCCCATGTGCAGAAGAGACCTTGCACCACCTCTGGGTACAACTGACATTCGTGATCTGCTAGGCGTCAATGATGGAGCTCATCTGCCCTGACATTCAAAGATACTGCCAGGTGGTTCACCTCCAGGAAAATTCCTTGATGGTCCAGCCATTTCTAGAGGCATAGGGACTACTGGCACAAGGCCCAATACCACCCCACGTTTATTTTTTTGCAATACCACGTATAAGCCTAACCTGGATGGATTTCAGTGCAAAGCAGATGGCCCCAGCTCAAGAAAGTTTATATGTAGCGACTTTGGTGTCTTCCGGGGCTGGGAAACAGTGTTTCACCTCGCAGTCTCAAACAGCTTTCAGGTTCACTGACGTGCAGTTATTGCAGGCCTTAGCCGGGACTTGACCCCACTCACAATACGCAAACCTGGTGATGACCTATAAGACCTTTGTTTGCAATAGTCCTTAAAAGGTTTAAACTCCATCCCTCTTAGGAGGTGACAAGTCCCTTGCACACGGTGTAATTGTGAGGGTATCTCTAGACCTGCTTCTGGCAGAAAAAAAAGAAAAGAAAGTGGCATAGGGCTTGGGAGTGGTGCCTATATTGGCCCCAGACAACATTTGCGCAGCGGAACATCATTGGAGATCCACATGTCGCCATCAACTGGGATGCAGAGGTACTGTGCAAAGGTTTCCTGATGCAGTCTGCTGCCTGAGGAATATTATAAAGGTGAGTAACCTGTGGTTAGAAGTCTCCATCAGAAAGTCATTCCTTCCGAAACATGTATGTATGCAAATACATTCTGCTACTTAATTTAGTTACCTGAATCAGTCAAGTCCCATGTTAACAATTAAACTACCATGGTACTCCTCTCAATTAGGATTGAAGACAGTCTGTCACCCCAAGCACAGGGAAATCCTTGTGTGTTCCATGAATACTCACCCCTGCCGATTGATTTAGGACCCACAATGTCCAACCAAGTGCCCACTGTAGAACTGTTACCACAGCAGCACAATATAAAACTTGATCAAACAGGTTCCCCTGGTTGCAGTCTAGATTCAGTCATGCCTGTGACTACCTGTGTCACCAAGAAGCAAACTGCCTCCGTAACCAAATATCTAAATGATGTCAGTGTCCAGCCAGAGAAGCTACACAGTTGTTCCATTTGTCAACCAACTGGAAATACAGAAAGTTTTTATTTTGCAATACCTTAAATTCATTCAAAAAAAGGCAGAATAAAACTTGAAACAAAAGTGAGAACGCCAAACCCACCTTACATTCCACCACATGAATCAATCCACTATAGAACGTGTAGACTTTACTTACCGCGTGACATGATAGTTACATTTGTCCTTATATGCAAAGCAGGCTGCATGTTCAGTAAAGGCTGGATTCTGCTTGGCATTATGACGCCTCATATACCACTAGGCAATCTAGCGCCAGGGAGTGCTAGTCAGCTGATGAATTCCTTAACCAAGATATGCAATCTCCACTTTATCAAAATTATAAACATGTTCGAGTGGTGATTCCGGGTCATTTAAGCTCTGCTTCATTTTATGATGTTTTGAGCCAAGCTGCTGGCTTTGTATCTCTGTATCTAGGGCTGGTCGTTCAGGTTTCCATAAATACTGGCAGGTGATCTAGCCACACATTTTTTCTGTACCGACCTTAATGGTTCAGCATGCAAGTTTTCACCATTCTGAAAACTCAAAATTTGAGGAGCACAGTTCAGAGTCTGCTTGTTGGACCTGGAATTACCAGTCTACATAGGGTAGCTTGGCACAGAGTAGGAAGGCCTATCCCAAAGGCACATGTGTTAAGTTTGCGTCACACCCTTCAGTAACATAACGTCCATCCACTAGAAAAGAAAGACACTACACCAGTCTTAGAAAAATACGGGCTGTTTTATAAAAGTTCTCTTGATATGTTCAAAATTCAGAGTATCAATTTCACTCCATCTACTCTTTTCTTACATCCAAGAGGTTCCAAATTTACATTCTTAATATTGCTTTATACAGTAGAAAACTTTTCAGTACTCATGTTTAGGTTATTACTTTTTCTTGCTACCAATTTCACAGTACAATTAAGTTGTGCATTTACATTGACAATTGGAAAGGTTGAAGCAGTCAAGTACTTTACCCAAATGAATCAGGACCATCAATTTGTTGTTAATACAATAAGTCAGCTAACCTTTCCCCACTGGCATACATGGAGGCTGATCCGGTCAGCTGTTTGATTTAAAGAAACAGACAAGTTATTCCAACATCTTATTCTGTCTTTTATAAGCCCCACTGAGATGTTCCTCCTGGGACTGCCCGTTTAGCCTCTAGCCTCAGCCCTCCTGCCTTTCCTCGAATGGCCACGATTCTATGGTCTGTAATGACCCTTCCCACAGAAGTCACGCTAGCTTGACTGACACGGCGTCACTGATACAGCCTTCTGGGGGAATCTTTTGCTGGCAACACCTACACCCTTGCCCCTGTCAAACCGGCCGGCGTAACACTGCCTCACACTCGGGACTGCCGGCGGTTGATGGCCGGTCACGTCAGCTCCTGTTGCCTCCGCCCACTCTCCCAGCTTACTTGGAAAGTTTTATGGCTGTCTTAGAGTCCTGTCCCCTGCCCTCGTCCAGCGGCTGCCTTCGCTGCGGGCTGGGTGATCTGCGTTCTTCTCGCTGCGGTTAGACGAAGGGAGGGGGGAATCCGGCGTTCCTCACCGCTCTTTAGCACGCTTCGGGGATCCTTCCGCCGCAGGCTCCGCCTTCTCTCCGCCTTCCTCACTGTCGGACGGCCTCCTCCGAGGTCGCGGCTGACTTCTTCCTCCTCCTCGGCTACACCTTCACCCTGCCTCCTGTCACAACGTCACACCACTCACGGCGTTTCCTCAGTTCCGGCAACACAGCTGGCTGTCTCCGCCTGGGCCGTCTCCTCCGCAGCCGCTACGGGGCTCTCCCGCCTCCGATGCTCGACCACAGAGCCTGCCTGGCTTTCTCCTCAGCCGCTTCGGAGGGAGCACCACCAAGTTGGCACACTTCTGCGCAGTCGGGGGCCACAGCAGATGCCTGGGAACCTCGCTCAGTGCTTCAGGTCCTTCCACACAGTGAGTGACTCAACGATCTCGGGAACTCCCGCTCCTCGCTCCCCCACTGCACACTCAAGTTAATTTGGCTGCGCTGGGCACATGCAGATAGTCTGGAGAAACTCCGCGTTAGAAGGGCTGGGTCAAGTAGCAGGGGAAAACGCCATTCAAGTAGGCAGCCGATCCAAGGAACGATCTTCCTTCGCTTAATGCGCCTCTCTCCTCACAACTTTGCCTCACTCTTTCTGTGACCAGGTTCCACAACACGCTCTCGTCACTACTCAAAATGGCTGCCCTGACCCTGGTCTTATATAGGCTAGCCTCAGGTCACTAGAACCAGCTGGAAGGTTCTAGAGTCTCCCTATGTTATCCTATGGGCCCCTTTTCCATAAGTGTCAGTTATGGCAGTTATTGGCCACCATTTTGTGTGACTAACTTGCCCTCAGAAAAGGAGGGATTTCTAGGCCTATGAGGAACTATAGGGTCAAGGAGCACCTGAACCCACTAGGACAACACCAAAAAGTTTCAGTGGACATAAAAATGAAGGAAATTGAGGGGCAAAAAGGGAACAAAAATAAATAAATAATAGGAGGGACCACCAAAAGGGCTGACAGGTCTAACACTGCTGAATTAGAATTTTGTTTTAGGAGGCACTGGAATCCATGAAACACTTAAACACTCCAACTGCTGCATATTATTGCCCTGAAAAACAGAGTGGGAATAGGCAATACATTTCAAGTGATCAAAAATCATAATTCTGATGGCTTCCATAAAGTCAAAGTGCAGTGAACATCTCCTTAAACAGTTGGTTGGAAGTCCAAAAAGTACATTTTTATTCAATCCACCCATGTAGTCTTGTCAATCATTACTGCAACAACTGATCCTGGGCAATTTGAGTGGACTCCTCTGTGTGTGCACAATCCTCTTTCTAAAGTTGATGGCAAACCCAGGAACTGTGGAAAGCTGCACTTTGTCAAACACACTCCGCCTTACCATCACCAGAGCCCCTGTGCTAATCCAGCGTTAATGATGCAAGATCATGGTAAACTCTTCCCTTACAGGAGATTTTCATCTTGCAGTAACTGGAAAATGTGACCAAATATGACCACGAGGACAATAAGGCTTCCCCTCAAGGAAGCATTCTTTACTCTGAGCGGAGACTGAATTAAAAAAAGGCACCAAGCACTCATTTCATTGACAAGGGTGTTACCAGCAAGCTCTATGTGACCTATATATGGTAGTACTCTGCAGTCAGGCCTGGCCTGGGACTGGCCTTGGGGGTGTGATGGTTTGAGTTTTGCACACTTAGCTTGAACTTCGCCCCTTACTAGGTGGGCTTTTTGGCATTACCAGATTCCAAGACCTAAATGGTTGAAAAGTGGGTTCTCCTCTTGCGATAAGTCGATACAAGTCCTTCATACGGACAACTCTTAGTGTGTGAATCAGTACTAACAGTGGGAAGGCAACGGTTTACATCATGGCAGCTGTCAGACATTTCTGAACTTGAGAAACTGATCACCAGGCATGAGGAAACAAAGGTCTACTTGGCTTGCACCTTGTGTGGATCATACACACTAAAGATAGCTGAAGCATACACATGAAAGATATCTGGTTGCTTAAGGTTCTTCAATCAACCCCGTGTGGACTCTTTCCTGGCAATGGTGGCTAAGACATACACCAATATCGTAAAAAATAAACTTAAATGGATACATTTACCACTGTGTACACCAGAACACCTAGAGTCCCCCAACAAGGCGATTCTTTCAAAACAATCATTTTGTCCCAGGGATGACTAGCAACTATCCTCATCAGTGTTACACAGGCTATTAACTAAATTGGAAAAAGGTAGAGGTTGATCGGTCTCAAGAACTCGCTGAGGTCCAAGGCTGCTTGGGTGAATATCAAGCGGGCTTCCAACTACAATATGGAACCCACAGAGTTATAGCGGATTTATTGGATGTTCTATCAACAGCAAATGACACCTCTTTCTTCCTTACCTTGTTTTATCTAGCAGATCCCTTATTTAGCTAAATAAACCCCTCCACCCATGAAGAGGAGCTACAGTAAAAGAACAATTACACCTTCAGCATTATACTTCCCTCAAGAAAAAAAAAATAGGCTAATCGATATCAGACCGGAATGTTTTAACACCTTTTTTGAATTACCGTTTTAAGGCAACTGGCAAGATATTCCTCAAGATGGCCCTTTTAAACAGGAAGCCATTCCTCGCTTTTTTTATATTTATTTTACAGAAGCAAAGCAGAAGTCTCAATCAGGCTGCCACTTACAGAAAAAAAAATCCTGATAAATAAGATCTAGCTTTACAACCTTTCAGGCACTTAGATAATAAGTTAACTTTCTTTACAGGAGATTGCAGATGTAAGGTTAAAATGCCATAGAGCTCAGAGGTTGTCAGGCTCAGGACTTCGGAAAGAATGATCTATCCACGTGAGATGCCTCCCCAATCTCAGGTCCTTCAGAAAGGCTTTGATGAGCTTTAATTTTTTGAAAATTAAGCTATGCATCAGTGTGGCCACCTGAGATGTTTTGTGCTTCTAATCTTAATTTGTGCTGGTTGTGTAACAAATACAAGTCCCTTGGGAAAATTACATTTGTGTTGCTTGAAATATTCATCAAGTGGTGTAAATGACTAAGTTTTCAGAAACATTTGAAAATAAAGACACCAAAAGTTAGCCAGGCAGTCTAGACAAAAGCAACTCAAGTGAGTTTTGTGAAAATGGGATTGATGGGACCTATATTTTCTTGCATCAGGTGACTAATAGTATAAACGGCAGGGGGGAAATTAAACTAATCCTTCAGGGAGGAGAAAACTGGTTGCAAAATACATCTGGAGAAAGCATGCAAGTACATGCCAGTTTGTCCTACATAAGTCTGATACCTTTGAGCAGAGAAAGGGATAAAGCTTAAGGAACCAAGGAGCACATTTTAGGGAGGCAGGCCGTAATCGAATCTAGTAGTGACAGGGGCAAATACGCTTCCAAGCCAAACAATTTTTCAGCATTACAGACATGCTTTGATTCCTAATGATAAAAAGGACACAACACAATCTAGAACAGTCGTTCTTAACCCTTTGACTTCTGTGGACCCCAACTGAATTATTAATGTAATCTCGGGACCTCAACTAGGCCATTATTAGAACCTAGGGATTCGCGGCTCAAGCAATTTCCATTATTTGAACTACAAAGTATATACCAAACAATTGCTCAAATACTTAAATATTTTGGATTCACAATCAAACAGAAAATGTTTTAACATTCTCAATCTTGCTTTATTTTACTTTGTATGTACTTTATTAACATTAATTTTAACAATATTTAAACCAGCGCGGACCCCCCCCTACTACTCCCACGAAGCAGGACGTCATAAGCACAGATAAATCAAAATCTAATTCTCCTCATCAGTTACATAGGATGATGTTACCAAGACCAGATACCATTCGGCAGCATACAAAAATGCAGAAACCTTTCCTAACTATAAAGTTAAACCACAGTTATTTGCAGGCCATTAAATGTACATTCAGGAGATATAGTGCAAGATCACAAAACAATACCTTTTGCTACACTAAAAACTATCCCTAGAAGAATTGCACTGGACATATAAACTTTATTTTTCAATCCTTGAGACTTCAACGTTTTTACCAGGAGTAAAAAACTCCACTTAATATTCTGGTCACCCAAGCTGCATAATCCACAATACATTCAATAATAAGGCAGGCCCATGGCATGTCTAAGGTTCTAAAATTCATGCATACAGCCATAACTTGCTGGCAACGCTTACCACAACCTCCACTTTTTCTTCTTCTTCCACCTTGCTCTTTTCATCTTCACTTCCTTCACCCTCAGCATCATCCTCATCACTGCTGGAGGACTCTAAAATTTCACTCATGTCCATTTTCCAGTTATCAGGGACACTCCTCGTTTTAAAGAAGAAACTTGCCTCTTCTAAGCCTGAAAGATCAACATGTTAGTTAAAAAATATCAGAAACTTACATGCATAAATTAAGATGAGATGTTTAACTGCATTAGACATTTCTAATAAACAATAAGCCCTGCAAAAATATCAGCATGACATCTCACACAGGTGGCAGTTGGAAAACTAGCCCTGCATGTAGCAGGGGCCTTGCACCTCCACCTCTCGTAGCCTGAATGAGTCCGCAATTCAATTAGTGAACCACAGGATTTATTTATTATTATTATTATTATTTTTTAAACAAGAAATATTAGACTACTAAAAGGTAGAAAAGATCAAGTTTCCTACCTTTGGTAAAGCTATTTCTTGTGGATACTATATCTTACCGCAGACGCCTCGCCTTGAAAGAATACTCCCAACCTCCAGATTGGAACAAGAGATTTTTTTTCCTCAGCAGTTCCATATGACCCTCCCATCATCAAGGACAGTTTCATTCCAATATCGGTCTGTGCCAGACACAGATCCCTTAGTAACCAGATTGTGGCAGCGTGTAGATCTGAAATCTTTAGTACCGACCAAAGGATTCCAATCCACATAATTGGGAGATGGGTGAGTCAGTGAGGACTCTTCAGTTAGATAAGAGTAATAACCAGAAAAATAGTTACTGAAGGTAAGTAACTTGGCCCTCTAATGGATATCCTCCAGGTGGTAGGTCTGCTGAATGGCTTAGAGCAATAAACTTGTAAAGGTGAGCGGGAAAAGTGCCCTCCCACCAGACCTAGCTATCCAGGCAGTAAAGCTTAGTGAAAGCATGAACGGACACCCACGTCACACCCTGGTATAAGTCCCAAACAGGAGGTGGCAGCAGCTTTGGCTCTGCAGGAATGAGCCGCAGGTTTTCTGGGGCAGTTTGCTGGGAAGTCCATAGCAGACCTCTTCTACAAAGAAAGAACAATCCACCTGGAGATGGTCAGTTTCTCCCTTCTTTACCCCATAGAAGCCCACAAAGCGTTGGACTTCCACCCAGTGACCGTTGGTGTTACTGATATAAAAGCTCAGAGCTCTGCTCGGATCTAAGCAATGGAGTCTCTCTTGCTCCTGGATGGAAGAGGAGAATGAGTAAAGAACGTCGATAGGGTGACAGACCGCCCAATGAGCAAAGGTGTTATAACGTTTGGGAGGAATGCTACCTTGGTCATTAGCACTAACGTTTGAGAAGGTGTTGCAAAGCAGTTGGACAGCGTTTGCAGCTCACTTACATGACAAGCTGACATGGTCATAATGAGAAACACGGTTTATAATGTGACAACTGTGCACTGACTCAAATGCAGCACACATTAATGTAAGAACAAGACACAGGTCTCACTGGGGCAACTCAAAGGGTTTTTGTGGGAACATATGGTTAGCCCTTAAAAATGCATCACAGCAGGGCGAGACAAAAAGACAGTCTTACAAATAACCTTTAAGTTGCCACAGGAAGACCTTACTGGGCAAGAGACAAGGAGAAAAAAAAGAACATCCGATAACTGGGTTGACTACGCAGAGAACATCAAGCATCAAATCGCCACCATCGTTCCGCATACCTGGTCTTTGTAGAGGGATGCTTAGATGCCATTATCCCCTTCACTACTTTGGGTTGGATAATAAAAGCAGTCAAATGTCACCACTCAATCTCCACACATGGAGGTGTATGTTGTGCAGGCTCGCTTGGGTTCAGGATCCTGCCCTGCGGTTGCGACAAAGTCCGATGTTTGTGGACACATTTCCTAGGTACCATATTCTCCTGGCCCAATCCAGAGCACTATGATGTGGCCCCAGTGGTTCCTGATCCGCCCAGCTCTAGCCCAACCGTCCAAGATTCTGAAGAAGGTGTACAGAAGTCCAGTAGTTCCAGTCTAACCGACTGAATTTCTGAGCAAGAACTGCAGTGGTAACTCCAACACGCAAACTTTTAGACCCTGCACGTTTTCGGCGGTGAAGAAAGAATCAACCCGGGGCTCACCCAATTATTGAAAGATGCCCTGTACCACATCAGAGTGCAGCCACCATTCGTGATTCATTACGCAACAAGACCAGAGTTCATCCACCATGGCGTTTAAGGATCCGGTCAGGTATTGTATGACCAAGATGAAGCCCTGACACCCCAGCCAGTTTCAGAGGTGCAGAGCCTCTTGGTACGGTACCACTCCACCCTGCTTGTGGCAGTACCACATAGCGGTAGTGTTGTCTGTGAGGACTTGCACCAATTACACCTTATTGAATGGAAGGAAGGTTTGAAACACAAAGAGCTGCCCGCAACTTCAACAGGATGATGTTGAGGCCATGACCTCAAAACTCATCCAGGGATTGTGTACTTCCAGCCAATGGTTGCCTGGATGTTGGTGGCCAAATCATAGACTTCTGCCCCGAAATGCTTGGGAGGTCTGTTGCTGCTGAAGCAAAGTCTGGTGTGGGTTTTAAACCTCTTTTGAAACCTTGAAAGTGGGGATATTGTTAAAGAAATTGTCACTGGACCGCTGGAAGGTCAGCCACAATGTCCCACAACGACTATACGAATAACACCCCAGGAGACAACTAGAATTTCTGGACCAGAGGGAAAAATTAGCAGACTAGAACAAGCAGTGGCCAAAAGCTTCCATGAGTTCCAACTATCTGGCTGGGTGGTCAAAAACGTGCTGGGATTCTGCTGGCTGGTGGAAGCTTGAACTACCAGGCTTTTCAGTACTGGGTGCTGCACGAGGAAGACTGGTCCTTCGGAGCCAAACTGTCTCCTGGGTTTTTGGCAGTTGACGGATTGCAAGCCTCAGATCTCACTGACCGCAGAAGGGGTTCTAATACTCTTTACTTCCACTAAAGCAACTTGTAGTTCAACTTTCGCCCAATATCCAAGGTAAATGAGGCACTCCTCCAGTGTCTTGCGAAGTACCAAGGCCAAAGGCCTCTTGGGAGGTAAAAAATAAATAAATTGTTTGACGTGTAACTGTGAGGTATCATCACAATCAATTAGAGGCGCTGGGTCAGAAAATCTAAAATTCTGCATAAAGCATTTCTAAATTAGGTTGTAGGAGAGATCTGAGTGGATGCGACTTCGGTCAAGGTCACATTGGATTCTCGAGAGTCAGAAAGGACTATAGGCTCTTCCTCTGGGGTCAGCTGCGTCAATGCTCAGGACCCAGTTGTCGTAAGAGTCAGAGCAGGAACAGACCCTGGAGTCAGAGCATGCCCCAGAGCTGGGTCGAGAAAAACAGTGGGCTGGGAACGAAACTGTTGGTAGTAACTCGACAGGAGGCTTCCATGGATCTGTGGGGGCCGAAGGCATCATTTTCTCATGTTTTTTTCTTGGATCTCCTTGAGGACTTGGAGTGGGACCAAGGCCTCTCTCTGGAATACCTCGACTGGACCAGGCCTTGCTACAATGCTTGATGATATGAAGCTCAGCCTTGCAGTCCCACATGGCCTTCGAATTCATCCACGCACAGTCAATGTATAACCTGGAGTAACGCAAGGAGCCCAGATACCAGAGACAAAGGGTTTGTCACCGACATCTGCTTGTGACAGTCCGTGCCAGGTTTAAAACCTGTTTTAGGTAAGTCTCTAGCACAGGAAGGATTTAATATTTTGAGTGGAAAAAAAACTCTTTCAGGTGATTGAGAAAGCAAGCAACGGATCAGCATTGGAAGGTGCAGAAAAAAAGGAATTAATTTTGATGTGCTTAGATGGTGATTGTATTGTAGCACCATCACTTCCAGGGCAGAACAGACTGAGCCACACAATGCCACCTAGCGGTGCCAGGTGGAATTGCTGACAAGGTGAGGAATCTGCAGTTGGAATTATCCATCGGAAACATACTGTAACCATAGTTCCCAATCTTCTGTACTTTAACTGATTAGATACTCCACCATCATTAGGGGAAACCTTGGAGCATTTTTTATTAAGAAACTTCAATGTACTGAATTGAGCTAGATGTTTGAGAAAGATGATTTGATTTCAAGTATGTACAAGATTCAAGTTTACCTTTCAAAGTAGTAGCAAGGAAACAACAATTCAGAAAGGTAGATGGCAGATGCTTAGAAGATGTGGAAATATTTGAATTAGAAAGTCATTATTAAAACATTCTAAAGTGTAAAAGACTTAAAAATAACAAACAGAGAGCAGAACTGTCATAGCAGAAAGGGTAAGCAATTTTCCTCCATAATCAGACAGCAGTTCCCTCTCTCTAGGGAGGTAAAACTAGCAGTAGAACCAACAACTGAAGCTTAAGGTCCACTTTGTTTATTTCTCCTGATAAATTGCTTTGGTCCTATAGCTAGGCTCCTGGAAAAATAAAAGTAGAAAAGCAAAGGAAGATTCTCGCCTCTCTTGAATGTACACAAATGGAGTTTAGAAGAGCTAAAGAAAGAGTAAAAGGACAGGAAAACTGGATGGCAGAACGTAAGGGAACACGGGCACTGCTAAAAAAAAGTATACATTACTGCTAGACATAGCACATAACGGTCTAAAATGAATAGCGATGCTCTGTAGACCAAAGACTGGTAATGTGACATTAAGGGAGATGGGTGACATTTAGGCAACAGGGTGAACACCTGCATTGTACATTCACTTAAGTAACAGGGAAACTAATGGATTAGACTCCACGGTTGTTGAAGACCAACACTCATAGGCTTTTTCTCCCCTATTTAATACTTTATCTTTTCCAAAGTATAAACTTGTTCCCAAAACTTGAGCACATCCAGATAAAAGTGTGAGCACAATGAAAATCAGTGGCTGCAATCTGTTGTGGTATGCAATTTAAAATTCCATGCTGCTGGTATATTTTCCCATCGTGAAATTATACATAACGTTTCACAGACTAATGTTCCGCTGATGGTGCTTAGGCTATTTACCTTATTGGTGGATGTCACCAGTGAATCACTCATGTGGCAGAGTGAAACCACAGGGAAGCAATCGTTACCGAGGTGCAAGATTATCTTGGAAGATAAATTGATAGGCAGAAGTGGGGCCCACAATACTTACTGAGTAACGTATCATGAGGATAATGCAGACTAGAGCTTAGGTTTAGTTCTGTTAGGAGAGTACACATCAAACAAGGTAGCCAAAAAGTGATAGTAGAGTGGTGGGGTTGGTTGGGACAGTGAAACTGTAAAGTCCATAGCAAATTAATTCCCAGCAGTTTTGATGTAATGTTAGCTTGATAAAAAGTCATGCTAAAAACAATTTGACAGGCAGGAGTGGTCCCTTATTTATGTTAAATTACAGTGACCTGGTATTTCAGCAGAGTTCAAACGTGGCTACAATTTTATACAGATGTAACATATTCTGCTTTTATGCAAATAATCACATTTCTGACAGAGTTCCAGAAAACAATTAATTGAGGTCTTTCACAGATTTAACCAATTAAACAATGTCACAGATGGCAGTTTATGCAGATTATATCCTTTTCTGATCCAGCCCATCCACAATTCTGAATGCAGTAATTAAAAGTACTTAGCAGTGTTCAGTGATTTTTGGTTACTACCCAAATAACACTATAAATCAATTAGTGGTATCAGATGGTAAAGCAGCACAATCCTGACAAGGGATTCATAATCAGAAGATTATAGTAAGCAACCTGGTATACGTATTAGCAGGGTTATACATTTTTCTGTGATCTAATTAAATCTCAAATATGTGTTGGTCGCCTCTAAAAACGTTTCTGTTGAGGCTGCTTGGGCACTATATAATGACAGTATCCTCTCTGGAACTTTACTTTCTGATCACACATTTAATTTCTCTAGGTTTTACCATATGTTATATTGCCCAAAGTTAAACATTAAGCAAAAAAAGCCCTGCCAAGATTGTTAAAACTAACAAGAAATAAGTTAAATAGGGGTTACCTATCCTTATTTTCACACACATCTCAAAGCTTTTAACCTAAAACAGATCTGGTAGTATGCAACCATCAATGTCGCTTTGGACACCAGATGTTTAAAGTGGAGTATTCCTGCTCCAGCCATGCTTTTACAATATCTTCTGCTCTGTAAATTCTATCCAAAGAGATAAGTGGTGGTGGTATAATTACTAGAAGTATAACTTCAGAGCATACATTTCATTATGAACATTGAACAAAACTCATAGCTTTACTACGATCCTGAATCCTCAACTGGCTTGTATTTGTACTGAAAATTTTTGATTGACAAAAATTATGGCTAATAAAATATAATAGAAATTCAGGCACATATATACATTTAAATTTGCACCCATTTTAAACCGGCTGTCTCAGACTCTAGTAATGGAGCATTAAAAACTGCCTCTCCAGCACTGGGCAGCCAAGCCATGCCCTCAACCTGCAGCATGTGGTCAATCTCCACTGCACCAGGGCTTCTGATGTGCCCAGGTTGGACAATATCCCGGGCGGACCACGGTCACAGGATAGTTGTACATACAGCTCCAGCATTCAGTGCACTGGAACTAAGCCAGTATCCTATCACTCTACTTTTGGATGAGGACGGTTCTCCAACTTAATTTGAGTTATCCCCACATCCTACACAAGATCAGCGGGCGTGGGACACAGACACCACACCTGCACTCAGGTTGCCCCTACCCGTCCTGAGGAAGACCCGCAGGCCGAGGCCCACAATTACCTCTTGTGCCCCAAGTCGGGTCGAAACGTCAACGCCCATATTCATCCAACTTGGAACACGTACCCCTGACTATAACGTGCCACACATGACTTGCATTGTGTATCGGAGAATCAAATACAAATTGATAATTTATTTTGTGAATGTGGCCAGGCCGATAAAAGACTGAAAAGTTTTGATCAGTCTAATGAATGAACCATTGTAACCATTCCGTGTATCATATTGTCTGAATTCCTTTCACCTCCCCACACTAGAGCACTTCCTCTTTTTGCATGTTCCCTTGGAGCAACCTCCCCTTCCCCATTCTCCCTCTGTTCTAAACTAACTATTGCAGCAATGATATATAATGTCGCACACATTATGATGGAATAAAAAACTGTTGTACATCTAATATCCCTTGGTTGTTGCACTTTGATAGATCGTTTTGTATCAATTACTATGAGCCAAGTGGTTACCGGCTCCAGAAACAGTATATTTAATTGTCCATTGTAGGTTGCGATTTGTCATCTACAGAATAAGGCCCAGGACCATTGTTTTGCGTACCATATATAACCCAGGTCATGGACCACTGGGTCACCCCATTTTGATGATGGCAGCTGGGGTTGGCAGCAGAGAATCGACCCATGCTAGGCCCGGCATCTAAACTGCAGTCTGTGAAAAAACTGTGTTGGCTGTTGGCCAAGCAAAGCCATAGTCCGCTAAATACCTATTGTTCCCCAGGATTTGCAAATCCTAGGGCCTTAGAGGAGCGCACGGGAGCCAGAGAGTGTTCTATCATTGTATATCCGTCATGGGACTCAGAAATCCCAATACAAAAGAAATAAAGAAATTAAGAAATTATGTTTATTGCTAGAGTGTTCCTTTTGGGCACAAACACAGGCATGGGTATTAGAAGTTCATCATGCTCCCTTATTCAGTGTTGTATTTCAATCGTTCCCCAAACGTGGTGCTTGTTGCACCGTGATGGGTAATGACTGGTTCAATACATTTTTCTGTGAATGCCAGCCAATCAGAGAGCTGTAGATTTGAAGCTACTCTGCCAGATACGCAAATCTGCAATTTTCAACTAGAGAAAAAGATACCTACTCAAATATTGTCCCTTGATTGTAATTAGGTTTGAAAATAAGAGGACCAGCAAATTAACAGTCCAGTTATCTCTAAAATACAACCTCTTTATGCCCAAACCAGCACACTTAACACTAATTTCTCAAAACCTACTGAATGGGCTTATATCAAGCAAAGGCATTTTGAGTAACATTGTATTTATATCTTAAATTTGATGCAAATACCTTCATTTTTTTCTGTGTTAATGAGCAAAGACTCCTGCTAGACTCAAAATGAGGAACGTTACTTTTGGGAAAAGTTTTAGACCCCGGGTTAAAAGACCTGCATACAACTTGCCATGAGAAACCCAAAGTGACAACTTATTTTTGGAAAGTTTTATACAGGTTAATACAATCGCAACCTGAAAAATGCACTACAAATATTTTGTATAAAAGCCTTAATGGGTCAATTCACCCAACAAGCTCATTATTCCTACACCAGTTCTAATTGAAGTAATTCTTTTATACTGACAAGACTTATTCTGCTAAAGAAAATTCCGCCATATCGATCTAGGGGCAGATCACAAACACCATCACAAATCATGAAAGGCCTACTCAGGCTAGATACAGGTCACCCCATGACATCACATTGGTACAATAACCCCATTAAATGAAGACAACTTCCCCGACATGACTCCAAGCAAACCAAGTTTATTTTTTTAAATAAGACAAGGATTCTGTGCCCTTATATAAAATGTATTATGCTTTGAGAAAACATCTTAAAAATATTTAAGATCCAGCTACTGACCCCAATCAAGGACAATCCAAATACTCATGGGAACTCATGAGTGTATTTTAGTAATCAGAATTTTATTTGACCAGGGGATCGATCAAGAGCCTAGCCCAAAATCAGACCAGATTCAGCTCATCTAGATGTATTTTTTCGTTTTTTAATACTTTCACCTTAGCAATGGTTACTGGCTAATGGCAAACTTTATGGGCCCACATATGATCGCAGAGGATGAATAGATTTATGGAAGAAACAGGATTTCTCCAAGTAAAAACATACAAGAGATGTAGACAAGGCCTGGGCAAATTCAGAGATATTTCAAAGCTATAATGTACTACATACAATATTATGGGATTTCAATATACAACATCCACTTTTCATAAGCAGTTCCAAATGAATAACAACCCATCGAAAAGGCATTCTTGATATGTCAAGGTCGGCCCAAATTACCAAAGATGTAAAAAAGAGATGGGCTCACGAGAGCACGTTTGTAGAATGTTCAGCTTTGCAAAAGTCCAGGTCCAAAACCAGTGAAAAAAAATGTCATTGGATAAATGTAGTTGTAATGGCTAAGACCGCCCTCTCTGGACTTCTGAACTTCTTATCTAAGAGGTCCCAGGATGACAGAATAAGTTATTTACCTTAGGTAATACTATATCTAGTAGAGATAAGATCTAGCCAAGGATTCCTTAACTTAGAATGATCCCCAGTGGCCAGACTGAAGCTGGAAACTTTTCTACAGCATTTAGTTACCCCGCCACAGCGTCATCCACCAGATGTAACGCCGGCAGAGTACATATAATCCCTCCCCCGATGTGCTGAAATCAGTTTCTTCTGCCCTAAAACGCAGAGCAACATATAGGAACTGCAATGGGGATAGTGCGCCCAAAAGAATCTTCTTTTATAAAAAGTTTTATACATATACTAGCAGCCCGCTCCAGCGTTGCCTGGGGTAGAAAGGGGCTGGGGGCAGTACACCAGCTCCCGCCCCGACCCCCTCCAGTCCCGACTCCCTCCCGCCCCCACTACTCCCGCCTGTCCCTCTGTGCACATGCGCTCCCGCCCCCCTGCCACCCCCCTCCCGCCGCCCGCCTCTATTTCATTTACTTTACCTGAGCTGCCGCTCCTTCCCGCGATCTTCACTTCACCGCCACTCCTCTTCGCCATGACGCGCCCGCGCTCCTCACTTCACCGCAGCTCCATGTCTCTCCTCCTCGTCATCACGCACGTCCTCATCACGCACGTCGCGGCCAGCACTACGTCGCGGCCAGAGCAGCGTCGCGGCCAGCTCTACTTCCAGGGCACTACTTTTTTTTAAAGTTATATTTTTAAATGTACGTTTTTTTTTTTTTTTTAATAGCCTATGTCCATCTGCACACCCTGACAATTTCTACAATGTATCGGGTGTGTGGATTGGCGCTGTGGTTCCCGAGTTTACCTGGCTCAAAGGTGCGTGTTCTCTCCTTATAATAGTAGTATAGATTTTTTAGAAAGCAAATCAGTTAACAGAACCGGGAGGATGGGTGGGCCTGTAAGGAATCTGCAGCTAGATCTGGTCTCTACCAGATAAGGCTTAACCAAAGGTAATTAGCTTATTCATCCGATCGAGACATCCATCTACAGATTTCTTACCTTAGAATGAGATACCCAAGCAAAATCATCCCGGAGGAGGGTCTGCAAATTTGAACAAAGGAAAGATCCCAGACTTAGGCTAATTAAGGCTACAGACCACAAGTGGTCAGAGGGAACACACCTCTCTGGGGATGATCAAAGTAAAATTCAATGGGGGGCGGTGTAGGAGGAAGGAGAGAGAGAGACTGACAGATCGAGACAGACCGAGAGAGCCACAGAGAAAGAACGACAGATACACAACAGACATGCAGAGGCCTCCCCAAAGTAGGAGGAAGAGCGCAACAACGTAAGCGGAAACACTCCTCCGTAAGAGGCAGTAGAAGATTACACACTATAGCGGTATCTAACAAAGGGAGGTATAAAGTTCTGTAAAATATATACACACACACATATACACAGAAGAAAAACGATATAACAGGTGTCCAAGAAGAGCACATGTAAATGCCCACCATGTCAGGCATGGGCCAGAATGGAACAGTAGCGAGCTGACAACCAACATGGCCTTGCATAAAAGGAAAAGTAGTAGAAAACACCACCGACTAAGCAGTGATAATCAGATGGCCAAGAGACCAGTGGCGGGGGGGGGGGGCTGGGCAAGAAACAATCTTGCTAAAATACCATCACTATTGAGAACTGCAAAAGGATCAAGTGGAACAAGACCAACACAAGGAGGCATTTGCAGATAACTAGTTCCCCGCCAGAAGGAAAAACAACAGGCGGGGAAGGGACATGGCCGAAGCAGCAGACAGGATGGAGGAAATACCATGGAAAGCCCAATGCCACAAGTAAAGGTCCAAACCAAGAAACTAGTGTAAATATGGAGAGGTAGTGCCTGCATCCTAACGAGGATGTGGGCTAGAAGGAAAACGAAAGGTCCGGGTGCCCGGGGCGTCCTGTACCCTGACAAGTCATGTGACATCATGAGTAAGGGTCCTGACGTCACTGAAAATCATAATTGGTATGCTCCTAAGCGGAGGGAGAGAGAAACACTGAAGGGGTTAGAACAGTGTTCGAGCTCGCGAGAATCGAGGGAAAACTCCACGGAAAAGAATCCCCAGGAATCGCCAGCCTCCGTACAAACCAACATAGACTGGGATGGCAAGGAATCCATGTTCAAGAAGAGACAAAGATGAAAAATGGCCACAAACCTCAAAAGGGGCAGAAGGCACAACTGAAGATCAGCCAGGTCAACACGAACATAGGGGTTGGCATCGAAGGTGTAATGGAAACGTCTCAAGCAACACAACATCGATAAAAACAAAAAGTAACAGTAGCTTTGCGGAGGGCAGAAGCAGATTAAATCTGGCCATGCAGAGGCATAGAAGAGAAATTATTGGCAGAATAGGCCACCCATGTCAAGATATGTACACAGCACATCCAAAAGGGAAGGGGGGGGAGGAGCCAGTTTTGCCCGTGCATAGCGAGAGCCAGCACCAGAAGCGCTACCGCCTGAAGAGAGAAAAGGAACACCGTCCAGACCAGGGTCAGAGAAAGCACCTGAAGTTAAGAACCATACCCATTCCCTTGTGTCTGCTAGGGAAGAAAGGTGTCAGAGGGGATGTAAGAACTCCTTGACCAGTGTGAAGAAACACTCAACAGCAAAGGGGATAGGGGAGGAGGAATAAGACCCCTGTGCACTACCTTCCAACTTGCACCGTTGCCCCAAAGCACGGCATGTGTAGGCCCCTCCAACCCCGATAAGGGGTACCTTCCTGTTTTCAGAACCCGATGGAGGAACAACTGTAAGGCATACAAACAAAGTACCCTGTAGGACAGGGAGCAAGGCAACAATGCATACGCACAATATTGAGAAAATATCCGAATGAGAACTTGAGTAAAAAAGCAAAAGAACACAGTGCCGCCACCGGCATACAAACCCAACTAGGCCAAGAAATATGATGTTTTCTCAAAAAACAACTGGGGACCACAACCTGCCATTGACAGGTTAAGAGAGGAAGAAAGGAAAACCCCTCCTGGGGCAGGAGCACTACGCCGGATGCCACTCGAGGCGACATGTAAAACTAGCATTTTCAATGCAATAGGTCTCGCATTAGGAAAGTTTGAGCTATTGGTATTGTAAATAACACATTTTTTATTTATGTTTTGTTTTTCAAAATAGCTAAATTAATAGCTTTGTCATTTACAATGCCAATAGTTAGAACTTTCGCAAATGTGACACCTATAGCATTTGTAGTGCAATAGTTGTTGTATTTACGCGACTTACATGTATTGATATTACAAATAACGATGGCTTTTAATTTTTTTCAATAATTAATACTTAAATAAAAGTTATTGTAATTTATAATGGCAATAGCTTAACTTTTGTAAATAACTTTTGTGAAGATTATGTTCAGTGTATTTTATTGTGACGAAAATCCAATAACAGAAGTGAATTGTTAACATCTTTTTGTTACATTTGTAATAAAGCTTGAAACATTGAGAGAACATATTTAAACCAGGTGTTGTTGAATGGTTGCACCGATTGATGCTGTGGTGGCGCCGAGTGATGTTGGGATGCCGAACGAGTGATGCTGTGGAATTCATTGATGCTGTGGTAGCACATAGTGATGTTGTGGTGCCCTTGAGTGATGCTGTGGAGGTGTGCAGTGATGCTGTATGCTATGCTATGCTATGTTATGTTTTGTTCTGCTATCCTATCTTTTGGTATGCTATGTTTTGCTATCCTATGCTTTGATTTGTTATGTTATGCTGTTCTGTGTTGTGTTTTGTTACGCTATGTTTTGTTGTGTTTTATTATGCTATGTTTTGTTATGCTATGCTAAGCTTTGTTTTGTTATGCTATGTTGTATTTTGCTACGCTATGTTTTGTTGTGTTTTGCTATGTTTTGTTATGCTATGTGTTGTGTTTTGTTATGCTATGTTTTGCTATGTTATGCTATGTGTTGTGTTTTATGTTATGCTATGTTTTGTTGTGTTATGCTATGCTATGCTTTGCTATGCTTTGCAATGCTATGTTTTGCAATGCTATGTTTTGTTATGCTATGCTATGTTTTGTTGTGTTGTGTTTTGTTATGTTATGCTGTTTTGTTGTGTTTTGTTATGCTATGTTTTGCTATGCTTTGCAATGCTATGTTTTGCAATGCTATGTTTTGTTATGCTATGCTTTGCTGTGTTTTGTTATGCTATGCTTTGTTTTGCTATGCCTTGCAATGCTATGTTTTGTTATGTATGCTATGTTTTGTGTTTTGTTATGTATGCTATGTTTTGTTGTGTTTTGTTATGCTATGCTTTGCAATGCTATGTTTTGTTATGCTATGCTTTGCTGTGTTTTGTTATGTATGCTATGTTTTGTTGTGTTTTGTTATGTATGCTATGTTTTGTTGTGTTTTGTTATGTATGCTATGTTTTGCTATCCTCTGCTTTGTTTTATTATGCTATGCTATGTTTTGCTATGCTTTGCAATGCAATGTTTTGCAATGCTATGTTTTGTTATGCTATGTTTTGTTATGTTATGCTGTTTTGTTGTGTTTTGTTATGCTATGTTTTGCAATGCTATGTTTTGCAATGCTATGTTTTGCAATGCTATGTTTTGCAATGCTATGTTTTGCAATGCTATGCTATGTTTTGCTGTGTTTTGTTATGCTATGCTTTGTTTTGCTATGCCTTGCAATGCTATGTTTTGTTATGTATGCTATGTTTTGTGTTTTGTTATGCTATGTTATGCTATGCTTTGCAATGCTATGTTTTGTTATGCTATGCTATGCAATGCTATGTTTTGGTATGCTATGCTATGCTTTGCTGTGTTTTGTTATGTATGCTATGTTTTGTTGTGTTTTGTTATGTATGCTATGTTTTGCTATCCTCTGCTTTGTTATGCTATGCTATGTTTTGCTATGCTTTGCAATGCTATGTTTTGTTATGCTATGCTATGCTATGCTTTGCAATGCTATGTTATATTATGCTCTGCTATGTTTTGCTGTGTTTTGTTATGCTATGCTGAGTTTTGTTATGCTATGCTTTGTTGTGTTTTGTTATGCTATGTTTTGCTATGCTTTGCAATGCTATGTTTTGTTATGTATGCTATGTTGTGTTTTATTATGCTATGCTTTGTTCTACTGCGCTACGTTTTGTTATGCTATGCTTTGTTGTGTTTTGTTATGCTATGCTATGTTTTGCTATGCTTTGCAATGCTATGTTTTGTTATGTATGCTATGTTGTGTTTTATTATGCTATGCTTTGTTATGCTAGGTTTTGTTTTGCTATCCTATGCTTTGTTATGCTATGCTGGTGAGTGAGGGTGTGAGGGTGTGTGAGGGTGAAGGGGGTGTGAGGGTGAAGGGGGTGTGAGGGTGTAGGGGGGATGAGGGTGTAGGGGGGATGAGGGTGTAGGGGGGATGAGGGTGTAGGGGGGATGAGGGTGTAGGGGGGATGAGGGTGTAGGGGGGATGAGGGTGTAGGGGGGATGAGGGTGTAGGGGGGATGAGGGTGTAGGGGGGATGAGGGTGTAGGGGGGATGAGGGTGTAGGGGGGATGAGGGTGTAGGGGGGATGAGGGTGTAGGGGGATGAGGGTGTAGGGGGATGAGGGTGTGTGAGGGTGTGTGAGGGTGTGTGAGGGTGTGTGAGGGTGTGTGAGGGTGTGTGAGGGTGTGTGAGGGTGGGTGAGGGGGTGTAAGGGTGAGGGGGTGTAAGGGTGAGGGGGTGTGAGGGTGAGGGGGTGGGTGAGAGGGTGGGTGAGGGTAAGAGGATGGGTGAGGGTGAGTGGGTGAGGGGATGTGAGGGTGAAGGGGGGTGAGGGTAAAGGGGGGTGAGGGTAAAGGGGGGTGAGGGTAAAGGGGGGTGAGGGTAAAGGGGGGTGAGGGTAAAGGGGGGTGAGGGTAAAGGGGGGTGAGGGTAAAGGGGGGTGAGGGTAAAGGGGGGTGAGGGTAAAGGGGGTGAGGGTAAAGGGGGTTGAGGGTAAAGGGGGTTGAGGGTAAAGGGGGTTGAGGGTAAAGGGGGTTGAGGGTAAAGGGGGTTGAGGGTGGGGGGGTGAGGGTGGAGGGGGTGAGGGTGGAGGGGGTGAAGGGGGTGAGGGTGGGGGTGAGGGTGGGGGTGTGTGAGTGAGGGTGTTTGAGGGGGAGTGGGTTTGAGGGGGAGTGGGTTTGAGGGGGAGGGGGTGTGAGGGCGAGGGGGTGTGAGGGCGAGGGGGTGTGAGGGCGAGGGGGTGTGAGGGCGAGGGGGTGTGAGGGTGAGGTGGTGAGGGGGTGTGCAGGGGTGTGAGGGTGAGGGGGTGTGCGAGGGTGAGGGGGTGTGCGAGGGTGAGGGGGTGTGAGGGTGAGGGGGTGTGAGGGTGAGAGGGTGTGAGGGTGAGGAGGGTGAGGGGGTGAGGAGGGTGAGGGAGGTGAGGGTGTGAGTGAGGGAGGTGAGGGTGTGAGTGAGGGTGAGGGTGAGTGAGGGTGTGTGAGGAGGTGGGGGGATGCGAGGGTGAGGGGGGGGTGTTATGGTAAAAAATATTTGTAAAGCTCACTTACACTGGGAGAGCATTCCTTTTAAGTCTGATGCCGAGGCACAGACACATGGTGGTGTGTGATGTGGCTGGCTCTGTGCACCTGCACAGCTCACATGAACTGTATGCAATCCGCAGGCTAGGTAGACTTTTCTTTTCCGCTTACTATAATCGCGCCTATTTATCCCTGCTGGATGTAATAGTCGAAACCTAAAAAGGAAGAAGCCAACAGGCACCACCCTACAGAGTGAAGAAATAAAGGAGACCATCCCCAACCAGATCAAAAACGGCATAAAGCAGAGTCAGCTTGAGAGCCACAGATATTGACCATCAGGGGCATGCCAAGATGGACTGAACAGTCACAGAGAAGACAAGGTACATAGAAAGGCACGGCAGCAACAGGCTACAGAAAGAGCCATGGTTCGTCCGACTAATCTGTTGTAGTCTGTAATCATGCCACAATGAATCCGCAATATAGGCGCCAGACAGCTATACGGGACCAGCTGCAGAAGCCTGCACCACAACGCTGCATGAAGTAGGCTGTTTGAAAAGGCAGAGCGGGTCTTCAGGGGCAGGATGTGGTCTATAGAGGGGTCCACGGAATCCCTTGAAACAGGTTTACAGCAGGTGCCCAACAGAATTCGCAAATCCACCGCCGGAGGAAGATCCTTCTCCCACCTGGCGGCCATGACGTGGAACTCCCTCCCCACCCACCTACGGCTGACCCAGGACCATCTCTCCTTCAGGAAACAACTCAAGACCTGGCTGTTCGATTGATTGAGAGGGCTTTGCTGAAGGGGAGCACAGGTTCAGTCTTCATCTGGCCCGGATGAAGCCTCCCAAGTAGGGGATCAATGGCTACCTCCACGAAGGAAGCTGCAGTCCCAGAATCACAGCAACTCCCAAGTGAGGCTATGAGAAGAAAGGAAAAATCCAGTCATTAGCCTCACCAAAGTCAGACACACAATGAAACTTGGAAGGAGGCTGAGAAGGAACATGCTACTTATCCAGTATGCATCTGTTCTTGGCATATAGAGCTGTAGAGTCATATGCTGTGCATAGATCGCCATCTATTGTTGGGTCCGGATGTTTGCACTTTGTTTTTCTTCGAAGAATTCTTTCCAGTCACGAGGTGGGTGACTCCTCCTTCGGTAATAGTGCGCATGGTCATCGACTCCATAGATTGTTTTCCCACAGAGGGTGATAATGGAGTTAGTAAGAGCAGTAAAAGAAGATGTCCATGTGTGAGGAAGTGCCCTCTTTCTTGCATGGTATGCCCCCACTTGTTGATGAATTGCTGATGTTCATTGACTGAGTGTGCCCTGGGCTCCTGCTAATCAGGTACCCAGGGCCTATGTTACTTCCCTAAAACTGCATTGAAGCCTAAACCCAGTTGGCATCTCTGGCCACATGTCAGCCCCTGATAAATGGTACCACAGGCACCCAGGGCACTATGACCAGAGAAGGCCTCTAAGGGTTGCAGCACTTATTAGAGGCCCTGTACCCCGACACTGCCTTTGCAGGCTGCGTGTCTTGGTGCAGAACAAAGTGAAGAGTCAACATGGCACACATCCCTGTGTGCCATAACCACAACCCATTGCCCTGGCATACATCAGTCACCCCTCTAGCTGGGTGCCCTATGCCAGTGGTGAGGGTACAGGTGCATGAGCCCTGTACCTCTACAGTGCCCAAGTTCATTCCTGGGTACTGCAAGTGCAGTGCTGCCATTAAGAGTATATGGTGCTGGTAGTTTGTCATTACGAACTCCACAACACCATAAAGGCTACACTGAAGACTGGGATGTTTGGTATCAAACTTCTCAGCACATTAAACCCACACTGATGCCAGTGTGGGATTTAATGTAAAATTCACAACAGAGGGCATCATAGAGATACCCTCTGAAACTCTACCAACTTCTAGTGACCTGACTGAGTGGCTGCCTAGGCTGCCACCACTAGACCTGTTTCTGGACCCCTGGGTCAAGAGCTGCTGCTCTTGGGGCCTGAAACAATGTACATCCTGGGACGAGGTGCCAAGCCTCCTCCCCAAGGATGGGCAGGGTTCACGAAGGAGAAGCTTCAAAGGCATGCCGCCTTTGTGAGTCTCTCCAGACCATTTGCTGCTTTCAGCAACTGTTGCCCACTGGTTCTACCCCCACTTTGGGTGGGAGAACAGGCGGGAAAAACAAGTGAGGAAGAGAGGTGTGCCCACCTCTGCCAACTCCCCCCCTCAGGTAGGAGAGGCGAGGTGAAGCACAACCTCGAGTCCCCGCCAGCATGAGGAGGGGGGGAGGCCCAGCCAACCACGACAGGCTCCTGCCCACATCCCACTGGAGAGTGGCAGAACCACCCCAGGGAAGGGACCCATTGGTCTCTGCCCTTAACCTACCTGTAATACCCCTAAATTTAGTGTTAGGGGCACCCTGAACCTTACTTCCTGGGATCCAGAAACCACAAGAAAAGATGATAAGAAGAAGGACTGAAGAACTGTGCAGAGCCAACAAGAGGACAACACCCACTGACTTGGCCCCAGCCCTATAAGCCTGTCTGTCTTCGAACCTGCTCCTGCGAAATCCCTGTGTGCCCTGCAGCCAGCAACCTCAAAAACCCCGGAGGACAGGGCTGCCTTCCCTTTAAAGACTGAAACTCCTGTGAACATTGGACTTGTTCAAACTGCAGCTTCTGGCTCCGGCCGGACACCACGAATCCAGCCCATTCTGCACCCGTCGAATCCGGCCCGAGCTTGAGCAGAAAAACACCACGAGGAGGTCACCCCGGCGATCCTGAGCCGAGATTCGGCAATCCCTGTCCGGCCTCAAGCCTCCAGCTGACGTCTGCAACCTAAAACCAGAAGGCCCCCCTAAACGCGACCAGGAGCTGTTAAGACGATTCGACCCCAAAAGGCACTCCTGCACCAGACGTCCCACGGCCTTGTGTGCCCAAACAGTTGGTGCCTAGCCAACCCTTAACTTCCCAACTTACCTCTCCAAGTGGTGGTCGCACCCAGAAGTACTTAGTCTCCCTGCCTGAAGTGCTTTTGCAAACCGGAGGTTCTCCATAGAAAACAGGGCACCCGACCTCGAAACAGCACTCTGCACTCAGCCGCTTCAATGCCGCTGAGGGTGCTCCTTTGGTGCTACTTTGTTTTCCCATTTACCCTGACCATAACCTTAGGAGCTTTGCTCCCACAACTCAGTGGCATGTTTACCAGCAGCCACCAAACGGAGGCCCCTATCCCCCATTGGATAACATTGGGCCTCAACACTCTGCACCCGGCTGCCCTTGTGCCGCGGACGGTGAACAACAGTGCATCGCTGACTCTGGGGTACCCCAGAGTCTAACCCCCAGAACCTTCACTACCACAGTCGATTACTTACCTGTGAACCATTAACGAGTTTTCCTCCATAGGATAACATTGACACTTTTTCTCCAAAAACTTTTTAAGTATGGAGTTTTGAAATCTGAAAATATTCTTTAAAAATCGCATGAATAACCAAAACGTATATACTTACCTGTTTGCAGGAAATGTCCCAGTGTTCAATCTAGGTATCCAGCACGGAGGTAGAAAAGTAACGTAAAAAGTAACTTCCCGGTAATTTACCGGAAAAGCCTATTCATTTCAAGGCACTGTATTTGCTAAGTGTTGCATACTACTGCTCCCCTGTAAATCAAAGTAACATAACAGGTGTATTTGTAAAGCGCACGATTACCCATAGGGGTCTTGGCGTTGAATAACGGATGTTTATTGTTACCCAACTAAATGCCACTCATTTTATAGACCTCAGATGGATGAAAGGCTGAGTGGACCCGCTGGGATTTGAACCTGTGACCATGAGGTCGAACACAGGCCCCTGCAATGGATGCTTTAGTCCACTGAGATACCAGACCCGGCTAAAGTACAATTTTATATTGCGTTTTCAAACTGTTCTATATCTAGTAACTTATTACTGAAAAGTATTTAATGCTTACCTGTGCCATGCTTGCTTGGTTCTAAAAATAAACAGTATATTTTTATACAAAAACAATTGACCTAGAGTGCAGTTCTTGAGTGTGTGAATACATTTGCTGACTCAGAGTGGACATCAAATGCTCAACACGGTCCTCTGATACTGCCTTACTGCTCGACAAAGCTACCACAATCAGAGAGTAAGGTTCTATCTAACTTTAACCTCTGCCTACCTCTGGGGACACTTGGACTCTATACCTCATTTTGGTGTAGTATATATAGAGCCAGTTTCTTACATTGGTGCATCAGCGGTGGGATACACAACTTGCATTTGTGGGACTACTTGGTTACAACATGATCACAAGACAGAACTCTTAAATTGCCTTTAGAATTCAGATTTGTTAAAATTAGCATTTTTAACAAACTACTAAAAGTATTGTTAGGGCCTTGCTTAAGTCCAGTTAGAATTTTAGAGAATAAAAAGTCACTATAGTTAAGGGTAGAGGGGCTAGAACTTTTTTTGTTAGAATGTCTCAAAACAAGAACCCAGCTATTTGTGAAGATAACCATAATGGCATAGAGGACATGGTTGAGGAGCTTGACCTCACCCCTTACCTTCACTTGTCTTTTCAGGAAGTAAGGTCCCTATGCAGAATTAAAAACATAGCAATGGGCCCACATCCAACCAAACCAAAGGCTCCAGTTGCGGTTGGCTGAGTATGCTAAGGCCCACCCTTCTGAGAATGGCGATTGATGACCAACTAGAAGAGAGAGGAAGGAGGTGAGGAGGATGGTGATGGGTACCCACCTCCATCACTTCCCAATGAAGAAAGGGTCCCTGTACCCTTGCTTCCAAGAGTTAACCTCTGGGGACCAGGAGGCCACACAGGTGGTTCAGGTTCTGCTGAGGGCATGGAGGACAGCCTCAATGAGGAGGGCAGCCTTTTAGCAAGGCTGGCCAAAAGATTGGATCTAGAGTCCAGACTCCTGGCTCTAGAGAAAGAAATAAAGGAGATGGTTTAGCACCCATCAATGGTGGCAGCAATCCAAATAATAAGGACAAAGGGATTGTCCCTAAATATTAGGAGAGCGATGCAATCACTAAATGGTTTACAGCCTTTGAGAGGGCTTGTGACATGTGAAAGGTGAAGAAACCTCTTTGGAGGCACTCCTGTGGGAACAGTTATCTGGTAACTGCAGAGACAGACTCCTGGCCCTCTCTGTGCCAGATGCTGGGTCTTATGACCTCATGAAGAGAACTCAGATTGAGGGATTTGGACTCACAATTGAAGAGTACAGAATTGGATTCAGGCGGGCTCACAAATCCCAGAACCAGTCCTGGATTGATTTTGTAGACTACTCAGTAAAGACACTAGATGATTGGTTAACTGGACACAATGTGCATGAATTAAATGGACTTTACAATTTGTTTCTGGAGGAACATATGTTAAGTAATTGTACAAATGAAAAGTTACATCAGCATTTGGTAGAACTAGGTCTAATTTCTCGCCAAGAATTGGGAAAGAAGGCAGACCACTGGGTCAAGACTAGATTGACCAGGACAACCCCTGGGGGTGACCTAAAGAAGGGGGTCACAAAACCTCCCCAGGGGAAAGGTGGTGAGAATCCCCAAGATAAAAAGTCTGAGTCTTCTAAAGGGCCCCAAAAACCTGCACAGGGGGGTGGGTCCCAAAACACTCCTTATACTTCACAGCCCTATAGGGGGAAGAACTTTGATCCTGCAAAGGCCTAGTGTAAACTGTAGGAAGTTGGGACACTTAACTGGAGACCAGGCTTGCCCTAGCAAGAAGGCCCCAAGTCCTGTAGCTACAGCTACTCCTGGTGTAGCCAGTCTCCAGATGGGATAAACAGTGTTCTCAGAGCAAATCAGGTTGCACACTGAAGCAGTTCTAGTTTCAGAGGGGGAAGTTGAGTTTGCCACTGTAGCTGTGTGGGTACCCAACGTAAAGAAATACTTACAATACCCTTGGATTAACGGAACTAGGATAGAGGATCTGAGGTATACAGTTGGCAGTGTCACTATGGTGAGAGAGACACTGGTTACCCCTGAGCAATATTTGAATGGGCGTACTTACCCAGTCACCAATGCGGACAGTGTTACCACTAACCATGCAATGGCGATATTAGACTGTTAAGACTGGGGGGTGGGTGGGAGGGGGTGTTACTGGCCTGCCTACCTCTAGGGACACTTGGACTCTATACACACTATACCTCATTTTGGTGCAATATATATAGAGCCAATTTCTTACACCATGAATGTATGTATCCAAGTAAGATGTTACTGCAACAGGTATATGTACACAGGGAGGCTGGTGGGCGCACATGAATCTACAGCTCTATATGCCAAGAACAGATGCATAATGGGTAAGTAGCATTTTCCATTCAAGGCATATGAGCTGTAGATCTTATGCTGTGCAAAGACTATATAGCAGTTATCTCCCACAGCGGTGGCTAACCGGTATCTGTTGCAGTGGTCTGTAATAGTGTACGTAAAACTGCCTGCCCCACTTTAGCTTGTGGTCTTGCTAACACATCTACACAACAGTGTTTTGTGAATGTCTGAGGTGTAGAACATGTTGCAGCTTTGCATATGTCATCTATGAGTATATTTCCTAAGAATGCCATAGAAGCCCCTAGTTTGCGTGAATAGTGTGCTCTAGGGGGAACTATTAGTGTTTGTTTTGCTACCCACCTTGCAATATCCGATTTTGATTTGGGATTGCCTTTATGTGGTGTAGCAAAAGCAACAAAAAGTTGATTTGTGTTACGGAAAGGTTTTGTCCTTTCTATGTAACAAATCAATGCTCTTCACATCTAATATGTGTAGGGCACGTTCTGCCACTGAATCTGGTTGAGAGAAGAACACAGGCAACTCAACGGATTGATTGATATGAAAAGCAGAAATGACTTTAGGAAGGAAATTAGGATTAGTCAGAAGAACCACTTTATTTTGGTGCATTTGTAAAAAAGTTTCTTCTATAGTTAGAGTGAAGCTCATCCACTCTTCTGAGTGATGCGATAGCAACAAAGAAAGCGACTTTCCATGTGAGAAATTACAGTACACATTTGTGCAATGGCTCAAAGGGTGGACCCAATAGCCTTGTGAGAAAAATGTTAAGATTCCACACTGGAGAAGGTGGACCTCTCAGGGGGAATGTCTCTTTGAGTCCCTCCATAAAAGCTTTCATGACAGGCACTCTAAAAAGAGATAGATGTTGTCGATTCTGGAGGTATGCAGTTATTGCAGCCAAATGCAAGCGTATGGACATGTACACTAAATTGGAGCATTGGAGCTGTAACAAATAACAATGTTTTGTACAGTAGCATCAAGCGGGTTGATGTGGTTATTGCAGTATATCACAAACCGCTACCACTTTGCTGCATAGCAGGCTATTGTGGTAGGACGTCTAGCCTCTGATAATAATATTCATGCAGTCGGGCGGTAGATTAAGATAGCCAAACTCTAAGACTTCAGAAGCCAAACTCGAAGACTTCAGAAGCCAGATCGCCAGATTGAGTTCACTGGGGTCTGGATGTCTTACGTCTCCATGGCTCTGTGTGAGGAGATTGGGTATAAGACGTAGTTTTTGGTGAGGAACTATTGAGAGTTCCAATAGGGTTGTGAACCAAGGTTGACAAGCTGATGTGGGAGCTACTAGGATTAGTGTTAGGGACGCTTGTTTAAGTTTCCAAACCACTAATGGAATGAGTGAGAGGCAGAAATGTGTAAGAAAATATCCCTGACCAATTCATCCACAGTGCATTGCCTTTGGACAATGGGCGTGGATACCTGGGCGTGAAGTTTAGGCATTTTGCGTTTAGATGTGTGGCAAACAGGTCTATGTGTGGGAATCCCCACATTTGGAAGAATGGGAGGAGTACTTGAGGGTGTATTTCCCATTCGTGTATTTGCCGTGTCTGACGACTGAGCAAATCTGCCATCTGATTGTTTACTCCTGGAAGGTGTTCTGCTAGGATATATATTTCGTGATGTATGGCCCATTTCCAGATGGTCTGTGCTAGCTGTGACAGCTGGAGAGAGCGTGACACTCCCTGTTTTTGTATGTAATACATGGCTGTCATGTCTGTACGAATTAGGATAGTCTTGCGTACTAACTGAACTTGAAATGCTTTCAGCGTCAGAAACATCGCTAGCGGCTCTAGATTTATATGAAGTTTCTGCTGCAAGCTCCAAATGCCCTGAATTGTATGGGTTTGGAGATGCGCTCCCCAACCTGTCAGTGATGAGTCTGTTCTCAGTACTATCTGTGGAACCGGGTCGCTGAAGGGCCGCCCTTTTAAAATGTTTTGTGTGTTCCACCACTGCAGAGAGCGATGGGTGCGGCAGTCTACCAACACTAGATCTGATAACGGACCGTGAGCTTGATTCCACTGACGTGCTAAGCATTCCTGTAGAGGACACACTTGAAGTCTTGCGTAGGGGACTATAAAAATGCAAGACGCCATCATTCCCAGTAACTGCATGAACACTCGAGCTGGTAAGGAGTGTTGAGGCTGAAACAGACATTAGGGTTTATCCGAACTCTGGTTGGAGTTGGGTATGCTAGAGCTTTGTGTGTGTTTATAGTAGCTCCTAGATATGCTTGAGACGTGGATGGATGGAGATGGGATATGGACAGATGTACTGTGAATCCAAGCTTGTGGAGCAATTGCAGTTTTTGGTGTGGCGTAGACAGCTGTTGCCCGAGCTGGCCTTTATGAGCCTTCTTAGATGGGCTGAGACTACTGCCAAGCATTTTGTGAAAAACCTGGGTGCGGTTGTTACTCCGAATGGGAGTACTTTGAATTGATAGTGCAGACCTGCTACCACAAACCTGAGGTATTTGCGGTGCACATGGTGTATTGGAATATGAAAGTAAGCGTCCTTTAAATCCAGAGTGGAGAGGAAGTCGCCTTGCTGAAGAAGGGGCAGCCCTTGTTACCATATGAAAATGGTCTGACTGAATTTATAAATTTAGTTTTTTGAGGTCTAATATAGGCCTGAGAGAGTCCTTTTTGGGAATCAGAAAGTAGAGGGATTACACCCGTGCTCCCTGACCTGGTAAGGGACTGGTTCTATTGCACCTTTCTGCAACAAAGCGAGATCCTCTTTCTTTAGAAGGGTGAGATGTTCTTGTGACACGAGGTGTGACCTTGGAGGAATGTTCAGTGGAGTGCTTGTAAGTTCCAGGCAATAACCAGATTGGATAGTTTGTAGAACCCATTTGGCCGATATAATCATATTCCAAATGGGTAGAAATTGGGAAAGACCTACCCCGACAGGAGTGGAATGGTCGGGGGCATAGAAAGGAAGTCACTGTTTGGTGTTTGCATTGGAAGGGATTGTTGAGTTACCTCGGTCTCTTACCTTGCCGATGTTACCTCTATATTCACCTTTAAAATAACTTCTTGAAGAGGGAGACTGATTGTTTCCCTTGTAAGAGGAGGAGGGATTGTCTGTAGACACATTTTTGGAGCCACCCCTGTAAAATGAGTGACGAAAAGATACTCTGATAGAAGGCGATTGTAAGGCTTCCATGGACTTAGTAACGTCTGTATCCTTTTTTCATCTTTTCCAGTGATGTAGCGACAGCTGGACCAAAGAGGTGTTCTTTGTTAAAGGGTTGGTTAAGAATAGAGGCTTGTACTTCAGGCTGAATCCTGAAATTCTTAACCAAGCATGTCTACGTAGCAGTACGCTAGTGTTTACTGCCCGAGCAGCTTTGTCTGCCTGATCTAGAACACACTTGATAGAGGTATTAGTTATTCATTTTTCCTCTTGAATCAGGGCACTACCTCTAGACTTATGTTCATCAGGAAGAAATTCAATGAGCTTTTCAAGCTCATCATAATGAGCTCTGTCATACCTTGGCAATAGTGCTTGAGCATTTGCAATGCACCAATGATTAGCTGCTTGTGACACTACCCTTTTGTCCGAAGCGTCAATAAATTTTGACTATCAGGAGGAGGAGCTTCCCCTGTTTCCGTATTAGCTTTCTTACAATCGTTGGAAACTACCAAAGGTAACGGACCTTTGATATATACAGGGTCATTAGGTGCCGATTTGTACTTTCTCTACCCTGGGCATAATGATTCTCGCTCTTACATGGTCCTTAAAGATGTCACCAGTATGTTTAATCACACCTTTTAACATTGGTAATGTCTGTGTAGACCTTTGAGATGAACTTAGTGTGTCAAACGTTAAAAATACTCTTCTAAAGTTTCTTTATGGGGGAGTGGCCGTCATGGCGGTATGAGCAGACTTGTTGATCTGTCGCTCCCGCCGATGGCCCGCTAAAGCACCAGCTTTTGGCAGTTTTAGCTGCGGCTAGCTTGAGCACCGGGGCTGTTCTGGCCCCGGGGCTCGCAGGGAACCTTTTCTGCTACGTGGAGGAACTCAGGAGAGCGCAGTTCTGGTGGCGCGGGGTGAGCAGCTGAAGAAGCCACCGTCCCGCGAGACCGTAAAGTGAGGCCCTGGGATACTCAGCGGTGCAGAGTGTTGCCCGGACGGCGGAGCGATGAGCCCTGGGAGATCTGACCGGAGCAGCGGCCGGCGTTGGTGGTTCCGTACCACCGCGGCGGACGGCTGTGCCGGAGTGGCACATCAGCGGAGGTCCTGCTGAGGAGGGGGAAGGGGACGGGCTGCTCTCGCCCGCCATCTTGTGATAGTCCCTGCAGGGCCTAGCCACACACAAGAACGGTTGAAGGCCCGGTGGTTGTACCGGTGCCCTCCCGCTATGGCGCTGCCGAGGGAGCAGCTGGTGAAATTGCCCACGGCCAAACACAGGACAACGAGAGGACGTGGGATCGGGCGGCTACCGACCACCGGAGTAGGGATACCGGAGACCTGAGAGGTAGAGGAGGGCCCGGACTAAGCATACTCCCTGGGACCCGGGCTGCGGTACGCCTGACATCAGAACTCACTACTCTGTCGGGAGTGGGGAGACAGAGTCCTGCTGCAAGCACTGCGCGAAAGGAGGCGGCAGGCATTTTGGAGAGCAGGGAGGCGAGGCTGAGACTCGTTGGAAACCCTACGGCCCGGTCGGGGCCTCCCTGCCGGGTGAGTCACTGAGTGGGGTCGGAGAGCGGCCCAATCCAGCGAGCCCACCACGGTGTCCAGACCTCGTGGACCCCGGCGGGGATACAAGAGGAGCACCACCCGCCAGCCACCGGGGAGCGACCCAGAGCGACATGGGCGGACCCGGAGCTTGTCAAGGGCCCTAGGGGTCCAGCGGGGCCCTAACGTGACAGAGTCTGCAGTTGTGGGGCCCCATCTGAGGGAAGGCCAGCCTCACGGCCCATCAGACGGAGAAGTGGCAACAATGGACTAACTCAGGCAAGTGCCAACTTTAAAGTGCGTCCACGCAGCGGGGAGGAGCGGCGAGGGAGATGACCGCTGAGAGTTGTAGGCCACCCACAGACTGGAGCGCCCCCGATAGCACGGAGCCGGGGCGCTGAATCTCTTTAAAGCGGCCAACGGGAGGAGGTGTAGAGTTTCCCACTTTCGGCCATACAGTCACTGCATTACCCTAACCCGGCGTCCCTCTGTGCCACGAAGTTAGACAGCGCCGTGTGCGGAGGAGAGGCCAGACACCGCAGAGTTAGGCATCCCCGGAGGTAGTGGATACGGGACCTCGGAAAGGGCTCCATCGGGGCCCGGGCACCCTGTGGCAGTGAGAAGGGGAGCGCCCAGCTACTAAGCATTACCACATGTGCTGAAGGGCGGTACAACTGGGGGGCTTGGGCCGTCCCACCTCGAAAGGGGCTTCTCCAGGACCTGGTTCGTAGCACAAAATGTCCTCCTTAAGGGGGGGTGGGGAGGGGCAAAGACAGGACTCCGAAGGACTTGTTTGCGAAAGCACGGGCTGATCAACTGGCTAGGGACATGACAACGGAAGCTGCCCGCCCCAAACCCGAGCGGGACGACGGCGCGGAACCGATCACAAAGGCTTTTCTGGAATCCATGTTTGTTGCACTGAGGGATGATATCCAAACACTGAAACGTGAATTCACTGCAGAGATTAATGATGCCCGTAGGGACGTGTACGGTATCAGCGAAAGGGTCGCCGAGCTGGTAGACAAGAGCGACGGGAGAGATAAGGAGCTAGCGGCACTGCAGCAGGAGGTCCTCAGGATTCATGATCAGCAGGTAGATCTTCAGTAACCTAGAGAACAGCTCCCAGCATCACAATATCCGGATTAGAGGTGTGAAGACAGACAACGACACGAGTGACCTTTCAGGTTCACAAGGGAGCTCTTCAATCACATCCTGGGTAGACCTCTCGAGGGGGAACTACATCTAGACCGAGCGCACAGAGTGGGCCCACCACGGGCCCAGTCAGCTCCACTGTCAGACATCCTGGTCTGCGTTCAGGACTACCGCACCAAAGAAGATATCCTTCAAAAAGTGCGCCAAAGGCACCCACTGAAGTTTCGCGGCCAGACACCGGTTTTGTACCGGGACTGGTCAGCACTCACTCTGCAAAAACGTATCCCATCACAACACATCTTCAGCAACGCAGTATCTCTTATAGCTGGGGCCATCCATTCCGCCTGATGTTCTGCATGGACAATAAGCTGTACCAGTTGCGCTCCTTGTGAGAGGCTTGTCGGCTGCTAGTTGTAGAACCCCCGCGGAGGAAAGAGGCATGGAGGGCTATAAAGTCAACGTGGATGACTAAGCCACGATGGCGCAAACAGGGCCGAAGACGTCGCCCCAAGAAGCTTTCTCCTGCCGAAATAACAAAGGGCCAGCAGTCAGCTCTTGAGACGGTCTCCGCGGAACTGGCCAAATCCCAGCCCGGTTGAACTCTGTAGCTCCAATTGGCTGGTTGATGGAGTTGTTTCATGCCATGGGCTGTTCGTGGGAGGGGGGCCTATTTGATTCCTCGTTGATTACCCCAACTTGACTCCTTTTCAAACACCTACGGATGACTGACATTACGTTACTGTTCTCTTTTTTCAATCGGTATCCTTTTTGGGTTTTTTCTGGGGGGAGGTTCCAGTGTTCCTTGTCCACTCTCCTTTTAGGGATAGCATAGACCCATACAACTATGGCGCTCTAAAGCACAAGTTACTACTTGTGTAACGATATATCTGTAAGAGACATTAGTTAGTGATAGATTCCTTACCTTAGAATAACCCCAGGCGTCAGACTGGATCCGGAAAGTTTTGCGTAGCAGTACCCTTGCGCGTCGGTAGGCGTCGTCTGCAGCTTCGCGTCCGTCGTCGGCGTCGTGGGCGCCGCGATGACGTCGTCGGAGTACTTAGACGCCGCCTCCGCGTGCTGACGTCAGTTCTTAGCCACAGCTTTTCCGCGCCAGAAGCGCAGAACCATGACAAAAACCAACACTGGTGCCAAGAAACTAGGGCCCTGAAAGGGGAGGACCTTAACCCTAGATATCGGTTCGCAGAACGGGGAGGATGGGTGGGTCGGTAAGGAATCTATCACTAACTAATGTCTCTTACAGATATATCGTTACAAAAGTAGTAACTTGTGCATCTGAAAGAGACACGTTAGTGATAGATTCCTTACCTTAGAATAGATACCCCAGCAATACCATCCCCGTGGTGGTGGGTCTGCGAACCAATATCACACCAGAAAGTCCTGGAGGACGGAACGGCCAAAGTAGCCGTCCCTCCGGACTTGACTGTCCAGGCAGTAGTGTCTTGCAAACGTGTGCAGCGAGGCCCACGTAGCTGCCTGGCAAATGTCCTGCAAGGGCACACCTCGGCCCAAGGCAGTAATAGTGGCCGTGGCTAAGTGGAATGAGCCCTCAGCCCAACGGGGGGTTCCTTCTTAGCCAAGGAGTAACACGCCTGGATGTACAAGATAATCCACCGAGAGATGGTCCGTTTGTGCACCGCTTTCCCTTTCTTAGCGCCCGCGTACCCAACAAAGAGTTGATCATCCACCCGGAACTGTTGTGTGAGATTCAGATAAAATGAGAGCGCACGTTTTGGGTCCAGACGGTGGAGCCTCTCCTCTCTCGAGGGGTGCGGAGGCGGAAAGAAGGTGGGCAATGTGATGGATTGCCCAATGTGGAAGGCCGTGACCACCTTAGGCAAGAAGGAGGGCCTAGTCCTTAAAACAACCTTGTCCGGATAGACAAAGGAAAGGAGGCTTACAAGAGAGAGCCTGGAGCTCACTCACTCTCCTGGCAGAGGTGATGGCTACCAGGAAGGCAGTCTTCAGAGGAAAGAAGGCGAAGAGGACAGTTGTGAAGTGGCTCAAAGGGAGCGCACATCAGAAACGTTAGAACCAGGTTCAAGTCCCACTGAGGCATCACGAAGGGAACAGGAGGAAAGGTATGAGTGATGCCCTTCAGGAATCGATTAACGATAGGGGACTTGAACAAAGAAGGTTGGTCAGGCAGCCTCAGAAAGGCTGAAAGAGCTGAAAGATAGCCCTTGACAGTGCCCAGAGCAGAGCCCTGCTGGGCAAGAGAAAGAAGAAAGAGGAGAACCTCAGAGAGAGGGGCATTGAGGGGATCCACAGCCTTTGCTGTGCACCATGCCACAAATCTGTTCCACCTGCAGGCGTATACCGACTTTGTGGAGGGACGCCTGGCTGCCAGAATGATGTTGCAAACTTCAGAAGGCAAGTCAAATGGCCTCAACTGTCGCCGCTCAATCTCCAAGCATGGAGGTGGAGACTGGACAGGTTCGGGTAAAGGACCGTCCCCTGCTGCTGCGACAGAAGGTCCTCCTGAAGAGGCAGACGAACCGGGGGATCGACTGACATACTGAGTAGCTCGGGATACCAGTACCTTCGTGCCCAGTCCGGAGCCACAAGGATGACTTGTGCCCGGTCGCGCTTGATCTTCTTCAGCACTCTGGGCAGAAGTGGTATAGGCGGAAAGGCGTACTACAGGCTCCACTCGCGGCGAAAAGCGTCTCCGAGCGAGTGCCGCCTTGGAAATTCCAACGTGCAGAACTGATGACATTGCGCGTTCTCTTCGGTGGCGAATAGATCTAACCAAGGCTCTCCCCATTGCAGAAAGAGGCCTTGCGCCACGTCCGAGTTCAGACGCCATTCGTGGTCCATCGAGCACCGACGGCGGAGTTCGTCTGCCCTGGCGTTCAGAGAACCTGCCAGGTGTTGAACCACCAGAGTCACACCCTGATGTTCCAGCCATTGCCAGAGACGCAGAGCCTCCTGGCAAAGGGTCCACGACCCCACTCCGCCCTGTTTGTTGCAGTACCACATGGCGGTGGTGTTGTCCGTGAACACCTGCACTGCACTCCCTCGGACAGACGGGAGGAATGCTTTCAGTGCCACACGAATCGCCCGCAGCTCCAACAGATTGATATGGAGCCGGGACTCCGCCGGAGACCAGAGTCCTCTGATCTCCGCCTCTCCCAAGTGGCCTCCCCAGTCCTGGAGGGACGCGTCCGTCACAACTACGTGCTCCGGTTGGGGAAGAGAGAGGGATCTGCCGTTGACCCAATCACGGTCCGTGAGCCACCACTGCAGCTGTCTCTCAGTGCCCTCCAAGATCAGGACATGGTCGGACAGGTTGCCCCGGTGCTGGGCCCACTGAAACTTCAGGTCCCACTACAGAGCCCGCATCCGCCACCGTGCGGGATGCACCAGAAGGATGCAGGAGGCCATCAGCCCCAGAAGCCGCAGCGTCAGCCTGACCGAAACTCGGGATAACGGCCCGAAGATCGGAATCAGGGCCTGAATATCCCGAACCCGCTATTCGGGCGGATAAACCCGAAACTGCACCGAGTCGAGAACCGCTCCGATGAAGAGGAGCTTCTGAGAGGGACACAGGTGTGACTTCGGCACATTGATGGAAAACCCCAGCTGGTGCAGGAGATCCGCCGTAGTCTGGAGGTGGCTGACGACTGTCTGGGGCGAGCCCGCCTTCAACAACCAGTCGACTAAGTAGGGGAAGACCGAGACCCCTAACCTGCGCAGATGAGCTGCGACCACCGCCATCCCTTTCGTGAACACCCGTGGGGCGCTGGTAAGGCCGAAGGGGAGCACAGCAAACTGAAAGTGCTCGAGGCCTACCGTGAACCGCAGGTAACGCCGGTGGGCCGGCAGGACGGGGATGTGGAAATACGCGTCCTGCAAGTCCAACGCTACCATCCAGTCTCCTGGGTCTAGGGCAGCCAAGACCTGAGCCAGTGTTAGCATTTTGAACTTCTCCTTCCGGAGGAAGCCGTTAACGTTCCTCAGATCCAAGATAGGGCGTTGGCCCCCTTTGCCCTTCTTGGGTACCAGGAAGTAGTGGGAGTAGCAACCACGACCTACTTCTGGCCCAGGAACGCGCTCGATGGCCCCCTTGGCCAAGAGGGCCGAAACTTCCTCCTGCAGGAGCCGCAAATGATCCCCCGATACGCGGTGGAGTTGCGGTGGCATGGCTTGAGGGGTCGTCTCGAAGGGGAGGGAGTAGCCCCTTCGGACGATCTGCAGCACCCACCTGTCCGAAGTGACTGTGAGCCAGTGAGAGTGGTGATGGCGAACCCTGCCTCCCACTGGCGTCACATGGGCCGAAAAGCACGGACTAGGAGGGTTTAGAGGCGGATGCCGCGGGGGCAGATGTGGACTGACTCCGCTTGTTCCCCCGACCGCCTCCACGGCGGTTCCCACGGCCGCCGCGCTGGACGACAGTTTGCGGCGAGTGTCTGGCGGCACGTGTGGGGACGCCCCTTCCTTGGCCACTAAAGGAGCAAAAGGAACCCATTTGCTGGCGCGGGGCCGAGAGGCCCAAGGACTTGGCCGTAGCCCTGGAGTCCTTAAAGCGCTCAAGCACGTGGTCTGCCTTGTCGCCAAAGAGGCGACGGCCATCGAATTGCATGTCCATGAGGGTGTTTTGACGTATGCCGAAAAATTGGCGGATCTCAGCCAGGCGTGGCGTCGTACCGCCACCGTCGTAGCCATCGCTCTGCCCAGCGAGTCAGTAGTATCCAGTCCACACCTGATTGAATACTTGGCTGCGTCCCGGCCCTCCACAAGGGCTTGGCCGAGTTTGGCCCGTACCTCCAACGGACACTCTGGCAGCACTTCCGCCACCGTTTCCCACAGAGAGTGGGTGTAACGGCCCAAGAGGCATGCGGTGTTGGAAGACCGCAGCCCCAAGCTAAGGGACGAGAAGATCTTCTTACCATAGTTCTCGTACCTCTTGGACTCCCTGTCCGGCGGGGCCGTCGGGAAGGCGGTCTGGGAGTTAGAGGCCTGGATGACCAGACTCTCAGGGGTGGGGTGGGAAGACAGGAAACATGGGTCGCCCGGGGCCGGGCGGTGGCGTCTGGCCACGTTCCTATCTACAGGCGAACCTGTAGCGGGCCTGGACCAAGTGCCCAAAAGAACGTCCGTCAAGGCCTCATTAAACGGCAGCAGAGGCTCCATGGAGCATGACTGCGGCTTAAGGACCTCAGTGAGGAGGTTAGTCCTCACGGCCGCGACGGGGAGCTCAAGGCCCAAGGCCTTGGCAGCCCTCATCAACACCACACCATATGTAGCTCCCTCCTCCGAAGCCACGGTAGGAGGAGAGACAAATCCAGTGTCTGGAGAGGTGTCCAGGCCACTGGCCTCCCCAAGGTCTCCTGTCCAGTCCATGTTAGACTGGCACTCTCTGGACAGAGGGTCTTCAGACCCCTCCCAATCCTCCTCATCCCTCGTAATTGAATGAGGTCGGTTCATAGAAACTAAAATCTCCAAACGGCGTCGGGATCGGCGCCGATAGGAGTCGTCCCGACATCTGAACCGAATGAAAGGAGGCATCGGGGACGGCGCCGCCCGAGGACGGCGCCGGAGGGGACACCACACGGACCGACGCCGGGGGGGGTCGCAAGGTCCACCAGTGACGATCCATCGCCCGAGGAAGGTCCAGCGGCGTCGGGCCCGAAGGTGCCGACGACGCCGGGGCCGCTGTACCCTGCGGCGCCGGGCCCGAGGGCACCGGCGGTGTCGGGATCATGGGGCCCTGCGGCACCGGGCCCGAAGGCGTCGGCGGCGGCGGGGCCAAAGCCCCCGACCCACTAGGGCCCCCAGACGGGTTCGCTGGGCCCGAAGGCACCGCGGAACCCGTCGGAGGAGAAAGGGACCTCATGGCCATGAGGAAACGCTCAATCTCCTCTGGCGTCGCGTTCAGACCGGGGGGTATGGGGCCGAACGCGGCACCCGCAACTCCCGAGGAGCCGCGTAGGCGGTGTCACCCGAACCCCCGGCCACATCATGCGAGCGTCGGGGGGAGTCAGAAGAGCGATGATGTCTCTTCGACTTCTTATGCTTCTTACCTGACGACTTGGACCCGGAGGAGTGATGCCGACTCCCGGAGCTGTGACGGCTCCATCCCCGCGACCTGTGCCTCGACCTCCCGTGGGACCGGGATCGGGACCTCACACGGCGCGGGGCCGACTGCCGGAGTTAGAGTCGCCTGCGGGACCGCTCCCGCCTGGCCTTCCTCGAAAGGGCCCGACAGTCGGGGCAGGCCTCGTCGTCATGGTCGACGCCCAAACAAGTCAGGCACAGGCGGTGGGGATCCGTGACCGACATGGTACGGTCGCACTCGTCGCAATGCTTAAATCCGGGAATCCCTACAGGCACCGTCTGAGTCGTACAGACTTCGAATTGGATCAAAAGATCACCAAAAGTTAGTCAAAAAGTGACTAGGGAACTGCTCTTTCCAGATCTGCACTGGCTGGCGCGGAAAAAAGAAGAAGAACTGACGTCAGCACGCGGAGGCGGCGTCTAAGTACTCCGACTACGTCATCACGGCGCCCACGACGCCGACGACGGACGCGGAGCCGCAGACGACGCCTACCGACGCGCAAGGGTACTGCTACGTAAAACTTTCCGGATCCAGTCTGACGCCTGGGGTTATTCTAAGGTAAGGAATCTATCACTAACGTGCCTCTTTCAGATACAAACGGCTGCTCCACGCTCCTGTAGTACCAGAACAGGCACTTTACCTATGCCTTCTGCTTTTCTGTCACTGTGAATGCCTTCCAACACGCTTAAAATACTTACCTTAAATGTGAGGGGCCTAAATAACCCAGTGAAGCGCAAAGCGGTTCTGTCAAGTCTAGAACACACCCAAGTAGACATATGTCTTCTGCAGGAGATGTGCCTCTTAACCAGGGACTCATCGCCTTCGGTCACGAAAATTCGCAACCCAATTTATTTCCTCAGGCCAAACTAAATCAGCTGGGGTGGCTATCTTGGTGGCTTAGCAGTTTAAAGGGGAGGTCTTACATAAGGAGGCCGAAATTAGGGGTAGACTATTGACACAGATTTGCCATAGGTAACTTAACATCCACCATTGGCTCCCTATACGCCCCGAATGATGGCCAAGAACAATTCTTGCACTCCGCCCTCACTGAAGCAACAGCCACGACCGATCGCAACGTCCTCCTGGGGGGAGACTTGAATCTAGTTTTCGATAACACTATGGAAAGATCTTGTTAACGCACACATCAAACAGGCGCACTCTCCACAGAGAGACTGGCCAATCTGCATGAAATGGGTCTGAGAGACTTGTGCCGTAGCTTTCACCCCCAAAGTCGAGAATACTCTTATTACTCCAGCACGAATAAAATCTACGCTAGGCTAGACTACCTTTTGGCATCCACAACCGTACATGTGCAGACAACAGGGGTCGAGGCGTCTCCGGGACACTCTACTGCACCGCAAGGAAAAAGTTAAAAAAGTATACAGTGCTCCATCACCGACTACCTCTCCCACAATGCTAACACGGACACAACTCTTGCAACACAATGGGCAGCACTAAAGGCGGTCATTCTGGGGGAATTGATAGCCATTTCAGCAGCAGAAAATGTAGAGCGTAGGCGCAAATGGGAAGAATTCACCCAACAAACTAAAGAGCTGGAACAGATGCACCAAAGGACAGGACCCCTCGGGTGTGGTGTCAGCTTAAAGCAGTGTGCCAATAACTCGCAGCGCTTAACCAGGATAGGGAAGAATTTGCAGCATTGAGACGGTGACATGACTACTATACAGGGGGAGATAGATGTAGGTGCCTTCTCGCCCACAAACTACGCAACACTAGACAAATAGGGAATCAAGGGAGATTCGGCGAGGGTATGGTAGACGTGTCTGAGGATGGAGACATCGGCGAGGAGTTTCGCGAATTTTATTGCCAGCCTTTACACCAGCTCCCCACTAGAGAGCTCAGATGGAGCCACCTTCCTTGACTCCGTCGACTTGCCAGCTCTGACTCAAGCTCAGGCCGACTATCTCGACAAACATTGAAACAGATGAGGTCATTGCCGCCATTGCACGCCTCAAACTTGCAAAAGCCCCCGGGCCGGATGGCTTCTCTGCTATTTTTTCCAAAACATTCTGTGCCCTGATTTCCCCTCTCCTTACTCCGCTTTTTAACTCCTTTCCCGACCGCGGAGCGATCCCAGAAGACCTCCTAGAGGCCTCCATAGTGGTGATCCCCAAACCAGGGAAAAACAAGACCATGTGCGGAGCGTATAGCTCCATCTCTCTTCTTAATATAGATCTCAAATTGTATACGGGGATACTAGATGCCCGTCTTGCACCCCCCATATGCCGGGTCTTATTGATCCAGATAAAGCAGGCTTCATCCCAGAGCGCCAAACCTCTGATAACACGAAACGTGCTCTACACATTATCGAGAAAGCCATGCGATCACAGGGAGAATATATGATGCTCGCTGTCGACACCGAAAAGGCTTTCGATAGAGTCCACTGGCCCTATTTAGAGCAGGTTCTGGAGCGTGTGGAGATAGGGGAGAAATTTGGCATGTACATCTTGATCTGTTATAAGTTTCCGACAGCTACCGTCCGTGTTAACGGACATACGTCCTCCCGATTCCCCATGGAGAGAGGCACAAGACAGAGGTGCCCTCTGTCGCCCCTTCTTTTTGCATTCTATATGGAGCCTCTGGCCCAGAGGATACAGCATAACCCAGCGATCACATGTTAAAATCCGGCGGCTATACTCATACGATCAGTCTCTACACCGATAACGTGTTTGATACCATTATCCAATCCCAGTCGTGCGCTGCCAGCATGCCTAGCAGACCTAGAAATCTTTGCACGGGTGGCAGGGTTTAAGGTGAATGGGTGACTGATACGATCCCATATCTGGGGATTAAATTGGCTTTCTCTCTCCTGAACATAGGTTTCACCAACTACGCACACCTGCGACGGAAGATTTGCAGAGAGCTTGATCAGTGGAAACATTATCCTCTCGTGGATAGGCAAAATAGCAGCGGTCAAAATGACCATTTTACCCCGGACCCTCGATTTGTTCCGTACTATCCCTCTCCGACCGCCTCCAGGTTGGATACAGCAGACACAATTCGATCTTGCACGGTTCATCTGGAACCGTCGGAAGCCATGACTGAAACAGATGCTAGCGACGCTCCCTCTGGAGGGGAGTGGTCTCGGGATCCCTGACCTCCGGCTCTACTTCCAAGCCGCCCAACTGTGTCACCTGGTTGAGTGGAGTCGGAGAAGCACTGGTTGTTTCAAGACCAGGCAGTAGTGGCCAGACCTTTGCAAGGAATCCCGTTCCTCCGCAAGCGCCATAGACCCCCTTAATTTATATGCCTCACATATCACAAGAGTCACTCAAGTGTGGGATCATACTAATATCAGGCCGACCTCACCACCTTCCCGTCTCCGCTCACCCCTTTGATAGACAACCCCGACTTCACTCCGGGTATGGACTCGGTTGCTTTCGCAAGATGACGACCCTCTGGATGCCGATTTTTGTCCCATATGTATGACGCGGATGGAGTTATTCCGTTCCACCAATTTAAACAGGAATATGGGCTGCCTGAAACAGAGAGACTCCGCTATCTGCAGGAACGGCATTGGGCACTTCACGATCAGGTTCACTCTGAGGCCGATAGACTCCTTTCCACCTATGAACGGTGGCTTATCACTCGCACATCAGATAAAAAGCTAATCTCAGATTTGTACAAATCGTTGCAGGCCAGAAATGCTCACACTTACTATTCCGGCCGGGCGCGCTGGGAGAGGGAACAAGGCAGAACACTCGGCCACAGAGTGGGAAGGGATTTACTATAGGGCCCACCATTCAGCATACCACATGGAGCGAACTGAGACCCTCACAAAGGTAGCTACCTACTGGTATTATACCCCATAGCTTCTTCACTCATTAGACCCTACTCGGGAGGCGACATGTTGGCGGGGCTGTGACCACGTAGGCACTTTGATACACCTATTATGGGAGTGCGAATATATCCAGCCTTATTGGAAACCGGTGATAGATGAAGTGGATAAACACTTTAATACAGAAATTCCACGCTGCCAGATGGCAATTGCTCTAGGCTCTGCAATACAAAATATACTAACACACTGGCGCAGCCCGTGTTATGTTTTGCGGACCTTGATTGGCCATTTTCAGCCATGTTACGCAATATTGATGGTATGACAGTTAAACCTGCATGGTTATATTCGTGTATGTTGGAAAATTTCAATAAAGAGATTTAAACCATAAAGTTTCTTTATGAAGCTCTACTCCAGGATATTGTGCAGCTCTGTTAACAAGCTCAATATATCCAATATTATCGTCTGGAGGAGAGTGTCTGGATGGATATAGGTCGGGATCATTATCTGGCGGAGGGTCAGCATTATAATTAGGGCTCCCGGTTTTCCGTTTAAACGGATTTTTACATATAAATACAGATGGAATTTTTTTTTCCTTTGTCTGTATTTATATGTAATGTAAAAACGGGTAAATACTAGAGAATTGCTTCGCTGCCCTGCTCGAATCTAGAGCTATCTCGCACTCCCACCCCGCCCCCTCCTTGTCGTGTGTGGCCGCCCAGGATGAGACATCTTCCCCGGGCACACACGCAGTTAACCCACTCCCTGAAACAGCACACATTTGAATGTCGTGATCTGCAGGGCTTCTGGCTTGAAGCTTTACCATTTTGTTAACTTTCGCCAGCTGTTTTTTTTTCATGTTCTTACATCTACAGTTCAGAGATTTCACGTGCTACATTTGCAATCTATGATGGGTCATCTGATGGTGACTGTATTTCACGTCAGACTGAGCACAGCAAGTCTTGACAAGTGCTGGCTTACTGTGTTGTGCTAATCGTTTGTATGCGTCTGTGTGGACCAGCTTGTAGGTTTTCCTAACACCCGGCGGAGAAGTTGCTGCATAATTTAGTAAAAACAGCCACATAATTGGTTCCCCTGCCCACCACCCCCACCCACACAATCCAAATGACCGTGGCCATGGAACGTTCTCAGAGCTTCCCGTGCCCTCCCAGAAGTTTAGACTCTCCTACTCCCTTGCCTTAGACTAGACATGCATTCCCTGGCAGGCAGGGCGTTCATTTCGTCCGGTCCACTAGCGCACTGAGCATCACTTGCTCACATATGTCTCCAGGAACGGAACTGGAGTAAATATACAAATGAAGGAGACACGTCCCCAGACAACTCTGTGATCACAGTGTTTGATAACAATCACTAAGCTGCTCGTCAGATGGATTTGGGTATTATTCTGGCTGTACGGGCGCGTGATAGATGTCAGTACTAGAGAATTGCTTTGCTGCCCTGCTCGAATCCAGAGCTATCTCCTTCCCCCGTCCCCCCCGCCTTGTCGTGTGGCAGCCCAGAATGAGACAGCTTCCCCGGGCACACACACAGCCGCACCCGATCACTTCACAGCTCTTTAAAAGAACATTTGCATGTTAATGGGCCTTGCTGTTCTTTCGCCCCTTCTAAGAGCCCCTGCAGCTCCACTCAGACTATTGCTTAAAGATTCAGCCCTCCCTTCCCACCCCCTGAAATTTGACTCTAGTTGCAACTCTGGGCTGAACATTTTATAACAAGGATTTGTAACCTGTTCTTCATTCGAACTCCTCATCAACAGAAGGTCCCGGATAAAATAATTTTAATTAATAAAAAAAGGAAACGGGTCACTCTGACCGGGTTTTTACTCAACTTTCTATTGTTGGATTTAGAGAGTGAAAGGCAACAGAAATCACCAGCTTTTCAGAACAAGCACAGACTGGTGGTGACACACACAGACACACACATACTCACACACACCTCTGCTACACACCTCTGCTGAAGATCTGATTAAGGGCAACAGTGTTGCAAATAATAAATAATTACATAGCGCATGGATTCTACCCATATGCCCTATAGCGCTACTCGGGAACCAACCCGATTTTCAGCTAACTCCTTCGACCTGGACATTGGAACAATAAAAGGAAGTTAAAACCGCAAACTACAGTGTTTTGTGTAGTGCTTGCTGCCAGATTCTTACGGATTCATAGCACTGCAAATGAGATAATGTGCCGAGCTTAGGAAAGGTTTAAAACCGAGACCGCACAGAGATTGAACATGGGACCTGTATGTTGCACAATGGTTAATACCATGCGCGCAAAGCCCATTGGGCTCAAAGGGCTTCAGCTGCTCAGAAACCAGTACTGTCTTTTTCTATTCTCTATATGAAGAGAACAATATTTGGGCTTTGGAACGCATAGAAAAAATACAGCGATTCTTCACAACATTTAAATGTACACTCCCATATTTCAATGCACACTCCAGAATCTTTACATACACACTGCATGGCTAATTCCAGTCTTAGCCAACTGATAGCACAAGGCTGGTGGTAGAGAAGCAGAGGAGAATGCTAAAATGAGGAATAAAATAAATGAGCAGAAACATGGTTACCGTAAATAACTCCCCATGTTAACTGCCGCAAAGTCATGTTCATACCTTTAGCACGCCTGCATGAAGTATCACTCTCACCTGGCGCCTTCGGCTGCTCACCCCCCCTTTCTATGATACCATTTTGCATGTTCTTGACATAATGACGTGTAATTCCACAGCCTGTAGATCCCAGCAACTCGAGCTCACGGCATGCGCCCAGTATTCCACGCATCTCAACCAACCTCCACCCCAGGGCTTTAGATGGAAATACAGAAGCGCTGGCACATGTTTGCTCCTGATAAGTGCTTGTACTCTATCCTAATGTGTCTTATAACAGAAATGAGAAGCACAGGTACTCTCCTTTTCAAATTACTCAGTACCGGACCATTTAAAGCACTGCTAAAGCCACAACAAATCACTAGTTTAAGTGAGCGGATGTGTGCATTGTCAATTTAAATAAATGTGGAAAAATACTAGCTGTAGCTCCGTCTTTTGCTTGTGGCAACAATAAATGTGGATAAATACAGAAAAAATGCTCGAAAATTAAATATGGATAAATACAGACGGAAATGGCAAAAAAATAAATACCATAAAACCGGGAGCCCTAATTATAATTATTCCATGGGTCAGTATCCTGTGGTTTGTAGTCATCTATATACCCAACCCATGGATCCTGTGGGTCAGGTGATGTTGGTGAAGGAGAATGTGTAGGTGTAATGAGTAAATTTGGATCAATGGTTGAAGGAGGTGGAGAAGGATTAGTACCCACATTTTTCCTTTTTAGAGGAATGTGGTAGTCCTCTTGTAACCCCATTTTCATTTTCTCAGGAAGTTTGCCAAGAATTAGTCCAGTTGCTGGATTAATCACAATCTCCTTTTGTTTCGGATCCGAAGATGGACACCGGCCCGGAGCTCTATTTTTGAAGTACTTTCTTTAAACACCAGTTTTGGTGTAGAAAGTTTCAGTACAGAAGTGGCACTCTATACCTTTTATCGGTGCCGACCTTGACCCGAAGGCAGAGGGAACTGAAGCCTTTTTATGGTGGAGATGACAGGGGAAGGAGGTCTCTTTACTCACGATCCTTTGTCCCGGTGTGAGGTCTTTGGCATCGGAGTTGGCTTCAGACATGGAGATGTGTTCCTCCTTCATTTCGGCTTCATGCGCTTGTGACTCTGTGTTTGTACTCGTCTCTGAGGAGATCCGGTGCGGAGCCACTTTGCTGGTACATTTCGTGAATTCGAGCCAGACAGTCGCGGAGCGTTTTCTTCTATCGTAACGAACGACATGCGTCGCAGTCCTTCTGGCCGTGTTCTGGTGATAGGCAAAAGTTGCACACTTCGTGCAAGTCGATGCGCGGAAACTTAGCGCGAAACCCTGGACAGAAGTTGAATGGAGTCCATTCCATCGACTGCTACAGATCCCGGCACAGGTAGGCCCAACGGTCTTCCTCGAATGTTCAGACCAAAGGTTTTCGTATGTGAACGATACACGGAGAATGGGTAACGCGATCGATAAACAATACCGTCGAGGGTAGTGGACTGCGCGAAGGGGCCTGAAGAAACGGTACCAGAGCGCAACAATTCATATCTGAACCAGATGGTAGAAAAAGAAACACAATCCAACAATGAAGTCGATGCCCATGCGCACTATCACTCAAAGGAGGAGCCACCTACCCCGTGACCGGAAAGACTTCTTCGGAGAAAAACAAAGTGCAAATATCCAGACCCAACACTAAAAGGCAATCTATGTACAGCATATGATCTACAGCTCATATGCCTCAAACATGTCAAATATGCAATCACCAAAATAGCTGTGGCGCAAGGGGAAAATAGCAGGGGGGCTCCTCTGAAAGCAGAGGAAGGTAGTCCGAAGAGAACTGTTGAACCAAAGCCGTTCCTAAAGTCGACCGGTGTCGAAGAGGCGTCACCTCGGCATCTGGTAGGAGAGAAAGTAGAGGCGATATGCGCTGGTGTCACAGGTGGGAACCATGAAGGGACGCGCACCGGAGCCGATAAGGGTTCAATCACGGTTTCAGAGGGCCTCACTGACACAGAGGAAGGTGCCGCAGTTTTGGAGTCAGTCAAGGCTTCACTAAAACCTCCTTGGGGCTGAGACATGCACCAGAGGGAGGCAGAGAACCAAAAATGGTATGAAGGGAGAGATATTTTTGCCTTATCTGAGCTGGTCTCACCTCGATGCCGGGAAACACCGGAAGGTACCGTAGAGATTCTCACTCCTAATCCAAAAATCGGAGTAATAGGAGGCATGTCAGGGACACCGTATGTACGCAGTAAAGTCGCGGAAGGCTGCAGCGCCAACCGCCTACGGTGTGACTTACCAGGCGACAGCAAGGAGGAAGAACTTCGGGAGCTGGTCATCGGGTGGACCTCAGAAGGAGAAGAGGACTGTGGAAGCTAGCTCTGTATATGATATCACTAGGTGGTAATTAACCCTGGGCGAAGAACTACGCTACGCTAGCGTAGTTTGCGCTACTTCGCACTACGCGAATTGCACGTAGCACAGTGCAAAAATGCGTAGCGGTCATTTGTTGCTTGCTCACAGTCCTCAACGTCAAGTTGGCAACAGCGAGCGAGCAAAATGACATCCCGACGAGACTTTTACCTCGTTCGCGATAAGCAACATAAAGTTGCCGATAGCGAGCCTGGAATATAAATCTCCCGGCGAGATTCTCAACGCAGGAAGGTCAGGTTTCTCATTGCGAAAGGTCGCGTATGCTCGCGACCGCTCGCAATGAGAAACTACCAGTCCACGTTGAGAAAGCTGCAGCTTGAGTAGAAATCTACTCGAGCGGCAGAAAACGACCCTTTGCACTGTGCAAGATGCGGTTTGCACTGATTGCATAGTGCCGGATGCTTGTCCACACTGTGCAATCAGTGTGAACAGCTTTTTGCACAGTGCACTATGCAGTTCGCGTAGTGCGAAGAGCACTTTACGTAGCGCTACTACCTAAACTATGCCCAGGGTTAGTGGTAATACTGTGCACAGAGTACAGGGGTTCCAAAAAGTGTACAGAGCTCAATGCAAAACCCAAGTTCTCCATTAGTGGTAGTGTGGGGGAGCAGCCTTAGGTGACAAGTGCAAGACGTTTATTGCACACATATGATCAATAAAGGACACACCACCCAAGGAGGAGATCCAGACCAATTTTATAAAATTATACTTTGTTTGTACTTAATATAAGTCCCAGGTCTTTGCAATAAGGTAAGTACGTTTTTAATTAAAAATACTTTCACTTTCAAAAATCGGCACTTAAAATTTTTTCACACTGTCCAATGTTATTTAATGGGGAAAACAATACTGCGGTTAAACAGGTGAGTATTGAACTTCCAGATTCGGTCTTCGGAGCCAAAAGTCAGCAAGGACCAGGGGTCGGGTAAGTACCAAAACTGCCCCGCCAGTGACGGCTGGGAGCTGAGGCAAACATCTGAGTTCTACCCTTTGCTTTCCAATGGAGATAGGGGGTGAATGGCGCCACACTGCTTGCAGTTAAGTAAATAGTTTGCCGGGGCCAAGCGTTGGGGGTTAGCAAAAGCACAGAGGGGCCCAAAAAGCAGCACCAAGCATTCACCACCAGCGGCATGGGGCAGCCAGGCGCAAATTCGATGTTGGGTAGCCAATGCTTTTCAATGAGGATTTTCCTGACGGCAAAGAGGCTACAGGCATGGCCCGAAGGGTGCAGGAGGAGAACTCCAACAGCAAAAGATAGTTGGGATGTAGGGGACAATAGGGGTATAGTCGGTTCAGCTCACCAAGGACCAGGTGCTTTGGGTGCAGGGGTGCCTTTGGACAGGAGAATCTTCTTACCGGAGCCAGTTGCGGTAAGCCTCTGGATTCACATTGCAGGCGCCGTCGTGGCGGGCAGGAGGGGTCAGCCAACGCTAGACGAGGACAGGAACTCCGGGCATTACTTCACTGCACAGGTGAGTCATTCTGCCTTGGGCAGTGGGTGCAGAGTGGGCTGTGTTTGTGGAGCCACCTGGATCCAGAGACTGTGGAGTCAGCTGTCCTCAGGAGATTGGAGTCTTTATTGAAGGCAACAGTCCTCTCAGGGGTTTTGGAGGTCGGGCTGCAAGACAGGTCACAAGTTTTGTCGAAGCAGGAGGCAGGCCGGTAGGGCTGGGTCCAAGGCAGCTGTCTCCTGGCTTATGCTGCATGGTGTCTTCTTAGGTCATCATAGATCCGAGGAACCACCTAAATATTACATTTAGGAGGCTTTTTAGGAGAGTTGCAATTGGAGCCAATGGGCACCTTACAGCTGTGGGAGGAACGATAACTACACCCTCTGCATATGCCTAGCCCTGATTGGAGGGGTTCCATTTTCAATATGGCGGGGACTGAAATGTGTGCTTCACAGAGGTGGGCGCCTCCTATCTGTTTGAATTTTCCCACCGGTTTTCCTGCCCAAGGTGGGGGTATAAACCAGAGGTTGCATTTTCCAAGGACGCAAGCCTTTGAAGCTTCCCTTCTTCATGCCCTGGCCCATCCTGGGAGAGGAGGCATAACACCTCCGACCAAGATGGGCATTGTTGCTGATATAAGAGAGAATGGACCTCCACCCAGGCGTCCAGACACATGTATGGTGGTGGCTGGCAGCCTACCGCCGGTCAGAGACCACACTATGGGTTGGTAGGGATTCAGGGGGCATCTCTGAGGTGCCCTCTGGGTACATCGTACAGTAAATCCCAAACTGGCATTAGTCTGGGTTTACTACAATGAGTAGTTTGTTACCAAACTCATCCTTTATTCAGTGAAGCTATCACAATGCTATGGTACTCAAGTAGTATAGTTCCCAGCCCATGTACTCTCAATGGCTTCACTGACCCTTACAATATCAAGAAATGGTACCCAATATTGTAGCGGCATATCTGCTCATGCAGATATGCCCTTATCTGCAGTATATTGCACCCTGCTTTAGGGCTGTGAGAACTGCTAGAGGTGTGACTTCCCTTCCCGACGCGGCAGGGTGTTGAGCTCAAATGTCCACGGACTCGATAATTCTCGCTTCGGTGCCTGACCTAATCATGGGTTCACACTCTGCAACTCTGGGCATTAAGCTTGCTTAATCTCCACAACGCCCCCCCGCGGCGGGATGCCTGGCTTTCACCTTGGGGATGCCCTGTAGGGGCTATCTCACAGGGAAAAACCAGGACGGGTTCCCAAGGCAAGCGCGGAGATACCCCTTCGGGGGTCGATTCTGGCGCTATATAAGAAACATAATAATAATGTTGCCAAGCAGTGCTAGTTGGCATGGCGCCCAGGCAGGGGAGTGTAGTAGAAAGATCTTGCTCTTTGGGGGGCTTCGTATTCACAGGGCCCATCAGTATAAAACTGATGATAGCCATTCTTTATTTTACACTTTGAATGAGCTAAACATCTCAAAGCTCCACTGGAACAGGAGTGCAGTTGGAGATGGTACCTGGAATTGTGAAAGAGGGCAGATAACTCATATGGCAAATGCACAGATTCTCTCTCCAGCATTGCCCTCGTCTTAAACTCTAACTGTGCCTAATGTTAGGATAGGAGTATCAGTTAAACGAATGTCCTGGAATCGGTCCAGCCTTCAGTGGGAAGAATTCATTGATAACCATCACATTATTCTGCTTCACGAAACCTAGGCGACGGAACCAGCATACTGACCGCACAACCTTTCATTTTATATCAATGCTACTCCTGTTAGCTCTGGAAGAGTTTCAGAATACCTGGCAGTACAGACAGCACATACACCACAGAACTAGTAGCAGAATGTATGCGGATAGACGCACGGACGCCAACCACAATTTGAATTGGCAGCAGGAATTGGAGACAGAATGCCTTGTTTTCCTGCAGGACCCAGAGAGGTCATGTCCAAGGGGACTCCAAATCCTTATATTTGCAGTGCTTACTTTTCTCACAAATAACCTAGCCAAACACATGTGATGGGCTTGGTACAGCAGGATATCAGATGGGTACAGGGCATCACAATTGCTATGGATGGGTTTACATACCTGGGAATATACGTGACCATTGGACAGGATATTGCCTGGCATACAAAGACCCAGCCACAAATAGACAGAATGCAAAGTAACATTGTATTCTGGTCCCTCTACCCTTTTCTTTAATGAGTAGAGTAGCCATAGTCAAGATGGTCCTTCCAGAATAGACTCAGTGAAATGCTTTAAAGCACAAATTGACGGGAGATTGGGGCAGCGTATACCGTTTCATACTATACAGCAACCTATCCGATTACAGTAAATGAATGGTTGCATGATACAATTAGACCCCACATTTGAGACTGTAGAATGGGCATTGAAGACACCGAGGGGACACACTTACGTTACAGGGATAAGCCAGGATCCCCGCACTCACTAGCTATCCAGTTAGTATTTTAAGAAATGGCATGGGGCCCTGAAGAACTAAGAAAGGAAGAATAAACCTACCAAAGAATCCCCATTTTGGAGTGGTACAATACCTGATCAAAAGGACAAACTGCAAGGTTCTGAGATTGGTACAGTTTAGGCAATTGATAACCAAGTACGGCGCAGGGGCCACTTCTGGGCCTCCTGACCTCAACATGAAGCCCTTTGACCAACAGCAGCAATGGGCTGCTGTTTACGTGACTCAGCACTAACAATATAAATATATTAAACAGGCAATCATTTATTTAAAGGTTAAATGATGTTAAAGATATGAAGTAACTAGGGAGCTCGCACCACTAAACTTTAGCAACACCTTCATTTTTAAAGGCATCTTGTAGCAAAAGTGTAAAAATATTAGAAAGTCTGTTCAAAATTCAAAAAGTATTTAGTTAGCATGCAGAAATTTCTCACCATAGTACATCAGATTAGATCATTGCATTGAGAAGTATTAATTTAAAAAAGTGTGAGTTTCCAAACAATTAAAAAACATTAATCCCCCTCTCCCCCAACCATCCGATAGTGAACTAAAGAGACAACTCAGTTATGTGTACTCCTTGGGTTCCTATTATACATGAACAACATTATAGTTTATTAAATTAAACAAAGGAGAAGGTTATGTACAGCGGACATCCTAAAGTCACGTATTTAGAGGCTCTAATATGTGTCAATGAAGAAAGCGGAGGGAAAAGTCAACTAAACAATTGCCCAGGATCAGAGAATTTGGTAAAGTGGGGCAGTCTGGATAAAACTCAGGTTTTCTGGTTTCACATTGTTCAATTCAGCCACTAGCGGTACGTGCTCAACTTACTCTACACCATCTTATCCCCAAACCCCCCACTCCCCCGAACTGTACGTAACAAGGGACACTAGAATGGCTTCGCTCACTCAAAGCGGAAGAATCATAATACCCTTAAAATGACAATGTTTATCTGTCATTTACTGCTTTCTTTTTCAAAAACATTATGATGCAATTTTCAGCCTGTTAAATTCTTAATGGATTACATTAAAAAAGAATAAAGAAAATGTCACCATTATAGTTAGGTTTTAAAATAATTGAACACTGACATAGTGGAGTTTTTAAAGAAAAAAACACAATGGAGATTGAGCAATACCAACATGCTGTGGGATCTACTGTGGGTTTTGTAAGTTCCAGAGGGCACAACAGTTCCAGATTGGGTTTAGAAAGAAAATGTTAATTGTAGGATGTAGGAATCAGATCTAATGGCTACTATATGCCTTTATAAAAGATGGCACATATTGAATCAAATTATCTTAGAAGTAAATTAACAAATGTAATGCGACTTTTTATAATGGAATATAAGTATACATGATTTCATTTACCTTGATTAGAAGATAACTCGGATTTCAGAAGGTTTAGAATATCAAGTTGCCCGATGTCTCTTCTGGATACAGAATAGCTGTAAAACATTATATCATCTAGTTAAAACAGTACGAACAGCAAGGCATTCAACATTTGTGGATTGAGAGGTTGAATATACCATTGCCAACATCTAATCAAGTATGCCTTCTCTCTGCCCACTTCAGCCCTTTACATGAACAAGGAGACTGTCTACCCTTTAAGGATGAGACAGTATTCACCCAAGTACACAAAAAGTGCTCCAAGTACAGGTGTGCCCCAATTCAGACCAGGTGCTAACCTTGTTTGGTACTCACTTAGATAACACTTTCACCAACCCAGTGGGACGATTTATAGCTACATCCATTCTGCACCACAAACTACCATACCATATGTCAAGTGATACGAACCATACCAAATATTTGACTGAATCACACTATAAAAACATATCATACACTATACCATCCAATAGCTCACCATTCCATCAAACAAATTGTGACACACCATCATACCAAACCTCACCAACATACGAAGATCTTGCATTACCATGCAACACCACCTACCATCACTCAATCACCAGATCGCATTATAATGCTCTTTATCACAACATACAAGAACAAGCTACTTGAGAAAAACACACCAGGAGGGCAAGTCAAATACATATAAAATATGAAGGGGTACCAAATAAGCCATCAGCACTAGGAGAATTTAGTAGAGAATTTCCCAAACAGTGCTTTGAAAATTCCGACACACCCATATAGGTTGCAAAGACGTTATAGAGCCTATTATAACCACAGTGACATTCTAGACATAAAAGATCACAGAGGACACAGTTAAGTGAAAGCTGTAAGTCCCTGCAGCCCCCTTCCCTGGATGCACTTCCCATTGAGCAACGCACTATAGTAAACATTCTGCCTCCAAGCCACATCGCCCACTTTCATTCGGCCCAAAAAAATTGTAATTGCAGTGCACTCAACTAATAAGGAAAAACATATCAATAGCTTCAAGTTACAAATTGGACATGAACGCCTCCTTTGGGCTGATTTTCCTCACAAGAAAATATGTTAAGTAGAAGCCCTGCTTACTGAGCAGACTTAGTACTTGCTCCATTGTTTGCCATGACAGTTGTAGTAAGAACTTCAGAGTATGGTAAATGTTTGACCTTGGCAGGAGGTGATGTTTTTGAGTCTCGTATTATAGCCATTCTTGAAAAGGAGGAGCATCTATTTGTCTTGTTATTCTTTGTCTTTCTTTCAGTTGTTTTGGAATGCTCTGCCCTATGCAAGAGTGTGAGCGATTGTTAGGAGCTGCTGGCTGTTCTTTGCGAATGACAGCAGCTATCTTCTTGAAAGCCTTCGATGTTGTGATCTGGGCCTTCGTTTTTTTTGTGTTGCATCGCTGGGGCTTTTGGTCTCAGGAACTCAGGACAACTGATTTTATGAGAAGTCATAGAAATGCTTCAACTAAAGCATTTTACGATGAATGGAATTTAACATATGATCATATCTTTAGAACTTTCCCCTCAGAGTTAGCTGCCTTCTGGAAGGTGAAAGTGGTCTGCGGTCAGGCATATAATGTGGTACCTTCTTTGGTCTCCTTTTGATGGAGCTTGCAGTATTTGTGCGCCAACTCTTTTCTGCATCTCACAAAATAGATGTGTAGTCTTTCTCTACTAATTGAGGCCTAAAGTCTTTAGTCCAAACTTTTTATGCAACCCCAGGATTGGTTTGAAGCAGAGGTTGACCAAAGCCAGTAGTAACCGGGACGGAGCGGCTGGTACGATTTTTCCTTTCCGATATTAGAAGAAGGGTTGAAAATCCCCTCGAACAGCACTGGGGTTGGAGAGACGGTTGGCTGTGTAGGAGAGGAGAGATGGAAAGGAGCAGAGATGTGGGAGCCTGCATGCGCTGCTTTCTCTTTTCCGTCAGTGTTTCGCTTTTGAACATGCGCTTATAAGTGCGTTTGCATGGAGTCTGGTGGCGACATAAATTAAGAGGTGAATATAGGGAAAGATGGCTGGTATTGTGTGAGCCTTAATTGTGTGTGCAATTGAATACTCCTGAGAATGATGCTCTGCGAGGAGCCTTTAAGTAATTAAAAGTATAGCATTTTTGAGGAGGGAAGTGCCGATACTGTCCCTCCTAAAATAAAATAGTCAGGTAGTCCATATTAATCAGGACTGGCCCATTTATAGCATTGAACACAAGGAAAGATGGGTGGTATTGTGAGTGTCCTAATTTCTGTGCAAAAGCAAAACAAACCGGAGAATGAAGCAGCGCGAAGAGCTTCTGAGTGATAAAAAGGTCTCGGAAAAAAACAGTTAGAAGTGTGATAAAATATAGCACTGTTGATTTATTGAGATTATAAGGCTGATGAACTTAGGGGACTTGCACGTATATGAGCTTGTGCGTGCTGCTCCTCCCTTGTCCCTTATGTTCCAGTATTTTAACATGTACCCATAAGTGTGTGTTTATAGGTTTTATTTAGTTGTGGCGATGGGGCACTAACAAGTGCAGCTATAAATTAAGTAATACATATAGGGAAGAGGCTGTTATTGTATGGGCATGGAAAGGAGAAGATGAGAGAGTGGTGTATTAAGTGTAGTATTTTATAAATGATTGTGGATTTAGGGACATTAGGAGTGTAATTAGCAGTGGGATTACTGCAAATAAAGCAGGGAGTGCAGGAACACTAAAAAAAAATAGTTTTTTGGTATATTTTTTGCGGTGTAACAGGTGGTTGAGTTAGTACTTCTTACAAAATTGAACAAATATTGGAGAAAGTAAATAGAGTGACTAAATTGGGAAAGGATATAGGTGATGTGGAGATGAATGTGTAGAGGAAGAACTGGAAAGGAGGAGAGCTGAGAGAGTAGGGATTAAATGCTGTAGTTAATAAATTGTGTATTTATAGATATTAGGAGGCTAATGAACTAAGCTTGTTGGCACGTATAAGAGACTGTGCTCACTGCCCTTCCCTCTTCCCTGAATTTTAAGGTTATATTAGATGCGTGGCGAGGGGGCACTGGCTTTGAAAGCTATAAATTAAGTGGTGAACATAGGGAAATGTGGCTGTTTTTTGGTGTGAGCCTCAATGTTTGCTCAAAACGAAAAACTAGTGGATAAGGATGTGCTGGAGCGAGCTGCTTAGTAAAAATCTATTTTTGGCCTAGAAAACCGTAGTATTGTCCGGTGAGATGTTGGCATGGCAGGAGGGGATGCAGAAGGATGTTTAGAGGAAGGAGAGACGGAAAGGAGAGGAGCTGAGAGTGTGGAAGATTAAATGCCGGAATTTAGCAATTAGTGTGGCGTTATAGACATCAGGAGTCTGATGAGCAGTGAGTGTTTGCATGTATACGAGACTGTGCGCACTGTCCTCCCACATTCCCCGATGTTGTTTGTATTTTGACTTGTGTTTATAAGTATGTTTTAATGTTGGCTCAAGGTGCGTCGGGAGGGGCCACAGTCTGGCAGAGCTATACATTAAGCGTTGAATATAGGGCAATGTGGCTGTTTTTGTGTGGCCCCTAAGTTTTATGCACAAGCATAACATACTGGAGAACATAGTGCCGCAATAAAGTGCCGCAATGAGCTTTTTAGTAAAAAAGCTTTTGGCAGAGAAACGCTTAGCAGTGCCGAGTGAGATGTTGGCTTCGCACTGGAAGGGGATACAACGAAATAGTGATTAAACAGAGATGCAAAATAGCAAAGCGAATCAGTGGATAGCTACAAACTGAGAAGAGGGGGGGACAGATGGCTGTGTAGGAGAGGAGAGATGGAAAGGAGCAGAGATGCTATTGTGGGGAAGTAAGTGTTGAATTTGTTAAATTAGTGTGGATTTATTGATAGTAGGAGGCTGACGAGCTGAGCGAGCCCACATATATAGGAGCCTGTGTGTGCTGCTTTCTCTTTTCAGTCAGTGTTTCGCATTTGAACATGGGCTTATAAGTGCGTTTGCATGGAGTCTGGTGCGCGGCAACATGGCGCTGGCTGGTGGTGACAAATTAAGGGGTGAATATAGGGAAAGATGGCTGGTATTGTGTGAGCCTTAATTGTGTGTGCAATTGAATACTCCTGAGAATGATGCTCTGTGAGGAGTCTTCAAGTAACAACAAGTTGCATCTTCCGTAGACGCGCTCTGTGGTGGGGGGAGGGGGGAGGAGCGCTGAAGCAAGGTAAAGGCACTCCGAGCAGCCATAAAGTGCGTGCAAAGTAAAACAAGACGTGCGGCCACGAGGTGAATGCCGCCACAAGCCCACGAGGTGGATGCCACCACAAGCACCACTGCAGTGCTAGAAAAAGTGAAGAGCGACGGCTAAAGGCCCTCCTATGCAGCGCATGCGCGCTGCATAGGCGAGACCTAAAAACCTTTATGACCTACTTAGAATACAAAATACTTAAGAATGAAAAAAGTTTAATGAGTAAACTGTTGCTGGATCCTGCTAAGGAGCAGAGATATTCAATGTTGATGAATTCCACTAAAGACCATCCTCCATTTGTGCTGCAGACAAGGAATTGCTACTTACCAGTATGCATCTGTTCTTGGCATGTAGGGCTGCTGACATTCATATCTATGCATAGATCGCCGCCTAGTGTTGGGTCCGGATGATTGCACATTGTTGTCCTGGAAGAGTCTTCGAAGTATCACGAGATAGGTAGCTCCTCCCCTGGACTACAGTGCGCATGGGCATCCTCTCCATCTTCAGATTGTTTTCGCCATTGTGGCAGAGATGGAGTGTAATACAGTAAGTGATGACCATGCCTGAGAATGATTCTGAGTGCTACAGCTGCGACTGGCACCGGGGAGGAGGGCGGGCGATATGAATGTCAGCAGCCCTACATGCCAAGAACAGATGCATACTGGTAAGTAGCATATTCCGTTCGAGGCATGTGGGCCGCTGAATTCATATCTATGCATAGAATAAATAGCAGTTACCTCCTTAGCGGTGGTTGCCCGTGTCAGCTGCAGCAGTCTGAAAAAGAGTTTTGAGAACAGCCTGTCCTACAGCAGCTTGCTGCTTGGAGTGTACATCTACGCAGTAGTGTTTGGTAAATGTATGTATGGTGGTCCATGTGGCTGCTCTACATATATCCTCTAGAGGAATGTTACCTAGGAAAGCCATGGATGCCCCTAACTTGCGTGTGGAATGTGCTCTAGGGGGGAACTGTTAATGTGCGTTTAGCCTTTTGATAACATATCTGTATGCACTTAACAATCCATCTGGCTATACCTGATTTGGAAATGGGGTTGCCTTTGTGTTGTGGAGAGAAGGCAACAAACAGTTGCTTAGTTTTCCTGAAATCCTTTGTCCTGTCTATGTAATACAGGAGAGCTCTTTTAACATCTAATGTGTGCAGTGCTCGGTCTGCCACAGAGACTGGATTTGGGAAGAAAACTGGCAGTTCTATGGTTTGGTTAATGTGGAACTGCGACACCACCTTAGGCATGAATTTAGGGTTGGTACGCAGCAACACCCGATTAGCATGAATCTGTATGAAAGGCTCTTGAATAGTTAGGGATTGAAGCTCACTAACTCTTCTTAGCGATGGGATTGCCACTAGAAAAGCCACTTTCCATGTCAGAAACTGTATCTCACAAGAGTGAAGAGGTTCAAAGGGTGGTCCCATTAGTCTGGTAAGAACGATGTTTAGATTCCAGACTGGTGAAGGAGGGTGTCTGGGAGGAATCACTCTTTTGAGTCCTTCCATAAAAGCATTAATGGCTGGCACCCTGAAAAGAGAAAGATGCCGCCTGTTTTGAAGATAAGCTGCCATCGCAGCCAAATGTATCCTGATGGAACTATATGCCAGATTGCATCTGTATAGACGCAACAAATAACATATAATGTTTTGCGTGGATGCATCTAGCGGATTTAGGTCATTATTGGAACAGTAAATGACAAAGCGCTTCCATTTGGCCGCATAGCATGCCCTGGTCGTAGGTCTTCTTGCCTCCTGGATGATGTTCATACAGTCAGGGGGCAAGTTGAGGTAGCCAAACTATGACCTCAGGAGCCATATTGCAAGGCTCAACTGTTGCGGATCTGGGTGCTGAATGTCTCCACGGCTCTGAGTGAGTAGACTGGGCTTGAGGCGCAGCCATCGGTGAGGCACCACTGAAAGTTCTAGGAACGTGGTGTACCACGCCTGCCTTGCCCACGTTGGAGCAACTAGGATGAGTGTCATGGAGTGCTGCCGCAGTTTGCGTGCCACTAGCGGTATGAGCGGTGCTGGAGGAAAAGCATACGCAAATCTGCCTGACCAGTTCATCCATATCGCATTGCCCCGAGACTGCGGGTGTGGGAACCTGGCGGCGAAGGTTTGGCATTTTGCTTTTTCCTTTGTGGCGAATAGGTCTATCTCTGGATGACCCCACTGCTGGAAATATGGTTGGAGCACCGAGGGGTGTATCTCCCACTCGTGCATCTGATGGCTGTGCCTGCTGAGCAGGTCCGCCATCTGGTTGTCCTTGCCTGGGAGATGTTCCGCCATGAGGAACAGGTTTCTTTGAATGTACCCTGCTGTTCTAAAGGCCAGAGTTCTATGGCCCCTTTTTAGGTTTCGCCTGGGGCACGGAGCGTTAGCTCCGCCCCCAGAGAAATCTTATGTCTCTTACAGTGTACTCTTAGTCCCGCCCTCTGTTCCATTGGCTAGCTCCATAAATGGAGGCTAGCCATTGGAACAGAGATCTGTCCGTCAAGGCCGGACCAGATTCGGGGGCGTTCCCGAGATTATTTCCATGGGCGGAGTTTCGGTTTTTTCCGTTCCCTCCCCTTTCACTGAAAGTGATTTCAGATGCGCTGTCCATTCCGGCCCCCCTCCGTGTGCCTCCCCGCCCCCGCCCCCCTCCCGCTGTCCGTGTGCTTTCCAGATGCGCTGTCCATTCCAGCCCCCCTCCGTGTGCCTCCCCGCCCCCCTCCCGCTGTCGGTGTGCTTTCCCGCCCCCCCCCCTCCCGCTTTCCCTTAATTGATGTGATTCAAGTTCAGCAAACTTTCTTCTGTTCTGAGGGATGTTTAAAATACATTTTAAGAAGGGTGTGGGAATAAGTCTCGTCGAAAAATATCCTTTCCCGTCTTTCCTTTTCAGGTCCAGACTATTGCTGCTGTTGGTTCGTTACCTCTCGCAAGACGTTGTACGAGAGTACGACCGGTAAAGATGGCGGAGGCGGAATGGGAGAGTCTGGAGTCCTGGCTGAGTGAGTGAATTTGGATGAAGGGATAAATGTCAACGAGAGGGTAGGATGCTGGAGACACCGAGGCCATCCCTCTATGTTTTAGACCCGTGGAACAGGGTTGGGGTTACTGTAGGGCGCGAGTGTACTGTGATGTTGCAAAATAGTGCCTTGGTATAACGAAGAAGTAGTGTGGTTCCCCCGATGCACGCAGGTGCATTTCTGACAGGCAACAGACTGCCCTTTTTGTGTGTATTCAAGAATATTTAGAGATGTTTACACCATCTGAGTGCAACGCCCAGGAGCAGCCTTTCCGTTCACCTGTGGTTCAAGCGTGTATAATACAGGATGAATGATCAGCCGCCCCCTATGGCTGTGTTGTGAGTGGAAGCTATGAGATGCGTTGTGCCCCCCCTCCCCGTGCGCCTGGTTGCAACTGGGGAATGGAATGGGGTGGCGGATGCATTAAAGTGTCTGTGCGGGCATAGGCGGAAGGAACGAGAGGCGCAGGATGGCAGCGCGGGTGAGTGCCCCTCCGTGCCGCCGCCGCGTGCAGAGCCCGCTGGGGCCGGGTGGGGGGTGTGTCGCCGGTGCCTCAGTCTGTGTTGAGCTACAGTGCGCAGGCGGTGCCCGCGAGCTCCCTAAGTGTCCCCCTCTCGCTTGCTGTGTGCAGGGTCCTCGCGGAGTGGCTGACATGAACTCCCAGCAGCAGCGGATGGCCGCCATCGGGACGGACAAGGAGTTGAGTGACCTGCTGGACTTCAGTGCGGTACGCTATCCTTCTTCGAGGTCTTCTGCTTATGGCTTCTCCTGCACGGTAAAGCGAGCACCCCGGCGGGGCCTGCCCCGGCCTCCCCTCATGTCTAGACTGCAACACGTTAATGCCTTTAGCACTGCCGGGGTCAATCGGTTTAGAAGGGAGGGCTGGGGGAGGACCGTCTGACCCCAAGATAAAATAATCTCATTGGCTAGCTTGTGTTAAATTGCCCTTTTTATTGTATTGAAAATTATATAGCGCCTTCTCACTTCTTAAGGTGCTCGAAGCGATGTATCGTTATTTTTTCTTTCTGTTTTCATGCTGTTTTCATGCAAGTGCTTAAAACCGACCAAATATAGCAGGCGCGAAGGCAGTCTGCAGCTGAGGCGCCTCTGTTTAGAAGGCTGAGCACAATAAATGTATTTTACTGGTGTAAATGTCTCAAATAACGCAGCGGCATATAAGGGCTGCCTGTCATACCTGTGTTTACGTTTATAACATGACCCCGTTTTGCAGCAACACATGAACATATTTAATTTTATGTCATTAAGTGTGGCAGCGTATGCGTATTTTCCTGCATAATCGTCATACTAAATATAGACACCTGTAAAGAAAACATTGAACGTCATGGTGTTCCTGTTGGGTTATGCTCACTGTATGCACACTTTGTTTCTGATGGCGTAGCATCTTCATGGCAAGAGATGTCGAGGGCATTCCTTAGTCTGTTGATAATCTCATGAGGATTGGGGGAATCGCACATTTTTTTAAAACTTAAAAAAAAAATGTCCCCCCACAATTAATTCACAAATCTACATTTTAAGTGAACGCTTAACTCTGCCTTTAACTGAGGTTTGCATAACTTTTAAAAACGTGTTATTTGGGGTTTTACAGATGTTTTCCCCGCCTGTCAACAGTGGGAAAACAAGACCCACTACCCTCGGGAGCAGCCAGTTCAGCGGGGCAGGTAAGACGCAGCCCGTACTCTTCCTAACCTTTTAGGGAATACTCATGAACGTTAGCTGATAATATGGACCGCATTCCCGCACCGGCATATGTTTTTGGGGCCAACTTCGTAACATTTTGTCAGAGAGAGCATGTTTCTATGTGGATGCGTGTCGTTTGGCTGCTTCCTCCTGTTTGTCCAGATGTGATGGCCAATGCAGGGATACCGCTGTTCATTTCATGGTGAAGGATCTTATTCTACGTAATATTTTCGTTTGGTTTCTGGAACTCTGTGCTTGCACATACAAATACATTGCTTTTTTCAGTTTGCAAAGCATATGCATGCTTTTATTCATTCTATGTTGTGCATGCAGTGCATTTTTCAGTCATTTTATTAATGTTTGTGGCATATTCTCAGCTGTACTTGGTTTTTGGTAAATGCCTTATTTGTAGGCTTAGTTATAACTTTACACGTTTGCTTTACCGCCGGATTGGCTGAAATGTCCTCTAAACAAGTATATATTTTAGTAGTAGATGGCATTAACAGATCTGCAGGACGATTTAATAGCATTTGCTCCAGTTTTAGCAATAGTGCCTGTTTGGGGCTGAGCACAAATTGCCTTCTCCTGTACTGTGAACACGTACATGCCCCCAGGGTGTATCTGGTGCTAAGGGCATGCTCAAAAAGACAAGCAAACAAGCGAGCTCAAATCATCCACACATGCACTGTGCATTCATGGATTTATTTCTTATTTTGCATCTTGATGGCATGAGGAATCAGATCACGTGTCATGATATAGGCAGACAATTTCTGCTAGTGGTGGGCATGATTTGCTCCATTTGCAAAAGCCACTTGCACCACATTGGTGTTTGCTGCTCTTGTGGTTCCGAACGTGTTAGTACAAATGGCTGCAAGTTAAACTACATATATTCTGCATCACCTCTTTGTCTGTTTACCCTTCCCGTGCGCACACTGCCTGCCCTCGTGTCTTCAATGTTGTTAAGCATTGCGCCCTAATCTTGTGGAGTTGCCCGGATCTTCTACCTACATATAAAACATGAGGGTCACAATATCCTGAGGTCACCATGTGCTTTTAGTGTTGAGGTATGCTGAATAGAGCGAGGCTGAGGGAGTCCTCTTGATAATCCATCAGTATATTGTGGAGGGGTGCACACTACTACCCCTCCACACTCTTCCCCCCCCCCCCCCACCCCCTCCTGCCTAAGATCTTGCCTTAAGTGGAAGATTTTTTCTAAACAAACGAAATTTTAATTTGATCAATGTCAAGCAGAGGTAAACTATCCAAGGGTAACATTATGCTGGAGATGCGCCGCAGTTATTCCAGACAGGATCACTCTTGCTGGGCGACTATAATGTCAAGGATTTCTGTAGCATGGCGGGCTCCCATCATGCCAAGGGGTGTCTGGCATCATTTCGATCATCATCACGATCAAAGCAAGTCAAGGCCAATATTATGCCTGGGATTCCCTACATGTTTTCCAGCTCCTTTCACACAGAAACTCATACTCGCACACACAACCCCATTCTTCACACGCACATACATGACAACTCATACATGCACACTTACACACATACACACAATGTCATGCGCCCTGCTCCGCCTTCTTAACCTGAAGGTGTGGTGGTGCTATTTGAGATCTGCATGGTATGTGGTCCAGTCAGGGTAGGCGGAAGTAGGGGGTGTGTGTCCTCACTGATCAGCAGATCCTAGTTCTGTGTGCCTCCCAATCTTGTGGGAGGGGGAGGGATGTCAGGAGCATGGGGGGCATGGGATAGGTTGTCTGGTAGCATAGTACTGGCCAAGTCAAGAGATGAGCGAGAGAAGCTCTGAACAGGAAACAAGTTATGGCGAGTGGAGGAAGAACATAGAAAGAAACAGTGAGTGGGAACCAGACAAGTGAAAACATAGGAAGCAGAGGAGGCTGGGGAGGGACAAAGCTCCCGATTTACAGTTTGTATGACGGGTACTTCGGCACAATTCTGGCAGATTTTAGGAATGATTTAGGATGTTATGCACTTGTAATTAGATCAGGGCCGGCTTTAGGGAGGTGCTACCAGTGGGGTTGCACTTGGTGCTGACCTTGAAGGGTGGGCACTTACCACAAGGAGGCGTTGTGTTTAGCAATCACATAGGATTTAAAAGCACCTGCTGCAGAGTTCCTTGTGCATCCAGCTTTCGGGCAGCAATGAAAATTTAATTATAACTCTTGTGATTAATGTTTCTGCTAGAGAGAAAGATCAGAGTTTTAGCTTGAGGCAGTTTTGGCTGCCATAAAGTAGCACAGAGGGTTAATGTTCCTGCTGCAAAGAACAGATCTGTATTTTATATGGATACCTAAGAGGAACAGTAAATCTAGCCTTTACCAGGCTTTAAAGCAAATTAAATGTATGTGAGAGAGGCCTATGGAGAGAGGAGGGGCACTTTTGCCCAGGTGATAGTGAGGGGATCCAAGGAGAAGGACATATGGGGGGGGGGGGGGGGCACCAAAAAGATTGACGATTGAGTCCCTCAAGACTTGTCCTCAGTCTCCCTCTGTGTGCAGTGAGTCCCTTCAGGCCTGTCCCCAGTCTCCCTCCGTGTGCAGGGAGTCCCTCCAGGCCTGAAATGAGACTCCGCCTTTGTGCAGCTAGCTCATGCAAGTGGGTTCTAGCCTGCACCAAAATAACAGATACAACTTTGTTTTGTTTTTTCTTGCCTTCTGCCTTTTGATTGTGCCTGTGCCTGTGCCTGTTTCCGCCCCCCCTCCCGCTGTCCGTGTGCCCGTTCCTGCCCCCCCCCCTCCCGCTGTCCGTGTCTCTGGCCCCACTTGTAAATGCTGGTTTTATTTTTGCAGTATATTTCCTTGGGAAAGCACATGTCTGTAGTTGCATTTGGGGAATGAATCTCTGAAACGGAGATCTGTTTTGAATTTGGGAAGTGCTTCTCTTAGAGACAGCAGCATAGTGTGGGCTGTGAGAGCTGTGTGGGCTGTGAGGGCTGTGTGGGCTGTGAGGGCTGTGTGGGCTGTGAGGGCTGTGAGGGCTGTGTGGGCTGTGAGGGCTGTGTGGGCTGTGAGGGCTGTGTGGGCTGTGAGGGCTGTGAGGGCTGTGAGGGCTGTGTGGGCTGTGTGGGCTGTGAGGGCTGTGTGGGCTGTGAGGGCTGTGAGAGCTGTGAGAGCTGTGAGAGCTGTGAGAGCTGTGTGGGCTGTGAGGGGTGAGAGCTGTGTGGGCTGTGAGAGCTGTGTGGGCTGTGTGGGCTGTGTGGGCTGTGTGGGCTGTGTGGGCTGTGCGGGCTGTGCGGGCTGTGAGAGCTGTGCGAGCTGTGCGAGCTGTGCGGGCTGTGTGGGCTGTGAGAGCTGTGTGGGCTGTTGGCAATGTAAATAACAATGCCATTTATTTATAAGTAAAAAAAAAAGTGTCATGAGCAATGCCAATAGCTCTAACTTTTCCAAAGGCGAAACCATTGCATTGTAAATGCTTGTTGCAGCATGCAGATTACTTCTTGCTGCAATAAGTGTATGTGCTCTGCGGACATAGGACGGTGCCTTGGGGGTATGTTGGGTGGAGTGGAGGTTAGTTCCAGACAATAGCCGTATTGGATAAGTTGCCTCACCCACCTGTCTGTGGTAATGCCTTCCCAGACCGGCAGGAACTGCTGAAGTCTTCCCCCGACCGGTGTTATATGGTTTGGGGGCAGTGACAAGACGTCACTGCTTATTAGTGGCGGAGGATATGGCATTATTATTTCCATGTCCTCTGCCTTTGGTGCTGTTCCCACGATATCCACCCTTATTGGTCTTGTGATAGGTGGCCTGCGTGCTCCCCTTGTTGTATTGGGCTTGCTGTGATGCTTGACCTCTAGAGGCTCCCCTGTTACCGGAGCGACGAAAGGAACCGCCCATGAACTGTTGCGACTGCAGAGCCCCCATGGATTTTGCTCTCTCAGTGTCTTTTTTAATCTTTTTAAGGGTAGTGTCTACATCAGGACCAAAGAGAAAGTCAGGGTTGACCGGCTGATTGAGTAAAGTTGTTTGGATCTCTGGCTTAAAGCCAGAGATGCGCAGCCAGGCATGCCTTCGAAGCATCAGTGTTGATGGCCCTAGCTGCTGTGTCTGCTGCATCGAGCGCACACTTGATGGATGCATTTGAAATTAACTTTCCCTCCTGTATCAGCATTTCTGCTCCCTCCTTATAAGCATCAGGCAGGTGTTGTAGTAGCTGCTCTAACGTGTCGTAATGAGCCCTATCATATCTGGCTAATAGGGCCTGTGTATTTGAGATCCTCCAAATATTAGCCGCTTGAGCCGCCACTCGTTTGCCAGAAGCTTCTAAGATTTTGGATTCTTTGTCCGGAGGAGGAGCATCACCACTTGTCTGAGAGTTCGCCCTCTTACAAGCATTAGCCACCACTAGGGAGTCCAACGGGAGCTGTCCCTTGATGTACGTAGGGTCCACAGGCGCAGACCGGTATTTCCGTTCAATCCTCGGGTTTACAACCCTTGCCCTTGTGGTCTCCTTGAAAAAGTCAGTGGCATGTTTGAGGACATCCTTTAGCATAGGCAAGGTCTTCACTGATCTTTCTGAGGTTGAGAAATTATCAAACAAAAAGTCTTCCTCCACTGGGTCAGCATGCATTTCCACGTCATGGTTATTGGCTGCCCTTTCAATTAGTGCGTTCAACGCAGCAGTATCTTCAGTAGGCGAGGTCTTGACGGTATATGACTGAGTGTCAGGCGTGGTGTGTGGCTCAGCAGGGTCAACAGGGTCAGTCCAGGGTTGAGGTTCCTCTTGATCTGTGTCAGCAGGATAAGTAAATTCACCCTCATTGTATCCCTCCCCCACATCCTCATTGGTGCGTGTGGGAGAATAGGCATATTCTTGTCCATAGTGTCAGGCGTGGTGTGTGGCTCACCAGGGTCAACAGGGTCAGTCCAGGGTTGAGGTACCTCTTGATCTGTGTCAGCAGGATAAGTAAATTCATCCTCATTGTATCCCTCCCCCACATCCTCATTGGTGCGTGTGGGAGAATAGGCATATTCTTGTCCATAGGACTCCACAGGTTCAAAAAGAACAGGTGAGGTGGCAGAATCCCTTTTCGTTTTGAGAGGGATTTTGTATGACTCCAATGGAGTTTGAGACTATGTTCCGTTTGTAAATAGTGAGTCTGCCAGAATCTGAGTCCATGAACAGTTTTGACTGATTGTCATAGGAGGGTGCTTGGAACACCACATCCTCCTCAATGGGCTGCGTCCTCAAAAGTACGACACCTTTTTGGCCGTGTCTGTGCTTTTTTGTGGCTCGAACGTTTTGGGTCGAGCGATCGGGGGCAGTCCGTACTTAAATTAGTGGCGCAAGCATTGGAGAGGAACCGACCTTCTTCGAGGGTGGCGCTGTCTTCGATCCGACCGACTTAGTCTGATCACTAGTTTGCTTGTGGCCTTGCGTCGACTTGAGCTCTCGGTGCGCAGCAGGCACGCTCTTTTGCTTCGACACAACATGCTCTTTCGGGTCGAGTTTGCTCTTCGACTCGGCGGCCTTGCCCACTATCGGCTTGGAGGCTGAAAGCTTCGGTTCGAGAGTCTTCTTTGCCTTGTGTCCTTTGCCCGAGTCGCCATCTTTGGACGTCGACACAGACGGCGTCAATGTGACGTGCTTGTCTGTAGAGACAGGCGTCGGCGCCCCGATCTTCGGGCCGACGCCCTTTTGGGACCCCAAAGGGTTGATTGGAGCCGACGAGTCCGAGGCAGTCGATCCGAGGACTGCCTTCAGCAGTTTCGGTTTCGTTTTAGCATGTTTCGGTTTCGATTTCACCGCTGATTGTGGCTGATCGACCGATGGCTCCTTAGAAGTATTCTTAGCTGGGCCTTGACGCGGGGCTATAGAATGTGGATTGAGATCTTGGCTAAGGCCTTCCGGCGATGCCTCAACCTGAGCCATAGAGAGTACAGTGTCAGTATTGGGCCCCGCGACTGCGGGTGGGCCTTGCTCATCGCTTGAGTCATCATCGACGGCTCCGATGGCCTCTGCGTCGTCTCCTACCTCGACGACGTCTTCCTCATGGACGTAGTCTTCCTCTTCGTCCACATCATAGTTAGAGTCGTGCTCCGACGCAGGGTCGGACTGCTGGTCAAGATCCTCTTCCGAGGCCCTCAACGTAATCAGCCTCGAAGATGTTCTCCGGGTCTGGCGCCATCTTCTGCACCGGCTGTCTTGCGGCGCCGCGAAGCCGAAGTGTCTTCTTTGACCGGAACTTGGAACAGGCCATGCAGCTAGCCTCGTCGAGGTCCGGGGATTGCAAATGCTACTTACCAGTATGCATCTGTTCTTGGCATGTAGGGCTGCTGACATTCATATCTGTGCATAGATCGCCGCCTAGTGTTGGGTCCGGATGATTGCACATTGTTGTCCTGGAAGAGTCTTCGAAGTATCACGAGATAGGTGGCTCCTCCCCTGGACTACAGTGCGCATGGGCATCGCCTCCATCCCCAGATTGTTTTTAGCCATTGGCTGAGATGGAGTGAACTATGTGAGTGATGCACATGCTATGAGCATAAATAAAATGAATACTGCAGCTGCTACAGGCGCCGGGGAGGAGGGCGGGCGATATGAATGTCAGCAGCCCTACATGCCAAGAACAGATGCATACTGGTAAGTAGCATTTGCAGTTCGAGGCATGTGGGCTGCTGAATTCATATCTGTGCATAGAATACATAGCCGTCCCTCCATTAGCGGCGGCCGCCCGTGCCAGCTGCAGCAGTTTGGAAAAGTGTTTTGAGAACAGCCTGCCCTACAGCTGCCTGCTGTTTGGAGTGCACGTCTACGCAGTAATGTTTAGTAAATGTATGTGTGGTAGACCATGTGGCTGCTCTACATATATCCTCTAAGGGAATGTTCCCAAGGAAAGCCATAGAGGCCCCCAACTTTCTGGTGGAGTGGGCTCTTGGTGGAATTGTAAGAGTGCGTTTAGCTTTAGCGTAACAGATCTGAATACATTTCACGATCCACCTAGCGATACCAGCTTTGGAAATGGCGTTACCCTTGTGGTGTGATGCAAAGGCAACGAAAAGCTGCTTAGTCTTACGAAAATCCTTCGTCCTGTCAACGTAGTACATAAGGGCTCTTTTGACGTCAAGGGTGTGGAGCATGCGCTCCGCCAACGATTCAGGGTTTTGGAAAAACACTGGCAACTCAATTGTCTGGTTTATGTGGAATTGAGATACAACCTTGGGTAGAAATTTAGGGTTAGTGCGGAGCACCACCCTGTTTGCATGGACTTGGAAAAAAGGCTCTTGGATGGTGAGGGCCTGCAACTCACTGACCCTCCGTAGCGATGTAATCGCCACTAAGAATGCCACTTTCCAAGTCAGAAACTGAAGCTCACAAGAGTGTAGTGGCTCAAAAGGAGGACCCATCAGCCTTGTAAGAACCACATTGAGGTTCCATTCTGGAGCTGGTGGTGTCCGTGGTGGAATGACCCTTTTGAGTCCTTCCAGAAACGCCTTGATAGCAGGAACCTTGAAAAGTGAAAGGTGTTGCCTATTCTGGAGGTATGCGGCCATCGCAGACAGGTGAATGCGAATGGAAGAATACGCCAAATTGCATTGGTACAGATGGAACAGGTAACATATGATGTTCTGAATGGAAGCATCCAGCAGGTTAATGTCGTGGTTTGCACAATAAACGACAAACCGCTTCCATTTAGCCGCATAACATGCTCTAGTAGTGGGCTTTCTTGCCTCCCGAATGATGTCCATGCAATCGGGGGGAAGATTGAGGTAGCCAAACTCTAGGACTTCAGGAGCCAGATCGCCAGGTTGAGCTGTTGCGGATCTGGGTGCTGAATGTCGCCATGGCTCTGCGTCAGAAGGCTGGGTGTGAGAGGAAGCCTTTGATGCGGTACCACGGAAAGTTCCAGAAACGTGGTGTACCATGGTTGGCGAGCCCACGTTGGAGCAACCAGGATGAGAGTCATCGAGTGCTGCCTGAGCTTGCGTGCCACCAGCGGTATCAGAGGTGCTGGGGGAAAAGCGTACGCAAATCTGCCTGACCAGTTCATCCACATCGCATTGCCCTGCGATTGCGGGTGTGGGAACCTGGCGGCGAAGCTTTGGCATTTTGCATTCTCCCTTGTGGCGAACAGGTCTATCTCTGGATGACCCCACCGTTGGAAGTACGGTTGGAGTACAGATGGATGTATCTCCCACTCGTGCATTTGGTGGCTGTGCCTGCTGAGCAGGCCCGCCATCTGATTGTCTTTGCCCGGGAGATGCTCCGCCATGAGGAAGATGTTCCTCTGAATGGCCCACTTCCACATGCTCTGAGCCAGATGAGACAGCTGCGGAGAGTGTGTGCCTCCCTGCTTCTGGATGTAGTACATGGCCGTCATGTTGTCCGTCCGGATTAACACAACATTGTTGCACAGATGTACTTTGAATGCCTTCAAGGCCATGAAGATCGCCATCAGTTCTAACACATTGATGTGCATCTTCCTCTGCTGTAATGTCCATAGTCCCTGCACTGTGTAGTGGAGTACATGCGCTCCCCACCCTTGGAGAGAAGCGTCCGTCGTCAGGATAATCTGTGGCACAGGCTCTTGGAACGGTCGGCCCTTGCAAAGGTTTTGTGGATTCCACCAATGCAGAGAGTTGTACGCTCGACCGCTCACCAACACTAGGTCTGTTAGTTGTCCGTGAGCCTGAGTCCACTGACGTGCTAGGCACTCCTGGAGCGGACGCATATGTAACCTCGCGTGCGGGACGATGGAGATGCAGGAGGCCATCATGCCTATCAACTGCATGAACACCTTCGCTGGAAGCGAGTGCTGAGGTCTGAATCTTTGGATCAGCGTCTGGATACTGGCGATTCTCACTGAAGATGGCTGCGCAGTGGCTGCCAGAGTGTCGATTGTTGCGCCCAGATACTGCCGTATATGGGCGGGTTGGAGACGGGATTTTGGGTAATTCAGCGAGAATCCCAGATCGTGCAGGAGATGAATGGTGCGGGACACGTGGTCGGCGCACTGTTGTTCTGACTTTGCCTGAATGAGCTAGTCGTCTAGATAGGGATAGACGTGGATGTGCTGGCGTCGTAGATGCGCCGCCACAGTCGCCAGGCACTTTGTAAAAACTCTTGGCGCCGTGGTGACCCCGAAAGGCAGAACCCTGAACTGGTAGTGCTGGTCCTGAATTGTGAATCTGAGGTACTTCCTGTGTGAAGGATGCAGGGGAATGTGAAAGTATGCATCCTTGAGATCCAGCGTAGCCAGGAAGTCCCCTCGCTGAAGCAGAGGGAGAACCTGCTGCAACGTGAGCATATGGAAGTGCTCCGACAGAATGTACCAGCTGAGGGGCCTGAGGTCCAGGATGGGCCTGAGGGATCCGTCCTTTTTGGGGATAAGAAAGTACAGAGAGTACACCCCTGTTCCCCTTTCCCGCAGTGGAACGAGCTCTATTGCCCCTTTTTGCAGCATGACTTGGACTTCTTGCTGCAACAAGTGCAAGTGCTCGCCGGACATAGGACGGTTTCTTGGAGGTATGTTTGGAGGAGTGGAAGTGAGTTCCAGACAGTAACCGTACTGGATAAGAGATTTGACCCACCTGTCCGTGGTGATGGATTTCCACGCGGGCAGGAACTGCTGGAGTCTCCCCCCGACCGGTGTTGTGTGGTCGGGGGGCAGTGACAAGGCGTCACTGTTTGTTGGTGGTGGTGGACCTGGAGCTGTTGTTTCCAGGTCCCCTGCCTTTGACGTTGTTGCCCCTGTAACCAACTCTACCCTTGTTGGTGTATGAGGTCTGGGTGTTGCTTTTATAGTATTGCGTGGATTGCGATGCCTGACCCCTTGAGGTGCCCCTGTTATTGGAGCGGCGAAAGGAACCACCCCGAAACTGCTGGGACTGGAGAGCCCCCATCGACTTGGCAGTGTCCGTGTCTTTTTTCATTTTTTCAAGGGTTGCATCCACTTCAGGGCCAAACAGGTGGTCTGGATTAACTGTTTGATTTAAGATGGTTGTCTGAACGTCTGGCTTGAAGCCTGATATTCTAAGCCATGTATGCCTACGCAGTAACACGCTAGTGTTGATAGCCCTGGAGGCGGTATCAGCCACGTCCAGTGCACACTTAATGGAAGCATTAGTGATTAGCTTCCCCTCCTGAATTAGCATTTCTGCTGCCTCTTTGTACTGATCAGGTAAGTGCTGTAGAAGTGTTTCAAGGGTGTCATAATGTGCCCTATCGTAGCGTGCGAGTAGGGCTTGCGTGTTTGAGATGCGCCAAATATTAGCTGCCTGCGCAGCAATACGCTTTCCTGAGGCTTCAAAGATTTTTGATTCTTTGTCTGGGGGAGGAGCATCACCCGTGGTCTGCGAGTTTGCCCGCTTGCGTTCGTTGGATACCACCAAAGAATCCAGTGGCAAGTGTCCCTTGATGTACGTTGGATCAGTGGGCGCTGCCTTGTATTTTTTGTCAATACGAGGATTGATGACTCGCGCCCGAGTGGGCTCCCTGAAAACCTCTGGCGCGTGCTTCAGCACTCCCTTGAGCATGGGCAATGTCTTGACTGACTTTTCAGCCACTGAGAAAGTGTCAAACAGAAAATCGACATCCACTGGATCCGCATGGAGGTCGACATCATGATTGGCCGCAGCTCTCTCAATCAGGGCGTTGAAGGCTGCAGAGTCCTCTGTTGGAGAAGTTTTTGCAGCAAATAACTGCGGCTCAGGTCCTGACTGAGGGTCCTCAGGGTCGCCTCCAGCAGACCATGGCTCATTGACCTCCTCTGGATCCGAGTACGCCGGGTAATTGTACTCGTCCTCCTCATCTACATCACCATCCCCAGCGTTGGAATGAGTTGGTGAGAGTTCCAGATTTTGTGGAGATGCAGGCTCTATAGGGGCAGAAGTACCCGCAGAGTCCAACTTCTTCTTGAGTGGAATACGAAAATGTTCTAACACTGGCTCCGGGGTGATCTTCCTCTTAAGGAGAGAGAGTTTGCCTGTGTTGGCGTCGATGACAACCTCTCGACGCTCCTCGTCCGCGAGTGGCTGGAGCCGAGGCTTCGGCACTACCAAGGACGCTTTAGGCGTCGACACTAGCTTTAAGGGCACCCCGGCCCCATGTCCAGGAGCGAAAGCCTTCGGCGTCGTCTTCGGCGGCAGCGTGAAGCGGATCGGCGTCTGCGCCTTTGCCGGTTTCTTTGGAGGCTTCGGCACCACATTCTTCGGTTTGGGAGCCAATGCGTCCTTCCGAATGCGTTGAAGGGATTCCGTGACCTTCTTGGTTAAGGACGGGGAGGGCTGTCCCGCCCCGAGCGATTCCCCCGAGGCCGGAGTTGGGTCAGCGATCAAAGGCACGTTCTTCGGAGCCGACACATCATCACCTTTGGCCTCGACGCCCGGAGTCGGCGCTGCCAGAGCTTTGGGGTCGTCCTGACGCTTCTTCGAGGCTTTTTTCGGGTCGTCGACCTCGACCATCTTCGGCGCCGATGCGGCCGCGTCGGTCGTCTTCGGCTTTGACACCGGGGTCTTCGGGTCGGCCATCTTGGGTTGGCTCTTGGTGTCGGCGGCCATTTTGGACCTTTTAGGCGCGGAGGCCTCAGTAGCCTTCTGTCCCACCAGTGCGACTTTCACTTTCGGTTTCGATACCGTTGGTGGCTTCACTTTCGGTTTCTTCACCGGGAGTGGCGCATCACCAATGTCCGTGGCCGGGCCCGGAGGCGGGGCCGTGGAACGAGTATTGAGGTCTTGGGTAAGGCCCGAAGGCGATCCCTCGACCTGGGCCGTATAATGGGGATTGACCCCGGAGTCAGTCTGAGGATGCTCCTCCTCTGAGCTATCCTCCACGGTGGCAATGGCCCAGTCGTCGTCCCCTACCTCTCCGACGACTTCCTCAAACTCCTCGTCCCCCGCGTCGTAGTTGTCATCCTCTGACGCCGGGCTGGAGTCTGAAACTTGTAAAACGGTGTCGTCCTCAACGTCTTCCTCGAAGATGTTGTCCGGCGGGGGCGCTGATAACTGGGCCTGGAGTCTAGCGGCCCGACGAATCCTGAGAGTCTTCTTACACCGGAACTTGGAGCAGGCCATACACCTGGCCTCATCGTGGTCCGGCGACAAACACTTGTTGCACACAGGGTGCACGTCGAGGTGTGAATACTTTGAGGTGCACACCGGGCACCTCTTAAACGGAGTCCGTTCCATGGTAAGTAGTCTGGAGCGTCGAGTAGGCCCGTCCGCGCCGAGAGCACGCGGAAGGGCAGCAAGTGTTCGGAGCTGAGAAAGAAACAACCCGAACGATGGACAATACCGACGCGAATCCTAAAGACCTTTTGGTCTCAAGTAAGAAAAGTTAAACAACTATCGATTCCGACAGAGGGAACCGAAACACATCCGAACCCAATGGCGGAAAAAAACAATCTGGGGATGGAGGCGATGCCCATGCGCACTGTAGTCCAGGGGAGGAGCCACCTATCTCGTGATACTTCGAAGACTCTTCCAGGACAACAATGTGCAATCATCCGGACCCAACACTAGGCGGCGATCTAAGCACAGATATGAATTCAGCAGCCCACATGCCTCGAACAGGCATTTATTGCACAAAGGGTGCAAGTCAATGTGAGGGTATTTGGAGTTGCAGACGGGGCATCGCTTGAACGGGCTCCGTTCCATTGTCGATTGTCGTCGCGGCCTTCGACGTCCTGTTCGAAGAACTGGATCAAGTACGAGGCACCGAACTAACACAATACCGACGCCCCGAAGGCCTTTTGGCCTTGCGAAAAACTGTTATATATCGATTCCGAACTTGAGTCAAGAAAGTACATCCGAACCCAATGGCGGAAAAAAACAATCTGAGGATGGAGAGGATGCCCATGCGCACTGTAGTCCAGGGGAGGAGCCACCTATCTCGTGATACTTCGAAGACTCTTCCAGGACAACAATGTGCAATCATCCGGACCCAACACTAGGCGGCGATCTATGCATAGATAGATGAATTCAGCAGCCCACATGCCTCGAACACCTATTTATGGCTGGTGTGCCCACCAATAGGATAAGCTTGTAACCAACTAGTTTTAATGCACAACATAAAGGAAGTCTTTAACAAATGTTCTTAATCTTTAAACATGTGTATCAAACTATATTCAATATTGTTTGCATATAAATAGAAAGAAAAAAAGTACACAACTTTGCATAGTCTCAATGTACAAACAAGTCATTCTACCTACAGGGTAGACCACGCACAACACTACACAGTTATCTCGTTTTTGTAGGAAGCTGGCTCTTTATATAGTATACTGTAAGGAAGTGGGTTTCTGTTGCAGTAACCCCCTCCACGTTTTGCCTGATAACTGATACACTTTTCCTTGGTGTGCCATGGGCCCCTGCCAATCAGGTACCCAGGGCCTGTGTTCCTTCCCTAAAAACTGTACTAAAGCCTAAACCCAATTGGCATCTCTGGCCACATGTAAACCCCTTGTAAATGGTACCTTAGGTACCCAGGGCATTGTGACCAGAGAAGACCCCTAATGGCTGCAGCACTTATTGTGCCACCCTTCGGGCCCTGTACCCTGCCTGACACCCACACACTGCCTTTGCAGGCTGAGTGTCCTGGTGCAGAACTAAAGAAAGAGTTGACATGGCACACATCCCCGTGTACCATGCCCACAACACACTGCCCTGGCATACATCAGTCACCTCTCTAGCTGGGTGCACTGTGCCAGTGGTGTGGGCACAGGTGCATGAGCCCTGTGCACCTACAGTACCCAGGGCCATTCCTGGGCACTGTAAGTGCAGTGATGCCATTAAGAGTATATGGTGCTGGGGGGTTGTCATTACGAACTCCACAGCACCATGATGGCTGCACTTAAGACTGAGAAGTTTGATAACAAATTTCTCAGCACATTAAACCCACACTAATGCCAGTGTGGGATTTAAAGCCAAATGCACTACAGAGGGCAACTTAGAGTTGGCCCCTGAACCTAACCTACATTCCACATCTTGTCTGAGAGGCTGACAAGGCTGCCACACAGCAGACATGTTGCTAGACCCCTGAGAGTCATCTGCTCTCCTGGGCCTGCAACAATGCACGTCCTGGGCGAGGTGCTAGGTCTCCTCCTCCATGATGGCCAGGGGAAGCTTCAAAGGCATGCCACCTTTTGTGAGCTTCTCCAGGCCACTTGATGTACTCAGCAACTGGCCCCCACCAGTTCTGACCCCCATTTTGGCAGGAAGACTGGCGGTAACCCTAAGGAAGGAAAGGGGGTGTGCCAGCCTCTGCCAACCCCATCCCTCAGGCGGGGGAGGCGAGGTGAAGCACATCTCCGGGCTCTCGCCATCTTGAGGATGGGGAGCCCTGCCCAATCAGAGAGAGGCTCCTGCTCCCCTCCTACATGAGAGGAGCAGGATAGGGGATGTATTCACCCCAGGAAGGGACCCATTGGTCCCTGCCCTTGCCCTACCTGTAATGCCCCTAAATTTAGTATTTAGGGGCACCCAGAACCTTCCTTCCTCAGATCACGATTTGAAAACAAGAAAGAAGACCAAGAAGAAGAAGACCTGCTGTGCAACTGCTAACAAGAGGACAACACCAACTGACTTGGCCCCAGTCCTACAGGCCTGTTGATCCTTGAACCTGCTCTTGCTAAATACCGGCGTCTCCTGCCGACAGCAACCTTGAAAACCCCGGAGGACCTGCCTGCCTTGAACCTCTTAAAGACAGACCCCCCATAAGCAGTGGTTCTGCTCAAACATCGCGTATCAAGAGAGAGAGAGAGGACCAGAAAGCTAGTCCATATCCCCGGGTTTATATATAGTTAATCAAAAAGAGACTAGCTTATGTATATGAGGTTAACAAAAGTTTATGGACTCAAGTATGTTTCGTCAGAGGGTAGGAGCACCTGGTGAGTGTGCTCATTAAGCCCTCACCCACCAACCTAGTTGGTGGCATGCTTCATCATCGGGCCCATCCAGTGACACCTAGCGTGTCCCGGGTGTGCTTCGACGCCTGATTACAGCGGAGCAGGTATGTCGCCGAGTGTGCGGTGAAGAGTGTTATGAAGGTGAATTTAAAACGGCTTGGCGGGGGTCCCAGTACCCGAAGGTGAATTAAACTTTAATACCTGGGCCACCGTCAGCGGTTAAAAATAAGGCTGTCGGATGTTAGAGGCGAGTTACGACCTCCCACATCCTTTGTTGGGTCAACATGTTTCAGCCAGTGCCTTATGAATATGCTGGCTTTCTTCAGGACGAAATTAAATTAAACTAGTGGGTGTGTAATTCAGACTATGTGTATACACGCCCTAAAGTGTTTTTCTATGTGTGAGAGGGGATTCCCTTCTCAAAACACCTGTACATGTAACATATATAGACAAGGACAAAACATACAAGGGGAAAAGAGAGTCACTTGAATGTATTGCATAATATACATCTGACTGCCGACACTATAGCGATGGGAGTGCAGGCTATAGGCAGCTACAGTGTAATGGTATTGGTGGTACCATTAGGGTGAGATTCGCACTTGAAGTTCGGGGGTGGAGTGGCTAAAACACGGTATTCACAACCATAGTGCATGAGTGGTAAGGAAAAGCGCAAGAGTTCTTTCTTACGTTAGTTTAAGCAGTATTCTGCTCCATGGTTGTGAAGTGACCCTGTAGGTGAGAAAGGTTTTGGCCACTTTGATTAGGAGACCTGTAGGGGAGAAAGGTAGCGCTTACCAGTGGTAGTGGTGGTTGTTCATCATACTCACAGCTTTTCTGGGCAGAGTCTGCTCTGGACCGGTAGTGCCTCCTTCGCAGAACCGGTAAGTAATGGCCGTTGCTGCCGGGTTTTTATACTGTGGTTAATTGGGTAATTGTTCGCACCTGCATGGTGGAGGAAATGGTAGAGAGACTCGAACTGCCGAGTCATGGTGCTTGCGAGGGCGCCCAGTCGCGTTCTGATTAGTGGAGAGCGATCGCGCATGCGTGGTACCCATGGATCGCAATGCGCATGCGTGGACGATAGTGTTATGTCCGCGCATGCGCATTGGGGGAGGACGCACGTAGTGCATAGACGCGCATGTGCGGACAGGGGGCATTTAAACAGTAAAAAGTACTGATATGTTTGTGCAGGCGGAATGTGTATACCGCTGGCGCATTGGGGGTTAAATAAGGGGCATGCCATCGTTCATAGTGCCAAGGTTGGTACTTTTAACATAATCATGGCTGGGGTTCCAAATCCCCAGTGTTCAGAACTGTAGGGCCCTATCTCCAAAGGAGATATGTTACAAGGGGTTTCTTGGTAATATGGGATGATGGGAGGACAGATAGACCAGGGTGGTGTTGGAGATGTAATCCCTCAGGTCACAAGCATGTCAGGGAATTCCAAGGAATAGCGTCGTTGAGACCCTCGGTTGCTGTTGAAAGGCGATATATCCATCGCTGTTCTTTACTCAGAAGTTTCTTGTCATTATCAATTGTGCTCTCTGGGATTTGCTCAATGATTGTCCATTTTAAATCATTGGGTGTGTGGCAGTGGGTGGTGAAGTGGTTGGTGAGTCTGCTGATGTTTTTCTTGCATCTTATGGTGCTTCGATGCTCTGTTCTTGTTTTTATTTTGCGTGTTGTCATCCCCACATAGCGGAGGCCACACGTGCATGTGAGAAGGTATATCACATTGCGTGAGTTACAGTTGGTGTGGTTACGTTGGGTCCAGATCTTGTTGGGCTCAAGGTTCAGGGTCTTGGTGTGTGTTGTGAGGTGACACACGCTGCAGTCGTTGCAGGGGTAGTGTCCTGTGATCTTGGGCAGGCCCCATGCATTCAGAACGGTGTTCGTTGGTGGCTTTGGTAGTGGTCTGGGTCGGGTGCTCACCAGTTGATCTTTTAGATTGTTGCATCTTTTTGTACGCAAATCTCGGGGTGTCCCATTTCCTCTGCCCGGAATGGATTATTCTCCAGTATTTTTTAATGATTTTTGTTACTTCGGTGGACGCTGTGTTGTAGGTAGTGACACAGGTGGGCTGTTCCTGGTCCTCCTTTATGATGGTCTCAAGTAAGGCTTCGCGATTTTGATTTCTCGCCCTTTTCTGGGTTTTAGGGATGATGGCTTTGGGGTAGCCACGGTTTTCCAGTTTGGTGGCCAAGTCCGCAGATTGTGATTTGTAATCACTGATGTTGGTGCAGTTTCTACGTATGCGTAGAAACTGACCGAATGGTAGGTTCTCTCTGAGAGGGCGGGGGTGGAAGCTCGTGAAGTGGAGCAGTGCATTCCTCGCGGTTGGTTTGTAGTAAGTTGTTGTAACCAGGATCCCGTCTTTGACTGTGATGTCCAAGTCTAGGAAGGGAAGTTGATGGTTACTTGCTGTGCTCGTGAATTTCAAGTATGGGTCCCTGGTGTTGAGCCAGGTCATGAATCTGTCAAGGTCAGTCTGGGATCCCTGCCAGATCACTAGAATGTCATCGATATACCTGTGCCAATTCAAGATATGATGACTGAAAGGATTGGTTTCTGCGGAGATGTAGGTGCATTCAAAGTGGTGTACATACAATCCTGCCACGCTTGGGGCGAAAACGCTGCCCATGGATGTTCCATTCGTTTGTAAATAAAATGTGCCTTCATATTCAAAGTAATTTTCTTTGAGAGCCAAGGTTGCGCATGCTAGTACAAAATCCCTCGGAGTGTGGTAAGGCCAAGGGGATTCCATTAGAATGTCGTGAAGGACTTTCAAGGTAGCAGCCTGGGGGAGACTGGTGTATAGGCTCTCCACGTCTAGCCCTACCAGAAGTTGTGTGTCAGGGTTGAAATTCATATTGTTTATGACCTGTAGAAGGTGTTTGGTATCTTTTATATATGTAGGTGTTCTTTGCACCAAAGGGTTCAAGAAAAAAAATCACAATATCGTGATAGTGGTTCCAACAAGGAGTTTATACCTGACACGATAGGTCTGCTAGGAGGGGGAGTTTTGCCCTTATGTACCTTGGGTACTGTGTAAAAGTACGGGGTCCTGGTGTGTTCGGGGCGTAGATATTCTGCTTCCTGTTTGGAAATGTGTTCTGCATCTGCTGCCCTCTTGACAAGTGCATGGATTGTTGTCCGTAGTCCTTCCGTTGGATCCTGCTCCAATCTTCGGTAGTTCCTGTTGTCGCTTAGTAGTCTGCGACACTCAATATCGTAGTCTGTTTTATCCTGCAGGACAATGCCTCCCCAGTGGTCCGCTGGTTTTATGACCAGTGTGGGGTTGTTTTGTAGGCGTTGTATGGTTTGCCTGTCTTCCCAGGACAGGTTGTTGAAGTGGTTGGTCGGGTTGAGGTTCTCTATGTCATTGTATACAGCTTGTTCAAACGTTATAATTTCAGGAGGGATGGTAGAGGGAGGTGGAACAAACGTGGATTTGGTTCTGAGACCCGTGATGTTGGGGTTCCCATGGGGTTGGTCGATTTCTGGGGTTGGTTTCTCAAAGTAAGATTTCAGTTTAAGTTTTCTGAAAAAATGCGCCAATTCCACATGCAGTTTAAATTTGTCGAGTCTGGTGGTTGGCACAAAGGACAGATTTGGAACCCCAGCCATGAATATGTTAAAAGTACCAACCTTGGCACTATGAACGATGGCATGCCCCTTATTTAACCCCCAATGCGCCAGCGGTATACACATTCCGCCTGCACAAACATATCAGTACTTTTTACTGTTTAAATGCCCCCAGCGCATTAGCGGTATGAACCTCCTGTCCGCACATGCGCGTCTATGCACTACGTGCATCCTCCCCCAATGCGCATGCGCGTACATAACACTACCGTCCACGCATGCGCATTGCGATCAATGGGTACCACGCATGCGCGATCGCTCTCCACTCATCAGAACGCGCCTGGGCGCCCTCGCAAGCGTCATGACTCGGCAGTTCGAGTCTCTCTACCATTTCCACCACCATGCAGGTGCGAACAATTACCCAATTAACCGCAGTATAAAAACCCGGCAGCAACGGCCATTACTTACCGGTTCTGTGAAGGAGGCACTACAGGTCCAGAGCAGGCTCTGCCCAGAAAAGCTGCGAGTGTGATGAACAACCACCACTACCACTGGTAAGCGCTACCATCCTCCCCTACAGGGTCAACCCCTTGCCACTTCACAACCTTGGAGCAGAATACTGCTTAAACTAGCGTAAGAAAGAACTCTTGCGCTTTTCCTTACCACTCATGCACTATGGTTGTGAATACCGTGTTTTAGCCACTCCACCCCCGAACTTCAAGTGCGAATCTCACCCTAATGGTACCACCAATACCATTACACTGTAGCCGCCTATAGCCTGCACTCCCATCGCTATAGTGTCGGCAGTCAGATGTATATTATGCAATACATTCAAGTGACTCTCTTTTCCCCTTGTATGTTTTGTCGTTGTCTATATATGTTACATGTACAGGTGTTTTGAGAAGGGAATCCCCCTCTCACACATAGAAAAACACTTTAGGGCGTGTATACACATAGTCTGAATTACACACCCACTAGTTTAATCACACACACTTATTTGAATTTCGTCCTGAAGAAAGCCAGCATATTCATAAATATTTACAACAAGGGGTGGTGAGGGACAGAGTCTCTGAATTAAGCAGAAAGCTCTCACCCAGTCAAGAGATCAGGGCTAGATCCAACACCGTTTTTTAGCTCACTGCACCATCCCAGTTTCAGAACCTGGCTGTATGCAAATTAGTCTGTTCCTGTGAGTGGTCTGCTTAATTCAGACACTCTGTTCATCACCATCCCCCTTTTCTGAATCGTTTTTGGCCACTATAGGTGTGGCAGGGTATACTCAGACATGAGTCCCTTTCTCACTGCTCCATCAGGATTCAAGCAAGCCGGGCCGAAGAAGGCTGAAATGCCAGAAACCGGTCCCCGGTAGCTTGTCTCCTTTCTGGTAAAGAATTGGCTTGGTAGTTTAGTCTGCCCTGTTCCCATGATGCACTGGGCCAGGGACAGACTGATTTGCATATAGCCAGGTTCTGAGCTGGGATGGGGCAGTGAGATAAATAACGGTGATGGATCAAGCCCTGATCTTTGGACTGGGTAAGAGTGGTCTGCTTAATTCAGACACTCTGTTCATCACCACCCCCTTTTCTGAATCAGCATATTGATAAGGCACTGGCTAAAACATGTGGACCCACCAAAGGATGTGGGAGGTCGTAACTCGCCTCTAACATCCGACAGCCTTATTTTTAACCGCTGACGGTGGCCCAGGTATTAAAGTTTAATTCACCTTCGGGTACTGGGACCCCCGCCAAGCCGTTTTAAATTCACCTTCATAACACTCTTCACCGCACACTCAGCGACATACCTGCTCCGCTGTAATAAGGCGTCGAAGCACACCCGGGACACGCTAGGTGTCACTGGGTGGGCCCGATGATGAAGCATGCCACCAACTAGGTTGGTGGGCGAGGGCTTAATGAGCACACTCACCAGGTGCTCCTACCCCCTGACGAAACATACTTGAGTCCTTAAACTTTTGTTAACCTCATATACATAAGCTAGTCTCTTTTTGATTAACTATACCTGCTCAAACATCAAACCCCCCTGGTGCCAGCCAGGAACCGCGAATCCAGCCCACTCTGCACCCGCCAAGCCCGGCTTGTGCCCTAGTGGACAAAGACCCAGAGGACGTCCCCCGGGTGATTATGACCTGAAATCCAGTGCCCAAGGACCCTCCGCGACGACCCAGACGCCTGCAGCATCAGAACCAGGGACCCCCCCCTCCAACCGCGACCAGTAGAGGGTAAGATTTCCCGACGCCAAAAGACACCCCTGCACACGGCGCCCCCCGGCCCCTTGTGCCCTACTCCGGGGTGCCTACCTACCCTCCAATATCCCAACTTTCCCCTCGAAGTGTTGGTCGCTCCAGAAGATCCTCCGTTCCCGAGCCTGCAGCCTTTGACCCCTTTTAAAGATCTTCATTGAATAACATGGAGCGCCCAACGGCTCAAAAGCACCCTGCACCCAGTCGCCTGAGTGCCCCTGGCAGTGCAACCTTGGTCTTATCCTACTTCACCATTTGCCCTGAGCAAGTGACCAGGAGCCTAGCTCCCACAGCCGCGGGCCTGCTAGCCAGCAGCCAGCAGCCACCAACCGAAGGCCCCCTGCCTCGCATTGGATAACATTGGGCTTAACTACCTCTGAACCCGGCTGCCCCTGTGCCGGTGAGTGTGTACCAACTGTACCTACCTGACCCTGGGAGAACCCGGAGTCTATGCCCAGAACCTTAACTCTGCAAGTCAAGTACTTACCTAAAAACCTATAACTCACTTTTCTTCCAAAGGCTAACACTGACTGGTTTCACTTGGGAATTCTTCTAAGTGTGGAGTTTTGGAACTTTAAAATATTCACCTAAAATCAGCCGAACAACGAATTCCGATTTACTCACCTGTTACCTGGAGAGACCTCACTGCTGCATCTTTTAGCCCAGCACCAACCCTGAAAAGTAATTTTTACCGTACTTACCAGTAACCAGAATTTTCTTCCATAGGAAACCATTGACTGTTATTCTGGGAAACTTCTTCTAAGTGTCAATTTTTGCAAACTACAAATATTCCTTAAAAATCGTACCAACTACCAAAACGTAATTACTTACCTGTCTTAGATAGATGTCCCAGTGCTGAACCTAGGAGTCAAGTACTGGATTACAAAAGTAACGTGAACATACTTATGGAAGGAAATTCAATTTGTAGGTAAACATTGGTAATTTCAACTGGAAAAGTTTCTGTCAGCTTTTAAAATACAATAATATTCATTAAAAATCACTTCTAAAACCAAAACGCTTTTACTTAACTGTTTACAGGACAAGTCCAAGAACTGAATCTAGGATCCAGTCTTGTGATTAGAAAAAAAGTAATTCATTGCATTTAACTGAAAATTCCCATTGAGCTCAATGTTGCATTGTGTTGCCTATTGCAACAAACTAACAATTGCATTCAAAAAGTCTAATGCCTATTTGAAAAATATTTAACTAAAGTAACTAATTCGGAGAAAGTATATTTTGATACCTTGTTGCTTCTAAAATAAAACTATATCTTTTGATACTAAACAATTGGCCTAGAGTTCAGTTATTGAGTGTGTGAAACCATTTGCTGACTGAGTGTGTACAACAAACGCTTTACACTGTCCTCTGATACTGCCATACTCTCTAAAGTGGTAGCTTGGTTGAGCAGTAAGGTTATATCTAACTTTAGCCTCTGCCAAAACTCTGGGGACTCTATACACACTGTGCCTTTCTTTGGTCCAGTATATATAGAGCGACTTTCTTACAAGCCACCATGTAGCTGGGGAACTCATTTTTACCAGTGTCCAACACATGTACTTAAAAGACTTTCCTGTTAGCATGATATCGAAGAATTGACTCAGACATCACGGGGGCCTATCTGCTCATGTACACACATGTAGTATAGTGCACCCGGTCTTAGGGGTGTAAGGGCGGGTGTAAGGGCTGCTGTAAGGGTGGCTTACCAGTATTCTGCATGCAGTGTCTGCAGGCATGGAACACAGGGATGTGTGCCATGCCATGGTTTCACTTTTATCTGCACCAATACACACAGCCTGTAATGGCAGTTAGCCTGTTGGTGCCAAAGGGTCCCTTAGGGTGGCAAAATACATGCTGCAGCCCTTAGGGACCCTCTTCAACCTCCCTGCCTTAGGTACCGGAGGGATCACTAACTAGGGACTCACAAGGGGTGCTAAAGGTATTGCCAATTGAGGGAACAATTGTACAGTTTAGGGAACGAGAACCTGACACTGGGGACCTGGATAGCAAGAACCCAGTGCACTTGTCAAAATTGCATCAGATACCAGGCAGAAAGTAGTGGTGACCATGTCAAAAAGGGGCACTTTCAAAGTTGTCATCTAGTTGCTTTCAAGTACACCTTTGGTCATTTGCTCAGAAAACTGCTGATTTTTTAAAAATATTAATCCAAAGCTCTTTTCGGGACATGTGAAATCAAATAACCATTTGTTGATAACCCAAAAGGGGAATTTTTACTGCCTGAATCCACAGCACAAGCCTAAGAATGCAAGATTTGCCAAACATTTCAGCTGGAAGTCTGAATGACCAGGAAGGTAGACTGCTTCCGTTGCTTCAAATAAAAGCTAGTGACATGGCCTCATCTGGCAAGGAATCCACTCATTGTGCATCTTATCAAATTCAGAGACTATACAAACATTTTCAGGAAAGATTACCATCTCACAAGGAGTCTTCTGACCGGAAAGCACCTTCTACTGCATGGAAGCATCTAAATTGGACTCAAATAAAGGCTGAGAAGTCAGACAGGTTACCAAAGTCCTATAAGGTGCATCATATGGCAAATGTACCTCAGAAACTCCAACAAGAGATGCTGCTGTATCATTTCTGTCCACTTTCAAATAACCAATGATGATATCCTGTCTGTTGATATGTGGCATAGTTCACAGTCCCCCTGTCAATAACTTAGAAGGCATACCGTAGGAAGCTGGCTCGGTATATAGTATAACAAAAAATGGGTTTACTGTGCACAGAGTCCAGTGGAATCCCAAAGGTAGGCAGAGGTAAAAGTAGATATAGCACCTTACTCTCTACTTGCAGTAGTGTGGGCGAGCAGTAAGGCTTTATCAGAGTGTAGTGTTAAGCATTAGTTGTACACACTATCAGCAAATGATGTCACACACTCAAATACTGAACTCAGACCAATTTGATGTGTATAAAAATATTTAGTTGTATTTATCTCCACGAACCAAGCAAGCCTGGCACATGTAAGTGTATATGGTACTTTTCAAGGCAGATTGAACAATACAAGCAAGCTGAATGAAAAGGACTGTTACAGGTTTGTAAATGCTTTCAATACAGTGGATATTACGGTTAGATTACTTTGCAGAACACTTTCTGGATTACTTTTTTTTTACTCAGTGTGATACACCTAGATATGACACTGGGACATTTCCTAGATAAAAGGTAAGTAACTTTTAATTCTTTGTAGTTTTTCAAACTTCACACAAAACCAACTCCACACTTATACATGGACTGTTTTTCCTTGAAACATTTTCTTTCTATGGAGAGAAATGAGGTGATCTGTTAACAGGTAAGTATTTTGTTGTGGGAGTTGGTATTCTGAGGTTAGAACCAGGATTCCCCCAGGGTCGAGGATACACCCTCAGCAGCACTAGGGCGGCCGAGTCCAGAGGCCCAATGTTCTCCAATGGGGGATAGGAGTCTTCCGGTTGATGGCTGCTCACGAGAAGGCCACAAGATTGTGGGAGCAAAGTTCCTGGCGTTAGGCTCAGGGCAAATGAGGATCCATTTTAGCACCCAAAGTACACCCGCAGCAGCACAGATGCAGCTGGGTGTAGAGTGCTGGTTTGGGGTCAGTTGCCCTGTTGATTTAAATCAGTATTCTCCGGTTTCAACAAAGACTGCAGGCTCGGGGACAGAGATCCTCTGGAGGTGACAACCGGCTGGAGAGGTAAGTTGGGATGCCTGGGGATGCTGGGACATCGTCGGTTGAGGCACCCAAGGCCGTGGGACTTCGGATGAAGGCGTCGGATTTTCCTTACCAGCTCCGGTCAGGAGGGGATCCTCCAGAAGGAGGAGGAGAATGCAGGGTTCACTGGGAGATTCAAGGCAGGTCAGAGATCACCAGATCGCAGGTCAGGATCCCCGGGGAGGCCTCCTCGTGGTGTTGGGCTACTCAAACTCTGCCCTTGGGCGTTGGGTGCAGACTCCCAGATGTGGTCGGAGCCAGAGTCTGTGGTTGAGCAAACCCGGTGCTCACGGGAGAGAGTAGTTTCTGTGGAAGGCAGGGCATGTCCTCTGGGTTCTTGAGGTTGCTGGCTGCAGGACACACCATGATTTCTCTTCTGCAGGTTTGAGGTGGGGACAGGCCAGTAGGGCTGGGACCAAGTCAGTGGGTGTCCTCTTCTTAGCTTTAGCTCGGCTTCTTCAGTTTTTCTTTTCTTCTTAGTTGTTTCTGGACTGAGGGGGCAAGGTTCAATGGGGCCCCTAATTACTAGATTTAGAGGTGTTACAGGTAGGTGAAGGTAGGGACCAATGGGCCCCTTCCTTGTGGTGGGTAGACCCTCTATTATGCCACCATCCAGTGGGAGGGGGGTATATGCCTCACTCTGGTTGGCTGGGTCTCCCCAACTGCAAGATGGCGGGACTGAGAGTTGTGCTTCACCTTGCCCCCTTCACCTGAGGGGTGGGGTTGGCAAAGGTGGGCTAACCTTCCTTGGTTTTCTTTCAAAGGCTTTCTGCTCACAAAGGCAGCAAGCCTTCGAAGCTTCCCCTTTGTGGACCCTGCCCCTCCTGAGGAAGGAGGCTTGGAGTAGGAAAGTGGGTTTCTGTTGCCCTTAGAGGACCTGTATATGTGTGTACGTACACACACCACAACCCACTGCCCTGGCATATGCCAGTCACCCCTGTACCTGGGTGCACTATAGCAGTGGTGAGGGTACAGGTGCATGAGCCCTGTACCCTTACAGTGTCTAAGTGCCATTAAGAGTATATGGTGCTGGGAGCTTGTCATTACGAACTCAACAGAACCATAATGGATACACTGAAAACTGAAAAGATTGGTATCAAACTTCTCAGCACATTAAACCCACACTGATGCCAGTGTGGTATTTAATGAAAAATGCACACAGAGGGCATCTTAGAGATACCCCCTAAAAACTAACCTACCACTAGCGTCCAGGCTGAGTTGCTGTTTTCAGCTGCCACCACCAGAGCTGTGCCTCCTGTTGGTTAAAAGGGAAGTTGCTCTGTTGTGGAGCAGCAGGAGAACCCCCACACTACAGGCGTGGCTTAGAAGCTTGGCCTTTTGTAACTTACACTGCGAACAACATTTCACTCTGATCCCTAGCTCGTCAAGAGCAGTGGACATCTCGGGCCCATATAGGGATTACATTGCCAAGAAGCATTCCGATACACAGTTGCAGGCGGCAAGCAGTATTGTTCCTGAAGGGGTTGGATAGACGCAAGTTTCGGAAGGGGTGCCTGTATGGTCGATAAGCCTTTGTCAAATACCGCCGACTTTGTGCTGTTGTCTATGATGCTTAGAAATTACTGTCTCCTAGCATTGAATATCCTCTTATTGATCGTTTTTGATAGATATCATTGATTTCTGCCAATAATGTGCTGCCCCTTTACATTTGTAAATGTATGCCTCTAACGCTTGATTTGCTATGCATGATTTTTTTTTTTTAAACTACTGCCGATGCTATAATCTGCAATGTACTGCTTACTTCTATATGTAAAACTGGGAAAAATAAAGCTTTTAAAAAAAACAAGCATTTGCAATGCAATTGTTCTCGCATTAGGGCAGTTTGAGCTATTGGTATTGTAAATGACAAATTTTTTATTTATGTGTTGGTTTTGAAAATAGCGAAATTAATAATTTTGTCATTTACAATGCCAATAGTTATAACTTTCGCAAATGTGACACCTATAGCATTTGTAATGCAATATGTGTTGTATTTACGTGACTTACAAGTATTGCTATTACAAATAACAATGGTTTTTCTTTTTTTTTTAATAATTAGGTAAAAGTTATTGAAATTTATAATGGCAATAGCTTAAACTTTTGTAAATAACTTTTGTGAAGATTATGTTCAGTGTATTTTATTGTGACGAAAATCCAAGAACAGAAGTGCTGTGGTGGCGCCGAGTGATCCTGTGGTGGTGCAGAGTGATGCATTCTTGGCCCGGAGTGATGCCGTGGTGGCGCCGAGTGATGCCGTGGTGGCGCCGAGCGATGCCGTGGTGGCGCCAAGCGATGCCGTGGTGGCGCCAAGCGATGCCGTGGTGGCGCCGAGCGATGCCGTGGTGGCGCCGAGCGATGCCGTGGTGGCGCCGAGCGATGCCGTGGTGGCGCCGAGCGATGCCGTGGTGGCGCCGAGCGATGCCGTGGTGGCGCCGAGCGATGCCGTGGTGGCGCCGAGCAATGGTGTGGTGGCGCTGAGTGGTGCTGTATGCTATGCAATGTTTTGTTTTGCTTTCCTAAGTTTTGTTTTGTTATGCTATGATATGTTTTGCTATCCTATGCTTTGATTTGTTTTGTTTTGATATGCTATGCTATGCTATGTTTTGCTATGCTATGCTTTATTATGCTGTGCTATGTTTTGTTGTGTTCTATTATGCTATGCTTTGTTTTGGTATGCTATGTGTTATGCTATGCTATTTTTTGTTGTGTTTGGTAAGCTATGCTTTGCTATTATATGTTTTGTTTTGCTATGCTATGTTTTGCTAGGTTTGGTTATGCTGCGTGGTTGTGTTTTGTTATGCTATGTTTAGTTATGCTATGTTTTGTTATGCTATCCTATGCTTTGTTTTGTTATGCTATGCTATATTTTGTTATGCTATGTTTTGTTCTGCTATGCTTTGTTGTGTTTTGTTATGCTATGTTTTGCTATCCTATGCTTATTTTTGTTATGCTATGCTATGCTGTGTTGTGTTGTGTTTTGGTATGCTATGCTGGTGAGTGTGTGTGAGGGTGAATGAGGGAGGGGTGAGGGGGTGTGAGGGTGACAGGGGTAAGGGTGAGGGTGGGTGAGGGTGTGGGGTTGTGAGGGGGTGTGAGTGTGAGGTTGAGGAGGGGTGTGAGGGTGAGGGGGTGTGAGGGTGAGGGGGTGTGAGGGTGAGGGGGTGTGAGGGTGAGGGGGTGTGAGGGTGAGGGGGTGTGAGGGTGAGGGGGTGTGAGGGTGAGGGGGTGTGAGGGGAGTGTGCGGGTGTGTGGGGGAGTGTGAGGGTGTGTGGGTGAGTGTGGGTGAGAGTGTGAGAGTGAGTGAGGGTGTGAGGGTGTGTGAGGTTGAGTGTGAGGGTGAGTGAGGGTGTGTGAGGGTGTGTGAGGGTGAGGGTCCGAAGTAAATGGTGTCCGGGCAGACATCATAAGACAGAGAGAAACACAAATGTTAAGATAACAGTGCTCAAAGGGGTTGTGGCCTTTAGTATATACGTACATGGCATTCCATGTTAGAAAAAACCTACAAGATACAGAAGCATGGTGAAAATGAGTCCGTGAAAAGGCCTCTGTGTGGACATGGGACACCCATTAAAAGCAATTGCGCACCAAATAATGACTTTTGGAAAACAATGCTTCTCTCCAGAGGGCAACTTAAGTTTGCGGAGGTGCCTAGGTAAAGATAGGCTGGTGGAAGGCCTGTGCGTGTGTTGAGGGCTGTCCCAGGAAGGCCCACACAATATAAATCAGCGGGTATCTGTGCTATAAACGCACTAATGTAAGGGTATTTTAGGGCCACGCCTCTGCACACCTGATCCTCACATTTACTACGTTTTGCTTCTAGGAAACGGATGCTTGAAGTCAAGAAAAGTGAGATCACCTTTTCGAGTTATTCTCCAGTAACCTAGAAATGAGGGTTTCGGTGGGAGGCAAATGAAACCGGTCTGCCGATTTAAATCAGTTTCTGAGAGATGCAGACAACTAGCGAACTAAAGGCCTCCTAGAAAAATAACAGTTAAGAGTGCTGTGTGAGAATTAAAACACATGAGGATAAATATGAGAAAACTTGAGAGTCCGACCTACAGTGCAAGATAAAATGCACCAAAACACATTTTGACAAGTTAGCATGCTGACCATAAAATCACAGGCAGGCAGATCACTGCAAGGAAGCAAAGTAAAATAGAACAAGGACTGGGCGAGAAGGGAGGGGGGAAGCAAGCAGGAAGCGAGGGGGTGACAAATGGTGAGCATTTCACGGCCGCTCATAAATAATGCAAAGGGAAAGGACTGCAGCGGAGAGAGCGTGCTGCTTTAAATACAGTATGTATTATAGATTTGGTGGATGGAGAAGAGACACGCAGGAAATGGAGTTAGGAATGCTGCCATATAAAATAAAAGTAACATGTGCATACTCTAGGGCGGGGCGTAGGGGGGAGGCATGGGGAGATTAGGTGAAGTGGAAACTCTAAAAGTAGTAGTAGTAATACAAAGTGTATGGTCTGGAGCTGCTACTGGAGTGTGCCGACTGACACCGAGACAATGGACAAGTAATGTTGCACGGTATGATTAGGAAAGTTAAAAATGTGTCCAGTTCACAGATTTAATATTTATTTCATGGTAAGCACTTTGGATTCGAATGAACTTTAACAACAGTATTTTTCTGATATACTGCGCTGTCATCATCGGGCCGATCGTTTGCAGTGATGTTATCATTATGCTTTTTCGTAGTATTAAAATCTGAAACAAACCCTACCTCTTTTTGGTCACAGAGTGTTTGCAATCCCATGTAACGACAATGCAGACCATCATTCCCTTGGTGCACTATGGTGATTTTCTATTGAAACAGATTTTTTTTGTTTAAGCAATTTGTGTAAACGCTTAAAAAAAGACCTCACTAATGAAAGAAATCTCTGCGCTGCCACGCGTATGCCAGGCAGCTCCTCATGTCTCAGAGTATTCTGTGATGAGTAAAGTCAGGCTGGACAGCTCAGAATAAAACGGGAACTTCAGAGGTGGCGGTGCTCGCAGCAGAGGCTCCAAATGTTGCAGACTCAGGGGTGGCACAAATATCCTCGCTGCTTGGTACAAACTGAGAGGTAGAGCTAAAAGCAGGACATGCACCGTAAAGGTTCCACACCCAAAAGAGATGCCCGCTGCAGAAACTCTTAAAATGTGGTCGGACATATGCACAGTCAGGTGTGGGAAGTGTTGTTGGGGAAGCCGGGGAGAATAAGTGTAGTGGAAACAGCAGCGTGCGCTTCGGCGACGAGAGGGCAGAAAGGAAAACAAACATGCTGAAAAGCAGCGCTCTTAAAATGCGGTCGGGGAAACGCATAGCTATCATGCCTGGAACAGCATGTACGAAAACGTTAAGGACTTGAGCATCACTAGCTTATTTATGTGCATTTTAAAACGTGTTTTGTAAATATTCTAACTTGTAGTTTCAGAGTTCTACTGTTGATTGAAAACAACTTATTAGATTTCCATGTCGGGGTTAGCTCAATAGAAGTGAGTGTGAAGGTTAAAGAAACTTTTTTTTAAAACAAATCCAACAAATACTATTCATTATATACAATTTTAGAATTTCTTGATGAATGTTTCACACTGTTCACGTGAACAGACGACGCTTGTAGATAGAAGTGTTCCTTTCTCCGTGTTATGGTAACACCCATGTATCTTCAAAGACCGACGTTTTCGTCGTGACGGTGGAAGTTGAACAAACACCACTAGAAATGGCAAAAAAACATGCTGTGTGAGAGGTGGGAGGGGTGTTCTCTGTAGGCAAGCATACTGGCGTCCGATTAAGAAAATAAATAAACAAGCATACTGGCGCCCGATTAAGAAAATAAATAAATGGCTACACGGATTGCCGCTCGATGTTGTTTGGGAGGTGGGAGGGGTGTTCTCTGTACGCAAGCATACTAGCACAGTAGTAAGAAAGTTTAAAAAAATGTGAGACATGGCCTGGCGGCCGTGAAAAGTGTGAAGCAGGGGGCGGGGGAGGAGAAATGGGAGACACGGCCTGGCGGCCGTGAAGTGTGAACAAGCAACAAATGGCTTTCATGTGGTGATGAGAGGCAGGCGGATAGAAGCGCGTTCACGAGACCACATGCACTTCTGGAAATCCGCATTTTTGAGAGCTTCGTTTAGCTCTTAGTTTAGCCCCTATAGTCTCGTCCTATTCATTCCTTGCGGAATGGAATAGGACGAGACCTAAAAAAAGTTAATGCAGGGGTCACAGAGAAGTGGAATTTACTGATAAAGCCTAGTCCTAGCTCAAGAAGCTGCTTTTGCCAAGGTATAGTGCATTAAACAAGCAATAAGTTAAGATGAGAGAGCACAGGTGATTTTCTTTTAACTGTTAACAGTTGTATTCTATAACAGCTGAAGGCCCCCTCAGGATTGTCTTGGGGAGTTGCTGGTTAACGCTACTGTAATAATCTAGCACTGCTTTGACACCAACACAGTTTTGTTTCTGAAACAAATGGTTGGTTAAGTCACATTCAAAGGCTTCCAATTAACACAGTAAATAAACTAATCAGTCTTGCAGCCGTTCAATTTTAATAAACTGAGACGCATCACTTGTCAAGTTTACGTGGTAATCGGACAACTTTGGGCACAAGGGACAGATTCTGTTTTAATACTACTGTATCTTTGCGGAACACACTGTGTGGTGGCAGGGGGACGCAGAGTCTCAAGCTGCACGAAACAGCGATTCCAGTAAGAAGTAGGCTTTCCATGAGATATGTTGAAAGACAGATTTAATTATTGGGCTGATCAAATCTATAAGGGCAATATTAGGTGCCCATGAGAGGCTATATGCACACCAGGAAAAAGTTACTACAGCAATAGAACAGTAAAGAATACTATTCTGGTGGGGGGTTGTTACATATCATACAGCTTAAATTAGGGGAAATTGCAGAGTGGAAGTCACACAATAGCTTCTTCGTGCCACATTTTGGAAAACTGCATGGACCGTTGTTTATAGTTCGTACAACCAAGATGGGAAGCCTGAGCATTTCCAGCTATTACACTTGGATCTATATGGGCATTGCCCTCACTCTTGGACAATACTGCTCAGAACACTGTTTAGAACTGATTAATGTTTTTTTGGTAGAAAGATTCTGCTGAAGGAAGATAAGCAATCTATTGTAGGGTTTCGCTCTAGGGGTCAAGCACCAGATCAGTTCGTTTTGATCTGTGACTTGTAGACAGCCTAACTGCCTCTCCGCTAAGTGCATACTAAATAAGTAGTGCATTCGTTTAGAGCAGAGGTATTCAAATCGGGGGTGGGGGGGGGGGGGAGGGCATTAAGTGTTCTTGGGGGTGGGGAAGGCAGTGTCAAGAGAAGCATCAAGCTTTGTTTTTAGTGTTAAAAACATGAGCTGCAGTAAGATACCCTGTAATGGGCCATCACTAATGACTTTTGTAATTTATATCCTGACGAGAGGTATTTGTAAAAAGGGGTAACAGAGCTCAACTGCAATGTTAGATATGTTTGGACATATTTAAACATTGCCAATTAAGCAGATTTATTTATTTATTACCACAGGTTTAGAGTCACATCTGTTTATTCTGCCAAGGACATACCAGTATAAACCCCTTCTACACCATAACGTATCATTAAGCAAAGGGGAAAAAATGTGAACTGCCAACTAAATTTCTATTTAAAAAAAAAAAACCCACACACAACATGAATGTCCAATTACTTACAATTTGGAATCCGCAAATGATCGAACTAAACACTGGTCCTTCTTCACGGTTTGGCTGTCATCGCTGCAGCTGGGAGATACGACCTAATAAGTCGAGGGGGAAAAAAACATACATATTTTATTTTAAAATATTTTAGGTTAAATTAGGATGTCAAATGGATGACTAATTTTAGAAGACAATAATAACTTATGTGCTTTAGGAACAGCGAAAGAAGCCTTTCTGTGGCACTCTTTCTGTACTGCGTTAGAAGGACAACTTACTGAGACCTTGTACACCCCTCAAGATGGGGTAAATGAAAGAACAGTAGTGTCCGGCTACGTGGGGTTGTGGGATGGAAGGTGTCCTCCAATACTAAACTAATAATTCCCATTCCCCAAGATATTGGTTGCACATCAATTATTATAGACAAAAACTGGTGGATGGACGTCACCACCACTAGAGCAGGACAGATATAGATCCAATATGCTTTAGGTACTAGACAAACAGATTTAAAGATTAAGCTGTAGTAATGACAATCAAATGTTCCCTGGGTGTAGTGGGACTCTCTCGAAGACAATGGAACACTTTGGCTACGAGGGTCACCAGTGGCTTTGCTCATATTACATGAACTAAGCTCCGCTTGCTCAAATAACTTTCTTCTACAGCACTGGATCTTTCATAGATTTGCATAATTGAATGAAGAGAAATAAGCAATTAACCAATATGTTCAAATGAATCCGTTAGGAGGGTAACCATCCTGAAACAGGCTATGAAGCACTACTAGACACACGTCAATTACATTATTCAAATTATCCTAGGTTAGGTGTTATGGATATAATATTTGGCAGCTCAGCAGAAGTCCCACAGATATACACCAAAATACCAATCTACTACAATGGGGTGACTGTGCTCCTAAATAAACAGCAGTGAGTTCCTTCAAGACAATGCAAATCTATTAAAGATCCAATGCTGAGGAATGACGAAGGATGATAAAATGGAAACCACAATGAAGGAAAAAGTATAGTTAAAAAATCTTATGCAGCAAAGATGGAAAGTTGTCAAAGATGGGAGGAAGGCGGAGTGAGAAGATAGTAGAAAGCAAGCACAGAGAATAAAAGGAAAAGGGCTTCTAATCCTAGTATTCAACAGAGGTATTCCCTCGATTTAGAAGCAGTAGTAGATCTCCATGCATATGTACGGACATTTTTTTACAGCACATGAATACCAAGAGACTCACTTGTTGAAGAACCAATCAAATACGGTATGAATCTATATAAATATGCTGCTTAGTTTGGCCCTGGGGCAGCTATTATGGAGTTAGCTACTTTAGTGCTGCTCAAGGAGAGGTTGGGCAAAAGATGTAAGGGTGGAAGGACAGGGCTGGGAGCAGAGGAGAGAGAGAGGACACAGTTTGGGAGAGTCTAGATCAATGAAAGCTTTAACAATGGGAAGTAGGGCTTGTCGTAGATTGGGAAGAGAAATAGATCATTTTTGGGATGATGCTTATGATCAATACTGGGAATTTAAGACACAGGATGGGGAGCAATGCAGAAAACTATGATAAGATGGTAAAGACTCCAATGACAGAGCATCAAAATATTAGAGGACCAAATCAAAAAGAGTGGCGGCAATCATTAAAGAGGTCCCTTCTAAACTGGTCTCCATTAAGATGGAGTTCTTGTTATGGCCTTCCAGAGACCATTAATCCACTCTAAATATACAGCAGACTCAAGGCTACTAGAGAAATGGGCAGTTTGGGGAATAACCAAATCTTGATTTAGTGTCAGAGAAACGGTCTTCTTAAGGCACATAGGGCATGGACAGCTAGCTACACAGTGATGAAATTGGGGCATTCCCTGGGATACGCAAAGAATGGGGGAGAAGCGATACTGAAAGTGAGTTTTCCTCTGTTTATTTTTATATTTGTAAACACACATACAGACATGCTTTTTAATATCCTATACATTTTTTATTTTAGGGACAGTCATTTAAAAAGGGTAACAAGAGCTTTAGGGATGGTAGTAAGGGCTTTTTAGGGCTCAGGTGCGACAGTTTATAGGAGTAGTAAGGGTTTTTAAGGGTACATTGATGGGTAGTGTATAGGGTTAGAAAGGAGTTTTTAGGGTTCAGGGGTGGGTATAGGGAGTTAGAAAATAAAAAATATGAATATATTTAAAACCAGTGTGTGGGGGGGGGGGAGGGGGGTTACCTCAACATATACATATGAGTAAGAAAATGCGGCATACAGTATTTACCCCATCATAAAAAAAGTTATTTATATATTTTTTGACTGTGTACAAGACACAGCAGGGTTGAAACGTGCAGGTGATGGAAAGTGGGACATTTTGTACGTTTGCAAATAAAGCATTGAAATAGATTCCCTTGGTGTGCGGTGAATATTTGGTTGGAGAATTTGGTGATTGATAATTATCACAGAGGGCAGTCCACCCTCGACACCGGCACCCTCTGTGCGACAGAGCACGCTACCACGGACAAATTGGTGGTGTGTGTATATATATATATATATAATACATACATACACACACGCATACATATACAGACCGACACACATATATATATGTTGGAGTTCGGCAAAGGAAACTGGTGATGCCCCCCGGAAACAGCCCATGGAAAAACAAGTGAGGTGACTAGCGTGGCGGAGCAGAGCAGTGATACTGCCTGATGTTTACAGCACCGCTCGGCTGAGCAGGTACGAGACCGAGGCGGCAACCGGGAGCTCTGCAAACGCGATAAGAACGCTGCGAAACAAGGACTGTGGCTGTACGGGTCTAGGAGGTGTGTGCACAATATATAAATCGGTGAAAATAATTGGGCTTTCGTTTGGACTAGCAGTCGAAACTAGGATAACAAAGCTCATTGAATACCGAGGATATTGTGTAAAAACAGCGTATTTTCATTTGTTTCTGAAACAATGTCAGATGACGTGCGTAGAGCCCGTGAGCTTGCCGCTGAAGAGATGTTCTGATGCCTTGGAGAACGAAACAACTGCCAATAAAGAAGCCAATACTGAGATTGGAGCAGATTCTGCTAGTCTAAAGGATTCCTTCCAGTTGTTCGAAAAATATAAAAAAACAAGAACAGTCTAAGTGGTGGGAGGCGCGCTCACTAAAAAGGTACCTTGATGTAGGGAGAATCCCTAGGGGGCTGCGCCTCATGTTAGCCCCCAGTTATGAGGCGCCAAATCCCCTAATGATGGCGGAATGGGGTGAATGCAACCTCGAATCCTCATGACGTTTAGTGCAAATTTTGGTAAAGAATGCCAAGATTGATGGGGCAGATCTTCAATTAAAAATAAATGCCCTAGAAGCTAGCATAAGACAGCTAGCAGGCGGAGGGGATTCACGCCAAGACACTAAGATGAGGGAAGACATGACAAGCAGATTGGCGAAAGTAGAAAAAAAATGCGCAAAATGTATACGTTTAAAAGAGATCGAGATGATTATGCCAATGGACAGATTTTTACGTTCGCACGCCGCTATGACACCCTGAGGGCGGCGACAGCAAACAAACGAAGCGAAGGGACAGAAAACCATCCAGTGGAACTTTCCTCAATATCTAGTTCAGCACCAGAGTGAATCGGATAATGAAGGTGCCAGAAAAACAGCAGGAATTAGGTTAACATTGGGGGAAGATTTGGACATTTTAAAACCAAGCAAGAGGGACACATTGAGACCACGGTTCCAAGGGTCAGTGGCAAAACAAAATGCCACAGGAGAAGCGGGAGACGCCAGGCCCGCAAGCAGTGGACAACCAAAGAAGCGGGCCGAGGGCGTTCCCGGAGAAACTAGCAACTATAAATGAAAAGGAGTCCAGCTCTGACAGTGTTGGAAACTCAGGAGTCAAAATCTAGAATTAACTTGGGTACCATAGATCTGTCAAAAGCGGGAAAACAATTATGTCTGGGCTTAGGTTTTTGTCCGGAGTCAAAATGTAATTACACCAGAACAAGGGCTGACATTTACCAATTTATCCGGAAATTAAAAAAATTACATCTACAAAAACCAGTTACAGAACATACAACGGACTCAGTAACAGGAAATGGAACCTCGAGACTACTGGTCTCTGATTAGAATCTATACTAAGATCTGTGTCAACTAGAGACTGGAGATGAGACAATCTCACAAGAAGCACCAATAATGAAGGGGCAGAAGAAACCAGTTACCCCATTCAAATTAAAGTCCAAGTTCGTCCCTTTAGCAGCTCATGATGGTTTGGACACCTTCAGCGACCATGTAGTGGCACAAATTAAAAAATTGACACACGCAAGCAACAGAACGAGGAAAAAATATTCGAATCAATAAAGAAAACATAATCAATTGATGGTTAAATTGCAGAAGGAAGGCTTAATAATTCGAAACTCAGATAAGGGCGGAAACGTAGTCCTATGGCCATTATCGGACTATCTAAGGGAAGCATACGGCCAATTAAACAATATCCCATGCTACAAAAGGAGTACTCCATTGAAATACAAAGCAATACATAACAATGTTTAAAAGTCTGTTATCATGGAAAGGTTTGGGTCTCCTGAGTGGGGATTAATATATATATATAATTTTTTTTGATGAATTTATACCATCCATTGGCACCTTATATTTATTTTATACCCAAGGCCCACAAGAGTCCAACTACCCCACCGGGTAGACCCATTATTGCAGCATGTGAAAGGCCGCTGGAAAACCTGTCCAAATACATCGACTATTTTTTACAGACACATATGAAGAATTTGGAGTCCTATGTCCAAGATACTAGTGATTTTCTTGGTAAAATCAAGGACATAACATGGGGCTCCTATTTATTGTTGGTAACAATGGACTTGAGCTCTCTTTATACATGTATAAGACAGAGATGGGCTACGGGCAGCCGAATATTTTCTTAGCACTAGACCAATGGATTATGCTCAGCATACGAAAAGGTTATTAGATATGCTGTCTTTCTGCTTAGAAAATAATCACTTTCTTTTTAATGGCCAGTTTTATCAGCAGGTACAGGGTGTAGCCATGGGGCCAGTTTCTCCCCCAGTTATGCCTGTTTGTTTATGGGTTGGTGGGAGGAATTGGTCCTCCGGCGTAAGTTTGAACACATTTGCACCCACAACATAGTCTCCTGGATGCGATTTGTTGATGACCTTTTTATTGTATGGCGTGATACTGAGAAGAGAGTGTTGAAATTTATAGATGAAATCAATGTGAATGATCTTAACTTGAATTTTACATTTAACAACAGTAAGCACTCGGTGACATTTTTAGATGTACAGGTTTTTGTACAAAATAACATCTTAACAACTACCCTTTTTAGAAAACCAACGGCGGGCAATACACTACTCCATGCAACAAGCGCTCATCCCCCACATTTGATAAAAAGTATACCGTATGGGGAGATGCTTCGCATCAGACATATATGTAGTGATCCTATTGATTCGAAGGAAAAGCAAATGGAGAGCTTCGCCAGATTTTTAGACAGAGGTTACAGCTATAGAGTAGTAGAGGCTGCCATGAAGAAATCACAATTGGAGCCGAGAGGGGAACTCCTTGAATATAAAGCTAAGATCACACAGGGAGTTGAAAGAGACAAGGCTGATTCTGTCCGATTGATTTTGACATACTCTAAACAAGAAAAGGAATGGAGGGGCATTATCAGGCATAATTGGCACTTCATCCAGGATGATCCTGTGATTGGTGACATAATGCCCTCAAATCCTGCTATAGCCTTTCGAAGATCAAAGAGTATGGGCAATATGTTGGCTAGAAACAGTCAGGAAAGTTTTAAGAAAGACAACTGGCTGTCTTCCAGAAGGGTTTTTTATAGATGTTTAACCTGTAAGGCTTCTCAGTTTGGAATAAATATTAAAACCTATAGAACAGCGTTTTCCAGGACCACAAGAGAAATCAAGCAACACTTAAGATGTAAAACAGAATATTGTGTTTATGTCCTGGAATGCGAATGTCACTTAAAGTACATATAGAAAAGGGGGTGGTGATGAACAGTGTCTGAATTGAGCCGACCACTCTTACCCAGTCCAAAGATCAGGGCTTGATCCATCACTGTTATTTATCTCACTGCACCATCCCAGCTCAGAACCTGGCTATATGCAAATCAGTCTGTCCCTGGGGTGGTCTGCTTAATTCAGACACACTGTTCATCACCACCCCCTTTTCTGAATCATTTTTGTCCACCATAAGCGTGGAAGGGTATACTCCGATGCGAGTCCCTAGCTCATTGCACCATCAGGATTCAAGCAAGCCGGGCCGAAGACGGCTGAAATGCCAGAAACCGGTCCCCGGTAGCTTGTTTCCTTCCCAGTATAAGAATTGGCTTGGTAGTTTGGTCTGCCCTGTTCCCATGATGCACTGGGCCAGGGTCAGACTAATTTGCATATAGCCATGTTCTGAGCTGGGATGGTGCAGTGAGCTAAAAAACGGTGATGGGTCAAGCCCTGATCTTTGGACTGGGTAAGAGTGGTCTGCTTAATTCAGACACTCTGTTCATCACCACCCCCTTTTCTGAATCATTTTTGTCCACCATAAGCGTGGAAGGGTATACTCAGATGTGAGTCCCTAGCTCATTGCACCATCAGGATTCAAGCAAGCCGGGCCGAAGACGGCTGAAATGCCAGAAACCGGTCCCCGGTAGCTTGTTTCCTTCCCAGTATAAGAATTGGCTTGGTAGTTTGGTCTGCCCTGTTCCCATGATGCACTGGGCCAGGGTCAGACTAATTTGCATATAGCAAAGTTCTGAGCTGGGATGGTGCAGTGAGCTAAAAAAAACGGTGATGGGTCAAGCCCTGATCTTTGGACTGGGTAAGAGTGGTCTGCTTAATTCAGACACTCTGTTCATCACCACCCTCTTTTCTGAATCACTTAAAGTACATAGGCAGTACCAAGCTGCAAGTGCATCTTACATCATTTAAGGGATATCACAAACAAGGACCAGAATAACCCTGTTGCCTTAGACGAACAGAGACCAATTACATCTTGGAGTTCGATTCTAAGTGGCCAGGGGGGTTAAATGCAACAGAGGATCTACATACATTGATTGATTTTAAGCCCTAGTATTGCTTCAAACCATTTTTTTAATGATCCTGTTAGTGTAGAATGTTCTGTACGGATTAGCTGAATCTCTGAAAATGATTGAAATACTATTCCTACCTGGTATGTAGATGATCCGAACACGAAACTATTATATTTGGATGCCTCGTATGAGATGTTTTTTATGATTGGTTTTAAGACATTTTGGGTAGTTTTTATCTATGTGCCTTTTTTATCAATTGTGTTAGATATGTCGCGGGGTGTTATTTATTGTGGTTTTAACAGAGGTTCAGTAAATTAGCACACTCAGTACATAACAATATATTTTATCATCAGTATATACATTTAAACTTATGAATTTCCTTTTTTCTGAACTCTTAAATAATGTTGTATGCACTTTATTGGCGAAAGTCACTTTACTCGTTAGCACTGAGGCACAGGTTACTTTTTTAACTATAGTACTGTAGCACCATGGCACTTTCTTCTTTTAGAGATTTATGAAGTGAATGATTCTCGATCAGTATGGTTGTTTTATATAGACTCTAATTGATTTAGGAAGGATATGAAAATATGTTTGTGTAGGTAATGCTTGGGAACTATCCTGCAATAATTTGGTGTGATCCCGTCAAAAATTACTGAAGGATAGTTGTTGGAAAAGAAAAAAGAAAACTACTAAGTGATTGTAGAGAACTGTTCTTTCTATGTTTTTCATTTTATGTATACATTTGTTCAATTTTATTTCACGTTTAGGTGAGCACTTGAAAGAGTCTATACATTGCATCGTATCAGATTGACAACAATGATAAACAGAGTTTATGGCATTAATGCAGAAAAAAGTTTTTCCGCTATTGAATTTATATCTTGGAAATGTTTTATCTAAATTGTTAATAATGTAAGCATTTATGCTATTATACAATGAGGACAATTCTTATTGTAAAACAAATTTGGTTATGTATTTAAACATGAAAGTATTTATCATGTCAATTGAAATTTCGATGCACTTGCACTTTAAAAATGGGGCTGGTCAGAACGCATGGTCAGGTGATCAAGGCCGCTTGGACGGCCGAAACGCGTCTTGACTGGTTAATAAAATAAAATAATGCTGGCACAACAAGTTGGTGTACGCCCGTGATTCTGCACCTAAGCGGCGTTTTTTGCGAGCTTTTGCAGAATATATAATATATATATAGTCCTGGCATAGGTAATGGAAAAGCTTTGGAACACTACTGTCAACTTAAAGTAGGAGGACATGTAAGAAACAAATAGGACCTAGTGGTATGGCACATTAACAAAGGGCAGAGGTGGTGGCATCAAGGATATCAGCATCTTGTGCAGGTAGGATGCAAGGAGCAGTCAGACTAACTACCAGAATCTTGCATATGTTGACTGGGCCGGGAAATCGAATATTGATCCCAGTGGCACCTTGCCGCATGATAAGCAGTCTTTTCAAAGAAGCTTCTGAGACTGAACTAGTGCGATTGTTTTCAGGAAGGAGGCAATCGAACTGAGAACAGGTAAATTCTATTGTGGGTGTGATGTCTGCTACGAAATTAAGAAGCACGGATATACATAAGTGGTCATGGTTCACAGAAGCTACACTGACGATTGTAAAGTGTCAAGGGAAGAAAATAGTTTTCTTGCATCTTCTCAAAGGCAGAAAATTTGAGAAGGATTTCAGTGCATGCTAGTTTATAGTGGACAGGTGGGCAGACGTAGCAAAAGTCTGAAGTACTGAACACGTGGCTAGGAAGTTGGAGGTGAGTGTTGAGAGGGTGCCTAACTAACAAGCTCAGACTGGCAAAAATAATCTAAATAGACAAATGGAGTAATCAACCCTGCAGACCTTAATCATCATACAACCATCCACAATATCCCCAAAATTATATACGTATAAATGAAAACTTCACAATCTATTTCAAGAGCATCACATGCCACAAACAAAGGGCATTGTTATATTGTTCGGGAATTAGGGTATGGTGAAATAAAAGTTGCCCCTGTGATTTGGAAATGGTTTGCCTGAGGCTTTGCAACCGGTTACCATGGATTCTTCAAGTGAACTCAATAACTTAAATTCACTGGAGATACTCCACGTTCTTCAGAGCTACTCCTCAAGACCGCTTAGCTCTGGTGACCAGGGGCATTTCAAGGGATTTGTAATCTAATATAGGGCGGTAGGGCAATTAAATCAGGAGCACATATTTTTTATCTCGGTCCTTGTGAAGAGACTACATAACCTATATGTTAGAAGGTACAGACTCTGGGTTCCATGGCAAACATTCTTGGGCGGGACAACTGTGTAATACATGTTTCACAACAAGAGTGAATTGTGTTGTCCACAGGCATCGATAACCTGTTCATCTCAGAGTTCAATCCTCGTTTGTTCAAAGTATTTTCTCCCTCTTGAAATAAAAACTGTCACAGTCACAACATTCTGTGTAATGAATAAACACCATGACCATATCAAACTAGTTGGACCTTGATTTCCCTGCCCTCAAGTCAGAATCTGGGTCCAGAAAGTTGTCTTTTGAGTCCGAGATTCACACGGTATGGCAGGCATGATTTCTCCAATAGCAATGTTCTTGACGAGAGTGTGATGAAAGCAACGTTTTATAGTAGTCAGCAAAGAATAGATCCCCAAAAGGCCATATTCTCCTTTATAAAATTGCAACAGACACTTATGGAAGCTTGCAAGTGAATTGCAACCACTCCAGACATGAGTCACGTCGCCTCACAGAAAAAAAAATGCTGGTCGCCTGTGTGACCTCCACCAAGGCAAACCCCTTTTGAAAGCCATTTCTAAGGAAAAGAAAAGGCAGGATCAAAACTCTCAGGATGAGATGCGGTCAAGTAACAGGTTTCCCCTTTCAGCAGGGGCCACGGTCATAACAGAGAAAAGTAGCCACTTTTTTTTTGTTTGAGAGCTTTTCAGGAACATTCAATTTTGTCAGTTGTCAAACAGGAGTGAAGATGACCCCAGGAAGACTATTGTCTTAGGATGGTCGGACGTTTGCAGGCCACTACATACCTTTATTGGACTAAAGGGAAGAGTGAAGGAACAAAATTACTGGTGCTCAGTGAAAAGACCAGCGAAGCATACACCAGTGAGAGAGTTCAACTGAAAAAGTAGAATACAAACTACAGCAGTATTTTTTTCCAAGTAATACTTTTTATATATAAAATAAAAATATTAGCACCCATGATTTTTGTCACCACCCAGCTGTATGTTGTAGAAATTACGTTTTTAACTTCTTTTATGGCAGTTAATAAAAGATTTGACTGCATATGTATATGCAGCTCTACATATTGGTAGAGCTTGCTGCAGACTTAAATGGCAAAATGGGATTCAGCCCCTACTCCCCACGCAAATATATAAATTGGCCCAAACCATGTTTTAAGTCTAAACATTATGCAGGCATAACCACAGGTGATTAAATTTCAGACTTTGGAGTGACTAGGGCTAGCCATGCTGTCCAAACTTTGCCCATCACATCGCAAATACCCATTCTTACCAGAGAAGAGATCCTCTCCCTAAACTGTAAGACTGAATACTGCCACAAATCCATTAACGTTGAAAACTGGTTAGGGCCAATATGCTGCTGTACGTGTAGAACCCATCTTACCCCTGAGCAGTGGCAACCTAACAGGGGACATGACATCCTCCTTCGAGGAGGATTGATCAATGCCAGATCGATGTGCAAAAACGGGGCGCACATTCACGACTTAATTACGGAGACTGACCTGGACATGCTCTTCCTGACAGAAACATGGCTTAAAGCCTGGTGCAACCCGATAATAGCCCTAACAGTTCCTCAAGGCTACCTTATTCAGAGGGTCGATAGACAGGAACAGAGAGGGGGTGGCTTGGCCATCATTCACCGGGACTCTATTAAATGCACCATGTTCGAACATAAAGGGGGCAGAAAGCATGGGTTTCTGCATCCAGATAAATGAGGAAAATACCTTTGCAGGTGCTCTAATTTATCGCCCACCAGGACCACAGAATGATTTTCTGGAAAGCTTTGAGGAAGCACTCAGCAATCTAACTCTCAAATTCGCCAATTTTACAGTACTAGGCGACTTAAACTTCCACCTTGATAAAACTAATGACCCTAACGCAGAGTTTTTCAATCTGTGGGGCGCGCCCCCCTAGGGGGGCCCAACACCATCTCTGGGGGGGGGGGGGGGGGGGGGGGGGCGCGAACTCCACTGTAAGAGCTAAACTTTAATCTTGCTCTTTTAAAAAAGTGCAAACCTAAACTTTCCCTCTTTTCTGTCTATTGCCAGTATCATCTTTCATCATCACACACGTGCGTGCACACAACTCCCGGGCGTTGTCTTACATGCCATCGCTTGTCTTAGTTAGTGCCCAGCTGCAGGTACCTCAGTGGGTTCATGTAGCTGCTGCAGAAATTTGAGTGCGATCCCTGCAGACAATAGGTTTAACTTCCGGGTAAATTAATTAAGCGGTAGCTCCTTTGATCAAAACTTGTACTGCTGAAATTGGTTAACAACTGCTGTTTGAAGTGCCACAAGATCGTAAATCTGTCGAAGCTAGTGCTATATGACCAAACTCCCTGAATCCCCTTTGAGCGCTATACATCTTAATCAAGTGCGACCAGCAGCATGGAGATTAAAGTCACATGGGCTCTTAGCTCCTCCCCTAGCTTCCTACAAATTAAATTTCCCTCCATGAGTGTCTTGTGCAATAACTAATAAGCCTACACGCACAGGTGTGTGGTATGTGTGTATATACATGTAGTGAATAATGCACTGGAAACCCTGCCATATCCTGTCCCTTTTCCACTCCAGGGGTTCTGTAATCATAACCTTGATTGACCGGGCCCTTTCTGTTGACTGGAGACACCTAAAAGTCTTCCATTTCATATTGTATTTATTGCTTGTCTCGTCAAATATTAAACTCTATTGTTTTTGTTATTTTTCAATTGTATTGTGCACAACCTGCCATCAGTAGCTCATTGTGGGTCTTTCCGGTTGCCCTGTGGTAACTTTTCAGACCTTTCTGTTACAGACTAGATTCTGATTAGACTTGTGGTGTAATTTTCAGGTCTGGCCTAGACACTGTCATTAGAGTCACTCAATCTGCTACTAATGGATTCGCTGACATACGTCCATTTATTTATTTATTTGTAAAAGGCTGACCATCTACGGGTGGTGCGCAAAATCGCTCAATTATGAAATAAAAAAAATCACAATTTCCTTAAACCTGTGACATTGAAAATACATTTCATACAGGAAACTTCTTGGGGTATCGCAAATAAAAAATGGTCACGAGGTCAGACCTTGCGTTCAAAAGTCACTGAGTTACCAGCAAGGGGACTGGTTCCAAGAGAAAATGTCTCCCCAGTCCCCAGGCAGGTTCTCTGCGTGAACATTATCTGCTCATAGCCTATCCCAGGCAAAGCGTGTGGAATTTATCACCTTGCATCTACTTCACAACACCAAAGGGGACTCGCAGGATTGGTCGTGCTTACTCTGTTGTTTGTAAATCTCTATAACATGAGCCACCAAACTGGCCAGGGATGTATTTAAAACAACTACTGTCATAAAATTAAACGAGCATTTGCAATGCAATAGGTCTTGCATTTGTGAGAGTTAGTTATTGGTGCTGTAAATGATAATTTATGTCACACATGTTTTGGTTTGGAGTGGAGTGGCTGTATGTGGTGTGAAGTAGAAATATGTGGGTTGGATTGTAACCGTTAGTTGTGGAATTGTGAGGTGTGGATTGGATTGGTGTAGTGGAATTATTTGGCATTGTGTGCAGTGGAATTGTGTGTATAGTAATTATATGATATTGAGTACTGGCATAATTTGGAGTGGAATTGTGTGTTATGGAGTGTAATTAAGTGGAATGGTATGTTGTGGAGTGGTATGTTGTGGAGTGGTATGTTGTGGCGTGGTATGTTGTGGAATTTAATTATGTGGTATGCTGATGCATTTTGTGGCAAGATGTGAAATTCTGTGGTGTGGATGTATGAGATATGTTGTGTAATTGTGTTGTTGACTTATGTGGTTTGTTGTGTGTGTGTGTGTGTGTGTACGTGGCTCTGTGTGGGTGGCTCTGTATGTGTGTGTGGGTGGCTTTGTGTGTGTGGCTCTGTGTGGGTGTAAATGCAATCGGTCATGCATTTGGGAGTGATTAAGCTATTGGCAAATGCCATTTATTTAACGATTAAGCTATTGGCAATGTAAATGACTGCCATTTATTTATGATTAAAAAAAAAAAGTTATGAGCAATGCCAATAGCTCTACCTTTAATAATGCTGAGACCATTGCATTGTAAATGCTGGTTTAAATAAATGAGCTAACCTTTCCTTCCTTGCTTGCTATGGAAAGAAAGCTATTTACCTGAATTGAGGGTAATTGCTTTGGAGGTGAATGGGCTGCTCCAGATAACACTGTCCCATTATGACTCAACTGCATACGTAAATCCCTAGTAAAAATAATTTGCGCACAATTTATCTTGGAAAAATTTGATTTGGACTGGTTAATAAGCCTCAGTCATTTAACCACACCCACTCACTCCGTTTAACATTATTTGCCGGGTATGGCGTGGATATGCGGATGCGGATGGCAGTCGATTATGTAGTGTACCAGATTCCAAAAATTTCTGTCAAGTGGTGGGGGGGCCCCGACATCTAAAAAAATTCAGCTGGGGGGGCTCAACCTAAAAAAGTTTGAAGACCTCTGCCCTAACGCAATATGGCTCAGAGATTTAACTAATGTCCTGGGACTCACAATACTGACCAAAGAACCCACACATAAAGTAGGGCATATTTTAGATTGTATCTGCACTAATACCAAAACCTTAACAGTTGAACCCCCCCGAATTCAAACCTGGACTGACCATTGCTTGGTCCCTTTCAAACTGACTATAAATAAGAAAGGGTCCAAAACGCCAATATGAAAATCGATGTCCAGATAAAGAAATACTGGAAAAAGATAAAGGACACTCCCAATCTGTATATTATTGCTGAGGATACTAAACCCCATCTGACTGGAAATACTGAAACAGATTAAAACAGTTTCTGTAAATGGGTCACAGAATTCTGTGGACCAGCGGACTCGAATAAAGTGAGCAAAAAGCGGAACAAAAAGTCTGCTCCTTGGTTCTCCCTCCCTCTAAAAGAAAAACCAAAAGAGGTCAGAACCTTGGAAAAGAAATGGTACTTATGAAAAAGAAGCACTCATTGCCTATAAAATCTCTAGGAGGCAATACCATACAATGATTAAAACTGCTAAAAAAAGACCACTTTTTGGAAGCCATTAACTCCTCTAACAACAAACAGAAAGATATCTTTAAAATAGTTGATGACTTTATGAATCCCAAATTTCTTAGACAAGAGATCCCTCCCTCGCTTTCATTATGCAACTCTATAGCCAATTACTTTGAACAGAAAATATTCGACCTTACCAAAGATTTCCCAGACCCTCCAGAGTCCCTCCTTGCTGAAACCATAAGTCCAAAGAATGATAAAATTCAGTTAATTAGTTAGTCTTGAAGAAACCAGTCAGGCTATTCTTTCCAGCAAATCAGGTTCCCCATTCGATCGCTGCCCTCCTCTGCTGCTACATGCTCTTGTGGACACCGTAAATCCGAGCATTAATGCCATCATTAATTCCTCCCTGGCCACTGCCGCCATCCCATCCAAATGGAAACTAGCCGCTGTCAAACCTCTGCAAAATAAACCCCTAGCAGACCCCACTACGCTTTCTAACCTCCGCCCTATTTCGCTGCTCCCACTCCTTTTTAAACTTACGGAAGCAGCAGTAAACAAACAACTGACTAGGTATCTGGAAGAGAACGACATCCTACACCCCAACCAAGCAGGCTTCAGAGCCAAACACTCCACGGAGTCAGCACTACTAAACACGGTGGAGACACTGAAGACAGCTATGGACCAGGGTAAAAAGGCTGTCCTGGTTCTGCTAGATCTATCGGCGGCCTTTGATACGGTCTCACACCCTGTATTAATTGGCCGCCTAGCAGAATCAGGAATAGCAGGAGTTGCTCTTGAATGGCTGAAAAACTCTCAGCCACAGGAAGCAAGTTACGATACTAGGAAGCCACTGCTCAGATGAAAAAGCATTAAAAACAGGGGTACCACAGGGCTCCAGTTTGAGCCCAATACTGTTTAACCTTTATATGACCCCTTTGATAGAGCTCATTACATCTTTCCACATCAGCACAATATCCTAGCACAATATCCTATGCTGATGATACTCAGCTCATCCTCGTTTTGGACAACACAACTAAGGCAGAGGAAAATCTGAGAGATTGTCTTGCCGCAACATTTGACTGGATGAGAAATCACCATCTCAAATGCAATTCGGGCAAGACTGAAATCCTCCCTTTTGGACAACAAAATCTTTTTTCCCCCAAATCTTGGTGGCCTCGAGATGCAGAAGTCCCCCCAAACACCATCACAACGGCCCGTAACCTTGGGATTCGGTTTGATGAGGCTCTGTCATTTAGACAACAAGCAGGCACTGTGGCGGGGTCCTGTTTTAACATAATCAAGGGCCTCAGAAGGTTCTTTGACCTTCTCCCCCTGACAGCCAGAAAGACGGTAGCGGTGGCCCTCATTACTTCTCGTCTGGACTACTTCAACAGTCTTTACGCAGGCTCCAGCAAAGCTGTACTGCACAAACTGCAGATGGTCCAGAATGCCACCGCCCGCCTTGTGCTAAGATGGCCCAGGAAGTCGTCTGCATCAGCAGCACTCAAGATCTTGCACTGGCTGCCTATCCACAAGAGGGTGCTATTTAAAATCCTATTAATCACTTTCAGGGCCTACCACCAGTTGGGCCCCACCTACCTGTCCAAAAGGTTCGGAAGATATGCGCCCTCTCGCTCACTCAGATCCTCCAACCTAAACCTACTGGTGACTCCCAAATTTAGACTAGCTACGAAAGGAGGAAAATCCCTTGGAGTCAGAGCCTGGAATAAACTCCCACTCCAATTGCGTCAGATCCCATCAGAGAACCTCTTTCGGAAGGCTCTAAAAACATGGATTTTTAAAATCACAGATACTTCCTGTTTAGCTCTAGTCGAAAATCCCACCCCCAGAGATACCAGACACTTTTCCCACTGAGACCTCACTGGCTCACTGGTTTTAATACCTCTTGGACACGAGTGACCAGCGCCAAGATGCTCCGTGGAGTGTAAGTCGCGCTTTATAAAAATAAAATTACATTACATTTATAGTTTGCCATTTGCAAAGGAGTACCCTATCTGCCAAAATGAGCGCCTGTCTGCCCTATTTAGCAAACCATCAGCTTTCCGTCGACAGAGCCCATGTTTCCTGAGTTGATGGAAAGCTTGCTCCAACAGAGAAGGGGACGTTGAAGGAAGGGCATTACATTGTCTACCCAAATTAGAATTAGCAGTGTGATTTCCTGGTTTTCCTTTCCCTCACTGCAAGGCAAAAAACTGCAATGAGGAACAGATTTTTTTTATAATTTTTTTATTTTATTTTTAAATGGAGGGAAACAAAAAATATAAAGAATGACGACCTGAGTTAAAAAAAATGTTTCTACCATTTGGGATTATTCGCTTTGTGCCATAGGCGAGAAACCATATGTAAGGCTGCCATCAATGTAACTCATTCTCAAGACAGAATCTGAACACCCATTTCCAGATAGGAAGAAATTGAGGAAATAGAGAGTTTTAGACAAGGACAAAAAGCGTTCCTACTTACCAAGGCTGGATACCAGTCTGGATTTTCAGTATGTTCACTGTTGTACATCACGCTCACAATTTTGCCTAGTAGCTCATCGTTAAGACGTCTCTGATCTTCATCCTCATCTTCACTGCTTTCTTCCTCTTTCTCATCTTCTGTCCTATTAGGGAATACAGGGAACATCAATAAGAATGAGACCCTTAGTCTCAACCCATCTAACATTCAAAACAGATGATAGCATAACTAATACATCATTGCTCAAGGGCCAGAATTAAACATTTTGCACACTGTCCCCATTTGTTCAGTAGAGTACCTGTAATCAGTTGCAGACAAGGACAATGTGCCTGTTAAATAATTCCACACACCTCAGTCTTTCAAAGGTATCAGAGTGGTCTCTATTTACAAGGGGAGTAAGGTATCCACCTGCTTTACTGCACCTGCCTCTAGGGGATGCCCCGGGGGGTGGGTCCATTTTACCCTCGAGCACCTTCCCCATGGGTGCCCTACGAAGTTGGGCAGGGTCGGGAATCAGGGGGGCACGCAAGGCTGTGTGCCACCTCTATATGACAAAGTCTGTGTGCCTACCAACAGGTTCTTTGCCTTTTCATCCAGGCCATATTGCAAATAAGAGTTCAAAGGCAAAGTTTGGTCAATGCAAATCAGTTAAAGCCCCTTACGATCATGCTGGCGTGAATTAAGCACCATTGAGATACGTATTCTAGTTGGGGAGGGATTGCACAAGTACAGTCCTTTTTGTGATACTACTAAGCCGACTGCGTACCTGGGCACCTAAAGTGAGACAAGGCCCTGCTGAGTTTCCGGAATACCTCACCTTCCTTTGTAAAAACCAGAAAAAGAGCAGGCTATTTCTCATTTAGAACAGAACTTTTGGAAACCGAAGAAATGTTTGTTTGAAAGTGATTGACATGCTAGTACAGACAGGAAAAAAATCCTATTGAATACAAGTTAAGGAAAGCTGCTTTCATGCAACTAGAACTTGCTAATGGGTCTTTAATATTATTCCTAAAACTAATTTGTATGAGGGCTGCAATTTCATCCCACCAGGGCAGAATTGTTCTTTAAGACATTCAGGCTTATTTGCGATGCATTGCTAACGGGGAGGCCTTTCCTCTTCTCAGTTTGTGGAAGCAGAGATGGGATTCACTGCCTCTTTTTTTGGTAGCTGAAATATGCGGATGTAACCAATATTGCCTTGGAGTTTTCTGCACACGTACAAGCCCTAGCTCAATGAGGATACACTCATAAAATTTAAAAAGGATTGCAATGCTCCCTACTAACTATTCTCAAAGGCGTTGCCATACAGGCATATTCACTTTATGAAGATCAGGGTGAAAATGTATAGATCACAAGCGTGCCTGCACTAGTATAATACCTGCGCTTCAAAAGTGTGTCTAGGATGTACACTGCTATTCCAATGGAAGGACTGGAAAAAACTATTCTAGTGAAATCATTTAGATAGACAAAGATTTTAGCTTAACAATAGTTTAAAAAAAAAAAAAAAAGAAGGCTTTCAAAGTTTTCAAGTGGCAAAAGATTCAGCAAATTTTGGGGGTCCCTTGTGGAGGATAAAGGTTAAGTCGATCAGAGATGAATGGATGAAATTTTTATGTGAAGGCTCCTGTAGAAAATCTCATAGATATTATGCTAGTGATGGAATGGTACTCGATGAGGCCCACTCAGCCACTTAATATACACTGGAGTGATATTTTTTAAATACACATGGTTACCAAACTAGCAAGGGACATTTCTGTGACAAAACCTGTAACAAACTAGGTATACGAGTCAGAGAAAATAAAATAAAAACCCACAAACACCTCTATCACATTGGATGCTTAGACTGTAACATGTTCATACCATAAAAAAAAAAAAAAGAACTCTAGAGCTAGTGCAACATGTTATAAACACTTACATGGGAAGAGATGATCTCCTTCCTCTGTTGGTTTTCTTACCAATCACTGGTGTGCCAAAATGTTCTGGATTGGTTAGGGGCAGTTGGTCAAGAGTCTAACAGAAAGAGGAAAAAAAGAGCAAGGATGACTCCTGCACACAACTATAAAGTAACGATTTAGAGGAGGAAATGCCTGGATTACCTCACTTTCTGCAAAATGCCTCTCTCCCTTCAAACACAGTGAAGTTCGCCTTAACGTCCTCTCATCTCCGTCATCAAATACTAGAAGAATAATAAAAGGGTTTAACACACTACTGTATTTCTATTGACATCAAAGATTAGTAAGCCCCCCCATCCATCGAGTAAGATGAACACTTTGGGGGAAAAAAAAGTCTACTAAAAATGTGTAAAATATAGACATTACATTACAATATTGGTATTATTTGTATTGCATGACATTATCTAGAAAGCTGGAAGAGGATTCAGGTTTATTATTCAGATTAAGTCAATCTTAAAATCACTCCTTAGCTTTAGAGTCATGTAATGTTTTTTAAATGAGGTGTTTAAACAACGTTGAGAGATGCAAGCATCAAAGTCACCTCCTTACAACAGTCCACAACACAACAATTGCCAACCATTTTACAAATGGTCTGCAAACTATTAACAGTAGCAGACCAGCTAATCTAGCCAGTTGCAGGTAACTGTGTCAGCCTGTCAACAGAGGCATCAGGGCATAGCCCTGTCATCTGTGAGCTGCCACACAAAACCCAGAGCCTCTGTTCACACTGTTAATTATTTAAATTAATAGTGTTTATGAAAACACTCCTTTAGTGCTTTTATCAACATGCCAGTGAGCAGGTCAGCTCTAAGCCTCTCAAGGCTCTTGATAACAGGAGGACAGAGCAGGGAACAGAACAGAAGTGAGTCAGGGTCATAGCGATCAATGCTGCAGAAGGTGAAAATGCACCAGGGCAAGGGGCCATTGATGGACATACTGGACTCTAATTATTAAAGCTGAGTGACTGAAAACCAAGAGTTCAAACCAATGCCACCTGTACACCAGCAGTTGGGAGAGTCCGCTTCGGTGTGAAGAGCAGTGAGTGAAAGGAAATTTGAGTGAGAATGAGTGAGTGAGTGTGTGAGTTAGTGAGGGTGGGAGCATGAAAGAAAGAAGGAGTGAGTCTTACTGGTAGAGATAGTGCGAGTAAGATGTGTTTGCGAACGTCACTGGCCATTGCATACTCAGGATATTTCTCGTCTTATGTAGGCACCCAATGTAATGGAGGTCATTCTTGGCTTCAGAGAGGGCAACCACGGCATACTGTGGGAGGGGGGAGGTTGACTCTTTTACAAACAAACGATCAGCAGTAAGCCACTCTGTAATGGGCTATTACTAACACATTGAGTCATTTACATCTGCCTGGGAGTATGTGTTGTCAAAAGGCAAATATTCTTCAACCGTACCTGCCCCCGATTTGGATAATCATACTGTGGATAATTTTACAAGTTTGTAATGCCTAGTTAACCAGAATTGCCAAACATACTATCATGTATTTTATTGTATTTTTAAAAGGTTTAACATAACTGTAATGATTAAATAAGTCTAGACATATTTAAACATTTCAAATTTAATAGAATAATTTCTAGAGGCGGCCCCAATGATTCATTTTTTATTTAATACTAGGGGGGTGGGGGGGGGGGGGGGGGCGGCGTTAAAAAGTTTGAAGACCACTGTCTCAGGACATCAAAAGTACACTACTCCAAATGGATATTTAAGTTATTCCCCTTGAGAACTGGACTATACCATAGTAGTGCAAACAATTACTTTAGGTAGACTTAAAGGATAAATAAAAAATACATTAAAAAAAACCAATGTGGCATTTTTGGGAACAAAAAAAAGTGTGTACTACTACAATTTCAACTCAAGGACATGATGGACGGAGTGCTGAAACTTTTCAAATACTCACCCCAATCACAGATCTGGGTTGAATCCATCATCATTCTTTAGCTCACGTTGCCACCCCAGTTCAGACAACTATATGCAAATCAGTCTTGACCCTGTGCCTCATGTGAACAGCCCAGCCCGAACTGCCAAGCCATGTCTTCAGCCAGTTAACAAGCATTGTGTCAAATGAAACTATGCAAGGAATACTAAGTGAATACATTTCTGGCACTCTCCTGAAGTGTCTTCGCGACTTCTTGCAAAACATGAAACCTCCACATCCAGAAGCTTCAGCTTGAAGCACTGTGACGAAAAAGTACTCCATAATTAAAATGTGAGCCTTTGCAGAAAGTAACTGGAAACTGCTCAGTTGATCATGCAAATAAGCTCATTTCGATGTCTTCAGCACGGCTTTATCCAATGCTGATCTTTTCTAACTCTTACTCTTTACAACACAGTTTAGCCAAGCTGACATCATGGAACTGAACCGGAACCAAATTTCTATACAAATCAATGGCTTGACTATTTCTCCCCTTAAGATTTTCTGAGTTTTTAAACTGCAATGCAGCTGTGCTGGTCAATTCCAGTATTCTGCATCACTTCCACCAGTTATGAGAGTCCATTTGAACGTAAATACTAGTTTAAAGCCCTTGATCAGCCTGCTGGATTTAGATACTGCTTGAGCTTCGCTATTTCAAGTTAAGCTTAGGAGAAAGCACCCACCTATGCCCTTCCCTGTCAATCAGATTACCACATTACCTAGAATGATGCAAGGAAATACAATTGTAAGAGTCAATTCAACTTCCCTTTCTAAATATTTATTGGGTACGGTGAGGACATTCTCTTGCCCTCCAGTCATTCATATCACATTTTCTCGCTGCTGTACATTTTGCTAACACACTTTACAATCAGACCTTTGTCGTGGCTTAAAATTCTAACTCACCAACAGTATACCAACTAGCATCTGTCAATTTACTGACAACAGCTTCCTGGATCAATCCTTCCGTGGACTTCATTTCAACCGTTGCACCCACCTAAAATTCAACAATAGCCCAATAAGTAAACGGAAATTGATAACGTAAAATGTAACAATGTCATGCACTGGGAAAAAAAAATATATATATATATTTATACATACTCGTAAAGGCCCTTTCACTTGATCATCTTGCACTAGGAGTGTGGAGCTATCCTCTTTGAGAATTACCTGCAAATTTGATTTGCAACCAAACATTAAAGACAAGTTATTAAATCAAAAGCAGCAAGAAAGATCGATAAAGCTCTCAGTCTAATTTGCAGAAAATACAAAATAATATGAAGTACATTAAGTGACGTCCTGAAACCAGATTGTGTACAAGTGATGGCCATTAACTGCTTATCAGAGGAGAGGTTACAAGATGTGGTCCCCAAGTAATACCTTAAATTTTACTAAATCAGGGTTCTCACTTAGGGAGTCTTTCAGATTGTTTCAATAGCAGCTCCAAGATATCAAGAGTCTATATTCTCCCACTGTGGTTATTTTACATTTAATTTAACTTCGAAAGTTACCGCCCTCACAGCTTAGTGTTCTGATGGGGTAGTAAGGTCTCATTTTGTTAATTATGATGGGACGGGGAAAGAGTCACTCGTCTCCAAGGAGAGCCAGTGCAGAGTTCCTCGGGCAGATGAAGGAGGAGCCCTTCTTTTCAGAGCTGGACTCCCATATTTTGAACTTTTGGAGGACTACAACTTCAGTTTGCCGATCCTCCACATACAGGGCATTCCTAGGGTTCAGTCTAGAAGGACTACTGCTCCAATCTAAAATGCATCGAAATGTTGTTGCAATAAGGGACGTACCTCTATAATGTGAAAGAGGAATTTTTTTTTGGAGATTTTGACTTTTGGTTAAATCGAAAGTACAACAGGCAGCCAAGAGCCTCCATTTTATTTTTAGTTTACCAGAAATTTAGCACAAACAGCTGTTGTATGGAGGAGCATAAGTATTAATATTGTCTAACAGACCCTGGGTACACACACATTGCAATTATTCATATTTTGCACAACAACCCTGAACCAAAAACCATCAAGATTAATACAAAACACCTTTGTGGTCTGGGGAATTTAAAGAAGAAAAAGCAAAGTCTCAAAAAATCATCGTAATCTATTTTTTAGTAAGTTGCTTTGACTTAACATCAGTGCCACCTTGAGTGTGAGAAACAATTACCAAAACAATAGGACATAATATACATGCAGAAATACATTAATTTGGGTAAGTCAGACACAGTTGTTATGGAAGAAGTCTTCGGAATTATATGTTTTTACAGCAAAATATTAACAATAAGCAAAACACAAGACCTGTGACTAATACTAAATACAAGGTCTTAACTGTACCTTCAGTTTCACCAATCGCTTCACGGTCTTTATCTTTGCCTCACAGAAGGCACCTCGGTATTTGGCACTGACATCCGTCCCCACCGTTAGATAGGCAGGCTCATCTGCTGCCTAGTTATTAAAGAAAGAAAAGTTATTCAAGATTAAACCAGTGATGTAGAACAATGTAGAACTCATTCCCACTTGGTTTTTGCCACACTTTTCAAATTACAATTACTAACATGACGTTTTTAGAAGTAAAAGCTCCACAAGACATCCATTTTACTGCAGATGCGTTTTAACTCAAGAGAATCAACTGACCACAGTATCAGGAAGTGGTGAGAATGTTTTAAGAATGTCAAAACTTAGCAGTGCTAATTTAAGGAAGAGTTCTTTGAGACTACATATCTTAACCTACCACACACTGTCTGAGGAAAACATTACTGCTTAAGTCAAGCAACCATGGGTGAGCAAAAGATTCTTTACAGAAGCCAGATCATCATAACTTTGATCTCATGTAGCTCAGAAGGATCAACCACTAAATAAATGCGTGCGATAATCATGAGCTTTCAGCTTTCCCCAAATTACATGTACCCTTACGGGAATAGGCAAAGTGAAATCAGTATTACAGCAAAAGGGCAAATTAGGAATTATAAACTTTAATTGCCCTTATGAACTCAGGACTGACACTCCATCAGCAGAGATTGGGGATACAGTGAGGTTTACTCTGTTTATCTTTAGCTTTATACCCCAAATTAAAATCTTGTGTGAGAGATTAAGGTGAATGTAGAATCATATGGGTGTGAACGGCTGACCAAGTCAGCACTAGTTCTCAATACACTACTGATCTCAGTACTACCATATGCAATTATTAATTAATTCCTGACAAGTAAACTACATCATTTGCACTTCATTTGCTTTTTTTATACTGTTGTTTGTGCAACCTACTGAAAGTGAAACGGTAAGCTGTGCTCAAATAAACAATTAACATGCAAGTGCAATTCACACCCTTCCCCCTTCAATGGGCATAGTTTAAACTCTGAATACATTTTTGGGGAGTGCAATGGCACGGGCAAGGAAAAATCCCTACACCTCTACTAGGCTTGTGAGACTACAAATGTAATGGTAGCAATAAAATGGTATCTACTCATGAGCTCGGATACTCAGCTATAAGGGAAATCAACTAGCGGGCTACCCACCTAATCTGCTGAGGGGAAGGCTGTTAGAAATACATGCAAGAGTATGGTGGAGCTCTCACTTCCCTTACGGGTTCCCAGACCTTTTTGCATTTAAGGTTACAGCAGAGAGAACATAGAACACAAGCCACGCATGTGTTGATTCACTCTTTGAGTCCAAGGATAAGCAGAAAACACTATGATCAGCATTAAGGAAATTTAAAGCTATGGTGTTGTAGTCGCTAAGCAGCATTAGGTCCGGTATGCCAATGACAGCTTGTCTCTGTGCCATGGTGTCAATCAATCAGGACATACCTGTGAGGGTCTCAAGGCGCAGGGGGGGGGGGGGGGAGGGGTGCTGTTACTGATCGAAGAGCCAGGTCTTGGGGAGTCTTCTGATGGCCAGTAGTTCTTGGGTCTGCCGTAGGTTGCTGGGGAGGGTGTTCCAGGTCTTGGCGGCGAGGTGGGAGAAGGATCTGCCGCCGGCGGTCGTTCTTCGGATGCGGGGGACTGTGGCGAGTGCGGTGCCGGCGGAGCGGAGATGGCGAGTGGGGGTGTAGAAGCCGAGTCGTCTGTTGAGGTATGCTGGGCCGGTGTTGTGGAGAGCGTTGTGTGCATGGATCGGGAGTTTAAAGGTTATCCTCTTGTTGATGGGGAGCCAGTGTAGGTTTCTCAGGTGGGGTGTGATGTGGCTGTGGCGGGGATGTCGAGGATCAGACGTGCCGAGACGTTCTGGATGCGTTGTAGTCATCTCAGGAGTTTGGCCGACGTTCCAGCGTAGAGGGCATTTCCGTAGTCCAATCTGCTGGTGGTGTGGATGAAAGTTCAACAAGCAGATGCAGCAAACGGGATCAATCAAGATGGTGCTGTAGTTGTAGGGTCACATCCCTTTTCAGGAAATTAGATGTGGTAACTTGGTGATAGGAAATCGGCAAAAGCCACTATGGCAATCATCCAAAGTAATGTGGTTCCACAGACCTGCACTAGGGGAGGGGACACTGACAAAGTGTTTAATTCTGGCACGAAGCACAAGTGTAACTTCGAATTGAGAACAGAGACACAGATCAGTGGTGCATTAACAACGTGTATGCTTTAAAGCTGCCTGCAAGTTGGCAACCGTCACAGACTGATTCAAGTTAAACCTTAGAATTGAGAATTATTCTTCAGGAAAAAGTCAGAAGACAAGATTACCCAAGAGCCAAGATTAAGCAAATGAATTTGAAACCATATTTGTTACAAAATACACATATAAATTAGACCATGGTATTGTTACAGTCATCTTACACGGGAATAGTACATTAAGTGAAATATTTCATGTGGCGTTTCGTGCTAGTTTAAGCACTTCAGATCTTCATTTGGTCATAAGTGGATTTGAAAGTACTAACAGCACTGAGGTAAAACGGCTACCAAATGTTTTCATATCTACATGAGGTTACTGGTCACTAAAGGAATTTTTGGGCTCCAAAGTATACCACACAACCAAGGAGTTTGGATTTTAGAGAAAAAGGGGGGTAAGAGTTGTGAGAGAAAATGTGTACAATCAGCAGGTGCAGCATTTTTCTTTTCATACAGTCAATTCTTATGAAATTTTAGTTGGGGGAACGGTTGGATTGGGGACAGACAGGAAAGGATTCTCAAACTGCTAAATTATTTTTCATCACAATAAGCAGATGCTGACCCAAATTCCGACAAAACATTGAAAAGTGAAATCTAAAAGAAGAAGATCACACAGACAATAAAAGAGCTGGTCTTCAATTGCATAAATTGAGATTTTTGCTCATAACTAAATAAATAATGTCATATCCCAAGGCGGGCTGAATTCAATTCTATAGCATAATCAGAATATCTGCGTGTTCCATGAAACAGGCTGCAACTCCTCAAATGGGAACGTACAGACCCTTGTGTCTTAAAAAAAAATATTTTTAAATGTACAGAGACAAAATATTAAATACACCCGGTTATAGCTGCCAGGAAATGTAAGCAAACGTTACTGCTTACAGAGCTTAAATCGGCAGTGTTGCAGCTATGTTGGTGGGGAGAGGAGGTGGATGGGGCAAACCTATGAAATTATGGTATGCTCTGATGTGAGAAAGATTTTTGGAGAACAAAGATGCTCAATGTTAGAGGAGACTGGCATTACTGCCTACACAAAGATCACAGTGAACTGTTTCTATCTGCTCTCTACCAGTCACTTCTATCCATATTTTTTCTCTCCTTACTATACCCTAACCAATGCACAGATTCACTTGCATTCAGCTGATCAAGCAACCAAGTGTACGTTTTCAAATTTCATTCCCCTGCTCTGAGAATTTCTACTGTACTGTCCTTCCCTCAGACACATTTCGCAGGAGTCAATCTATCATTTTGTATCCACAGCAGTACAAGATTGTAAACTCTTACGAGGAAACAGCAGGAAGTTAGTGTCTTGCCTTCTTCTAAAAGTCCAGAAACCACCTCAAAGGCAAGCCAGTGCCCTTGTTGGAAAAAGTGCATACAGGCTCCATTGTAACAGCCAGTTAGACATCCTGCACTCAGGCAGGAAAACCTCAGGCCAAGTTGTTAGATGAGCGCCAGCACTGGAACTTCATCCTGGAGGACCATTGCTCCTTGAACCCTCCATTGCATACCAGATGCCCGCGTATTTTGATAAATTAAGGCGTGGGAGGTGGGTATAGTTCAGGCCGTTTCTCCTACAATCTACAGTTTCTGAGCACCAAAAAGGTACATTTTGGCCAGGGAGATCTAGCTAGATATTGTTGGAGTGCAAGCACCAAACGCACCCCTCCTGGGCTTATTATGCTTCAAGCAGACTACTGAAAGTTCATTTTAATCCTGGACAGGACCAACTTTGGCAATTAGATAGACCTGCACATGCAATTCAAGGTCTCTCCAAAGGCCAGCTTTCCAACAATATGAAAAGAGGACTTAGATAAAGAAAGTATTCTGGTGCCATGTCAATGGTTGACGATGCTATACAAATGCTGATAACTTATGAAAGCATCCCTGCCCAACAGCTTGCTCCCATATGTTGGGGGTTGTTTGCTATGTATAAGGTTTAAAGTCAAATCTCAATATGCAATACTTGCTATTTTATCCTTTCTTCCTTTGATCATTAAGACTATGAATATTGTTGCAAGAAATGCTCCAGAAATGTGTGCAACGCCTAAAACATTGTATTAACACTCAGAACCCAAATGTAACCTAAATAATGACTACTGGCATATATTAGCGTTCAACAATAACATAACCTTGTGCAGAACATCAAAAATAACGCCACAGCATACACACTCAACACTAGTTGGGTGTCAATACGCTCACAATATTACTATAAGCCAGGATATACTACATTCCACCTCACAAATGCACAGACTAAGATAAACTGCAAACAGACATCATTGTACACTATATAGTTTTAAAAACCCGTTTCTGTGGGAAATTCTGTGGCTATTTCAATGTAAAATCTGTTGATTGCAAATGACAAGTGTGCTGCTACTTTATGCTTTAGTTATGTATTTAATAAAAGTGCCAGTTTAAAAACTTGATTTGAGAAACATTCCTGTCACAGCACTGACGACAATGCGGTTAATGAACAGAGAAGTCAGCGGTCATGTGTATCCTATGTGGCTTGATTTGAATTATAAATGGAACGAAAGTTTAGTCTATTAAATCAAACAAAAGAGTTTAATGTACAGCAGACATGCTGAACTTGTGTATTTGAAGGGGCTCGGATATGTGATAAAGAAGAAAGTGAATTCAAATACTTGCCCAGGATCACATAATTTGAAACCAGTTTATGGGTCAAGAGCATTACAATTAGGTTGAATAGATTAATTAAGTCACTAGACCTACAGATCTAGTAACATTTGTAGGATTTTTGGAGTCCTGAGATGGCCACATACGAACCAAATAAATAGGTAAGCAACTGACTGCTCCTTGACAAAACATTTGGAAAGTTATACCACAAACTACTGAAAAGTGATGCTACACTAATAGCAGACTGCATACTATACAAGTGCCAATTTACAAAATCTATAGTTTTGTTTCACCCTAACTTTTTTTTTTAATAGCTACACTTTTCTTGTGTTTGCAGCTAGAGATTTCTGTAGCATGAAAGTGTGGAATTTATCAAATGAACTTTGCTTAGTTGAACATCTGAATACATTTACATGGAAAAAACAGATACGAAAAAACACAAAAAAAAGCACCCCAAGAAATCTATTAAAACTGACAAACACAAAATTCAGCAGCAGCACAGTACAAAAACACAGTGAAAGCATTGTGCGGGCAGTTTTAACCTATACAAATAAAAGTGCATATCCAACAATAAATGTAAACACCGCCAAACTTCACACTTAGCAAATGGTATTTCACCAACAGAGATTATGTTCTTCTTAAGTAATCTGGACCCACAAGGCTAAGCAATGTAGATATTCACGACCACAGCCAAGCCACACAATTTCAATCACCCAGGGGAAAAAAGGGGGATAGACAGAACGCTAAGTTATCAACCCAAGTGATCATCAAAACATGCAGGTAATGTGTCACCAACATAAATAAGATGGGTGACAATGGCCAAAGAATGATCAAAGCTAAATGTCACTATCCGGATAGCAACTCGTGCAAACGGCTGGATTTACCTCACTGAACAGTTAACAGCTGTGTTTAAAAATAAAAACTGCCTAGACAATAAGAAAAGTTATACCATGTACTGCCTTTCATAAACAGCCAGCTTACCTTCATCTTTACAGGTTATTTGAGGGATTCCAGCGCGAAGGATATCTGGTTACCAACTGTAAAAGAAAATGATGCAACAAAGCAGATGAAAGGTCTGAAATGCACAGAATGTATGTGAGCTAAACGAGAACTGGCGTTGGGCGGCTAGTCTCTGACACATTCCCAATTCATGAAGCTAAGGTTCCGAAAAGTTCTGGGCACAATTTAAAATAGTGGAAGGGACACAGATGAAAGTTATCTTGCTTTTGGTCAAAGGTATGGGTTCACAGATTAGGATGCTCTACATATTGGTGGTAAAGAAAATAAATGTTCTGATACAATGAGCAACTTTGTAATGGAAATGATGGCTTTGCATCTTCCATCATTTCTATTCATTAATGGGGGACCCTAAAATCTTAAGGACAGAACTAGCAAATGCAATATAGTAGCTGGAAGAAGGTCCAGATGGTAATGCATGGATGTCAAGGCAAGAGCAGGCAGGGCAAAAGCACTACTAGATGTTTTCTGACTGAGCTCAGAAATGTTGTTTCAGCTATTTCTGGTTGACCAATAGTTGAACAGTACCAAAGCCATTTGATCTTGCAATAAAAATCAACCATACTCCAAATTGCAATGGCCGACCAAAAGCTTGTATTACGGATGAGTATTCTCTCCAGTCCCCAGTTCAATTTCTTAATATTACATTTTACACTTAAGTGGATGAGAAAGTCACAGGTGATTCTGCAATAGTCTACTCGCACACAAAAAATGGGCATTAGGACCTTTAGACTCCGCAAATCACTCCATCATGATGCTTAATTATTTTGTAATAAAAAAACAAAAAACAGAAAGGGCCACGAGTGAAGTTTGCAAGACTGAACGTGGTTTAGTGGACACTTTTGATTTAACATTTATATACAGAGCACCAGCACCACAAGGGTGTTTTACGTATAACACATCAAATGAAGAAAAATCTCAGATAATTAATTCAATTTGAATCATACCACATGATCTAATTATCATCAAAACCTCTCAGTGAGGCACTTTCAATGTAAATCAGATTGATGTTCTGCAAGTGGGCATTTCTTAGTGATGGAGGCGTTGAACTAGTATGCAACACATCATGATAAAAGTAGGATCTGGCCATGGGTTTATTTTTATTTTTTTACAGACAAAGAATGAACTATCCAATGTTTATAGTGTTTGGGGACACCACTTTGTTTGTGGGAGAATTAGGTAGGCCACAGGGGACGGATTTGAAAACATGAAATCAGAATTTTCTTAAATTTGGAAGTAAGTCAATAAAATAATGTGTTTATTTGAAGATGGCGTTAAATTGAAGAGAATATGCCAGAACAATTCATGAAGGACCTGAAAACCATGCTCTTCGACTGAACAGCAATTCCTCCCCCCCCCCACCCCTTTCCCAAGCGCCATGAGACCCTCACGTGTGATTAGTCACACTTTATAAGAAAACGTATTGATTGACTTATGTATTTGGACATTCATTTTTTTGTTTAAAGTGGCGCAATGTCTCAATGGTGAGATTTAGTGGTAAGGATATGAAATGGAAGCAGCAGCGGTCTCACCTATCAATTTCTATAAGTGAGCAAGGTGTCATGGTCAGCTGGGATATGGATGGGATCTTTGTTTTTGTTGCATGTGGGTGTGTGAGCAGTGTTGGCGGAGGTTGCTGAGGGACAGTAGACTATTATGCTGTGAGGTTTGGAGTTATGACTACCTCAAACAACAGTGAAACACAACTACATTTAGCTTATCAGCATTTGCAGGAAGTGGTCTGATAAGTTAACTTTGAATTTGGGAGCATGTTAGAGGATGCGCAGGCAGATACTTTTAGCAAGGAAGAGTGATCGAAATGTTACGGCTTTCAATAGCTTTGGAGGACAAAGTAGAGACCGATCTGCACAAGAAGTTGTCCTTCTGGATGATGGTAATGCCACATACTGTGTTTAATTTCTCGCTCAACAAAATCCGGTAGCCTTTGAGGCACCAGATCATTACCAATAAATGGCCTGGAAGTGCATGTTAAGCAATGGTTTAAAACAGTTTGATGTTTGTGGTCAGAGAAGAAACCAGCAATTTCTGGGTAGTGGGCGCTACCCGACTTTACTATACCAAGGCTGCAGCGTAAGGGAGGAGATTATGCCTGGTCAGAAAAGATGTTTCTTGTGGACGTGTTTATTATGAATTTATTTGATGGTATTGACAACTGTTTTTCAGGACAGAGGTAGGAGACGCAGATGAAAAGTATGTTCAGCTGTGGTATCTGCAGCATATAAAGCAGAAGCTCTGACGAGAGATACTACAGGTGGTTAATGAGTGCAGGGTTGGGCAAAGGACTGCAAAGAAGGTACCACATCCTTAGCTTGCTTGAGGGTGGTTATAGTAGGTCTTTACACTTCTGATCTATGTGAAAGGCATTAGAATTTAATCTAAGGTTGGCAGTTATGACTGGAAAAAAACTATTGCTAAATTGTGCTGGGTATCTGGTTGCTTTTGCACCAAGTTTCAAGTTTTAGTTTATTTGATTCAGTTCTCTTGCGAGAACAACAAATTTTTAGCAATAAAATTACAATTTTGGTTTTCAAATTATCTAATACAATTTTAAAAATGATTTTTAAAAGTTATACACTTTGATACACACAAATTCATTGGGTGGAGCATTGCAGAGGATAATCAAATTCTGAACAGAATTTATATTACATTTGATTTTGATCGGTGTTCTGTATCTGTTCCTGGCAGCCACAATAATCGGATTTGGACAGGCAAAGAGAACATGTTCCAGATCTTTCACCCCACCTTTGCATAAGTCACAGATTATTTCTGGGGGACTCAAATAAATGATATAAAAATGTTTCAATTATTTGTAAGTTATCAACTTTAGCAATGTGCAATGACAACCTGGTAGGGAGCATGGTGGTAACCGGCAAAGCAAAATAGTTATTTTTATTCATCTAATTGGTGCATGTGCAAATTTATGGTTGACTATGCTCTGGGTTTTCATTTCAGAAGTAGTGTTGCAGTATGGCAACCACAAATTATCTAGTCATCAGCAAGGTACTGGACTACATGCTGCCCCATTTATGCTCTGCTTACTCTATGGGGCTAATGTTTAAGCCCAACAGTTGCTGTGCAACATATATAAAACGTATGCAGAAGTTAAACTACATTTAGTTATTTTACTATGCATTAGAACAAAGGAGTTCGCAGTTCGACTGGTAATTATTGGTGCATATAGGTGTGACAAAGTGCTTTAAACTGTTGAGCCAGAAAAAGCGTAATCAAGAACAAAGTTTTTCTCCTGCAGTGAAGGCAGACGGAGGGCTGGCGGCAAAATGCAACATTTGGTGACTGCACATTTGGGACTAAGAATGCTCCTTGAAACCATGCCACTAAAAAGAATCACAACTGCAATAGGAGAGTAAAGATTCCCTCTCTCGGATTTAGGGAACGTGCGGACAGTGCAGGCGTTACTGGATAAATACACAATTCCAGGTAGCATAAAGCAGACTATTCACATAAAAAAAAAACATTTTCATAACTCCTTAAGCCAAGTTGTCTGGCATCTAGAGTGTAGCGATACCTAGCTTGGAAGCATCTTGGATTCTACGATAATCCCACTGACGAGTATCTTGCACTTTGCGCCATACTTTAGGAGATTGGGCATGTACGCCTAGACGATCCCCAACCTCCATTTGAAGCACTTCATAGCCACTCCTCACCTTCTGGACCTTTAACGTCAACTACAAGGCTGTCACCCCCACCTTGACTGTCTAGGTGCCAAAAAAAAAAAACGTTTTTTCTTGGCAAGCAGAACACTACTTGTCTTGATATTGCTGGAATAGCAACCAAGAGAAACAAAAAGGAAAGATCAATCTGTGAAACTACGATCTAGAAATCTAAAACATACCAATACAGTTAAATCCAACTATTCTGCTTCAAAAAATATTTTGCAAAACAAACAATCTCTTCACAGCTGAGTTAGCAAAATGATTAACTGTGAAGATCCTGCATAAAAGAAGAGATCAAGAAAATAATAGGGTGTTCGTTTAACCTCATGTGACACTGAAGTAAATTAAATGAAGCCTCAGACTGGTTAAAGAAAATGTTATGTGGCATTCGGGAAAGAAGGGGTGAAGTACTTGCGTGGAGGGACACCCACTGGTTTCATTCGCCCAGGAGTACGGCAATGGGCCGTAAAAGAAGGAGCAGGGATTGGGTTCACATGCGGGATAGCTTGCAGTGGCTCAATACGAGAGTTTTAAATATTATAAGGACAAATATGACAAGAGCATTTGGTCAAATGGAGGCGAAAGGGAGAGCAGCCAGTATGTGAGATATGAAGATCATTGGACAACGCCAGAGGCATTGCGGGGTCTTGAATGGTTTACAGGTGCATGCATGGGGTCGAGGGAATGGGTGTTAGTTCAAACAAAAAAAAAAACAAAAAAACACTGTATATATCAATGGAGAACTTAATTGCGAGTGGAGGATTATAGTAAAACCGTGTGAATGTAGTCATCTTTAGACGTGCCTGAGTAGGATCGTTTGCTGGTTCTAGTAAACTATTGTGAACAGGGTTACAAACTGGCATCAGTTATAAAATTAGATGCATTTCTGCGGTTGGTTGGGTGCACTCTTAAAGGGCTCAGTAGAGGGAATGACCATCACACCCATACACTATGGCAAGGTGGAAATGAAATAGCAGATGCTTGTTTAAAGTCTTACTGACAGGTGATTGAACGAAACTAGGTTAGGGACGTATAAACGACACTTCGAATGTCGCCGGGCGGTTTCCGGGCACTGTTCATAGTGTGGAAAACTGCAATCCTTTTTGACGGTAGATGATCGTAGCGGTGGCACATCGTTTAACTTCTTCCCTAAAGGTACAAATGAACTTCAACTGCAGCGATTCAACCGCGCTCTCGGTACTGTCACTTAGCAGTTGGGAAAACTTGTTCCACGACAGGATACCGGAAGGTGGACCGGTGCTTCTCTGTGGCTACTTCTCATCGCGAATAAGAAGTGACGCTTTAGAGGATCTATTCGGGGATTATAATGAGGTACTGGTTGTATCGGTTTGGGACTGGATGGCAATCTGGGCCGCAGTATAAGAGGAGCAAAGGCTTGAACGTGGCGACTAAGACTGAAGGGCTCAGTACTGTCGGAGGTCGAGGGGGGTAGCAAGAAGCTTAATGCTGTTCTCTTGCACTGTCGTCGCCACCTCCCCGAATTCCCGCAATAGGTAGTCGCTGTGTGTGATTCCCGGAAGGGTGGGCAATGCGGGACCTGAAAGGGGGCAGAAGTATGAAGGCTCAGATGAGAGATCGGGGGCCAAAGGCCCTCCAACAGTGCTCAGGAAGCAAGTACCATCTTTTCGTACCGGACCGAGATGGCCTGGGTGAACAGCATTTGGTGTGACGTTCACTGTAACCGGCCCCTATACTTGGAGATATTTATAGTGCACACATAGGCCCGGCTGTTGCCGAGAACGCTTTTCCCGCTAGTCTCCGGTGCAGTGTCCCCCTCCTACCAGCGGCCCCTCCCCCCGGTGTGTCTCTCCAGTCCCCTATGCGCGAATGTACGCACTGTCTAGCCCCTGTACTACTCCGTGTGGACAAGCCCACTTACCTGCAACACCCCCGTCTTCGCTGCTCCGCCCCCCCACCTCACGACAGCGGCGGAAAGTTCAGCGGCACTCCCCCACCTCTGAGCTGAGAGCAGCTACAGACATAACAAGCTGTTGAGCCCGAGCCGACGGCAGTCCCCCGAACCCAATTGGTCAGTTATTACGCTGAAGATTCAGCACGGAGGTTCGGATTGGCCTGGTTGTTAGGTACCCCCATTGGTCAGAATTCATGGTCAATGTTGATAGGTTAGAAGGAGGGCAGGTAATGTAAGCGTGGATTGTTATTGGTGCTATGGGAAAAACACACTGATTGGTTTCCTGAACCAGCGAGCTCAGATTTTGCCAAAATGTAACTGGCCATGGGAATCCGGATGTGGACTTGAGAATGCTTATTGGCGAAGCAAGAGGCACGGAACACCGGTTTAGTTGTCCCATTGGCCAGTTAACCAAAGTGCTGCCGGAAGTGAGGCAGGAGAAAAGAAGCGCTAGTACATGTTCCTCTACAAGGAGGAGACTGGAAACCGACTTGAGGCACTTGGTGCGCATGCGCGAGACATAAACGCTGGACGCCATTTTGTGCGGGGTCTGTTCTGTTTTACAGCACGGGAGGAGGAGGGAAAGAACGGAGCCCCTGAATTCTAGGTAAGTTGTGTCAGAAGAAGGTAGCGGAGCGGGTCATTACGATCTGGTGGACTGCGTGACTACGTTGGATCGATTTTGACGGTGACAAGGGCGTATTTATAGGTCTAAATTTATGGAGCGGTTTAAGAAGGACGATAGCGGGCTCTGACGTAATGACGTAAGAACGGTACGTGCTCAGAATTGATTGTTTTCGCCCCGCCCAACTTTGCTGTCAAAGACTGTCACGTGACTCGGCTTGTAATTGGTTAAGTTCTTTAGTGGTGATTTGTAGGCGTGTTGCGGATCTTATAAAGCTCTGTAGGTTAGAGGACTTTTTTCTTCACTCCGATGTTCATTTAGCAGATTAATGTCTTCCGAAAATTAGTCTAATTTCTTTATGGTTAATCTAAAGTGCCGTATTCCCGTGTCCTGAATGCTCTGCTGTCTAATAAATGTATCTGGTCGTCTCTAGATGGAAGTGTCACTTCATTGTGGTCATCCTATTCTGCTTGCTGAAGTTCGTGGTAGTAGTCCCTGCTAAAGCGGGTCTATTTACTTCTAATGCCTCGTCTATATAGTGATTTTATTGATTTGAGTATGCTAATTCTAGCCGACACCTCGATATTGACGTATGATATATTATACGTTCTTGTACGAGTATAGTCTTAGAAAAAGTTGTGAAGACAGACCATGCAATTATTTGTATTTACGGCTTACTTTGGAGTGGATTGAGGGCACAACAGGTCATTCTTATTAGCAGCGCCTTGCCTTTTTTTTTAATATAGTAAGTAAGTTGGGACATTTTTATTTGCATGGTTAATTAAAACCGTTGCAGTACCAAAAAAAATATTCAATAAAACATCTGTCATTTACGTGCATAAAACTTATTCCTTCATAATGCTTATGTCTTAAAACCATGCTAATAAAGCTTGCTAGTTATGAACACCTATAGCAGCATAGTAGCATCAATTTTATCTCCTTAAACTATAGGTTATACATGTCTTCAGACCTGCCTTGCACATTAGCGTATACTTTTTCTGGTTATGTTCTTGATGTCTCCATTTCTGGCATTTTGCTGCCACACAGTCTCAGAAACGTTACTGCTTTGCAGTTCAATTGTAAATCGCTAGGTGCAAAGCATGGCAACAGGGCTTGCCTCCTTGTTCGGATCCCTCATAGATTAAACAGTTGTTTTAACAATTTCTTTCGCTCTTTGGGGAGTTCTTTGCAGGAGCATAGTAAATTCAGCAGGTCTTCCTGAGCTGTTCCGCATAATCTGCACACACAGCCTGCTTTATTGCGTAGCCAAGGTAGAAGATGCTGGGTGCAGGCCAAATCTATATTTCATAGAGGCAATTTTTATATTTTTGTCATATCTCAGGTTGAAATAAGCTTGGGCACCCGGCTTCGTGTATGTATTTAAATTCACCCATCCATGGGCTCTTTGAAAGTGCGGCCTTGTCCTCCAGCCATGACAGTAGCTTCACCGGCTTCCACACTATTTTTTTAAAGGTTAGGGTGGTTGTCTATGTTTCCCAAAGTTGATTTAGCCCTAATTTGTGTAAACTGCAATGATATTTCGCAGCTGGTGAAGTAGCTTGCGTTTGTAGCTCTTTCCACAGCTGTTCGTTTAACGTTCCCCTAGGAGTTTTTAGCACTTTATCCCATGCAGTGACGAAGGCCCCTTGTCTGGCAATTGTTTGTTTCAGGACGCCAAACTCAAGTCTGATATGCACGGATAAGGTGTATTTCGGCAGCCCAAAAATGACCCTGTATGCAGTTGTTACTGTGGCATCAAATATTTCCGCATCCCTGCCTTTCTGTACCTCGCAACCGTAGGTGATTGTTGGTAAAAGTTTTGCACGAACCACCTCTGCGAGTGGCGGGATCGATGGGCCAGATAATTTAGAATTTAAGGTTTTTAGGGAAATTGCTATTATTAAACCTTTATGCCTTATGCTGTTCTTCTGTGCTAAGAAATGACTGCCAGAATCCAGCTTCACGCCAAGATATTTATATTCTGTTGTGTCTTCTATTCTGGTCTCTCCCCAAAACCAGGCTGCAGTTTGTCGCCTTTTTTCACGATTTATCATTGTTCTTGTTTTGTCCAGGTTGATTGTTAAATCATTTACTTGGGAGAAGTCCTGCATTGTATTTAGGAGATGTTGTAGCCCTACTTTTGTTTTGCTGATCAGGACTATGTAATCTGCATCAAGGAGACAGGGAAGTGCCTTGTCTCCTATAATTTCTGGGCATGTGAATTACAGCCAAAGAGGGTGGGTGCTAAAACACAGCCCTGTTTCAGGCCTTTTTCTGTGGGAATGTGTCTTGACAGGAAGGTTCCATTACCCAGCTTCACCTGTAGCCACGTGTATGTATGCAGGTTTATGATCAAGTTGAGGAGGGGCTGAGAAGCCCCCAATAATGTAGTTTGGACCAAAGTGATACGATTAACATGATCAAAAGCGGTCTTGTAGTCGATAAAGTAGAGGTATAGAGACGGCCGTGTAGCCTCAGCCTTGTCCATAAGCATAGTCATGCTTACAATGTTAGTTGTTGTCCCAACTGATTTTGTGAAGCCGGTCTGTTGTAGACGAATTGCAGATTTTTCTTTCACCCATGCCTGAAGGTCCTCCAATAACAAGCCTGCAAATAATTTTGCTTCGTTGTCTAATAGAGCCACTAAATGGTAATTTTTTAGTTCCAACTTGTCACCAGATTTATGGATTGGGGAAATGATTGAGCCACTCCATGAGCTGGGCAAGATTTTCAATGTTCTGATTTCTCTGAAGAGTGAGTCCAGTGCTTATGCCCAGAAAGTTGTCTCCTGTTTGTAAAGTACCAGTGGAATTCCGTTTGGGCCAGGAGCACCTTCTCTCCTCCCCTTTCCTATCTGCCTTTTGATGGCGTCAATTTGAATCGTTTGATGTCTATCAGTTAGTGGGTCTGGCCCTGCTGATTTCCCAGAGTCGGTGAGATTGATTTTGGCCTTGAGTGTCGTTTGGTAGGCTGGTTCATTTTCACAGGCTTGGCGTTGCTTGCTGTATTCAATGCCTTGTTGAAAGTGAGACCCGAGGTGTTTTACCCAGACTTCCTCTGTGATGTTTGTGGAAACGCTGTTGTGATTGTAGTGAATGAACTGGTTTATGGTACTCCAGAATCTGGTGCTATTGTTGTTTGACATCGGCATGTAGTTTACCCCATAGATCCTCCTCCATAACTCAGTTCGCGTCCCCTTTTAGTTTATCGAGGACTGCCTTTGTTTCCGTAATACTTGTAATTCTGTTTCATCGCTGGGCTTGTGTCGAAGGTGTCACCGTGATTTTTGAATCCTTCTTTTTTTTTTTTTTTTTTTGCAAGCTTAATTTCTTGCTTAGCGCTATAGGATATTGGTTTGGTGCCGCTGAATCTGTGGAGGTTTGGTGGTGTAGTCTTCGTCGCATATGCCTCCATTGCTGATAGGACGTTTCTACATTTCTCCACTTCACCATCTCCGACCCTCGCATCGTAATGTTGTTTTGCAATTTCAAGCATCTCGCTTCCTGCGGTTATCTTGAATTTAATTCTTCTTAGGTTGATGGTAGCAATTTAATCCTCGAGGCTCCCGGCAGCGATCGAATGTTGAAGTGAATGTTCTCGGTTCTGTTTCTTGGGGCCGATTATCACTATCGCCTTTGTTACCCAGCTGGAACGATGCTATTTGTTGAGAGGCCTAGGGACACAAAAGTATATTCCATAATTGAGCTTGTTTTTTTTTTTTGGAACTTTGTCATCACGGGAGGGTTGTCTTTCGGTGATCTACCATTTAATGCCCTCAGATTAAGCTGTTCCAAAACCTCCACGGTTGTTTGTCCTATTTTGGTATATTTACACGCATGAGGTTTTCCTTGCTGCTGGATATTCCAGATTGCGTTTTGCAAAAGCACTTCTTCGTCCAGGGAGGATCCCATTAGATTATGGTTTAAGTCCCTGGTTAAGACTAGGTCAGTTGTGGGTCCCTCACATATACATGTTTCCACAAAGTTGCACATTTCCTTAACTAGTTTGGTTTTATTTTTAGGTTGGATATACACATTGAGCAACATGTTAGAATCCCTTATATTTAATGATGGGGATGAGAAGGAAATAGTGACTGCTAGAGTTGATTGTATTGTGGAACCAAAGATGCGAGCAGAATAGGCGACTGTATTAGCGACATATGTGACTAAGCTTCCTTGCCGATGGCCGTATTTTGCTCCCCTGGTGGCAATTCCAAAGAAGTGCAGAAATCCTTGGAGATGAGGTGGGTCTGTTACCCACGTTTCTTGTAATGCCACTATGTCGAAGGCCCTGACATAGGTGTCAAAATCCAAATCCGCTAGTTTGTTGGTAAGCCCATTTACACTCCAGGAACAGAGCCGTACTGTCCCTATTGTGTTTGCTGTGTTTAGCGGGCAATCGTCTTGTCACTCTCTTGTGGTGTTTATGGTTCTCGCGAACCATCTTGTGTCTTCTTCTCGAGCTTACTGTGTGAAGGGGTCATTGCGGCTTCTTAATTCCTCAAGTTGGCGCTTCTGTCACTATTACAGTGCCCTATAGCTCCTCTCAGCACTGATGTAGTTGGTCTGCCGGCGGCCATCTCAGGGGCCCTCAGAGGTTCTGTGATTAACAGATCGGGATATCCTGGCTTGAAATACGGGGCAATGGTTATCCCCCAAGACTTTAGGATGTCACTTTCTTTGAATATTTTATGTGCTATTGTAGGAGAGGTCCATGTCGCTCTTGTTTTTTCAACTGCCTTTATGTCCCCGCAATGAATACATTTTATTGACTCAAATTCTGTTATGTTTGTCTGCCAATGTAATAGTAACCGCAGTATATTGCCTCGGTTCAGAATGTCGTGCCTTCCTTTAGAGGTGTATTCGGACGTGAACCATGTTGCGTTTGTTTCCCTCGTCCCTGCCCAGATGGAGACGTCATTATGGTTTTTTAAGGTGGGCCAGCTGGCCTCGTTTTGTGGGCATCCCAGTGCAATTTGGGGCCTCGACTTCCTTGACGTTTTGGGCCGAGACTGGTTCCGTTTTGTGTTTGAGATATCGTAGAGTTTTTGATTGTTATTTGTGGAGCTGATATGCCTAAGGGCAAGAGAGCTGGCTATTCTGTAACAACTCTACCTCCCTTTTGGCTGTGTGTTCGCTGAGAGGAATATCCGGATTCCCCTGGTTTGTGTACCTCCCAGCGGCGACATTGTCGTTTTATAATTAATACTCATGGGATGTCGAAATGTCTACAATCCTGGTTGGTCTCCGAGGTTTGGGTTCTCATCCCTTTTTCTCCATCAATTCTGGTTTTGATATGGTTTGCGGTGGGATTTCCCACCAAGTGCAGTTGGGGTGGGGGGGCAGTCTCCTGCGTCCTCAGGTGCACTACTTTCTTGCTTTCTGCTTGGTAGAGCTTGGGCGCAGCTAGACATGTTTGCAATACTATTAATTACTTCTGGAGAAGGGATGTTCTATTGCTTTGTCCCATTGAGCACTGGCGGTGTCCTGATGGGCGGTTGCTTTGTCCTTTCTTGCACTAATGGTGTCCCAAAGAGTCGTTGAAATCCAGTCCTGGTGAGGCTTTGTTTCTGGTGCTGGCCTTTACGTTTTTGTGCATGTCTTAGTTTTGCATTTAATTTCAATTCCCCTTTAGCTGCCTCTGCTTGTTCTGGCGTGTGGCTTTTCCCCTTTAGCTGCCTCTGCTTGTTCTGGCGTGTGGCCTTTTTAATATGATTTGTAACTTTTTTTTTTTTTGTCCACTGAAAAGGCTGTACCCTCTCAACTGGAAAAAACACTTAAAAACACTCCCAGGTCACTGTGATGGCGACAATGCAGGGCAATTAAAGTATGAACAGCTGCTTCTTTTTCACGCTACTGGAGATCTGTTTCCTCTTAATCTAGTCACACCTGGAGACCGTACAGTTCCTTGTGTTCTCATTGTTTAATATGGTAAAATATTGTTAACAATTTTTTTTTTTTTTTTACTACAGTGCAAGTCAAAGCCAGGTCCTTTTATGAGGTTGCCAGCTTCTGTTGGGAACCCTTTTTAGGTTTGGCTTGACCACACATCTGTCTGCAGACCTGTTGTCCTTTAACATAATATGGGCTGTGGCTTCATCCATATACATAATCCACTTCCCATTGTTTGCTTGCCTGTATTCTTCCACATTCCATTTCAGTTCACGAGAGACTATTTTACATCTAAACAATCATTACCCATTTAATTCTTAGTCATGCCCCCACTGTTAACATAAGCACTTGAGTTTTCTTTTTCTTAGCCTTTTTAGGACTTGCCCAAGACAGCACACATATGCTGTTGCTTGCAATAGATATTGTTTACAACAAGGGACTTGGAACCTGCCCATTACTTACCATTTGTTGACTTCATTGTCTCTCTTATTTGCTGACTCCTAATTGAACAGTGCATGCTGGCTTCACTTACTCTTCTTTCATCTGGAGCATAGACCAATTACTGACTGCTTCATCTTGATTACTGTCCTTCTTCTGCTCGTGCTATGATTGAGGTACTACTTTTTTCCCCCTCTGTTGTCCTAGTCTGTTCTGCTTCTTTTCCTCCTACCTCCACCCTTGTCTGTATTGCTTCCCGCTCCGCCCTCCTGTTTTTTTGTGTTGCTTCTTCTCCTCGCCCTCCCGTTTTCCGTGTTGCTTCTATCCTCCACTCTCCTGTTATTTCTTCTCTCTGCCCTCCTGTTGTCTGTTACTTATTCACTCCCACCCTCCCCTTATCTGTCTTGCCCCTACCTGCCAGAAGGACAAAAAAGCACTATAACGCAGTTAGCGATGAACTCGTGGTTTTACTTTTTTACCGTCACGTTGCCTTCCACTCTCCCTTACCGTTCTCTACCACCCTCCCTCCCATTGTTCGCGTTGCCCACCTCAATAAGAAAAAACATTGCAATTAAATTGCCACCGCTGGCTGCCCCATGACACGTTTTTTCTAACTTTTAGCCATGCTGCTCAGTGGCCTCGCTGCTCCGCAACATGGCTATAAGACCTTGGTAGGCAAATCCAACAGCTTTCCCATAGGCAAGTCCTATTGGCTTTGCCAATGTCAGTTTTTATTTATATTACTTCTTTTCTACAGAAGTATGACCCTACTTTTATTTCCCATAGAAAACAAAACAGGATGTTAATGAAGGCAACAGAGTTTACAGCATGGTCCTGCTTTTGTTTTTAAGTGTCATGAAGATCCAAAGCGACTCCTCACTACTTCTGGGTTTAATATGCTGGCACATGCACAGATTTGCACCATGTTTGAATGCATTCGGACATAAAAGCCTGTTGTCCTTGCCCAACTCCATTCTACGCCATTGTACTCTATGCCACTCTGCAATATTGCACTCTACGCCACAGTACTTTACTGTATAACTCTAAACTCTGGGGCCCTGCACTCTACTCCAGTCCCCTGTATGCCACTCTAATCTGCACCACTCTGAAGCAATCTACTTTACCTCACTCCGCCACTTCACTCTACGCCTCTCTACTCTTAACCACTGCACACCACTTCAGTGCACTCTACACAACTACACTGTACTGTATGCCACTGCTCTCTTCGCCACTCTACTCCATTCTACACCACTGTTTTCTGAACCTCCTCTCTGTGCCACTGCATTCTACATCACTATACTGTACTCTGCACCACTCTGCTACTCTACTCAGTGCCACTGCACTCTATGCCACTTAACTCTGGTCTGCGCCACCGCCCTCTGTATCACTAAACTTTTACGCCACTCCACGCACACTAAGCCACGATACTGTGTGCCACTGCACTCTACTGTGCACTACTCTAATCTATGGCGCTGCATTGTATACCTCTGCATTCTACTGTGCTGCATTGTATGCCGCTGCATTCTACAGTACTGCATTCTACAGTGCTGCATTCTATGCCGCTACATTGTATGCTGCAGTACTCCACGACGCTGCATTGTATGCCACAGCACTCTACACCAATCAGACCCCCCAGGATATTGCAGCATGGATTTGCAAATTTAGCGGCACAAATATGGAAATTTAGCGGCACAAATATGGAAATTTAGAGGCATTTTTGCAGCACTGTATTTTACTCCTAAGCATTCATTTTCAGCCTTAAATCAATAGAAATGTTTTAGCAGAGTATTCCACTTTAAAATAGGTATGTTTAAAGTTCTACCGCTCTACGGAAGCACAGATCCAATCCTAACCTCGTTTAAGGGGTGTCCTATTTCTCCCCGTGATGTTCTAGCACCCTTGTACGCTGGGGGTACCGCTGCCTCCTGGATCCTGGACTCTTCCTCAGGTGCCCTAGGGCTCAGGGTCTTAATGGGTGGAGGTGCATTGCCACGGCTAATGTAAGAATGTTAAATATTGCTCAACGCCATGGTGGACATACTGAGTCCAATAGATTGGAAAACATGTAATGTTTTGTTCACTGTTAGTAAATATTGTAATATGCTACATATCCTGCACAACTTCATTACGTTGCAGAAATGCAATTTAATACAGTACTTTCAGGCTTACTGTGCATATTGACTTCAAAAGTTGACAGAGGTTTTGCGTCCATTATATGCAAGGGCACTGGAATTATTCGCAAGTTAGGCACAAATTAAGCAAGTGCACTGTCTAAATTATTCATCAACACAAGCTAAATATGTGGCGTAACGTGTGACATTGTGACAGTAGTTTTGTAATTTTTACTTAACTCTCTGGGAAAAGGTGTCATCTTAATACTATCAGTTTGACACCTAAATACTGCAATAAGCGACTAAAAAGGCCTAGAGAGACTGTATCTGAACCGCAGGATGTGCCTCCCACGCCCAGCAGTAGTAAGCCTCTCCTGGTGAGCTTTCCCTTTTCTAGCCACATCCACCTGCCAGACCTTCTCCCTGCTTCGTCTCCTCCGTCACCCTGGGCACTACCTTCACTTCCTCCTCTGCCATCACCTCCGCTCCCCACCTGTCTACACTCACTACCCCCTCCTGTAGAAGCAGTTTCTCTCTTTTACAGACCCTTTTATTGCATCTCTCCTCTTCACTTGCCTCCCTGTCTACTGGTCCCCCTATCACACAAGGCCCTCACAGCTCCCCCCTCTCTCTCCAGCTCTCCTCTCCAGCACCTCCCTTCCCAGCTCCCCCTCCTTGCACTCTGCTAGTATCAGCCTTATTTGCCCTAGTTGAAGGATCAGAGACAGCCTGTAGTGGCAAGGAAGCTACTGGGGGCACACTCCCCATTGGTCCCATGGCCTGGTTCTCACTCACTCTTTTATGCTGTTTAATTGTAGATTTAAGTGAGAAAAAGCCGTCGAGGGTAGATTGCTCTAGTTTATCTATTCTAGCCCCCAAACCCTTAACCTGGGTCAACAGGGGCATCAAGAGACTATTTACCCTCTCCATAATGCTGTCAATAGTCTTGGGGTCAATAAATGTGGGGACATTAACAGCACTACTACTAGGGGACGGACAGATATTATAACCCGTGGGTGTTTCCACAGAACCCCCCTCCACCCCAGCCTTATCCTCTGGGACCGGCCCCTTTGCGTCCTTCCCGCCCTGCCCAAAAGACTTTCTCGGTCGCTTGTAAAGCGCGGCCTGTCTCACCAGCCTACCCTTACTAGATCTGGCTGCCTTTTTATTTTTGGCCCTTTTACTCTGCCCACTCGAGTCATACATAGATGGTGCCCCAGCTAGGTTTACTGTGTTGGGAACAGGTGGAGTTGGCAATAATATTTGAGTTGTACCTTTTATTTGGGAGTCCAGGTGAATGTGATGTACTTGTGCCACCCTCTTCCACATTGCCACTAGGAAGAAGCGCAGCCAAATGTTCCAACCTATCTATATTTTTCCCTATTTCTACCATCTGGGGGGGATCTACAGGGCCGTCCGGGACATCATGGGGAGCAGATTGGACCCGCTCACAGGCCGGTGACAAGGCCTGGGCGAAGCCCCCAGTGAGGAGCGTCTAGAAGGGAGATAGACCTCGGAGAGACGGCGTTCGGACATGGCGATCTCCTTTTCAATGACCGCCGCCACTCTGGTTATGAAACGGTCCATAGTTCCAATCACTGGGCTCCCAACAGCAGCTCCCTTTTCGCCCTCACTCCTGAGTAATTTACCAGAACGGGTTGACATGGTAAGAGGTACACCTTAGGGAATCGCACGCGACCCACCTGGGCCCAGGGCTGGATGGAAGAGACGTGGCCCAGCCCAGCCTCTGTCTGCCCCTGACTGCCACAGACTGCCCGCCCTTTGCTCGGGCTTCGCTCGGCGTCCCGCTCGCGTCCCGCTGAGCGTTGTGCAGATCGTAAACTAGGGGCGTTGCAAGCGGGGGGCGTGTCTGGCAGTGGGCGCGCCCGTGCGCACCTGTGGAACGCAGGGACTCCTGGACTTCCGAGTCCCTGCTGCAAGCGCCGTTCGTGTTTTTCGGCTCCTCCCGGTATCAAGCGCCTGAGCAGCAGCGCCCCTCACTGAGAACCGCGAAGCGGCACCCGCGGAGCGGGTGCGGCGACCAGCGGCGGCAAAAGTGGGACCCAAGGGCAAGATGTTCGCTGAGACCTCCACCGAAAAAGCTCCCAGGTCAGTCACAAGGTTGCTGGTGTGTATTGCTGTTTGTGTTGGAGGTGGGGGGGAATTAATCAAGCCCAGCGCCAGCTGAACAGAGTGCAGCATTCAGCTGCCACTGGCAATTAAACACAAGAGATGCATCACCTGGCGAGAGAAAGGAGGGACGCCGAGGGAGATTGAAGGAAGGGAGACAGAGAAAGGGATCAGAGGGATGGGAGAGAGCGGGAGAAAGAGGGGGGCAAGCAGCAAGAGGGGTGGAGGAGCTGAGATGGCAAGAGAACGTGGGATGTGGGAACAGGGGAGGGGTGGAGGAGCAGGGCCAGAAGGGGCGACCAGGGAGCCCGCAGAGGAGAGAGGGGGAACAAACCGAGAGAGGGACAAGAAAGAGAGAGAAATAGGAGGCAAGAAGAAAGACCGAGAGGGAACATATATATAAGGCAAGAAGAGGTAGAGAGGACAGAGATGGAGAGAGGGGAGGCAAGCCCTTATTCTGAGTGTGACCCTCGACCACTCCGCAGGACGACAAACTCCTACCCCCCATCCCCCTCTGCGTGTGCCGTTACAACTGGTTATGGCATCAGGGGCGTTCAAGAATGCCCGTATATCGCTACAAGAACACAGGCCCACATGGTAGCATTGTTGCTGCCACAGCAGGTACCCAAGTACATCTCGCTGTCTCGACTGGAACACATACCAACATGATGGTAGAACTGTCGGATGCACACTTTTGCACCAGTCTAACATAGTCCTATTTTTGCGCCTCATTTCAAGTTACACAGTGGAATCTTAGTTTTTGTTTGACCCTCAGACACTTTTTCTGTCATTTGACGGGAACAAAAACCACACCAAAGGCAGAACTGCTAATCACACCGCAGGTAACTAATGCAAAGCACATCCTGCTGCCACGACCGGATCACAAAATCACACAAAGTGATAAAACTGCTGATCACACACAGACACTTAAGCGCGTCTTCACATCGTGGTGCTAACACAAAACTGCACGCAAAGGCTGATCTCACTGCAGGCACCTAAGCAAGTCCTGCTAACCCGACGGAACACACAACCACACAATGCTAAAACAACAATACCTGATAACACGACGGGAGCATAAATCCAAACACAACGGGAGCATAAATCCACACAAAACAATAAAACTTTTGATCTCCAGGTAGACACCTGGGACAGAAACCACACACAACTGTAGAGCTGCTGATCTCACTGGCAACGCCTACGCACTCCCCGACAGGAACTCAAAACCACATGGAATGCCAAACCCGCTGATCTCACTGCAGGCACCTAAGCTCGGTTTGCGAACATGAAGAGTAAACAAATACAATGATGGGATTTGTCCAGGATCACACTGCCATTCAAATATAAACAGTATCTACTTTTTTAATTCCATCACTCCCCCCACTTCGTTGCCGGTCTTTCGCAGGCATGCATATTAAAACGAACGCAGCCCAAAACCTATAGTCCTACTGGCCATTAACAGCGGGGCGTTCGTGGAGGGAAGGTCGTGTCCCGTGCCGGGTTGATGCCATGTCAATACTGCCAGCTCTGACCTTATTCCCGCTACTCGCCACATTTCCTATGACCCTCTCACTTCATGCTATCTAAACCCCTAAAACGAGTGTCCTGGTACCACTTCTGTCATTTTACCCTACTCAGCGCTTTATCGTGTCAATGAGTGCTATACTAATAGCTAAGTATCGGTGGCAGGGGCATGTTAAGGAGGAAGGTAAGTAGCGATGTCGCCCCTCCCACAGCAGCCAGAGTTGGTTTCCTTTTTATGTTACCATAAATAAATATTAACATATTTTTTACTAAGTGTATGCTACATTACCTTCAATTTTATTTCATGTTTGCTATAATATTCCCTGGTGAGATGTAATGCTTCAGGCATATACGGTTCCCCTTCAGTCTGCCTCTAAACGGCCGGTTCTAAAATTGTGCTATGTGCGTGTACATAAGACTGGATTAAGTATAGTGCTTCCTAGTAAACCGGCCCCCTCACGGCGCTGACGCGGTATTCACGGCATCACTCTGGTCAGTTTCTCACTGCAGGTCTCTCGCCGCCAGACAGGTAGGGTATAGTGGTGGGGGAGAGTAAATGGAAAGGAGGAAGGGGGCAGGAGCGAGAACAGAGAGGGGGGGGGGGAGAGACACTCACAGAGCTTGTGCGCCAGAGGCAGCGTTTCAAAGAGGTGGAAGAAAACGCGATGGCGGTGCCAAGAAATGAAAGAGACTGGGTAGAAGGATGGAAAGAAAGACATACCCTTCTGAGAGGTCCTGTCCTGTCCTACCCATGACCCCGTGCCTGCTTCAGGGCTGTACTGAAGACCTTTTTTTATCTGCTTGTTAAAATAAACAAGCAGATAAAAGTCTTCATGAAAGCCGCAAACCAGGCTATAATGGTGTCCGGAAGGGCTGTCCGAAAAAATGGACAGGGTGCCACCCAAAAACACTCCTTTCCATTGGGAAGCCAGCGTTTACAATAAACGCTGACGCTACCCACTGGAAAAGAGGGGCGGGGCTTAGAGTCCCTTTACAAATCTTGTATTTACAAGATCTCTCGCAGAGGCGGAGCACGGCTCTGCCCTGCCACGACCACGAGACCTAAAACCCTTCTTTTCTAGTTACTGCTCGGCTTTAGCTTCCTTTTCCACTGCATGCGCTGTATAAATAAATACAAGCATTAGAAATGCAATAGGTCTCGCAGCATTAGAGTTAGTGCTTTTGGAATTGTTTATGGGTTTTTTTGTAAATCTTTAGCATGAGGTTGAGGGTGAGTGAGGGTGAGGGGTTGAGGGTGAGGGTGAGTGAGGGTGAGTGAGGGGTTGAGGGTGAGTGAGGGGTTGAGGGTGAGTGAGGGGTTGAGGGTGAGTGAGGGTGAGTGAGGGGTTGAGGGTGAGTGAGGGTGAGGGGTTGAGGGTGGGTGAGGGGTTGAGGGTGGGTGAGGGTGAGGGGTTGAGGGTGAGTGAGGGTGAGTGAGGGGTTGAGGGTGAGGGTGAGTGAGGGTGAGTGAGGGTGAGTGAGGGTGAGGGTGAGTGAGGGTGAGTGAGGGTGAGTGAGGGTGAGTGAGGGGTTGAGGGTGAGTGAGGGTGAGTGAGGGGTTGAGGGTGAGTGAGGGGTTGAGGGTGAGTGAGGGTGAGTGAGGGGTTGAGGGTGAGTGAGGGTGAGGGGTTGAGGGTGGGTGAGGGTTGAGGGTGAGTGAGGATGAGTTGAGGGTGAGTGAGGGTGAGTGAGGGTGAGTGAGGGTGAGTGAGGGTGAGTGAGGGTGAGTGAGGGTGAGTGAGGGTGAGTGAGGGTGAGTGAGGGTGAGTGAGGGTGAGTGAGTGAGAGTGAGGGTGAGTGAGAGTGAGGGTGAGTGAGAGTGAGAGTGAGGGTGAGTGAGGGTGAGGAGTTGAGGGTGAGTGAGTGAGGGTGAGGGGTTGAGGGTGAGTGAGGGTGAGGGGTTGAGGGTGAGGGGGTGAGAGGGTGAGGGGTTGAGGGGGTGAGGGTGAGGGGTTGAGGGTGAGTGAGGGTGAGTGAGAGTGAGTGAGGGTGAGTGAGAGTGAGGGTGAGTGAGAGTGAGGGTGAGTGAGGGTGAGGAGTTGAGGGTGAGTGAGTGAGGGTGAGGGGTTGAGGGTGAGTGAGGGTGAGGGGTTGAGGGTGAGGGGGTGAGAGGGTGAGGGGGTGAGGGTGAGGGGTTGAGGGTGAGTGAGGGTGAGGGTGGTGGCCCGATGGGAGAGAGCAGGCAGGATGGGAGAGAGTGTGGGAGAGAGGTGCGAAGGCCTTTCTAAGGCGATGAGGTCTTAGCACTGAGGGACATGGTGCTCCAAAGAACAGTCAGTAACACGTAGGGGCAGATTCCTAACATGAAGCGGAGATACAACGATTACAATCAATTTTCAATCAATCAACGATTACAGCTGTGAGTTAATGCATAGAAATTGCAATGCACAAGTGAAATGTTAGCAAGGCTTAAGAGCAGACTCCTCACAATAAGGGGAGACAGCCGTCACAATGGGGCACATGACGTGACATTTAAGGGCAGAGCCCCGACACTAAGGGAAGACAGTCAGCACTCGAAGGCAGGTGGTGTGACACTTATGGGCAGGTCCCTAACATTAAGAGGACACAGCTAGTGCCTAGAGGCAGAAGACATAAAACGCAGGAGCAGATCCCTGACATTAAGAAGGGACGATAGTTGTTGAAAGAATGCAGCTGTGAGTCAATGCATGTAAAATGCAATGCACATTTCAACAAAATAGCAACACTTGAGAACAGATCCGTAATATTAGGGGGAGGCAACCAGCACTAGAGGGTCGAGGACGTAACTCCCAGGGGCAGATCCCTAAAATCAAGGGGAGGGAGACGACAGTGACGGAGGGAAGAGAGGGGAGGGGGGAGGAGAAATGCGACACGGCGGGAAGGGGAGGGGGCGGAGCGGATAAACAAAGACGGACGGGAGGCAACCAGCACTAGAGGGCCGAGGACGTAACTCCCAGGGGCAGATCCCTAAGATCAAGGGGAGGGAGACGACAGTGACGGAGGGAAGAGAGGGGAGGGGGGGAGGAGAAACAGATACCTTCGCTTAGGAGAGACAGATCCCTCAACGCTTAAGGATAATAGCCTGCACTACGGATCAGAAGCCGCACCCTTTGTTAATACTCACAATAAGGATGACAAAACTGCTGGGTGAGAGGTATAATGGTTTTGCCAATGCTTTATTTTTTTAACCTACCTCCGGTGGAAAAGAAGAAAAAAAATGTCAAATATTGTTAAGAAATCCAAAAAATTGAAAACGAACTCTATTTTCTATTCAATTGCAGTACAATGTGCCTGGATAAGTGGCAATGCCATCTTTATGTTGCTGCCGCTCTTCAGCCCAGCATACTTCAAGGCAGCGTACAAACACCTTTGAAATGTAAAAGCATTCCTCAGTCGGCAGCCAAGTCAAGGAGAGTGCACTCAATTTGTGAACGCCACAAACACAATCATAAATAGACCCTTTTCCGTTCATATTTGGAAGCCAAGCCATTTGCTTTAAGTGCACATTAACCTGCCAACATGAAAAAAATATTTAAAAGAAAAAACGTGCAAGTCTTCAGTTTTCCTTTAAAAATGGACAAAGCCAAGCTAACTTATTCCAAACTGCAGGTTGTAATACTCAATGAACACCACATCGCAACTGAATAATTAAAGTGAGAAAAACAACAGTAAATCATAAACATTATCATCAACACAGAAAGTTCCCAAATGTCTCCTTATATCTAATAACAAGCCTTTCACCGTAACACGGCGGGGAGGGGGCGGAGAGGGGAGAGGTGCGACACGGCAGGCAGGCAGGCAGGGGAGGAGAGTTGGAGGAGGAGGGGGGGGAGGAGAGTAGGGGAGGCACGCGGCCAGCTGTAATGAGGAGCAGTTGTGCGCTTTGAGCCTGCATGTTAAAACTCCTCGTTAACAGACACCACAAATGTCGAGCAAACAGCGTGTTTTGCAACCTCCGGATCAGCTTTTCTTACATCGGTGAGCTTGTCGTGCAGGCAGGGGCAGGAGCTTCCAGAAGGGGTAACATCTGGTAACAGTAGAAGACATATCGGGGTGGGGGGTGCTACCAACATGCTAGGACCTAAGCCAAGAAGCCTTCAGAACCTGAGATAGAGGTAGCATTGGAAGATGGATCCCAGTCATGCCAATGGTCCTAGCAGCTAAGTGATGAGCACAACCAGCATGTGCAGGAGGAATGGTCGGAGTGAGAATCACTGGCGTTGGAGGACTGGAGGGAGGTGAAGGCAGTCAGATCCTGTGGAGGAGGAGCAAAGGTATGGGCTGTATCTGTGGTCATGAAGCCATTGCCTCTATGCTGTTGGACTCAGGCTAAAGCGTCCTATCAGCTTTGCTTGTTCTACGGCATTAGCGGGGCACAGTTGCGCAATGGAACTTGCATTGTTCCATCATATCATTTTACAAGTTGCGTAACCATTTGTAATACAGCACCCCCTCTGATTAATAGAACAATTGAGCCGGTAATTATTGCAAACAGCTGCTGCAGCGGGGTCATTAGCCGGGAGAGGCGGGCTATTGTCTGTCTCCCGACACATGCACTCCTGCAGTCGGGCGCACTCCCGGGCTGCTCCAAGTTTAAAGCCTGCAGTCTTCCAATGTTATTTGAAAGCTGTCAAACCATGTTAAAAAAGACTGCATCGTCGAAGGCCCTAGTGGCTAGGATTCAACATGTAGCCTTGTCTTCCTCATTATAAAATGCATGTTTATAAAGTTCCACGGAGCATCCAATTCCCAATTCACTTATATCAGCAAGACTTAACTTGCTCATGAATCTAAATTCTTTTGCAACTTTAATCTACATGTTTAATTAATCATAAAATGAGGCGGTAAGTAATTTCAGCAATGTGTGCCTTGTTATCAGATGCATTTAATCACTCTTCTGTGAGCTCATTTGGAAACACCTGAAGATGTCGAGAGCAGTTCGAATTGGAACTTGTATGCCCCCACTGCATGATCACATGTGGCCCCATCGTAAAATGGACTTGGAAATTCCAATACAAGTGTGTAGTGCTGAGGATACTAACACGAATATAAATGCATTTTTCTTATTCTCCAACACAGACTTTCTTGGATCGATGTTCTGTCAACTTCTTTTTATATAATGCAGATTTTTGTTGAACTTCTGTTGTACAGCTCAACACTTTAAAAAACAAGCCTTTCACCGTAACACGGCGGGCAGGGGAGGGGGCGGGCAGGGGAGGGGGCGGAGAGGGGAGAGGTGCGACACGGCAGGAAGACGGAGGGAAGAGAGGGGAGGGGGGAGGAGAAATGCGAGACGGCGGGAAGGGGGCAGACACGGCGGGAAGGGGGCGGAGCGGGGGAGAGGGTGTGTGTGTGTGTTAGGAGACGGACGTGCACGCGCATTTGACTTTTAAGGTCAATGCGCATGCGCATAAGCTTAATGCGCATGCGCATTGACCTTAAAACTCACGGGCACTGCAAGGAATCGCCACGATTCCTTGCAGTGCAGATAAAGTGTGGATAACTCGCAATAGTCTCGCTTTGCTCGATGCGCATGCGCATCGGCAACAGGCGAGACCTAATAACTTAACATTGCAAACTTCTTACACATGCAACCAGCAAATTAGCACTGTATACTTTTCTCTCACACAACACTATTTTTTTTTGGTGCATGCATGTTTGTACACATGAAAGGCATGTGTTGCATCTCAATCACCTATTTTGCTACTACAAGCAGAGACTGCTGTTATTTTTAGGAAGGGCTGCAGGATACGTGACTTACACCTTTCACCAGGGCAGAACTGGGAACCAAAAGCAGCTCTTTAGAAACTATCATATCGGCCTCAAATTCCACCGAGGGAGCAAAAGTAGTTCGTCTGAGTTCTTGGCATGTCCCCTGAGAAAATATCTGGAAACACAACCAGACGCGGTGTGACTTCAGACTGTGAGTTTGAATATTAGACTAAAGTACGGGGGCTCACCGGTCTTGTAGCTTCTGGCGTTCGAGACAGCTGCTTTGCTCCGACCGCCTGCTCCAGCCTGCTCCGACCGTTACGCTTGTCCTGATCTCCAGCACTGTTGGGCGTCGGCTCGATTAGCTACAGCTGTCCCGGATTCAACCACGAAGGCGCTGGTGTGCTTCACTCGGACTGCTGGGCTCAGCGAGGCAGGCTGTTTCTCTGTCTCTCTTTCGGCTTGCACCATCAGTTTGGACCCCCGGTGGAATATTGGAAAATTGCAAAATAGTGAAAAGCTACATAAAGTAAGTGAAGAGAGCAATTACGCTGCGCAGAGGAGCGCAGAGGACCTAAGGAACATTACCGGGCATTTGTGAGTCTCCTGGGTCCCCAACGCTGCAGTCTCGCCGCGCCGCTTTGCAACACCCGGCGGCCAGCGGCTGGAGACTACAGATCCCAGGGAGACTTGCGGCGACTTCCGGTTCACCGCCTCAAGAGCAGGACGCTTGGCGCCGGGCAGGAGCCCGGGCAGAGGGCGGGCCGTCTGAGGCAGGAGGAGGCAGGGCCGGGCCAGAGACCCTGTGAGTAACAAACTGTGCTGTGCTATTTTGCTGGAGCCGTGTCGGATAAGGCTGTGGGACTGTACAGGCTTATACCCTGATAAACTGGTCATAGGATTCCTGGTGACATCCAAGGCATAGGCATAGTCATTGCTGTTAATCAACTCCGTTACAGTTTCTATAATGTCAGGGACAAAGAAAGATAAGGTGGTTACAGGGGCAGGCTCTATGAACAATTTCCTTGTCAAAATGGTGAATAAAATCAACGATGACAGAAGGGCTTCTTCGGGCAAAGTCGCTTCTCTAGATCATGACCTCCCTCCAGTAAGAGCAACTACGCCGGAGGCATCCTCAGAGGGCGAAAATAGCACTGTCTGTATGTTAGGGGAACAAATCGCATCTAACTCAGCTAGCGTGGTAGTAGCTTCGATCCATCAGGCCCCTGACACTATAACGCCTGATACAATAATGCTAGATAAATTATCGTCTGACTCTGAGGAAGAGGTGGTGGCAGAGGTAGCGGAAGGAAGCAAAAAAGAGAGACCTGTTAGAACCTGTAGAAAGCAGCAAAGCAAGAGGGGGGGTAAGATCACCCACAGGAGAAGAGGGGACATTCACTTGCCCGATAGTCACACCTCCCCTAAAGCAAAACTGAGCGCAGAGAGTAAAAAGGATACCAGCATCACCTTGAGTCCTGAGCAGTTTGGTTTACTAATCAAAACCATTGAGGCCACTTTTGACTTAAAACTTAAGGATTCCATTGCCTCCCTTGCAGCCAAATGGATACCGCGAACACTGAGATAAAAAGACTAGGAGGTTTGTTGGACCAGCAGTTGGCTAATTTAGTTAAGGCTAACTCCCCACTCCCTTCAACTAGCACAGTGAGCTCTGAGGTGGTGGGGATAGAGGCTACAAAAGCTGCCAATCCATCTACTATGATCCCTCAGGTAAATAGCACGGATAACAACCGTATTGTCCCCTCAGCCACTTGCTCCTCGCCAATAGACTCGGCTATAGACACGGTTAGGAGCCAGCAGAGACCAGGCCTCTCATACAACACGAATGCCATACAAAGTAGGCGCAATAATTCCATTAATCTACCCCCGGATTGCGCCCCCTATGTCGTCGTGTTGGCAAATGTCCCAGTACATACCCCAGGCTCTACTGAGCCACAAGAGGAAGTTCACGACTCACTCAAAAACAAAGTAGTGGCTTGGCTGAGTGCTAAATGTGGTTTCCCTACTAAATTTGCAGGAGACATTATCACGACTAGGAGGGTAAATTGGATTGGTCCCTCGAGGAAAACTTGTAGAGGGGATTGTGTGGTGGTGAACTTTAAATACCCTCAACATGTGGCCACAGTACTCCTACGGGCAGCATCTCTGTTGGAGGACAGCAATGGTATTCAAGTGCGTCCGTTAGGGTATTTCTATAATCATGTCAACTTTGCCTCCATACCCAGACAAAGACTAAGTCCATTCACCCCGGTGGGGCCCAGATCGGCTCCTCTAAGTTTGGTTCAGGGACGCGATAATCATTTTTCCTATGGTCCACCTATTGTAACACACAACAGATTTGATGCTCTCTCAGGTCTCGACCTTTGCGATTGACGGGGTGCCGGAGAGGGTACAGTGGACGATGCCTTAGTGGATTTAATACCAACGGTTCATGTACCTTCTTCTGCTGCGGATGGTAACAGTATAACAGAGATCACAACTGCTAAAGGGGACACGGTTAGACTGTTATCCTGAAACATCGCTGGTTTGCGGTCCAAGAAGGGAGACCCAAACTGGGAAAATTTCGTAAAGCTCCATGATATCATCGCTATTCAGGAGACTTGGGACATGGACTGTGATTACTGGCTAGACGGCTTTACTTCTTATTTTGTACCTGCTTTGCCTTCCCCTGCAGGCCGGAACAAAGGAGGCCTATTGACACTGGTATCGGTGAATATCGAGGGCAAAATTACCCTGATTGACTGTGCCTCATAATTTCCTCGTTCTGGAGATAAAATTAGAGGACGGCTGTAAATTGCTCCTTGTTAATTGCTATAATGCACCGAACGGTTCCCCTGAAACTGTGTACATTACATGGTTATCAGATTTTTTAAGTCTTTATAGAGTCAAACAATCCACCTTGTGTCGATTTATTTTAATGGGCGATTTTAATGTTCATTTGTGCTCACACTGTGCCCTAGGGGATGAAGATGGGCCGGATAGTGTGTCCTCCCCTCACCTAGAACATACACAGAAGGGTTTGGTGCTCGAAAATGTATTACGGGAAAATGAACTGTATGAACCAGAATTCTACGATAAGAGTACTCGGGTTGCCACTTATACGGGAAGGGCTTGTGACTCGATAATTGATTTTATTTTTGTCTCGAGGCTTTTTGGACTATGTGATCTCATATAATGCAATTGCTATGCCTATGAGTGACCATAATCCCGTGGGGTTGGAGCTAGTGAGTAGCTCCTTTTTGTTAAAATCAGTTGTCACCCAGCGGTCTATATTGCATGTTAAGGACAAGGATCAGGGGAGAAGAATTAATTGGGAAATGGTTGTACCCGACAATTTTTTCTTAACCGTATCCTCTTCAGTTTCTGATGAATTAAATGTGTGCCAACCCGTTAACTGGGAGTAAGGAGGTTATATCTTCCTTCGAGGGTGTTTGTAGGTTTGTGTCCACTTGCCTCACAGCCAAAGGTCAGGGGGGCAAACATAAATCGGTGAAAGGTTGGTTTGACAAAAATTGTAGCAAAGCACACAATCACCTCAAGAAAGCCCTCAACACGCGCCCAAGGGACAAAGTGCTAGTCGCACGATTAAGAAAGGATTTTACTTTGGCCATTAATTTGCGCAAAGATGAACTAAAGAGTAAAGCCTGGGAAGAATTAATGGATAAAGCCACCCTAAAAAACAGTGCTAAGTTTTGGTCAATTATTAACACTCCTTTACTTTTAGGTGACCAAAACTCAGTAATGGAATTAAATATCTCAGAAGAGGACTGGCTCCGCCATTTTGAAAATATTTATGATAGTAATCGGGAGCTGGAACCTTTCATAATCCCTGCTATTGAGAACCCCTTGGAGCCTGTGAGCTTTGACATAACTGAGGTACTTAGAGCTATAGAGGATACAGCAGGACGCAAGGCCCCGGGACCCGATGGAGTGCCAGCGGATATGTTCAAGGCAAATCCGCTGTTCTGGGCCAATATTTTAACAAAAGTTTTTAATGCCTCTGCCGTAGTGGGATTCCCTCAGACCTGGTCTTTAGCCACAGTTGTGCCAATATTTAAAAAAGAACTATAAACAAGGGGGGTTGTACCCAGATAGAATTACGGGGACCTGGGTTATCAATTGAGGTATGGGAAGGGGTCCCAGTAAACACGAACAATAATAACAAAGAAAATATAAACAATCAAAGAAACCAATTATAAAGACACATTGTTTTATTCACAATGTGCTAGTATCATGTATATACGTCACTTTAAACATACATTGATCAGTGACTATTTTGTAGTGCCCCAAAGGTTGGGAAAGGGGGGAGGGTTTGTGATACGTGTGGGTAATAGGTGAAGGAAAAGAGGGTTTTCAGTGACAGTAAAATCGGCGAATAAGAGTAATTCAATGTAGTTACATATCAATGTACCCAAACAAAACGACCAATAAGTTCATATAAATTCTTTCACAAAAATCATACTCCAAATGCACAACTGATGAGAGCAATAGGGTGTGGAGTTGACTGCATAAAACAAAATGATGTCGACGTTTCGACCCTCGTTCGCAGATGTGGGTTTAAATCTTGCCGTGGGGTCTTCTTCAGGACTGGGGAGATGGGGGCACGTGACCTAGTTAATGTACAAATATACACGTATTAGTGTGGGAAAAGAAATTCCCATATATTACTCAGGCTTAAAAAACACACCAATCTTTTGATGAAAGTGGCTGACGGTTAGCAAAATCTTGTTGAATGCATATAATTCAAACAATGTGTCGCCACGAGTACGACTTGTTCAACCAATGGATGTATTGTTAATCCTCAATCAAGATCTTTATGCACAAAAAAGGGGGGAAGCAGTCTGAAGATAGGTCACACCGCAACTGGGCAACCCATCCAAAACACCAATGGGCTATACGTGAATTAGCAACAAACGCTAATAAGTACAGGTCCAATATGTTGATCGACACTATACAATCCAATCCATGGATACCAAATATACCGGTTAAAAGGTCAAACTCGGAGAGGTTATAACTTACCACCGAGGTGGTGTGCAAAAGGACCCGTTAGGTGGAGGGTAGATATCGGTAGTAGATCTGTAAATTAAAATTAAGTACGGGTCTTATTATACTGATAGTGTTATTTTACAAAAAATGCAGAAATCACCGCATGGTAGAGGACTTACCGAGGTACCACACGGAACCGCCTAATGAATTATTGGTCGGGGGTCCGTAGAAGCATCAAAAGGGAAAGTAGCTCTAAATGTAAAAAAGTATAGAGAGAACCTTTAAAAAACTGTCCCCGCAGGGCCGGGAGGGTTAGAGCAAAAAGCAGAGACCAATCTAGAAACTTACCCGACAGCCGTGTTGCTTCAACTTTCGGCGTGGGGTAGCGGGCACTCGCGCTGTGGCGTCGAGTCCGTGGCAGGACTAGATCAGGAGATAAAAGAGTATGCAAAGCGTTACTAGTCTGCTGGGAGGGCGCGGACTGAACGCATGAACTCGAAAAATTGCTGGTGCTTACCGGGGTGAGGAATTAATCCGGAGCCGGGTGAGGAATTAATCCGGAGCCTGACTTTATGCGACCCACTGACTCATCGAGTCTGTCCACCATGCCTATTAATCACGTGACGTGTAACCCTGGCAACGTCCCTGTAAGCGGAACTCTGCTTCGCCATTCCCTCGGCGAGCAGTGAACGGCTCCGGATTAATTCCTCACCCCGGTAAGCACCAGCAATTTTTCGAGTTCATGCGTTCAGTCCGCGCCCTCCCAGCAGACTAGTAACGCTTTGCATACTCTTTTATCTCCTGATCTAGTCCTGCCACGGACTCGACGCCACAGCGCGAGTGCCCGCTACCCCACGCCGAAAGTTGAAGCAACACGGCTGTCGGGTAAGTTTCTAGATTGGTCTCTGCTTTTTGCTCTAACCCTCCCGGCCCTGCGGGGACAGTTTTTTAAAGGTTCTCTCTATACTTTTTTACATTTAGAGCTACTTTCCCTTTTGATGCTTCTACGGACCCCCGACCAATAATTCATTAGGCGGTTCCGTGTGGTACCTCGGTAAGTCCTCTACCATGCGGTGATTTCTGCATTTTTTGTAAAATAACACTATCAGTATAATAAGACCCGTACTTAATTTTAATTTACAGATCTACTACCGATATCTACCCTCCACCTAACGGGTCCTTTTGCACACCACCTCGGTGGTAAGTTATAACCTCTCCGAGTTTGACCTTTTAACCGGTATATTTGGTATCCATGGATTGGATTGTATAGTGTCGATCAACATATTGGACCTGTACTTATTAGCGTTTGTTGCTAATTCACGTATAGCCCATTGGTGTTTTGGATGGGTTGCCCAAGTGCGGTGTGACCTATCTTCAGACTGCTTCCCCCCTTTTTTGTGCATAAAGATCTTGATTGAGGATTAACAATACATCCATTGGTTGAACAAGTCGTACTCGTGGCGACACATTGTTTGAATTATATGCATTCAACAAGATTTTGCTAACCGTCAGCCACTTTCATCAAAAGATTGGTGTGTTTTTTAAGCCTGAGTAATATATGGGAATTTCTTTTCCCACACTAATACGTGTATATTTGTACATTAACTAGGTCACGTGCCCCCATCTCCCCAGTCCTGAAGAAGACCCCACGGCAAGATTTAAACCCACATCTGCGAACGAGGGTCGAAACGTCGACATCATTTTGTTTTATGCAGTCAACTCCACACCCTATTGCTCTCATCAGTTGTGCATTTGGAGTATGATTTTTGTGAAAGAATTTATATGAACTTATTGGTCGTTTTGTTTGGGTACATTGATATGTAACTACATTGAATTACTCTTATTCGCCGATTTTACTGTCACTGAAAACCCTCTTTTCCTTCACCTATTACCCACACGTATCACAAACCCTCCCCCCTTTCCCAACCTTTGGGGCACTACAAAATAGTCACTGATCAATGTATGTTTAAAGTGACGTATATACATGATACTAGCACATTGTGAATAAAACAATGTGTCTTTATAATTGGTTTCTTTGATTGTTTATATTTTCTTTGTTATTATTGTTCATGTTTACTGGGACCCCTTCCCATACCTCAATATTTAAAAAAGGGCAGATAGGAGATCCGAAATGCTATAGACCGATTTCGTTGTTGGACTCCTCGGTTAAAATCCTAGGAAAGGTTGTCCTAGCAAGAATATCCGCGTGGGCCAAGGGGAACAATATCCTGTCCGAGGCACAATACGGATTTTGGTCAGGGAGGAGTACAGAGGATCAATGCCTCAATCTCCACCTCATAATCTCTAAATACACCAGAGCTAAAGGGGGAAGTATATTTCTTGGCTTCATGGACTTGTCCACAGCTTTTGATCTTGTTAATAGATCTAAGTTGTTGGCAATGCTCCTGAAGATGGGCCTCGATAGCTCCTTGGTACACTTTCTGGCAGAGCTCCATAAAGATCTGAGGGCCCGCATCAGAATAACAACGGACGGAAAGTGTACCAAGAGTTTTCGATCAACTAGAGGGGTCCGTCAGGGATGTATACTCGCGCCAATGCTGTTCACGTTATACGTGAACTCATTGGAGGATGAATTAAGGGCAGCTAGAAAGGATATTCCGAGCATGGGGGGTGCACCAATTCCGGTGCTCCTCTATGCCGATGATGCGGTGTTAATAGCCAGGACCCCAATTGCCCTGCAAAAGTTACTCAATTCCTTCGGTAACTTTATGTCCAGTCTTGACCTGGTGGTGAATAAGAACAAATCGCACACTATGTCAGCAGGATGTGGTAAACTAAAAGAAAAAACCTTTTTTTGTGATGGAGAGGCTATTACAAATGTTAAAGTTTTTACCTACTTGGGAGTGATATTCGACCAAAGGGGAACCTGGACACCGCAGTTAACAGCCAAAGCGAACGCGGTGAGAAGCTCATACTCTGCAATCCTGGGATTCACTAAAAGATTGGGGGGGAAACCTATTGAAGCTGTCCTGGCTGTTTACAAAGCCAAGACAGCCGCGATCGCTAGATACGGGGCTGCAGTCTGGGGCTACGCTAATTCTAAATGCATCCAGACAGAGGAAAATAAATGTCTTCGTTCTCTGTTGGGTCTACCACAGTCAACTGCCACTCACTCTTTACATCTTGAGCTGGGTTTGGGTTATATTTTAGATATAATTAATCTCGCTCCACTTCTGATGTGGATTAAGCTTTGGCTTAATCCGAATCTTGGCCTTAATCATAGGATAATCAAAGACTGTCTTATGTTAGATCACAGGAGGGATATCCAGTGGCTGTCATATGTCGAGTCCTTGGCCGCAAGTCTGGGACGCCCTGAAATCTTTACCAGCCCAGAATCCCTGTGTAAAGCAGATTTGCTGTGGGTTAAGAACAATTTCATCAGATTACGTATGGCCGAGCGTGAAGCGGATGAATTATGTAAACCCTCTGTGAGGGCTCATGTATTGATAACCCCATCTTTTGAGTTGGCTCCTTATTTGGCAGTGGTCACTAATTCTTTTCATAGGTGGCTACTGTCCAAATTCCGTTTTAACCAAATTTATATGGTTCTGCGGGACGAGAAAGACTGGTGTAAGCTCGAGGACTCGTCCCCATGCAAATGTGATGGTTTTTCCCCTCAGGATAATGCGCATTTTTTGTTCTTCTGTTCCTTTTATCACGAACCCCGTACTCGATATTTAAAATCAATTCTGAGGGAGTTGGGCTTCACGCAGTACAAGCCTGCGCTGTTATATTTACAGATGTTGTATTCCCCTTTGATTATGTATTGCACCGCTAGTTTTTTGGCTGCATCTGTTAGATGTAAGAGATCAAGGTTAAGATTGGATTCACAACTGAGGATAGATACTTGAATTCATGTTTACTGTAATGTTGAGTGCAAACTGCAAAGAATTCTGTGTAAATAATGCCTTTTTAACTTGTTTTTTAAATTCTATCGACTGTTTAATACTGTATTAACTGTTTTTAAGATATATGAACGTATGATATTTGTTGTAGAATACTTTTATGATTTTAATTAATCGAATAAAGTGGACTTTGACTTTGTTATTTTTATCTCCTGAAAGGGAACATGGTTTGTTTTTTTACTGCCTTGTTTTTAAAGGAAAGTGACCTGGCTGCTTTGGAAAAGTAAGGGTATGGAAATCATATCTACTTACACCCAGGGCATATTGATTAGGATCAAGGAGCACAGCACCTCTTTTCACGGGTTTACGGTTTACTGGGCAAGTGGGCCCAACCTTCCACAGCACAAAGGTTTTGGCAGCCAGTTTACAGTAATACATCATAGACCTGTGACTCAGGATTGTCCTCCACTAAAGCAAGATCTGTGTCAGTAGGTAGAAGTTGTTCAAACTTGTATATATGAATCATTATTATAAATATTAATCTAAATCGTTAACTGTTGAGACAAGTGCCTCAATTGCATTATTAACAGTGGTTCTGGAATAAAAACGAGCATTGATGTTTGCAAAAATAACAATTTGAAGCTTTTTGTAGTGCTCAGAGAATGCTCCTTGATTATAAGCATGAAAGCAAGTTTGGCAATTGTTATATGTCCAAGTAAAATGTACACAAAAAAGAATTTGCAAAAAAGGTTTGCGAAAATATTGTGCACCTTCAAATACCTTTTCTGAGGCATCATTTAGAAAAATTGTTGATGCATGGCAAGATTTAATAATTACAGAGAATTCATGTAAAACCATTATGAGCAACTGAAAAATAAGTTTGAGGGCTGCTTCTTAAATAAAGTCACACAAGTCCAACCACCGGTATATGTCCGTGCATTGGTGCAGGTTTGCAACTTTCATGAATTCTAAACAAAAATTAGGCCTGGAAATTGTACTCCTAGTAAACGTTTGGTAATTCCGTTTTTGCAAGAGTTGGTTAATACATTAAATGTGGTAACTTGTTGACCAACTCTCATGAAATTCCATCTTGTAACTAGTGCTTCTTGCCTACTTCCAGTTACTACCTGTGGATTTGCAGAAACGTGGCAGAATCTGAGCCTTGCCCTACCCTGGTAAAAGTATGTGCCCTAAAATAATCGGAGAAGCTATTAGAGCTCTGATACAATGATAAAACGGCCATAATTTGTTGCCTCCCTGAATGACACCAAAAGGGACAAGTAAAAAAAAAAAAAAAAATTTACTCAAGGCAAGTACACTTATGAGGCAACCAATCACTCAGGCAAATTGATTAAAATTCCACATCACTCAAAGCTAGGCTCCCTCCACATGTGCAGAGGAGCAGGTCACTAAAAGCGCGAGAGTGAAATCACTTATGGATGGATTCATGAATTTTCAGTGCATTTTTATTTTTTATTACTTTAATTTATGGGTAACTTTACATGGACTCTGGAGCACATTTTCTGTATCGTTTCAGTGAGTGTTTTTGCTACAACTATGCTTTTTGTGAAGCCCAGAGAAATGCTTTAGTTGGACATGAGATTGATAATTCTCGTCTTGTTTATAACAGTGAAACTGCCTAAAGCCTTTTTTTATCTAATCTTGCATATGTTCAGCGAGTCTTGCGCCCTTTCATTTTGTTCATCTTCAGCGCACTCACCCATCCAACTATTGACTTTTCATGTTCACCCAATGAAGAAGCACTTTGATTTATAAAATGGTTAGACCTACTGGTTTGCCAATTTGTTTCCTTTACTGCTCAAATATAACAAAACAAGCATTTGCAATGTAACGGTCTCGCCTTACTGAAAGTTTGAGCTATTGGTGTTGAATTATTATTTGCAATGCCAATAGTTAAAACTTTCAGTAATGCGAGACTATTTAATGAACTGTGACCGTAAGGTATTATAAAATGCCTTGACTTTGGCAGATGCATTAAATAAACATTTAATTTACTTACAAACCATGTTCTCATAAGTATGTGAAGTGTTATCAGGGTAACACATGAAGAGTAACCACTTTGGTGAGATTGGAATGTCGCCTATACCCTGTGCAAAATGGCGTTTGTAGCATGCCCTTCGTTCCTCACCGGTCAAGCTAGCTGCCTAGCTTAATGCTTTGGTAGGCAGCCGCATATTTAGTGCCTGCTGTCCACCTCCTGGCAATAGCCGTCATGGACTGGTTGATGCGGGGGAGGAGTAGGGGAAGAGACAGACAGACAGGCGGGCAGGGTAGTGAAATGAAGCAGCGACGGGGCATGTAGGAGAACGAGAGAAAGCCAGGATTTTTAAAAGCAGCGAGAGGAATGTTGCTAAAGAGCTAGCTGGCAACATGTGCAGTCCGACATGAAGGAGCAGTGTGGTGTGGGGCAGGCAGAGAGCAAGAGAAACTCAACACACAACATGCTTGATGTAAAAAAAGCATATAAAACAAGCAAAAGTAAACCAGCAGGAGAGACTGTGGCGTAACCTCCACAGCTACCAACTTCAGACCTGGGGAACCGGGTTCGAGTCTCAGTACGAACCCTGAGGGGGAGTGGAGAGGAGTGATGACAGTGTGGCATGGTATGCTCAGACGTGAGTCCCTTGCTCACTTTGCCACTGGATTCAAGCAAGCCTGGCTGAAGACGGCTGTAATGCCAGAAACCGGTACTCCGAAGCTTGTTTCCGGTCCAGGGAAGACATGGCTTGGCAGTTCGGGCTGGACTGTTCCCATGAGGCACAGGGTCAGACTGATTTGCATATAGCCATATCTGAACTGGGGTGGCAGTGGGCTAAAGAACGGTGATGGATTAAACCCAGAGCTTTTGACTGGGTGTGAGTGTTTGATTCAGATGCTCATGATCCTTTATGGCCGTCTCCATGTTCTTTGATATTTAAAAACCAACTGGCCTCTTAGGATTTTGATGTCGGCATAATGTTTGTGTTGCTAGAGTACATGGTTATCTCACACACACCTATATCTGCCATTCCAGTGCGGGTGCTGTCATGCAGCCGGTGGAGCCATTGGCCTGAAGCGCCCCATAGCACGTCATGTATACACAAGTCTCGTCTAAGATTCAAAAACCAAGAGCGGCACTCCAAATCGTGGGGTCCAAATGAGGTTTATTTCAGGATAGAGCGAAAAGTCAACACGTTTTGGATGTCCAGTTACAGCCTTGCTCACGACAGTGAGCGCCATTTCTGTTTTCGCCTTATATCATGTCACATGGGGTAAAACATAAAAACAAACCACAAAATGTGGCGGCATTGACACAATTAATTATAATCGCCATCTTGAAACATGTTAAATCATTCCAAATTTAGGACGATTTGCTTGCAATACAGTACATTCTGTATAACATTACCTTCATCGAAACATAAATGTTAGAGAAAGGATAAGAAGAATTTTGACAAAATTGGCCTATTTTGCTAAAGTTTGCCACATTAATTTCTATAACCATTATAATACCATCGTGCTCAAGTAATATAGTGTATTTCTCACTGCAAACAATCTAATTTATGCAAATATGGTCAAACGGTTAGTCTATTAGATATCATGTTGTCTGTTACAAAACAAACATTTGCCGCAAGTGCTGGTATATTTGCAGCCCATAAAGGGCATATTATGATTCCTTATGTAGTGCTATCAGTGCTAGACCGCAACCGGTAGTTGGGGTCATGGACATCTGAAATACGACAATATATGCTTCCCAAGTGGGACAAGTAAAAAAACGGCTGCTGGGCCGTAGGACTTTCACTATGTCCAATGCAATGTAGAGATTTACAGCAAGTGCTTATAAAAACCAAATCAAAGGCACCTAACGGTTCCAAATATAGATAATATCCATCAGTACCTGACCGTAACCGAGTGTAGTGGTCATGGACTTCTGTAATACCATAGTCCATGCATCCCAAGTGGGTGCATAAAAGGGAACGGACCTGAATCCAATATAGAATTAAACAGTAACCCAACTGTATGCTTATCGTCGTGCTTAATTAGAATTGTGAACTTACTCAATCATATGTGTTAGACAGTGCTAAAAAGGAAGGTGGTTAAAATACTTTGTTTGCTTCAGTCATATTGAAAACAATCAGTAGTGTATAATATGGCACTTGGGAGAAGTGCATGGGAGAGACAGATGTCAACCTAGGCATGTATACATTTCTTCATCCATGTTGTAACGACTACTTGTTGACTTTTTGCTCTATCCTGAAATAAACCTTTGGGGACCACTATTTGGAGTGCACCTCTGTGTTTGAATCCTAAAGATGACTGGGTGGGTGTTCGTGTGTGTGCGCGTGTGTGTGTGTGTGTGTGCGCGCTCACACACGCTGGGTCACTGCTGTCTGGGTTCCCAGTGCCAGTGTTCTTTCCCTAAAACTTTACCACGATTGACGACTACAGATCCCCCTGTAAGTCCCTAGTAGATGGTACCCTGGTACCTATAGCATTGGGACTGAAGAGGGTCTCCTGTGGCCCCTTACCAAGGCCATGCTAAATGCCACTACAGCCTATATGCCTTGGTGCAGGCAAACAAAACGACAGTCGACATGGCACACTGTGTGAAATGTCAAAGCAGCGCTACATAAGGTATGGGTAAGTCACCCCTCTACTAGGCGTTACAAGCCCTAAGGCGGGTGCACTTTCTATCTTGGGTGTGGGCATAACTGCATGAGCAGACATGCCCCAACAATATTGAAGTCTATTCTTAATATTGTAAGTGCCATGGAAGACATGGAGCGTACATTGGCTGGATACTCGACAACTAGAGTTCCCAAGCACCATTATGGCTTCACTGAACCCAGGAGTGTTTGGTGTTTGATTTATTGAAACATGTACTTAGAGGGCACCTCAGAAGTATCCCTTGAAAACCTACCAACTCTGGTGGGGATTCTGACTGGCTCCAGTCAGCCACCACCAGACATGTTTCTGGACCCCTGGGTCGATATGCCTTGCTCTGAAGCCAGAAACCAAGCCCATCCAGGGCGTAGGTGTCGCACCTTCTTCCCATATAAGGCACAGTGCTCGAGAGGGAAGCTCCAAAGTCCTTGCCGCTTTTGTAATGCGACCCCAGCCTCTGCTACTAGCAGCAAATGCCCTCCCCACTGAGTTCAAACACCCACTCTTGGCGGGAGAACCAATGGGCAAACCTAAGAGAGAACAGGAAGTATGCCCTCCTCTGCAAACTCCACCCCTCAGGTGCTGGAGGTGAAGTGAAGCACATTTTTCAGTGCCCACCATTTTGAAGATGGTGGTACTTATCCAATCGGAGCCAGGCCTATGCTCCCCTTCACAGGAGGGTGGCATAATTGAGGGTGAAGACAACCCACGTAAGAGAACCATTAGTCCCTACCTGTTACCCCCATGTAACCCCCCAAAATCTAGTATTTGAGCGGCACCCCCAGGCCCTTAAATCAGATTGAACGACCTATGAAGATGAGAACCAGAAGAGCCATGCAGCAGCAAAGACTCATCCCGGAGCCCATCGACCTCCAGAACCCTGGGAGGACTGCCTTACTGCTAAAAATACTTCTGATGGACAGCTAACCTGTCCAGAAGAATCCAGCTCTAACAAAGAACTCTGCCAGAGAAAGTGCGAAACCACTGCCAGACCCACCTCTGCATACAACTCCCACAGCCTGAGTCCAAGTGTCCTACCGGTCCAGTGAAGGTTCCGCAGGGCTTCTGAGCAAGAGTCCTCCGTGGGCTGCCCCTTACCAGATTCCACCTCGACTCCTGCAGCCTCAACTCAGACTCCCCATCCCCCCCGCCCCTGACCTGCCTGATTAGTTGTTTCCCGATGCCAAAGGACACCCCTGCACCCGAAGCCCCTGGGCCTTTGGGACTTGATCGACAATGTCCCTACGTCCCCTAGCATCTGTTCTTACTTGGACTGCTGTGGGTTTTTTCATCCTGCCTCCTGGCCCGAGTCTGCAGCCTTTCTTTAAGACCGATCTCCCCCCCATCTGTTAACATTGGGCGCTCAACGCTGTGTTGGCACTCTGCACCTGGCCGCCCCTGTGCCACTGAGGTCTAACCTTTGGTGCGGACTTGTGGCCCCCCTTTACTTACCTTTAGGCGATTGACCCCTAACACCACTTCACTCAAATGTGAGCAGCGCATCTTCAAGCACCCCCAGTCTCCATTGGTTAACATTGGGCACCGACCCTGAATCTGACCTCTGCACCCGGCTGCCCCTGTGCTGCTGGTGGTGGTGCAGGTTTGGTGCAAATCTGAACAATCTCTTTTGTTGACCTAAAATCCTGGAGACTGGATCTGTAAGTCATGTACTTACCTGAAAAACTGTATTCATGTTTTCCTCCATAGGTTAACATTGCTGGACTGAAAAACTGCACTGTGTCCACACTTTAAATTGTAAAGCATTTTTCCTGAAAGACGTACCTACCTTTTCACGTATATCTTGTATTGCAATATAACTTTAGGGAAGCTTATTTTTTAGGTCTCAGCAAGCGTAGGCTGCACACATGCGCAGTCTCGCTGGCGAGATTTTGTTTCTCAGTAGCAAGGGTAAACCCCGCCCCTCTTCTCCATTGGCTGGCTTCCTAAACGGAAGCCAGCCATTGGAGAAGAGGTTTTAGTGATGTCATTTTTTTCCAGCTAAGCCCCATCTTTTTTGGATTGAGGGGTGTGGTTTTTTTTTTTGTTACTTTCTCTCCTCTTTCCATTGGCTGGAATGTAAACCAGTCAGAAACACGCCCGTTGTTTACATTCCAGCCAATGGAGAAGAGGGGAGAAAGAAAAACACGCCCCCCAGTCTGCAAAGGACTGGGCTCAGTGAGAAATGGCAAGCGCATGGAGCCTGGCCCGGCAGGCTCTGATTGCGTGGAAGTCCCGCAGTTCAGCGTATCTGCCTCAGAGTGCACGGCGCAAGTATTTGGACTCAGAAGGACGCATTGAATCCCTGGGGCTCTGAGTAAGTTAGTTGTACATTTTAAAAGCGGGCACTTCACTGCAAAAAGCTTACCGTTGGGGCGGACCGTGGAGAAAGTTTTGGCTCTGCCTGCGCCATTCTCCATGCCGTCCCTGCCCTTCCACTGGCTGAGCCCGGCCGGCTCTGATTGGGCGGCGGTCGGACGTCACGTGCCGCCTCCTCGTGAGCCCAGAGGTCCCGCAGTTCACCGTATGTGCCTCAGAGTGCGCAGCCTGGGCGAGAGCGGGCACTGCGGAGGAGGTGAGTGGGGATATCTGGAAACTTAGGCTGAACACTGATAACAGAAGCGGGGCTGGCTTACCGGGTGTGCGCGCCGTTCCAGGTATTGGAAAGGTCTGGTCTAATGTGTGAGAGCGACTGGTATTTTGTCCTGGGGTGGGTGTGAGTATTTGGATTCAGAAGGACGCATTGAAGCCCTGGGGCTCTGAGTAAGTTAGTTGTACATTTTAAAAGCGGGCGCTTCACTGCAAAAAGCTATTTGCGACACACCTAAAGAGTTGACCAAAATCTTACTTCACCATTAGCCCGCGAGTTAATCGAAGGGATGCCACTAACAACATGTGGAGCCGGAAGACCACTGTTGGCGATATCTGTGATTGATTTAAGTGGTGTCACTGAGGAAGAGCCTGCAGGGGCGCCGATTTATCACTGTGTGAATGCGGGGGTGGGTGTACTCCTGTTTCGGAAGGGGCGGGGCGGTGCACCCTTGTACCATGACACTGAGTGTTACTTTTTCGGCTCTGAACAGGTAGAGCAAGCACCACAGCCAGAATCCCAGGTCTAAGAGGCAGCCAGCCCATGGGTCTTAAAAGGTGTGGGATAGTGGAGATAGATTAGGAAATTCCGAATATGGAAGCACAGTATGTAGGGCGAAGTCTGGCAGAAGAACGCGAGAATGGGTGCGCCCCGTCCTCATTCAATGGTACGCAATCTCAGGCGTATATGCCTGTATCAAAAGTGACCATTTGACAAACCACTGTATGTGCTTTAACATGCTTACCTTGGTGGCGTAAATTTATTCTGCGTTAGCAAATTAAGCCCCGATCTGCCAGAGCACGTGCATTAACTGGATGGTCACCCAGAGCACGTGCATTAACCAGCTGATGCACATTACTGAAGCACCCTGGATGCGGGTGCCTGGCGCCGCGGAGGGCCGCCTGGTCAGCCTGCGAGGGCTCCGAAAAGGGCGCTGGGCCTATTGAAGTGGAGTAAGTCCGATGCTCCAAGGGCTGCCAGCGAGTCTGGTGGGCTCATAGGATCAAAATGAGGTTCGCAAACCTCGAGCTGCGCTTCGGGGCTGTGGGGGTTAATAGAATGGTGCCCGGCGAGGTGATTTTTATGGTTGAGTAACTGGCCCGTCAGGTGTCGAATGCTCTGGTGGCTGGAAAGTGGGCTGGGTGGGTCTTCAGTGCCAGGCTGCAGTGAGCGATTCCCGACCTTCTTACTGCTTCTTGTAGTTTGGTATGGATGGTCCTTGTCATTTTAGTTTCTCTGGTCCTTGGCGGCTCAGCAGACTGTGACACATTGTACCCTTAGACAGTCAGGGGTCAAGCACCGTGGGGTTTGATGGATTCTGAGCTCCAGCAGTGGGAGTCCGAAGGTTTGTTATTGCCAGAAGATGGTTCCTGGTGGGTGGTGATTGTTGGTTCCCGAACACTGTTCCGCGGCTGGCGACCAGGCCAGCAGACTGTCTGTGGGTGGCTTGGGAGTATGTTGGAATATTAGGGTGGGCGAGCATCTTTACCAGTTGGTACGGTGGGGGTTGGGGTCTTTAAGCATAGTGCTGAATTTGGTAGAGCCACTGAGGTACCTCATTCATTACTAAGGGCAAGCTAAGATGATGTGTGCAGTTGAAGAAATAAATCGGGTTGTCTTGTTAAGCGCGACTAACACGTTTGTGTCCCACGGAGGGGGGAGGTAGAATCTGAGGTTCATTTACAGAGCCATGGCTTGAAATCCCCACTGAATTAGGGCAGTGACTGATTGCCTGAGATTTAGAGGCATGGAGTTCCAGGTCTGCACAGCGAGGTGGGTGAAAGATCTTCCTCCAGCCAAGGTGTTGCGGACCGATGGGATGGTGTCCAGGGCCAGTTGAAAGGAAATGTCTGGTGGGCATGTAGGAGGAGAGGCAGCGCTTGAGGTATGCAGGGCCGGCATTGTAGGGGGGCTAGTAGGCATGCATGAGATAATGGAGTGCCGAGTGAGGGACTTTAAAGGAACCACCAGAAAGTACACAAGATGCTGCACTGGGGGGGTGATGGCACTCAAAACAGCTGTTTCACTCTCCTTTCCACTAGCATCCACTATTCAATAAGGAAGGCTGAGTAGACCCCCTTGCAATCCCCGATTTTATGGGGTACCGAAGGGCTTCACGGAGGCCCATGTTGCCCTCACACTTCCAGCACCGTTTGAATCAGGCCTCCATAGCAGGCCATGCCCGTAGGCTGGACTTTCTCCTGCTCATGTTCTTTCTGTGAGGTAAGCTTGTGTTGCTGTCCCTAAACATCGTAGTAATTTTGTGTGAGGAACACTACTTCTGCACCAGCTGTACCCTTTTGTGTTGGGGAAGCTTGCACTGCTCCTGCCTGTTGTGCTGTAAATCCGTTTGAAGTTGAAACTTACTTTTTTAAAATTTATTTTTAGCCCTAAACACCCCTTAACTTCAAATGCAACCTGGCACCAGTATTGAAACTTTACCATTATGAGCCGCCTGGCGAAAAATGCCCTAACGCTAAAGACCTCTGGAATTGTGCCGATCTGAAACTACCGGGTTTTATGCATAAAACTATTGATATACCGCATTGGCCACAAAATCCATCTCAAGAGTTTAACAATAAATACTTTCTATCTCAAATGTATCACAAGTTACTAAAACCCGTAATAAGAGTCCACACGTAGTGGAAGGACCTTCCCAAAGGTTGACAAGTTGTCTTCCAAGTGCTTAGTGCTGTGTTTGGGTGTTAGGCTGGTGCCAATATGGGGAAATCTTTGCCCAGACTGTTACCATTTGTAAATATGGCAGTTGTGTAATATTACAAATTGTGCTGCATTAAGCCACATAAGTCCTGCTGTATAATTTAGTCAACCCTGCTTCTTTAGTTGGTCCTGCCTAATCTCTCAAAACCCAAGCAAACCTAATAACACTTTCTAGGAACATTCTAGAATCGCTTATGTTGGTTTAGCGATGCAGGATTGGGCGTTGAGAATTTTTTTTTATTTTTTATTTTGGGGTGGAGGGTTTGTGTAAATATACATTTACCTATGCTTGACTCCGCATATAGTGTGTGGGGCTGTGTGTGTGTGTGTGGGGGGCTGTGTGTGTGTGTGTGGGGCTGTGTGTCTGTGTGTGTGGCATTTGCGAGAGATTAAGCTATTGGCATGGTAAATGACAATGCCATTTATTTATCTGTATTCAAAACCAACACCTAAAAAAAAATTGTCATTTACAATGCCAATAGCTCTAACTTTTGCAAAGGCGAGACCGTTGCATTGTAAATGCTTGTCTAAAACTGGTGTGGATCTCCTTTTAGTCGTCTCATTTATTAATCGCTGTGTGTAAAAAAAAAAAAAGTTGCACACTCCTCTGTGTTGGGCCTAAGGATGCTTGACCACAGTATCACAAATGGAGTACTTTTGTTATATACACACATTGATCATAAATGAGACACGACTCAGAAAGGAGATCCACACCAATTTTAGAACGAGCATTTGCAATGCAAGAGGTCTTTTTAGAGTTTGAGCTATTGGCATTGTAATGAAAATGTTTTCAACAGTTATGACTAAGTATTAGCAATGTCAAGCTTTTTTATATTACTGATGGCAACCCTGTCTGTTGCACTGAGGTGGTTTACTAATTGCGATATTGCATATGAAGGCCACTATTGTAATAGTCTGCATATCAGACAAGATTACATCAGTAATAACTGTAGCTCGCGATGATATTCATTAAACATAATTAGCTCTTAATAAAGAAAAGGATAGAGATACCTGGATTAAGCAAGAGCATCTCAGTTCTTAAAGTGTAAACGGACCTTATGAGAGCTACCAAAGTAGCTTGGAAGTAAGAACGGAGATGGAACATCCATGTAGAAATAAAATAAAAAAAACCTTACTAGGGCTAGAGATGCTGTGCAATGCGTCGCTGTACTTCTATTTTTCTCCCGTCGCGATTTCTAAGTGGAAAGGAAAGCAAAATTATAATGACTGACAAAGGAACAATAATGACCGTACCATCAGTAAGAATACAGTTACAATTATTTATGTGCAGCAAGTAACTTAAAGATGTTGCTTAACCCCTTCACTGCGGCGGCTATTCCGCCGCAGTGCTAAGGGGCTGGGGGGGGCCGCGCGGCGGTCCGTGCTCGTGACGGAACCGCTCCGTCACGGCACGCGGTGAGCTGTGCTTGTGTTCCGCCACGGCCCCGCCCGCTCAATAGAACGCGGCGAGTGGGCCGTGACGGAACCGTTACGTCACCAGCACAGCCCACCGGAGGCTCGTGACGGAACAGTTCCGTCACGAGCATGGGAGGGGTTAATTTATTTGCCCATACACAAAGTAAAGCAAAGGCTATGACTAATCTTAATAGGAGGGGAAGAACATTTTTAAAAAGAAAAAACTTCATAAGCCAATGTTTATGTAATGCATCAAAGACACTGATAACTACGGTGCCTGTGACATATAACCAGTTTCTCTCACTTTAGCCATCTCCACCACGACCATTAGTGTCTGCTGTGCCTCAGCAGTGACGTTCAGGGCAATGGGAGAATATGCTCCCAAAGCACTCAAACACTTAGTCGGCTGTTGATGCACAGCAGCTCAAAATGCTCGGTCGCTCTGATCGCTATTCTGTGCAGATGGTGTTACTGGCAGCAGCATGTCCCAATTTGAAGAACCATGCAGTTCCCGGTCAAGTCGGTGGATACTGTGCCACATAATAGAGAGGCAACAAGCTAGGCTATGGTCATACTAAACTGATGCTGGAATTATGCGATTCTGTGGCCTCTGCGACTAGACAACCAGGGAAACGTTAAATGGTGGAGCGTCCCTTGGCAGCAACTAGTGCCACTCCCTTCGTGGGGGGAAAAACCTAATCGTCTGTCAGATTGTATTCCCTACCTACACAACATAAAATCGCTGTGGTATGGCGTAGGCACATCGGTCCTAAGCCTACACACTACTAAAACACATAGTTTTACAATGCGTCACAATGCTACTGTAGACAGTGAGTGCATTTTAAAGCCTTGCAACTCACTGAGTACCTATGTTTCTAGGCATCTTTTGTCTCAGTAGGTTAAAACAGCAAACCACATAATGCATTTTATATTATTACCAGATGAACAATAATCAGCATTCTGCTAAACAAATTCATCCCCTGTTGTCAGGCATAATCTTAAACAAGCCACGGCGCAGGAGGAACGCCACGTCTCTGCGGCTCAGGAAGAAACAGATGCAAATGATCTTGCTGCCTTTTAAGCAGTGACGGGCGGGCTGTACAGCGAGCGCCAAAGCTGAAGAAGCACTGACACGAGCAGTGACCTCTGAGGGGTGGTGGGGCGGCCGGCAAGCATTGTCGGAGGGTTGAGTGGTATGCATGGCGGCACAGGGAAATTTAAGCAATGGGCGAAGCAGAAAAATGAAGCGGCTGCAAACGTTTCACACAGGAAGTAAACCAAACCATTAACATGAGCAGAGGCAGGCAAAAAAAAATGATTTCAAAGTTTCAGAAGAAACCTAAAGAGTAGGAGTAAATTTAACAGGGGCACTCCTCATGGGAGGATAGCAAAGTCCATAAGGAGGGATTACTAAGCCTATTCACCAATCAAAATTCTGCGTTTGCAAAGGACAGTGAGAGGAACCATATGAAAAGCATGGGCGGTGCTTATAGCCCATATTCTAGGAACAGCATGTCTCGGAAGAGACCGCGCATGTGCTGCCTAGGTGAGACCGAAAAATACGCTTCCTTCAAGTTTTTATTGTAAGACCTAGATGTACGCAAAATGTAATTACGTTTTTCAGGAAAAATACTTTACACTTTAAAAGGTGGACACAGTGCAATTTTCAGGCTTTGAAATGTTAACCTGTGGAGGAAAACAAGAATGCAATTTTGCAGGTAAGTACTCTACTTACAGATTCAGTCTCACGGTTCTGGGGTCCACACCAGGCAAGGTTCAAATTGTCACCAGGACTACACCAGCAGTGGCATAAGGGCTGCCGGGTGCAAAGGTCAAATTTGGAGTCAGGCGGCTAATGTTAATTAATGGAGAAGCGGGGGAGGGGGGGGGGGAGATAATCGAAGTTGCGCTGCTTACAGGTGAGTAAAGTGATGTCCGGGGTCGATCTCCTGGAGTGAAGTACAGGGGAGGCAGCACCAAGCTTACACACACAGGGGCCTGCCGGGTGCAGAGTGTCATAACAGCATTGAGCGCCTAATGCAAATCACTGGGGGGTGGGGGGTGGGGGGGGGGTGATTTAGAAGAAAGGCTGCATGCCAGGGAGCCAGACAAAGAAAACCCACAGCTGCCCAGGTGAGTAGAGGTGCTAGGGGACTTAGGGACACAGTCGGTCTGGATCCCAAGGGGCTTTGGGTGAATGGGTATCCTTAGGTGTCAGGAGTTGGCTCACCAGGTCCGGGGTAGTCTGCATTTTTTAGACGTGTTTTACGAGATCCATTGCATCCTATTTAAAAAGTTTAATAAAATGTAGAAAATCTATTGTTATATGAATTTTTTTGTAGTAATTTGAATGAAATGATAGTAAGGCTTTAGTTTTCAGCTTCTGATCATGCATTGTTTTTTACTGTGTATGCTTTTTATGCAAAAAATCGAATACATCGTGTTATTGATTTGTTTTAAAGTGTCTTGTACCTGGACTTATACACGCACATTGTTTTTTCCATGTTTTAGAGCACCTTTGAATTGAGAATATTCCCCCTCAAGGATTCTTCAGATCTACAGTGGCTAACAAAGGAGAGTACATGTGTGACCTTTCTGAGTATTTGATTTGTTTTGCTAATTTTGATTAAGAGAATATATATGTCCTGATGAGTGGCTGATTGTTAAACAAATTGTAGTTTTTTTTAACACTTCTGTTTTCACATTATTTCTTATTTATTAATGTTGTTATCCATGCTGCATTTGGCCCAAGGTGTACCGTACTTCACGCTAAAAACTAAAACAAATTGTTGCCTATTTATGCACAGTTTGTCATGTGTATTACTTGGATGTTTCTGTAAAGGCAATTCATTTGAATGTATGTTTAATCTATGATGAGTTAAAATGACATGAATAATAAAATGTTTGTCATATTTTAAAGTATTGCGTGCTGCTGTGGCTTTTTGATAACACTGGAGCAAGTTACTGATTATAGCAAGTAGATATGTCACAATGGGAATACATTTCACAGTTAAAATTGGAAGGGTTTAACATTATCCAAGACAATTTATTTTCATTATACAAATATTTGTTGCTACTACTTTATTATGGAACAGTACATCCTGCCACTTTTTTTTTCAAATGTATGTTGAAGTAATTTTGAAACAGTCTCCTCTGAAATTTAACTTTGCTATATACATATGCCGCAGAGGGGGACCAAATTATATGGCAAATTATGCGGCAAAGTGGATTAGATTTTGTAATAGCATTACTTCATTATTTTCTCATTTTTACTTGTGTTAACACCGTCTGGCCAAAGATTTCACCTCATTAGTACCTTTATCATAGCAAAATGCAGCAATAGCAACTGAAAGATGGCTAGTAACTTTTGCAAAGGGCCTTTCACTGTGCAGGAAAACACGTTGCCACCTTTTTTTAGTAACTTTTGAAACTTTTAAGCAAAAACTTACAACAACAAAAAATAAAGTCTGCAGATTAAGCAACAGTTGATGGATTATGTGGCAAATGATGCATACCCATAATTAAGTGGAAAAAGCTGCAGCCGCAAAATCTTGTAACTTCAGTGGCCCTGCATATAGGTAACCAAAAAAGTCAAAATTTTTCAAAAAATATGTGGCTGACTTTGTTAAAAATTCAAGGAAAATATTTTCATATTCTCACGATTTCATTGAAAGCTTTGCAGCACTGAACGTTCCTAGAAAGCAAACACCCCGGATAATTCATTGGATAGTGGTCACTTGATTTGGTCGCATACATTTGCCCTATGCATATTATAGCAGCCGGACCATGTTTCTTAACGTTTGTACAGGAAAACCTTTTCAGACAAGCACTTCGTTATAAATGTGTCTGGCTTCTCACAAGTAAAGTTTGGATAGAGCCAATACTAGAGGGCTTAACTCTGTTAAAGGATGTGTAGATATGTAAGGATGAAAATGCCCTCATCATAGAATTCACTTTAAATAACAAATGACTTGCCTTATTTTGACACCCATGCCGTCCCTGTACTGTACCTGCTGCTTTTGAAGACTTGTGGTTGTTAATGAAGGCTCATTCCTGTAAAACGGACTAGAAACTTGCAACCATTCACCAATACTGTGCAAAACAAATGGCATAGAACATTTTGTTATGGTTTTAGTAACTTCTAAACAGGCCTTGGAAGTTTTGGCTTACTCTTGCGATGAAAGTGGCAGTTTTCAAAACTCCACAATATCCCTACAGCACACCGAATGGGGCAACAGGTTAACCCAATTCAGCCATTGGCTGACTTCTCTGAGAGTGCCCACATTCTACCCTTTCACAATGAACACAAGCATATGCAATAAGTGCCAGGGACTACAATGGCAATATGCCGTTAGATGCTGAAGTAGTATTTTAGTTTTTAGTGTTCTTTTTTGTTTTTATTATGACGAATGCCCAGCAACTTTCCCAATAGTAACGTTTTTCAAAAACCATGACAAGACGAAACAAACAATCACAAAAAGCTGGTGGCCTATACAGACCTTTTGTCTTTACCAATGCTTGTTTCCACTCGTTACTTGGTTGCTATGCCAAACAATACTGTGAATGACTGTGTGGTTTACGATTTCGAAACGGCAATAAAAAGGAAATAAAAAAAAACATGGGGCTGGGGGGGGGTTAATGGTGAACTGGTAGGGGGTGTAAGATATAGGTGATGTTGACAGGAGGAAACGTGAATGATTTACATAGGTGGGGCGGCATGGTTGAAAACTTGAGGATGGGACAAGTCTCTAGAATCCTCGAATGAGGCTTTTGCTTGATCATCACCAAATTAATTATCGGGGTTTTGATCCCTGCAATGAGATAGGGAGGTTATAGTTTTTAGGTCGAGGGCTATCGGTTCTGCCGTAAGGCAGAAACCGGATGTCGGAGATCTAATGATTCTTAGAGTGCTGCATTTATCCCGCCCTCTTTTTGCTCGTTCTCCATTGGCTGGCTTCCTAAAAGGAGGCCAGCCATTGAAGGAGAGTGCCGTCCATCCAAAGAAGCTCCGTCTTTTTCGGATTCGGGGGCGTGATTTTTTGCATTCTTTAGCCCTGTGACGTCGTCTGTCACTCAGGGCGCAAAAACACGCCCCCGAATCCGAAAATGGCCGTGCGTTTCTCCGAGGCATTGTCTCCTTGCCTCGGAGAGACGTGGTCGTGTTTTCGTAGTTGCTCGCCTCCCTTCCCTGCTGCTTTTAGCAGCTGCTCGAATCCGCTCGCCTCCCCCCTCCCTCTGCCCTCCTCCGTTGTGCTCTCGCCTCTTCCCCCTCCCCCCTCCCTCTGCTGCAGCTCTCGGCCCCCACCCCTTCCTCCCCCCGCTTGTTTGATTTAGTGAGCGGAGACAGCCGCATCCTGATGCGCGAAGCCGACCCGGCCTTCCTCGGAGGTCCAGCAGCAACAGGAGCCCGGGTGAACCTGAGGATTGGGCTGTCGAGCCCTGCTGGGCCTGCCACTGCATCACAAATCGCATCAGGTAGGTGGTCCTTGATGTTGTCTGTGTTTTTGGGCTCCTGATCCAGCGCTGCTGAGACCGAACACTGACCAGCCTCGCTTCCGGGGTGGCCTAGCTGAGACTGGGCTGGGTGGCGCCATGGCTTTCCATTAGCGACCGTGCAGCGAGGAGACACAGTGAGGTTTCCCCCCCGTCAGAGACATCCTTCGCCCTGTAGTAGGGTGCGACGGGGGTTCAAGTTCAGGGCTGCGGGTGAGTTTCTCCATACCTTTAGGAGATCCCAGGCTATATTATCCTGCGGCCTTGGTCGGGCCACCACTTGCTGCCTGTGCGTTACCTGCAGCTCTAGTGTGCTACCGCCCTAAGACCCCTGCTTCTCTCGGGGGTCTGGATACCCTGCGCTGGGCATTGCTGTTTCCCCTCTGGGGGCGCGGTGGGGGGGGGGGGGGTGAGCCCCCAGCTGTGCTGGAGCGCTTCTAGCCACATCGTACTCGCTACTCTGGGCCCTGCTTATTGGGAGCATACTGGCCCAGCTTCCACACATTAAAACCCCTGCATCACCTGGGAGCCGGACAATAAAACAAACCTCTGCCTACCAGACCCGTCTCCCTGGTCCACGTACCTACATTCCTGAACTGCATCAGAGGCTCCTTGGGGGACAATGCGCCACACGTGCTGGATCACTCCCACTCTAACGCACTTTGCCAGCCAGTGCCTTCGTGGTGCCCCTTTTTTGACCACGATGAACTGCTGTGTGTGGGGCGCTTCAATCCAGTGCCTCGAACTGGGCCTGTACACCTCCTCCTCTGCAAAAGCCTCTGCTAATCATCCCCTATTGCCACCATGGGGAGGGGGGATCCTAAACAATGTAAGCTCCCATTTGAGAGAGACAAACAGTCTGATAAAGCGAAGATCATGTAAGACTCCTAGGAGCAAGTGTCTGATCATGGAGCTGTGAAGCAATTAACAAGGACAAATGCCATCATGGCAGAGTTGCGGGCTGGATTCTACTCAACAGATGCTATTTCAAAACATTAACCAGCCGCCTAGATCGCATGGGAGAAGGAATTGAACATCACAGCACTCACTTTATGGGGCGGAGGAGCGTATCGCAGGCCTGGAGGATAGCACTACCTTCCTTAATAAATGTCTGGATAAGGTGGAATGACTTCTCAAAGCAGTTGCTGCTAAGAACGAAAGTCTGCCTGTTGAACTTTGGGGCCAGTGATACAGTGCTCCGTCTTGCTCACGAGTGGGGCCCATTACAGTATCTGCCAGATCCTTATATCAAGATGTCAAACCTCTCCTGTGCACAAAAGGCTTCAAATATGGTATGTTATACCCTGCTTGGCTCTGGGTGGATGTAGACTTAAAGGATAGGTTCTTTGATTCCCCAGCTGAATAACTTTCCTTCTGTAAGGACCTTCCATCTAGCAGTGCCCGGTCGCCGCTATCCACTCCATATCGTGTCTTGGCAGATTTGCAGGACTTGCAGAGTGTGGGCCTTTTCCCCCTGGCTGAGATGCTTGTACTCCGTTTCTAAATAGTGTTATTCTTGGATGATCATCTGCTGAGCAGTCTCTTACACTCACCTTCACAGTAATGTCTTAGACAGGACAATCACACATATGCCTGTAGCCATATAATGTATCACATCAGATGTTTATTCTTGTGGGCTCCGTTTCGTAGAGTTGTCCACTCTTGTGAATACCATACCATAATTTGTGTGTTTTTTATTTGCTTGTTGGTTTATTCGGGATCTACCTAGCAGTTTGGTATTCATTTTACTTGTAGATTGTTGTTGTCTTTTGTTTTTGCACTTAACAAATGCCTGGAATGAATTACTCTCGCTGTTTTATTATGCAAATCATACATATTCCATTACAACTGTGACTTCAAAAGGGCGATCTTCTTTTGCTGAGATAACATTTCTGGCTTGGAACGTCAGAGGCTTAAATAAACACCGCAAAAGCAAGCAAGTATTGGCTTATCTCAATAGACATCGGTCAAAAATTACTTTCTTGCAGGAGACACAGCTCCCTCCACAGGACTCCCCCGGATTTACAAAAACCTTGGGATCTCACAGATATTTTTCTAGCTACAGTACTTATTCACAGGGGTGAGGGGTGTACATTCATAAAAGCATCCCCTCCAGCCTTATCAATAACTTCATTGATAAGGAGGTCCGTTATGTTGTCCTTGCTGGTCATTTGGCTGACCACTGTGTACTACCAGTGAATGTGTATGTCCCTAATGTGGATACCCCTGATTTCTTTCACACGCTCTCATCCATACTGGGACATTTTGACGCTGCCCCTTTTAGACTGGGAGGACCACAACAGGGTGCAGAGCAGTGAGTGCAGGTGCAGAGTGCTGTGTGCTGTTGAGTGCTGTGTGCTGTTGAGTGCAGAGTGCTGTGTATTGGCAATGTAAATGACAATGCCATTTATTTGTGATTTAAAGAAAAAAAAAGAAATGTCGTCGTCCTGCTCTGCCCCCCCCTTCCCTCCGCCCGCAGCTCCGTCGTCCTGCTCTGCCCCCCCCTTCCCTCCGCCCGCAGCTCCGTCGTCCTGCTCTGCCCCCCCCCTTCCCTCCGCCCGCAGCTCCGTCGTCCTGCTCTGCCCCCCCTTCCCTCCCCCCGCAGCTCCGTCGTCCTGCTCTGCCCCCCTTCCCTCCGCCCGCAGCTCCGTCGTCCTGCTCTGCCCCCCCTTCCCTCCGCAGCTCCGTCGTCCTGCTCTGCCCCCCCCTTGGAGTAATGTCATGCTAGCTGCTCTCAACTAAACACGTTCAAGAAAGTAGTTGCCAACACTGAGAAGTGATTACACAAATTAAGCACTTGCTATTGACAGTTGTTGGGATTTGCAGATGGCATAATCAACTCGGCCTTTCATCCTTCCAAGGCACATAAATTAACTGCTTTAAATACTTGCGGCAATAGTAAGACGTGTCATTTACAGCTCTTGAAAATGACTCAAAACTGTGAACTAGCGCATTACATAAAAGTAAGGAGATCTTGCAAGATAGGGCAGTGGAACCTACAAAAGTGTTCCGAAGTGAGGTCAAAATATCAATTTTGTTTCATTTGGTTGCAAAAATATTGTCAAAACCAGGTGAGTACAGGGCCGGTGGTAAATTTTCCATCCACGCAAGGTTTACTAAGCTTCAAGCTCAAAATGACAAACCTCACACTCTTGGTTGATGGGTTCGCTGGAGTGCTAGGTAGTTACTGCCGGAACAGGGGAGGGTGCCCAGATCTAATGCCCCTACCTGAAATGTAAATAACCAGGAGACAACACTAAGAGGAGGAATTTTCACTATCTTTGACAACCTAAACCATACCTCATAGCACTATCTCTTAGGTATTTGTGACTTTCTAGAAACACACACGGGTCGTAAGTGGATTAAGGGGCGTGGCTACGTTTTTTTACAAAATCACTTCTCTTGCCAATTGATTAGGCGTCACAAGATCAAGCGGGTCAATAGGTGACAAGCTTATGGTAGGATCTGCCCTTTACGCTTCCAAACATGTATACCTCCCATTGTCACCAGAATTTCTTGATTAGATCCTAAGATTGACATTCCAGCTCTCTTCCATACAGATCCTGCTCTCAAATACTCGGAGTATGCTAACCGTTGTAGGAGACTTCAATAATAAGTTTTCACAGTCCAGCTCTGTCCTTCCCTCCGCACGCAGCTCCGTCCAGCTCTGCCCCCCTCCCCCTCCCCCATCACTCCGCCCGCAGCCCTTCTTCGCCCCGGTCCCGCTCCCCCCCTCCCTCCGCCCGCAGCTCCTTCGTCCTGCTCTGCCCCCCCCCCTCACTCTGCCCGCAGCTCCGTCGTCCTGCTCTGCCCCCCCTTCCCTCCGCCCGCAGCTCCGTCGTCCTGCTCTGCCCCCCCCCCTTCCCTCCGCCCGCAGCTCCGTCGTCCTGCTCTGCCCCCCCTTCCCTCCCCCCGCAGCTCCGTCGTCCTGCTCTGCCCCCCTTCCCTCCGCAGCTCCGTCGTCCTGCTCTGCCCCCCCCTTCCCTCCGCCCGCAGCTCCGTCGTCCTGCTCTGCCCCCCCTTCCCTCCGCCCGCAGCTCCGTCGTCCTGCTCTGCCCCCCCCTTGGAGTAATGTCATGCTAGCTGCTCTCAACTAAACACGTTCAAGAAAGTAGTTGCCAACACTGAGAAGTGATTACACAAATTAAGCACTTGCTATTGACAGTTGTTGGGATTTGCAGATGGCATAATCAACTCGGCCTTTCATCCTTCCAAGGCACATAAATTAAATGCTTTAAATACTTGCGGCAATAGTAAGACGTGTCATTTACAGCTCTTGAAAATGACTCAAAACTGTGAACTAGCGCATTACAGGAGATCTTGCAAGATAGGGCAGTGGAACCTACAAAAGTGTTCCGAAGTGAGGTCAAAATATCAATTTTGTGTCATTTGGTTGCAAAAATATAGTCAAAACCAGGTGAGTACAGGGCCGGTGGTAAATTTTCCATCCACGCAAGGTTTACTAAGCTTCAAGCTCAAAATGACAAACCTCACACTCTTGGTTGATGGGTTCGCTGGAGTGCTAGGTAGTTACTGCTGGAACAGGGGAGGGTGCCCAGATCTAATGCCCCTACCTGAAATGTAAATAACCAGGAGACAACACTAAGAGGAGGAATTTTCACTATCTTTGACGACCTAAACCATACCTCATAGCACTATCTCTTAGGTATTTGTGACTTTCTAGAAACACACACGGGTCGTAAGTGGATTAAGGGGCGTGGCTACGTTTTTTTACAAAATCACTTCTCTTGCCAATTGATTAGGCGTCACAAGATCAAGCGGGTCAATAGGTGACAAGCTCATGGTAGGATCTGCCCTTTACGCTTCCAAACATGTATACCTCCCATTGTCACCAGAATTTCTTGATTAGATCCTAAGATTGACATTCCAGCTCTCTTCCATACAGATCCTGCTCTCAAATACTCGGAGTATGCTAACCGTTGTAGGAGACTTCAATAATAAGTTTTCACAAGTCTAATCCTTGGAAGACTAGAGGAAATGTGACCGGTACTTGGGAACCCCACAGAGATAGTACCTTTCTCTGAGCCAGTCGACTTAAAGAATGTGTGAAATGATCACAACTAACGAAATCCTGTTTTGCTGTTGTCCAGACATACACTCTGTGTTTCCAAGGCTTGACCCGTTATTTCTACCAGAAACAAAACACAGGCTAGTCGGTATGCATTTCTGCAGGGAAAATGCATGCTAGTTGGTAAGGCTTATTACTTAAGGGAAAAAGTCTTGGATCATATAGTACTTGTAATGCCTACGACTTAATCGATCCACATGTATGAAAACTTCTAGGTCTTGTGGCAAGAGACGATTTCACCTCCTATGGTGTAGAGTAGACAGAGTATGGAAAGTGGTAATGACCAAGAGGGTAGAAACTGAAGCATTTCTTATAATTAGGAGCACCCTTCTTGTATTGACCACCAGAGACCTGGATGAAAGTCTAATGATTTGGGGGATCTATATATCACTAGAGGGAATTCTCACTGGAATGAAGATTATAGGAACAATTCCCCTGAAACATATGAATATCCAAGCAAGTCCAGGAATCAAATGGCATAGCTGGACAGGCACCAGACTGGCAAGGTTCACAAATGATTGAGAAATCAAATCTATTTTCGCAATATTTTATAAATCTGCATATGTTCAGAGCAGTGTGTTGAGGCATATCATGACTAAGAGAATTAACCCCTTATGAAAATCAGATTCCAGGACAAAGACCTAGTCAAAGCTGCAGTTTAATGTACGAAAAATGGTACCAACTATGATATTGGTTGTTTCCCAAAAAGCAGCACTCAGATGATGGTGCCTAACTGATGTTCATGGTACTTAGATAAAATGAAGCTAAGGTACATGCGAGGAAGCTATCAAATGGAATTCTGAGGTTCGTGTCTAAACTTTTTGGATGAGATTAACTGTTAGCTAGATGTTGGGTCAACTGACCCCGAGAATATCCCATTGATTACTGTTCTGATTCCAAAAGATTGGTAATTCATTGATCGTAGTATCCTTGAACTCAGAGATCGCCTCCCACTCCATTGTGTTTGGAATACATGCTGAGAAAATGTGAGCTAGATGTTCAAAACATGTCCAAAATTCCACTTAGCGTTCTAGTCTAAGCATTTCTGTGTGGTGCTCTATCAGCAGGGGGAAGAGGATGCAGTGTAGATGGAAGGCTGCATTCTTTGTTGCATTGTTTACCTGTAGGCAAAATAAACAGAGTCTACGTTTATCCTGGGATTACTAGCCTAACTGGCTGGTGCTCCAGACTATATTGTTAGTGTACATGCTGAGCTTCTTCACCACACCTGGCACGTGTCACCTGCAGGTCACAAGACGACCCCGCAACAGGCACATCAACACTCGGAGCTGCTTCACGTTGTTTCAAACGTGGTACCAGAGCAAGTCCATTAACGCTGGACATACCTCCCCAGTACAGTGCCCGGAAGCTTACTGCAGCTAGACTAGATCTGTGCAACAGGTCCCTTAACCCTGTCATCTATCTACAAAGCAGTCTGTTGGTGACGAACAAACTGAGCCACGAATGCGTTACTATAAGTTCCCCTTTGTTTTCAGATTATTTCTGCAGAGTTTATATAAAGTCAGACAATCAGGCGGCAATACTGTGGCTCATATAGGAATGCATTACAACCACTGCATTACAACCAGGGCTGCTTTATCCCTCCCTCTTTTTGGCTCACAACTACCTCACAACTTTACTCTCTATCTCACTCTCTCTCTATCTCACTAGCTCACTCTATTTCTATCTCAATCTCACTCTCACTACCTCAGTATATCACGACTCACTCCCTCAAAAATTCAATACATCACTCCCTCACTAACTCACTCTATCTCACTACCTCACAACTTCACTCTCTCTCTATCTCACTACCTCACTCTCTCTCTCTTTCTATCTCACTAAGTCACTTTCACTCTCTTTCACTACCTCACTCTCTCTCTATCTCACTACCTCACAAACTCACTCCCTGTTTCTATCTCACTACCTCAGAACATCCCTCTACCTCACTCTTTCACTACCTCAGTCTCTGTCTCTCACTACCTCACTCTATCTACCTCTCTCTCATTACATAACTCTCTACCTCACTACACCACTCTATCTCACTACCTCACTATCTCACAACTTCTCTCTCTCAAAACATCACTACCTCACTCTCTTACTACCTCACTCTCTTACTACCTCACCCTCTAGCTCACAACTTCACTCTCTCTCTCTAACTCACTACCTCAATCACTCTCTATCTCACTACCTCACTCTTTCTATCTCACTAACTCGCCATGAAACCCCTGGGTGTCTGTGCGCTTAAAAAGTTTAGAATAACATAACTCACTTTCACTCTCTTTCACTACCTCTCTCTCTCTCACTACATCACTCTATGCTTATACCACTACCTCACAACATCCCTCTCCCTCCCTCACTCTTTCACTCCCTCACTCTCTATCTACCTCACTCTCTCTCACTACCTCACTCTCTCTCTATTTCAATACCTCACTCTCTCTCTCTCACTACCTCACTCTCTCTCTGCTAATGCAATAGGTATCACATATGCAAAAAAAGCTAATGCCGATAGAAATGACAATGCCATTTATTTAGGGATACAAAAAAGATAAAAAAAATAATGAGCAATACCAATAGCTCCTCCTATAATATTGCCGAGACCATTGCATTGTAAATGCTTGTTTAACAATAAAGCGAAGTTGAGGGCACTCGGGAATGCTGCATGCATAGGTATAAGGATGTGCGTGTGCGGAAAATGGATCTGAATTAGCAACAACAACAAAAGTCTGATAATGGACTGCCTGTTCTAACAATGCCATTATGAAATTCATAGGCTATCCAAAATTCTTATGATTTGCACATAGCCTAGTGGTGATGCAAACTTTCTAAAATATTTTAAGGTGTCACTTTGGAGAAGTTGTTTAGGGGAAAACATCGTAGCCTTCATTTACATACAGCTGACGGGGTCGTTATTTTGAAGACGAGGAGGACAAAGATCTTGTTCCAAAAATGTACAACTCCATGTGCATAACAATGCAGAGTTATGCATGTGATGTTACAGGCATTAGTTCTATCAGTAGAGCGCTTCACTGTTACTTGGGAACAGCGAATGCATGAAATAGCACGAGTATCCCGCCTGAATCAGTCGACATAAAAACAGTTGTCCAGCGCTTCAGTAATAATTTGGAAATGACTGCAGAAAACTAGTTTTGTTTGAAAGTGAAGATATAATCGCGGTCGCATGTCTAGTTGTGGAACGGCCTCGCTTGGCGCGTCTGTGCCTCACGCTGGCCCTTCATTCCCTGCTGTGGTGTCAGGCCCACTTCCTAACATGGAGGCCGGGCGCGGCGCCTAGTGTGTACACAACCTGGGCGTCATGGAGCTCGCGCAACACTCGAAAACGTGCTCGAGCACACCAATAAACAGCGCATTCCTAAGATTCCGGACTGAACAGACTCCTGCGCACACAGGTCTGGCCTGTCATTGTGTGTGTGTGTATATAATTTTTTTAATTTTTATTTTTTAAACGTGCTACTTTTATCGTGGACTACAAATCTCAATAGTGAATGAATCCCTTGCACTGCCCAAAGAGTAGTACCATGAAATAAATGTCGCCATGTGCATCACAGCTTTACCGTGTGTTCAGTTTTTCCAGCTAATTTTCAGTGCTTTTGGTGGCATGGTTGGTTCAACGAATTGAATGCCCATTGCTGCACATTTGTTTATCTTAGAGTTCCCGCATGGTGACCTTAAGTACCATTAATATGGGAAGTAATACCACCCGCGTTGTTTGCAGCGTTTAATAAAGCACAGGTGCGTTGGCAAATCCAATCGTTCAGGTGTTGGCTGCCATCCATTTGACTTTATTGTTGAGGGAATCACAGGGTGCTCGTCAATGGGGAAACAATTAAAACTATTGACTGCTCATTGCTCCATCACTTGGAGGACTTATTTTATGTGTGTGCTCCTTGTGAAGGAGCCGAATGCCCTCCCTCACAGTGAAATTAGCCAATGGCTGAAGTGGGTAACAGTTAGCCCATGCTGTATGCCGTAATGTACAGAATAAAAACGTTACTACAATAGATCAGTGGATGTAGAGGGCTGCTGAAAGGCCCGATAAGTAAGTAGAATATACATATAATTTTAGTAAAATCAAAAGTTCTTGCTAAATTGCCAGACATTAAAATTATTTTCCTGTGGCAGAATGTCTTGTTCCATCTGCATTATCGAAAAAACATAGGGATACAATTTGGCAGATGCAGCTCTTCTGCATTGTGGAGGAGGGTCACCCAACAGGCGGGGAAAAAAACGATATTCTATCATAGTTTTATTTTTCACCTGCTGGCTGAGCCAGCTTGTGTAGGCCGGGGCCATGGGAGGGAGAGGGCTGGTTTGTGCACTTAAGATGGCGTGCAAACTAAACTCGCTCACTTAGGTCGGCCAAACACACATGTGCACTTGGGTTTCTCCAACAAGGCTGTACTGTACTAGCGGGTTGGAGAAATAGCACAGACTCCCTGTCTAGAGCAGAGCGTCAAACCAGCCCACTCAGGCCAATCCCCGTAGTGTTCTCATATGACAGCAGCGCAGGGATTGCACAGGGAGTCTGTGCTAATGTCCCACTGTCTGCTGGGACCAGGAAGAACATAGGGGTGCAGCGCAGGAACCGGCAGCTTCAGGTAAGTTCCTTTAAAAAAAAACTGATCTACATGTGTGGTAATACTTTTGCTGTGAGGAGTAGGCTCACAGGTCAGCAGGTGGGTGAGGGGGATTAAACGTCTTCATGCCTTGGCAGTGTTCGGCAAGGGAGTAGAAAGTACATAGTGTTTTTAAGGAAATGCTTCTTTTTGCATGTTCACCCCCATATTTTTGGACTGATGCTGCTAGTTTTTCAAGACTGATAGTGCACTGAGCCTACTAACCAAGCCTTGGTGCCAGTGTTATAACCCTACACTAATCTGTTTAAATTGGATACACCGATTTGGCAAGTACCAAGAGCATGTAAAGCAGTGTTCACTCATGACTGCAGCACTGTTTGTGCCACCCTGCATGTGACGGAACTGAATTGGACGCCAGCCTGCCAATACAGTTTGAAGGGGCAGTGTTTGACACTACCACTTTGACGTTACACCTAAAGGCAACACCACCACTTCCCTTAAGGATATATTTGTCTCCCCTAAGGAAGGCCTATGAAGCCCTGGTAGGGAGTCTATATACTGTAGACACAGTTTTCAATATGTCTTAGTAGCAACACTTCTAAATTGTCGTTTTGCTGTGGAAATGTTAGGAGCCCCATTGTGTAACACTGGGTTACCTGCTGGCACCGCAGACTGGCAAACGTCTGAATGGGACTGCCTAATAAGGTCGAGTAAGCTGTAACATTAATTGTGGCATTAAATCCGACCTGATGCCCAGGCCAGATTTAAAGTCACTATTAAAATTTAAGCAACTTATGCAAAGTTGCCACTCTGCATTCCAGCTTATACAGTGGCCTCACAAATGCCCTAACACCTATACAGGTTTCTGACTGCCTAGAGAGACATGTAAGCGACACCCTGACCAGGAACAAAAGCAGTTGCCACAGAGCTAGGTGTAACCTCCTCTCCCAAGATAGCCACTCTGGGTGTTAGCCCAAAAGGCAGGCTTCAAAGGTAAAACTGCCTTTGATGAGCCACTTGTGACAACATCGCAGAGCAGGATTCCCTTTGTTACTGCAGAAAATCCGGAAACTGAGCAGAGGAAGGAAACCTTGTGTCCAAACGGTAGCTACACCTATAGGGTGGGGGCAACCCTGTTCCAGGTGACTGAAGAAGGGTTGTGCCAACTTGAAGGGGGCAATAATGGGGCACTCTGGGATTGCCAGATGCCACAAATTACAGTTCATCACTAGAGAGGTGGGGACCCAGTAGCCCATTGGCTAGTGACCACATGGTCCCCTCAACGCACCCCTGGTATCCCGCCCCTTAGTTCACTCTGGAGAAAAGGACTGCTCTGCTGCACAGGCTGCACCATCATGATGTCTGCACCTGCTGCACTAAGGGGCTAGGGAGACTAGAACTGTGGCACCTGATAAAGGGAAAAGTTGATTTCCCATCTTCACCAACAGAAGTGACTCAGAAGATCAGTCTACTGATCTCCTGGAACCAGCTCCAGGACAACAAGAGCTGAAAGAGCCCAAACTGACAAGTTGGTAGCCACTACAGATGTTTTGCCACTACCCGTTGCCGGGCACGAAAGAGACCATCCGGTATAGCTAAATCTTGCACCCGAGTGCTGGACCCAGGAGTGCTATCAGAGACTGGATTGGTCGCACCTCCAGGACCACCGCCCCTTATCAAAGAGGCTGCATCCAACCACAGTGCTATGGGACCAGTAATGCAGCATCGACTGTCCAACTATTGCACCGTAGAGGACTTTGAGGGACCACTATCTTCGTGGTCAGTAACCCCACAACACCAGTGGTCCGAGGAACCAAAACCGGAGCACCCTTTTGAGCATCTATGCCACATCCCTTACCATCAGGACCACTCAATTGACTTCTATAGCATTCGTGCTGTAAAGTTAGAAACTTGATCTAAAAACACTCAGGTGGGAGGAACAAAGCTGGCGACCAAGATCGCTGCTTAGGCTCCCGGCTCCGTAGACCTCCTCATCCTGCTACAAGATCCTGCTAGATATCATGTGCCTATGCAACGGTCTCGTGTAGACTAATCGAAATAAAGCCATATTGTGTGATCCCGAGAGTTCCACCGGCTTCGAGAGCGAAGAAACGTCGCCTTAAAGTTTGCGGCCTACATCAGCTTTGGAGCCGGGCCCCGAGTAGGAGTGCAGCCGGCTACTAGTTGAAGAACATCAGCCATAAGAGTCAGGGCGGGGCCGGTCCACCGACACTGAAGTGAAGTTCTGCCCGATCTTAATATTGAACATCCGTACTGAGTAACGTCAAGTGGAGTTACTCAATGACACTGTGGATGCAAGTTGAGTATCTAACTGACGGAGCCCGGACCATGAACGGCTTGGAAACCGGCTGAAACGCGAACCGATGGATGCAGGTATATCCTGTAAGATGGCTCTTAAATATCTTTGCACGCAGATGGGTTGAAATGTGTGTCGTAGTTTTTAACTCTAGTGGGTCTATCCCTACAGGCTCGAAGGATTGACCATGAGTGAAATGTACGCAATGGCACCCAATATTGACCTTTGTACGATTCGGACCCGATCCTCCGATGTGTCTAGAAAAAGTAGAGCAGATAACTTGGGACGACATATCCTAACTAAGGGGTCTCCGAAACTGGGACGGAATATCGCCACCGAGGGGGGGGAAAAATCAGCGCTTGCCAGGATCAAAACTAAGCTTGGAGCTCTAATGGCGGCTGTCGGTGGTCTTCACTTTTCCCTGGACCGGAGAGCCCAAGCTCTGGAACACAAATTGGATGCCGTTACTTTTGAATTGGGGCAAATGAGAGCAGCTTTTGTCCACTTGAACGACACAATGAGTCACAGCGTCCACAGCAACCAGACTAATAAAGGCCATCAACCCCATAAAATGAGAGATGAGGGAGACTCTGGACTGCAAAACAGCTTGTGATTGTGTACTGGGAGTCCCTGCTCAGTCAGTGTGTTCAATATCTGTGCAGACTGGGGGAAAATCGCGCCATGCTATGCATCTGATGGCTCATGTGGAGACTCTGGATTGGTTCGACAAAGTGGCCCTCTCTCCCCTTCCGGACTCAGTGCAACTGGACTTGAAACAACGCATGTGGTTCTTATCGGTGCGGATGGGACCCAGTGACAATGAGATTGAATATGCCCAGTTGTTTCCGGCTCGCTCCTGTGCAGCCAAACTAACTCCTCCGGTCCTTCGACTCTTTTAAGATGGCGGCTGTTTGGTTGGAAAACATTTGTGCGCCTGATCGAACGGGCCAAGGCTGAGAACGGCTTATAGTTTCAAGACATTTGTTCGAGTGGTGGCTGTACGGGACTCACTTTATAATGTTGGTACCGGGAGGCGATGCAGGCGAGTAATGAATCCCCCGATCTTAGCTTGACTGTGTAATTGTTAATAAATCCGTAACGAAGGGGAGGCTTAGAACTAGCGGGGGGAGGCCGGGAGCCTGCACGAAGGCCCTCATCCATTTACTCTTTTTAGTTTTTGTAGAGTAGATGGGGCGACAGGAACACTGCTAGTTGGGGTCGGGCGTAAGCTACAAGCAGGGGTGCAGGGTGGGGTGTTGCGCGCGTTGCATTTTTTATTTTCTTATCTATTTTCTTTCTTTTAGTTTTTCTTTATACGTAAAATCCGTGAATCATCCTGACTTTGTTTCAGTGTTAAGGTGCCAATACGAGCTTTATTATCCTGATTTGTTTATTTTTTACATGCAGATGTCCGTAATCTATCCGGTTTATGATCTCCGTATGTCGGGACATTATGAGCTTTGGTATCCTGATTTTGTGGGTGGTGGGACCAGAGGGCTGCACGCTTGTGTATAGGGCAAACTCCATTTGTTTCATAATCGACTGACTAAGAGTGTTGGAGTTACAGTGTCCTGCTTAATGTTCCGTAAGTATCCTGATTTCTCAATTGTTTGATTCTAGGTATGTACCTGACTGCATTGCACCTGATACGTTCTTATTGTTTTTAATATCCATAAAAAGATTTTTCTTTAAAACCACTCAGGTGGCCAGGTAACGGTCTAAAGCATCCATACTGGCCCCCTAGACCTCGTCCGTGTTGGATTTGGTCACCCAACTCTGGCAGGAGTACCCACACTAACTTTTCCAAACTTTTGAAAAGTTTATAAAGGTTTTTATTGACCAATGCTTATTTTCTGTCGCATTAAGTGATAAAAACTTCTCATCTGTATCTCCAGAATCCTTTGGTATATTTTCATGATCAAGGTCTCTAAAAATTAATAAAAATACGCTATATTTTTATAAATTGTGATGTCTTTTTTATCAATTTGTGATTTTATTTAATTGTTTGCTGTTAAATGCTTCACATAAAGTTAATTTGCCAAGCCTTACTGCTTGCAACGACAGCTACCCACGGTTGAGCTAAGGTTAAGTAAACAATACTGACTGGACTCAAGATACTATCTACGAGTGTACTCCACGATAAGGCCTCACCGCCCTATCACATAGTACACCTGGAACCAAACAGTGTCCAGGGTGATGTGATGTTCTGAGCAGTGGCGATACACAAAGCCGTAATGCAAGTCCGTGATCAAAATTCACAAAAACTGATATTTTCAGATTAATGGAGAGTTTGCCATTGGAAGCACCCTCAGGCAGGTATTAGGCCAGCATCTATATTTCCAGAAGTCCAACATCTCTCTGAGGTAGCTTATGATGTGAGACCAGAGTTTTTGATTGATCCCGGAGTCGTGTTGCTTGCCACAAGAGGATCTGGACACGCAGTACTTCATATCGAGGAATAACCTGGTGTTCTAGCTGCAAGTTATTGAAGCTCAGAGGGCACTTTTTACTATTGCTGAATAATCCCCCCTGCCCCCTGCCCCCTACCCCCCACCCCCACCACCAGTGAGATGTGGCCTCCAGGACAATGGTGCGTGCAGTGGGGTTCTCACCTCCATTAGAAAAGTTACAGTACATTGTGGAGTTCGCTCTGATGTGTGGGAGCGGAGTGACCTTGTCCCCCTAAAGCAAGGATGGTGGCCCTGGACTGTGACTTTGAGAGTGGCCCAGCCTGAGAAGCAGAAAGCACACCTGGAGCTTGTAGGCATTTTCTGTTGAAATTGGGTGGGGGGCTAACAGAGGAGCAGGTTCTGTGGAGGGGTTAAACTAAAAAATAAAGGCGGGTGCACTGTAGGTTAGGCAAGACGTAAAAAAGAAAACTACCTTCAATATCTGTTAGTCATGGATGGACATGGTTGCTTCCTGGAGGAGTGTTCGGCTTCACATGGACAAAGGTTGTGACTTTTGTAGTTAAAGCATACTATGAATATCTTGGGTGGCCCTGCTTTTTACTAATTTTGCAAAAATAACTGGATTTTGAATTCCCTTGGATGTTGTCAGACATAACATCCACATAGATAACGGGAAGATAATTGCCATCTTTGCTGGCAGGTGGTACTCATTGTGGGTTAAGGCTGACACCCCTAACAAACGCTCGACTTCTCTCACGATTCAGCCCAATTGCAGTGCTTTTTTTAATATTTGCACGAAGCCACTGCATAAACTGCTGCCCAACTTTGGCCAGGCTGTCGCCCGACCTGTCGTACCCCATTGTAATTAACTTGCGCAGTAAAAATACCCACACCTCTGGCACACAGCTGTCGGGCATCTAATGCTGGCTACATGCAAATGGGGGGCTTAATTTCGTTGGTGATGGAACAGAAATGCTTTCAGTATAGTCAAAAGCCAACGTCCAAAACCTGTGTGAGCAGCACTTGGTTCTTGAAGCACTTATTAGAATATTGAAATGTAGGGAGCTCCATTGAAGACCAGAAAGTAGCTCTGGGTTTATAATGACAGATATAGGCCTTCTGCTCCAACATTCCAATGTTTGTCCTCCTGTTTCTTGCTTTTTAATTTGAACATTATATCCTCAGTGGGTGTAATGTTCTTATAGCCCTTGTACCCCGGGATATACTGGTTTTTAAAGGCCCCTCCCTCGTTATAGGTTCTCACCAACTTTTTTAGGGCCTTTAACAACTAATGGTTCTGTGGATGATGACATCAGGGATATCACTGACCATGTCATGAGTGATGCAATATGAGGTTATGAGCAGTTCATTGCAGAGGGTAAGTTATAGTTTGCTCAGGTAATAACTGCTGAATTTTAATGGTTTTGTATGAGCTTTACTCGGATGTCCCTGTAACTTTTGTTTCTTTGCAATGAATTTCTAAGGTTTTTATCAAAACAAAATAACGGTTACCTGTAATGTTTCACAGTGGATGTGTGAGCACCTGTGTATGTTTGTTAGTGGGTGTCTGTGTGTGGGTGGGTCTGAGTGTGTGTGTGGGTGGGTCTATGAGTGTGTGTGGGTGGGTCTATGAGTGTGTGTGGGTGGGTCTATGAGTGTGTGTGGGTGGGTCTATGAGTGTGTGGGTGGGTCTATGAGTGTGTGTGTGGGTGGGTCTATGAGTGTGTGGGTGGCTATCTGAGGTGGTCCATGAGTCGGTCTGTGAGTGACAGTGTGAATGCCTCTGTGGGTGTGTCAAAGCCTCTGTGTGTGTCTGTGAGTGGCAGTGTGAGTGCTGCTTTGGATCTGTGGGTGGGTATCTTAATGAGTTTATGGGTCTGTCTAGTTGTGTGAATGGTGCTATGGTTTTTGCGTATTTCCATACTTAGTGTATTTAAAGGACCGAACCATGCTCTCTGCAGGAAATGTCATTAAAGAATGCGAATTTGCCTAGCCTTGGTGCTGGTAAGTTCCAATTCTATTAAGGACTCAGAGGCGAGGATTATGCCATTCTTTCATCGCTTTATTCTCTACAGCAGCAAGAAAAAATATAACACAACTACTTTTCCCATGAACATTTGGGGGAAAGAATAAAGTCAAACATGAGTCCTATTACAGTGTCCATGTACAGGTGTCTTGAGTGGATCAACCTCTCAACCTCTGTGCACTGTTGCTGCTAGTGAGTCACACTAGAAAAATCATCATTTTCAATTACATTTCAATTCTTTCACAAAATCCTTTTCAACATAACCAAATTCACCTTTCTCCTTTGAAAGTGTGATATTTAATCATCAATTCTTTTACAATAAATTCAAACATATATTCAAAAACAACAGTTCATAATTTCACTGTATCAGCAAAATACAATCTTTTCTTTGCAACTTATAGTTGATGTAGCCCGATGCATTTCGAGTCCTAGATGGACTCTTCCTCAGGGGCCTAAAAATATGAAAATCTTATGTCAGCAAATTGAATATAATATCCAGTTTTATCAGGTTCAAGTTTCAAAAACCCACAGATGCTCACTACAACGTAATATCATGTACAAAACATAATAATAATGGCTGCATCATGCACTTTTAAACCTTTTTCATCTAAAAACCACCACCATTGCACCTTAAAACGTGAATGTGCTGAAAAAAATGTATACTCACAACCAGACCACGAGGTTGTGATACCTGTAAACGAAAGTTCTGACTGTAAATACATGCTGAAACCGTTCAACCAATGCCCTGAATCTAAAAACCGCCTCGTCGAGCGTCCGCTTACCTCGAGTCTCTGAGAGTGTAAAAACACCACGTTTCCGTCTCAATTCAAAATTGCCACCTACAACGAAAGTATTGCAATCCTTAGCTTCGTGTTACAAACTCCAGTAGTATCTTCCGCTAACCCCCCGGGCACCCATTCTTACCTCGACGCTAGACACCAACTCTTAACTCCACTCGTTACCAGTTACAAACCCAACACCGGGCTCGCCGGGTTGAAAACACGCTCTTCCTCAAACAACATAGAAAACGGACTGGTTCCAAACTTTCGGACGCGCCATTTTTGTAAAGTCTACCAAAAACGAAGCCATCAACACTCGGGGAAATATACTCAACAACCTCGAGCTACACGGAAACCCTAAAATACTGACCTAATAAAACCACTCACTACCACTTATGATCGAGGCAAAATAATGAATAATGAAAAACGGTGAAAAATAAATAAACGAGAAGAAATAAAATAAAAATAATAATAAGTGCTCAAAAATAGACATCACATAGGGGTTGTTTACAATTTAAATATAGTGCATTTTAGTGCAATTCAACCATTCAAAAGTACATGTATAGAGAATATGATCAAAAAGTTCACATGCTAAAGAGAGGCTTAGCCAAAACCTCTACATGAATCTAGCCTGGCATGCAGTATTTGTTTTACAAAAAACATGTGTAATCTATCTTTTCATTTAAACCTTTAGGTTCCTGGGTCCCTAGGTACCGAATCCAAAATATCTCTCTTTGTAGGAGGGATCTAGTAAGATCCACTCCTTCTCGTGATTCAGTTTTCTCCAAAACTGAGAACTGTAGCTGGGATATGTTGTGCCTGTTTTCTGTCCAGTGTTTAGCTAAATTGCTCTTGATGTTAACATTCCTGATAGTACTTTTGTGTTCAGATATTCTTGTTTTTAGTTTTCTTTCCGTTTTCCCCACGTACAATTTGCCACAAGGACATTTGATGAAGTAAATCACACTTTTGGAATTACAATCACTGTCATGATGTAAGTCGATGGTTTTTCCTGTCTGGGGATGATGCAAAGTATTCCCAACAATTACATTGTGGCAATGCACACAGTTCATGCACCTTTTCATCCCTTTATGGTTTAATCTTCTTTTGATTATGGGTGATTTCAGCAACTCCTTTAAGTTTTTCGATCTGTTGTATGCAAACATCGGTTTTTGCTGGAAAATGCCTCCAAAGTCTGGTTCGTGTAACAGAAGTTCCCAGTGTCTTATTATTATGTTTTTTATTTTGGATGAGCTTGTGGAGTATTTTGAAACAAACACCTGTCTGTCCAGAATCTTCTTAGGTTTCTTTTCCAGAAGATTCTCCCTGTTGAACCTGGCTACCTTATCCTTGGTTTGCTTTAATACACTCTCCGGGTAACCTCTGGATGCATATTTTCCTTCTTGTATTTCTAAATGTTTTTCCAAGGTCTCAGATTCTGAGCATATCCGTTTTATCCTCATGTATTGTGACATGGGCAAATTCATTTTTAAATTCTGAGGATGAAAACTCTGAAACAATAGAGAATTGTTAACATCGGTCTCTTTCCGAAACACTTCAGTTTGTAATGTTCCATTTTTCAATGACAGTAAAACGTCCAAAAATGCTATTTCGTGGTCACTGATAGTATGAGTGAACTTGATTTGATCTACATGAGTGTTTAAAATCAAGATTTTTTCTTCCAGCATTTCTCTGTTACCTGACCATAATACAAAAATATAATCGATGAATCTTTGATATATCAAGCTATGATCCTGCCATTCTTTATCTGAAAAAATATGGTCTGCTTCAAATTTAGCCATATACGTATTGGCATATGCGGGAGCCCCCGCAAATCCCATTGATGTTCCATTCTGTTGTAAGAAGAATTTTTTGTCCCATTGGAAATAGCTATGGTATAAGCAGAAATGCAACAATTCTAAAATGAAAGATTTTTCTGCTCTGATGGTTTCTAGCTCCAACAACGCCCATTCCACAGCTTCCAGTCCTGCTTGGTGAGGTATCGAAGTATAAAGAGATTTTACATCTATGGTGCATAGTAGTAGATCTTGTGTTATGGTAATGTCTTTTAATTTCTGCAAAAAATGGTTGGTATCTTTTGTGTAGGATGGCCACTCTTGAACGAATTGCTGTAAGAAAGTATCTATATACTGCCCCAGTGGTTCAAAAATCGTGCCACAACCTGTGACTATAGGCCTCATAGGAGGGTTCATTTTGTCTTTATGAACTTTGGGTAGCATATAAAGGCGGGGTCGCCTAGGATTCTGTACTGTGAGGAATTGTTTCGTAGCCATTGAGATATGACCAAGTTCACCTGCTTTATCTAAGATGGTTTTTAAGGTCACTTCCAGATCATAGATGGGGTCTTTGTCCAATTCCAAGTATGTCGATTCGTCAGACACATGTTCATTAACTCTTGCTTCATAGAATTCTTTATCCATCACTATTATTGCTCCTCCTTTATCAGCCTTTTGAATGTGAATATTCTCATTCATTTGAAGTTTTTTTAAAATGTTCCTTTCATGAACTGATAGATTCTTTGTTTTGGATCTGTGAAAACTCAATTTCTCTAGGTCATTTCTCACTGCTTTTTCAAATGCGTCCAAGATTTTGTGCGAAACCGGAGCTTGGTATTTAGATTTAACTTTGAATTCCATAAATTCAGTCGGTTCTTTTACTTCTTGTGTGGGAACTACATTGGTGAAGAAATGCCTGAGTCTTAACACTCTCATAAACTTGAACAATGCTATTTCACTTTCCAAGATGTTTGTGTCATAGGTTGGGACAAAACCCAATCCTCTATTCAGTACTTGAAGTTCTTTAGATGTTAACTCAGTTTTGGAGATGTTCATCACTAGATTTACTTGGTGCTCCTTGTTCTTGCTCCTTCTCTGGCTTCTCCTAGTTTTTGTTTTGGTTTTCCTGGTGGTTGTGTTAAATCCCCTGCCTGGGGAAAAGAAGACGGCTTTGATGTAGTTGCTGTTTGGTCTGATTCTATCTGTTCACTTGGACCAGGTGTCTCTCCAATTTGTGTTTGAGCTGATGGTCTAGAAGCACTTAAATCGGTGTCTGAAACTAAGCTCTCCTCCGAAGTGTTAGTTGGTTTTTTTCTAGGTTGATAAGCTCTCCTCTGGGCATAGACTTCAGCCCAAGTATATACTTCGTTGAGCTTATAATCAAGCGTGTCCCTCTTAAATTTTCTTAATTTTCCTTCTTGAATTTCCTTGGTGTATTTATCCAACGTGATGTTAATGTCATTCAAAGTTTTATCCCAATCGTCCTTTTGCATCCTGCCTTCTAGGTTTTGTTTGATCTCATCAATTTCACGGGTCAGGTCTGCAATGACTCTCGCCAATTCCTCAATCAGTAACAATATTAAATCTAGTGAACACTTATTTAATATTCGATACCATTTTTCCATAAAATCTTTGTTCAAATGGAACCTGTAAAGCATAGGTTTGATAGACATTCGTAATCCTCGTGGAATCCTTTTTAGGTTTCGCTGGGGGGCGGAGCCGTTAGGCTCCTCCTCCAGCGAAATCTGTAGTTTCTAGTATGGGTGACTTTAACCCGCCTCTCTGCTTCATTGGCTAGCTCCATAAATGGAGGCTAGCCATTGGAACAGAGAGGCGTCCGTCAATGCCGGACCAGACACGGGGGCGTTCCCGAGATTCTTTGGCTTTTGCCGACGTCACGCGACGCCGGGAACGCCCCCGTGTCTGGTCCGGCATTGCCGGCACCCGCCTTCCGTCGTCAGCGTCTCTCCTCCCCCTTTCCCGCCCCCTCCCCCTTTCCCGCCCCCTCCCGCTTGTTATATTTTTATTTACGGGTGCCACCCCGTTTTTATTTAATTATTGGAGGCCGGTGCCCACCCGGCATTGCTCCGTGTTGATTTCACCACCGCTGGCCCGGAGATCGAGCAAGAGGAGCTGCGCCCGCCTCCCTGCCAAGGGCCGCGCTGCCATTGGCGGCCCTCAGCGCAGGAAGCCAGGCACGCAGTGGTGCGACGTGGGCGGGGCCTCGAGGCGGCCATTTCCGCTTCCCCCTGCCCGGGGGAAGCCTGCTGGTGGTTCGTTGCCGGTCTCCCGTGTGGAGAGGGAGACCGGAACTGCTGGGGAAGCCGCCGTAAAGGAGCCCCCTCACGCAAGGCTGTTTAATCCCTCCCGCTTCCGTGTCTTTCCCGCCCCCCGCTTCCGTTCCTCCCCCTCCCCGTGTGTCCGTTCCGCCCCCCTCCCCGTGTGAAAGTGATTTGTTTCTGGAGCTCGGCTCGGGTCCATTCCCCCCCCCCCTCGGAAGTGCGTGTGCAGTTGCTCGTTCGACTCGGGTGTGGTTCTGTGTATGTACTTGTTAGCGTTGCATTAGCATGCAGAAATGCACCCAGGGGCAGTCACCGGATCAGCTCCAGTTGCTCTGGTGTCCTTGGCATTCCTGTGATTGTTTCGTGTCTGACTTTCAGTTAAAAGAGCAATCACTGGTGGTGACGGTTATCACTTGTTGTCATCGTGGAGGCTGACATCTCGGGATTGCAGTGGGTAGGTGCAGAGAACGGTTCGCCATCCTCTAAGAGTACTTCTCGGGGAGCTTTATGCCCCAGTTCTAATGTCAGAGTGGAGCCCATATAGCGCTACCTCGTCGTAGCCCTTTTAAGAACTGCCATCTCAGACAGACGATGTGGAGTGAACTACCAATAGAGGGTAACGAGGCGGGACATAAAATGTTAAAAGCTTGCAAGACGTGCCGCACAGACCTGTAGAACTGAAAGCAAAAAAAAGGGGGTGGGGGCGCAGGGAAACGATGAATGACAGGGCACAGCCAATTGGAGTGGAAGAGGCGGGACCAGGGCGTGATAGGGGTGCGGCCTATGTAGATAATGAGGCGGCTCTTGAACACCTGAGGAATGAAAGGGGGGAGCGGTCGCCAAAAATAGGTGGGCAGGGCAAGGGCGGCCAAAGACCGACCGCGAGTGCAGATTGACAAACTCTATCAGCTGTTTAGGTCTTGAGCCCAGCCAGTGACCCCCTGAGCGTTGGGAGGCAATCCGCGCAGAGAAGGAAGAACACGTGTACTACAGTCCAGCGAGGTTGCTGGCTTAGTACAGCGACAGAGGTGCCTAGACACGGAGAGGGAGGCGCTATACAGGCATTTCCTGCGTGAGCCCGGCAGCGTGGTTCATTGGTGTCATTTGGGCACAAAAACCGAAGGGACATCTTGACAGAGGTGCCTAGACACGGAGAGGGAGGCGCTATACAGGCATTTCCTGCGTGAGCCCGGCAGCGTGGTTCATTGGTGTCATTTGGGCACAAAAACCGAAGGGACATCTTCGCTGTTCGGAGGAGTCCGCTGTCAGTGAAAGAAACGGTGCTTCCCAATTCCATGAGTGTAGGGGGTGTATCTGGGAGAGTGAGTGTGTGCTTCTAGGTGAAGAGGGAGGCCCCTAGATTACAGAGGTGGGCCAAGCTAATTTATTTATTTGTTACATATATTAATTGCATAAGAGGAAGGACGAATGCGTCTCCGTGTGTAGTGTTTTTTTTCTCAAGCGAGGTAAGCTGCTGTCGGTGTGTACTGAGGAAGGAAGCTGTTAATGCGTTTACTGATTAGTACGATTCTACATAGAGAAAGTGGAGGCTTAGGGGGGTAAAGTGCTTCTTGTGTGTAGAGTTGTGGATCTTTCAGCTAGGTAAGGGGCAACTCTGTTGAGAAGGGGATGCCTCTGAGACGTAAAGTCCTACAGCTGGTACAGCCACTGGTAAGTTGCTCTAATATGCGCTTCACCCCCTTGAATAGATCCTTTGCACATACCTACACACCACAATCTGACCTGCCAGTAGCATGCAGGGTCTGTAGCTTTGATTCTTCTCACCTGTCCTGCACTGAGAAGGTCTGAGCATCTAAGCTGCACAAATTCACCTGCATTGGTTAGTGACCTACGACTCATTTTTTTCCGTCTTAAAAATCCGGCCTTGCTTCCTGGCTCATTGATGGAACCTCCATTGTGCACTTGGGGCCTGCATCACCCATCTGAAAGGGCGCCACCACTGGTAACAAGTTCCACAGCCAGTGTCTAATTTTAACTGGTGGCTGCAGGTGGTGGCCCGATGGCACTTATTTTTGGGGACCAGTACTCATTTTTTGTTTTCAGACTTTGACCCAGAGCAAGAGAGAGGAAACACATGCAAGGGGAAGGGAGGAGAAAGAGAAATACGGACAATGACAAAGGGACAAAGCAGTGATGATAAGAACCTGAAAGCGTGAGATAACGAGGCAGAGTTTCTGGTGGTGGATTAGAGATGCATGAGGTGGAATCAAAACTATGGAGCCTTGGTTTTCGCCACCCTCAATATTCATTAGCTCTGGCCGCAGAGTTATGAGCAGAAATTTGGAGCTTGGCTCTTAATTCCTTTACAAATAAAGTACTGACCACAGCAGACTTTCAGAAAGTTTTCCTTGAGCACATTCTGTATCCTCTATCTGCTTTGCTTTTGACTAGGCACTGTGTGTGTGTTTTTGTTAAGGATATAACTAGTAGTAATGCACATACTTAGGTTTTAAGGTTCCAAGTGGGTTGATAGTTTGTTTTAGTTGATGGGCACCTAATTTGACAGCCACCACCACTGCTATCCCAAAACATCTATTCCTGTTCAGCTACAATTGCCCCGAGGTCAGCCGCCACCCTCCCTGGGGAAGACTTCTCCTTCGTCAGTCGTACTGTGAAGTTCCTGCTCTTCTTCTTCAATATGCACTTCTGGGTAAGTGCTATTCATGCTATTAGTCCTGTTATTTGAACAGAGTGTGTATGACATTATGAAATGTCATAGGAAGCAGCCCTTGCTTGTCTTTTCTATACTATATCCATTCAGTCATATGTGAATTTGAAGTGTGTTGTAGTTTGTGAAGTAACATTGATCACGGGGTACAGTAATACTGGACTCAATTGCAGACTAAGTTCATGGCATATTTATTATGTAAACATAGTGCATGTTTTTTATTGGTGCAATAATGTATGATACACATATTGGTTTCAACTGACGTTAAACAAATTTGGGATAAATGCTTAGATAGGGGACCTCCGCAACTACCTGGGACAGTATACATGTGAGATCTGTATTTCCTGAGTGAGCGATATGTTGGAGGAAGCATTTCAGTGTTAGACGGATGTAGGGGGAAGTCTTTAACGGAGGGCGAGTGACAGGGTGAAACCTGCTCGGAAGGGCAGTAGGATATCCAAATGGTTGTTTCTGTTTGAGGGCAGAGGAAGGGGGGACCCGAGGGCTCTGGAGTGGAGCAGTGCCTGCTTAACGCATGGGCACGCTGGTCAGTTGCCCAGGGGCCCACCGGAAATGTTGCACAACAGCACTCCGGGCGGAGGCTTATTTGAGGCAGATGCTGTGTGTGAGGAACTGCGACATCTTTACTGCATAAAAGCTGCGGCAACTTTTATGTGCTTCTTCGTGGTTATTAGGGAAGGTATTCCTTGTACACAGAGCCACTGCTTAGGAACCCCCTGCTGTTTATCAATCTATTCTTTATGTAGCGCCTCCTAGCTCTGTTCGGCGGTTTGTAAGCGCTGTGTAGCCCAGATCCGCCCGGGGAGGCTGTGCACGTGCTGTGTGAGCACTCGCAATGATACTTTCTTTACATTTTCCTCTTAAGTATGATAGAGTTTTTTTGCTCATTTGTGTGCTTCTATGCATGTTCCACTAGCGTGTTGTGCATTGGGCTTGCGTGCGAAGCACCATATCAGTCATTCATTTCAGCGCCTAGATGCCTTTTTTTTTATTACTGTGCTAGGTAAATGTTTTTTTTCTTAAAAATTGATTTACATTGACTGGCGTGTCAGGACAGCGTGTAATGTTTGTGAGCGCTCTTGGCGAGTGAGGTGATCTGTGCGCTCCAAAGGTGGGAGAGATGGTGATGGAAGCGCCTCCTCTTCGCTTGGTGTCAGGGTGAAGTCTGCTCTGGGTGTGGCATAGACGGACGAGGACAGTCTCGGGGGTGTTTCTGCCCTGAGCGTGGGTAGGATGTTAAGGACAGGGGGATACTCTGGAGGATCTTGGATAATCGCAGTTTGGTTTCTTCTGTCCTGCAGTTCTGCAGAAATGTTGTATTTGCTGGGGTTGGTGCTGTGTAGGAGAAATGTGTGAACTCACAGAGTGGGTGAGATGCCCAAGGGAGTACTTTTGTTTTTTGTCCATATCTGAGCAAGAAACGCAAGTTCTTGGGGAGTGGAGAGTGGAGAGTGCAGAGGGAGTGGAGAGTGCAGAGGGAGTGGAGAGTGCAGAGGGAGTGGAGAGTGCAGAGGGAGTGGAGAGTGCAGAGGGAGTGGAGAGTGCAGAGGGAGTGGAGAGTGCAGAGGGAATGGAGAGTGCAGAGGGAGTGGAGAGTGGAGAGTGCAGAGGGAGTGGAGAGTGCAGAGGGAGTGGAGAGTGCATAGGGAGTGCAGAGTGGAGAGTGCATAGGGAGCGCAGAGTGGAGAGTGCATAGGGAGCACAGAGTGGAGAGTGCATAGGGAGCGCAGAGTGGAGAGTGCATAGGGAGCGCAGAGTGGAGAGTGCATAGGGAGCGCAGAGTGGAGATTGCATAGGGAGCGCAGAGTGGAGAGTGCATAGGGAGTGGAGAGTGCATAGGGAGTGGAGAGTGCAAAGGGAGTGGAGAGTGCAAAGGGAGTGGAGAGTGCATAGGGAGTGGAGAGTGCATAGGGAGTGGAGAGTGCATAGGGAGTGGAGAGTGCATAGGGAGTGGAGAGTGCATAGGGAGTGGAGAGTGCATAGGGAGTGGAGAGTGCATAGGGAGTGGAGAGTGCATAGGGAGTGGAGAGTGCATAGGGAGTGGAGAGTGCATAGGGAGTGCATAGGGAGTGGAGAGTGCATAGGGAGTGGAGAGTGCATAGGGAGTGCATAGGGAGTGCAGAGTGAGTAGGGAGTGCTAGAGAGTGCAGAGTGAGTAGGGGGTGCTAGAGAGTGCAGAGTGAGTAGGGGGTGCTAGAGAGTGCAGAGTGAGTAGGGAGTGCTAGAGAGTGCAGAGTGAGTAGGGAGTGCTAGGCAGTGCTAGAGAGTGCAGAGTGATTAGGGAGTGCTAGAGAGTGCAGAGTGAGTAGGGAGTGCTAGAGAGTGCAGAGTGACTGCAGAGATTAAGCTAATGGCAATGTAAATGACAATGCCATTTATTTATCTGTTTTCAAAACCAACACAAATACACATTTTGTCATTTACAATGCCAATAACTCTAACATTTCCAAAGGCGAAACCATTGCATTGTAAATGCTTGTTTCTTTATGGTACTGAACCAGGGTCGATGCATGGAGTTTTTGGCTTACTTCTCTTTTAGCTAGAAATTGTAGTTGCTTCAATTGTTGTACTATCGTGTTGCCTTGGGCATCCGAAGTCTTTACTTCTTGAACCAAAGAGTAGATATCTGTTGCTTGCTCAGCAGTGTATGCCAAAGTTTTTGCTCTCTCATCTGTGAGGCATGATATTTGATCAAACGACATCTTTTATTTCAGTGGGTGCTCTTTCCGTTTGGACAACGTGACAAAATGAGTTTAATGGAAGGAAGGCACTCCTTTCTTTTACAATATATAATTTTGTTCCTCTTATTTTTCACATGCGTGCTGCAGCGGTGGCACGTTTGTCCTACTTCCGTGCCTGCTAAACTACCAACCTAACTTGAGTGGATCAACCTCTCAACCTCTGCGCACTGTTGCTGCTAGTGAGTCACACTAGAAAAATCATCATTTTCAATTACATTTCAATTCTTTCACAAAATCCTTTTCAACATAACCAAATTCACCTTTCTCCTTTGAAAGTGTGATATTTAATCATCAATTCTTTTACAATAAATTCAAACATATATTCAAAAACAACAGTTCATAATTTCACTGTATCAGCAAAATACAATCTTTTCTTTGCAACTTATAGTTGATGTAGCCCGATGCATTTCGAGTCCTAGATGGACTCTTCCTCAGGGGCCTAAAAATATGAAAATCTTATGTCAGCAAATTGAATATAATATCCAGTTTTATCAGGTTCAAGTTTCAAAAACCCACAGATGCTCACTACAACGTAATATCATGTACAAAACATAATAATAATGGCTGCATCATGCACTTTTAAACCTTTTTCATCTAAAAACCACCACTATTGCACCTTAAAACGTGAATGTGCTGAAAAAAATGTATACTCACAACCAGACCACGAGGTTGTGATACCTGTAAACGAAAGTTCTGACTGTAAATACATGCTGAAACCGTTCAACCAATGCCCTGAATCTAAAAACCGCCTCGTCGAGCGTCCGCTTACCTCGAGTCTCTGAGAGTGTAAAAACACCACGTTTCCGTCTCAATTCAAAATTGCCACCTACAACGAAAGTATTGCAATCCTTAGCTTCGTGTTACAAACTCCAGTAGTATCTTCCGCTAACCCCCCGGGCACCCATTCTTACCTCGACGCTAGACACCAACTCCTAACTCCACTCGTTACCAGTTACAAACCCAACACCGGGCTCGCCGGGTTGAAAACACGCTCTTCCTCAAACAACATAGAAAACGGACTGGTTCCAAACTTTCGGACGCGCCATTTTTGTAAAGTCTCGAGGTAAGCGGACACTCGACGAGGCGGTTTTTAGATTCAGGGCATTGGTTGAACGGTTTCAGCATGTATTTACAGTCAGAACTTTCGTTTACAGGTATCACAACCTCGTGGTCTGGTTGTGAGTATACATTTTTTTCAGCACATTCACGTTTTAAGGTGCAATGGTGGTGGTTTTTAGATGAAAAAGGTTTAAAAGTGCATGATGCAGCCATTATTATTATGTTTTGTACATGATATTACGTTGTAGTGAGCATCTGTGGGTTTTTGAAACTTGAACCTGATAAAACTGGATATTATATTCAATTTGCTGACATAAGATTTTCATATTTTTAGGCCCCTGAGGAAGAGTCCATCTAGGACTCGAAATGCATCGGGCTACATCAACTATAAGTTGCAAAGAAAAGATTGTATTTTGCTGATACAGTGAAATTATGAACTGTTGTTTTTGAATATATGTTTGAATTTATTGTAAAAGAATTGATGATTAAATATCACACTTTCAAAGGAGAAAGGTGAATTTGGTTATGTTGAAAAGGATTTTGTGAAAGAATTGAAATGTAATTGAAAATGATGATTTTTCTAGTGTGACTCACTAGCAGCAACAGTGCGCAGAGGTTGAGAGGTTGATCCACTCAAGTTAGGTTGGTAGTTTAGCAGGCACGGAAGTAGGACAAACGTGCCACCGCTGCAGCACGCATGTGAAAAATAAGAGGAACAAAATTATATATTGTAAAAGAAAGGAGTGCCTTCCTTCCATTAAACTCATTTTGTCACGTTGTCCAAACGGAAAGAGCACCCACTGAAATAAAAGATGTCGTTTGATCAAATATCATGCCTCACAGATGAGAGAGCAAAAACTTTGGCATACACTGCTGAGCAAGCAACAGATATCTACTCTTTGGTTCAAGAAGTAAAGACTTCGGATGCCCAAGGCAACACGATAGTACAACAATTGAAGCAACTACAATTTCTAGCTAAAAGAGAAGTAAGCCAAAAACTCCATGCATCGACCCTGGTTCAGTACCATAAAGAAAAAAGGATTCCACGAGGATTACGAATGTCTATCAAACCTATGCTTTACAGGTTCCATTTGAACAAAGATTTTATGGAAAAATGGTATCGAATATTAAATAAGTGTTCACTAGATTTAATATTGTTACTGATTGAGGAATTGGCGAGAGTCATTGCAGACCTGACCCGTGAAATTGATGAGATCAAACAAAACCTAGAAGGCAGGATGCAAAAGGACGATTGGGATAAAACTTTGAATGACATTAACATCACGTTGGATAAATACACCAAGGAAATTCAAGAAGGAAAATTAAGAAAATTTAAGAGGGACACGCTTGATTATAAGCTCAACGAAGTATATACTTGGGCTGAAGTCTATGCCCAGAGGAGAGCTTATCAACCTAGAAAAAAACCAACTAACACTTCGGAGGAGAGCTTAGTTTCAGACACCGATTTAAGTGCTTCTAGACCATCAGCTCAAACACAAATTGGAGAGACACCTGGTCCAAGTGAACAGATAGAATCAGACCAAACAGCAACTACATCAAAGCCGTCTTCTTTTCCCCAGGCAGGGGATTTAACACAACCACCAGGAAAACCAAAACAAAAACTAGGAGAAGCCAGAGAAGGAGCAAGAACAAGGAGCACCAAGTAAATCTAGTGATGAACATCTCCAAAACTGAGTTAACATCTAAAGAACTTCAAGTACTGAATAGAGGATTGGGTTTTGTCCCAACCTATGACACAAACATCTTGGAAAGTGAAATAGCATTGTTCAAGTTTATGAGAGTGTTAAGACTCAGGCATTTCTTCACCAATGTAGTTCCCACACAAGAAGTAAAAGAACCGACTGAATTTATGGAATTCAAAGTTAAATCTAAATACCAAGCTCCGGTTTCGCACAAAATCTTGGACGCATTTGAAAAAGCAGTGAGAAATGACCTAGAGAAATTGAGTTTTCACAGATCCAAAACAAAGAATCTATCAGTTCATGAAAGGAACATTTTAAAAAAACTTCAAATGAATGAGAATATTCACATTCAAAAGGCTGATAAAGGAGGAGCAATAATAGTGATGGATAAAGAATTCTATGAAGCAAGAGTTAATGAACATGTGTCTGACGAATCGACATACTTGGAATTGGACAAAGACCCCATCTATGATCTGGAAGTGACCTTAAAAACCATCTTAGATAAAGCGTGTGAACTTGGTCATATCTCAATGGCTACGAAACAATTCCTCACAGTACAGAATCCTAGGCGACCCCGCCTTTATATGCTACCCAAAGTTCATAAAGACAAAATGAACCCTCCTATGAGGCCTATAGTCACAGGTTGTGGCACGATTTTTGAACCACTGGGGCAGTATATAGATACTTTCTTACAGCAATTCGTTCAAGAGTGGCCATCCTACACAAAAGATACCAACCATTTTTTGCAGAAATTAAAAGACATTACCATAACACAAGATCTACTACTATGCACCATAGATGTAAAATCTCTTTATACTTCGATACCTCACCAAGCAGGACTGGAAGCTGTGGAATGGGCGTTGTTGGAGCTAGAAACCATCAGAGCAGAAAAATCTTTCATTTTAGAATTGTTGCATTTCTGCTTATACCATAGCTATTTCCAATGGGACAAAAAATTCTTCTTACAACAGAATGGAACATCAATGGGATTTGCGGGGGCTCCCGCATATGCCAATACGTATATGGCTAAATTTGAAGCAGACCATATTTTTTCAGATAAAGAATGGCAGGATCATAGCTTGATATATCAAAGATTCATCGATGATATTTTTGTATTATGGTCAGGTAACAGAGAAATGCTGGAAGAAAAAATCTTGATTTTAAACACTCATGTAGATCAAATCAAGTTCACTCATACTATCAGTGACCACGAAATAGCATTTTTGGACGTTTTACTGTCATTGAAAAATGGAACATTACAAACTGAAGTGTTTCGGAAAGAGACCGATGTTAACAATTCTCTATTGTTTCAGAGTTTTCATCCTCAGAATTTAAAAATGAATTTGCCCATGTCACAATACATGAGGATAAAACGGATATGCTCAGAATCTGAGACCTTGGAAAAACATTTAGAAATACAAGAAGGAAAATATGCATCCAGAGGTTACCCGGAGAGTGTATTAAAGCAAACCAAGGATAAGGTAGCCAGGTTCAACAGGGAGAATCTTCTGGAAAAGAAACCTAAGAAGATTCTGGACAGACAGGTGTTTGTTTCAAAATACTCCACAAGCTCATCCAAAATAAAAAACATAATAATAAGACACTGGGAACTTCTGTTACACGAACCAGACTTTGGAGGCATTTTCCAGCAAAAACCGATGTTTGCATACAACAGATCGAAAAACTTAAAGGAGTTGCTGAAATCACCCATAATCAAAAGAAGATTAAACCATAAAGGGATGAAAAGGTGCATGAACTGTGTGCATTGCCACAATGTAATTGTTGGGAATACTTTGCATCATCCCCAGACAGGAAAAACCATCGACTTACATCATGACAGTGATTGTAATTCCAAAAGTGTGATTTACTTCATCAAATGTCCTTGTGGCAAATTGTACGTGGGGAAAACGGAAAGAAAACTAAAAACAAGAATATCTGAACACAAAAGTACTATCAGGAATGTTAACATCAAGAGCAATTTAGCTAAACACTGGACAGAAAACAGGCACAACATATCCCAGCTACAGTTCTCAGTTTTGGAGAAAACTGAATCACGAGAAGGAGTGGATCTTACTAGATCCCTCCTACAAAGAGAGATATTTTGGATTCGGTACCTAGGGACCCAGGAACCTAAAGGTTTAAATGAAAAGATAGATTACACATGTTTTTTGTAAAACAAATACTGCATGCCAGGCTAGATTCATGTAGAGGTTTTGGCTAAGCCTCTCTTTAGCATGTGAACTTTTTGATCATATTCTCTATACATGTACTTTTGAATGGTTGAATTGCACTAAAATGCACTATATTTAAATTGTAAACAACCCCTATGTGATGTCTATTTTTGAGCACTTATTATTATTTTTATTTTATTTCTTCTCGTTTATTTATTTTTCACCGTTTTTCATTATTCATTATTTTGCCTCGATCATAAGTGGTAGTGAGTGGTTTTATTAGGTCAGTATTTTAGGGTTTCCGTGTAGCTCGAGGTTGTTGAGTATATTTCCCCGAGTGTTGATGGCTTCGTTTTTGGTAGACTTTACAAAAATGGCGCGTCCGAAAGTTTGGAACCAGTCCGTTTTCTATGTTGTTTGAGGAAGAGCGTGTTTTCAACCCGGCGAGCCCGGTGTTGGGTTTGTAACTGGTAACGAGTGGAGTTAGGAGTTGGTGTCTAGCGTCGAGGTAAGAATGGGTGCCCGGGGGGTTAGCGGAAGATACTACTGGAGTCTGTAACACGAAGCTAAGGATTGCAATACTTTCGTTGTAGGTGGCAATTTTGAATTGAGACGGAAACGTGGTGTTTTTACACTCTCAGAGACTCGAGGTAAGCGGACGCTCGACGAGGCGGTTTTTAGATTCAGGGCATTGGTTGAACGGTTTCAGCATGTATTTACAGTCAGAACTTTCGTTTACAGGTATCACAACCTCGTGGTCTGGTTGTGAGTATACATTTTTTTCAGCACATTCACGTTTTAAGGTGCAATAGTGGTGGTTTTTAGATGAAAAAGGTTTAAAAGTGCATGATGCAGCCATTATTATTATGTTTTGTACATGATATTACGTTGTAGTGAGCATCTGTGGGTTTTTGAAACTTGAACCTGATAAAACTGGATATTATATTCAATTTGCTGACATAAGATTTTCATATTTTTAGGCCCCTGAGGAAGAGTCCATCTAGGACTCGAAATGCATCGGGCTACATCAACTATAAGTTGCAAAGAAAAGATTGTATTTTGCTGATACCGTGAAATTATGAACTGTTGTTTTTGAATATATGTTTGAATTTATTGTAAAAGAATTGATGATTAAATATCACACTTTCAAAGGAGAAAGGTGAATTTGGTTATGTTGAAAAGGATTTTGTGAAAGAATTGAAATGTAATTGAAAATGATGATTTTTCTAGTGTGACTCACTAGCAGCAACAGTGCGCAGAGGTTGAGAGGTTGATCCACTCAAGTTAGGTTGGTAGTTTAGCAGGCACGGAAGTAGGACAAACGTGCCACCGCTGCAGCACGCATGTGAAAAATAAGAGGAACAAAATTATATATTGTAAAAGAAAGGAGTGCCTTCCTTCCATTAAACTCATGTACAGGTGTCTCCCATCATGCTCCACTGTACTTGTCTCCTCCTCTTTCTTCGCGCGAAGCCAGAACATCCGTCCACTCACGCATCTTGTTTAGAATTATCTGCTCCTGCAAAAGAACATACCATCAGATCCATCCTATATCAATAGAACGTCAGCTGTAAAACGGGAAGAGCAGTACACCGCAGAGCCATAAGCGCACATTCGAAAAATAACAGAGACGCTTTACTTACATTGCATACGGGGAGGGTACACTTCCATGAAGTCACTGGGGGGGGATAATCCTCGCCTCCGAGTCCTTAATAGAATTGAAACTTACCAGCACCAAGGCTAGGCAAATTCGCATTCTATGTCAGGACCGGAGGCTTCGGATTATGCCAGTTCAAAGCTTATCGACCACCAATCTGGTCACATCAATAACTGGCTTGAAATAGAACCTTGAACGTGGAGTCCGAGGACCAATCGGCCGCTCTCATCAGATCCTCCAACCGAGCTCCAAGGGCAAAAGCTTTAGACGCCATGGCCCCTCGCATAGAGTGAGCCCCAAACTGTTTAGTATCAATCTCCGCCTCCTGCATGATCCAACGCACCCAACGGGCGATCGTCGGTAAAGTAACTGCCTTATACGGTTTACGCAGGGCAATAAGCAGCTGTCGTTCGCCCAGAGGGCGAGTATCCTCTGTCATATCTTCATAAGCACGGAGGCACTGCACCACGCACAGCTTAGGGGAGTCCTGAAAAGCCAGGTACGAAATGACCCTAGTATTTGTTTTGGTCTGTCTGCTGACGGTAAAGGAAACTCCTTCAGGAGAAAACACCCTGGCCGTTAAATCCAACGCTCGCATGTCTGAGACACGCCTGCAGGACACCAGGCACAACAACATGGCCAACTTAGCCATCAACTCCTTACGCGTTAAAAACCTGTTCGGTTGCCAGGAAAGGAACAAATTCAGCACTCTGTTCACATCCCACAGGGCGGAATACCGAGGCTCCGGCGGCAAGGCAAGCCATATACCCCGCAAAAGCCTACAGACCAAGGGGTGTTCACCAACCGGGGACCCTTGAACCAGGTCGTGCCCCGCAGACACCGCCGACCGGAATGTATTTATCGATCGATAGGCCAGGCCCTGATCAGACAGTTCCGCCAGGAAATTCAAGACTCGCACTACAGGTGCCCCCACGGGATCCAAACCCCGTCGCACACACCAACGACTCCACCGGAGCCAAGCCGATCTGTAGCGTTTGGTCGTTCTGTCGGCCCAAGCCTTGGAGAGCAAGTCCTCTGCCGCTCTCGAAAGGCCAGGCAACGTCCAGCGTCGCCGGAGAGCCTCCACGCCATCAGGCGCAACGAGCCCTCCAGGACTAACCTGTGGGGCGCTCCCTCCGGACTCTGCAGAATGTGGGGAGACTGGGGGAGTAGGATTGGAAAATCCCAAGAAAGTTCCAGAAGAACTGGAAACCAAACTTGCGACCTCCACCACGGAGTGATCATCACTACCTGTGCCGACTGGCGTTGCAACAACGCTGACACTCGCGTTGTCATTGAGAACGGTAGAAACGCATACCCCTGTTTTCCTGACTAGTCTTGGAGGAACGCATCCGTCGCCTCGGCCAGAGGGTCGGGGCGCAAGCTGAAATACCGCAGAAGCTGGTGGTCCAAGCGGGATGCAAACAGGTCCACGGAAAACGGGCCCCAAAGGTCCGAGAGCTCCGCAAACAGGGTAGGGTCCAGCTTCCAAACGCTGGCGTCCAGGATATTCCTCGAGTGCCAATCGGCCACTTCGTTCTGACGGCCCGGCAAATATTCCGCCGTGACCGACACCTGGCGGTCCAGACAAAAGTGCCAGAAATCCCTGGCCAGGTCCGCTAACATCTTGGACCTGGTACCGCCCAGGTGGTTGATATAACGGACCGCTGACACGTTGTCCATCCTCAGGACGCAGGATTGTACTCTGTCCTTGGTCCAACATTGCACTGCGAAGGAGCCCGCTAGCAACTCCAAGCAGTTGATATGCAAGGACTGTTCGTGAGCAGACCAGGCACCGCCTGTGGAGAAGTCTCCGCACCGCGCCCCCCAGCCGGAACGGCTGGCGTCCGACTCTATCACGATATCTGGGGCGGAACCGAAAATCGCACGGCCATTCCAGGCTTCCATGTGCGTAAGCCACCACCGCATTTCGTCCCTCACGTCCTCCGACAAAGGAATCAGCTGAGAGTACGTCAGGCCTCTCCGCAGGTGGTACGCCTTCAGGCGCTGCATGGCGTGGTAATGAAGGGGTCCCGGGAAGATAGCCTGGATCGAAGAGGACAACAGGCCCACTAGCCTCGCCAGGTGGCGCAAGGAAATCATCCGCTTCGCTAGGGTTCGTCGCAACTCGTGTCTGATCCGCGCCATCTTCCTGGCTGGCAGGCTCAAGGTGGCCGCCACCGAGTCTATGGTGAAACCGAGGAACGTAGCGCACTGCATGGGAACCAAGAGAGACTTCTTCTCGTTGATCACGAACCCCAGGCCTTGCAAAAGGTTGACCGCCGACTGCAACTGTGACCGCAGTCTCTCGGGGCACTGGTCGATGAGCAGCATATCGTCTAGGTAGACTATCATCCTGAGCCCGCAATGCCTCTACCACCGGCCGCAACACCTTTGTGAAGCACCACGGTGCTGAGGAGAGCCCGAAAGGAAGAGTGTTGAACTCGTAAACCTGGCCGTCCCACCTGAACTGGAGGAAACGCCGATGAGGGGGAAAAATGGGAATCGTTAGGTAAGCGTCTTTCAAGTCCAGCCTGACCATCCAGTCGGACTGTCGCAAGACGTCGCGCAGGAGATGTATCCCTTCCATTTTGAAATGCCGATACACCAACCACTCGTTGAACTCCTTCAAATTTATCACGGGGTGATTGCCCCCATCGACCTTGTCGACTAAGAAAAGATTGCTTATGAAACCTGAGGGGTGCTCGCAAGCGCAACAAATCACCCCTCTTTGGAGGAGGGCAGCGACCTCTTCGCTCACCAAAGCCGCATCGCGCTGGGAGAAGGTAATGGGGCGAGGACGCTGTAGCTGACACGGACGGCCATGGAACTCCATCTGAAAGCCCTGAACCATCTGCAGCACCCAAGCATCGCTGGTAAGGGAGGCCCATGCAGGAAGAAACTGCGCCAAGCGCCCCCCCACTTTCAAACTCGCGGAAGGCAGTACACTCACGTCGGCCCCCGCCTTGCTGTTGGCCACACTGACCACCACGACCTCCGAACTTCTGGCCTCTCGTGGGGTAGAAATTATTGAACCTGGCCTTATCCTGGTACTGGCCACGTCCGCAGCCTTGACCTCTATCTGAGCTGGCGCCCCGGCCGAACGAGCGGCCCCTGCCTCGTCCGGCCTTGTCGAAAACCCGGGGTGTGAAAACCTTTTTAATGTTGGACTGGGCACAATCCAGGGACGTGAAGGTGGCAACAAACTTCCCCAGTTCTTTGATGAACGGGTCACCAAACAAGCCCCCCTGGGCTACAGCACCCCCTCCGACGAGGCGAGGTCGCCCAGTTTGGGACCCACCTTGATAAGCAGGGAGCGCCTCCGCTCCGTAGAGAGGGCGCAGTTGGCGTTGCCAAGGAAAAAGATTGGCCCTCTGGGCCCAGTTGGAAAGAACCTCCGGGGAAATCGCGTCACCCGACACCTTGGCCTCCTCCGCCATGTCCAGGATCTTGGTAAGGGGCCCGACAGCATCCAGAAGCTTGTCTTGGCAAGTGCGCCAGGACCTGTCGATACCCTTTTGCGGGTCCTTGACAAATTTCTGTAGGAAGGTCGCCATCTTCAGATCGATGTCCGGGGTCATGGCCACCTTGCCTTCCAACGACGGCTGGGGACACTCCGCGCGCAGGCGGCTCCTAGCATCTTTGTCCACCTGCTTCCTCAGCCTGTTAGCGACGTACTGGGCCACCTTGTCACACGGGATCCACTCTGATGAACGGGGGTGGACGATATCGTCCGGATCCAACATGTCCGACGGACCAGCGGAGGATGAGGGCTGAGAAGGGAGCCACGACCTGGAAGAACAGGCCTCCTCCTCCGAGTCCGGAGAGTCGTCGTCGCGATGCGGGTCCGGAGACATCGCAGGTGGAGAAAGCGGTGGAGCCTCCGAGGGAAGAGGAGCGGGAGGCTGTGCGTCCTCCAGGGCCTTGAAGGCACTCTTTACCTTAGCGAAAGCCGCCGAATCAACCCCCTCAGTGCAAGGCTTCTTGGGAGGAGGCGGGGTAGGGGACGAATCTGGCCCGGAGGCCGGGACAGGCGCCGGAAGCAAGGCGGCAAACTTGGCATAGGCCTCGTCCAGGCGTGCCGAAAGACGTTGCTCCAGGGGGACCATAGCCTGGTCGACCGTGCGGTAGATGGAGTCGTCGACCGCCTGGTAAAAGTAATCGTCCAACAGGACATAGTTCAGGGGGTCCTCCTCCGGATAATTGTCCGCGTTCCCCTGCATAGCGAGTTAAATTAGGCTCTAGCAACGGGACGGCAGACAAGGCCAATGACCCTCCTCAGGGCGCTCTATAGTCTGGGGAGTCCCAGCGATATGGGTGGCCAGAGGCACACAATTAACGGGCAGAGCCCTGGGAACGCTGCAGCCCACAGAGTCTCGGGGCGCCTCCCGGCAAATCGTCCCCACAGCACGATTACGACCCCGTAGGGTGTTCGTCAAAGGTACAACCCAAAGGGCGTTCAGAAGCAAGGGAAAACCTAATTGCGACCCCGCAGGGTGTCAGAGCCGGGAGGCTAGGCACGGGTCTGCTGGCGACAGGAGCGCGCCAGAACACTCCAGAAGCTTCTGGGAGCGCCCCTTCAGCAACGAGACACCGGCCCCTGGTGGCCGCGCCACCACACCGCACACTACTGGGCAAAGATCGCGTAAGGAGCGCACTAGGCATCCCACGACCAATCAAGGGAATCTGTGGAGAAAGAACAGACACCCGACACCCGGCACCCGGCCCAAAGGCCAAAGGCACTACACAGAAACCCAGGAGAGAAGGAAAAAACCAACTTAACTTGCTGCGAGCAGCGAAGAGGAGGAGACAAGTACAGTGGAGCATGATGGGAGACACCTGTACATGGACACTGTAATAGGACTCATGTTTGACTTTATTCTTTCCCCCAAATGTTCATGGGAAAAGTAGTTGTGTTATATTTTTTCTTGCTGCTGTAGAGAATAAAGCGATGAAAGAATGGCATAATCCGAAGCCTCCGGTCCTGACATAGAATTAATATGTCACCTTCACTGAAATTCAGATGTTGCTCCAATATATTTGCGATGCATTCGCTTCTGTTAAGGATTTCATATCATTTTTTCAAAATGGCATTTCAAAGAAAACGTTTTAGCTTTCTGTTCACCAAGCCTAAGAAGTTATATTTGTTTCCATTTTACTCAAGTGGAGCTTTACCTAGGGCACCTGCTGCTGTTTATATTTGTAAGTATTTCCCATCAAGGTTTAATTTATCTGAAATTAACATAAGTATCTTAATAGAATCTTTAAAAAAAAGTATGTATCTATTTTTTATTTTATTTATAGGAGTCCACTGTTTTCTGGAAGAAATTCACTTATCTGCATTACTTAGTTTTGGGAAATTAGTTACTATTTAGTCATTGTGCAAATGTCTACTACATATACACTACACCTGCATAATGGACTACACATTTATATATTTTTCTGTCATTCCTTGCCATTTGTTTTAGTGGATTAATAACGTTTTTTTCTAGATTTTTTATCCGCCGCAATACGTATATTCCAGTTTCTCTGAAAAGTCGCAAACACTGTGTGTTATTGGAAAAGTGTAAAACTCCTATATACACAGATTGTAATTGTTTGAATGGATGTTTACTAATAGTGTTTAAACTTCTATTTCGCTAACCATTTTTAATGTGAAGCACTTTAAAAATGTATTTGATGCCGTCGACATTTGTGAACATCATGTGACCTGGAAACAAAGGGATATGATTGGAGAAGACAGTTTTTCATTATCTTCAAAGGAAGTTCCGACCCATTCCTATCTTCTTGAATCTTCCAATTCATATCTGGATCATTCTTTGGAGCGGTCCTGTGCTACTAGTGCAGAAATGAGCGTAGGGTTTTTTTTTCTTCATTTTTGACCATCCAAAATGTTAACAGGAGGCAGTGATCAGGAGGTGCCTCAGCAGCCAGAGGAGCAGCGAGGTCACATAAGACTCGCCCCTGCGCGCCTATGTCAGTTTTTTTCAGAGAACTTTTCCGCACCACAACGCAGAACCACCAGACAAAAAAATGGTGGAAGCATGGGACAGTTTGCGAAAAGCAGAACATTTGGAAAGAAACAGTGACTAACACCACCACCCACAGTAGTGTCACACCGCAGAATGCAAGGCAGGGAAAGAAGAACAAGCAGAACCTTGCGCAGTCACCCTGCCAGCACATAGACAGCCTCCCATACCTGTGCCCCGGAGGCAAAGAACATGCTTTAAAGTCACCCGTCAAGAACAAAGAAGGCACTCACAGGAGATTCATCCCCCCCACCAGGAGGCGAGCACCGAAGACCAACCTACAGGTCCTTGCAGAATAGGGGAGGAAGGGCAGGCCGTGAAGGAATCTGCAGCTAGAATCGTCTCTACCAGATACATCGTTACCAGAGGTAGAATACATACCCTAGCAATACCCCCTGGGAGGGAGGGAGGGACTATGAAATGACCCCGCCAGATGATACAGAACAGAGGGCCCCACAGGGAACCTGATCTGTGGACCAGGTAAAACCTCGTCACTGCCAGACAAGGGGACCCCCCCCCCCCCCCGACCCCGAAAGGATGTAGGAGGGAGAAGAAGGCTGAAGAGGAACCAAAGGTAAGGCCGGAGGGAGGAAGAAGTAGAAGAAGCCTAGAAGACCCAGGGAAGCGAGGGAAAGAAGGCGAACCCACTCCAGGTGAAGACAACCTGCCAGCCAGAACAGCACTGGCAGTTAAAGCCGCCAAAAGCAAGAAGAACCGGCCAAGGAGGTGTCGCCTGGCAAGGGAGAACATAGGATCATCCCAGACCTCAGGGAGAGGAGAAGATGCCCGGGCACACCTCCAAGAGTGGCTGCACGCACACGACCTCCAGATGCAAGCAAACTACACAACGCCATGGAGAACAGGCACCTGAAGGCGACCAGAACCCTCCAGCAGAGCGCAAGGCATATGACAGCTACCCAGGGTATGATAAGTGCAAAAATATGGGAACCCTCTTTGGAAGAACTTCTGCAGCAGAGGAAAAACAAAAGGGCCACAGGGAAAAAAACACCTCGCAACAGGTTTGACAAGCAGCCCAAGCAAGCAGAAGGCCTAAACTCCGAGCCAAGTCCGCACAACAATTGCAACACACAATCAACAAAAGTGCCGTCCAGCAGCCAACAACGCCAAAGTCCCAAGGAAGGACACAAATGGCCAGAAAACACACACCACAGCCAGAACCACTGGCCTAAAAAGGCCTAGAATCAACCCAACTCTGGTGTCACTGAGGAGGGGACGGAGGAGAACAGAGCCCTGCCAAGAGCCTCTGGATGGTGGAGTCAGCCGGGGCATGGAACAGGCTACCATCAAATAGAAGGTCGACGAGTCGCTCCCGAATATTCTCAGGAAATACACCATCCCAAAGTCAAGCATGGCGACGGAGAGCGACCTAGGAAGTCATGGCCCAGCCCAGCACCTCTGAGATGTCCAGAGCGGAACAGAGAATAAACGCCGCAAGCTCATGGCCATCCAACGCATGATGCCGTAAGTCCACCTGGCTACTCTCCTAGGACGCTGCGGATCCCAGAGACTCAGCAGAGTCCCACAAACAGGAGGCCCGAGCCAGCATACACACAAGGTGTTCAGGGCCTGCAGGGCAGCGCTGGTCGAGGTGAACATGTTGTACCCCCAAGAGTCCAACCAGCGGGCCTCTTGGAATGGCGGAATTAGCAGCGGCGGCTGGGAGGTAAAAGTAGTCCGCAAAAAGAGGACTGGAGGCAGACGTGGAGGGAAAGGCCGGTGCAGAAGATGTTGAGGCACCGGGTCCTCTGAGGCAGAACGCCTTCAAGCACCCGTCAAGGAAGAAAGGAGGGAACCTTCAAAGGGAAATAGGATTTCCCTCCCACCAGAGCCCTGGTGAAGGACCTCCAATAGATGGTCCGCCGGAAAGTGAGCCACCGGGTCACCCATACGGAGAATGCCCACAGCCGTGGACACAGCATGAGCGAAGACCGCACCCGCCTTCGAGGGCCCGACGGAGGGGAAAGCAGCTCCACCGAGGGCGACTGGTGCAAACTAAGGTGGCTGTCCTCAAGGCCAAGCGGGATGGGCAAGGGCCAGACCTGAAAGTAAGAAGAAGCTGAAGAACAAGGGACCTGCCGCTCTTCCGACTAACACCTCTGCCATAGGAGGGCGGGGAGCCGCCCTTCGACGCCGGTGAAAACAACACCACACAGCGACCGGTCTCCTGGGAGGATGACACCAAAATACAGCCCGCCTCCCAAGACGAATCCACGGATCGACCCCTGCACGGAGCCGTAGAGTCCGCAGCCTGAGGCAGGTTGTCGGCACCATCCACCGTCGCCGGACAAGGTTCCTCCAAGTCGCCCGCACCGGAGACCGGAGCGGAGCTGGAGTCGAACTGGCCCCAGGGCGGCGCTGACCTGTCCCCCATTGAGGGGGAAAGGAGACTGGCCTTTTGGAGTGGCACAAAGCCCACTGCTAAGCCGCGGTCCAGAATGAGGCGTAGATCACTCTGCAACCCATGAGGCGGTGCCAGGGACGATTCAACCTCCGACTCGCCCTCCGTTGACACAGCCGCCTATGGGGAGGGACGAGAGGGGCCCGGAGAGGGACGAGGGGTCCACGCCCGGAGAGGGACTAGGGGTCCACGCCCGGAGAGGGACTAGGGGTCCACGCCCGGCCCGACCCAGAGCGGGATGAGGAGGGTGCACCAACCCCTGTGGCTCCGCGCAGTCTGTCTGCTGCTGGCGCCGTAGCGGCTTCACCTTTGCCTTAGACAGGACCACCTTGTCAAAAGACAGAGGGGCTCGGGGATGCGACCCAAGCTTCAGCGACCTCCCGCGACACCACAGGGACTCCCGCAGGAGTTTGCGGCGCGGCAGAGACGCCGTGGCCTGAAAGAGGTGCCCCAGAGGAGCTGCACCTCAACTGCACCACATAATCCGAGCCTGGATCCGAAACAGTCAACGCCACGGAGGGCCCTGCGCGAGCCGAGGGGGTCCACTGAGGGAAGACGCCAGCAAGGCCTGCAAAGCCGCCACGTGTCTCCATTTGGACTCTCGGCGCCCCAACACCGGTAAACGGTGGATAGGACGATACCCTGGGCTGCATCACTCGCGAAGAGTCCACGCCCCCAGCAGGCCAGAAACCAGCCCCCAGGGACAAACTGCAACATTTACCCACCGGGGAGCGACGCTCATGTGACATCGGAGAAGGGCGAGGACGACGACCACGGCCGTACCTGAAGCCGTCTGCTAAAGCAGACAGAAGGGAAGGATGTCGACCTGGATAGACGCGCAGAGAGAAGTTTCATGCGGCACTCCCGCAGCAACTTCGGCTTCAACTGTTGACAGGCCTCACAGTCAGTGGTGCTGTGATCCTCCCCCAAACACCACATACAAATGAGGTGCGGGTCCTTCGCCAACATAAGACGCCCACAAAACGTACAAGTTTTGAAGCCCGGAGACATTTGCCCACTATTCCACCAAAAGAAATGGAGAAACAAGCATTTACAATGCAATGGTTTCGCCTTTGGAAAAGTTATAGCTATTGGCATTGTAAATGACAAAATTTGTATTTGTGTTGGTTTTGAAAACAGATAAATAAATGGCATTGTCATTTACATTGCCATTAGCTTAATCTCTGCAGTCCCTAGCACTCCCTAGCCCTCCGTAGTCAGTCTGCACTCTCTACTCTGCGCACTCCCTAGTCTCTCTGCGCGCTCACTACTTCACAATCTGCACTCGGTGCATTCTGCACTCACACTATAATAATCCTTATGTCCTGTAACCAAGGGTTTGTGTGTTTAATACACCCCAGCACTGCCAGTTACCAGCGGTTCAGTGCCCCTTTGGACGCCGCACAACAACGTGAACACAGTGTGCTCCGAGGGCAGGGGCTTGTCCCGGCTGAGAAGGGAAGGGGCATTGAAACTACAAAGAATTGTTGATCCTGTACAAAGCCGGGCTGACGTTCTTTACAGAGCCTAAAACAAATCGAGAGCAGCTTTGTGTGTACCTGTGTTAGCCTTTTACATATACTAATAACGGCATCTTAATAAATACGTGCGACAGCAATAAAGGGAAAACGGCGGGAACAGGCACACGGACAGCGGGAGGAGGGGGCGGGAATGGGCTCATGAACAGTGGGAGGGGGGAGGGAGGGAACGGACAGCGGGACATCGCGCAACCCACCCCTGCAAAGGACACTTCCGAAATGGCGAAAACAAAGCTTTAAAAAATAAAAAAAAACACGCCCACAGCCGCATGATGTGGGCAAAAGCTTAAAATTCTCGGGAACGCCCACGAATCTGCTCTGGCATTGATGGACAGATATCTGTTCCAATGGCTAGCCTCCATTTATGGAGCTAGCCAATGGAACAGAGGGGCAGGACAACACACACATACTGTAGACATAAGATTTCGCCTGCGCGAAAAGCTGCGCAGTGCGCAGCTTTCGACCGGCGAAACCTAAAAGGGAAAATGGCTGCAATTTACTATTAGGACATGCCACACACATCAGGGCTTGTCGTACCTTATACTTACAATGCACCCTGCCCTTGGGCCTACCATATGGTTGACTGATATGAAGAAAAGAGAAGGTTTAGGGACTGGCAAGTGGGTGCACTTGCCCAGTCAGCATGACAGTACCAGACTGCACGAAGGCTCTGCAATGGCAGACCTCAGACACATTTTACAAGGCTGCTTCTGTGGGTGGCACAACCAGTGCTGCAAGCCCACCAGCAGCATTTGGATTTACACGCCCTGGGCACACTCAGTGCACTAGACTGGGGTCTTACAAGTAAACCAAATAGCCAAACATGGAACCACCGATTAGTACATCAACTTACAATAGGGAGCACTTTCACTGTGGCACTGAATAGCAGTGGCACAGTGCCCAAAGCATCTAATACCAGCAAAAATACATGGGGCAACAACAAAAATGGAAGGAAGACCCAGGCCAATGGTGCCAGGTCTAACAGGGCCTACTTGAAGATTCATGTTTTCAGTTTCTTCCTGAATTCAAAGACTGAGCTAGCAGCCCTAATATGAAGGTGGGAGTTAGTTCCAGGCTTTAGGAGCCAGGTACCGGAATGGCGGACTGCCGACTCTAGCTCTTCGGATGCGAGACAGCAACAAGTAGAAGGTTGTCTGAGCAGATGTGTCTAGAGGCGGTGTGGAAGCTGCTGTGGCTATTCAGGTAAGAGGAGTCTAGATTATGCAGTGCTTTATATGTGTGTGTAATTTGAACAGTGCACTAGTGTGCATGGAAAGCCAGCTGAGGTCATTGAGGCGAGTGGAGTGTGGTTGAGTGAGCCTGGCGGCTGCATTCTGAATGATCTGGAGCAGTTTGGTCAGCTGGGTGGAGAATCTGGCATACAGCGTATTTCTTTAGACTAGATTGCTGTTGAGCGCCTGGATGGTAATCTGGTTGGGTGCCTGGGTGTAGAAGGAAAGCATCTGAAGATTTGGATAAGGGTCTTGAGGGAAGTCTTGTGGAAGTAGGGAGAGGTAATCAGGTGACTGGACATTGGTTTGTTGACTACAATGATTCCCAGGTTCCTGGCCTAGCAGCACGGGATGGGTCGAAGTTCAGATAGGCAGGCTGGGGACAGAGTGGAGAGTCCTTTCCGAAGAGTACTACCACTGTCTTATTGAGGGGTGTTCACAGACAGGCTTGGTGGGTTTGCAGGAAAATGAGTTTAGTAAAAAGCATGTAAACATGGGTAATAAATATAATTGCTACGTCAAAACAAAAAAGTGCATGCCCAGACTGAACATGTAACTCCACAGGTACATACCCTGGCACCACAACTCATGGCGTCACTAACGTGTGCATACATGTACAAAAGCATGAACGCAAACACTTCCTCCACTCATACTACTACAAACCATGGTGTTCTAGTAATGATTCTTTTATGCTCATAGCACCGAAGCTTGGTGCTCACCAAGCCACAAATATGCAGTAAAATCTATTACCATTCACACAAGATCTACAATGTCGTCGAAGGATGACATTTAGCAGTCTGCTGTGTAAAGAAGAAAAAAGTGACACAGCAGGGAGAAATCGACGACAAAACAGAAAATAAGGTATACAAAACAGCTTGCGATGCCCAAAGCGCAAATGCTAAAACAAGAGTGGGTTCAAGCGGTTTTCAAAGATGAAGTCCGTATGAAGAACTACAGTATGTACATCAGAACTCACACAGAGAAGGTAAACCCTCGCAAACAGAACCGCATACTCCAGCAGCATACAGGACAGAAACACACGGTGGTTATATAGCAGCCCAAAACAACAACTGCATAGAAATACACCCATTCAAGTAACACCAATAAAGGCCCGGAGTCACCTGGTCATGTGTAAAGATAAATGTGTGCATGCCCTGAACATGGGCACCAACTTCTGTGGGGCCCAATCAATATTTCAGCTGATTAGCTCCACTTTTCAGCAGTTGAAAGCACATTAAAGGCTTGGGAACTGCTAAGCGATTTTATACATGATTGCTGTATTCTGCTCGGAGTCGGCCAGTTGCTGCTTCTCTGCAGCGTAAGTACATGAGCGGTGGGAGTTGCAGGATGCGCTATATAACATTAGTCAGAACCCAAGAGGGTCTCAGTGCATTAGGATGTAATGTTTTAGCAAGACTTACACTAGAATTTTAATCTATGCCTGTTTCCCACTTCGATAATTGATTGCTTTCAAGAACAAAGGCCTAAAGTCACAAACAAACTTGTTTTTAATACTTTTAACAAAGTTATCACATGGCCTATTGTGAGATTCCCTGCCTTCAGGCAGTGCTGGCTTTTCATGTAGCAGCATTTCGTATTGCGGAACTTGTGTTTTTAACATTGTAAATGTGGACCGGAAAGTACAGCAATCAATACCTTAAATGTAAATGTAAATGTATTGGCATTTATATAGCGCACTACTTACCCGTAGGGTCCCAAGGCGCTTCGACCGCTGCGAAACCCTTCCTGGCTTCCCTGAGAGATGGTCCCTTAATGGGTATCTCCAGGGTGAGACCAGGCATCCCCGGCGGTCTGGTGGGGCCGTTAGTGAAGATGAGGCAAGCTAATGCCCAGAGTTGCCGAGTGTGATCGCTGATCAGAGTGGGCACCGAGGCGAGAGAATTATCGAGTCCGCTGACCCTGGTCCAGAAACCTGCCGCGCCGGGAATCGAACCCTGGTCCCGGGCCGTCCTCTGCTCTCGGGTCTGCCGCCTCTAACCAGTGAGCCACACTACTTCCTTAAGTAGTCACCTGTGCCATACAATCATTGTGTTGCTCTGTTTTTAAATGTTACAAAATGGTCCACTCCATTACCAATTTGGTTACTGCTTGAGCAACATGTAATACTAAATTAAAACCTTGTCCATCAGTTTCACTGGAGTACATTATTTCATTCCCATCAGGCATTTAACTTTAGTATACTGAAAATGTTTCAACGAGCTTCAGTAACAGGCAAAACACGAACAGCAAGGGCAGGAGCACAGCAATATTTATTGACACTATACAAAGAATAGGAAAAGTGGTTAAGGCCAGACATTTTTTCCGGATCACACCGTGCTGATATTTGTATGCCTGCCATAGGTACAAATTAAGGTCTGAGACTGCAAACAAGTGCCTATTCTGTGGGCAGTTTGTAAAAGATGTGCTGTTTGCGTGAGTCTCCATGATCCTGCTGCCAGGAAGACCCACAATAAAACACCTGAATTCTGCCTGCTTCTCAAGGTTTACTTGCAGTCAATTTATGCATTTTTTTATACCGTAATTTTGATTTGAAAAATGGTCAGCTTTCACCCAAATGGCAAATTAGTGGATTATTTCTCCCACCACAAATTCCGTAAATCGCTCCATAAAATCCATCATAGATTTCTTTAAAGCTCAAACCTGCACAACTCACTCGTGCAGACTTTCCAGGAGGTGGAAAACAAGAGAATATCATGTGAAATTGTAAATGTAACAATTGTTCTTTTTCCATAGAAAGAATATGGTTCCCCAGGGAAAAGCGCTTCACCTACTCCTCTGTTAGAGACAAGCGTCTTCCATTCACCCAAGAAAGTCACCTGTATCTCTCACTAGAGTAACCCTGTGTTAATGCACTGTGTGCAAGCCCACATGCTGAAGAAATCTAAAAATATACAAGCCTACATGTTTGCAAGTATTCATCTATTTGTGGGGGGTAGGTAGATCATGCTAAAATTATTCAAACCTAGGCTATAACTAATATTCACAACATTGGAAAATCTGTCACCCTAGCTGAATAATGGTGTGATATTTATGAATGGAAAATACTTTTCCCACATCTAAATGCCATGCTGGTTTTAATGTTTTTGAAATATAGCCTGGAGCTAAGGAAGCGAGGGGCAGGGCAGTGTGTGAACTAAAGGGTCAAGAAGCTGCGAGGGCAGTGATTGATCAGAGACAAAAAGGAGCACAGGAGAAGGGGTAGTGTGTGAGGAGATGGGACAGGGAGCTGTGAGGTCAGTGTGTGAGCAGAAGTGGTTGCGAGTGGAGACAGCATTAAGTCTTCAGATGGGGCCCAGAAGAGAGGCAGTGTATGAACGGGGGCAGTTTGTGAACAGAAATGGCAGAGAGGGCAACGAGTGTTCAGCGATGGCATGCAGCAGAGAAGGCACATAGCGCGAGCTCGACCCGCAGGTATCGGAGAGCATTAGTTACATAACACAAGGTCACTCCCCCCCCCAATTCGAACCTGGCTCCCGCGGCGACAGCTCGGGCCACAACCCCACGTCCTGTACCATACTTCCAGTTTCCTACTGTTAAGTGCCAGAGATGCTCTCTCATTCAAAGTTGCAAGGGCATCAGCGCGTGCCGCACAAGAGGCATAAGGACAACACAGACACGGCAAGTGTGCTGTTTGTCCGGCCAAACGTCCGCATACAGCAGCACAGAAAGTACACAACCCAATTAACAATTCAGAGGAAAGAAATGTCAAATATCAGGATAAAATCGATAAACGTGCGTGGGAGTTACACCGCTGGCATTATTCTAAACCAAATAACAAAAAAAGGGTCGCTAAGAAAGCAGCAACACTTTAGCGCGGGGAGCGATGTGCGAAATAAACAGTTGTGCGCAGAACACAAATCATACGTTACTTACTTCATTAAAGCAGCAAACACGCACCGCTGAGCGTAGTGCAAGTTGTGCGTTAATGACTCAAGCGTTTCCAGAACACAACAAACTCTCGCGGCAAACAGGCACAGCGGAAACGCATAAATAAATAAATACAAGAAAAGTGAAATGGCGCAGCCCACCCCTGCTCGGAGTAGGGAGCGGGTCGGTTCTGCGTCCTCACAGGGAGAGCGAGCAGGCTGGTGTGACGAAGGATGCCGGCCTGGAAAAAAAAATGACATCCGCCCACCGCCGCATGACGTGGCGGAAAGCCTAAAAATCGCAGGAACGCCAACGAATCTGCTCGCAGAATAACGAGCAGATCTCATATCTCTCTTCCAATGGCTAGCCTCCATTTATGGAGCTAGCCAATGGAAAGAGAGGGCGGGACAAAGCCACACCGTGCGCAGCTTTCGACAGGCGAAACCTAAAAAGGGCCCAAAATAGGCCCGTAGCAAGGACCGGATTTATGTTGCACGTGGAAAAGGAAAAAACTGACATAGGCGCACCGGGGCGGGTCTTTTGTGCACTCGCTGACGTCACGTGCACGGATGACGCCTAGGTGGAGTCGTGGGATATCGTTCCGCCCCCGGCGTGCGGGGATGCTGTGGCAAAAAAAAGTTTCTGGATCCAGTCTCATGCCTCGGGATATTCTACGCGAAGGAATCTGCGGCTAGTAGTCTATCAGATGAGCGCATTAGAATTGGCGATGCGCCATTGGATCGCAACACTCTCAAAACTTTCCATTTTTCTCCCCATTAGGTTCATTCTCCTGCTCTCCTTGTCTGGAGGTGGTCCTGTATTTGTGGGTATATTGGCTCTCTTCCTAGCCGCGGATGTTATTATTAAATCCACAGGTACTGATCCCCTAATATACATGGGGTCCTTTAGAAGAATGTTTGTATTTTTTCTCAGTCCTTGGAGTTACTGCTTTACACCTAGCAGGTGGTCCAGCACACTTGGGAGAATGGGTAGGAATTCTCTTCTCGTCTGGGATGGGAACAATGTTTCCAACAGGAAGCAAGATTGAGGTTTCTCCTCCTCTAGCTGCACTCCATACATGTCTGCAGCCCTCTTTATGTCCTGGTTATAGATTGGTACGTTGTGCGGCGGCGAAAGCGTCAAAGGATAGGATTCTACTCCCTCTTCCGGGCATTCGGCGTCCAAATCCTACCATTGCAGGTCCTGCGCCTCAGAGGATGTCAAGCCCTGGTAAGTTTGTTAGTCTTCCTCACCTTTGGCATCGCTGTAATGCAGGTGTTCCTCGACTGGTTCTGGTGTCGTCGGTGGTTGGAGGTCCTCGACACACCTTTGGGCTTCGGCGAAATAAGTACTGTTTTATTTATTCGTCCAAGTCCCTCTTGTGTTGCAAGATGCTTGCCATTTCGGCCTCTAGTCTTTTCCTTTTCTTCTCCATCTCGGACGCGTGCTCTCCGTCGAGAGTTTCGGCCTTTCTCTTCACAGTTGTCGAAGTCATAGCCGCTTTCAAACCTTCATTTTTTGACGTCGAACAGTCCCTTTTGAGACTGCTCTTTGATGCCTTTGCCTCATCTTGTGTTTTCGCCGTCTGGGAGTCCTTGTCAAAGGAACTTTGTCCTTGGATGCAGTTGCGTGTGCCTAGTGTTGAGACAACAATGCTCCTTTCAAGTATCAGTGGAGTGCCTGGGTTTCGACAACTCTTACCTCCTTCGGTGTTTACTTTTCGACCTCAACGACTGCGGCGTCCTCCGGCGATGCTGTCCTCTTCTCCACTGGAGATGCTCAAATCTCTGAGCAATGGGGGTGCCCCCTGCCTGTTGTATTTTGCCCTTCTTTGCCTCTCTCTTACTCAGAGGGTCTTCGGAGTGAATGCAGGGGAAAGTCCTCACTTCGGTGGTCGAGCGGCAGGCAGAGATTACAAACTGGGTGTTTGGTCCTTTTGTGCGTACTTGTGGTGGCAGTTGGTGCAGAATTTAAAGGGTGTCATGTCCATCACCATGCCCAGGGAGCCCTGTGTGCGCATTCTCTGTAGAAATGTCGAAGTTCTCGCTGTTTTTCTTCTCTTCGTCCCCTCGTCGTCCGGTATGTTCCAAGATGATTTTTCGATTTTCCTGTTATCCGTGGATTCCTCTCTCCAAAGTTGTGGAGCTCCTCACTGACGATCCAGACCCAACGGCGGGAAAAAAGAATCTGAAGATGACGACAAAGGTGGGAGCTTCTGGAGGAAGCGCGTCAACGTCACAGAAAGGGCACCAAATGGTGGTATGTTGATGCCCACCTGGGCCACAGGGGGGAAAAAAGAAATACAATTCCGGACCCAACCACTAGATGGCAGAATAATGCATAACATAGTGAATCCAGAAAGATGTAAGCAATAGAAATAGTCACCTGTGGGGGGGCGAAGCTTGCCGACAACCAAGATGACCTACTAAGCTCAGAGCTCCGACTCGTTGCTTAAAATATCCTTAAATATCCTGCATCAGCGCTATGTTTTGCTGTGACTGAAGTACCCCCTGAAAAGGAGGACGGCTGGAGCTTGCGGTAGCGGCCTCGTGGCTGCGATTTGGTGCCGAGGTCCGGAAAATCGAAGACGCAGCGGAACTGCGGCACGGAAGGCCCTCCAGCCGCGCCCTCAAGTGCTGAGCCGGCCTGAGCTGCGTAACAGTGCGTGCGGCCAAAGGGTGGCGCGAACCTGGGGACGAACTCTGCAGTGACCCAGGGGGCCTGGAAAGGTACATGCTCCCCGGCGCCCGGTCCAGGTTGAAGTAGCGGACGAACCTGCACTGCCCTCCCCCTCCACACCCCCTTGCACACGGGGTGGAGGTACGAACTGCACACCGCCACCGAGGTCGAGAGGGCGAGATAGTTACCCTGCAGAGCTGCGGCGGCTGGGGCCTCTGATTGTTGAGCGAGGGCGCCTGGTACTTTGAGAAAGTGGAGCCAGAGCAGCAGTATCCCTCGCTAGGGCGCCCACGAGGTCCATCTCCCACAAGACTTCTAGGCACACACGAAAAGTAAGAGTGCAGTCCCCACTGAGGGCGTGACGACCTCCAAGCTCCGGGACAGCTGACTGTGGCCTATTTTTCCCGACCTGCAGTGCAGGCCAGACACAGCTTCAATAACCCTCTAAAACAGAACTACCTAGCCTGCGTCGCGAATGGGGTCGAGCTTGGGAGCCACAGGGCGGCCGGCAGGTGCGATCCCAGGCAGTGCTGAATAGACGGTGACAGGGCGGGTGAGCCCCGAGTCACTGAAACAGCTCAACCACCACTAGGACCTCACATAAGTATCGCCTGGCCACCATACAGAATTATTGCGGTTTTTAACAACTTGGGGCCTGTAGGAAACAACTATACGCAGTAAGCTAAGGCACTAAGGGCGACAGGCAGGGCTTTACAAGATGGGCAGAGGCGACAAGACTCAGAGCAAACTCTCATTCGACCAAAGGCGCTCAAAGTCACAGGATGCTGCGGGCGCAGACAAGGGCACCGCAAAAGATGAAGATGATGCCGCAGGAGGCACGGACATTAAAAGCATGTTACTGGCAATGGAAAAAGGCCTTCAGAAAAGCATGACATCCTTAGGCTCGAAGCTAGACGCCCTCACCGACAGAATGGCAGAACGGATTGACAAGCATGCAGAAAAGCTCGACATGTCTGAGAGAAGGTTGACAGAGGTTGAGGAGGCACAAACGGAACTCAACAGTGACCATAAAAAGATTGAGAAACTGATGCAAGCCCTGCAAGACAAAACAGAAGACTTGGAGGTGCGTTCCCGTCGCTGCAACCTACGAATAACGGGTCTCCCAGAAACGACCCAGACGGGCAATATGGAGAGGTTCATTGACAAACTCCTGACCACCCTGTTAGGAGAGGAGACTTTCTCCCCGATGTTTGTGGTGGAGCAGGCTCATCACTCGCTGGGCCCGCGCCCACGAGCCCCTCCGCGTCCCATCATAGCCAAGTTACTCATTTACAGGGACAGAGATGCAGCCCTACCCCAGGCCAAAGACAAGAAATCGCTACAATACGAGGGCTCGGAGATCTCTTTTTACCCCGATTTCACCGCTAGAGTGAAGGAGGCCCGCAAACACTTCGCCCAGTTTAAACGACAACTAGGGGATCTAGGCCTGGATTACACTATGCTGTACCCGGGAAAACTACGAGTTAACCGACAGGGACAATCACACCTATTCATAGACCCTCGAGCCCTGCAACAAGCCTTAAAAGGCTGGTCAAGAGAACACCGCAGAGACGCGAATGTGCCAACGGACGAAGCAGAGGGAAGCAGCCAGCTAGATGAGCAGGAGTGACCGACTTCTTCTTGTTAGCTCCACGCGGCGGTAAGGTGTACAAGCTGTGGTACGCAGAGACAGCCAACCTGGTGTACTGCTGAGATGTTGGTATTCGTGTCGGGTGGATTGTAATAAGGGAATAAGAGACTGTGTTGCATGGTCTGGTCTTGCCAAACTGTGGCGTGGGAAAGCTTGGCTTGCCACGCCTCACGGCCACTGGACTTGGACTGCAGCCCCGGGGATTTGAACTAATGTGTGGGGCAGTGGAGTAATTTAGCTAATTCATAGATAGGGGGTATATCTATATATGAACATAGTTATTCAGAACAATAGAATTGCTAAATGTTTTATATTGACTAATAATTCGCTGATGCATATTACAAGTTACAACGGGAGGCGAGTGGGGAGGCTCCAGTGTAGTGCACGTTAGCACTCTTTGCTGGTGGCTTGGCAACCTCGGCCCCTGCGCGCAATGCACCTATATGACTCTCCGGAGTTCATAATGTTTGGGGAAGGGAACGGGGGGAGGGTGGGTGGCAACGTACTCTGCAAGGCCAGGTTGGGGGTGGTCTGCTGTGGGTGGGGGATGGAAATGTTTTACTGTTTGTTTCGACAGCTGGTGGGGATAGGGATGTTACTACACAATTTGCACACACGGCCCACTATAGGCACACATGGTACCCTTGCTCACACACAGCACAAACCTAAGAACAATGGCGAGTGCAGCTGAATCGGATGGCCGCAGCTCGTCAGCCACGATTCGCACCCTCACATGGAATGTTCGAGGCCTCAACGACTACCGCAAGCTGAGGAAAGTACTAAGCTACCTCCAGCGGCAGCATGTGGATGTAGCGCTCTTTCAAGAGACCCATCTGCCACTAACGAGCAGGATGTTGCGTAGTAAGGGTATGGAGGGCAACATCACAGCAGCAGGCTTTACAACCCATTCCAGGGGCGTGCTAACCTGGGTAAACCCCAAATCGAAACTCACTCTGACACCACTGAGGGCAGACCCCGAGGGTCGTTTTGTGATATCGAATTGTAAAGGCCTAGGCATGGAATTAGTAGTTGTTAATGTCTATGGTCCAAATGATGACTCCCCGGAATTCTACCACTCCCTGTGCAGGTTCTCTGGGGGAAGAGGTGTGGGGGGGGGGGGGGGACTTTAATCTGGTACTCAACCTGGCACTGGATAGATCCGCTGGCCCGCCACGTAAGCCTTTGGCTGCAGCGCAGGCACTACACAGAGTGCTCACCAGTTTGGATCTAGAGGATATGTGGCGGTACAAACATGCAGCCCAGGGAGGGTACACACACTACTCGCTTACCATGAAATTCACACCAGAATAGACTATTGGCTGGCAAACTCTTCCATGATGGGGCGAATTAGGGACTGCAAAATCCTGCCGCTTACTTTGTCGGACCATTCTCCACTCTTACTAGTCCTGGATACTCCTGCAAAAGCGATTCCCCAGTTCACATGGCGATTCCCACCATACTCACTACTTGACCCACTGTTCAGAGGGGAGCTAGCGGAAGCAATAGATATCTTTTTAAGCTAATGTAGGCTCGGTGAACAGCTTTCAATCTGTGTGGGAGGCCTTTAAGGTCTACATATGAGGCATTGCCATGTCCAAGCACTCGAGTGTTCTCAAATCCATTCGACAGAGGCTGTCGGAGTTGGAACGACAGCTGGCGAGCCTTGAGGAACAACAAGTAAGACACCCTGACACTACTGTGGCAGAAGAGATAAAGTCCCTGCTAACTGAATACAATGATGAAACGGACAGGAAGGTTAAACACATGGGAAAGTACGCGACTGCGCGGACCTATGGTGGAGGGGGGAGAGGCTTAGCTCACTCCTAGCTAGAATACTGAAGGGCAGCAGGGGGAAACCGCAGGTCACTGAGTTAAAGACCTCTGACGGTTTGGTCCTCACAGACCAGTCTGACATAGCAAACATGTTCAGAAGCTTCTATGCTGACTTGTACTTCTCTAAGTGTGGAGACCTCACCGACGAAACAAGGGAATACTTGGAGCACATAGATCTGCCCACACTCACCAACACACACAGGGAATTCCTTATGCTTCCCATAGGGAAAGACGAAATAATAGCAGCGCTAGCGGGCATGCGTTCGGGCAGTGCTCCCAGAGCTGATGGGCTCACAGTGGGCTTCTATAAAGCTTTTCAGGATCAACTGATTCCCCAACTATCCACGCTGTTTGACAACATTTGTGTAGAAGGTAGCATGCCACTATCCATGAGGGAAGCGTTAAGTTACAATTCTCAAACCTGGAAAGGCGTATGACAAGTGCGGCTCGTACAGGCCTCTTTCCCTGCTAAACTTCGACACCAAGCTCTATGCTAAAGTGTTGGCGACTAGTCTTGCTCTCCTAGCCCCCAAGCTGGTTGCGCCGGAGCAGGGGGGCTTTATCCCCAGTAGAAATGTGACCTATAATATTCGCACGGTCCTCGGCACGATGCAACATGTCAAACTAGACACGAAGACCATCGCAGTGTTCCTCAACATGGAAAAGGCCTTTGACTCTGTTGAGAGGCCATTCATGAGACGGGTACTGCAGCGGATGGGTCTGAGCATGCCATTCCTCCAAATGATAGGCGCTTTATACAATAAGCCATCTGCCAGGATACGCGTTGGCAACCTGGTCACGAACCCCTTTCCGATTGGTAGAGGGACCCGACAGGGCTGCCCGCTCTCCCCACTGCTATACGCCCTAGTGGCGGAGCCGCTTGCCTGCGCGCTGCGGAATACCACGGCAACGAGGGTATAAATTTCCCGTCATACACCCTGCTGTATGTTCGTGACCCAGAAAATAATTTATCATCGATGCTCAGAGAAGTGGTTCGCTTCGGGGCTTTCTCGGTTCTGAGGGTCAACTGGGCGAAATCGCTGGCCTTCCCCCTCACCCCGGCTACCCGGAAATTCGACATGGAATTCCCGCTGCAGTTATCCTTGGACCCGATAAGGTATTTAGGTGTTCGGCTACACACTGACTCTGAAATCTTGCTCAGTGAAAACTACGGGGTAGCGTTCAGCAGACTGGAGGATGATGTAGAGACCTGGTGCAGGCTCCCGCTTTCCGTCATGTGACGTATCGCCATCATAAAAATGGTGGTTTTGCATAGACTCCGGTTTCTGTTCAGAACCATCCCGATGGTATTATCGAAGGCTTTCTTCCAGAGACTGGCGCAGCTAATGATCAAACTGGCATGGGCGGGCAAGCAACCCAGAGCGAAGTGGACGCTCTTTACACTGCCATATAGCATGGGTGGTCTCAGAGCTCCGGATTTAGAGCTATATTATAGAGCTGCTCAGGCATCCCACCTGCACACTTGGGCACATGGCGGCGCACACATCCCACATGTGCGCATGGAACGAGTATTTGCCGATTCACTTCCGGCTACGGTATTCAAGCCAATGGATGGCAGAACTGGTATTTTAGACTTTCACTGCGACAAACCACGCTTGGCACTCCCTCCTGCAGGCACAGGGAGGAGCGCTGCTCTACTCGCCTAGCATGCCTTTGGATTGGGCACAATGGCTTTCACCCATCGGAGAGAAGGGAGTGGTACAAGCCTTGCATAAACTAGACATTCAGCTGGCGGGTGACCTTTTCCTAGACGGTAAGGTTAAAACCTGGGACCAAGTGGCAGGTAATCGCAGTGAAGTCTCCTTATTGCTCCGCTTCCAGTTCCATAGAGTGCGCAAGCGCCCTTCTAGATCTGCTGGGACCAGATTTGCCAGAGCCGCCGGAGGTCCCGGAACTTACATATATTATAAAAACAGAGACTCCCCGCAAACTACTGACAAATTTGTACAAAAATCGCTATGTCCCACAGAGACCAACAGCTCATGAAAGCCAGGGTGGCATGGCAAAGAGATCTACAGGTCACAATTGATGACGATATGTGGCGCTACTGCTGTGTGAACACTAGGAAGTTATCCCTGAACGGAAAACATAGACTGATACATTTTAAGCTTCTCCAAAGAGTGTACTACACCCCAGAGAGACTCCATAGATACGGTCTCCGTCAGTCGGCTGAATGTGAGAGGTGCCATGAGCCGGTTGCCGATTTTTCTGCACCTGGCATGGCTATGCCCAGGCGTTCAAGCTTATTGGGGCAGCATCTTTACCACAATGAATACGATTCTGGAGCTTGAGCAGACTCCTGATCCCGCGCTGGCACTCCTCGGCCATTCCAGGGGACTCCCGGTTGCGGTCCGGAGACTCACAGACATGGGGATGCTTATAGCTAGGCGTGTGGTGGCGCTATGCTGGATGAGGGGACCACTACCAACTGTGAAACGCTGGGCGCATGATATGCTATACTATTGCACGCAAACCGAACACTACAGCGAGTTGCTACCCCCTACAAGCCGCCCGAAGAACTTCTGGGGACTGTACCAAACGGATGAGGGGCACGATAGCGGAGTGCCTCTCTTAGGCACTTCGGACAGCACAGAGTGCCACGTGGACAAGCCAATGAAGGTGAACCTTTGGGGGCGCTATGAGGATATATCGGGTCTTCGGGCCGTGTTTCCCTAGTTTTTGCAGAGGGGGCAGGGGTGGGACTAAAGGGGAGTATGCTTAGATAGGAATTAAATAGAGTTCGATTGATAGGGCCCACTTGATTCTTTTGGGATAATCTGCTCGCTCTTAAAAATTGTTATGGGGTGCTCAGCGCCTACCCGCTTTCGGATAGCCGGATGACTGGCTGAGCATGGGTCTCTGCTGGGACTCCGGTGCAGGGTAGCTGTAAGGTGGTATTGTGTATGTGCAAATGGGGGGGTAGAGGGGTTGTTGTTCATAACCATTTCAGGTTTCGAAAACCTTGGGAAATATTTTCCCACAATAGAAAGGACGCCAAGGTAGGGAGAGATGAGATCCAATCACAAGTGCGTATTCGCACCCTTCATGGGAGATATAGCATGCTAATTATTCATACTGTGTATATGTTGACTGACTTGAATGCATATATACCTACTTTGCCGCCGGACCCCAGGGTTGTCGGCTAAAGGGCTGTGTTATCCCCGAGGATATAAGACAATTTTTCTTCTCTTGCTGCCGGCCCCAGGGTTGTAGGCACTTTGCTGTGTTATTTTTTTGTGAAAGTCAATAAAGGTTTTCGAAACTTTAAAAAAAAAAAAATCACCTGTGAAACATAAAAAGACAATTACACACACAGGTCTTCCATTCTCTCTAAAGGTAACCAATTAAATTCCATTTTCTTTTAAAAAGAAGCCAATTATAACCCGATTCAGTGGATACAAGGGGATGATCAATCACCGTGGATAATTGAAAAAATTGAGATAGGCAGTAGTTTCAAAATGACACCTTCATCCCTTCTCTTGTTGCTTCTTTGTCAATCCTTTGCACAGTGCTCTGGTACTCATTGTTGCGCTCCAAGTACCATACCTTTGTATCTGCAAGTTTCTTCATGAGTTTTTCTTGAATCTTCCTTTATTCTCCAAATTTCTCGATCCCTCTTATTGTTGCTACTCTTCATTTTCTCACCCCTGGCATATTTCAGACAGCGTTTTTAAGCATAATGGCACAGTAACAGTCACTACATGAGAAACCTTGGGAATTGATATAACAACAGAAGGTAATTGGGTGAAAAGAGAAGTAAACAAACTAAAGATATCTAAAGTGAATTTGGGTTACCTTTCAGCACATGATTTGAGTTAATGGTAGTTGTAAAAACATTAATATGCGCTTTTCCGCACATTCATCTAGTCTGCACATTTAGTTTCATGCTGAAGTGGCAGCTTATGTTTTACTGAACTGAAAAAAACAAATGATAGAGAAATGAGCCTGTTAAACGTACTACCTTATTCTGATTTTTTGATTTCGAGTTTTCTAGGATATCTACAAAGTCACAGGAATATTCCAGGACCAATGACTTCAGTGGAGATACTACAATACAGAAGGAAAAAGTACTTGGCTATAACCCTCGTTCTCCTCCAGGGGAATCTTCAATAAAGTCATAAGCAACACTTCCTCCTTCCCGGAGGAGGGAACAAAGACATAGTTTCTTAAATACAATGGATCCTTCATATCCATAAAAAAGGAACAGACATACTGTCTCTGATAGGCCCTGATGAGACATACGTGGAGGGCAGTTACATGAGCAGTGTTTGCAGTCTTTGTAGGCTGTAAAGTACCTGGCTACATTGCCCTGGATTTCTCTTTATAAAAGAAAAAAGAAAAAAAAGGTTTATTAAACCCTTTTTCTTGTCACTCTTCTTTACTTAGCAGCATTTTAAAGTTGCTAAATGGCATCTTTTATGTGTTTTAAATAAATGAAACTAAATCTGGCCATTACAGCCTACTCGTCGGAGGCACAATACTATTTATAAACAATATTACTGCAGAATCATGGCCGTAACAGGCAATTAAGTTGTAGAATAAGGTGGTTAACTGTCACAACTATGATCTAAAGCAGAAACAGCAGAAATAAATAACATTTAGGTATTATTTACGCACACAACATTCTAGCTGGTATTCTAAGTCAACGTAATTTGCCGTTCAGAAACATTGTTTTTCTATATAGGTCTTAACCCTTTCGGTGCTGATGACGGCTCCCAGCCGTCATGAGTCACGGTGGGCATGTGCTGACAACGGCTGGGAGCCGTCATGACCACGCCCGCAGTAGGAATGTCAGCACTGACGGGATTCCAGCCGCAGCCAAGGTGTAAAATAATTAACAGTAACGCCACTGGAATCAACAGGTTTCGTTTTAGTGTACATATCTAAAACTTGTGTATCCTAATGTGGCTAAAGAAGTGGATCTTAACTCATTTATATAGCTATATATTAGACCTCGATATAATGCGGTTTACTTCCAGTGTAAATGAAAAAAATATATACACATTTTACTGGTAAATAATTTTATTGCAAGGTGGTCCTTCAAAAACAATTTAAGCGACGTACATAAAAACAGGAGGCCCCTGGAGTTTTGGAGTTCAGAATTATAAAGACAAGTCAAGCAGCATCTTCAGAAGAACTAAATAATACATGTAAATGTTACATGTTGTCATCATCAGAGTCATCCTCTTCTTCTAAAGACTCCTGTAAAACAAAACATGAAATATTAAATAGAAGTGTGCAAATTAACGCGAAATATTCAACCAAATGCATGAGTGGGGCTAGAAGGAATCCAGAATTCACCTTGTAGTCTCAATGAAGGACAACCTTTTCAATATTTGACAGCTATATAGATCTGAATATTGTTCTGCAATGTGTATTTCCATTTCCAAGTAGGACCATTTTTTTCATTTCATGTCAGCATGTATAAAAATATGTATTTGAAGTGCCTAAACAGAACTGGAGCATGGTCTTTCTTGGGTTCTGGCTTGACAGTGGAGAGGTCTGTAGTACGTACTATTACTATTTCTTTAAAATATTCCCAGTGTGCTTTAGCTCTACCCAGAGGACTACTTTGGTCACTTCATGCTATTGGCTATCTGGTGCATCAATCTCATTCTTCAGGACTATGCGCTTTGTTTTGCTCTACCCAGAGGACTACTTTGGTCACTTCATGCTATTGGCTATCTGGTGTATCAATCTCATTCTTCAGGACTATGCGCTTTGCATTCAGGAAATTACTTTTCGCATTTTATTTTCAATGGACCAGGCTTTTTTTAAAACAAATATTTAAGTCAGGTCTCAAAATACATGGAAGAAATCTTGGCTATGTACTGCACTGATGTCTCCCACTAGAATTGAACGTTTCTGCTACCCCTAACCAGTTAGCCTCTTTTTGTCCTTCAAGGCATTCAAAGAATAAGTTACTTACCTTTGGTAAAGCCTTATCTGGTAAAGACCATCTAGCTGCAAGTTCCTTACCGCTGAATATTCTTCAGGAGTCAGACTGGATCCGTAAACTTTTGACAAATAGTTTCTTTTAAGGACTTTCCACAGCAGAAGCGTCGACCCATGAGGAACACTGACACCTGGTGTGTCAAACCAGGGCTCTTAAAATGATTAAACCCTTTACACTACAATACGTTCACAGAGCAGGGGGTTGGGAGGGTCCGTAAGGAATCTGCGGCTTGATATAGACTAGAAGGTAAATAACAAATAGTTTCTTACCTGTCGATGTAGTTTTGCAGCTTGATGATCTTTCTGGATTCACTATGCTGTGCATAGATTTTGTAGCGGTTTCTCATTTCTGTGGCGGCTGGGTAGAAGATGAGCATTGGTTCTTGAATATGTGCTGGAGCACCTTTTGTCCAACTTGTGCTTCTTTGTTCATTTGAACATCAATGCAGTAGTGCTTCGTGAATGTGTGCACTGAAGCCCATGTTGCCGCCAGGCATATGTCTTGTATGGGTGTATTAGCCAGGAAGGCTATTGTCGCACCCTTTTTCCTAGTGGAGTGGGCACGTGTTCCCTCTGCTAGTTCTTGTCCTGCCCGCTTGTGGCAGAGTTGGATTGTTTGCGCGATCCATCGTGCAATAGTGTTCTTTGTTACAGCCTTTCCCAAGAAACTGTTGGCGAATGACACGAAGAACTGCTTTGTCTTCCTGTGTCCTTTTGTCCTCTCGATATAGTGCATGACCGCCCTTCTGGCGTCTAGGGTGTGAAGGGCTCGCTCTGCACTATTCATTGGTTTTTGGAAAAAACTCGGAATCTGTATGGACTGGTTCATATGGAATCTGGACACCACCTTTGGCAAGAAGTGTGGGTCAGTCCTCATCACAACCCTGTCATTGTGTATTTGTATGTATGGTTCCTGCAGAGTAAGCGCCTGAAGCTCGCTCACTCGTCGTAGAGACGTTATTGCAACCAAGAAAGCTGTCTTCATGGTCAGCATCTCTAGTGAGGCCTTGTGGAGCGGTTCAAAGGGCTCCTTCATGAGTTCCGTCAGGACTATGTTCAAGTTCCATGCCGGTGGTGGCAACCGCTTGGGTGGTGCGATCCTCTTCACTCCTTCCAGGAATCTCTTCACAACCTGAGAGGTGAAGAAGCTCCTGCCCATCTCACCCCTTGTATAGGCGACTATCGCTGCCAAGTGGAATCTTAAGGAGGACGAGCTGAGTTTTTTCTCCAGTAAGTGCGTGAGGTATTTTAGCACTGTGGAGTCCTTCTTCATTTTATTGTGAAGTCTTTCCTTCCTGCACCATATTGTGAATCTCTTCCACTTTGCCCCGTAGCACTTCCGTGTGCTGGGCCTTCGTGCCTCCCGAAGGACCCTGAGGGTGCTCTCTGGCAGTCTCAAGTGTGCGAACTCTATGTCCTCAGGAGCCACGCCACTAGGCTCAGGCTCTCTGGCTGCAGTACCTCTCCGTTGTGCATGGAGAGCAGGTCTTTTCTTCTGCCGAATCTGTGGGGTGGACTCTGTGCCATCTCCATGATCTGCGAGTACCATGTCTGTCTTGCCCACTGTGGTGCGACCAGTATCAGGGTCATGTTGCTCGCTCAGCACTTGCTCAGTACTCTGTGTATCAGTGGTATCGGGGGAAAAGCGTAAGCAAATGTCCCGGACCAATCTATCCATAGGGCATTCCCAAGGGACCCTTCTTCGGGTTGCGATGCGAAGCTTCGGCATTTGGCATTCTGGCGTGTTGCAAACAGGTCCACTGATGGCGTTCCCCACTTGTTGAACAACCACTTCGTCTCCTGGGCATTGAGCTCCCACTCGTGGGATGTTGATGTCTGTCTGCTCAGCCAGTCTGCCTGAATGTTCTCCTTCCCTGGTAGGTGTATGGCCAGTAGGTCTATCCTGAGGGGGATGGCCCATCTCCATATCTCCTGCGCCAGTGTCGAAAGCGTTGTTGACTGTGTTCCACCCTGCTTGTTGATGCAGAACATCGCTGTGGTGTTGTCTGTTTGCAGCAGCAATACCCTCTGTTTGTACAGTCTTGTTTGGAAGGCTTTCAATGCAAGGAAGATTGTTTTAAATTCCAGATAATTGATGTGCTTCGACGCATCTGCTGGAGTCCACAGACCCCCGACTTTGAGCTCTTCCATGTGAGCGCCCCATCCCATCATGGATGCGTCTGTGGTGATGGTCACTGTTGGTGTTGGGGGTGTAAGAGGCTTTCCCTTTGCTATGTTCTCCATGGTCCACCATGTCATTTCCTTCTGCACTGCGTGCGTTACAACCACTAGATCCTCCCAACTCCCTGAAGCTTGTGACCATTGTTCCTGGAGCCATTCTTGGATGGGTCTCATGTGTAGTCGTACGTTTGGTACCAGGTGGATGCATGATGCCATCATCCCCAAGATCTTGCTCGCAGTCCTCACTGTCCGAGCTTGTCCCTTCCGGTAGAGGCGAGCTTCCCTCGGCAAACGGCGGCGCTGGTGCTATTAGACCTGAGCGCCGCCTTTGACACCGTATCGCACCCGATCCTTCTGCGTCGCTTAGAGGAGTTTGGTGTCACCGGCGTGGCTCTCCAATGGTTCCGGTCCTTTTTAGCCAATCGGGCCTTTAGCATGACCGGCCCGCCTTACCAGTCCAAATACCATCCGCTGGGCTTGGGGGTTCCCCAAGGCTCCTCGCTGAGTCCTACGCTGTTCAATCTTTACGTAAGGCTGCTAGCTGAGGTTGTCAGGCAATGGGGTATGACGATGGTGTCATACGCCGATGACACCCAGCTAGCGGTTACGATCAGCGGGGATGCCGATGTCGATGCCCCCAGGTTCCAACAAGGACTGCGGGCGGTCGCCGGCTGGATGACGACCAACTGTCTCCAGCTGAACGCTAGTAAGACCGAGGTCATGATTTTTGGCAAACAACCGGAGCTTTGGGGAGAGAGATGGTGGCCAGGGGATTTGGGTCCTACCCCCATCCCAGTTGCCGAGCTAAAAAACCTCGGGGTCTGGCTGGACCCTTCCCTTACGTTTGCTTGTCATACCAAACGTACGGCGGCTTGTTGCTTTGGCATCTTGCGCGGGCTCCGTCCTGTGCTCAAGTTTTTTGATGCCCCCACTAGGCAACTCATGATCCAAGCCACTGTCATCTCTAGGCTGGATTATGCGAGTTCCCTATTGGTAGGTCTGAACCAGGCAGAGATTGGGCGTTTACAACGGATCCAGAATGCCGCAGCAAGATCGGTGGTAGGATTACCTAGATCGTGCCCCACTTCTAGTACTTTGCGTTCATTGCACTGGCTCCCGGTGGCGCAGCAGATCCAGTTTAAGGTCCTCTGTGTCGCTTATAAGATTCTGAAGGGGTCCCCAGCTATGATTCTTGCTACACTTCTGGCTCATTACATTCCAGCCCGAGCTTTAAGATCTGCGGATTTAGAACTGGCTGTTGTGCCACGCTTTAAGCGGAGCAGGGCTGGTGGGCGTTCTTTTCAAGTTCGTGCGGCGGTTCTCTGGAACTCCCTTCCCCCGGCTATCCGTGCTCTTAGGGATCTGCTCTCCTTTCGCCGTGAAAACTTTTTTATTCCCTTAGTTTAAATTTGTCTGATTTATTGTTTTGTTGTGTTGTGCGCTGCCTTGTCGGGCGCCAGGACGCTCCTTGGCTGGAGCATCTGTGCGCCTAATAAAAACACATAACATAACATAACACATAACCAGGGCCCCTGCTCTCTTGTTGCTGGGGAACACTCTGCCCTGCAAGGTGTTGATCTGTGCCCCCAAGAAGATCTTCACTTGTTCCGGTTCCATTGATGATTTTTTCCAATGGATGGAAAACCCCAGGTTTATCAGTGTTCTCGTCACTGTATGTGCGTCCTTCTTGCATTTTTGGTACGAGTTTGCTTTCACTAGCCAGTCGTCCAGGTAAGGATATACGTGTTTTCCCCTCCTTCGTAGGTGCGCTGCGACCTCCGCGAGGCACTTCGTGAAGACCCTCGGTGCTGATTTTAGACTGAAGGCTAGTGTCGTGAATTGGTAGTGGCCGTCTCCGACCGTGAACCTGAGCATATGTTTGTGCGTTACGTTCATTGGTATGTGCAGGTAGGCGTCCTTGAGGTCTATTGTGACCATGAAGTGCCCAATCTGCAATTGCGGTAGCACCTCCTGCAGGGAGGTCATTTTGAATTTTTGTGTTCTTATGAATGTGTTCAGGAACCTGAGGTCCAGAATGGGTCTCATTGTCTCGTCGACCTTTGGCACGTGGAAATACATTTAGTATATTCCCTTGTTTCTTTCTTTGAAGGGAACCCGTTCTATGGCCTCCTTTTGAAGGAGCTCTCTCGCTTCTTCCTGAAGCCGCTGTAGCTGTTCGTTTGTTAGTGGCTTTCGCTTTGGTCTCCTGCTTGTTGGTCTTCCTTCCAATTCCAAGCAGTACCCGTATTGGATGATGTTTAGAATCCATTTGTCTGATGTGATCTCTCTCCATTCCTGGAGATAGAGTCTTAATCTTCCACCCACTGGTGTTACGTGGTGGTAGTTGTCCATTGTGTCCTGACCCCTTTGTAAGTGCTGCCCCCCGGGGTCCTTTCTGGGGGCGGGCACACGGGTGTTTCTGAAGTCATTTAGAGGTGGGCTGCTGGCCCCCTCTTTTATGCTGTTCACGTCCATTTCCTCTCCCTCGAAAGGACTGGCCCCTTGACTGGTACTGCCAGGACTGCTTCTGTTGACTCGGTTGCGCCTGCGAGTCAGCCTGGTGCGTCTGTTGGAAAGCCTGGTGTGAAGTACCTGGCTGGTTTCCACCTCTTCCGCCGGGGCTCCGTGACTCGCTGCCCCTTTTGTTGCCTCTGAACTGCAAAGCTCCCATGGATCGTGCAGTTTCATTGTCTTTCTTCAGTTGACTGAGTTTTTCGTCAACTGTTGTCCCGAACAGCGTCTCGCCGTTGAACGGAGTGTTCAAGATGCTGTGTTGCACTTCAGGCTTAAAGCCAGAGATTCTGAGCCATGCGTGTCTTCTTTCGGTGACACCCATCATCATGAGCCTGCTGGAGGTGTCTGCACCATCCAGGGCTGTCTTGAGGCAACAATTTACCGCATTCTTCCCTTCTTCCACCAGTTTCTCGGCGTTCTGCCTGTCCTCCAGGGGTAGGTCTTTCACCAGTTTTCCTAGCTCCTCCATGATCTGGTACATGTGCCTGTTTATGAGGGCATTGGAATTAGCCATGCGCCATTGGGTCGCGGCATTCCGTTTGATCCTTCTGCCCACTAAGTCCATCCTCTTGCTCTCCTTATCAGGAGGAGGTCCAGAAGTGGTGGCCACGTTAGCCCTCTTTCTTGCTGTGGCTGTGATGATGGAGTCAGCTGAGACCACGCCTCGAATGTAGGCTGGGTCCTTTGAAGAATGTTTGTACTTTTTCGGTTCTGGGAGTGACTGCCTTGCATGTAGCGGGCTCCCTGAATGCGTCCATCCCCTGCGCCAAGACGCTGTCGAGCATAGGTAGATATTGGCTCCTTGTTTGCGTGGGGAGTAATGTCTCGAGGAGAAAGTCCGCTTTCTGCTTCTCCTCGTCGAGCTTGAGCTTGAAAGCTGTTGCCGCCGACCTTATCACCGAGTTGTAAGCCCCGATGTCGTCTGGCTGCGATGGCCTTGAGGGGTATGTGTCGACCGCCTCTTCTGGGCTTTCGGTGTCGACATCCAGGTTATCCTCCTCCTGCGGGTCAGAGGTGGCCGACTCGGCGTCCAACCTGCTGTCCTCTTCCTCCTCATAGCTGTAAGCCTCGTAGGGATTCTCGTCCTCATCCTGGTCGTCGACCATTTCGGTGCCAGGCTCATGTTCCTCGACCTGTTCCTCTTCCTCCTCGACCACTTCCCGCATGGGTGGCTTGGTCTTGTGGGGAATCGTGAAGGCTCTCATCTTGGCGTCGAAATCCTTTTTCCGCTGCAAAATGTTTTCCATTTCGGCTTCTAGTCGCCGTTTTTTCTTTTCCATTTTGGCTGCGTTGTCCGCGCCGGATTGTTCGGCCACTCTCTTCGGCGCCTGGCTCGGCTGTGAGAGCTTCGGCGTCAAGACCTTGGACGTTGAACTGGGTTTCGGGTCCCTGTACGGCGTCGAAGCTTTAGGGTCTTTCTCCCTCAACGTCGATCGGTCCTTTTCGGGGACGATCTTCGGCGACTTCTGCTGCTCAGCAGCTCTCGGCGCCAGGGACTCCTTCCCAGAGGATCCGCTGGGCCTGTGGGTAGCCGCGGACGTGAGGTGTCTCTGCGTCGGCGCTTTCGGGGCCTTGCCCTCGTTTTTTCGAGACTCTGAGTCTCTCGTGCTCTTGGGGAACGACGAGCCTCCTACCTTATCCGATGTCTTCGTGTAATTGGTCTCTACGACCGTGTAGCTGTCGTCTTCGGCGGCAGCGTTGTCCTCTTCCTCCGAGGACATCCCCAGCTCGTACATCGATGGCGTCGGGCCTTTTCCTTTGAGGGTGGCGTGCGCTACCCTCTATCTCCTCCTTAGGCGAAGACGGAGCAGGCGTTGCAGTCTTCACTTCTGTGTTCTACCGGTAGGCAAAAGTTGCAAACCGGGTGCTGGTCTATCTGCGCGAACTTGTGGTGGCAGTTAGGGCAGAACTTGAACGGCGTGTTGTCCATCATCGAGTGTTTAGGCCTCCCTGGCCGCGCGAACGTCGACGATCGTCGAAGTCCTCGATGAATTCTCCTTCCTTTCGCCGGGCAGTGTTCTGCGAAGTCCTCCGTAGTCTTCTTCTTCTTTCGATATCTTCTCCAATTTCGATCTTTTTCTAGTACTTTCTCCAAAAATGTCTGGAGCCCAAACGGGAACGATCCAGACCCGACCGCGGAAAAAAGAATCTGAAGATGGCGCCCAAGGGTGGGAGCTTCCGCAGGCAGCATGCCGACGTCACCGGAAATACACCCAGGAAGGGGTGACGCCGACGCCCACCTGGGCGACGAAAAAAAAAAAACAAAAACAAAGAAAAGACTACGAATCCGGACCCAACCACAAGACCGCGGAATATGCACAGCATAGTGAATCCAGAAAGATTCACGCTGCAAAACTTGTTAGTCTGATAAAGACTCCAAGCCGCAGATTCCTTATCTTCGAATAGATACCAAAGAAATACCTCCCCAGAGGTACGGCTGCGATATGGATTAGAGAAAAAAGTCCTGAAGGACCAAATGGGCAACTTGACAGTCATGACAGACGTGACTGTAGGCAGTAGTGTTTCGTACACGTGTGCAAAGAAGCCCACTTTGCTGCCTGACAGATATCCAGGACAGGAACTCCATGAGCTAATGCAGTGGTTGCAGCTTTGGCTCTGGTAGAGTGGGCATGCAAACCCTCAAAGAGGGGGGAAGGGGTGCTTTTTGGCCAGTGCGTAGCAGAGAACCACTTCTGTACCGCCTTCCCTCTCTTGATGACATACAAAGAGTTGATCATCCACTCACAAGTACACTCAAGGTTTAACTTCAACGCTCTTTTTCTGTCCAACAAGTGGAATCCCTCATCTTTCGAGGGGTGAGGCTGAGCATAAAAAGGTAGGCCGGATGATGAATTGGTCTACGTGGAAAGGAGTTCCCACCTTAGGTAAAAAGTATGCTCAGGTCCAAAGGACCAGATTGTCTGGGAGAAAGAAAAGTATGGAGGACTTGCTGACCGTGCCTGTAGCTCACGGACACTCCTGGAAGAGGTTATCGCCATTAGAATGCCCATTTCTAAGGTGAGAAGTCTAAGTGGGAAGTGGTGGAGCGGCTCAAAAGAAGCGCACCTCAGAAACTTAAAAAGCTGATTTAGGTCCCACTAGGGCATAATAAAAGGAACTGGTAGGAACATATGCTGGAAACCTTTCAGGAACCCTTTTAACAATAGGGGATTTGAAAAGGGATGGCTGGTCTGACAACCACAGAAATGCCGAAATGGCAGAAAAATAACCTTTTAATGTGCTTAAAGCAGAGCTCTTCTGGGCCAAAGAAAGAATATACGGAATAACTTGAATAAAGGGAACAGAAGAACCTGAAAAGGGTGTAGATGGAGGATCAACATGTTTATCTGAACACCATACAACAAACTTGGCTCAATAGTAGGCGTATACCGTCCTGGTTGAGGGACGCCTAGCTGTCAAAACAACACTGCAGACTTCGAGCGGAACATTGAATGTTGTCAATTGTTACCGCTCAATCTCCATGCATGAATGAAAAGAGTTTTCAGGTTTGGGTGTAGAACCCTTCCCTGTTGCTGCAACAGAAGTTCTTCAAGAAGAGGCAGCCTGATCGGAGGACTGATGTTCATACTTAACAGCTTGGGACACCAGACTCTCCCTTTTGAAGCCACAAGAATAACTTGGGCCTGGTCGTTCCTAATCTCCTTGAGAACTTTGGGCAGGAGTGGTGTTGGCAGAAAGGCGTAAAGGAGCTGGCGCTCACCTCAAGGTCAAAAGAATATCTGAGCGAGAAGTGTCTTGGAAACTCTAGTGCCAAAACTTCTGACATTGCGCATCTTCTAACAAAGGTTCTGTAGTAGGGGATCTCAGTGTATAGTCATAATCTAGTGAATAGTCCCGCCCATGTGCGTGGACCCCGGCAATCAAAAATAATCTATTAAATTGTCAAATCATGCAGAAACTGCAAAGACACTTAAGAGAGAATTTAAAGACAAATAATGCAGCCTATATCCACAGGCTACACTGTCCAGTACTTCAACTAGAAATTCCACCAAACAAACCCACACACAACACAGCCTTCCCAGTTTCTTCCATAGAGAAACTTGCCTCTACCAGTAAAAAAACTCTGGAATGATAGAGAGGAAGGCATGGACAGACAAGCCCCATAGGCTGCCATTATGTGGCTTAAATAGGATACTGTGCCTTTAAGAGAACTTTCCAGAACTTTCTCCCAGTATCCCAGAATGCACAGCAGGTCCCTTTTACTTTCAGTTCTTTTTTCCGGCTCCTGCTAACAGGACCCTGGCATTGAGCTCTCCCTTTCTTCAAGGGTTTATATTGGATTTAAGTTCACTTTTCGATAAAAGTGTTTGCTGTTGATATTCTTGGTGTTTCCCTTCTCTCCTGTGTGTTTGTCAGGCTTTTTAGGGCTCTAAAATGCCTGCTCTTTTCGACAAATGCCCAGCATGTGGAAGGAAGAAGGCCAAGACTGATCCACACGACGTCTGCATTATTTGTCTCCCTGAAGCACATGTCCCTGAAGACTGACATCTGCCAGAACCTCTCTGCAAGAACCCTGAGGGAAAGGCTGAAGATTAGGCTTCAAGGCCTGGAAGAGAGACAACTGCAGGCGGGTCTGGGCAGGCTGGGAAGGTTCCCTCTGCCTCTGCTGAGGCCTCTGGGGGGCTCCCCAGAGGCAGGAAGACCAGCAAACGGTCCCGGTCTCCGTCGGCGTCGATTGCATCGACGACTACGTCAAGAGGGATGATGACTGTGTGTTCCCCATCTCCCCGGCGCTCCGGGTCGAGACGGCGTGACGGTTCGACGTCGAGGAGCCTGGTTCGGCCTCCGTCGAAAGCACTGTCTACGGCGTCGTCATCGTCAACGTCGAGCTACCGGCGTCAAAGGAGTAGCCACAGGTGTCGGCACTCGTCGTCGAGGCGATACCGCCGAGAAGACGGTCGGCGTCGAGGGGATCCTCGGCGTCGAGGAAGAGGACGGCGTTGAGGAGGAGTCGACGCTCGTCGTCGAGAATGGAACGGTCGATGTCGAGGAAGGAGAGTTCGACGTCGCGGAGGAGACGTTCGACGCCGGAAAAAAGACGTTCGGAGTCTAGGAGAAAGAGGTCAGTGTCCAGGAGTCGTTCTCACTCCCCGAAACGGCGCAGAAGGAGTTCTGGCGCCAGAAGTCACACTGAGTCTGGTGGAGGGCGCCGGAGGCAGAGCTCACATACTGGAGGGGCTGGTTCGCAGTCCCCTCCCCCGAAGAAGTCACCGGGCTCGGTGTACTCGGTGGTATATACACCACCTCAGCCGAAGATGCCTCCTCCCCCTATACCGAAGGAGAATCCTCCCGTCAACCCTCCTCTACCACCACATCCTCCCTCAGGACAGCCACCACCACCGCTCCCACCGCATGGGCCCGCCCCTCGGCCGGAGATACCCCCTGTCCCTCTGCCGAGATCGGTGTCACTACCTTCTCTTCCCACTCCACCTAAGGGGACTCCTAAACCACGACCCCAGGATAAGCCACGGAAGACGCCTCCACAGAAACCTGCAGAGCGCCCACGGACCGGGAGGTCACGCTCTCGCTCCCGGAAGAGGGAGCGATCGCACCACAGGTCGTCCACGCGGTTGAGACGCCGCCATAGGAGGCACAGATCTCGCTCTCGCACGAGGTCCTCAGGGAAGAGGGACTACTCTCAGACTTTGTCGGGATCGCCAGACACGAGGGTGTCGCCGGTTGATGACCTGGTGGCGTTCCATGATGTCCTATTGAGAGGCGCTGCCAAATTAGGCATATCCTTGACGGTGCCCACGCCTAAGACATCAGTCATTTTCGAGACACTGCCCCAGAAACACCTGTCTCGTCCACTACTACCTCTGGTGCCGGGCCTGGAGGAACCGGCCATGGACCTTTTCCTCACCCCTGCGGTGACTAAGGCGGCCCCATCGAGATTGCAGAAAAAATACCGGGCTCCCGATTCGGACCCGGCTTTTCTAAGGGTGGAACCTTCTCCGGATTCGGTGATTGGGACGGCGGCCCGCAAACAGCATGCCACCACCCAGTCATCCACAGTCCCCCCGGACAAAGAGTCTAGATGGATGGATTCAGCTGGAAGGAAAGTATGTGGAACATCGGCGACCTCTATGAAGGCTGCGAGTGCCACAGCTTTGTTGGGACGCTACGACTGCGCCCTCTGGGACTCCCTCCAGCAGTTTGCGGAACACTTGCGCCTCGCGAGAAGAGGGAAGATTTCCAGGAAGTGCTAAACGAAGGGATGCTGGTAGCGGAATCAGATTATCAGCGCTGCAGCAGATTCATCCCTGTTGGCGGCACATGGCTTTTGCCATGGGATTAACCAGCGACGACACGCCTGGCTCCGCCTTACGTCACTGAAACCAGACGCACAGCAAAGGGTGGCCAATCTTCCATTCTCTGGCAAAACCCTATTTGGGAAACATGCGGATGACGAAATGGCCCGCATGAAGGCGGAGGCCGAAACACTCACGGCTGTGGGTCTAGAGAAGCCCAAAGAAACGAAGAAATCGTACCGCCCATTCCAACTGCGGTTCGGTGGGCAGGGTAGAGGACGTGGCCAAGCTTCGGGACAGTCGCAGCAACAACATCTGGCACTGGCTTCTGGCCAGAGGACTGACGATAACGGCTACCCATCTGCCAGGTGTGCAGAATGTTCAGGCGGACGCACTGAGCAGACTGGTTCAGGAAAACCACAAATGGGTCATAAACGACGAAGTACTAGGAGAAGTCTTCGCAAGGTGGGGGACTCAGACGTAGATCTGTTCGCCACCACCTAAAACAGCAAATGCCAAAACTTCGCCTCCAGGTACTACCAGCAGGGGACGCTGGGGAATGCGTTATGGATCAACTGGTCGAACAGCTTTCTGTACGCTTTTCAACCCATTCCCCTGATTCCGGCAGTACTCATCAAACTGGCCCCGGTCCAGGGCTCGGATGATACTCATTGCCCGGAGTGGCCTAGACAGTGGTGGCTCACGGACCTGCTTCACCGGTCTCTCCTTCCGCACATACGGCTGCCGTCCAGGCCGGACCTTCTCACGAAGTTCGGGGGCAGATGTTGCACCCCAAACTCTCGTCTTTGAGTTTGGCGGCAAGGCTCCTGAGAGAGTGCAATATGGCCATCTAAATCTGCCAGAAGATTGGATGGACATATTGAAGGAATCTAAGAGACCTTCCACTCGGACATCCTATGCTTGCAAGTGGAAGAGGTTTTGTATCTGGTGTGAGTCTAAGAACTATGACCCGACGACGTGCAAGGAAGATGTCATCCTTCCTTACCTTCTACATTTGGCACGGTCTGGCCTGAATGTTCATTCCATTAAGTTCATCTCGCTGCCTTGACTGCCTACAGGAAAAGCATTTCACAGACTTCCTTTTTCCAGATCCCTGTGATCAAAGATGTTTTGGAAGGCTTGAAGAAAGTGTTCCCTCCTGTCAGGCTTCCTTCGCCTTATTGGGAATTGAATGTGGTGCTGTCCAGATTGATGAAGGAGCCTTTTGAACCTATTCATAAGGCTTCGTTGCAGCACCTGTCCTGGAAGCCGGCGTTCTTCGTGGCCATTACATCGGCCCGCAGGGTGAGTGAAATTCAGGCGCTGTGTTGCCAAGAACCTTATACTGTATTTCATGCTGCTAAGGTTGTTATACGTACTCATCCTAAATTTCTTCCCAAGGTTATTTCTGATTTTCATGTCAACCAGACTGTAACTTTGCCTACGTTTTTTCAGAATCCTTCATCTCCAGTGGAAAGGTCCTTAAATTCCCTGGATGTTAGGAGGGTGTTGAAATTTTATCTGGATAAGACCAAAGATATTCGTTGGTCAGACCAATTGTTCATCAATTATGGATCAGTCAGGACGGGTCTTGCTACCTCTAAGCAGTCCATCTCTAGGTGGATTGTGTCCTGCTAACAACTGTGTTATCAGAAAGCTAATAAGACCTTAGGGGGTAAACCTAAGGCTCATTCCACCAGGGGCAAAGCTGCCACAACGGCTTTGCTCCGTCTATTGCAGAAATCTGCAAGGCCGCCACTTGGAAGTCGGTCCATACCTTTGCTAAGCAATACTGTCTGGACACAGATGCCAGGGTAGACGCTCAGGTTGGGCAGGCTTCGCTGCGAAATCTGTTCGCACAATAGTGGTGTTATTTCTTGTTTCTCCACCGCCGCTTTGGTGTGGGGATGGGCTTGCCATTCTATTCACTAGATTATGACTATACACAGAGATCCCCTACTACAGAAGGAGTAGTTTCTGTCCTGTAACTCCAGTTCTGTAGTAGGGGTATCTCTGTTATAGCCATAAGCGCCCGCCCTCCTCCCCGGTGGAGAGAGATATTCATGTAAGGAATGCTACAGGTCTGGCGTGTTACGCCTTCAAAAAGAACTGAAAGTAAAAGGGACCTGCAGTGCATTCTGGGATACTGTGAAGTTCTGGAAAGTTATAAGGCACAGTATCCTGTTTTGAGCCACATAATGGCAGCCTATGGGGCTTGTCTGTCCATGTCTTCCTCTCTATCATTCCAGAGGGTTTTTGCTGCTGAGGCAAGGGAAATCTGAACAGACTTTGCTGTTTGTGGACAGTGTAGCCTGTTTATGGGCTGCATTATCTGTCTTTAAATTCTCTCTTAAGTGTCTGTGCAGTTCTGCATCTTTTCGACACTTTAAGAGATTATTTTTGATTACTCCGGGGTCCACGCACATGGGCGGGACTATTCACTAGATTATGACTATACACAGAGATCCCCTACTACAGAATACAATTTCTATCAGAGATAAGACTTATCCCTACTGCCATTTCATTAAAATATAATCTTAAGCAATACAAACTTATAGCTCCACCTGAATAAAAATCTCAGTGCATTTGCGGCATACAGTAAAATATGCAATGCAAAAGTTGGTGTTTTTTCCAGGTAACGACCATTTCACTCTTGTGGGTAATAACAACCAAACATCTTAATTTAAACATGCCCTTGGAGGCCCTTTATCCATTTCACAGTCTTCCACAACTGTTTCTCAATATTCTACTGTCAATTAAGAGACATGGTGATGCACAAGCTCATTCAATCGCAGGCACTGTATCGGTTTTCTACAGTAGGTTATGTAAACAGAATTGTATTGCGAGCAGTAAATCCTCATAACACCGTCTGAGATCAGGTTCTTCCATGCCCTGATGCCGAGTACTCCGCCAATGAGTGTCTTCTGAATGTTGGAGTTGAATCAGGTGGGAGTGTGGTGCTTTCACATTTGTATGTTTTCCCAACTAGTGTTGCGAGCCTGTCCTTACTAACTCAGGTACATGCCATCTGGGAGGATTGGTAAGTGTGTTTCCCAGCTTGAATTAGGTCATAGATAACAGAGTAGAAAGTATTGTTAAGGTCTGCAATATTTATTCCGGACCAGCTGTGTGGTAACGGTTAAGTGTGTTACCATCGAATAATATATTGTTTCATAAAGAGTGGAGTGCTGTAGTGAGCTTCGTGAGATCCAAACATATTTTTCTTCTCAGGTTTGCTAAATGTGTGCATGTTGTTTTGCCCAAGGCATTCTGCTAATAGTTGCTATTTTTTAGGATGGGCAGTACTGATGTGAGCATTGTTATACCCAACTATATGATAGGAGTTGGATGGTTCTTCTTTTATGTGCCGTTTGATGCTATATGTCCCTTGGCATCTGCACTAGTGTGCAGCCTTTTCAGTCCAGTGTGCATTATTGTGATGGTATATTGTAGAATGTGCTCGTATGACCACATTCATACCCAACTATATGAAATTACTGAGCAGTTTTGGAAGAGTGTGCAGGAATTTGTGTGTCTTGTTCAGTATGCTGGTGTTGTTGCTTGGAGGGAAGTGCCCTCAGGGGTACAGTGATGACAACACAATGTTGTGTTTCCTTTGTGTTGGATATGTGTACGGTGGCACCTGTAATGTTTTCTGTTGGATCTAAAAGTATGTTATACTCATCAAGTTTCACTGAATGCAGGGCTTTCCCGGTGAAGAAACACACTTGGCCACATACTTCCGAAATTTATTAGCGGTAGACGCCACCAAAGGATTCAAGTTTGTCAAACTAATCCGAGAAAGACAACCAAAACAGGCATCAAGAAATACCTACTACCTCATTCAGAGCTTGAAAATGCATTACGAAAGACCAACTGGGCTTTCCAGAGTCTAACATAATGCAAATATAAAGAAACAGTGAAGAATCATAAAAACATAAATCATTGATCTCATATGGACAATACTGAAGTGGCTTTCAGATGGACATGTATGCAAGTCTACTCGCAAATTATAGAAGTCATCAAGCCAGGCATGTCCACTGGGGTTTGAAAAAATGACTTCATGCACCTTTTTACCAAACACATTAATGTTATCATGAATATTAAAGGAATCTGTTGGTTTGACTTTCAGCCTCTCACACAGGCAAAACAATGGCACACCTTATTTTTCAACATCAAAATATAGGAAGCATTATCGGTACTAATCACTGGATTGGGTTCAAGTGCCAAGTCAAAGTCAACAGCCTCCTGGAAGAAACAACCACCATAGCTTCAGAAGGAGTGTTGTAAGTCTTAGTCCATCGGGGCAGGGCTTTTAAAGTTCAGGAACGTAAAATACAGGGGAGGATTTATTTGCAACCCACTTAAATAGAAAGTTGATTCTTGAGGTTCAGAATATCTCAAATCCAAAATATAAATCTAGTGCCATCTCATTTCCCTAATGCCCAGACCATTTTATGGCACTGTGGCTAATTAACCCACTATGCTTTGGTCAGGGCTTTGACAATCAGTATGGTGAAAAAAACAACATATCTCTAGCACAGCATCCAAGTGGTAATGTTTGCAGAGTATGTGGAACACTTCCACATGGCATTTGAGATGTTTATGAGAGGATATCAAAAGAATGCCATAGTGATAGACTTTAACATTCTCATCCCTTTATAAGATAAATGAGAGACACCAGGTGATTTAATATGCACTTGAAAATAATTTTATTAGGTAACCTTTCTATGGACTTCAACAAACCCCTTATGAGCGGGACTAAATTTCTACTGTCAGTTTGCAACACACACTGTGCAATCATACAGCTCAGTCTTAAATTTGCGAAACATTTCAATACATCAATCGCTTGAGTGAGTATTGAGAATACATTATACAAGTGTGATTACATTTTTCAAGGTTTGCTATAAAGTTAATTCACCTGAAGATTCTTGCTTGGAAGCCATGCCTCAACTGAACCATGACCTACGGTGTTGCCATGCCACTATCAATGCAACAGTTGCATCTAAGAAGTTCTGCTAATCCTCAAGTGTACGGTTATGTTTTTCTCTGTCTATACAAAGTGAATTGATTAATCAACAAAAAAACCTGAATCTAACCCATTAATAAAACTGACCTTCCACTGAACAGAAAGAATAAAGGGCTTATCAGCCTGAAGAACTTGAATTGGACCAATTCCTCAAAGTAAAGCAGTGGCAAAACTGCCAAACAAGACTAAAATTATGTTTAAATTTCTCTGCGGGTGAATATTTTGCAAATATCTACTATAGTGAGTGTTTGATGCAGGACATTTTGTATCTCAATTATAAAATGATATACTGAAATTCTCTGGAGGAAGCAATGCGTATCCCCTAAACTGGCCCTTAACTCTCCGGGATATGGATTATAGTGGGTTTCAAACAAAATCATGAAGTATATTATCCACTTCTCATACATCGGTGGCGGGATATCAAGGAGGTTGGTTCAACTGGAATCAGACCAGATTGACCTATATTGGGACGCCATCATCTTCTTGGGAGTGTTCTAGAGGGTACTGTCGCCTGATTTGTTATAGCTCAAGTTTGGTTATTTTTTTCCAAAAGGATTTCTTTTTCCCAAAGGATATAGATAGGCTATTGCAGTTCCTTTTCATTCCATGTTAGCCTATAGTTATGTCATTAGCTGATTTTATAATGACAGTGGTACTCTCACATTCACAACTGTGATTATTCAAACACGTGTATCTATGAACGATCCAATACTGGATAGCTTATGGAAGTATAGCATTGGTCGGAAGAAAACTGCGAGGACAAATACATTGTTGCAGTGACCCATTCTAAATGATTGTACCTCATCAGCCAAGTCCAAGAAATTGGAGTATAAAAGTGTGTGTGTGTATGGGCGGGTTTACATCAAGTAATAATCACAAACTGTTTTAGGGTGATCCCTCAGGCTCTAAATTAACCTGAGCTCATCTCCCTGGTAGCTGTGGCAGTGTCATCTTAGGGCAATATGTTATGTATTTATGCAGTACCAAAACAGCAATTAAATCGAAATGACACCAAAATGACAATCCAATAAAAGGAACCGGAAATATTAATTTCCAAAGTTTTAAGTTGGAACAGCACCAAAAAGCACAAGGTGACAATGATAATCAATTTTCGTGGCAGTAGCTTTTGGGCCTTTTCAACTTTCAGGACATGTGGAACAGCAAACTTTGATATTCCTTTCTCTTAAATACCATCGATTTTACCTTACGGACAATAATGCCTACTTAGGTGTGACATAATATTTAAAAGGAAGGTTTTGATTGGTAAAAAATGGTTTATTTTGACAGTTTGAATTGGCAGTTTACAACTGCACAGGCAGGCTACACTGGTACACCTGGAGACAAGTCTGCTAGGTCACTGTAGTTTGTGGCACCATGGGTGTTGCAGTTCACTAGTGACATTTAATTTACAGGCTCTGGGTACACTTTGTACCATATTCCAGGGACCAATAGGCAAGTTTAGTTTGCTAGTCAGGTGTATACCAATGTCATTATGCTAAAAGGAGGAATAACAAGCACTTTACTTCTGGTTAGCAGGAATAAAGTGTGCAGAGTTCTAAGGCCAACACAAATAGGGTTTGGAAAAAAATCCATGACCTGCAGAACTGGCACATATGTAACACCAAGGTTTTCTAGAAATGTCAGAGACTAGTAAAGATTATGAAATCTTTCACTGATCCAGATGCTTGAGAAGCTCCGTCCAAAGTTTGGACTACTTAAGGTATCTCTTTATGTTTGATAGCCCACTCATGGTAAATAAACATTCCACATGCAGTGGAGTACAAAAGAGCAGATGCTTGATGGTCAATACTTCCTTGATCTTCAGGGCAATTTGTACGAGAAATGATTGTCAGAACTTTTTTCAGAAGTGCCCCGTCCCTTTCTCTGGTTTAATGGACAGGCATTGGCATTTCTCAAGGGCCACTGAGGGTATATGAGCCAAGCCATGCTAAGCATTAGAAAACCATCTTGTCAGCAAAACTACATTTTGCTTCGAGAATGGACAGAGACCATGTGATTATTGACACCAGCACACAATGCACCAAGCTTTTAGGATAAATTATATAATCAAACAAAGTGATTTAATAAACACAGCAAAAATCTCTGGAATATCAATAGGTCAGCATAGCATTTAACTAGGCTTTGGACTAAAGATTGTACATATATTTTAACACCTTTATATTCAAGCAATGCAAAACACACAAATGTGTTTACCTTTGCATATTTCTCAGCTTCTTCTCGGATGTCCTTTGGAACAACTTCATGCTTGCCTTTGGTTACTGTGAACAAAAAATAATGTAGCACTGTAATAAAGCTCTAAGGCCACTCACATGTCCAACGGCAAATGAAAGCGGCAATAGGGAGATTTATAAGGAAAGGAATGCTCTATAAACTGCCAAACCCATCAAACCACTAGGGAGTGGGTACTCATTTCCCATGAAAATGTTACACATCTAAATGTTGATGCCAATTGTCCAGTTCCTCTTAGGTTTAGAAGGCTTTGCAGTTTCCTTTACTGAGGAAATCTAAAACCGTAGTGCAGGCAGCAATAGAAACACTTTCAACCTGAAATTGTGCTAAGATTAATGCCAATCCATGCCCTAGAGAGCCTCCCCACTACCTAAAGATGCAAACGAAGTTCCCATTACCTCAGTTGGGTTGGATAATACTGTTCAAGCAAAGGTAACAGTGTTATGACCTTAATGGCCGTCATCATCACAAAAGATATAAACACAGATTTGTTTGGACATAGCATTGTGCTACATTGTAGCTAGAAAAGACAAACGTGTCCCTAACATCCATGGTAATGTATGACTTCAAATTCATATTACGATGAAATGAGGTGGGTTTTTTGTCTTAAGTTGATGCAAGGCTTTTTCTTTTGGTTCCTTAGCGGTGGCTGTGCAGTATGTATGCTACGTCAATACTGTCATTTCTTACTAGTGCCTCTGGCCTCTACATTGGACAACCATGTCATTCGAGTCCCCATGATCTTGCAAAGCAAGCATTTGAGGGTTACTCATGGTGGTAGGAGTCAAAAAGTTAAATAGACCATGAAGATACAGTAAATGCACACAAAAATGTCTGGGCAGTGCTTTCATATCAAAGAAAATTAGAGCTTCAAGAGTGAAAAAAAAGTACTGAAGTTATATGTACAACACACGCTTTTATGCACTAGTAATTCAGTTTAAAATATAATTGTGCCCAGTAACCAATGTTATCAAATTAGCAACCAGTTAGTGCCATGGAAGTCTTAAAGACTACTTTATGTAGAAAGGTATGTGTATATATATGTATATATATATATATATATATATATATATATATATATATATATATATATATTCATATATATATACATATATATATATATATATATATATATATATATATATTCAAACAAAGTTTGCCCTGCTGCTTGAAGACGCCACTCCAGAATGGAAAGTTCAACAGAACTCTTTATTTAAAAACCGGCTTTTGCATCCAAATTGATTCTGTCCCTAACGCGTTTCAGAGCTCCTGCTCTTTCATCTGAGGGAAACCCAGCAGTCCAAAGTTTCTGCACGTTGCATTTCTGCTGATTTGCATGTTCTTTAATTGGCCCCCCAAGGAGCCTCCCACTTCAATTACGTGCCTCTTGGGATTTGTGGATTATATATATATAAAATGCTACTTACCAGTATGCATCTGTTCTTGGCATGTAGAGCTGCAGAGTTACACACTATGCATAGATGGCCACCTATTGTTGGGCCCGGATGTTTGCAGTTTGTTTTGTTGTAGAAAAGTATTTGGGAGTCACGGGATAGGGGACTCCTCCTTAGGATGATAATGCGCATGGGCATCGGCTCCATCCCAAGATTGTTTTTCGCCATTAGGGAAGTGATGGAGCTGTACAAGAGGTAGTGATGTCCATGTGATTTGTATCTAATTAAGATAACACAGGAACAGATAAAGGCAGCCGGGGAGGCGGGTGTAACTCTGCAGCTCTACATGCCAAGAACAGATGCATACTGGTAAGTAGCATTTTCCGTTCGAGGCATATGAGCTGCAGATTACACACTATGAATAGATTGTATAGCAGTACCCACACCTAGCGGTGACTACCAGTATCTGTTGCAGTTGTTTGAAACAGTGTTTTTAGTACAGCCTGGCCCACAGTGGCTTGTTGTTTAGTTTGCACATTTACACAATAATGCTTTTGTGAATGTGTGCGCTGTAAGCCATGTAGCTGCTCTGCATATGTCATCTAAGGGGATGTTCCCTAAAAATTCCATTGAAGACCCTATCTTTCTTGTTGAGTGGGCTTTTGGAGGAATTGTTAACGCGAGTTTTGCTTTTTGGTAACAAATTTGTATGCATTTAACAATCCATCTGGCGATCCCGGATTTTGATATAGGGTAGCCTTTATGTGGCAGTGAAAAAGACACAAAAAGTTGTTTTGTTTTACGAAACAATTGTGTCCTTTCGATATAGTACAGCAGTGCTCTTTTGATGTCTAAGGTGTGTAGAGCTCTTTCTGCGACTGTTTGAGGCTGCAAGAAGAATACGGGCAGCTCAAGAGATGGAATGGTGAAATGACTTTAGGAAGGAATTTAGGATTAGTACGAAGAACCACTTTGTTATGATGCATTTGCAAAAAGGGTTCTTGAATGGTAAATGCTTGTAGTTCACTAACCCTTCTAAGAGAAGTAATTGCTACCAGGAAAGCTACTTTCCAAGTTAGAAATTGCAATTCACATTTATGTAATGGTTCAAAGGGAGGACCCATTAACCTTGTAGGAACAATGTTCAGGTTCCACACTGGTGCTGTCCTGGGAGGAATTATTCTTTTGAGTCCTTCCATGAAAGCTTTAATAGCTGGTACTCTAAAAAGAGATAGATGTTGTCTATTTTGTAAGTATGCTGCAATAACAGCAAAGTATAGCCTGATAGACGTATAGGCTAGGTTACACTTTTGCAGGTGTAATAGGTATCCTATGATGTGTTGGATAGACACGTCTAGGGGATCTATTTGGTTGTTTTGGCAGTATATGACAAAGCGTTTCCATTTAGCAGCATAACATGCTCTGGTAGTGGGACGTCTAGCTTCTTTAATGATGTTCATGCATTCTGGAGGAAGGTTGAGGTAACCAAACTCTATAACCTCAGGAGCCAGATCGCTAGGTTGAGCTGAGCTGGGTCCTGGTGTCTGATCTCTCCATGGTTCTGTGTTAATAGGCGTGGAGATAGATTTAATCTTTGATGTGGTACTACAAACATTTGCAGCAGCGTGGTGTACCACGGTTGTCTGGCCCAAGTTGGAGCGACTAGAATGAGCGTCAGGGAATGTTGTTGTTGTTTGCGCACCACTAACGGAATTAGTGGGAGAGGAGGAAAAGCGTACGCAAATAGTTTTGACCAGTTCATCCATATTGCATTGCCTTTAGACAATGGGTGTGGGTATCTGGCGGCAAAGTTTGGGCATTTTGCGTTTGTGGGTGGCCAAGAGATCTGAAGTTGTCCCCACATTTGGAAGAACGGATAAAGAACTTGCGGGTGAAGTTCCCACTCGTTTATCTGCTGTGTTTGTCGACTTCGCAGGTCTGCGATAGTGTTTTGTACTCCTGGGACGTGTTGGGCTAAGAGGAAGATCTTTAGCGGTATAGCCCATCTCCATATCTGCTGTGCTAACTGAGAGAGCTGCAGAGAGTGTGTGCCCCCCCCCCCCCCCATGTTTGTTTATGTAGTACATAGCTGTCATATTGTCTGTGCGGACTAAGACAGCCTTGCCCGACACTTGAGTTTCAAATGCTTTTAGAGCTAGAAACACAGCTAGCAACTCCAAATGATTGTTGTGGAGTAATTTTTGCTGCGGTGTCCACCTGCCTTGCATGGTTTGATGCAGTAGATGGGCTCCCAAGCCGGAGAGCGATGCGTCCGCTGTTATGACTATTTGAGGAACTGGCTCTAGAAACGGTCGTCCTTTGGAAAGGTTTTTGGTGTTCCACCATTGCAGAGAACGATGAGTCCGACCGTCTACCAACACTAGGTCTGTTAATTGACCTTGAGCCCGGTTCCATTGGCGTGCTAGGCACTCTTGAAGTGGATGCATTTGCAATCTTGCGTGAGGTACTACAGATTTGCAAGATGCCATCATTCCTATGATCTGCATGAACACTCGAGCTGGTAGTGAGTGTTGTGGTTTGATTTTTGTTAGGAGAGTTTGTATACTTGTTATCCTGGCTGGAGAGGGATAAGCTAGTGTTAGTTGGGTGTTTAGTGTAGCGCCGAGATACTGTTGTATGTGCAAGGGTTGCAGATGCGATTTGACGTGATTTACCGTGAATCCCAAATTGTGAAGCTGTTGAATAGTAGCCTGAGTGTTTTGCACACACTGTCTGTATGAGCTGGCTTTTATGATCCAGTCGTCCAGATATGGGAAGATGTGAATGTGCTGTCTTCTTAGGTGTGCTGCTGCTACTACTGCTAGGCATTTGGTAAACACCCGTGGCGCTGTTGTGAGCCCGAATGGGAGCACTTTGAACTGGTAGTGTTGTCCGTCTAGCACAAATGTGAGATATTTTCTGTGTGCTGCGTGGATGGGAATATGGAAGTAGGCGTCCTTGAGATCTAGAGTGACAAGGAAGTCGTTTAATACCAGTAATGGGAGGACCTGTTGTAGTGTGACCATATGAAAATGATCCGACTATGTAAATGTTTAAAGGTCTGAGGTCTAGGATGGGTCTTAGAGATCCGTCCTTCTTTGGTATTAGGAAATATAGGGAATATACTCCATTGTTTTTCTGATGCTCTGGAACTATTTCTATTGCATTTTTCTGCAGGAGGGATATTACCTCCTGTCTGAGCAATGTTAAACGTTCCTGTGTCATTGGACGCTGCTTGGGTGGTATGTTTGGGGGTGGGGGGTATAGATGTTAGTTCCAGACAATAACCTGATTGAATTATTTGAAGCACCCACCTGTCTGATTTGATGTTTTCCCAGGCTGGCAGGTACTGTTGGAGTCTTCCCCCGACAGGAGTGGAATGGGGCGGGGGAAGGGAGTCATTGGGCAGGGGTAGAGGCAGAGCGTGAGTTGTTATTTTTGCCTCTGCCGGTTTCTTGGCAATGTCTTTCACCAGGGAGGCAGCCGTCTTTTTCGGCTCTGAAGCTTTTTTCGGTTCCGAGTGTTTTTCCGGTTCCGGTATGGTTTTTGGATCCGACGACTTTTTCGGATCCGATGATTTATTCGGTTCCGGTGGTGTTTTGGAACCCAAAGCGGGTGTGCTTGGTTCCGGCCTGGGTTTCAGTGCCGAAGGAGTAGTAGTGTGCTTCGGTGCCGATGGTTTGGATGTCGGGCCGTTGTCTTTTTCGCTGCCGGTATGTGTGCGCCGGCACCGTGTGAAGGTCGAATTGAGCTCGAGTCGTCTGAAGGCTTGGTTAGCTTCTTAGCCAGGCCCGAAGGTGGGGCAGTAGAAGCAGTTTGACGGTGTGCACCCGAGCTGGAGGGCGAGGGTGGGACCGGGGCCTTCTGTGTCGAGGAGGGGTCGGAGTCGACTGTCTTACTTATGACCCCTGCGCTCGAGTGATGTCCTCGACTTCGGAATCTTCTGCTTCGGAGCTGCTGTCGACATCGTGCTGTTCTGGGACGCTGACGCCTTCCTCGAAGATGTTGTCCGGAATCGGAGCTGAAGATCTTTGAGCCATTGGTCTCCTCGCTCTTCGGTCCCGGATAGTCTTTTTGGAGAGGAAAGAGGCACAAGCTGAGCAGTCTTTCGCCTCGTGCTCCGGAGAGAGACAGAGGTTACACCTCATGAAGGTCGGTGTGGGGAAACTTCGACCCACATTTAGGACACTTTTTAAATGGCGTCCTTCCCATGAGCTGGAGTCGAGGCCTAGGTAGGCCTGAAGGCAGTCGACGACGACCGGAATCGAGATCCCCAATGTTTGAAGAATAGCATCGACTGGAAATCGTTCGAAACTAAGTTTTGTAGTTTGGTGAGAATTGCGCGCCGAAGGAAATCGGTTCCAACACGGAGCGCTGGAAACACATCCGAGCCCGGTGGCGGAAAAAACAATCTGGAGATGGAGCCGATGCCCATGCGCAGTATCATCCTAAGGAGGAGTCACCTATCCTGTGACTCCCAAAGACTTTTCTACAACAAAACAAACTGCAAACATCCGGGCCCAACACTAGGTGGCCATCTATGCATAGTGTGTAATCTGCAGCTCATATGCCTCGAACATATATTTCCCAAGGTGCCCTGTTGCAAGGATGCACTCCACAGCAGGTGAGTCACAAACCCTTTATTTGCACAAGACGACAACATTTCACCTGATTGTTTAAACCTCCTGCCGACGAGTTTAGAAGCTTTGTGCTTCTTTTTCATCCTTGTAACAGGGCACCTTGGGAAATATTTAAATCGCAGCAGTTCTGGCCGCGGAGGATTGCACCACCTAAAGAAAGGAGTATGGGTCCTTGGGACATGGAACGGATCCTAGTCTAGCGGCACAGCAGGGGCAAGATTTGTGAAGGCGATATGTTCACTCCGAGGCCCGCTGGAGGGCTGTGAATGAATTTGGACCTTAATTTGTTGTGAAAATATGCGGAGCCCACTGGAGGGTAAAAAATGCTTTAAACCACATGTCCCAAAGTGCATCAGGAGAAAAGGCACACCGGAGGCCTGTAAGTTAATCAGCACGAGGGCCAGCTCAGAAAGACTGCATGTTCACAGAGGCCTATGAAAAAGAAGCACGAAGCTTCGAAACACGTCGGCAGGAGGTTTAAACAATCGGGTGAAATTTCATCTTCTTGTGCAAATAAAGGGTTTGTGAATCACCTGCTGTGGAGTGCATCCTTGCAACAGGGCACCTTGGGATGGATGGATGGATGGATGGATGGATGGATGGATGGATGGATGGAGATATATATATATATACCTTACCATTGTACAGGGGCTTGCTTTACCAATCCCAAGGTTCTCCATTTGTGGTAGATTTAGGCTCATCAGAGAGGTGTGTTAGACACTTGCTGCACATGCAGTCAATAAATTAGACACACTCAATAAGGAAATCCGACAATTTATAAAAGTAACAGCTATTTTTATATGAATTTAGATACCAAGATCTTCTAGATCTGTTAAGTAATTTTTGAATTAGCAATTTTCAGAAACAGAAAATACAACTGTCAAATTTGAGGTATGAGCCTCGAACGTGGTAATGTTAGCCTATGGGAGAAACATATACTGCATAGGGTCACTTTCACATGACTTACTGGACTGTTCTTCTTTACTTAAGGTAAGTATGGACCACGGTCCAAGAAAGCGCCAAGAGTTCAGGTTTACCTGCCCTAGGGTGTCCAGGTGCAGAGGTGCTTTCAGTGGTGGTAGCCTCGAACGCTACATGTTGAAGTTAATGAGGAACAGTACCTGCTAAGAAAGGCTGCAAGGGGTACTGGGGACCAGTGTGGCAAAAATCAAAGGCAGGTTCGGCTCTTTAAGGTCTCAGGACCCCAGAGACGTCATAGGTTTTAATGGACTCTGGCTGGGGGGCTCTGGTGCATAGGCATTTTGTCCGGCAGGTCGGCAAGTTTGAGACTCTCTCAGTTCTTGGTGCTCCTGCAGAAGAGGATGAAGAAACCCAGCAAGATGACTTCTGGTGTGGATCTGGCCTCTGTTGGAGTCCCTCGAAGTGCAGGTTGATCATGGTGGCGGTGGTGTTTAGACTGAACACAAACAAGCAATGGTGCTTGAACCGGCTCTGGTATCCCCAGGTATTGGTGCAGGGAACCTCCGGTGTCAGTCAGCGTCTCAAAGACGGAATGGGTCAACAGGGCTGACCTCCTCGACACTCCGTGACCTCCTCTGGGGATGCTGCTGTTGTGTCAGTGGACCAGGTGGTCAGCAGATTGATAAACTGGACTGTGTGGTCAGTGGCTGCAGGGTAGTGGCACCTCCACTTCAAGGGGGATGCTGGCTGGTTGGCGAAATGGTGGCAGCCCTCCAATGCTTTTGGAGGAAGTACAGCTGCAGGACGAGTCAAGTCTTTGCAATTGTCGAGACAGGAGCAGGCAGGGTTTGGCACCAAGTACACAGCTAGTCCACAGATCTAGAGTTGAGCATTTTTTTTGCCAAATCGGAGTTCCTGGTGTCAGTGGGCCACCTAAATATTAGAGGCTTAAGAGGAGTGAAGGGTAGTACCCAATGGCTACTTACCTTTGGGGTCACTACACCTCTTATATGACTTCCTGCGGGGATAGGAAATAAACTACCTTGACCATATGAGCATTCCTGTTACTGGAGAAACTCAGGGCATCTCTTTGATGGCATGCCTTTTTCTCAGGAAACTGATGCTGCTCAACATAGTTAATATTAGGTGGCAAACGTCAAAACCAATATGGATAATAGTGATTTTGCGAAAATGCTCCCAATAGTAACAAAATAAGCTTGTGTGTTTTCTCGCTATACTTGCCATTAATTGTGAGCTGTTTCCCAGAGAATAAGCCCTAATCTCCTCCACCCTACCTCGTCATCTTTTCTTGTAAATTCCCACTACTAGGAATACAGAAATGTACATGCTATCTTGTTCCCACCACACCTTTAACTATCACCCAGCAGTTTTACATTCTCAGATCATAGCGAGCCCCTTCCTTCAGGCCTTGCTGGTTGTTTATGTTGACCGTACTTTAAAGGGCAACCCACCAGCAATGCCTCCTCTCCTAACCCCTATAATGTGCATTGAGACCTGCTCTCTAGTGCACAGTTGATATGCTTCTATATTTTGAGCAGCTCCTGGATATTAACACAATGCACTGAATTCATGTCCATCTATGTGAAAGAAGACTGGGATGTGTTCATAATCATAAAGGGATGAGTATGTTGCGGATGAGGATGTATGAAGTGTATGGGTACTGTTGATTTTAAAAGAGGTCTGCCACCTGCCCCCTAGTCATAAAGCCACAGAAAGGCTGGAGGATGATGGTTAAGGAGCTGTACCCTACGTCAACAACATTTCCAAAGCCAAGTCCTTTTCAGCCCAAGGGCACTGGGACCTCACTGGAGCAACCATTCAGGCAACCTAGTGAAGACTATTGGGCCCTGGAAGACCATTAAAGATCACTAAAGACGGGGTGTTGGAACAGAGTCTGCACCACCCTGCGAAGGGCATCTCTGCGCTTCACAGTTCAGGTAGCTAAGATACAAATGTAGGGCACGAGCAAGCGTTACAAAAAGGTTCAAGGTGTGAGAATGTTGCGATTTAAAGCGATTAACAATTGAGATTGGACGGATCTAATAATGGGAGAAGAGCAGACAATGAAACATTACCAATATGATCATAGACTGCCAACACAATCAATCCCCGTAAAAGACAACGATCAGGTAATGAGAGAAGAACATTCCATAAATACCATACAAAGATGTGCAATGGCCTGTTAACACTTATTCCCAGGAGTACAACAGTGTTATAAAAGTCAAAGCATTAGAGAGGAGGGCAGTATTGAAGCAGCTGAGCCACGGTCTTTAGAGCAGGAACTTCAGCATTTGAATTATTTTCACCTGTTTTTTTAAAGCAGCGGAGGATGGACTTCCGGACGAAGGGAGTTCTAAATCTTTGAGAGAAGCTCATGTTACTAGTTCTCTTTTTGTGGAAGAACTGTGGTTTCAGGAGCAGGGAGTTTGCACTTCGAGACGGCCGCCCGCTCCCTGATAATTCCAATTTGTGAGCCAGATAGATGGGGCTTCGAGGTGCAGGGCTTTGTAAGTCATGCAAGCGATCTTTAGTTGTATTCTAGCTTCGTAAGGTAGCCAGTTTAGGGATTTTAAGGCTGGGGATATGTGATCATTTCTTTTTGTACCAGTAATAAATCTGGCTGCGGCATTAATTTATTTATTTATTTATTCAAAGTTTTATATAGCGCGAACAAGATCCTTACAGATATCAGAGCGCTTCACAATGACAGGGTAGGGGCAGTAGGAATGAACAGAGGTAATGGGAGAAATGTAGTAGTCACTAACATGAAAGGATAATAATAAAATACATAAAACATATCAATATAAAGTCAGGTGAACAGGTAATAAAACGGCACAAGTCATTGATCCCAATTACAGAGGTGTTCCGGTACACCTTGGGTGTGTGGCAGGCTTATACCAGTGTTTTAGTATAGAGAGCGCACTGAGTGAGGGCATCGGGAGGGTGAATCAGTGACCCAATGTGTCTCATATATTGGTCGGTAGGAAGAAAGTAGCGTAGTAGTGTCACCATCAAGTAGAGGTATAGTGCCAAAGGACAAGGTGAGCATTGATACAAGGCAATGTAGAGTCTCTGATCCACCACCTATAAGGTTCAGGAGATCTTGGCCAGAAGGATGGTTTTCACCTCTTTCTTGAAGAGTGCAGCGGAGGAGATACGCCTAGTTTCAGGCGGGATATGCAAACACAACAGGTGATGGACCGAATGTGGATCAATGTCACACTCACCCCAGTCCAAAGATCTGGGCCCAAATCCATCGTTTTTTTGCACTCCACACCACCCTGGGTTAGACAATGGCGAAATGCAAATCAGCTCTGAACCTGTGCCCCATGGGAACAGTCCAGTCCGAACTACAAAAGCCATGTCCTTCCCAGAACGGAATCAAGCATCCGAGGACCGGACCGGACCTAGTTTCAGGCGGGAGCGCATTCCAGATCCTGGGTGCCATTCCTGAGAAGGAGCGCTTGTAGGTTTTCTCTTTCCTGAATCTACGGGGTTTCAGGAGTAGATTTTTTGAGCTTCTATTGGACCTCGAACCTCCTGATATGGACAATTTTTGAGCGAGGTAGTTGGGTGCATTGTGGTGCATGGCCGCGTGTGTCATAACTGCAATTTTTAGTTGTATTCTGGCTTCAAAAGGCAGCCATTTTAGGGACTTTAAATCTGGGGAAATATGCGAATGTTTTCTTGAGCCAGTAATGAGTCTTGCGGCAGCGTTCAGGGAGGCTCTTAAGGGTGCTGTTGTGGATAGCGGGAGTCCGCTGAGGGTCACAATTCCGTAGTCGATTCGAGGGATGACTAACGCTTGTACAGCAGTTTGGAAGTCTTCAGTCGGGAGGAAGGGTTTGATTTTCCTCAGTGTGTTGATTTGGAAATTAGCTGCTTTTGTGGCTTTGCTGATGTGTTGCTGCATGTTGAGCTTGGCGTCCAGTGTGATGCCTAGGGATTTCGCTGAGTCCACGATGGTGGGTTGGACATTGAGTGCTGTTAGGTTGTTGAGCCATGTTTGGGTGGTGGAAATTTTCGCCGGGGGTGAGATGAGAAGGAACTCAGTTTTCAGAGCATTTAGTTTGAGGTGATTATCGGCTAGCCAAGATTGAGTGTTAATAAGCGTGGAATTCAGATGTTTGATATCTTCCGGAGATTGAAGCTTTAGGTACAGTTGTGTGTCGTCGGCGTACATATGGAATTGGACATTAGAAGCTTGGAGCAAGGTGGCGAGCGGTTCCATGACTAGGTTGAACAAAGTGGGGGAGAGGGAGGATCCTTGTGGAACACCTAGATCTGCAGGCACAGGTGAAGATAGCACATTATCGATCTTGAACTTCTGAGACCGGTTGTGTAGGAAGGACGAAAACCATTTGAGAACCGTTCCCGATAGACCCATTCTAGTGCTTAGCAGCTCCAGCAGGTTCTCATGTTTGACCGTGTCAAATGCTGACGAGAGGTCAAGAAGGATGAGGAGACAGGACTCATTGCGATCAAGAATTTGGAGGGCGTCATCAATTATGTGTGTCATAGCTGTTTCCGTGCTATGTTTCGCTCGGAATCCTGATTGATGAGAATTGAGGAGGTCAAATTGGTCAATGTGTCTTGTTAGTTGGAGTTGGACACATTTCTCCAGCAGTTTGGCCAGGGTGGGGATATTGGTGATGGGTCGGTAATTGTTTAGGTCAGTCGGATCAGCTGTAGGTTTCTTGAGTATAGGTGTGACTTGCCCCACCTTGAGGGAGTCCGGAATGAGGCCTTGTTGCAGGGAGCAGTTGATGATTTTGGTCCAGAGAGGGAGGAGCAAGGGGATGAAGTCTTTTACAGCATTAGCAGGTAGAGGGTCTGTGTGGTGGTTAGAGGGCTTCAAGGTGCAGAGCAGTTTATGTATTGTTTCTTCCGAGTAGGTATCGAAGTACTGCCAGGAAGCCATGTTTTTAGGTTGAGTGTTAGCCATTCTTGTGTGGTTGGGGAATCGGCTTACATCCATGATGAGGTCATTTCTTATGTTGTCAGTCTTTAGCTTAAAGAAAGCAGAGAAGTCTTCACAGTGTGGGGTGTCGCTTGTTGTGCTACTTGATTGTAGGGGTTGTGCCTTTGTTTGGGTTTTGATTAGTTCGAAGAGTTTTCTTGGCCTGTTTTTTGCTTGGTCCAATTGGCGGCTGAAGAAGTCCAATTTTGTTCGCTTTATTTTCCTGAAGTAGGCATTTCTCTTGTTTTTGAGCCTTTTGAGGTGCAGTGCTGAGGGGTCCGCTCTCCAGGTGCGCTCTGCCATTCGCATCGAACGCCTGTCGTCATTGAGTCTGTCGTCATACCAGGGGTTAGAAGTTTTGGTGGAGACTCTCTTCAGTTGCAGTGGGGCGACTTCATTGACTAATGTATTCATAGATTCAAGGTAGTGGTCAGTCAGTGATTGAACATCCGAGGCACCTGAAGGGGGAAGGAGGAGATTGCCGATGTGGGGAGGCAGAGTAGAGGCGTTGAGATTCTTCATGTCCCTTTTCCATGTTTTGGATTGGATTGGTTGAGTCGGGTTAGGTTTAACTTTTTCATTGATAAAGAATGTGATAATGTGGTGATCTGACCAGTCGCAGGGTAGAATCGTCTCCAGTTGTGTAGAATTCTCTTTGGCAATGATGAGATCAAGTATCGCGCCTTTGTCGTGTGTTGGTCTATCACATATTTGGGTGAGGTCAAGTGCATTAAGGAAAGTTTTGAGACTATTTACCACTGTGTCTTTCTGGTCGTTCCAGTGGAGATTGAAGTCACCCAGGTAGACTTGGGTGGTCTGCCGACCGGCATTGGAAGTGATCATGTCCATGAGTTGTTGGGTGAATATGAGATTGTCACCAGGCGGGTGATAGATGAGATGTAGAGCACAAACTTGTTTGCCCTCGCTGGTAATGTCGAGGCAGAGGAGTTCACAGGAGGAGAGGGAGGGGGAGGTGACTTTAGTAACGAAGAGGTTGCTTTTAAAAATGCATGCAATTCCCCCGCCCGTCTTGTCTGAAGACCTGTCTAACCTAATGATGTGATAGTTGGGGGGGGGACTAGTATGTCCATAATCGGGGTAGAGGCTTCAGTGAGCCAAGTTTCTGTTAGAATGGCTAGGTCCAGATCCCTAGCTGAGACGAGTTCTGCGATGTCGGAGGAGTGTCTCTGGGCCGATCTGCAATTGAGTAGGATGCATTTGAGTTTGGGAGAGAGAGGGGTGGTCGAGCTTTCTAGAGTGAGGGGAACTTTTCTGAGGTTGTTAGGGACGGAACCTCTGTTGTTGAGTGTTGGGAGCCTCAGAGGGTTTGTAAGAATTGTGGGTATGGGGATGTGTGTGCTGGGTATGTGTTTTACCGGACCCGAGCCATAAGAGCGTAGTAGTGAGCATAGGTCGCGGTCCGACAGTGGGTTGAGGACACGGCGGGGGCGGTGGGAGTTGTTGCGAACGGGGATAGTTGGCCAGCGCGGATGTCGTTGGAGGCGAGGGTATGTAGGGCGGGTGCGTCCTTTGTAGGGTAGAGGGATGATGGGAGGAGGGCTGGGCTGTGATGAGAGCAGGTCTTTGATTGCGCGGACATCTTTTTTGATTTGTAGAATATCCTCTTTGACTTGTTGGAGGGTGGGTAAAGTCTGGTCAGGGGGAGCATTGGGGATGGCGAAGGTGGTGGGAGCCATTGGTGAGAGGTTGTGTAGTGAACTGGAAGGCGGGCAGGGAATCGAAGGGGGGGATATAATGGCGTTGTTGGCGGGGGGTGTGAGTGAAGCAGGCGGTGATGGCGGTGGGTGGGAGGCATAGGTAGTGCCGCCAGTGGGAGAGGGAGCCGGTGAGTGGAAGAGTGAGTGAAGGCCGAAGACAGTGGGGGAGACCGGATGGTAGTGAGGGCTGAGAGTAGGAGGTGGGAGAGAGGGGGATGCTAAGGTAGGAGAGGTGGTATGTTCTGTGTGTGTTGTTGGGAGGGTGTGAGTGTCGTGGGTGGGAGTGGGGAGGGGGCTGGGGGGCGAAAGGTATGAGAGGGGGGGTGGATAGGCTTCGAGTGGTGATGTTATCAGATGGTGGCGTGTTGTGGGTGAGAGTTGTTTTGTCAGGTGTGAGTGTGTCGCGGGTGAGGGTGGGGAGGGAGCTGGGGAGGGGGGGGCGTCTGTCGTGGGGGGATGGGGGGGGGGTGGATAAACTCCGAGCGGTGGTGTGTACAGGTGGCGTGTTGCGGGTGTGGGTTGTTATGTCAGGGAGGAGAGGGATAGGGGGGATGTGAGTGGGGGTAAAAGGGATCACGTTAGAGGGGCGGTTAGTATAAGAGGTGGCGGCGTTTGTGTTAGTCACAGCAAGTGGGCCATTTACTGGGGTGCTGGGGGAGTCTGTCCTTGGGGAATGTGGGGTGTTAACAACGGGTGGGCTATTTACTGGGGTGCTGGGGGTAGAGGTGTTGTAGGTGGGGGCTGCAACGTCAGGGTTGATGGTGCTGGTGAAGATCAGGGTGGGGGTCCGCGGATTGGAGAGGTGCTCTTTGAACTTGGGGAACAGGTTGTCTAGTAGTTCCAGGTTCTTGTCCGTGGATTGAATAAGGACAATCCCGTTGTTATAGATAGTAATGGTAGTCCTGCCAGGGAAGAGGTGGGAAGGTGTGATAGAGAGAGTTAGGCCATGAGTTGTTTTCCTGGTGGAGGAGACGGTAAGTAGGGTTAGGAACGCTTTTCTCCATTGGGCTCTGCGTGAGGTGTGGAAGATGATATCGGTATTCAGGGCTCCATTGCCCGGTGAAAAGTAGGTGTCGGCAAAGGGTGTTTCAGGGTGCGACCTCATGAAGTTATGTTTAAAACGTTTAATGGCTTTTTTGGTGAGGGTGGAGGGGTAGTTAATTCTAAAAGTGTGCTTGCAGCTGCGCTCCATTTTAGAGGCTGTAAAGTTGGGTGTAGGAGCTAGGGCGTTACAAGTGACACTAGTGAGCATCCAAAAGGGATATGAGGTAGCGTCCAAGAAAAGATATGAGGTAGCATGTATCTAAATCTAAATCACTGTATCTAAATACAATAATCACTATCAGATTCAGCAGTCGTTGTAAACATGGTCAGAATCAAAATCTAAATACAATAAACACAATCAGACTCAAAATACAACGAAAACAGGAAATAGGAGGTGTTAATTGGTGCAGTCCAAGGAGCGGAGTGGAATGGGTTCACCTTACCGCACAGGATGGAGACAGAAATATGTGAAGGGAGACGACGTAGCATAGGTATAAACACACTAATAGTAATAATACAGGTATGAGGTAGCATAGTAATAGTAATAATAAGAGTATGAGGTAGCAGTCGGTGCAGTACTGGGATAGAGGAAGAAGGGTACAGCTTATAACAGTGGATAGTCTAGAGGTGTAATATTAGTGCTACACTGGAACAAGATACACGTATACAGAGTGAGGAGATATGTAGTTTTTAGAGATATGAGGTAGTTAACAGTGCAATACTATATTGAAAGTGCGAGGGGTGTAATATATATAAAGGAGTATAATATTAATGATATACTAGGTCAGAGTATATATACATAATAGATGTGCAAAGGAAAAGCAGCAGGATTCAGAGAGGCCCCTAGTGAGCAGCCAGAAGTATATGGGGTATCCGTTAGTGCATTAAGTTCATGTGGAGGTATAATACTGCAATAAACGGTAGCTACTCGGTAATTGAGATTAGGAGAGAGGATAGGGTCAGACCACTCCAAAATGGCCACCAAAGTAGAGGCGATAGCTACGGCAGTCCTCTGTTAGTTTCTGTTGCTTTAGGCACAGGGAGGGTGGAGTCAGATTCTAGACTCTGTTTGAGCCAGACCAGATCCTCTCTTGCTGGGAGGGAGTCTTATCTGTAGTATGGTATGTGTGGGGGAAGCCCTAAGTGGGGCTAAGTTTTGTTTGGGGAGACCACAGAGCGTGGAACTACCGTAGTCTTGCTTTGGCAATACTAGAGCTTGAACGGCCCAGTTGAAGTCTTTCTGTGGAAGGAATGGTTTGAGATTCCTTAGTAACCTCATCTGGTACAAACAAAATTTTGAGAAACTATTAACAGCACTCCTATAAACTAATATTGTTGACAATTGGGGCATAAGTTATAAGCCCTCAGTATATCAAGCTCTATTAATCATAGAGTATTCAAAAAGGAACAAATGGCAAAGTTGTATTCAGCAGAAATTGTCGACACAAGGGGTTCCAAAATATAGTCCACTTATTTCGTTTTCTTCAATCTTTATTCTTTCAATTTCCATAAAAACAGATATTTCCAGCAAAACATAGAGATCACCAACACGTGTTTCGTCCTACACAAGGACTTTTTCAAGGCATAAGTAAGGCGACCTGAAATTTATACGCGGCATCAAGTTAGAGCAGAACCGACCGTAGTTTTAGAAATTAAGCTTTGTATCCAAGAATATGTGTAACAGGGTGATAGATGGAACAAATTGCGAAAAAATGGGGAAAGTCTTCCGGTCTATGGCAACTATCACAATAGTCAAAAAGGCAGCCCAGCAGGTCAGCTAGCTATATGTTATTACGATAGATAGGTACACGTCTGTTAAAGTCGGGTTCAGAATACGAACACTCGAAGGCGGGCCAAGGTGGAACAGGAAGTAAAGTTTACAACCATGATAAGTTGAAAAACATAATTACGGCTATCTCATAACTTCACCCAAGTAGTCTCTGTGTCGCGAAACGAAGTGAGTCAAACAGCCTGGCAGACGTGTACCTATCTATCGTAATTGATGCCGCGTATAAATTTCAGGTTGCCTTACTTATGCCTTGAAAAAGTCCTTGTGTAGGACGAAACACGTGTTGGTGATCTCTATGTTTTTCTGGAAATATCTGTTTTTATGGAAATTGAAAGAATAAAGATTGAAGAAAACGAAATAAGTGGACTATATTTTGGAACCCCTTGTGTCGACAATTTCTGCTGAATACAACTTTGCCATTTGTTCCTTTTTGAATACTCTATAATTAATAGAGCTTGATATACTGAGGGCTTATAACTTATGCCCCAATTGTCAACAATATTTGTTAATAGGAGTGCTGTTAATAGTTTCTCAAAATTTTGTTTGTATGTATGTGTCACACTTCTGTGTGCACTAATAGCACTTTTAGGTGGTAGGTGCCCTGAGTTTCTGTAGCACCCTCTTAATAATTACTTTCCTTACAAGAAATAGACTATCTGAGGTGTACCAAATATAGAGACAATAAGATTGTTTTGTAGAGTGTGTGCGGACGTTTCCCTTTGGGAACACTACCACCTGCTTTTTGTGAACCTCATCTGGTGTTCACCACCCTTGGTTGCATTGCTGATATGATTCTGCATGTTCAGGTGCCTGTCTAGAGTGATTCCTAGCGATTTAGCAGACTCAATGTGGGGGGAGCAGTTAAAGGATGAGCAATTATGCATCCAGAGGTCAATCATGGGGGCGTGGTTAGTGAAGCGATGAGAAACAATTCTGTTTTGGAGGTGTTAAGCATGAGGTAGTTTTCAGTGAGCCCACTTTGAGTGTTCATCAGGACACGGTTGAGTGAAATGAAGTCTTCTGGGGAGGAGACTTTCAAATAAAGTTGTGTCATCCGCCTATAAGAAAAAGAATGTTCACGGAGTTCAAGGCATTAGCTAATGGTTCCAAGAATAAATTGAAAAGTAGGGGTGAAAGGGCAGACTCTTGTGGAACCCCCATAGGGAGTGCAGACGGCTGAGATAAGAAATTGATTCACTTTGACTCTGAGATCTGTTGTGGAGGAAGGAAATGAACCATTGCAAAACCAAACCTGATAGTCCAATCCTGTGTTCTAGCGTGAATAGTAGTTTGCTATGGTTTACAATGTCGAAAACAAAAGATAGGTCAAGGAGAATCAGGAGGCAGGATTCATTTTGGTATAGAAACTTTAAAATGTCATCCAAGATGTGAGTGTGCAGATTCTGTGCTGTGGCCTCTACAAATGCCCGATTGAGAAATTCCAACTGTTGCATCAACATCAATGTGAGAACAGAGTTAAGTTTGCACCCATTTTCTAAATGTTTCGGCAGCGAGGCGATGTTGGAAATAGGGCGGAAACTATTCAGATCAGAACTGTCTGCGTCTGTTTTTTTTAGAATAGGGGATACTTGCGCTGCTTTTAGGCAGCCGATATCGTGCCTTGCAATAGTGAAGCATTAACAATCTTTGCCCAAATGGGGAGTATGGCAGCCTTTATTTCTTTGAATATGGGAGGTGGTAAAGGGTCGTTGCAGTGGTTGGATGGTCTGATCACAAGAAGAGTGATGTAGATGTCACTTTTACTGAGGAGTGTAAAGGTGTGCTAAGAGGCATTGGTCTTGGGTCTAGTGCTAGGGGGAACAAGCAGCTCCTGGTGGTCAGGTGGAGCAGTGCATCCAGAATTTGGCAGAAGAGCCCTTTTGAATTCTAGGTCGATATTGATGCTTGATGTTTTTTCGACAAAGGCGGCGGGCAATTCATTGCAGGTAGGAGTACCTTTGCCAGGGTCAGGGCGATGGCCGCTTTGGGCAATTGTTGATTAACAATTTCGAAAAGTTTCTTGGGGCGGTTTTTGGCTCGATTAAGTTGGGATCTGATTAAGTCTGCTTTTCCACTCTTGATATTTTTGTTGTAAGAGCTCCTGACAGCTCTAAGGTGGTTTAGGTGTTCGATAGATGGTATAGATCTCCAGGATCTTTCTGCCGACCTTAGATTACAGTGTTCCGAGTTTAGGGTGTTGTTGAACCACGGTTTGGAGATTGTGGAGGAGGCATTTATTTGTTGTAAAGAGGCCATAGCGTCCATGATACCGGAGACAGAAGCATTATAGAAATCTGTGAGGACATGAACATCTATTATTTCTGAATAGAGAGTGCAGGCCTTTGTACATCATGTTGCTAGCTCTTCAGTGTTGATTTTTCTGAGGTTCCTTTTCCATTGCTTCGTTTTCTTGGGTTGATCTTCCTTCGTGGACACCTTCCTGTTAATAAAGAAGAAGTGGGCTGACCAGTCACAAGGGATAATGGAGTCCAGTGTGATGGTGTCACATTTGGTATGTTGAGATTCAGAGTCTCCCTTGTTGTGAGTTGTACTATCACAGAATTGTTTCAGCTCATGATCCAATAGGAAGAATTTAAGACCGTTCACTGCGTGATCGTTTAGGTTAGACCAGTTGAGGTTAAAGTCCCCAAAGACTATTTAGGACACTAGAGGTTCGCCATTGGATGAGATGATTTCAATTAAATGCTCAATGAAGGAAAGACTGTCCCCATGGGGGTGGTAGAATGTATGTAGTTTGCAGACAGGGCGGTTTTTGCAGGAAATGTTGATGCATAGAAATTCGTTGGAGTAGTGGAATCGGATTGTGAAAGTGAGGGTGTATTTCGGTGTACGCAGGCTATTCCTCCACCCTGTTTCAAATATATGTCCATTCGAATTATGTCATGACTAGTCAGGACTAGAAAGTCAAGGATGGGGGTTAGAGGAGCAGTTTACCAAGGTTTCTGTGCGGATAAGGATATGGGCTGATTGTGTGTTTTAGTAGAACTTGAGCTTTTGAAACATGCACTTGGTGTGCGGGTAGTCTCAAGAAGTGGATTCTGCTTGATATGGCTGCATCCTGTGCTTCTTGAGTCTCTTTGCAGTCACTGCACAGGCCATTGTAGCCAGTTGTTGAGCGTGTAGACTCGATCAACTTAGTCATGAATCAGACAGTGGAGGGTTCCTGATCATATGATCACCTACATTAATAAGTGTGGACAGGTCAACCTGTAGCCTGCAAAATAGTGATACATTGACGTAGACTAGTGGTTCGTAACCTTTTGACATCTGTGGACCCCCACTTCTCACTACTGGAACCCGAAGATCCTAAATAAATAATTATTGTAATCCTGGGAGCCTCACTGAGTCATTACTGGAAGCCGGGTAGCCAGGCCTAAGCATTTCCAATGATCAGAACCACAAAAAATACAGAAACAAACATTCATCAAACAAATACAGAAATTATAAATGTTTCTATTTAATTCACAAAAAAACAATTCAAGAAATTTAAATTTTAATGGGAGGATTGGAGCTTTTCTAAATTCAATCAATACCACTCACTGTTTATACTAAAGTCTGTTTGATGCACATGCACTACTATCACAAACCAATCTGAGGATACCAACTTAATTTCTAGCCTCCAATTGCACGTACCTTCACTATTACATAACTTTTTTCACTCTTCATCTTTACGTCTTACTTCTTTATTTATATACACTTTATTAATCTGATAATTTTTAGTTTTCTAATCAGTCGCAGATCCCCTGTGTAGGCTTCGCAGACTCCGAAGAGTATCCAGGCCATAGGTCAGGAACTACTGACGTAGATTTGGCCACTGATATCATTCCAGCAATCACTGATGTGCTCAATCCCCATTACCCATTACGCACCTTCACAATAGGCAGCTCTGCCAGAAAAAGCCTGAAGCCCAGTGTTAGGCGAGCTTTCTGGGACCTGTGGGACTCAGGGACAACTGGGCAAGTCGTGTGACAAGTAATGTCTTTGTCCCGGAACCTACTGAAAAGAGATCTATTGTCAAACTCAAAGAATCTTGAGGCTTTGACATTAAGGGTGTAGTAAGTTCTAACACTCTATGCTTAGTATTGGACGATGATGTGGGGTGAAACACCTAAACAGCAAATGTTTCACTCACATATATATTGTCCAGTTAGTGTTTTTTGTTTGAAAAACAAACAAGACTAGTTTAGCAGATCTGCTTAGGAACTCCAGAAAGTCGAATGACATTAATAAGTGTTCTCTGTAACTAGTTGCAGAACTTAGTATAGGTCATTCCTGGTTTTGTGTTCTTTCGCGGCTGGGTGAGTAAGTAAATATCGGAAAGAATATTGTTCCTCAATAATGCTAGAAAAGTAGCCCATAGGCTTTAAGATAGAGTACCTGGGGCTCTTACTAGTAGTGTCAGCCGTGACATATGTAGCCCATTATCGTTGTCAAAAGGAACAACAGACTATGGACTACTGCACGAATGCCTGAGGTAGCAGATCTGAATGGTGTGATGTACGAGACTGTTACTACTATGAAGTTGACTCAGATACACGCCACACCAAATAGGTACAATGCATACGCATACAAACCACATTACCAGAAAAGCAATTCCAGAATATGCAATTAAAACTAAGAAATGTATTTTGAATAGATATGTGTTCTTACTTTCTCCAACCCAGCTGAGTTCAAGTTCAAAAGCTTTGTCTTTTACTTCATCATGGACGATGTAGATTCTGAAATTTTTTAAAAACATTAGGTGAAAATATGTCCATAAACCCGTAGCACTATTTTTCCAGCACTGATCAAAATACATCATCTTACTTGACTGACCTATGCCCTAGATTTATTGTGCAGTGCAGACCCCACTATTATTCATGCTAAGGGGTCAGGAACATCAGAAATACCCATACATTTCACACAAAGCTTGATCAACTAACAGCGTGACCTGGACCTGCTTGGAATCCCAATGCCAAATGACACAAGGCACAAAAAGAGAGATCAGTGAAATACTGTGCGATGCCTACAACCACAGGGGCCGCCGCAAAGTAGCAAATCAATTTAAAGTACATGCATCTATCAGCAATCCTGGCGACCTCTACGAAGAATTTGCAGCAAATGATTAAATGCATCACCAATACGATGGAGATATCAAAGGTTTCGTTTTTTCTTTTTATGAAGAGACAGTAAGAGATGAGGGGATGTACTACCCACTGCAGTAAAAAAAACAGGTAACAAAATAATACAGTCTTGGTCACTTAGCAGACTAGGAGTAAAAATATATCTACTAGCAAGCGATTCAGTGCGAGCACCCTCCCGAAAACCCACCCTCAGGAGACAATGAAATAGAAGCTGGTGTAGACGCCCCATGATTCAAGAAATGGCAGAAGGAGAAACAGCCGACCCACTTAGAAGAAGAAAGGAAAGAAAAGGACCATAGAACAAAACAAATTAAAATAATAAACCCCCCCCCCCCCCCAACACCCGCCACCCTGCACCCCTGCAATGGCTACGGCCTACCCCACTAACAGCGTGCCTGTCGCCCCGGAACTACCCTAAAGAAAGGAAAGAAAAGGGGAGGAGGAGAAGAACATACACACTCCCGGTCTCCCTTGCCCTCTGTCATTGGTGGCCTCCCCAGGACATCCTAACCACTGTATGAAGCAAGTATTACACCCCAACCTGGGGAGGACATCAACAAAACCACCCGACCCCCGTTACAATATGAGGTACAATCCTGACATGTAGCACATGACGCAACAAACCCCAGAAGCCAAAATCAACCCTGACCAGTACGTGTCTTTCCGATAGTTCTTGCCGCCCAATCCAGAGTCTTCATAAGGAAATCGAAGCATTCAACACAGTACAAGACAATGGAGTCAGATCGAAAACAGGATATAAGATGGCGACATCCACAATTCCGGCAAGGAAAGATGAGGAAGAAAGGCGAACCTCTCCAATAGTCACTGAAGAGCTGGTCGTGGCGATCAACACTTTTAGCACCGATTTTTCGTCGAGCAAGGATTGAGTAGGGGAAGCCAGCAATGATCATAGGTACGCCATCCACAGAGCCAGAACCATCTGAGTGGGCTAAATCAGGCTTCCGCCCAAGGACCTCAACATGATAGGCAAAGGACTCCACAGGAACCACAGCTTGCTGGTAGCATGTCGGGGCATCGTGCTCCGGTCTCAAACAAACATCGTTCAGCGGTACAGACATCCGAACGTACATGTCGGCAATTTGAGAGTGGAGCGCCCCGATGGCGGGCATTACGGACCTTAGCGATATTGTGCCGTCCGCCTCCTCCGTCTCCTCTCTCGAAGAGACTAAGCAGGACACGATCACCGAACACAAACTCCGAGGCACTAGGCATGCACAAAGCCGATGATAACAACAGGCGCTCACCAAACTGGCAGAATCGACACCTTCGCCGCCCGCGGGGCCAAGCCCGTTGACCCCGGCCCGGAAGGGTCTCCGGACGTCAGACCCCGGAAAGCGGCTGTCGATCTTCAATTGTTGCACTGTACCATGTCCGCCGCTCAAGCCGGTCACTGAGGTGCCATTCAAAAATCCCAAGAATGGTCCAAGTTCGGGAGACCGGACGCAGCCCCGACCCCACAGCCGATGTTGTGCAATTCCAACCCAGCTGGGCTAGAAATCGAGGTCCCGGCTTCAGCCCTGGAGCAGGCCAAGAATAGTTCTCGATATAACTTCGTCACCCGATAAATTGGGAAGACCGGGATTGCACCGCAAGAGTCAGAAGAACTTCATGCACACGGGAGTCAGGTGAGAGGAAAGGATAGTCAGCAGCAATGTTCCCTCTAATTTTTTTCCTCTGTGTGCGGCAGTGTAGGGGCTCTGTGCACTTCAGCCGTGGCTATGTGCGCCAGGAACCACACCGCGCGTGTGTGCAGCGCCAAATATCACTACAAACGCTTGCTTAAAACCCTAGCAGCCCAGCTCTGTTGAGAAAAGACATTTTATTCCTCTCTGATGGAACATTTCCTATACATTGATTTACACACTATGATTCAGTGTCTCCGTGTAATGTGTATGCGAGGTAAAGTGCTTAACACCTTACACTGGTATGAGTGGCGCTATTAAACAAAATAAATACAAAAGAGAGAGGGGTTTTGGAGACTTGAGGGTCACTGTTAAAGTATGCGTGGCTGAGGTGGTCATTGGGGTGCCAACAAACACAGTCACAGCAGGGCCATCAGCACTAAAGCCGGCCCTGTTCAAATGGCACTAATAATTACAGTGAAATTATGAAAACATCCCACATTGCAATTTGAAACCTTGGCAGCTATGTTCTGCATTTCTTTTCTTAATATGGTTGGGCTGCAGGGTGATTTTGTGCATTTGTTAAGGTTTTCGTGTGAAATTTTAACAAATGCACAGGGACATCTTAAGGATTTTGAGTGCCAGGGCCAATCTTATTTCCGGGGCCCCTGATTTGTAAATGTAAATGTGGGGTATTTGTAAAGCGCACTGTTACTCTAACCGAGTGTACTGGCGTTGCAGACCGCTGGGGAACCCGTCCTGGTTTTCCCTGTGAGATGGTCCATTTCTGGATATCTCCAGGGTGAAACCAGGCATCCCCGGTGTCTGTGGGGGGCCGTTGTAGAGATGAGGCAAGTTTAATGCCCAGAGTTACCGAGTGTGTTCCCTGGTTAGAGTAGGCACTGAGGCGAGAATTATCGAGTCGGTTGACCCCTGGTCCACGACCCTGCCGCGTCGGGAATGGAACCCTGGTTCTGGGCCGTTCTCTGCTAACAGGTCTGCCGCCTCTAACCAGTGAGCCACACCTCTCCACCCTGAACAGCTTTGAATTTATGATCCAATTCCAGCTATTTGTATGTCTTTTTTGGCCAGGTCACCGACACTGCAGAGGCACACTGGTCTAAATTCTAAATGTGCTTCCATGTAATATTCAGAGATAGTTGGATGTAAGTAAGTAAGTAAGTAAACTGTGCTTATAAAGCGCATGGTTATACTGACCAGTGTGTCCCCGCCCTGTAGTACCTCCCTTGCCATCATATATCCCATTCCCCCGGACAAACCTCTCTGGCCTACCCCCTAGGGAATAAGTAGGTTTTCAGCTCTTTACGAAAAGCCAGCTCTGAGGTTTACAACTGAAGCGTCAGAGGTAATCTGTTTCATTGTTGTGCTGTCAGAAAGCGAAACAAGAGCCCTCCCATTTTTGCTCTTCTGATCTTAGGGACCTTAACCTGTCCCGTCCGGCTAGATCTCAATTGCCGGGTCGGATTGTATAGGGTTAGCAGGTTCTGGAGATAACGGGGCCCTTTCCACTGTGTGATCAGATGACTCACACATAGGGCTTTGAAATGCACCCGTTCTTTCACTGGCAGCCAGTGTAGCGTCCCCAGAGCTTTCTTAGAGGGAGCTCTCTTTGGCAGCATCAACAACAGATGAGCTGCTGCATTCTGTATGCACTGAAGCCTCTGGATTCACCTCACATTTATGTTATGTTACATATGTTACATACATTTGTAATGCGCACTGCTGCCCCAGCTAAGGGGCGTCCAGGCGCATGGCAGGTAAAAATGCAACACCACAGGAAACAGAACAGAAGGGAGAAAAGTGATTTTATTAAAACAAAACGGTTTAGGGCATTACCATAGTCCAGCCTCGAAGTGACCAAGGCATGGACTAAGGATTTTCTAGCTGTTGATCCAGAGTCTTCCTGAGGCCCTCATCTAGTGTGGTACTCGAACCAGGTTTTAGAGTTAATCCATACCCCCAGATTCCTGACTTGTTCACTGGGTGAGGGTAGAGGGCCAAGCCTCTGAGGCCACCAAGCTGAAGTCCATACTGACGGCGCCTTCCCAACAATCAGCACCTCGGTTTTATCACCATTCAATCTGAGACAGTTGCCATCCAGACCGTATTCAAGAGGTGAAATTACTGGCTGCACTCTCAGCTGGATGTGCCAAAGCCACAACCAGCTGGGTGTCGTCTGCATATGCCACAACTTCCACCCCATATTTATCGGTAATCTCTGCCACTGGCGCCATATAAAGATTAAAGGTTAAAGAGGGTCGGGCTAAGGCTGGACCCTTGAGGGACCCCTTGCTTCAGGCCGTTTGACCCTCATCTACGTGTCTACGTAGAGTCTCCGTGGAGAAGAGCAGAGCTGACTCCGTCAAATGGAATGCATGGAACAGTATGGGCTGTCAGTTGTTGATTAACAGCCTTCTCCGCAATCTTGGCGAAGCTGGGTAAAAGCGAGATGGGGCGCAGGTTGTTTAACTGCCCCATACCGATGTTCGGCTTTCTTTTCAAAGGGAGCACCACTGCCTCCTTCCATGTTTTTGGCACCCTACCCGAGCTAAAAGAGAGTTCTAACAAGTGTCTGATATATGGCTCCAAAGTCTCAGTGCTACCCCTATAAACTTTAACCGGCGCAGGGCCTCTAGGCAAGCCAGATTTAATACTAGTTGCTATCTTGCTCAGCGTGTCCCAAGCCGGGTCCCTAAAGGCCACCAGACAGTCTGTGTATTTAAAATTGTAACATAGCCTGAAGGAAAAGGAGAGGAGATTAGTGAGAAATAGGATTTAGTTGGAGAGAAAGGGGGAAGAGAGGAACAAAGTAAAAAAAATGTCAGGGCGCAAAGATGAGAAATGGGGAAGGGGTAATGAAGAAATTGGTAAGAGAGGGACAGAAAGAAAGGCAGCCAGAGGCTTTGGAGAACTGGGAGGGAGAACGGATATAAGGAAAACCGGTAAGAGAGAAAGCAAAGAACAGGCAGTTAGAGGGAAATGGAGACAAGAATGGGATGGGAGAAGGGGAAAGTGGGTAAACGTGGAGCGGGATTGATATGAGGAAGAAGAAAAAAAGAAGAGAAGGAGACGGCGAGAGCAGCTGGTTTTGCCATCTTGTCGTTTCTAAATGCTTGCTCTATGTAACCGTGCTCACCTGAACAAACTAAGAAGGTGAGAAGGTTGGTTAGGCTTTGCCAAGATTTTTGATCTTGCCAAGATGCAGGTCTGAGCAGATGGCAGCTGCAAGTGTGTAAATGACTGATCCATCTGTCGGGAGTATTCTCTTCACTAACGCACAAGTTACTACTTGTGTAACGATATATCTGTAAGAGACATTAGTTAGTGATAGATTCCTTACCTTAGAATATCCCCAGGCGTCAGACTGGAATATCAAACAGGGGGAAAGGGGGTTGGACAATTTTTAAGGGGGTCCAATGTACTTGTCCTGACAATAATAAACAATAAGAGGTGTACAGAGTTCCCCCGGGAGAGCTCTAGAAATTTAGCTCAACCAGTAATTCTCTCTCACTAAATCTAGACAAGGGGTGAAGTGAGGGTCTCAAGTGTGCGGTGTAGACCCATATTCCAGAATGAAAAGGTACCTCACACAGGCTACCGACAGGACTACAGCTGTAGCCCCAGCCGATAGTCGTCCAGCCTCATCATCGGTACCCTGCTCCTTCGGCAGGCTGGCGGTGCAATGCCCATCGGGCAGCGATGAAAGCTGCACTTTTGATGGAGATCTTTTATTCTGGGCCAGCGGGTGTGTGCGTGTGAGGGGCCTAAGGGAGTGTAATCGTGAGCGTGGTAGTGAAGTTAAAAGAAGTCAGGGAAGTCCTGTTGGTGAATGTTTTAATAGTCAGGCTTCCTGCTTCAATAAAAGGTAAAGGGGTACTAAGGGGTGGTAAGTAATGGAACCAACCCTTACTCGACCCTTAATGTGCAAGAAATGGTCAACATGTTTCACGCCTTCAGACTGGATCCGGAAAGTTTTGCGTAGCAGTACCCTTGCACGTCGGTAGGCGGCGTCTGCGGCTCCGCGTCCGTCGTCGGCGTCGTGGGCGCCGTGATGACGTCGTCCGAGTACTTAGACGCCGCCTCCGCGTGCTGACGTCAGTTCTTAGCCACAGCTTTTACGCGCCAGAAGCACAGAGCTATGACAAAAACCGACACTGGTGCCAAGAAACTAGGGCCCTGAAAGGGGATGACCTTAACCCTAGATATCGGTTCGCAGAACAGGGGAGGATGGGTGGGTCGGTAAGCAATCTATCACTAACTAATGTCCCTTACAGATATATCGTTACACAAGTAGTAACTTGTGCATCTGAAAGAGACACGTTAGTGATAGATTCCTTACCTTAGAATAGATACCCCAGCAATACCATCCCCGTGGTGGTGGGTCTGCAAACCAATATTTACACCAGAAAGTCCTGGAGAACGGAACGGCCGAAGTAACCGTCCCTCCAGACTTGACTTTCCAGGCAGTAGTGCCTTGCAAACGTGTGCAACGAGGCCCACGTAGCAGCCTGGCAAATGTCCTGCAAGGGCACACCTCGGCCCAAGGCAGTTGTAGTGGCCGTGGCTCGAGTGGAATGAGCCCTCAGCCCAACAGGGGGTTCCTTCTTAGCCAAGGAGTAACACGCCTGGATGCACATGATAATCCATCGAGAGATGGTCCGTTTGTGCACCGCTTTCCCTTTCTTAGCGCCGCGTACCCAACAAAGAGTTGATCATCCACCCGGAACTGGCGTGTGCGATCCAGATAGAACGAGAGCGCACGTTTTGGGTCCAGACGGTGGAGCCTCTCCTCCTCTCTCGAGGGGTGCGGAGGCGGAAAGAAGGTGGGCAATGTGATGGACTGCCCAATGTGGAAGGCCGTGACCACCTTAGGCAAGAAGGAGGGCCTAGTCCTCAAAACAACCTTGTCCGGATGGACTGAAAGGAAAGGAGGTTTACAGGATAGAGCCTGGAGCTCACTCACTCTCCTGGCAGAGGTGATGGCTACCAGGAAGGCAGTCTTCAAAGAAAGAAGGCGAAGAGGACAGTTGTGAAGCGGCTCAAAGGGAGCGCACATCAGAAATGTTAGAACCAGGTTCAAGTCCCACTGAGGCATCACGAAGGGAACAGGAGGAAAGGTATGAGTGATGCCCTTCAGGAAACGATTTACGATAGGGGACTTGAACAAAGAAGGTTGGTCAGGCAGCCTCAGAAAGGCTGAAAGGGCCGAAAGATAGCCCTTGATAGTGCCCAGAGCAGAGCCCTGCTGGGCAAGAGAAAGAAGGAAGAGAAGAACTTCAGAGAGAGGGGCATTGAGGGGATCCACAGCCTTTGCTGTGCACCATGCCACAAATCTGTTCCACCTGCAGGCGTATACCGTCTTTGTGGAGGGACGCCTGGCTGCCTGAATGATGTTGCAAACTTCAGGAGGCAAGTCAAATGGCCTCAACTGTCGCCGCTCAATCTCCAAGCATGGAGGTGGAGACTGGACAGGTTCGGGTGGAGGACCGTCCCCTGCTGCTGCGACAGAAGGTCCTCCTGAAGAGGCAGACGAACCGGGGAATCGACTGACATACTGAGTAGCTCGGGATACCAGTACCTTCGTGCCCAGTCCGGAGCCACAAGGATGACTTGTGCCCGGTCGCGCTTGATCTTCTTCAGCACTCTGGGCAGAAGAGATATAGGCGGAAAGGCGTACAACAGACCGCAGCTCCACTCGCGACGAAAAGCGTCTCCGAGCGAGTGCCGCCTTGGAAATTCCACCGCGCAGAACTGATGACATTGTGCGTTCTCTTCGGTGGCGAATAGATCTAACCAAGGCTCTCCCCATCGCAGAAAGAGGCCTTGCGCCACGTCCGAGTGCAGACGCCATTCGTGATCCATCGAGCACCGACGGCTGAGTTTGTCCGCCCTGGCGTTCAGAGAACCTGCCAGGTGTTGAACCACCAGAGTCAGCCCTGATGTTCCAGCCATTGCCAGAGGCGCAGAGCCTCCTGACAAAGGGTCCACGACCCCACCCCGCCCTGTTTGTTGCAGTACCACATGGTGGTGGTGTTGTCCGTGAACACCTGCACTGCACTCCCTCGGACAGACGGGAGGAATGCTTTCAGTGCCAGACGAATCGCCCGCAGCTCCAACAGATTGATATGGAGCCGGGACTCCGCCGGAGACCAGAGTCCTCTGATCTCCGCCTCTCCCAAGTGGCCTCCCCAGCCCTGGAGGGACGCGTCCGTCACAACTACGTGCTCCGGTTGGGGAAGGGAGAGGGATCTGCCGTTGACCCAATCGCGGTCCGTGAGCCACCACTGCAGCTGTCTCGCAGTGCCCTCCGAGATCAGGACATGGTCGGACAGGTTGCCCCGGTGCTGGGCCCACTGAAACTTCAGGTCCCACTGCAGAGCCCGCATCCGCCACCGTGCGTGATGCACCAGAAGGATGCAGGAGGCCATCAGCCCCAGAAGCCGCAGCGTCAACCTGACCGAAACCCGGGATAACGGCCCGAAGATCTGAATCAGAGCCTGTATATCCCGAACCCGCTGTTCGGGCGGGTAAACCCGAAACTGCGCCGAGTCGAGAACCGCTCCGATGAAAAGGAGCTTCTCAGAGGGGCACAGGTGTGACTTCGGCACATTGATGGAAAATCCTAGCAGGTGCAGGAGATCCGCCGTAGTCTGGAGGTGGCTGACGACTGCCTGGGGCGAGCCCGCCTTCAGCAACCAGTCGTCGAGGTAGGGGAAGACTGAGACCCCTAACCTGCGCAGATGAGCTGCGACCACCGCCATCACCTTCGTGAACACCCGTGGGGCGCTGGTAAGCCCGAAGGGGAGCACGGTAAACTGAAAGTGCTCGAGGCCTACCGTGAACCGCAGGTAACGCCGGTGGGGCGGCAGGACGGGGATGTGGAAATATGCGTCCTGCAAGTCCAACGCTACCATCCAGTCTCCTGGGTCTAAGGCAGCCAAGACCTGAGCCAGTGTCAGCATTTTGAACTTCTCCTTCCGGAGGAAGCCGTTGACGTTCCTCAGATCCAAGATAGGGCGTAGGCCCCCTTTGCCCTTCTTTGGTACCAGGAAGTAGTGGGAGTAGCAACCACGTCCTACTTCTGGCCCAGGAACGCTCTCGATGGCCCCCTTGGCCAAGAGGGCCGAAACTTCCTCCTGCAGGAGCCGCAAGTGATCCCCCGATACGCGGTGGTGTTGCGGTGGCATGGCTTGAGGGGTCGTCTCGAAGGGGAGGGAGTAGCCCCTTCGGACGATCTGCAGCACCCACCTGTCCGAAGTGACTGTGCGCCAGTGAGAGAGGTGATGGCGAACCCTGCCTCCCACTGGCGTCACATGGGCCGAAAAGCACGGACTAGGAGGGTTTAGAGGCGGATGCTGCGGGGGCAGGTGTGGACTGGCTCCGCTTGTTACCCCGACCGCCTCAACGGCGGATTCCACGGCCGCCGCCGCGCTGGATGACAGTTTGCGGCGAGTGGCTGGCGGCACGTGTGGGGGCGCCCCTTCCTTGGCCACGAAAGGAGCAAAAGGCACCCATTTGCTGGCGCGGGGCCGAGAGGCCCAAGGACTTAGCCGTAGCCCTGGAGTCCTTAAAGCGCTCAAGCGCGTGGTCTGCCTTGTCGCCAAAGAGGCGACGGCCATCGAACGGCATGTCCATGAGTGTATTTTGGACATCTGCCGAGAAGTTGGCGGATCTCAGCCAGGCGTGGCGTCGTATCGCCACCGTCGTAGCCATCGCTCTGCCCAGCGAGTCAGTAGTATCCAGTCCGCACCTGATTGAATACTTCGCTGCGTCCCGGCCCTCCACTAGGGCTTGGCCGAGTTTGGCCCGTGCCAACGGACACTGGCAGCACTTCCGCCACTGTTTCCCACAGAGAGTGGGTGTAACGGCCCAAGAGGCATGAGGTGTTGGAAGACCGCAGTCCCAAGGCAAGGGACGAGAAGACCTTCTTGCCATAGTTCTCGTACCGCTTGGATTCCCTGTACGGCGGGGCCGACGGGAAGGCGGTCTGGGAGTTAGAGGCCTGGATAACCAGACTCTCGGGGGTGGGATGGGTGGACAGGAAACATGGGTCGCCCGGGGCCGGGCGGTGGCGTCTGGCCACGTTCCTATCTACAGGCGAACCTGTAGCGGGCCTGGACCAAGTGCCCAAAAGAACGTCCGTCAAGGCCTCATTAAACGGCAGCAGAGGCTCCATGGAGCATGACTGCGGCTTAAGGACCTCAGTGAGGAGGTTAGTCCTCACGGCCGCGACGGGGAGCTCAAGGCCCAAGGCCTTGGCCGCCCTCATCAACACCACACTATAAGTAGCACCCTCCTCCGAAGCCACGGTAGGAGGAGAGACAAATCCAGTGTCTGGAGAGGTGTCCAGGCCACTGGCCTCCCCAAGGTCTTCTGTCCAGTCCATGTTAGACTGGCATTCCCTTGCCAGAGGGTCCTCAGACCCCTCCTAATTCTCCTCTTCCCCCATCTCCTGAGATTCAGGGTCATAAGTGAATGAGGTCGGTTCATAGAAAGTAAAATCTCCGAACGGCGTCGAGAGCGGCGCCGACAGGCGTCGGAACCGATTGAGAGGAGGCATCGGGGACGGCGCCGCCCGAGGACGACGCCAGAGGGGACACCACACGGACCGACGCCGGGGGGGTTGTAAGGTCCACCGGTGACGATCCATCGCCCGAGGAGGGTCCAGCGGCGCCGGGCCCGAAGGCGCCGACGCCGCTGTACCCTGCTGCGCCGGGCCCGAGGGCACCGGCGGTGTCTGGATTGTGGAGCCCTGCGGCGCCGGGCCCGAAGGCGCCGGCGGCGTCGAGGCCGAAGCACCTGACGGCGTCGGTGTCGTAGCCGCCGACCCACTAGGGCCCCCAGACGGGTTCACTGGGCCCGAAGGCGCCGCGGAACCCGCCGGAAGAGAAAGGGACCTCATGGCCATGAGGAAACGCTCTATCTCCTCCGGCGTCGCGTTCAGCCCAGGGACGGGGGTTATGGGGCCGAACGCGGCGCCCGCGACTCCCGAGGAGCCGCGTGGGTGGTGTCACCCGAACCCCCGGCCGCATCGCGCGAGCGTCGGGGGGAGTCAGAAGAGCGATGATGTCTCTTCGACTTCTTATGCTTCTTACCGGACGACTTGGACCCGGAGGAGTGGCGCCGACTCCCGGGGCCGACTGGCGGATTTCGAGTCGCCTGCGGGACCGCTCCCGCCTGGCCTTCTTTGAAAGGGCCCGACAGTCGGAGCAGGCCTCGTCGTCATGGTCGACGCCCAAACACATCAGGCACAAGCGGTGGGGATCCGTGACCGACATGGTACGGTCGCACTCGTCGCAATGCTTGAATCCGGGCATCCCTAACGGCACCGTCGGAGTCGTAAGACTTCGAAATGGATCAAAAGATCTCAAAAGTTTAGTCAAAAATAGACTAGGGAACTGCTCTTTCCAGATCTGCGCTGGCTGGCGCGGAAAAAAGAAGAACTGACGTCAGCACGCGGAGGCGGCGTCTAAGTACTACCACGATGTCATCACGGCGCCTACGACGCCGACGACGGACGCGGAGCCGCAGACGACGCCTACCGACGCGCAAGGGTACTGCTACGCAAAACTTTCCGGATCCAGTCTGACGCCTGGGGATATTCTAAGGTAAGGAATCTATCACTAACGTGTCTCTTTCAGATACTTGCTTCCCTTCTCTTTTTGAAACTCAGGGGTAGCAAAATTGTTGTGGTGCAACCAGGGCTTTAAGTTGAAGCCTTTTCAATATTACACACAGGCCATAGTTGCTGCTTATTTATCTTATGCAACTAACAACCATTAACAAAGCCAATAGTCCTTATTTTTAGGTATGATTTATTTATTTTAAGAGTTTTATATAGCGCGAAATAGACCGGACACATAGGGTATCAGAGCGCTTTACATGAGCACCAGTTTTGTTACGGGACACATTTTGTTAGGCATGGGGAGATGAAGTTTGCTCATAATCGTTGTTGAGACTCGAACCCGGTTCCCCAGCTTCGAAGTCGACCGCTCTAGTCATAAGGCTACATCCTCTCCGCCCTAGCAGCCTAAAGACAGTTTGACCAAGATATCTTCACGTGAACATTATACTAATTTTTAAGACATCAAAAGCTCAATCGAAACAGCAAGAAAAGGCACAAGGTTAAGAGCAATTCTATATAAGGGTCAGAGAAATTCATTCATATGGGAGCACTCCCAGGGTTAAAAGATTATACAATCTCCCTGCAGATCACCAAGGGCCCAATCTACTAATCAATTCTCATAAGCAACTGCATTTTATTACCGACTCTGATTGGGTCATACTCTCGAAAGCCCTGTAACAAGACACACATATGATAAAAAGCTGTGTATTGTGCCCCACACACACACACAAACATTACAGAGTTATTTCACCAATGTTGGTCCCGGTTGGCAAGGTAATGTATATGCTTTGCTAAAACAAATTCTTGAAACATGAGCCAAGATACACAACTATTACGAGTAGGCTCTTACGTAAATTACAGGAGACAGAACACCAGGGGGCATATTTACAATTACCGGCGCATCCCTGCATATCAGCAGGGATGCGCCAGTAATTGATCGCCGCAGCTCCGCCGCATTTACAATGCGGCGCACCATGGGGCAAAACAGCACAGATGTGTCACGCATCTGCGCTGTAAATGTGGCGCATTGCTGGAGTTGCGTCGCAAGCGCGACGCAGCTCCAGCAATGCTCTGGGGGGCCCTATCTTGTGAATGCTGCGTCAATCCTTAAGCCTGCTTCAAGCAGGCGCAGGGTTTTGACGCAGCACGGGGCCTAAAGTGACTGAGTGAAATCTTGTAGATTTCACTCAGCCACTTTTCGGAGGCGTTCCTGCGCCGGAACGCCCCCCCCCCCCCGCGCAGAAACGCCTACTTCTGGCGCAGGGCTTTACAACATGACGCATCTCCCAGGTGCGTCATGTTGTAAATACCCTGCACCATGGCGCATCTTTTGCGCCGCCGCTGCGTCACAAAAGTGACGCAACGGCGGCGTAAAACAGGCGCAAGGGGCTTGTAAATCTGCCCCCAAGTTGTTTTCCCGTTCTTTCACAACAGGTTGATCAACAGGCAGTGGGAGGAGCAGAAACAATTCACACGTGGAACTGAGTGTACTTGGCAAATGTATTACTGTCAATGGAATTCGAGGCAAATCTGACTATCAGCATTAATGATAAAATATAACTTGAACCTCTTCCCAGCCCTTTGTTAACAAATAACATTTCAACAAGTGCATGGTGAGAAAATTGTAAACGAAAGAATGCAGCTTGTTGGTTACCTGTGCAAATTATTAACTTTTAATTCTTCTCTGCGAAGCATGATGCCCAAGATTAATACAGGCATGCTGATCTGTGGCCCATTAATTGGTGCTTATCACCTGCCCATGATATCTGAGAGAAAAGCCAAGAGCCAAACTGGGTAAGAAAGCAGCACAGATAGGCTGGTCTTTGCTGGCATGCTGTCCTGTAAGCCCATATGTGCATAATGTTACTTGTATGATGTATCTGAATGCAATGACAGAAACGGTAAAATACGAGTAGGGTGGCTTGCTACACAAAACACAGAAAGGTATGACTCAACCCTCAGCTGCGCTCTATTAAGTCGAGAAATGCAGCAACTCTACAAACACAGCGTGTGCTTTTCACGTCGTGTTTGTAGAGTTGCTGCGTTTCTTTTCTTAACAGAGCTGGGCTGCGGGGTGATTGTGGGGCTTTGTTAAAGTTTTCAGGTTAATCACCGGTGCCCGTCTGGGGCTGTAATTAACCTGAAAACTTTAACAAAGCCCCACAAACACCCCGCAGCCCAGCTCTGTTAAGAAAAGAAATGCAGCAACTCTACAAACACGACGTGAAAAGCACACGCTGTGTTTGTAGAGTTGCTGCATTTCTCGACTTAATAGAGCGCAGCTGAGGGGTGATGGGCACATTATTTGCTTTTGTTTAAAGTGTTCATGTTAATTGCAGCTCGTGAGGGCGCTGCAATTAAAATGAATACTTTGAACAAAAGAAAACATAAAAGAAACACCCGTTTTCGCGCCGCTCGCTTTTTAAGAGCAGCGGCGCGAATGTTGTTGATTGAAATGCTGTGTGTGTGCGCGCTCTTCAGACAGCACTGCGCGCTTCATGATACAGATGTGCGCGCGCGCGCCCACGCGCGCACGTTGTTGGGAACAGTGGTCAGCAGGATATACGAGCCGCCGGCGGAGGTTGGCGGAGCCGGGAGCTTATGCAGCCATCTTGGTTTGCGACGTAGCTCCTCCCCCTGTGCGATATTCTTATACGGAACATGCCCCGCCTGTCTCATCCCTCCATTCCTGTCTTGCCTTCCTTCCTCTCACCATCTTCTTGAGAGCCACACTGTGTTCGCTCTGCCTGCCCCAGTCGCCTCTCCTTTAATCTATTTTCTTTCTCCCTGTACCCTCCCCCCATCAGCGACTATCTCACCTGACTTTATCGGGTCCCCTCTTTCCACATATGCTCCTTCCTGTTAACTGCTCTGTCACTTTTTTCACATCTCTCTTTCTCTCTCTCATCTTCTCCCTGCATCTCTCTCCTCCTCCCCTTCCTGCCCCTGCTCGTGTCCTCTCGCCACCCTCCGGACTCACCTCTAGATAGAATTACCAGCCGAGGAATCGTTTAATCTGCGTTTATAGGTTCTGTTTACACAAGCTACGGCCTCTTTGGTGCGGTGGTCGAGAACGTGGGACACACGTCAGCCCAGGCATGCGCCCCGTGTGTCCGTGGTAACAGGAGAGGCTCGAGCAAGAACAGACTTGGAACATCACAGCGAGTGATATGTACAAGAATGCACTCGGCACATATGATATCCCTGGGGCGAGGGTGCCGTGCCTGGGCAGACCCAGGTACTTCATGCTCCCAGGTGGGAAGGGGACGCAGGACCATGTTGTAGAATCGCACTGCGTTCACACAATGAGCATGAAAATGCTCATACAAAAAAAACATAAGTGAACAAGGATGTACAGTTTGCTAATGTCCACATTTATGGAATAAATGTATCCCACAATTTACAGCGTAAGCTACACTTTTTTTCTCACGACTATTGTCACACTTCGGGCGGGGTGAAATAGTAAAGTATTTAAATAGTATTTGCAGACAAAGGAGGGGAAAGTAGGATCATTAGGATCTGTGTGGAATATCTATAATAAATACTGGACAAGTGAGCAATGAGGCTTGGCATGGCAGAACACTGGATGTGTCGGTTACACATAACAAGAAATTCCACCACATGCAAAGAGTATTAGATGTAATCAATGTAAAGAAAGAGAAATCGGAATTGCAATTTCATTGCTCGGCTATAAGAAATGTGAAATTGTGGTATCCACAAATTAGGGGAAATCTGAACTGTTTGTATAATAAAAGTTGATGGATTTATTAGGCCATTTTTACTTCTCGGGGAGGTCTGGTTTAGATGGTGTACCACATACTGTCTTCAAGGTCCCCTTCCCGGTGCTACTCCCAGGCCCATCATTGCTTGCCACCTAAATTACTAGAATAGATATGCAGTGCTGAGAGTAGTATGCAGAAAAGGAACCCAATGTTCTAAGGTGCTGGCATCTCTATTTAACCTGATTTAACAGCCACAAAGTTGGAAGGTGAAGAAGAATCTCCCTACTATGTGAAATACGCAATAATAAATCAAGCTAGTCTCTGATCTCGACTGGGACAAATGTTTACAGAATCTAAAGAAGTTATGACATTTTGCAATATGCATATGAGAAGGCCAGGGATGACACAGGGGAAGTGGCGAGGATGAGACCCAGATGAGTGGCACAGAAGGATCGGCATACCGTTCTTCCTGTTCCAAATATACTTTTCTTTTATAAAGGCCTTCACATGTTTTGCTGGTGGCATTTGCAATGATATAGAGATGGCCACCACTACTCAAGTGAATGTGTGAATTATATTGGATTTTGGGAGAGGGGCTGATACAGAAAGACGGGATGCTCCAACTCTGTCCACAAGTGTGTTTAACCATCATGTGCAATGCTTTATGTAGTTGGAGCCACTGTGTGTGTGGCGACAGGATTGAGTGCATGAACCTAAAGGGTACTTCACAAAGTCACAGGGTTGAGATTGTTGCATAATGGTTAGTGTTGTGTTTAGTTACTGGCTGGGCGTTATATCATGTACAAGAACTCACTGGTCATTTTTGAAGGCCTGAGAGCAGGATTCTAAGCATACATATAGAATACTAGGCCTAGGGTATACATCTGTGACAGGAGGTCAGCCAATTAAAATACTAACTTGGAATGTCCGGTGCTTAAATAATCTTAACTAAAAACACTAAGCGCACAACCCTGAATAAATGAGTTTCATAATTTTCACAAAGAGTTGCAGCTACCACAAACAACTAAGGATCGATGAACTAGCATTTGAAGTAAATTAATCAATCCAAAGCATAGCTCCTATACTAAATTCCGCCGCTTCAGGCTAGATTCTTAAAGATTCACGCAATCAAGCTCATAAAATCAGCCTTCTTTAAGCTCCAACTCCTTAACAGCTTTGTTGTATAATTAAAGGAAGATTCATACAAACTGTTCTTGCTTTTTAAAAGTCAAACTTATCTAAATTCAGACAAAGACACCAGTTTAAAACAAGCATTGGCAAAGCCAATATGTCTGGGCAATCCAAGAGCTATTGGTTTTGTCAATGTCTGTAAAGCTATGTGCACGTCAACAGCAGAAGAGGACATGGGCTGCTGATGATGACTGGGGGCATAGAAGATGCATTTGTATCACCAATGTTCTTTAGTAAAGCAATGAGAGGGCTGCAAGCCCGCAACCTATGTACAACATGACTAAGATCGCACAAGCGCCGGCAAGCGTCAACCTAAAAAGAGGATAGGTACTCCTATATGGCAGCACCAGTGGTAGCGCGCCGCTTCATTTTTGAACATCTTAACCCATAGCAGCAGTGCCCAATACATGGTTTCAAATTCATATGACATTGTGGAAAGCGATTCCTGAAGTGCAGACATTGCAACCACAGTGTGTACACAGTTTCTTTGCAGCTTATACCATTAAACCTGTGCTTCTGAACACATAACAGGGAAATAATCGCCATTGAAAGTTTTGAAGTCATACAACAACAAAAAATAAGAGCTGAAACAGCTGCGTCAGCTCGAACAGCTTTGTTTTGAACTTCACCACTTATCACTGCCTCTAATCTGTGGAGTGAGTATATGTGAGGTTAAACCTTCATAAATGGATTTAAATGTCATCTCCAAACTTGCATGTATATGCGATTCCCTCGCAGCACTAGCTGCTTTGAAAAACGCCATAATAGCATACTGGGGAACTGACATTTACTGCTGACAGATTTTTATCAAGTTAACAGCTGACGCCTGTAAAGCTGTATCCCCCACAGTTTCACTGTTACTTTCTGTATACGTGTGTTTAAATACGTTGACAAATATTAGGGTTCACAGAAAGATAAAAAGCTTGGGGGTGCTTATTGCATAAGCTAACTATGGCTTCACAAACACAACAGAAAGACATTTAAGTATCTGTCACGTGTTCTCTGGCACCGCTACGATTGTTAAATAGCTGCAACATTCAGAGACTGCTTTGAACTCTTCTACAATACACCGCGTGTTAATTTAACTTATCGCCTAATTCGCAAATACAGGCACAGATAAAGTTATTTCATAATTTCCCTCACATTCAGATTGTGCCGCTTAACTCCATGCGTGCTAGCGGAATTCCGCTCCTGCGCTGAGTTTTTCTAAATCGCATGTTACGTGGCGAGCTGGGCTCGTCATCAGCGTGCGAGCGGGCTACACCATGACGAGCCCAGGTCGTCATCAGCGTCGAAGGGGTTAAGGTGTAAAGTGTAAACTGCTTTAAAGAACAGCGCACTAGCAGTGAAGTTTTTCCAAGAGAGCCTGCGATTCAAGACGCCAAGTACCATGTTGATATTGATAACACATGGAACGTGCATCCAGAAGGCATCAAAGCTTAAACAACGAGCTTCACTAACTGATCCCTTCATGACCATAAAACATAGCAGCAAGACCTTAAGCAAATAACATTATACAAAATGGCAAATAAAAAGGAATCACAAACGATTCATTCTAAACCAAAAAATCCACGTGGTGGGTTGAGCATCGAGCGAACAAAGACAGAGGACAGTGCCTGCTCGGGAGTCTCCCCCAGATAAGAAAGGAAAATGCTTACCAGTATGCATCTGTTCTTGGCATGTAGAGCTGCAGAATATCATACTTTTGCATTGATCGCCATCTGGTGTTGGGCTCGGATGCTTGCACTTTGTTGATGTCTTGGATGAAGTCTTTGTAGTCACGAGATAGGCAACTCCTCCCTTGGATGATAATGGGCATCAACTCTATCCTTAAATTGTTTTTCGCCATGATGGGAAATGATGGAGTTTGTAAGAAACAGAAAAGATGTCCATGTGAATGTATCTAAGTAAGATAACACGAACAGATACAGGTCCTGGGGAGGCGGGTGGGCGTATGATATTCTGCAGCTCTACATGCCAAGAACAGATGCATACTGATAAGTATCAATTTCCGTTCGAGACATATGAGCTGCAGAATTCCTACTTTTGCATAGACTGTACAGCATTGTCTCCCTTAGCGGTGGTCACCTGTATCTGTTGCAGTGGTTCTGAAAAGTGTTTTAAGAACAGCTTGGCCTACAGAAGCCTGTTGCTTTGCCTGCACATCTACACAATAGTGTTTGGTGAAGATGTGTATAGTAGACCATGTAGCTGCCTTACAAATGTCTTCTAGGAGAATGTTCCCAAAGATTGCCATGGATGCTCCTAGTTTACGTGTTGAGTGTGCGCTGGGGGAATTGTTAATATGCGTTTTGCTTTTTGGTAGCATATTTGAATGCATTTAACTATCCACCTGGCAATTCCAGCTTTAGAGACGGGGTTTCCTTTATGCGGTGGAGAGAAGGCTAAAAAGAGTTGGTTTGTCTTTCTAAAAAGTTTAGTCCTGTCAATGTAATAAAGTAGAGCTCTTTTTACGTCTAGTGTGTAAAGAGCTCTCTGCTACAGAATCTGCGTTTTGAAAGAACACTGGTAACTCTACAGATTGATTAAGATGAAAAGCAGAGATTACTTTGGGAAGGAATTTTTGATTAATTCGAAAAACCACCTTGTTACAATGTATTTACAAGTATGGTTCTTGTGTGGTTAAAGCCTGGATTTCGCTCCATCTTCTGAGAGAGGTGATTGCGACAAGGAAAGCTACTTTCCACGTAAGGATCTGAAGTTCGCATTTGTGTAAAGGTCCAAATGGAGGACCGATGAGCCTAGTAAGTACAATGTTTAGATTCCACACTGGAGAGGGTGGCAGTGTGGGAGGAATTATCCCTTTAAGGCCTTCCATAAAAGCTTTGATAGCAGGTACTGTGAACAATGATAAATGTAGTCTGTTTTGCAGGTAGGCGGCAAAGGCAGCCAGATGTAATCTTATGGATGAGTAAGCTAGATTACATCTTTGCAGATGCAGTAAATAACAAATGATGTTCTGAATTGAAGAATCTAGAGGGTCAATTTTGTTGTGATTGAAATAAATGACAAAACGTTTCCATTTGGCTGCATAGCATACTCTAGTAGAAGGGCGTCTGGCTTCTTTGATAATGTTCATACAGTCCGGTGGGAGGTTAAGGTAACCAAACTCTAGGACTTCAAGAGCCAGATTCAGTTGTGCTGGATCTGTGTGCCTTATCTCTCCATGGTTCTGCATTAGCAGTGTTGGGGAGAGATGTAATTTTTAGTTTGTTACTACTGAGAGTTCGAGGAGTGTTGTGAACCATGGTTGCCGTGCCCATGTGGGAGCAACTAGGATCATTTTGAGAGACTGTTGCTTGAGCTTGCGTACTACTAGTGGAATGAGTGGCGGAAAAGCTTGCGCAAATCTGCCTGACCAGTTCATACATATTGCATTGCCCTTGGACAACAGGTGTGGAATCCTGGCGGCGAAGGTTGGGCATTTTGCGTTTGCGGCTAACAGATCTATGTCTGGGTGGCCCCACATGTGGAAAAATGGCTGAAGAACTGGAGGATGAAGTTCCCATTCGTGAATCTGCTGTGTCTGACGACTGAGCAGATCCGCAATCTGATTATGCACTCCTGGAAGATGTTTTGCCAGAAGATATATATTTTGTGGAATGGCCCGTCTCCATATACTTTGTGCTAGCTGAGACAGCTGCAACAAGTGTGTTCCTCCTTGTTTTTGTATGTAATACATTGCTGTCATATTGTCCGTGCCGACTAAGACAGTTTTGTTGAGAAGATGGGAACAACTTTAACGCTAGAAATATTGCTAGTAATTCTAGGTGATTGATGTAGAGCAGCTTTTGTTGAGTGGTCCACTTGCCCTGAATTGTATGGATTAAGAGATGGGCTCCCCAGCCAGCGAGTGATGCGTCCGCTGTTAGCACTAACTGTGGAATTGGCTCTAGGAACGGCCGCTCTCTGGAAAGGTTTTTTGTGTTCCACCACTGCAAAGAGCGATATGTGCGGCTGTCCACTAACACCAGATCTGTAAGTTGACCTTGAGCCCGATTCCACTAACGTGCTAAGCATTCTTTAAGTCTTGCGTGAGGTACTATGAAAATGCAAGAAACCATCATTCCTATGAGCAGCATAAACACTCGCGCTGGAAGGGAGTGTTGTGGTTGAAATTTTGTGATGAGGGTTTGCATACTTGCTATCCTGGATGGAGTGGGGTATGCTGGAGCTTTGAAAGGGTCTATATGTTGGCCCCTAGATGCTGATGTAGGTAGGAGGGTTGTAGATGTGACTTGGCGTGGTTGATTGTGAACCCCAAGTGGTGTAGCAGTAGAATTGTTTGGTGAGTGTGATAAACACACTGACTGTGTGACTTGGCCTTTATCTGCCAGTCGTCCAGGTATGGAAACACATGGATTTGCTGTCTTCGCAAGTGTGCAGCTACCAACGCGATACACTTTGTGAAGACCCTGAGTGCTGTGGTTACCCCGAATGTGAGAACCTTGAACTGATAATGTTGGCTGTCCTCTGTGAATATTAGATATTTACTGTGAGCAGGGTGTATGGGAATATGGAAGTAGGTATCCTTGAGATCTAATGTCACAAGGAAGTCGCCTTGTTAAAGTAGTGGCAGGCCTTGTTGAAGAGTGATCATATGAAAGTGATCTGACGGTACATAGAAGTTGAGAGGTCTGAGGTCCAGCATTGGTCTGAGAGTACCGTCTTTTTTTGGGATTAGAAAACATAGGGAGTAAACTCCCATCCCTTGATGCTGTAGGGGAACTGGTTCTATTGCATGCTTTTGAAGCAGTGAGAGAACCTCTTGCTTGAGGAGCATCAGATGTTCTGTGGACATTGGACGCTGGTTTGGGCGGTATGTTGGGGGGAGTTGCAGTAAGTTCCAGGCAGTAACCATACTGGATAATTTGTCTTACCCACTTGTCTGTAGTGATGGAATTCCAGACAGGTAGGAACTGTAGAGTCTCCCTGGAATGGTCTAGAGGGAAGTCACAGTTAGTGTAGGAGGTGCGAGTATTGTTACTTCGGCCTCTCCCTTTGATGTTATTTCCCCTGTACCTACCTCTAAAATATCCCTTGTTGGGGATGTTTGTGTGGGACTTTTGTAGGAAGAGGAAGCAGCAACTGTACTGATGTTTTTGGATGCACCCCTATAAAAGGAGCGACGAAAGGATCCTTGTGTAGACAGAGACTGTAATGCACCAATAGATTTTGGAGTCTGTCTTTTTTCATTTTGTCTAATGTAGTGTCTACAGCTGGGCCAAAAAGTTGTTCCTGATTGAACGGCTGATTGAGGATAATAGTTTGCACTTCTTGTTTGAAGCCAGAAATGCGCAACCATGCATGTCTGTGCAGTAACACACTAGTGTTGATTGATCTAGATGCAGTGTTTGCTGCATCAAGGGCACATTCAAAGGATGCGTTTGTTATTAACTTGCCCTCCTGAATCAAATCATTGGCTTTGGCCTTGTATTGGTCACGTAAATGCTGCATTGGGCCCTCAAGCTCTTCGTAGTGAGCCCTATCGTATCTGGCAAGTAATGCTTGTGCATTAGCGATCCTCCAGTGATTAGCTTCTTCGGAGGCAACTCATTTGCCAGAAGCGTCTAGCAGTTTTGACTCTTTGTCTGGAGGTGGGGCATCACTGGAGGTCTGGGAGTTGGCCAGATGCCTAGCATTGGTCACTACCAGGGAATCTAAGGGGAGTTGACCTTTAATGTAGGTGGGATTAAATGGGACGGGTTTATATTTTTTATCAATCTGAGGATTAAGAATCCTGGTCCTGACGGGGTCTTCGAAGATGTCTGGAGCATGTTTAATGATACCTTTAAGCATGGGTAATGTCTTTACTGTCCTTTGTGACTGTGTAAAAGTGTCTACCAGGAAGTCCTCCTCGGTGGGGTCTGAATGCATTTGCACGCCATGATATTGTGCAGCCCTATCAATGTGCTGACTAAAGCCAATGTTGTCATCACGGGGAGATGGTCTGATTGGGTATGCCTCTGGATCAGGGAGGTCTGGAGGATCTACAGGGTGACTGTAGTCATCCCATGTGTCCTGTGGTATGTTAGTGTCATCATCAGGATCATTGAAGGGGTCATTATTTCCACCCCCTCCCCCTAGGTCATCATCATCCTGTGGTGGTGACTAGTATGGAGGAAGTATAGGAGAGAAAGGCTCAGAGTACTGATAACATGGCCTGTTTTAGGGTCCACATGCAGTGTTTTCTGTTTCGGATCAATGGGATCTGGTAGAAACAGTTCCTCCTCGTTGGTGTATGCTTTCGGCACCAATTTTTTCGGTGGTTTAGGTTTGACTGGAGCCTTTGAAGGGGTTTTAATGTCTTTCGGCGTCGAGTCTGAAATCTTTTTCGGATCCGAAGGTTTTTTAGGTGTCTTCGATTCAGAGGCCTTTTGGTTTTTCAGTGCTGAAGTACTTGGCGCTTAGGCCTTTTTAGCAACAGCGGGATATGTTCCTGCTTTCGATACCGATAGTGCTTTTGGGGCACTGATGTGTGGCTTGCTAGGTCCCGAGCCGCCGGAAGGCTTTTCTTTTGTCTTCCGAGCCAGGCCCGGAGGCAGGGCTTCTGAAGTGTTCTTTCGGTCTCGACTAAGGCCTTCAGGCGAAGTTTTGACCGAAGCCTTCTTTTTGGGTGGGGTAGGGTATGGTACAGTTGTACTCACTCGTTGACCTGGAGTGATGTGGTCATCAGAGTCGTCATCATCGGCCTCAGATACGATATCAAGCTCCTCTGAATCCTCTGCCTCTGGTACGTCAGGACTTCATTGAAGATACCTTCTGGCATTGGTACCGATCGTTGCGCCAGGACGTGTGGTCGAGCCCGGCGATCACGGATAGTTTTCTTGGATCGAAAAGAGGCGCAGGCCTGGCAATGTTTTTCTTCGTGTTCAGGCTTGAGACAAAGGTTGCAGACCTTGAGATGGTCGCTGTGTGGAAATTTAGCTCCACACTGGGGGCATTTTTTAAAAGGGAGTCCTTTCCATTAGCCGTAGGCCCGAATGGCTTCAATAGGCCCCACGTAGACTACCAGAACTGGGGGATTCTGGAGATCTCATCGAAGCACGCGAACAAAACAATACCGTAGATTTGTGATGTTTTGCGCGTCGAAAAGGTCTGGAAACACTATCAATCCGGAGCGTTGAAGTTTCATCCGAAGGCAAAAAAAAAACAATCTAAGGAAGGAGTCAATGCCCATGCACACTATCGTCCAAGGGAGGAAGATGCACCTATCTCGTGACTACAAAGACTTCATCCAAGACAACAACAAAGTGAAAGCATCTGAGCCCAAAACCAGATGGCGATCTATGCAAAGTATGAATTCTGCTGCTCAAACCTTAATTTTTTGCTCAGATAAGGAATATGCTACTTACCAGTATGCATCTGTTCTTGGCATGTAGGGCTGCTGACATTCATATCTGTGCATAGATCGCCGCCTAGTGTTGGGTCCGGATGATTGCACATTGTTGTCCTGGAAGAGTCTTCGAAGTATCACAAGATAGGTGGCTCCTCCTCCGGACTACAGTGCGCATGGGCATCCTCTCCATCCTCAGATTGTTTTTCGCCATTGTGGCAGGGATGGAGTATGATACAGTAATTGATGTCCATGCTAAGAATAATTCTGAGTGCTACAGCTGCGACAGGCACCGGGGAGGAGGGAAGGCGATATGTCAGCAGCCCTACATGCCAAGAACAGATGCATACTGGTAAGTAGCATATTCCTTATCTGAGCAAAAAACTAAGGTTTGAGCAGCAGAATTCATACTTTTGCACAGATCGCCATCTGGTTTTGGGCTCAGATGCTTTCACTTTGTTGTTGTCTTGGATGAAGTCTTTGTAGTCACGAGATAGGTGCATCTTCCTCCCTTGGACGATAGTGCGCATGGGCATTGACTCCTTCCTTAGATTGTTTTTTTTTTTGCCTTCGGATGAAACTTCAACGCTCCGGATTGATACAGTGTTTCCAGACCTGCTGAATTCATATCTGTGCATAGAATGTATAGCAGTGTCCCCCCTAGCGGTGGTTGCCTGTGCCAGCTGCAGCAGCCTGAAAAAGAGTCCTGAGTACAGCCTGTCTTACAGCTGCTTGGAGTGTACATCTACGCAGTAGTGTTTGGTAAATGTATGTATGGTACTCCATGTGGTTGCTCTACATATGTCCTCTAGAGGAATGTTTCCTAGGAAAGCCATGGATGCCCCTAATTTGCGTGTGGAATGTGCTCTTGGGGAACTGTTAATGTGCGTTTAGCTTTTTGATAACAAATTTGTATGCACTTAACAATCCATCTGGATATACCGGATTTGATAATGGGGTTGCCCTTGTGCTGTGGTGAGAAGGCAACAAACAGTTGTTTAGTCTTCCTGAAGGGTTTTGTCCTGTCTATATAGTACAGGAGAGCTCTTTAACGTCTAGGGTATGTAGAGCTCTTTCTGCCACTGAGTCTGGATTTGGAAAGAACACTGGCAGTTCGATAGTTTGTTTGATGTGAAATTGTGATACTTCTTTCGGCATAAATTTAGGGTTTGTACGCAGTACTACTCTATTTGCATGAATTTGTATGAATGGCTCCTGAATAGTGAGGGCTTGTAGCTCACTGACCCTTCTTAGTGAAGTAATTGCCACCAGAAAGGCCACTTTCCACGTTAGGAACTGTATCTCACATGAGTGCAGAGGTTCAAAAGGTGGTCCCATCAGTCTGGTTAAAACCACGTTTAAGTTCCAGACAGGTGAAGGTGGGTGTCTTGGAGGAATCACATGTTTGAGTCCCTCCATAAAGGCTTTAATAGCCGGAACCCTGAAGAGTGAAAGGTGTTGCCTGTTCTGAAGATAAGCTGCCACCGCAGCTAAGTGTATGCGGATGGAGCTATAGGCCAGATTGCATCTATGCAAATGTAACAGGTAACATATGATGTTTGGAGTAGATGCATCCAGCTGATTTATGTCATTATTGGTACAATATATGACAAACCGTTTCCATTTTGCCTCATAGCAAGCTCTGGTTGTGGGTCTCCTTGCCTCCTTGATAATATTCATACTGTCAGGAGGCAAGTTCAGGTAACCAAACTCTATGACTTCAGGAGCCAGATCGCAAGGTTCAACTGTTGCGGATCTGGGTGCTGAATGTCTCCATGGCTCTGCGTTAAAAGACTTGGTGTTAATCGCAGCCTTTGATGAGGCACCACGGAAAGTTCTAGGAACGTTGTGTACCACGGTTGCCTTGCCCACGTTGGAGCGACTAGGATAAGTGTCATGGAGTGTTGTCGTAGTTTGCGTGCCACTAGAGGTATGAGCAGTGCTGGGGGAAAAGCGTACGCAAACCTGCCTGACCAGTTCATCCATATCGCATTGCCCTGAGACTGAGGATGTGGGAACCTGGTGTCGAAGCTTTGGCATTTTGCATTTTCCCTTGTGGCGAACATTTCTATCTCTGGGTGGCCCCACTGCTGGAAGTACGGGTACAGCACCGAGGGATGAATCTCCCACTCGTGCATCTGGTGGCTGTGTCTGCTGAGCAGACCAGCCATCTGGTTGTCTCTGCCCAGGAGGTGTTCCGCCATGAGGAAGATGTTCCATTGAATGGCCCACTTCCACATGCTTTGCGCCAGGTGTGACAACTGTGGAGAGTGTGTCCCTCCCTGCTTCTGAATGTAGTACATGGCAGTCATGTTGTCCGTCCGGATCAACACAACTTTGTTGCACAGGAATACTTTGAAGGCCTTCATCGCCATGAAGATCGCCATCAGTTCCAGCAGGTTGATATGCATCTTCCTCTGCTGTGTCGTCCATAGTCCCTGCACTGTGTAATGGAGGACATGCGCCCCCCAACCCAGGAGAGAAGCGTCCGTTGTCAGCATTATTTGTGGAACAGGCTCTTGGAACGGTCGTCCCCTGCAAAGGTTTTGTGGGTTCCACCAATGCAGAGTGATATGCACGACCGGTCACCAACACTAGGTCTTTCAACTGCCCTTGAGCCTGGTTCCACTGCCGTGCTAAGCATTCCTGAAGCAGACGCATGTGTAGTCTTGCGTGAGGGACTATGAAGATGCAGGAGGCCATCATGCCTATCAACTGCATGAACACTCGTGCTGGCAGCGAGTGTTGGGGCCTGAACTTTTGAATCAGTAACTGAATACCGCTGATTCTTGCTGAGTTTGGCTGTGCTTTCACTACCAGCGTGTCTATAGTCGCTCCTAGGTACTGTTGTACGTGAGCGGGTTGGAGATGAGACTTTGCGTAGTTTAGGGAGAATCCGAGGCTGTGTAGGAGGTGAATAGTGCGCGACGTGGCTGGCACATTGCTGGGCCGACTTCGCTTGAACGAGCCAGTCGTTCAGATAGGGGTAGACGTGGACATGGTTTCTTCTTAGGTGCGCCGCCACTGTCGCCAAGCACTTGGTAAACACCCTGGGTGCTGTTGTCACCCCAAAGGGTAGGACCTTGAACTGATAGTGCTGGTTTTGTATGGTGAATCTGAGATACTTCCTGTGTGCAGGATGTATTGGTATGTGGAAGTATGCGTCCTTTAGGTCTAGCGTTGCGAGGAAATCTCCCTGACTGAGCAATGGTAGAACCTGCTGTAAAGTGAGCATGTGAAAGTGTTCTGACAAGATGTATTGGTTTAGGGGCCTGAGGTCTAGAATTGGCCTGAGGGACCCATCCTTTTTGGGGATTAAGAAGTACAGCGAGTATACCCCTGTACCTTGTTCCTGTATAGGGACGAGTTCTATGGCCCCTTTTTGCAGCATACTGATTACCTCTTGCTGCAATAAGTCTATGTGCTCTGCTGACATAGGACCGTGTTTTGGGGGTATGTTGGGTGGAGTGGAGGTTAGCTCTAGACAATAGCCGTACTGAATAAGTTGTCTCACCCACCTGTCTGTGGTAATGCTCTCCCTGACTGGCAGGAACTGTTGTAATCCCCCCCGACCGGTGTTATATGGTCCGGGGGCAGTGACAAGGCGTCACTGTTTAGTATTGGCGGAGGATCTGGTGTTGTTATTCCCCCGTCCTCTGCCCTTGCTGCTGTTTCCACGGTAGCCACCTCTATTGTTCTTGTTGTGGGTGGTTTGCGTGCTGCTTTTATTGTACGTGGACTGTTGTGATGCCTGGCCTCGTGTAGCTCATCTGTTACTGGAGCGACAAAAGGAACCTCCTCTAAACTGTTGGGACTGGAGGGCACCCATGGATTTGGCCGTGTCAGTGTCTTTTTTAATCTTTTCTAAGATTGTGTCCACATCAGGACCAAAAAGAAAATCTGGGTTCACAGGCTGGTTCAGTAATGTGGTCTGGATCTCAGGTTTGAATCCAGAGATACGCAACCAAGCATGCCTCCTAAGCATGACGCTTGTGTTAATGGCCCTTGCTGCAGTGTCTGCTACATCTAGCGCACACTTAATAGATGCGTTGGTAAGGAGTTTACTCTCCTGTATTAGCATCTCTGCTCCCTCCTTGTAGGGCTCTGGCAAATGTTGTAGCAGTTGCTCTAGAGTGTCATAATGTGCACTATCATTTCTGGCTAATAGGGCCTGTGTATTTAAAATCCTCCAGATATTAGCTGCTTGAGCAGCCACCCTTTTCCCAGAAGCTTCCAGCACTTTAGATTCTTTGTTTGGAGGAGGAGCATCACCCGTAGTCTGAATTGGCACGCTTACAGGCATTGGAGACCACCAAGGAGTCCAACGGAAGCTATCCCTTAATATATGTAGGGTCCACAGGCGCCGGTCTGTATTTCCTTTCAATCCTGGGGTTAATAACCCTTGCTCTAGTGGTTTCTTTAAAGATGTCCCCAGCATGTCTAAGGACACCTTTTAGCATTGGCAAAGTCTTTACAGATTTGTCTGAAGAGGAGAAAGTGTCAAACAGGAAATCCTCTTCCACAGGGTCAGCATGCATGTCCACATCATGATTCAGGGCCGCCCTTTCAATCAGAGCGTTGAACGCAGCTGTATCCTCTGTTGGTGAAGTTTTAACTAGATAAGAGGGAGTATCAGGAATAGTTTGTGATTCTGCCTGGTCAGCAGGGTCTGCCCAGGTTTGAGTTTGGTCATCCTGATCAGTGTCCATAGGATAATGATATTGTTCGTCATCATCATAAACAATATCCTCTGTAGTGGGTGTGGGTGAATATGCCGAAGCGTCCTGGCCATAGTACCGCACAGATTCAAAAAGGACAGGTGAAGTTGCAGAATCCCTTTTCTTTTTTAGAGGAATTTTGTAAGACTCCAAAGTATTGTCAGATCTGATTTTCCTCTGATAAATAGTGAATTTACCAGATTCTGAGTCTATGTGTAACTTGGACTGGTCATCATAAGAGGGCTCGTGGTACACAACGTCCTCCTCCGAAGAATGGCTCAGTTTTCCTAATGACACTTGTTTAGGGGTTTCGACCCTAGGTGTCGGATCGAGTGCCTTGGGGCGCACAGTCGGTGGTAATCTGAACTTTATCGGTGTCTCTTTAGGGAGGCCGACCTTCTTCGGCGCCGGCGTAGATATAGGCCCGACCGACTTTGTGTTTTCGCTAGCAGTCTTTTGGGCGTGCGCCGTCTTCGGTGCTTGCGGCGTCGGAGGCGCGCTCTTCTGCCTTGACTAGACGTCCTTCGAGGAGCTTTTAGTTTTCGACTCGAGGCCCTTGACAAGCTGGGGTCTGTCGACCTGATGCTTCGGATTGAGACCCTTTCGAGATTCGAGTCCCTTGTTGATGTCGCCGTCCATTGACTTAGACGTCTTCGGTTCGACGTGCTTGGATTTAATTGCGGCCTTTAGCACCCTGAACTTTGGTTCGACACTCTTCGCTTTCGGTCCCACAGGGGCGTCGACACCAGATTTCTTCGTCGACTCCTATGGGTTCGAGGCTTTCGACCCGAGGACTGTTTTTAGCACTTTCGGTTTCGCTATGTGCCCGATAACTTTCGGTTTCATTTTTAGTATTGGAACCGATGGCTCATGTATTGTTTTCTTAACCGGGCCTTGACGCGGGCTATAGAGCGTTCTTCACGATCTCGGCTAAGGCCTTCCGGCGATGCCTCGACCTGAGCCTTTGGAAGTTTTTGAGTGTTTGTTTCGTGCCCAGTACCCACTGTCGGGTCTGGTTCATCGCTTGAGTCGTCATCAACGGATCCAATGGGGAAAACGTCGTCCCTTACCTAGACGACGTTTTCTAAATCGACGTCGTCTTAGTCTTCTTCATAATAGTCGGAGCCATGCTCCGAACCGGGATCCGACTGCTGTTCCAGATCCTCCGCGTCGACGATCTCATCGTCGTCATCGAATATGTTCACCGGGTCGGGCGCTGGCCTCGACATCGTTTGCCTCGCTGCACGTCGGAGTCGAAGCGTCTTCTTTGACCTGAATCGAGGACAGGCTAGACAGTTGTTCTCGTCGTGCTCCGGTGATAAACACTTGTTGCACACCGGGTGTACATCGCTGTGCGGGTACTTGAAGTTACAAAGGGGGCATCGTTTGAACGGGCTCCGTTCCATCGACGATCAGGCCTCCGGTGTCGAAAAGGCCACGCAGCTCTTCTCGAGGTCCTGCTCAAGAAAACTGGAACAAGAACTCTGCACTGATCTAAACCATACCGACGACCCCGAAGGCCTTTTGGCCTTTTAGAAGTTTCCAAACTTGAGTAAAGAAAAGTACATCCGAACCCAATGGCGGAAAAAAACAATCTGAGGATGGACAGGATGCCCATGCGCACTGTAGTCCGGGGGAGGAGCCACCTATCTCGTGATACTTCGAAGACTCTTCCAGGACAACAATGTGCAATCATCCGGACTCAACACTAGGCGGCGATCTATGCACAGATATGAATTCAGCAGCCCACATGCCTCGAACAAACATTTACAAGTATCAATGCAGCCTGACATGCAAATGATGTGACGGTGATGACTGAAATGAGTCAGTGCTGGGGAAGATGAGCCATGTAGTCCCTGAAGCACTGGTGAGGCATAAAAAGCGCGCTAACACACGAGGAACTGCATGTCTCTGCAGGCAGTGCGCATGGCAATTAACAGGGCAGCCGGGGCCGCTCAGGTATTTGAAAGCGGCAGGATAGAGGAAGGCTCCCTCAGTAAACAGCGTCTGACATTTGACCTCAATCTTCGAATGCACAGCAAACGTAACAAGATAAGAACATGATTTACAGCACTCTTTACAGAAACAAAACTCAGAGCGACTGAAAACATAAAATGTTCATGTGAGATGCTCAGGAAAAGTAGTTCCTTTTACAATTGCTAAAACGTGACAAGTGTAAGGCTAAAGTAATGAGGCGGTGCTTCATTGGAGGGAACAACCCAAGGAAAGGAGGGCCAAATAGGACAGATTCACCATTTGGAAGCAAGGATTTTTATACGACACTGAAAGAAACAAATGAAAAGCAAAGGGTAAGTCCACAAATTATATACATGTCTCGAAGAGACAGTGCAAGTGCTGCTTAACCTCAACCAAAAAACAAAGATGCCCAATGGATGCAAGACATGTGGCTAGTCTATAGGTGGACTGCACTCTGTGTGTATAATTAGCTCAAATCCTTCCACGGCTAGCCAGGAAAGCAGTCCTGGGCTTTTATCTGACAGAATACAATGACTATTCGGTTCAAATGAAATACACAAGCTACAAATCCCAGTAAACAAAAATGCGTTAATGAAAGCTTATAAATACATTTATGGTGATCGTAAGCCATCTAATAAGTACTCCCTCCAAAGTAGTAATCTAGTGCCCTGTTGGGTCAAATACAATCTTCATGAGAAAACCTGTGTATCACCCTAGGAGTAAAGGCACAAAGCAAAAAGGTTCTTTCTCGGAGGAATGCTTGTTTACATTTTTAAGTTAACATCAAGTTAACATTAAATTCAAGACAGCAATTGGTAAAAATGAAGTAGAAGAATAATTTAATGAGGACAAAAAAAAAAGTCAATAAGGGAAGTAGATGATATGAATTTTTGAAGACACTATGAAAATTTCCCAAAGGAATAATGGGGTGTAAATATTCATATTGGTCTACGTGCATTATCAAAAGGTAGTCACTAGAGGCCACCCTTAAAAAAAAAAAAGAATAAGTTACTTACTTTATAGAAACACTCTTTCTGGTGGATTCTCTATCTAACCACCGATTCCTCACTTTAGAACACTCCACAAGCTCCAAAGTGGATCCAGAAACGTTCCTTCAGCAATGCTCGTGTGTCTCTAAACGGACTCTGAGTTTCAGGGTTGGCTCTGTACTGTGACGAGGTGGAGCCACATATAAGCCATCCCTGCAAGCTGATGTCAGTTTCTTATTGTTCAATTTCTGGGGTAGAGCTTATATATGGCTCAGCCCTACCCCATCCGAGGTGGTACAGAGCAAATGCAGCGCCACATAGTGTCACTGAAAAACAAGCAGGAGCACGGCTGGAGAAAGTTTCTGGGCCCAGTCTGGAACTTGGAAGGAGGTTTCATAGCTGAGTAATCTATAGCTAGAGGTATCCATCAGAAACAAACTATTTTGTCTTACGTACATTGTCTGGCTTGTGGCTGGACCAGGTACCCTCCAGGCTGGCACACTCAATTGCTCCTAAACTTCTTCCTAACCACTCCTTAAGTTGCCAAGCTGTAGGGGCTATCGTCCCAGACACCAGGGTACAGAGAACAGTGGAAGGCCTTCTCAACACCTCTTTCAGATAGGGCTACTGTACAGACGCCAGTTCCCGCTGGTCTGCTGGTTAGTCTGTAAAGATACCCTTCTTGTCCTTTAGGTCTAGTGAGCCATAGGAGTCCAGCTGGTATGGACCCCTTCGAAGCACTTCCAGTTTTTGGATACAAACGGAAAGGGAAGTCAGACCTCTGCTTTTTGCCTAGGACAGTGACAGACAGTACATTTTTTCCCTTTGGAACTTTTCTAAGTCCAGTTGTGTTTGGAGGTACTAGTGGTGGGAGGCTTTAATTACAGTGGTAGCTACCCAATGATTAATCTTCATCTCCAAAGAGTCAACATGATCAAACTAGCCCTCGTTTACAGCATATTCTCTCAGCCTACTACAAAGCAATCTACAAATACCATGATTGGTGGCTTTCTAAATATTAGCACCCCTCGCTCTAGCCAAACCCATTTACCAGTTTCTGGGTTCAAGAGACCCTCTGTAGAAACAGGACCCAATGTAGATGGGAAACAGGCCGCCATCAAAAGCAAGCTTCACATCTTGTTCAGTATTAATAAGGTAATTTTGATAGTGCTACCCTGGGCATTCCCCATCCAAGACCACAGTGCAGTAATTAACCTCCTTTCTGAAAGAGATCAGTCGGCAGCAAACTGGTTCTCCATACTATCATTAGGAAACTATGCAGATAAAACCTCCAAACTGTACAGACATCAAGATTTCCAAACACTAATATAAACGTGGAATCAAAGACACTTTTACACGTGCTAATTGTTATTTAGAGAGCTGTGCAAATCGGCTATCAGCTGTGAAACAGGTCTTATTTGTGTTGCATATATTTCTATTGATTTTGGCATTTACAGTAAAATCTTTATTAAATAAATATATGAAGTAAACTTGGACAATCCAACTTTAGACTAATAGATAATTATCTGGCCCTGGGCACCAGTTTCCATAACTACTTGTAAGGAAATGCCTCTTTTTGCATGATCACAGCCAAACTTTTGGACTGGTGCTGCTGGTTGTTCGACTCCACACCTCCGTGCTCTAACCCTTAACAAGCATTTGCAAAGCAATAGGTCTCGCATTAGGAAAGTTTGAGCTATTGGTATTGTAAATGACATTTTTTATTTATGTGTTGGTTTTGAAAATCGCGAAATTAATGCCAATAGTTATAATTTTTCGCAAATGTGACACCTATAGCATTTGTAATTCAATGTGTTGTATTTACGTGACTTAGATGTATTAATATTACAAATAACAATGGCTTTTAATTTTTCTAATAATTAATACTTAAATATTGTTATTGTAATTTATAATGGCAATAGCTTAAACTTTTGTAAATAACATTTGTTTAGATTATGTTCAGTGTATTGTATTGTGACGAAAATCCAAGAACAGAAGTGAAATATTAACATCTTTTTGTGACATTTGTAATAAAGCTTGAAACATTGAGAGAACATATTTGAACCAGTTGTTGAATGGTTGCACAGATTGATGCTGTGGTGGTGCCGAGTGATGTTTTGGTGGCGCCGAGTGATGCTGTGGCGTTCAGTGATGCTGTAGTAGCGCATAGTGATGTTGTAGTGCCCCTGAGTGATGCTGTGGTGATGCGATAGATGGAGTGAGTGTGATAGATACATGGAGTGAGGGAAATAGATAGACAGATAGAGTGAGTGTGATAGATAGAGTGAGGGTGATAGATGGTTGTGTGTGTGTGGTTGTGTGTGTATCCGGGGGCAGGTCGAGACCTAAACAGATCTGACGGACAGACAAAAAGCCAATGGCAGTCTCCCATCAACCACGCACAGAAGGGGGCATGTTTACAAGCAATACCGACCCACGGCACACAATGATAGTTCCATTGAGAAACGCTCGCGACTTGTACGAAGAAAGCGGGTTTAGTGGGAAAAACAACAAAGCTGTTCGAGTCAGGAATGCAGACACTTTCACAAAGAAATACACATCTAAAGAAAGTGAAAAATAAACTGATCACGCTCCTAGGCTCACGAGGGTTGTTTCTGAATCACAAAAGTAATGTATGACACCATAAGAAAGTAAAAGACTTGAAAGCCAGAATTTGTACACTCAAAGGGCAAATAATTCAAAGAAATGCTCCAGAGCCATGTGTAATAGAAAAGACACGTCAGAACAGAGCAACCTTTAATCCATATGCCGCGACACAACAGCGATGGGGAATGTGCGTCACAGGAGTGGCACCAACAACGTCGTGATATGTTTCAAAGCACCGGAAGTCAGCCTGTATCATAAATGCGCAGTGACAGCATAGCAGGGCAGTGAGTGTTATGAGAGCTACACCACAGCATTATCGTCTGCCTTGTGTAGCGTTGCAGGGCAACACTTAATATACGAGTCTTACCTGAACCGTAATGATGGTGCACCTGGACCAGGACTATGAGCTCATCACGCCCCCTAGCTGCACTTTTAGAAGCTGGAAGGGCTGTGGAAGGTGGGGTCCTCTCTGCACTTGGAGTCGGACACCTTTCCGGAGTACTAAGATCACCCCAGCACCTACAGTTGAGCGAGACACAGGAAGCTAGGCGGGACTGCCCAGGACTGCCTGCTTGAGGGTGGGGCCACCAGCACAGGCAAGAAGCGGACGGGAGCCTACCCTGCGCTCCTGTGAAGAGAAGGGAGCAAGCGTGTGACCCAGCGGGGCTCCTGTGCTAAGGGAGAGCCCCGCCTGCAAATTGCCGGTGCCCGGTGAGTTGGGGGGGGGGCGTTTGTGTTTATGTGCCCGGTGAGTGGAGTGGGGTAGGAGTGGGGTGGGGGGGGCGAGGGGGGGTGGTGTGTGTGTCTGTGTTACCCACTTGCTGGAAATCTGGGACAGGAGATGTGCTCGGCGCGTGGCTGTACCTGCGCGCACACATGGTGCGCGTGCCCATCCCCTGTCCAACATTCCTAGCAGGTGGATAACAAAAGATCTTTCGAAGGACGCAGCGCTTCGCGCTGCTAACACCAGCTCGACCTAAAAAGCATATGTTTAATTGATTTACACCCAATGGACATAAAAGTTATCTTACGTACAAGTCCCTGGTACAAGGTGTCCCCAGGGCCCGCAAGTTAAGTGTCCCTCATGGACTGAAATAATGATTGTGCCACCAAAAGTGTTGTGAATCAAAGCAAGACTTCCAGGCTGTCATTGCAGACTGGTAGAGCGTTTTTTTAAACTGTAAACTTGCCTTTGACATTCCAACCCTTGGCAAAATCCAAACCTTCTTTTTTAATATTTACAAGGCACCCCAAAGGTAGACCTAGCAAGCTCTACAGGCAGGATGTATTATAATAACAAGAATTTGCAATGCAATAGGTCTCGCATTATTAAAGTTTGAGCTATTGGTGTTGCATTATTAGCCCTTCGTTTCACATTAACTCACTCAACAGTTCTGGCTAGTGTTTCCAATATTAATAATATGAAAACGCAATATTATTATGACTTCTTTATAGTATAATTAACAGTTTCTCTGCCTTTTTGACCTTGAAGTGCTGTGAGTGTGCAATGTACTGTTCCCAACACCCCGGGGCTGTATTCAGGTTTAAGGACCGTACACTAGCTCGGTGTGTGTCTGGATAATGCCCACTGCCAGCTGTGTGTGTGTAGTGGAAAGATTCCACCCCACGAACAGTACTGGGGTTTACAGAGCCCTCATAGCTATGCATGTGCTAAATCAACCGGTGTAGTGAGCTCTTACTCAATGGAGTATGCTGGCTGGTTGCTTTTTCTTTGTTTTGCAATTATATATAGCGCGAAGTCCACCCAAAAGTATTGGGGAGATTTACAGGACAACTAGTTACATTACACAAGAACACATTGCCTATTGGAAGGCGCAGGGAGATTAACTAATTTGCCTAGAATCACAGGATGGTGAGCCAACACCGTGACTTGAACCCTGGTTCCTTAGCTTCGGGCTCGGCAGCTCTGGTCATTACGCCACATCCTTGTGCTTTAGGGAGAATGCCTACTGTCGTGTTGTGGGCCTATGCTCCGTTTTTGTACAGTTCTATTGCAGAGAGGGCTACTGTGCCCCTAATATTCTGTGAAGTGTGCCACAGTGATGCAATGCATCAGATGTTAGTGGGGAAGGAGGGGGTCTGGGGACACAGTGAGGAGCAGCGGGTTATAGAGTCTCCAGAAGTGTGTCCCGGATGGTACTGGCCCTCTCGTTCCTTAGTATGCAACAGGCTGAATACTCTACACAGGGTACAGCCTATAAATAATAAGGTACTCCATACATTGGCAGAACTGTTCCGATTTCAAACTCTAAAAAATGTTTTTTTAAAATAACCCGAAAAAGCAGAGGTAAGCTCTAAATGAGTAAGATTTAGTGGCTTGTCATTTTGTCAGCGGAAAAAGTTGAGGCACAGAGAACTGGGATGAACTATACACACCAGCCCCCTAGACACACGCCCCCTCTCGCTCTCAAAAACATGCGCACATTCGCCCAAAGCACGCACACACACTTACGCACACTTGTTTTTATTCTCTCACACACACGTGGCACCTTACACATATTCACTTACTCACGAACATAGGTAGGCACACACAACACATTCTTCCACATGCGTGTGCACGCACATACTCTCACAAACCTATTCACTTTCGCAACCTCCATGCACACTCACTCTTATTAATGGACACACACCAGCCCCAGACACACACAATCTCTCTCGCAACCACACACGCACACATATATCCTGTCCGGCACGCACACTTACTCTTACATAAATTTACTGTTACTGTCTCCCACACATAGCCCCTTACACAGTCTCTCACGCACATATATATGCGCACACACAACACATTCAACCACGTGCACACACAAAACGCAAATATTTTCTCTCTCACACACACTTCCTCTAATTCTCCCACATCTCTCATAATTATATAGTCGATCACAGACACTCGGCCACACGCATACACACCGACACACTCATTCAAGCACGCACACATGCACTCACACCGGAGCTCCCTCGCTCTCCAGGCAGCAGAAAATCACCAGGGTCCCAGATTCCAGTGTGAAAGTTGAAATATTTCGGTGGAGGTAAAAAGCACCAGGACAAACTTGCATTCAGACATGCACGCAGACACGCACTCTCGAACGCACACCTGAGCTCCCTCGCCTCTCCATGCGGCAGTAAATCACTGCGGTCCCCAGATTCCGGTGTGAAAGTTGGAATTTTTTGGTGGAGGTAAAAAGCACAAGGACACACTCAAACACGCACGCACGCACACACGCACGCACACCTGAGCTCCCTCGCCGGGCTGCCGAGTGGAAAGTCTCAGACGAAGCTCCCACAAACAACGAGACTCCTCCCGCCGCCAAGCGCGCTGTACTCTCCACACAGGCAACTCTGCTGTCTCCCGCTTTTGATGTACGTCCCATTTGGCTTTTAATGACCACATTGTGCTGCGTGAGTAATGCTGAAACCAGTGGTGTGCGCGCACCACAGAGGAGCGGGGGTGAGGGAGCCTGTCATCTGTGCCGCGCTGATGCACGTGCTAGACACCGGTGGGAATGGGCGTCTTTGAGATATGAGAAACTCAGGCCCCCCTCATCCCAATCTGCGGGGGTGCATCATTTTGTGCTATGCCAGTGGTTCGAACTAATCAATTCTGCAGCAGCAGCATTTACCATTTGATTATTAATTTAACAACCTTGTCACGTCATCTACCATCTGCTGTGTTATTTGCAGAGTCCACAAAATAATATTTCCACCTCAAACAGATTAAACATTACTAATATAAGTGTCACGCTTTGCAAACGTTTACAGGTATCTTTCGGTTGCTGATTGCTGTATTCGGAGTTCAACTGGCACCTAAGAGGTGCACCTTTTTCCCAAACAGTATTATTGTGTGCTAAAATGACTAAACTGCAAAATAAGCCTGCTACTGAATGCAATATTCCACATAATTGCATCATGCCACATAATATGCCTTTTCTGGTCAACATTGTCACTCGACTTGGTCCTTCATTTCCGCATAATTCAAGTGGTTATGGACATAAGGCAGAGTTGAGCTAGAAAGCCCCTTTGGGGTCCTACACCCAGTTTGATTTCTCCTAAAGGAGAGTACTTTAGGTCGCTGAAAATGCAGGGCTCATTCTGTGCCAGTGTTGAAATTGGGGGGGGGGGGGGGGGGGGGGGCACCAGACTCATTATTGGGGGATTCGGCAAAATCAGCATTCGGCAGCGGGCGCTTAATAAAAACTTCGGGCCATGCGCCTATTTATTTATTTTTAGAAACTAAGCACTGGAAACATGCACATGAGAAAGATGTGGTTTGGTGGCTAAGTTGCTTACCTTGAAATCAGGAGACATGGGTTGGAATCTTGGCTTCCCCACTTAATCAAATTGTGTGATCGTAGGCAAATCCACGCCTCTATTTGCTTTGCAGAGATGTTTATAAACATGGCCTATTCCAAGGAGAACAAACTCTACACATTGCAATAAGGATGCTGTGGTATTTGGGGCAACGAGAACTCGAGATTTTGCACAATATTGGTGTGGGGCATTCCTGTTAGAGGGCCGGGGTTCACGTCTATTACATCACCAAGACCCATTATCATTCAAGTTCAGGTGTGCCTAGAGGCAATCCAATTTCCAGTTTTGCGCTACACGAGAAAAGACACATGGTGCAGGGTATTTAATGCACGCTAAAGATATGTATGTAGGCAGATTGAAACACAGATCTTGGCACCTGGCTTGGCAATTCCATTTCTCAAAGCACTCTGGCACCCCACCAGGAGTTTTCACTTTTCAAATAAAATTTCTATTTTAGCGCACCTGCGCCCAGGTTGGTGGGGGGATAAGCGGCGTCCGATTCCTCGCTGCAGCCGAGAGCAGAGAGTTCACGAGTGCCTGCTGTTGAGGCTTCCAGGTACTCCGGCCGGCCGGCCGGCGGAAACATTATCTGATCTGATCCAGGCGATGAGCAGGCAGGTGGGTGGCGAGGTACACGCACGCATCCGGTTTGAAAAGGGATGGAAACACATTTTGCGTCATTTGGGAAACTCTTATTGAGCACAGCTATCACTAGTGCTGCATGGGCAGTGGCACCATCCGCCTGGGTGGCTTACTGCACGCCACGCACCCCAGGTTCATTCTCCGTGTTGGCATTAGGGTTCACGAGTCCACAGTGGATTTTTATTTATTTCAAGGCAATCGCCACAGCGAGGCATGTGCTTTCAATTATTGTGCCCGTGTCTGGGTACGATAATTAAAACCACATGACGGCCGGTGCTCGTAACAGACACTAATATGCCGTGGGCGGAGCAATGCGCCCGCCTTTGGCCAATTATGTGCACTCTTTTATAAAAAGACGCACGCAAAGGCCAATCGCGTCACACAAAAGGAAAAGCACACGCAAGAGCGTGTGCGATTCCTAGGTTAGTGCTGAAACCCCGTTTTTCACCTATTAAATGCCTCGCTGCGCACTACAACGCTAGGCGCGAGACCTAAAAAGGACATGTGTTTTTAAAACTCTACTGTAAAAAACTCTGCATTGTGGGTCTTAATGTAGTAAGGCTCGTAGCCCCATTTGCAAGTATTGATTTACACACGGACAACTCAGTAGCACTTACTTCCAAATGGGACTATTAAATCTGATACTTCAAGGAATTAAAAAAATTATTGCATTAAATCCAACTTTGTTGCCCAAGTTTTCCAGTGTCCGGTTGCTGTAGCAAACAGCTATTGTCCTCAAGATGCCCTCCTGGGAATGAGGTGATGAAAAAGGATCTGCTGAAAGAAGAAACGTGACCTCGTCCTGGCAGGATCTCCAGAGTGAGTGTGAAGTCAGACGAGCCTTAAAGAGAAAGTAGTCTTTGAAGGGCTGTTAGTCCCAATTGGAAAGGGCTGCTCTGTTTAGGCAGGCAGGCAGGCCGGCAACGTGGGGAGGGAAACGTTCCTGTGAAACATTTTTTTTCCAAAGGGAGTGTGGCCCCCAGGTAGCCACTCCTATGGTTTGGGCTAGGGAGCTACACTCACCAACAGAGGGTCTTGCCTTGTTGGGACAGGGCAGAATAGTGCACCCTGGGATAGCTCAAAGCCACACTTCAAAGGATGTAGTCATCAGGTAAGAGAGAATTTTAGTTGTTCATTGGCTAGTTAGTCAGCCCATAAGCTTGTAGCGGACATAAAAATGGCACCCCTGTAACCCAGACCTCAGATCACTACTATCTTGGAAAGACCAGCTGCATCCTGGAATCAGCAAAGAGACTGGACTGAGCCTGAGGACTGTGCCTGATGTGTCACATTCATGGAAGAGGTGGGTGACTACGCTACAGCCACAGTGTTAGACCTGGCACCTTGGCGTGAGTCTCCCTTCCACTTTTTGCTGATGAGCCTCAGATGTTTTGCTGGTGTTAGCTGCTCAGGGCACTGTGCCACTGCCAATCAGTGCCACAGTGCAAGTGCTGCCAATGTAAAGTGTAAACATGTAATTGATTTCCATGATTGGCTTATTGGATTTACTATCAGTCTCCAGTAAAGTGCACCCGGAGTGCCAGGGCTCGTAAATACCGATTAGGCTAGTGGGCCTGCAGCGCGGGTTGCACCACCCACAGAAGCCGCCTTGTAAAATGTGTCTAAGGTCTGCCACTGCAGAACCTGCGTGCAGTCTGGTACTGTCATGCTGGCTGGGTAAGTGCACACACTTGCCAGCCTTTAACCCTTCCCTTTACTGCATATAAGTCACCCCTTTGGTAGGCCCACGGGCAGGGTGCATTGTGAGCATAAGGTAGGACAAGCCCTGATGTGTGTGGCATGTCCTAATAGTGAATTACAGCCATTCTCGTTTTTCACTATTGCAAGGCTACCTGTTCTCGTAGGCCAGAATGGGCTGCTGGATTATTACACTCTATAATCCCAGTAGACTCAGGGAACATGGTAGGAAGTCAAGTTTAGTATGCCTGAACTCAGAATAATAAAATACTTCTTTCAGTAAAGTTTATTTTAATATCCTGTGTTTGCAAATGCTACTTTTAGAAAGTTAGCATTTGCTTGCCTAACCATCTCGGCCCCCCTTTGCTCTTATGTGTATTTGTTGTCTGGTTTGTGTGAGTGACAGGGCTAGGGGAAGACAGGTGGTGAATAGAAAGATTACACCAGGATGGGTGGGGGGAGTGCCCTTGACTCTGAATAGGTCTGTGCTCTGCCACCTCAATGCCGGCTCCGCCCCCTGGGGAGCGGCTGACGACTCTGCCCTACACCTTGTAAGAAGAGAGGGAAAGACCGTCAACAGAGTAATCCTGGACTATACTGGTCATCACAATGCCGGCTCCACCTCCTGCGGAGCGTCTGCGGGGCCTGCCCGGCTCACAAAGGAAAACCCAGACTTCGCAAAACAAAGTGCTCAAGAGCTGCGATGGACTATGCAAAGGCCCCTCTGGCCTGAACGAACAAAAGAAACGGAGTATAAAAGAGGAGCTCCGCTCCTACCAAATCGGATCCTGTTTTGACCACGAAGAACCTCTGCCCGACTTGAAGGACCAGGAGAAGCTGAAGGAGGAAAGACGGTCTCTGATCTGGGAGACTGACCTGCAGTAGGTGCCTTGCTGAGAAAGGAGAGGAAAAGACCAGAAAGGACTTTGTAGACTTGTGCCTGAAACTATCTCCAAGTGCTTGATCTGGGCTTGCCCCCTGAACTGAACCCCCAGGACCAGTGGGTTCAATTCTGCCTGTGCTCGTCTGCTGCTGGGCCCTTGTGTTCTATTCCCTCGCCGGAGTCGTGACTCGGGTGCCCTCGCCCCTCCTAAGGTTGTGACAGTTCGGAGCCTGGCCGGCCCTGCCCACTGAGAGCCCCGCTCGAGTTCAAATCGCTCTCTCCCCGCTGGGCCGGGCCGCCCGCTCTCCTGTCAGCTTGCCTGTTACGGAGCGCATTGTGCGCCTCTCACCCGCTCCCGCCGGAATCTGCACGGAGCGCATCTGATAGCCTCGGACGGTCCGTACGCCGATACGTACCCGACTGTCCCGCTTTGCCCTCCTGCATACCAAGGTCCGTGCCGCACCTCAAGAAGAGCCTCTAGTACGTCCGGTACCAGAGGCCCGGTGCTGCACCCGCCTGCCTAAGAACGCAACGCCCCACCCAGATCCACAGGTACGACCCAGCGTACTAAGAAGTACGTCCCGCAGGCCTGAACGGCGCCTCACCCAGTGAGCTGCTCCAGACCCCGGATCGCCGCAACCCTCCACCTCACCCGCCTCGCACCTAGAGGGGGCTTCGAGCCGGATAATTCCTGGGAGAACCGCCGTCCTTGTCCCGGGTCCGCCCTCACCTGAGGCCGCACCTGAAACGCCTCGGACACCCGCAACAAGGTACACTTGAACTCGATCCAGAGTTCACATCGGATCCAGGGTCCGCAACGTTTGTTTTCCCTGTCGTCCGTCATTCACCCACGGGTCACTTCACCAGCGCAAAGCGCGCATCGACCCCCAGCGTACCTTGCTGACAAGAACACTAAAAGAACGTTTGCCTATTTAAATCTGTTGGTCTCCTTCGCTAAACGTTATATATGGTCTTGTGATAATTCTGCAACTAATTATTTTTATATAAAGCTACGTATTTTTTTTTTTTGTAAAATTAAGCTACGTATTTTTGATACAAACTTACGACTGGTGTCCGTTTGTGGTGGGTCATATTTACTGTGTGGGATCATAAATGCTTAACTCAACTATCGCCCTGAAGATTAGCCTTGTCTGCTCGCGCCACCCTACCTAGAGGGTGAGCAAGGGTTATTTCTAAGGAGTAGTTCTCTTACCCTGATTAGAGGAGAGGGTCCCTGTTTGTCACAAGTGCATACCTGTGCCAACCAGAGACCCCCCGAGTCTAACACACAGGGACATAAAAGCTGAAAAGGCTGCATCCTTGTGATCCAGCGTTACCAACTCTGTTGCTGGACGGCGAGGTGCAGCCTGGGAGACAAAGTCCTGACCACATTCTCACACTAATTCTAATACATTTTTATTTAAAAGTCTGTTCAAATTGTGAATTAGCCCAAAACTTACATTTTTGCAACTTCTTTGACAACTTCCCGGCAGGTCATGTCTTTCATCTGATGGAGGAGGAAAACACATCAATAATTTGTCCTTCATACTTTCGTGAACATTCAAACATTTCAATTTCATAAGAACGTTAAGTGCATTTGCTGATACCTAAAATATTTTCTTCATCACTGTGCAACGATTAACATTATAAAACCCAACTTAATTTACAAGTTGATTTTCAGTAGAACTAGTTTCACATTTCCATCTACAATAACATTCAGAAAACTGAAAAGTAAATGGTTACTGAATTATAACTAGCTAATCGATTTTTGCAGCAGGAAGCTCACATTTTATGTTTAGTACAGTATTTAGTGAGGTGAAACCCTCACCCTTAGCCCCTGAAAACAACCTCTCCATCAGGCTTGTTCATTAGTAAGTGGATAAATAATACAAAAAAAATACATATGTAAGATGAGAGACAGCATCCATTCTAATCTGTTCAGTCTTGACCAAGGCACCCTCTTTGTAAAAAAAAAAAAAAAAAAAAATACATTTATATACAATATGGACGGCAGCTATCCGACTAACTAAATTGGTTTTGTTTTTGTCTTGGCTTGGCTTGCCTTGCCTTTCTCTACTATCTTTACACAGCAATGAGGCCATATCACACTGCAGTGGTAGTAATGTGTAGAATTCAACTCAAGAAATCTGTGCCCAAATTTTAAAATGATCGCCTTACAGGCTAAATGACAGAAACAGCAGTGAGTGCAGCGTGCAACTGCGTTATGATTAGGCTTTCCTGTTTTCAGTTTCTATTTTGGGTAAATTCTGGTGGTGTTTTTCAGTGTTCTCCAGTGATTTCAATACCTTAAAAAACGGTGGTTATCAGTGGTTACACATTTTGCCACCATTAAAAATAACAGAAACAGTGTTTTTCCGGTGTTTATGGATTGTTTACTTTTAATATTGCTTGCTTTCTGCACTGATAGATCATGGTATAATGACAGTGTACATACTGTGTATATGTGGTCCACTGGTGTGAGACCAAGTTTCTGAACTTTCCTAAAGGACAAAAGACCTTGCTTTATCTTGTTAAGAGTAGCACATATTTTGACCTTCTAGGACCATGGTACCTTCTGGTAATACAGTGCTTGACAAATACGTGAACACTAATACATATTCAAGACTCTTATAGGAGTCCTAGAAAGCAGTAAATTGAATTACTATAAAGTTAATTTGCATTAATACATTTGACGGCAATAGTATTACAAAAGCAAATTTAAATCTCAGAACCTCTGAAGTAGAGGCTGACAATTAGCTGCCAAGGTGGGACTAGGTGCCTTTTATCTATTGGAACATTTCATGTTTCTATAAGCAATACATCCCCATAGAGGGCTAGGCTGACAGGGATTCATGCATAACTTATTCTAGAAAGATTTAGGCTTCACGTTCTGTTATTATTTAATGGCTGATAGAGAAAAACATTTGAAGTGAAAAGAATAGTGTGGTATCAAGGCTGATGCATTTGTTGGTCTCTCCACAGAAAAATCACTTCCACTGCATGATATAATAATTAATTTTTCTTGCCATTGCTCTCATTTGAATGATCACTCCCAGGTAACAATGAAAAGCACTCTGCATGCCCATCCCATTAATGGCCTCTTTCAGTAGCATGCATTCTGAATGTCCATGCCATCTTTTTTCTTATTTGCTATAATAGGCATGTAGCACTACCATTCAGAACCTGCATCACTCTGGCACAAACATATTTTACATTGAAGGCATTCACATAGTTACTTTTTCACTAAACATGTATCCATTCCTGGGATTTCCTTTTTTGTAAACCACATTTATTAAGTGTACCATTCTGGTGCAGTAACACAGTCTGCAGCTTTGATCCCAGTTTGGAGGTACTAATGGTTGTAATACTGTTTGTACACCATAGCAGGCCAGTTGTGGCACCCCAGTAATTAATTGAGAAAGGTGAATAATGTACAAGAACAGTCTTTTTGCCTCTCCCAGAGTATTCTTCTGTTGGCACAATTTCCTAGCGGTAAGACCTAGGGTGACAAGCGTGTGCAAAAGTCATCAATCAGTGAAAACTATTTCCATTCCTAATGAAACACACACAAAGTGAAAAGGTAAGCGCAGAAATCATGTCTAAACATTTTTTCACTTTTGGACCCAGGGCTAGCTTTTGCCATGACATGGGTGAGCTGGACCAAGGCACCAATCTTCAGAGGGGTGAAAAGAACTATGTGCACAAAGATCCTACAACCAGCAATGCCCCCTACCTTGGCTAGAGTGATTCCATTTAAAGTACTTTCAACTATTGTTAACGTGCTGCAAACCATGTATTTTAGCACCTATTCACCCAATACCTTGCCCTCCCCTCTACCCCTCACCTTCTGTCAGCGCTGACCTGTGAAAAGAGCCTGCTGTTGCATTTTTTCACCAGCAAGGGCGGCATATTTCCTTCTCGCCAAAGGAGCGATTGGAGCAAAGGCCGTCTCTGTGTGCACCTCTCAAAGCGCCCTGTGTGTTTTTGATGTTTAAAAGAAAAGCCCCGTATTCGAAGCATAATGACATAATTTAGCATCTGCTGCATTATAATTTGCAGTTTTTAATACATTTTCATTCTTTCTAGTTTCATAGATCAAAAAGTATTCTGTAGTGAAAGGTGTGGGTGTGTCTGCTCACAGGGCATGAGTGGTCTTTGGCAAATACAATGTATAGGTGACCGGTATGTTAAATGTATGTTGGTACCGGTATGTCATCTGCCTAACTTGGATTAAGTCGTCTCAAAACCCAGCAACGTGACTAGCCACAGAGGAATTCTTCAGGGGGAAATATTCGCACAAAAACAGGAGTTGAACACTTCTGACAAGAACATGGACTCAGCAGAGCATCCAGTCTTTACCTGATAATGAAATGCGAAAGGGCTGTATGCAGATAGATATATCCCCACGCCCATTGGACTTTAAGGGCTTCAAACCCTTTCCCCTCCCCTCCACCCCCACTATGTGTGGCAGCCCAGGCTGTACACCTTCCTGGGCACACACACAGGTGCACCAGAGCACTTCACGGGTCTTTAAAAGACCATTCGTATATAAATGAGGCATTGATGTTATTTCACCCTTTCTAAGGCCCCTGCAGCTCCACGCTGACTATTGCTTAAAGATTAAGCCACCCACCCCGAAATTTAGGCCTCTATTAAAAAAATACTGTCCTATTACAAATCATTAGGATGTCCTATTTTGATCCATTTCTTGTAAAAACAACATTGCCCACTGTATTCTTTAACAGCAAAGTAGTCGATCTTACATTTAGCAAATTCAGCTCGCAGAAATGCTAAAACTTGTGTACAAGACCGAAATATCAAAGGGCAATCTTTGGTCAGCAAGGTAGCATTTGTACAGCCCCATCAAACAAGGCCCTCTAATTTTAGGATAAGAGTTGTTCATCATAAAATTTAAGGGAAGAAAAGTGTTATCTGTAGAAGATTAGAATTATAAGCTATAATTGCACTTTATTGTATGGGTGCTTATGTTCTTCATCCTATACATTTTTTGGTCCTCGCTTTTTTGTCCAGATGAACGAAAATCCAAGACATGGTTAATGACAATGAAAAAGGGAAATGCAGAGTTACTTAGTTGTTCCATGCCAGTGTAAAGGCTTGACGCAGCACCGGTAAGATATTCATTCTCAAAGCACGTGATTGCCATGATGTCATGATCAACTACAAATAAAGGAGTACACCAGTACTTTGCTTCTTTATATTTGGCTTTACAGGCTACGCCTTAGATATGTGGAAAAAGAGATGTACTTGGTCTCAGATGTTTGCATGGGGGTTTGTTCATATATAGATGTATAAATCTATCCTAAATAAATAGTCTGAGATTGAAAAAAGTCATACTGTCCATAAATATATATATATATATATATATATATATATATATAGTCTTAATCTAAATCTATCATCTTCATCGATAGATAGATGCAAGCTTATGCTCCAATGCAGCATATTGCATTGGCAGTGCCTTCAGATGATTATGGCGCATATATCAACGCCGTTTTTTCTGTTTCTTTTATTTTGAATACACATAATGAACAGATGAACCTCAGATCTGAGCAATCTCAGAAATTCATCTGCAAGCCCAAGATAAAGAGGGGTGCAGAGTGCCAGGGGTGAAACCTTGCTTATGGAGAATCCAACAGACATTTGTATTGGACCTGTTTGATAGCAGGCAGATTCATAGAGATCAACCTTAAATGTGGGTTTTCAAGTAGATGAAAGAATACAATACTGATGTTATTATATGTGCACCATACATACCAGAATATGGTCACATAGGTAATGACTCAAAAACATATACAGAATTACCACCATTTTACCTGGAGTTTTTCAATCTCTGTCTTCGCCGCTTGCCGTGCTTTGCCAACTGAACAGCCCCAATAGCCCTTAAAGAAATTAAGGCAAAAGCATTTCACACAGTGCTTTTAAACAATTAGAGGTTATCACTTTAAAAAAAAAGGGCTTCAACATAGTAGCATTTAAATTGGTGCACTTTCAATCAATACTTTCTCTGAAAAACAAATATCTACTGCTATCAAAAGGGGACTGGTATTGACTCAATACTGAAAACTAATCATCCTCTTATCCCTCACTTGTGCTCCGTAGGTAATCAGTGGCTTCTGCACAAAACGTTAGAGAAAGGTCAATACTTAACAAATTCTTCCAATGCATTCAAACAATATTGATTGAAATGCATATTGCAACACTGAATTCACTTAAAATGAATGTAATGTTTACAAGTAATATATTAAAATATTTCCCTCTAAGCAATGGTCTTCAAACATTTAATAACACCCCTCCAATCCTGTGTATTGAATAAAATGTACCCGGTTACCCCCCAAGCTCTAAACCTATTTAAGCTTTCTGCCCAAGTGTTTGCATCACGGTCTTCTTGCCTTAGTGTTGGTGCCTTCCTGACCTAGGGCCAGAAGTATCAAGGGGTTTTACCCATTCTGTGTCTATGGGAAAATGTGTTCATACATATGGCCCCTAGTGAGGTGTACCGGTCTCCTGCCATAGTACATTGTCAGTGTCTCCTTGAATTGCAAAGCGTGTTCGTCTCTTGCTGTCTATGTTCATGTCTTTGTTGTCCTGTCCTGCAATGAAAGACTGCTCACCTGCCTATAAAAAAAATGGTGTTTCCCATGTTCATTTCCGTAGGAGCTTTGCACATGTCTACAGTCCGAACCGCTGGACAGAATTACACCAAATTTTGCAGAAAGCTAGCTTCTGGTCCACAGAATGTACTTTGTTATGTGGTGCAATTGTGTTCAGTAGTTTGAGAAATTAAAAGAAATCCAAATATGGTTATATGTGTTTGCGACAACTTTGCGAATAATAATGAGCTAATGCAGGGAAATGCTCGGATCAGCTAAAAACACTTCAACCGGTAAGTGTTGGCAACCAAAAAGTGTTGGCAGTCATCCTGGGACTCTGCTTCAGCAGAGTCTCAAAACAAAATATGAAAAAAACAAAAAGGGGGCAGGGCAGGAATACCCGGACCTTCAAACCTTGGTCTTGGGGTTCCAGAATGACCCCGGCTGTGCAAAAAAGCTATTTTTAAAAATAAAACTAAAATATAGCTATAAAATGTTCAGCAAAAATGTTTTAAAAAGGACCTGCGGATGGGCGAGGTGCCGGGGACCTTTTATAAAGAGGCTCCTTGAGAGCGGGACCACCATCCCCGCAGGTTTTTTTTATTTTATTTTTTAAATAATGGAGAGGGAGCAGCGCAGACCCAACTCCTGGGCTTCTCACAGCCACGGGGCCCACCACCTCCCCGGGGCAATTAAAACAATTGCCGCGCCCCAGGGACCACCACCTCTCCGGGGCTTTTTTTCTTTTAAAGAAGGAGAGGAGTTGAGCTGTCCCATAAGTGGCCTTGGAAACCGCCACCTTCCAGGGCCGGTTCTTGCTATGGCCTGGGGTGTCCACCCGTCAGGACATAGCGGTTTGCTTTTATTTGGTAGGAGCTTTGACAGCTCCTGCCCACCTGTCCGGGTTGCCAGACCTGCTCTTCGCATCACACCGCCAACGACTCTCTCCTTGCTTCAAGTGGCCCTCCCCAACGAGAATGGGACTCGTGGCACAATACCTGAGAAGGTAAAACGTCAGGGGGACTGAACCCTACCCACTCTCCATCGCAGTCAGCCTGAACTTTTGACTCCGAACCCAGTTCAACGCGACCTGATAGCAGCAGTTGGCGATTAATGCTTTAAGATGCCATTTTTACACTTTAATCTTTAAAAAGCCATAACTCTGGTTCGAAGGATTGGATTTTTGTTTTGGTCTTGTTTTAGTAATTACATTCAGGTCAATTTGTCTAACCTTGTGTGGGATACTATTTGTGTGGTATTTTCACTGTTTGAAATGGCGCACAAATACTTTACATATTGCCTCTAAGTTAAGCCCGATTGCTCTGTGCCAAGCTACCAGGGAGTTGAGCGCAGGCTAATTTGGGGTTTGTTTTTGCCTTACCCTGACAAGGATTGTGGTTGCTGCTTGACCAGGGCTCACATCCCAGTCAACCAGTAACCCAATTTCTTCCAGATCTATACAACAGATCTGCAAGATGGATAATTTCACATTGCAATAGCAAAGCCCCAAAGACCATTAATCTGCTTCATAGTAGGAAACACATCCACTATCAATACACAGTCCAACTTTATGGCCTCAAGTCGGCTCCACGCTCATTCTCAAAATGCATTGCAGTAGTACCAGCCCTCTAAGACAACCTGGGCAACCAGCTGTTAAAAGCTTACAGTCAACAAAAAGTAAAGCATGATTTTGTGACAACTATAAGCCTGTTACGCAGTCTAGGTCTTCAGATTAGTGCAAAGACTATGTTATTTGGGGCGACATTAGACATCTTACAACAACAAAAAAAGGTTTTCCTTTGGAGGAGAGATAGTCATCTATACGGGACAAATGTAACATCTTGAAGTGAACCTCCAAACCAACAGCGAGACATATAGCCTTCCTTCTAGGATCTGTGGCATCCTTTGTATACATTGCACCAAATGTAGTGTTGCACATGACACCCCTGCAACAATGACCAGTGGACCACTAACTCTGCAGAACAAGCATTTGCAATGCAATAGGTCTCGGATTTCTGAGAGTTTGAGCTATTGACATTGCATACGACGCCTTTTATTTTTGTTTTTGTTTTTAAAACATAAATAAAAGGCATTGTGATTTACAATGCTAATAGCTTAAACTTTAAATGCAAGACCTATTGCATTGCAAGTGCTTGGTTAGGACTTGTGCCCTGGACAGGAGGTCAGGGGAGTGATAGCCCGGCATGACTAAAGCAGAAGGGCGTGGCAACAAAAGGGCAGGGGTGGAGACAGACGCATGGGTAAAGACTAAGGCTCGGAGAGAAACAGAATAGGAAGGGAACAGACAAAGGTGCAGGGGTGAAAGAGAAGCATGGGTAAAGATACAAATGCCGGGGAGAAACAGAAAGGCAGAGGTAGAGACGGAAGCACAGGAAAGACAGGAAGGCAGGGAAGAAACAGCAGGTCAAGGGGAGAAACAGAAGGGCAGGAGTACAGACAAACACGGGTAAAGACAGGAAGGCAGGGGGAGAAACAGAAGGGCAAGGGGAAAAGCAGAAGGGCAAGTGGAGTGAAAGAAGGGAAAGGTAGAAACAGGAGCTGTATTAAAGACAGAAAGGCTGGGAAGAAACAGACGAGTAAGGAAAGTGACCGATGGGCATAGAGGAGACAGAAGGGTATGGAGACAGAAGGGTATGGAGAAAGAATGGCATGGGGAGAGAAGGTTATGGGGGTATGGGGAGAGAAGGGTATAGGAAAAACAGAATGTTGGGGGAAGAGACAGGCGAGGGGAGAATCATACGGTTGATGAAAGAAACAGAAGGGAAGGAGGCAGTACAGAAGGGCAGTAAGAAAAGGTTAGAGTATTCCTAGTTTCCATTCCGTTCATAGGGGCTGCACGCAATTTTACTGTTCATGGGCGGGGTGGGCTCGGGGTGGGCTCAGGGCGAGCACCAGATCACACATGGTGGCGGTACGGCGCTCATAGAGCTGTGCACAAGGGCTGTGCATTATTTTACTGCTTATGGACGGGAGCGCATGCACCGGAGCACACATGTTAACGTGTAGATCGCTCACAGAACAGGTGACTGCTCCCGTTCACACGGGTTGCATGTTATTTTACTGATTATGGACGGGATGGGCTCAGTGCGTGCCCCAGAGCACACATGGCGGTGTGTGCAGTGCTCACGTCGCGGAGGACGACTGCTACCGGTCACGCGATCTGCACGTTTATTTTATTTTTAGTGGCGAAGTGTCCTGTGCTCAGAGGGAGAGGCAGGAGAGACCCCAAGGAGCACGTCTCTGGCCTATGAGCATGATGTGCACCGCGCTGCCATTAAAGTAGATTATGAAAGCCCTTGCACCCCCCGCACGGGAAGGGTTCAGTAATAGTTTCTCGCCAGTGGAGCCTGGCGCTGTGCACAGATGGAAGAGCGTATGGGGAGAGGTTAGGGGGCGGGAGTCTGTAGAGGAGCTATCACCCCATTTCTCTGCAACGGCCCTGAGACCTCCAGTCTGTCCCGTTTCTTTTCCATCCCCGTCAGCGTGGCTCTGCGCAGGAGTGGCTCCGTCATCTTCCCTCCCACAGATGCACAGTCCTTGGTAAAGTTAGTGAGAAATACAACCATGGCTGCTCGCTGGTTAAACATGGTTTTCAGATGGATCTGACTTTTCTTAGTTTTAGCAGATAAAGTGTGGTCCATTTTAGTACGGCGCGTGGCGAAGACGCCGTCGCCCTGAGCGTGCACATCGGCTGCTACACGAGACTGACTCACGCGCGCAACCAAATCCCATGCGCGCGTGACCAGCTCTGGTCTCTCCCTCTCCCATTGACAATGCTGCGTGCGTGGCCAGCTCTTGTCTCTCTGTCGGCTGAGCCGACTACTATAGTTCTCGGCGAGAACGCACTTCGCGGGCTTCTAGCCGAGACCTAAAAACACATTCTAGCATGGTGGTGCAAGAGGCACAACTTTCTCTGGAAAGTTCCTTTTCAATCAATTAGCCAGCATTTTAGAGCGCAGCACTGTCACTCCTGTGGGTATCTAGGCGCTGGTTCTCCATCAAAAAAGCCATGACTTGAGGAAACGGCAGGAAGAGGGAAGAAACAGGTAGAAAAAGGCAAAACAGAGGGCAAACAAGCACACAGAAAATGCAAAACAGAGGGCAGACAAAAGGAGCAGAAGGACAACACAGGGAGCAGAAAAATGAGGAGAGAGGGCAAAGCAGAAGAGGGCAAAATGGAGTGCAGAAGAACAAGCAGAAAAGCCAAATCGGAGAGCAGAAAAACGAGCAAAAAGGGAAAAACAGAGCAAGAAACAAGCAGACAAGGGACAAAAGAGTGGAGAGTGGAAGAGAGCTATGGTGGTCCCACTTTTGAAAAAAACTGGTGCAGACCCCAAGATGCTTTCTAACTTTCGCCCCATCTCTTTACTACCCATGTTTTCAAAGATCTTAGAGAAACATGTTAACACGCATCTGACCTCGCATGTTGAGACCTCGGGATGTCTACATCAGTCCCAAAATGGGGGTTCATACTCATTTTTCTACTGAGATCACTTTATTGGGGTAACAGAGAATTTGCATTTCCGCCTGGATCAGGGCGAAACCACAGAGCTTTTTTTTCTAGATTTAAGCGCTGCATTCGATACGGTGTCGCACCCTATCCTTTTAAATGCACTTAAGGCGGCTGGGGTGGTTGGACCCGCACTGGCAGGGTTAGCCTCTTTTTTTTTTGTGTAAAATTTTTATTTTGCATGTAACAAAGGGAAACACAGGAAAGAAGCACCGAGGTGCCGCACATGTCCCCACGCAGGGGGAATAATCCAAATCAAAATGATTTTTTTTTTTTTTTTAAATATATTTTTATTGCAGGTATCAGTAAAACAATACAGTAACGACCAGCATCGTATTATAAACAACTTATACAAGATATAGCCCACCGACCTCCTTCCATAACGTTGCTATTTAGCCAATCAGCCCATATCCCTGGGGTTGGGCAGCAAATGCAGCTGGGGTCAGTAGGATGCTGGAGCTGGTCCGGATAACACACTGTCCGTCATCTGCTTTTCTAAACAAACCCCAAACCCCAAAAAGAAACCCCCCCCTCAAAATCCCCAGTTACTGTGAAACCCCCCCCTCCCCCCCCCCCCCCCCCCCCCCCACCATCAGCGCCAGGGAGCTCATCAACATAGGATCCACTGCTTGACCCACGGGGAAGGTAATAGTGCTGTCAATGCTAATGTTTAACGGGACTCGGGTCGAGTTGCTTCTTCACTTTCGGAGTCGCTGGGGGTACAATAATCTCTGAGGGCCTGCACCAGCGTTTCCCATTCTAACGCGGCCTCCTGCGCCTTCTCATTGCCCTGCCTCCAAGCTAACTGATACCGCAGCGCGCTCTCACCCGCCGCCCATTTCAAAAGCTCACTGTGCCATCTGCTGCCTGTAGGACCAGCTCGTGCCTTCCAGTTCCTGGTCACCTCTCGCTTAGCAAGTAGGAGCCCCAGGTCGATAAATTTACTGGTGATTTTATTCCGGGGGGTATGGGGGAACCAGTGCAATAGCCCTACCGCCACATCGAATGATAAGTGCCTCCCCGTCACCTCCACCAGAGTCGCCGCCACCTCCTGCCAGTAGGACGTCAGTCCTGGACAGGCCCATAGCATGTGTAGGAGGTCCGCCTCCTGAGCCGGGCACCTAGGGCATTCCGCCGAAGCCGTGGCAAAATAACGCCTGATCTTTACCGGGGTCAGGTACGCCTTATGGAGAACATAATAGTGGACCAGTTGGAAACGGGCGCCACGTGTGCCCTTCCAGGCACGTCTCACCAGCTGGGACCAGGTCGTCTCCGGGATCTCCCTACCAATGTCCTCTTCCCAGCGGGACTTCAGTGTGGCGAGAGGGACCAACCCTTCGGCAATCAACCTGCCGTAGAGGCAAGTGACCGCCTTCACCGTGCCCGCCGACATCATGACGTACTGGCACACCTGAGACAATTGAGGTTCTTCTAGCCCGTTTTGCCAGTGCGCCTGGATCGCTCGCACAATGGCCGAGTGCAGCAGAAAGTCGCCCCGGGGGATCCCAAAGCGGTCAATGAGATCCTGAAAGGACAGGAGCGCTCCGTCCTCGTACAGGTCCCCGACAAGCTGTAAACCGGAATCCTCCCAGTCTGCCAGTCGTGACCAATCTCCTCCGTGTGGGAGGGCCGTCAGCATCCCCAATGGTATTTCAGGCGCATATGGCGTCCGTAGGCGACCTCTGTTATGAGCCCGATTCCAACAGAGTCGGACAGTCCGCTCCTCCATCGACAGGTCCCGTAGGACTAAGCGCTGTCGCAGCGCGATAAAGGAGAGGACGTGCCTGGCCATCCCCGTCCCTCTACCGTCCTCCGGGCCTCTGAACTCCCTGGCTATCTCCTGGGTGTAGGTCTGGAGCTGCGCCGCTAGGTAATACTTCTCGAAGTCCGGCACAGCGAGCCCCCCCTCGTCTTTCGGCCTCATCAGGGTATTGAGGGCCACCCGCCGTCGGCCCGTTCCCCAAAGGAACCCGACCACCATGGAACGCAAGCGACGAAACGTAGCCGGTGGGACCCAGATCGGCAAAGTCCGAAAGTAATACAATAGTCGGGGGAGCGCCACCATTTTGAGCAGGGCGATGCGTCCCGCCACGGAGAGCGGCAGCGTGGCCCAAAAGTCCATGCTACCTCCATGCTACCTCCATGCTACCTCGGAGTGCTCGTATGCAACGGGCAATGTTTCCATCCAGCAGGTCGGGTTGGTCGTGGTACACAAATACCCCAAGGTATTTAAAGCAGTCGGGCTCCCATCTGATCTCCTTACTTAGCGCAGGAGTGGGGGTACCCCTACGCATCGGGAAGAGGCAGGTCTTAGACCAATTCACGTGGAGGCCTGAGACCGCTCCGAACTCCGTTAGCGCTAATTCCGCTCCCCGTAATGCGTCGACCGGGTCCTCCAGGAAGAGCAGCAGCCCGCTGCTGTCCATAAGCCCGTATAGTGGGCTCCCGAGCGCAGATGTATTGCTAGTGGCTCCACCGCTAGTGCAAAAAGAAGCGGGGATAAGGAGCACCCTTGCCGCGTGCCACGCTCCACCGGATATCGCGATGAAATCAAAGGGCCCGATCTAACCCTGGCCGAAGCGGAAGCGTAGAGGACTGCTGTCCATTTGACAAATCCCTCCCCGAGGCCGAATTTCCGTAATACCGTGCATAGGTAGTCCCACTCCAGGCTATCAAAAGCCTTCTCCAGGTCCACCGATAAGACTACCGGGGACGGGGCATCCACGAATGGTTCCCCAAGCAAGCGGAACAACCTTCGGATGTTCATAGTCGTATTTCGTCGTGGGATGAAACCGGCTTGGTCTTCATGCACTAGGGAACTCATATGTCCCAGCAGCCTCGAGGCTAAGATGCTGCTCAATATTTTGTAGTCCACCGTCAGCATTGAAAGGGGACGGTAGGACCCCGGGTCCAACGAGTCTCGGCCTGGTTTGAGGAGAGGAACCACCAACGCCTCACACATCGAGCCAGGGAGACGACCCAATCTCTTCGCCTCCCTGTAGACCACCAGTAATCGAGGGGCCAAGAGGTCAGCGTAAGCTGCATAGAACTCCACCGGAAGGCCATCCAGGCCCGGGGTCTTGTTCCTCGCCATCCGTTTGATGGCCCAGCGGATCTCCCCTAAGTCGATGTCGGAACCCAGGGTTTCCGCCACTTCCTGTCCTACTGTGCGGAGTTCCAGTGGGCTAAGATAGTCGTCGAGCCGGTCTGGGTCACGTGCGGAGCGACTGCGGTATAAACTTTCGTAGCAACTAAGAATCTCCGGTTGGGTGCACACCTCGGTCCCATCCGCCCTACGCATATTTGTCGTCGTTTGGGACTGGCGCGTAGGGTTGGCCAACCATGCCAGTAACGCGCTCGACCTGTCGCCCTCCGCAATAGACCGGACCGTATAGGCCTTGTAATCGAAACAGCGGAGCCGTTCGACCTCCACCGCTACCTTCTCCCTCGCCTCTACCGTTTGTGTTTGCAATTCCGGGTGTCCGGGGCGGCTAATTTCGAGCTCGCGGAGCGCTCGGTCCGCTGTGTCTAAGTCAGCCAGGATAACACGCCGCATGCCCACCTTCTTAGAGATACAGTAGCCCCTCACCACCACCTTGAAAGCGTCCCATTCGAACGCCCTAGTACTCGCGGAGCCGCCGTTGGACGCAAAATAATCCGTGATTGTCTTCCCTAGGTCCGCCTTGAAGACACTGTCCTCGAGGATCTCGGGACGCATCTTCCAGGTGGGTACTGCCGGTGTCCCAGGGAACCAGCGAATGTCCAGTAGGAGGGGGTTATGGTCCGAGATGGTCCGCGATAAGTACTCCGATCGGACCGCTGCCGAAACTAATTCGGACGAACCAAGAAAGCTATCTAGTCTGACATGCAGCTCATGAAGGCTTGAAAAGTATGAATAATCTCTAGACGCGGGGTGATGCGCCCTCCAAACGTCCGTCAAACCCCAGCGGGTCTGCCAATCTTGACGGCCCTTAGCCGCCCGCCGGACCGGGGAATCGGGGAGTGGGGGATGCGAGCGGTCTATGTCTACATCCACTACGGAGTTAAAGTCACCCCCCAGCAGGAGGGGCCCGGCGAAAAAGTGGGCCAGCGAGCCCGATAACCTGGAAAGGAAGGCAGTCTGGTCCACGTTAGGAGCATACACACAGCAAACATTCAGGTCCCTCCCTCCTAGCGTGCCTGATATGGCCACGAAACGCCCCTCTGGGTCCAACACTGTCCTCGTGACCTGGAAGGGGACTCCTGCCCTAATCCATATCAGCGCCCCCCTGGCATAAGCAGAGTACGCCGTGGAAAAGACCTGCCCTCGCCACCTACGCTGAAGCGCCGCCCCTTCCGCCTTGTTCAGATGCGTTTCCTGCAGCAGCGCCATTTGCACTCCCCTACGCACTAAATAAGCATGGACCTTGTGACGCCTGGACATAGTGTGAAGCCCCCTCACGTTCCAAGTAATACATTTCAAATTAGCAACATCAGCCATTGTCCCAGAGTGTTCTCGCACAGTTTCCCCGTTCGGGTCCCCACAAAGAAAAAGCATCAATCCTCCCAGCGCTGACGGCGGCCATTTTCCCCAACCAGAACCAAACCACCCAAAAACCAACAAAGCCCCCCCCCAACCACCCCAGAACAGGACCCAAACTACACCACCTAGATCCCATCCAAACCTCTACGGAGATCAACCCCAAAATCCCCACTAGTCCTACGGTCGCCACCGTAGGAAGGCCTTATGGGCCAGGTGCGGGCTGAGCGGAGGCAGTGGGCCCTCGTCGCCCAGGCTACCAGGACTATTGTAAGCCCCCCCCTGTGCCAAAACCTTCCGGGGCAAGAGCAGCAGCCCCCCAACCCTCCCTCCTTCATTGTCAGCAATAAAGAACGGCAACCGCCTCCCCCCTGCCGGGCCCCCACCCAAAACAAGGCAGCACATCCCGTTACCCTTGTCCGTCCAAAAGGTCCTCCACCGATTTCGGTGTGATCACCGGTGTATGGGTACTGTCCGCCACTGAGTCTTCCGAGTCCGACGGTGCCCCCTGAGCACCCGGGTTTTCTTCCTCCTCCTCGATGACTTCGCCTCTTGCTCCCGACAGTTCCGACAGAACTTCCAACACTCCCCTCCGCTCCGATGATGTCTCCGCAGTCGAGGGCCCTCCCGTGCGGCCGCGGCGGTTCCTGACCCTCTTAGATCGCCTCCTCTGTTCCGGCTCCTCCGCCTGATGGGTCGAGGCGCTATAACCATCTTTCCCTGTCCGGTACAGTTCGAGCCAGTCACAGACCTCCTCCGGGGTGTCGAAGAACTGGGTTTTGTCGTCGACAATGACTCAGAGCCTTGCAGGAAATAGGAGTGAATATTGGATGCCCTCACTCCTGAGTTCACGCTTAACCGCCAGGAAGGAGAACCGCTTGCGCTGCGTCTCGTAGGTGTAGTCAGGGAAGATATTCACCTGACTGTTTGCAACCTGGAACGGGCCATTGTGCCTGGCGGCATTTAGGATCAGGTCTCTGTCCCGGAAATGTAGCAACCGCGCCACCACTGGCCTTCCCTGCTGTGGGGGCCGTGCTGGGACTCTGTGGGCCCGTTCTAGAGTGTAAAAGGAGGACAGGCCCTCCGGGACCACCGTGTCCCGGAGCCAAGTCTCCAAGTATCGCACCATATCGCCATCCTCGATTTTTTCCGGCAGGCCCACCACCCGAATGTTATTCCTCCTGTTGCGGCCTTCCGCATCCTCCGCCCTCCGTTCGAGGGTCTCGATTCGGGACATGGCATCCTTTATCGTCGCAGCTAGGGTTCTCTGCGCCGGTTCTAAAGTCTTCACCGTGCCCTCCACCTCCTTGACCCGGTCTGAGAGTTTACCATGGTCTGCCCTAAGGAGTCCCAGGCCGGTCGCCACCTGGGCAATGTCCTGTTGGAGGGCCGACCGAGTTGCCTCTATCGCTTCCAGTACACGGTCGAATTGTTGCTGGAGTGGTGCGCCACCAGGTCGTTTAGGGTCTCCATGCTCTTCCTTGTCCTGGGCTTCAGAATCAGAGGTGGTCTGGCTGGATCCCTTGGCTCCTTTAGGTTTCCCCATGCTGTCAGGGGCTCTCCGCGAGGATCCCGGAGTGGGCGCCTCCGTGTACAAGTGTCCAGCGCGACCCTCCCGGGATTTCGTTCTCAAGTCTGGTACGGGCGATCTCCTTCTCCAGAGCCTGTGGAGACTCCGCCGCTTCGGCTCACGCCACCGCCACGGCGTCCGAGGGCACCGATAAGGGGGCGGAGACAACCGTCGCCGAGTCGGGCAGGCCCGTTCACCCACTATAGCTCCGGGGCGAGGGCCACCAACTCCCTCGGTTGACCTGTGGCGCCAGAGTGTCGCGCCATCCATGTAGTTGGGCTGGCCAGGAAATCGTAGCTAGTTGCGGAGTCGCGGTGCAGACCACCGCCTGGAACAAAGGGCACCCGCATCCGGTGCCCTCTAGTGCGTGGGCACCCGCCTGGTCGTCTAATCGAGTATGAACCCGTTGTAGAAGGTCCGAACCTGCCAATGTCCAATGTCTAAAACAACTGAGGATGGTGAAGCCGGGTGCCAAGCGATACCCACGCGACCTCCTCAACTCCGTGTTTTCGATCAAGGGGACAAAGGGGTCCGGGCGCCATGTTGGGTCGCACTCCGCAACTCCGCAAACTTCGGCATTTCTTCGAAGCCACCCCCGTCCAAACTCCACCAAGGCCCCCGGCAGGGTGTCGTCGCCTCGCTCAACCGAATGCGGGGTCTGGGGCGCCCCTCAGCCTCCGATGTTCAGGATAATTTCGGGCTTAGTCCCGGAGCCGAGCTCTCAGGCGACCATCGCCATCGGCGCCCAAGCCACGCCCTCTCCAAATCAAAATGATGGTGGTGGCACACCGCAAGGATAAATCTATGCCAGTCAGTCTAGGTACCTGCAAGAATAAGAGCAATAGGTAAACAAGCAACCATCGGTGCTGAGCATTATGGAGTTAGGATGTCCCAAAGCAAGCAGGTCTTTAGGCTAGTGCAGACCATTCAAATGCACCAATTGGCGTGAATGAGCACCTCGGTGACAAAGGAGAAAGGAAAAAAGAAGGGAAGAAAATGCAACTCCCAACCCCCCCCCCCTTCCCCCCCCCCCCCCCCATGACGGTGACACACACTTACCACACTCATTCAGAAAGCCGCACTAGATTTGGAAGAGGTGTAGAGATCTCAAAGATGCTGGGCAAACAGCCGACGGCAGGCCTTTAGATAGGAAGGCAACCAAGGGTCCCCACACATATGTGAAATTCTTGTAATTACAGAGGAAGATGTCCGCCATTCTTTCTAAGCTTAAAAGCTTCCAAAGCTGTGCGTGCCACAGAGATATCGCTGGTGCCTCCTTCCGCTTCCATGCTGCCGCCAACGTGAGCTTGGCCGCCCCCAGGTACAGCCACAGAATCTTTTTATCAGATCGCGTTTGATGTTCAAGACCGGGGTCTCGTAGACCCAACAGTACAGAGGCCATAGAGTCCTCTATAGGGTATTGAAGGATATCTTTGATATGTGAGAGAATTTCCTCCCAGTAGGGCCGAATCACCGGGCAGTCCCACCAAATATGGCGGAAGTCCCCCAGGAGTCCACATCCCCTCCAGCATTTATCCGAGGTAGCCGGGTAGATGCGGTGGAGCCTAGTCGGACATAAATACCATTGCGTGAGAGTCTTTAAGTGAGCCTCCCTAAGATGTATCGAGTGGTTAAATTGGGTCATATCCCTCCAAAACGCTGACCATTCATTATCGGTAACATCTCTCCCCACCATCTCCTCCCACTGCTCCATATAACGTGGTCTAGGGGACTGTCCGGATTTAAGCAATAATTGATAGAGGAAGGAGATGACTCCCTTCATGGTGGACGTCCGCAGCAAAAAGGCCTCGAACGTCGAGGGGGGTCTCGTAGCTGCCTCCAGCACCCCTGGAGACGTGGCCCAGTGTAGCAATTGGACATGCCGATACCTATCGGTTTGTGGTACCGGATAGTCCCGTACACTGTTAGCGAAGGTCAAAGAATCAGGGCCATGAAACAGGTGGGTTAGTGCCCTACATCCACCCTCCCTCCATGCGTCAAAAGCCCCCTCACTAAGCGCCGGCGGAAAGGCCGGATTGAAATGCAAGGGCGTGAACGGAGATGGGAAAGTCGTCCACCGCTCATCAGTAGCCAGGGTATCCCAGACCTTCAGTGTAGTACCTGTGGGGGTACTAATATAAGCGTTCAAGGGGCGATCCCTCTTCGGCTTCCAGGCCAGATCCCATATGGACCGCCAGCCACACTCCGGTCCATATGCAGCCAATGCTTTTCTGAAAACTGCTGCGACCATTCCACCATTACCCTCAATTGGGCAGCCTTATAATAGAGATGCAGGTCCGGCAGACCCACTCCGCCCTCCGATCTAGGCCGGCGTAAGACTGTGAAGGACAGTCGGGCTCGGCCCCCTTGCCAGACAAATCGCAGTATCTGCGTTTTAAGCTGCCGGAAGTAAGCGCTATCTAGCGGAATAGGTAGGGCCTGGAATAGGTACAAATATTTGGGGAGAAGGACCATCTTAATCGCGTGTATCCTACCTAACCAGGACAGGAATTTAGGTTTCCATCTCTCCAATTCGGCCCAGGTCTTCGTCAGGAGGGGTGGGAAGTTGGCCACAAACAGTTTGCCCACCGTCGGGGTCAGGTGGACTCCCAGATAAACAATCGACCCAGTTGCCCATGCCAGTGGTGTCAACGTCCGCACATGAGCCACGTCAGTTTGTGAGAGAGTCAAATTCAGGATATATGATTTGCCATAATTCACTTTAAATCCCGCCACTTCCTCAAATTTAAGTAGAATCTCCCTAATGCAAGGCAAGGAACCTGCCGGGTTTGCCACCGAGAACAGGATGTCGTCCGCGAAGAGCGAGATCTTATGTTGCTCTCCTGTGAACGGTATGCCTCTCACGCCTTCATGTTCTCTCACCGCCACCGCCAGGGGCTCAATGCTAAGAGCGAATAGCAAGGGAGAGAGGGGGCACCCCTGTCTGGTGCCCCTCGAGTGTGGGAAGAAGGCCGACAACTGGCCATTCACTACCACTCTCGATCGTGGATTGCAAAAGTTAGCCCTCACCATAGTGATAAATTTGTCAGAAAAACCAAAAGCCGTCAGCGTATTAAACAAAAAGCCCCAATCCACTCGGTCAAAGGCCTTCTCCGTGTCCAGGCCCACAAGCACGGCCGGAATACGGAACCTGTCCGCCTTTTCGATTAAGTGAACCACTCTACGAGTATTATCGTGGGTCTGGCGTCCTTTGATAAAGCCAGACGGGTCTGGGCGAATGATCTCCGGCATCAAATCCTGTAAGCGCCACGCCAAGATCGCTGAATATAATTTAGCGTCGATGTTAAGTAAGGCTATGGGGCGAAAGGACGCACATTGCGCCAGATCCTTTTCCGATTTCGGCAGGACCGTGATCACCGCCTCGGCCAGAGTCCCTGTAGAGGCTCCGGATGACGCCATATCGTTAAAGAGAGACACTAGAAAGTCACACAGCTCGGTAGCATACGCCTTGTAAAAAACCGGGGTGTAACCATCCGGACCCGGGGCCTTGTGTAACTTCAAATTTTTAATGGCGGAGAGAACTTCCTCTCTAGAGATTGGCGCCTCCAATAATTCGTTCCATTCTTTAGATATTCGGGGTAGAGGCAAACGCTGCAGGAACTCTCTTTGGGATTCTGATCCCAGGTTATCTCCCGTGTACAACTCGGCATAAAAGCGTCCAAAAATGTCCGCCTTCGTTTCGTCCCGATGTTGCAGCACACCTGCAGCGTCTCTGATGCTTCCTATATACTCTTGCTCTCTCCTATCCCGCAGTTGCCGCGCCAAGTGCCTACCCACCTTGTTCCCGCATGAATAGGATTGTCGCCCCAGTCTCAAGAGCGCGAGTTCGGCCCTATTGGCGTAGTGCGCCCTCAATTTTCCCCTCACCGCCGTCTGTGGACGGAGGGTCACCCTCGAGGGGTTGAGTTTGTGAGCTCGTTCGAGCTCGACCACCTCAGCCTCCAGGGCCTCACGTTCCTTCCTCCGTGTTGAGCTGCGAGTTGAGACCCAGACACGTGCCCCTGATTGAGGCCTTAAAGGCGTCCCACGTGTTCGAGAGCGAGGTATCCGACGGGGGGTTAAGATCAAAAAATTCTCTAATGGCAAGCCGCAATGCTTTATTGGACGTATCGTCCCTGATCACAGAGGCCGGGAAGTACCACTTCCATTGCGCTGCACCGGGCGACGACCAGCGAAGGCTAAGCACCAGCAGACTATGGTCCGAAACGGATATCGGAAGAATGGCGGCATCCACCATGTCCCCGCGCAGTGATTGGCCAAGATATATGGAATCTAAACGGGAGTAGGAGTGGTGTACGTGGGAGAAGAACGTGTAATCCTTTGTAGTAGGGTGGAAAAAACGCCAACCATCAACCAGCCCCAGCTCCCCCACCTCCCGCTGCGTTGATGCAGAAAACACACCCGTACCCGCCCTATGACCCCCTGAGCTGTCCATCTCCTTGTCCCACACCAGGTTAAAATCCCCCAGCAGAAACAGATGTCCCTCCGTAAAATCCCCAACCTACTGCAACAAGTCTTGTAAAAACTTATTCTGACCAGCATTAGGAAGATACACCACCACAAAGGTGCATAGCCGTCCCTGAATGAGCCCCTTGACCATCAACCAATGGCCGTCCTTATCGTTACGCACCTCTACAGGTTGGAAGTGAAGCGCAGCTCGGAAAAGGAGAGCCACCCCCCTATGTTTCGTGGCAGCGGAAGACCTATAGATAATGGGATATGCCCTATGCCGCAGACGCAACTCATCTTTCCGTGCCAGATGGGTTTCCTGCAACCCCACTATATCAAGCTGGTGATCCACTACATATTTCCACACCTTCTGCGGCAAATTCATACCCTTAACGTTCCAAGTTCCTATGCTAATTGGCATAATAGAAATGGACCCCAGAACTCTCCACTGCCACCCCAAGAGTCCCCACCCCCGTACTCAGGGGCCCTCCGATCATAGGCAACTTCAGAGGATCAGTTACTCTCCCCCCCATCATAGCCCAAAACTCCCCACACACCCGTAGCAACCCTATCCGCAACTCCAGCCTGCCCACACCGATCCAAAGCACACTCACACAACAGCAAACATTCTCGCAGTAGTCCCCCCTTCCCACCGTCATGGGACCTCCCCCCACCCAACAGCCCAAGCCCCCCAACTCCCAACCCCCCCCACATAGAAAAAAACAATAGAAAGAACAGATTCAAAACTGTAAATTCGAAGGAATTACTCATCGTGTCCAGAAGTCCAAAGTTTATGAGGGGCCTTCCGTTCTGGAAGTGGGTTAGGGGGACCAACTCGGTAACCCCCACGGCCACGGTCAGGGGTGTCTCCTCCAAAAGTACATCCATACACCCAGACCAGAAGGCCGATGCCCCTCCGGCGCCGATCCATCTTCAAAGCAGAGGTCACGCTGCTCCGGAACTTTGCTGTGTATCAGCCAGGGTAGCCGAGGCCCCCGATGCCACCGCGTTGCCCCGTTCCTGCAGACTGGTAGTGCGATCCGGCCGCCGCCGGTCAGGGGAAGCGCCCACTCTGTGCCAGGAAGAAGAGCGGTGGCGCCTCCGAAACGGGGAAGCGGTTGCTCCCTGAGAAGGCGGCACATCCTCCAGGCCCAAGAGGTCCTTCGCTACTTGGAGTGAGCGAATCTGTGCGAGCCGGTTCTGTCACCGGAAGATGATCCTGAAGGGGTGACCCCAGGAGTAGGCGATGTTACGTTCCCGCAAAAAGGCAGTCACTGGACGAAACTCCCTCCGTTTCCGTAGCGTGGAGGCCGCTAAGTCCTGATAAAGCTGAGGGCGGTGGTCCCTGAACTGCAACGATGTGATGGCCCTGGCCTTGCGGAGGATACGTTCTTTCACCTGGAAATTATGGACACAGACGAGAATGTCAGGAGGGGGCCCCCCCCCTCGTCTAGGCAACCCCACTCTATGTACTCTATCCATCTGAATTTTTCCGCACATCCTTCTCGTCCAATATCTGTAGGAACAACTCCTGAACATAGCCACGCAGGTCGCCCGCCTCACCATCCCATGGCACTGCTCGAATGCGGATGTTGTTCCTGCGGGAACGATTTTCCAGGTCCTCCGTGTGCGTCTGCAAGTCCAAGTTCTGTTCGGTGAGGCGGATGATATCCTGCTGCAACAGGTGTACATCATTGGCCACACTTAAATCATGGTCCTCCAGGGTCGCTACCCTCTCGCCTATACCATCCACGTCCCTCCGTACGTCCCGAAGATCGGATGCCAATTGTGCGCGGAGCTCGGAGATGTCTTCCTTAATGGAGGCAAAAAGTTCGGACATAAAAGCCTTCGTCACCGGCGCCTCATCGTCCGACTGCTTCGACGAGCCACTAGCCCCTGGGGATGCCGGCTGCTGGGAGGACTTCGAAGCGCCATCCTTCCCCGGGCGCCCCTTGCGCAGCGTGTTGGACATCGCGGCGGGCAGCACTCCGCCCGGGCCCCAAGAGGCCAAACAAAATGGCAGGCCCGGCCGCTCGCTCCACCTCCAGTCCAGAGCTGGGGCCCGCGGTCCCAATGTCCAGGCCTCAAACTGTAGTCCATAGTGCTTCCGATTCACTCACACGGCCCACACGGCGGCCCAGGACTCCATCCTGCACATGCTTGTAGGCTTCGCAGGCGCCAACGACCGGTGCACAAGTGTACCGACGGCCTGAAGTCCTATGGCGGCCAGGCAGGAATGCCGCTGCTATCACGTAGGCCGCGTCCCCATCACATGCAAATCCGCTCTCGCCTGGGCCCGCCGGTCACCACCGCTGGTCCGGCATCACTCTCCACCACCAGCCAAGCTCGGGGCCCCACCTGTTGCCGATTCTTCACAGCCGCCCTCGGCGTGCGCAGCCCCGCCGGCACCCGGGCGTCACCGGGCCTCCCCTCGATGATCACTGCTGGGTGTCGTTATACCTCCGCCTCGAGGGCTCGCTCCACGCCACAGGCCAGAAATGTCGAACACCCCAAGTCGCACCGGAAGCTGGATCGACCGCTTCGTCGGCACGGAGCGCTCCTCCACTCTCTCAATCAGCGCTGGCGGTCCTGGGCGGGATCTCAGGAGGCCTGCCCTCTTCCAATAGCGGGCGCCAGGAACCAAGCGAGGCCGGGGTCGCGCAGGACTCAGAGCTCAGTCGGTCTCGTGGTCGCCCCTGATGCCTCTCCGCTCCACCGACGGCACCGAACCACTCCGCTATGCCAGGGGAACTTCTGCAGCTCTTTGGAAGCCAAACCGCTCCCTCAGGACCATTCTGTAAGAAGCTATGCCGGATCGACGCCGGAGCGGCTCAGAAAAGCGTCCTACTCCGCCGCCATCTTGGCCACGCCCCCGGTTAGCCTCTTTTTTGAGATCTCGCTCTTTTCAAATATTCTCTCCTAACTGTTCTTCTTCTGACCAACCATCTGCGTATGGGGTTCCTCAGGGTCCACGCTGAGCCCAGTGCTCTTTTAGACCCCCTATTTGAGACCCCTGGCTACTATTGTGGAAGACGCTGGTCTCTCCCTCTACTCATACGCAGAGGATACCCAAATCATCTTCTCCCTTTCTTCGGCTAAGGAGTGTTCTTCTTCCGCTCTTCAGCGGGGTCTTCGTCTTAGTCGAGTGACGGAGTAGATGCGGACGAACTTTCTGAAGTTGAATGGTGATAAAACGGAGGTGGTCATATTGGGCAAGCACAAACATCTTTGGGGCCCCCCAACATTGACCCCCTGAAATGGGCCCATTACCCCAACCTGTTACGCAGGTGCGTAACCTTGGCTTTGTTTTAGATGACTTGCTCTCTATGCAGCAACAGGCGGTCAGCGTGGCAGCCACCTTGAGGTGGCTCCGGAAAATCCTCTGGATGCTTCCTGACTCTACCAAGCGCACAGTGGTCCAAGCACTGGTCACTTCTCGCCTGAACTATGATAATGTGCTTTATCTTGGGTGAACTCAGGAGATTCAAAGGAAGCTCCAGCTTGTTCAAAATTGTGCTGCCCATCTCTTGTGCAAAGTCCCTAGGAGATCTTCCATCTCTCCCTCTCTCCGGGACCTACACTGGCTCCGCGCAGATAGCCACATCAAATTCAAGACCCTCTGCTTCATGTTTAAGATCAAGCAGGGGTTGGCACCCACTTACCTCCAGTCTCTCGTCCACCAATATGTTCCTTCACGCCCTCTTAAGTCTTCTTCCCAAGGGAACTAGCTGTGATCCCTCGATTTAGACTCTCTAGAATGGGTGGACGTTCTTTCTCTTACCTTGCCCCGAGACTCTGGAATTCCCTTCCTGCCCCATTGAAATTCGAACGATCTTTTGTTAAGTTCCGCAGAGATTTGAAAACCTGGCTCTTCCCTCGACAGTAGTTCCTGACCAGTTGCTGCTGCACCAGCTGTGGCGCCGGGAGACCCCATCGTGGGTAGCTGTGCGCCTTATAAATGCAATTACAATTATAATTACAATTACAAACAGAAGGCAGCAGGTAAAGAGGAAGCAGAGGGTGGTGAATTGCGGGCAACCTTGACAGGAGAACGGTCACAGAGGGAACTGGCACGAGAACCTGCTCAATGGGTTCGCGCTGCAGCCTCCATTACGTAGGTCCTTGGGGGGAGAGCGTGGCGCTGGGTGGCGGGAGGAGGGAAACGGTGGGAAATGGTTAGAAATTAGCGGAAAGGTCAAAACAGAAGGCAGAAAAATTAGCAAGAAATACAAAACAGATGGTAGACAAGCATTTACAATGCAATGGTCTCGGCATTATTAAAGGTAGAGCTATTGGCATTGCTCATAACTTTTTTTTTGTTTTAATCATAAATAAATGATATTGTCATTTACATTGCCAATAGCTTAATCGTTAAATAAATGGCATTGTCATTTACAATGTAGGTGCTAATACGCCACCTACAAAAAAAGCTATCCACACAGAGCCACACACACACACACACAGAGCCACACACACACACACACAGAGCCACACACAGAGCCACACACACACACAGAGCCACACACACACACAGAGCCACACACACACAGAGCCACACACACACAGAGCCACACACACACACACACAGCCACACACACACACACAGAGCCACACACACACACACACAGAGCCACACACACAGAGCCACACACACACACAGAGCCACACATACACACAGAGCCACACATACACACAGAGCCACACACACACACAGAGCCACACACACACACAGAGCCACACACACAGACAGCCAGCCAGCCACACACACACCGAGCCAGCCACACACACAGAGAGCCAGCCACACATACCGAGAGCCACACACTCACACACCGAGAGCCACACATACCGAGAGCCACACACTCACACACCGAGAGCCACACACACCGAGAGCCACACACACACACCGAGAGCCACACACACACACCGAGAGCCACACACACACACCGAGAGCCACACACACACACCGAGAGCCACACACACACACCGAGAGCCACACACACACCGAGAGCCACACACACACCGAGAGCCACACACACACCGAGAGCCACATACACACCGAGAGCCACATACACACCGAGAGCCACACACACACACACCAAGAGCCACACACACACACCAAGAGCCACACACACACACCAAGAGCCACACACACACACCAAGAGCCACACACACACACCAAGAGCCACACACACACACACTAAGAGCCACAACCACACACACACACACCAAGAGCCACAACCACACACACACAGCAAGAGCCACAACCACACACACACACCAAGAGCCACAACCATACACACACACCAAGAGCCACACACACACCCACACACCCCAAGAGCCACACACACACACACACACCCCAAGAGCCACACTCACACACACACACCGAGAGCCACACACACACCGAGAGCCACACACACACCGAGAGCCACACACACACCGAGAGCCACACACACACCGAGAGCCACACACACACACCGAGAGCCATACACACACACCGGGAGCCACACACACCTTTCTGCCCAGTAACGCCTTAGGGAACAGAGGCACGAAAAACCGGATCACAAGCAGGGCACAGAGGCAAAAAAACAGATCATAAGCAAGCGCAACCAACGAGGGGGGGGCAGGACAGCAAGCACAAGCAACGAGGGGACAGAGGAGCAACACAAAAACCGGATCACAAGCAGGGAACAGAGGCACAAGGAGGGCGCAGGAGCACAAGCAGGGCGCAGGGGCACAAGCAGGGCGCAGGGGCACAAGCAGGGCGCAGGGGCACAAGCAGGGCGCAGGGGCACAAGCAGGGGGCAGAAGCACAAGCAGGATCACACACGAGCACAACCAACGAGGGAAGAGGCAAGAAAAACGGCACAATCAGGGGGAAGGAGGCAAGAAAAATGGCACAATCAGGGGGCAGAAAGAAGAAAAACGGCACAATCAGGGGGCAGGAGGCACGAAAAACAGCACAATCAGGGGGCAGAGGGCAGGCACAGAGGCACAACAAGCAACGAGGGGGGGGTCAGGACAGCACGCACCACAAATCTTGGGTGCGAGGAGGAGGACACTACAAGTTAAAGACTTTAACCAAAACAGGTCGCTCCTCTCCAAAGTTGTGAAGTGCAAGCTGTGTGGTTACAAACTTGAATCATTCCCACACCTACTCGGCTTGTTGCCCGTCGCGACTTCATTCTAGGCGGACATTACTAAACTACTCTTTTTCACCTATGGCTTAAGGACCTGCAGCAACGCTACTACCTGGATTTTCACTACCATGGTCCCTACGGAAATGGTACGAATACTTCAATGTGGTGCAGGACATGCTCAAAATAACCCAACTAAGTGTAGCAATGATCGCCAAATTAAAAAAAAATGCACTGTGCGCCCGGTTTATTTCCAAAAGATGCCAATTACATGACCTTTATGTAATGACTGCTGATTTTAAAATACACTTTCTATTCTTTTGATACCACAAGTTTGTGAAGGATACGTAGTCCACAAAGATCTATTAATCGCAATGCACTTTGATCTAACTGCAATCGATTTTAAATAACCACACCAATAATAAGCAATAAGGTAACTATAACTGATTTTAAATCACTTGTTCCCTTGAACGAATTACTTTTTGATGCATGTTCAATGTTCTTTATTGTTATGGCTTTAATTATTCATACAATAAATGCATTATTTCCACTCACCCAGATCTACAGCCTGACTGTACTTGTCCAGGGCCGGCTTCAGCTGCTGTTTCCGCTGCAGGCTCGGCGCCTCCTCGCACAAGGTACGCACCAGGCACTCTCCAGCCAATATCCTCTGTAGCAGGCTGTCCAATACCACGTTCACTCGAGGGCAGCCCGCGGGCAGGGGCGTGCTCTGGGGACCGCATAACGGACACTGCTGGAGGGGAGCATTGTCTTCGGACACAGGCTGCAGGCAGTTCTGGCACAAGCTGTGGCCGCAGGCCATGGTGACCGGTTCTAGCAGAAGGCTTCTGCAGTATGGGCAGCACAGCATCGGGGGGAGGCCTGCCGGCCTAGAGTCACATTCCGTGCAGCCGTAAGTCCTTCCCCCGCAGGCTGCTCGCCACCAAAGGCCCCAGCTCCTCCGGCCGTAGCCTCCCCAGCGCCGCCGCGGAGCTGTAAGAGTCCAAAGCCTCAGACACGCGTCCAGCTCGGGCCACCGCCTCTCCCCGCCGCAGGCACAGGCTCCGCTCGGGCCTCGGAAGCTCGGGCAGCTCCGAAGCGTAGATCTCGGCTGGCATCCCATAGTCCCAGGCACGTGCCGCCTCCTCCGCCACCTGCAGCATCTCCGAGGAGACCTCCGCCTCCATGGTGGGGAGAAAGTGGCAGGTACCACTGCTCCCCTAAGTCGTGGATGGGGCCCGGGAAGCGAAATCCGCTCTCCCGCCCCTATCTCTCCATTGCAGAGAGAGCCCGTCGAGGGGGTGACTGCTGTCGGAATGGGGCCTCAACAGCTATCTTAGAATCTACAATTTATTTTTCTGCAGGGGCATTATGCCCCGCAATTACGAGCTTTACGGGGCGCAGGGAGGATATGTAACACACACAGGAGTCTTCAACCTCTCAGGGAGGCGGGGACATTCCTGGAGTGTCGGACGGAGTATGATGCCCTGGCATTGGTTGGCGGAAGTCTTGTCGTAGGATTGGCTGATGTACCTCCCGTCAGTTGTTCGCTGGCATTAAAGCTTTGTTGGAAGGTGTTATGTATGCAGGTATGGTATCCTTCGCTACATAGCTCTTAGCGAGAGCTAACCCAGTTCAGTTTATTTTTGCACCCTGTCAGAAGCTAGTCTAGAGGTCTGTAGATGTCACTGCACCGCCATTTTCGGATTCGGGGCGTGTTTTTTGCCGAGTGACGGATGACGTCACAGATAGAAAGAACACAAAAAACACACCCAAATCCGAAAAAGACAGGGCTTGAGCCAAGCGACGCCCCTCTCCTCCAATGGCTGGCCTCCGTTTAGGAAGCCAGCCAATGGAGAAGAGCGGCGGGTTCAAGCCCCCTAACTTAAAAACATAAAATCTTCGGCTCCGCCCACTGCTACGCAGTTCGACGGTCCTCGACCTAAAAAAAAGCAGGTAAGGGGCAGAAAACAAGCAGAAAAAAGCAAAACGGAGGGCAGAAAAGGGATAACAGAGCTGAAGAAGGCAAAACAAAGGGCGGAAAAATTTGCAGAAAAGGCAAAACAGTCCAAAAAAACAAAAGAGCAGTAAAGGCAAAACAGAGGGCCAAAAAACAAACAGAAAGGCAAAACAGAGCAGAAAAGACAAAAGAAGGCAGAAAACAAGCAGAAAAAGCAAAGCAAACCAAGAAACAAGCAGAGGAGGCACAACTGGATGACAGCAGCTACACAGGCAGCAGAGGGTAGAGGACTGCGGGCAAGCTGTACAGGAGAGCTGTCACAGGTGGAGCTGGCACGAGGACCTGCTCAGAAAGAGCTACCATTGCAGAGTATAGTGGCAACCGCTTACCTATCAGGAGGGAGCGTTCATTTACAACAATTAAAGGTATAAGACCAGTGGACACTGAAAAAAGTAGCGGACCATTTTAACTACTTGGAACTCAGGGTGGTCCATCAGTCTATCAAAAGATCAGCTATTTAAACTTAGACAGACAGTACCACCACCATGCATTACTGAAACAGGAAAGGAGGCGCCATGTTGAGAACACTTCCCATGGAAAGAAAGACAATCTGGCACTTGGCCCTAGCCAGGGAACTGAACATAACAGCGCTGCAAATTCCAGAGAGAACGAATCAACAAGCAGACTTTCTCACTCAAAGTCCAAACCAACATTACTGAAGAGTGGGGAACACCTTCAACAGACCTTTTTCGTAACAGCAGAAGATAAAAAAACGCAGAGACTGTGTCCATGCTACACTACATGAACTGCGGTCTTGAGGAAATACACTTGTAATGTAATGAAAGGTAATGTAACCAGAATATCTAAAGAACACTATCACACCACGGGTATCCCAGCGCTGAAAAGACAGATTCCTCTACAAGCACAAGTTTACCCACCGCATACGTTGCAAGCACTACACCCTAGAAAAAAGGTAAGCTTTTAAGTTTTTTCATAAACTGAAGGAGCTCGTCTATTTGTCTGATATTAGGTGGGAGATTGTTCCACAGCTGTGCCGCCGCACAGCTGAACGCTCTCCCTCCATATATGGAAGTTCTTGCTCTGGTGGTGTGAACCAGGTGAGCAGTAGAAGAACGAAGAGTTTGTGATGGGGAGTGCCAGATACGTTTTTCCTATAATGGCAGAGGTAAAGTCCATGAAGGGCCTTGAACATAATACATAATTCTTTGAACTGGATTCTCTGTGCTAAAGGAAGCCAGTGGAGCTCAACGAGAGCCGCAGATGCAGAATCATCTCGCCTCCTCTTTAAAGATAACTGTGCGGCTATTGTTTGTATTCTTTGTAGTTTCTTAATGAGGAAATTGGGTGCACCGAGAAGCAGGGCTTTACAATAGCACAGCCGGCTAAGGATAATGCTTTTAACTACTAGAGCCCTGGTTGACAAAGGTAGCGATGGGAGGCTTTGATGAGGGAGAAGCAGGTTCCAACTGTTTTATTTACATGTTTCTCCATTCTTAACTTGTTGTCGAAAACTCCCCCAAAATTGCACACAGCTGCCGCTAGTGTGGGAGGCGTGTCTGCCTGGATGGCCCAGAAATTATCTGGAAGCGGGCGAGGGATTCTTTTCACTATGCAGTGCAATATTTCCATTTTACCACCATTAAATTGCAGGGAATTAGACCATAAGCCAACTAGCAGTCTCCTGCATACATTCGTGGAAATTACTGAGTGACGTAGGCTCTCTGCCTTCCAGAGACAAGATGAGCTGCGTGTTGTCAGCATAATTCACCAGCTTAATGTTATAAGATTTAATGGTGGGGATCAGTGGTCTTAAATACATATTAAAAAGGATCGGACTAATGGATGACCCTTGGGGAATCCCACGCTGAACTGTTCTAAATTTAGAAAAGGGGGAGGGACACAGCTTGTTGCCTATTCTACAGATAGGACTGAAGCCAGTCAATAGCTAGGCCCCCCAGCTCAAGTTCCGCAAGCCTCCTTAAAAAAATTGTATGATTGACAGTGTCGAATGCGGCAGACATGTCTAGGAGAATCAAAACAGGTGTCTGCCCACATTACAAGTTCGTCCAAGACCACTACTAGTGGTGTCTCTGTCCCATGGCCTGGTCGAAAGCCAAATTGCTTACCTTCAAATCTCAGATTAGTTTCCAGAAATGTAGACAGAGTTCTGCTGACCAGGTGTTCAAGAATTTTTACTGGGTATGGGAGGAGGGAAATAGGATGATAATTGTTTGGACACTGAGGGTCAAGGGTGGGTTTCTTCAGCAACGGTGTCACCAAAGCCTGTTTCCAGCAGGGAGGGAATATCCTGCAAGGATTGGCTACAGATTTGATGAAGCTATGGTACTAGCTGTCTGTCCTACTCCTTCCAGACCTTGTAGGGGAGGGGGAACATCGGGGACCCAGATTTGGTGCTCATAGCAAGTTTACAGAACTCTTCTTCCATGGGTATGGCAAACTGGCTTAGAATTGCTGGTCTATTCTCGCGAGCCCCTTCCTCTATCTGATAGCCTGAAGGCAGGTCTCAGATACAGAGTCACATGAATTTTACTGACTTACTGACAACCCAGTTATTATTTTTGATATTTTCTCCTAAAGAAAAAAACAGCTAAGCTTTCACAAAGTTCTTGAGTTGTGATAGTTTTATTTTTCAAGCAGTCGGGGTTTGGACAATTCATCGACTATCTTAAAGACCCTACGGGTTTTATTAGGAATTGAATGAGCAAAAAACTCTGCCTTTGCTTAAGAAATTTCAAGTTGTTCAGTGTGGCCTTCAAGTCTTCTTTATCAGCAGTATCATGGCCTTTCCTCCATTTACTTTCTGCCAGTTTACTGTTCTTTTTAAGATTTTTTAGATTCTCGTTAAACCAGGGGGCAGATGGCTTACACTTAGTCTTTACATTTTTTACGGGAATAGTTATCTAGCTATGTACGTAACTTAGGCGTAACCATTGACTACTCGCTCTCCATGCACAACCAGGCAGTCAAAGTCACGGCCATATGTTTTACCATTCTACAGTGGCTCAGAAAAATCATCGAATGCTGCCAGAGCCTACCCGGAGAACAGTAGTCCAAGCCCTTACCACCTCACTGCTGGACTATGGAAATATTCTTTACCTTGGGTCCAACAAAGCTGTGACGCGCAGGTTACAAATAGTACAAAACTCTGCGGCTAGACTTCTCTGCAGGGTCCCCAGAGCCTCACCCATCTCCAGCCACATAAAGAATCTTCATTGGCTCAGGGTGGAGAACCGGATCAAGTTCAAAGCCCTGAGCTACAGGTTTAAAATTAAGTCTGGCAAGGCACCACAGTACCTACAATCCTTGGTCAACCCTTATGTGCCTAGCCGTCACCTTCGCTCATCAACCCACGAGAATTTCATTGTACCTAAATTTAAGCTATCCAGGAAGGAGGGCAGATCTTTCACCTATCTCAGCCCCTCTCTTTGGAACTCACTCCCCACAGCTATCCGGAAAAAAATAGTGTACACCCGCTTCCGAAAAACCTTGAAGACCTGGTTGTTTATCCAATAATTCATCTAAGCCTTTAACATTCCATCCAGTCCACTCCGGCACCGGGAAACCCTTTTGGGTAGCTGTTGCGCCTTACAAATTTTACTAATAAATAGATAGTAGTCAGATCAAGAGCCTTAGTGATCTGTTTGCAAAATTCCAGGTAGTTTGTTTCCACAGGCTTATTTTCATCAATCACATTAGTGCCAGTGAATATAGACGTTTGTTTGGCGTTATCAGGCAATTTATTCCATTCCCTGCCTTGGAGATAATTCAGTGCGGTGGCGAGATCTGGGTTTTTAGTGGGGATACCCACTGAAAAAGTAATAATAAAATCAGCAGTCCAGCAAAGAGGCAAATTGGCCTCAACTTTGGCTGTATTTTCTTCGGCAAAAATGAGCGCTAAAATGTGATCACCTTGGTGGGTAGGATCCAATACCAACTGTTGTAGGTTCGAATTCTCACATGATTGCTTGATGTCGTTAAGTTCTGACCCAGTGTTTCCATTAGCCCAAAGGTTAAAATCCCCTACTTGAGCAACTGTTCTTTACTCCTTTCACCAATTCTGTGAATGTCATCAGTAATACTAAAAATGCAGAGATATATCACAAAAAACATATGAAAAGCGTCAGAAAGGCTGAGGAAGTGGCGGTATCCGCAACTCCTCCAAATGTCCAAGAACCACACACGAGACTTTGTGTAAGCCAGACCTGCTAACCAGACTTCAGTGCCAACTCCATCACATGACTAACATCAATGAATTTTGCTGCAAGGCTCCTAAAGTCAAACAGAATGGTATTCTAAATCCTCCACTAGTCTCTAAAGAGAGATCAAAAGAGGCGAAAACGTCCCTCCACAAGACTATGTGATGTCATGAAATGGAAAAGATTCTGTTTATGGTGCCAGGATAAAGGGCGCTCACTTGTCAGGAGGACATCATCTTGCCACACTTTCTTAATTAATCCCAAGCCAAACTTCAATTTGTGTTAATGAATGTTAATCTAGTCACCATTATAGCCTACAGAAAATCTTCAGACAAACATATTTTTTTTAAGTTCAAGTCATAAAACATTTTTCTGGAACTAACAAAGAAAGTGTTCCCATCAAGGAGACATTGTTCACAACCATGGGAGTTGCACAATATTCTGTAAACTCTAATGGGCTCCCCTTTTGAGCCGATGCACGAGACTACATTGCAGCATGTTTCCTGTAAGTTATCTTTCCTATATGCCATCACCTCTGCTCAGAAGGTGAGCGAGTTGTAAGCTTTATCTGTGGAAGACCGAGCCGCGTACTATTTTCCACTCTAAAAGGGCGGTAATGAGAACACATTCTTCATTACTCCTGGAAGTCGTTTCTGACTTTCATATAAACCAGAGTATTACTTTGCCTACTTTCTTTCCCAATTCTTCCTCACCTGCAGAACATGACCTCCATTCACTAGATGAAGCAAAAGACATGAGAAAAAGAAAGCAATTCTCTGTTAACTATGGTCAAATTAGACAAGATCAAGCCACATCCAAGCAATTGATTGATAGATAGATGAATAGTATCCTACATCTGAAAGAAACACGTTAGTATTAGATTCCTTACCTTAGAATATCCCCAGGCGTCAGTCTGGATCCGGAAACTTTTGCGTAGCAGTACCCCTGCGCGTCAGTAGGCGTCGTCTGCAGGCGTCCCCTGCGGCTCCGCGTCCATCGTCGGCGTTGTGCGCCGTGATGACGTCGCTGGAGTATATAGACGCCGCCTCCGCGCGCTGACGTCAGTTCTTCTTTTTTCCGCGCCAGTAAGCGCAGATCCGAAGAGCAGTACTCCGGTCTTTTGACCAAGTTTTGTTAACTTCTTATATCTTTTTGGTGCCTGGTAGGATGCCCGGTTTCAAGAATTGTGACGGTTGTGACCGCACGATGTCGTTCACGGACCATCACCGACTCTGCCTCCGGTGCCTGGGCCCCGACCACGAGGTGGACGCCTGCGTCGATTGCCGGGCCCTGACTAATAAGGCTAGACGGGAGCGGTCCCGCAAGCTACTCGAGCTCCGGGTGTCGGCCCCGCGTCGAGAGCGGTCCCGGTCCGGCCGGAGGTCCAGGGAGCGTTCGAGGGAGCGGTCGCGGAGCCGTGCCGAGCGCTCCGGAAGTCGTCACCATTCGTCGGGTTCCTCAGGTAAGAAACACAAGGGGGCGTCGTCATCGTACCCCCGACGCTGGCGCGACGCGGCCGGGGGTTCGGGTGACCGCGGCTCCGCGAGAGTCGCCGGCGCGGCCTGCTCCATACCCTCCGGTCCCTGGGCAAGGTGCGACGCCTGAGGAGTTTGAGGCGTTCCTCATGGCCATGAGGGCGCTCACTTCTCCGACGGGGCCTGCGGCGTCTTCGGGCCCAGTGCTACCGTCCGGGGGCCCTAGCGGTTCGGGTGTCCCTGCCTCGACGCCATCGGGTGCTCCGGCCCCGGTGACGCCGACGGCTCCGGCGCCGCAGGGGCCTTCGGGGTCGACGCCGGCTGGTCTACCGGCCTCTCCGGCGCCGATTCCATCGGGGTTACCCCCGACGCCGTCCCCGCGCGGCGCCGGTTCTCCTGTGCCAGCTCCGGGCGGTGTCGTCCCCATACCCTCCCCGAATCCGGACGCGGAGTCGGACCGACGTCGCTCGACGCCGTGCTCGACGCCGATGGGGCCTGTGAACCCCGAGGAGCCGGTCTACATTGTTGACTCCGAATATGGAGATGATGTAGAGTATGGAGAGGGTTGGGAGGGGTCTGAGGACCCTCTGTCCCGTGAGTGTCAGTACGACGTGGACTGGTCAGGTGACTTGGGTGATGCCAGTGGTCTGGACGACTCTCCTAACCCTGGCTTTGTCTCGCCTCCTACCGTGGCATCGGAGGAGGGGGCTGCTTATTCAGTGGTGTTGATGAGGGCTGCCAAGGCCTTACACCTTGAGCTCCCCGTCGCGGCCGTGAGGCCTAACATCCTCACTGAGGTCTTCAAACCGCAGTCATGCCCACAGGAGCCACTGCTGCTGTTTAACGAAGCCTTGTCGGACGTTCTTTTGGGCACGTGGTCCAGGCCCTCTTCAGGTTCGCCTGCTGATAGGAACGTGGCCAGACGCCACCGTCCGTGTCCGGACGACCCCAAGTTCCTGTCCACCCATCCCACCCCTGAGAGTCTGGTGATCCAGGCCTCGACTTCCCAGACCGCATTCCCGTCGGCCCCGCCCGACCGGGAATCTAAGAGGTACGACCAGTATGGCAAGAAGGTCTTCTCGTCCCTGAGTTTGGGACTGCGGTCTTGCAACACCGCTTGCCTCTAGGGCCGCTACACCCACTCTGTGTGGGATACGGTCGCGGAACTGCTGCCAGAATGCCCCATGGAGGTGCGGGCGAAGCTCAGCAAGGCTGTGGCTGAGGGCCGAGACGCAGCAAAATATTCCATACGGTGTGGTCTTGATACGACCGACTCGCTGGGCAGAGCGATGTCCACGACGGTGGCGATTTGTCGCCACGCCTGGCTGAGATCCGCCAACTTTTCGGCAGATGTCCAGAATGCCTTGATGGACATGCCGTTTGATGGCTGTCGCCTGTTTAGTGACAAGGCGGACCACGCGCTGGAGCGCTTCAAGGACTCCAGGGTCACGGCCAAGTCCTTGGGGCTCTCGACCCAGCGCCAGCAAACGGGTTCGTTTTGCTCCTTTCGGGGCCAAGGAAGGGGCGTCCCCACACGTGCTGCCAGCCACGCGCCGCAACAATCTTATCAATGCTGTGGCGGCCGTGGAAACCGCCGTGGAGGCGGTCGGGGTCAGCGGCGAGGTCAGGCCACACCCCCCCCCGCAGCATCAGCCTCCAAATCCTCCTAGTCCGTGCTTTCAGGCCCATGCGACGCCAGTGGGTGGCAGGGTTCGCCATCACCACGCCCGCTGGCGCGCAATCACAGCGGACAGGTGGGTGCTGCAACTCGTCCGAAGGAGCTACTCCCTCCCCTTCGAGACCAATCCTCCAGCCATGCCACCGCAGAACCACCGTGTGTCGGGGGACCACTTGACACTTCTGCAGGAGGAAGTTACGGCCCTCTTGGCCAAGGGGGCCATCGAGCGCATTCCTGGGCCAGAAGTAGGGCGTGGTAGCTATTCCCACTAATTTCTGGTGCCCAAGAAGGACAAAGGGGGCCTACGTCCTATCTTGGATCTACGGAACGTCAACGGCTTCCACCGGAAGGAGAAGTTCAAGATGTTGACATTAGCTCAGGTCTTGGCTGCTTTAGACCCGCAAGACTGGATGGTAGCGTTGGACATGCAGGATGCGTATTTTCACATCCCCGTCCTGCCGGCCCACCGGCGTTACCTGCGGTTCACGGTAGGCCAGGAGCACTTTCAGTTTATCGTGCTCCCCTTCGGCCTTACCAGCGCCCCACGGGTGTTCACAAAGGTGTTGGCGGTGGTCGCAGCCCATCTGCGCAGGTTAGGGGTTTCAGTCTTTCCCTACCTAGACGACTAGTTGTTGAAGGCGGGCTCGCCCCAGACAGTCGTCCACCACCTTCAGATGACGGCAGACCTCTTGCACGACCTGGGGTTCTCCATCAATATGCCGAAATCACACCTGTGTCCCTCTCAAAAGCTCCTTTTCATCGGAACGGTTCTGGACTCGGCGCAGTTTCGGGTTTATCCTCCGGAACGGCGGGTCCGGGATATACAGGCTTCGATTCCCATCTTTCAGTCGCTATCCCGGGTTTCGGTCAGGTTGACGCTGCAGCTGCTGGGGCTGATGGCTTCCTGCATCCTTCTGGTGCATCACGCCCGGTGGCGGATGCGGGCTCTGCAGTGGGACCTGAAGTTTCAGTGGGCCCAGCATCAGGGCAACTTGTCCGACCACGTCTGGATCTCGGAGGGCACTGCGAGACAACTGCAGTGGTGGCTTACGGACCGCGATTGGGTCAGAGGCAGATCCCTCACCCTTCCCCAACCGGAGCACGTTGTCGTGATGGACGCGTCCCTCCAGGGCTGGGGAGGCCACTTGGGGGAGGCGGAGATCAGAGGCATCTGGTCTCCGGCGGAGTCCCGGCTCCATATCAACCTGTTGGAGCTACGGGCGATTCGTCTAGCACTGAAGGCATTCCTCCCCTTTGTCAACGGGAGTGTAGTGCAGGTGTTCACAGACAACACCACCGCCATGTGGTACTGACACAAACAGGGCGGGGTGGGGTCGTGGACCCTTTGCCAGGAGGCTCTGCGTCTCTGGCAGTGGCTGGAACGTCAGGGCGTGACTTTGACGGTTCAACACCTGGCAGGTTCTCTGAACGCCAGGGCGGACGAACTCAGCCGTCGGTGCTCGATGGATCACGAATGGCATCTGAACTCGGACGTGGCGCAAGGCCTCTTTCTGCAATGGGGAGAGCCTTGGTTAGATCTATTCGCCACAGAAGAGAACGCGCAATGTCATCAGTTCTGCGCGTTGGAGTTTCCAAGACGGCACTCGCGCGGCGACGCCTTTCGGCGCGAGTGGAGTTGCGGTCTGTTATACGCCTTTCCGCCTATACCACTTCTGCCCAGAGTGCTGAAGATCAGGCACGACCGGGCCCAAGTTATCCTTGTGGCTCCGGACTGGGCTCGAAGGTACTGGTATCCCGAGCTACTCGGCATGCCAGTCGGTCCCCCGATCCGCCTGCCCCTTCAGGAGGACCTTCTGTCGCAGCAGCAGGGGACGGTCCTCCACCCGAACCTGTCCAGTCTCCACCTCCATGCTTGGAGATTGAGCGGCGGCAGTTGAGGCCATTTGACTTGCCTCCTGAAGTCTGTGATGTAATTCTGGCAGCCAGGCGTCCCCCACAAAGTCGGTATACGCCTGTCGGTGAAACAGATTTGTGGCATGGTGCACAGCAAAGGCTGTGGATCCTCTTTCTGCCCCTCTTTCCGAGGTTCTTCTTTTTCTTCTCTCTCTTGCCCAGCAGGGCTCTGCTCTGGGCACTATCAAGGGCTACCTTTCGGCCCTTTCCGCCATTCTAAGGCTTCCTGATCAGCCTTCTTTGTTCAAGTCCCCAATTGTAACGAGATTCTTGAAGGGCATCACACACATGTATCCACCTGTTCCGTTTGTGATGCCTCAGTGGGACTTGAACCTGGTTCTAACCTTTTTGATGTGTGCTCCCTTTGAGCCCCTTCATTCTTGTCCTCTCCGTCTCCTGACTTTAAAGACGGCTTTCCTGGTTGCCATCACCTCTGCCAGGAGAGTGAGTGAGCTCCAGGCTCTTTCTGTCAAACCTCCTTTCCTGTCCATTCATCCTGACAAGGTGGTTCTAAGGACTAGACCTTCTCTCCTGCCCAAAGTAGTTTCTGCTTTTCACATCGGGCAGTCCATCACCCTCCCCTCCTTCTTCCCGCCTCCGCATCCTTCAAAGGATGAAGAGCGGCTCCATCGTCTGGACCCAAAACGTGCGCTTTCATTTTATATGGATCGCACACGCCAGTTCCGGGTGGATGACCAACTGTTTGTTGGCTACGTGGGTGCGAAGAAGGGACGGGCGGTACATAAACGGACCATCTCTCGGTGGGTCGTTCTGTGCATCAAAGCGTGCTACTCTTTGGCTCGGAAGGAGCCTCCGGTTGGGCTGAGGGCCCATTCCACTCGGGCCACGGCGGCTACTACTGCCCTGGGCCGGGGAGTCCCCATGCAGGACATTTGCCAGGCGGCTACGTGGGCCTCGCTGCACACCTTTGCGAGGCACTACTGCCTGGACAGTCAAGTCCGGAGGGATGGCTTCTTTGGCCGTTCTGTCCTCCAGGACTTTCTGGTGTAGGAATGTATTGGTTCGCAGACCCGCCACCGGGGTTGGTATTGCTGGGGTATCTATTCTAAGGTAAGGAATCTAATACTAACGTGTTTCTTTCAGATGAACAAGTTACTTACCTTCGGTAACGATATATCTGTAAGAAACATTAGTTAGTATTAGATTCCTTACCGAACCCACCCATCCTCCCCGTTCTGCGAACTGATACCTAGGGTTAAGGACATCCCTTTCAGGGCCCTAGTTTCAAATGGCACCAGTGTTGGTTCTCACATGGCTCTGCGTGTTCTGGCGCGGAAAAGCTGTGTACAAAGAACGGACGTCAGCGCGCGGAGGCGGCGTCTATATACTCCAGCGACGTCATCACGGCGCACGACGCCGACGATTGACGCGGAGCCGCAGGGGACGCCTGCAGACGACGCCTACCGACGCGCAGGGGTACTGCTACGCAAAAGTTTCCGATCCAGACTGACGCCTGGGGATATTCTAAGGTAAGGAATCTAATACTAACTAATGTTTCTTACAGATATATTGTTACCGAAGGTAAGTAACTTGTTCATCAGGTTATGCTATCAGCTAGCAAACAAAAATATGTCAGGTAAGCTAAGGCTCATTTTACCAGAGGAAAAGCAGCCACAACAGTTTGGACCAGGAATAGACCAACTTCTATGTGAAAGCCTATCCACAAAATCGCAGGACCCTATTCATTGGATTCAAACACACAAATGCAAATAAAAGGATGCGTCAGGAAATCCTGAGAAATCTCTATACATACAGAATCTCTTTATGCCAAACTATTAAAGACAATTTATTTTTACATTTCCTTCCTGTGCCCACAAGTTGCTTTTTGGTTGGTAAAATCAGCTTGTTTGCTATTCTACTGTAGCACTTATGACTATCAATAAAGATCCTATGACACAGAAGAATGGGTTATTTACTTGTAGTTCTCAAATTACATCAGAGGAATCTTCATTGAAGTCATAAACCACCCAATACCTCCCTGGCTGTATACAGTTGGGTGTTGGAAAGCAAATATGAAATTTAATTTATCACTGATGTTTCGGTAAAATGAACTAGCTTTTTGAGGCAACTGCAAGTACAGTGCATCACGGTAGGAGAAGCCTCGGACTCTTATTAAAGAGACACATTTTTGCAACCTTTCAATGTAAGCCTATCGGGCTGCCCTTTTCCCTTCTCTTTCATACATTTTCAAACACCCCTAGCACATTAGATGCTGCAGTGCAGGCTTGAAACTGCTCAATTAGGTCCATCACAGTACTTCCCAGGAAAAAACTGAGCCACATGTATGCTATTATAGGGTGTGCTCATCAAGAAGACTGGTGGACACCAACACCCTATGTGACGCTTCAATCGAAAATATGTCTATGAAAAGTGATTCGGGGTCGGAGTACACCAGTGGGAATTATTGGGGTGTTCAGTAGTTCATTGAGAATTCTTATGATGCAGAACTAGGACTACAAGTCAGTAACCTTTTCATATCATGCCATCAGAACATCAATGCCGACAAAACTTAAAAGCTCCCTCTGAGGTCATAACTACAGACAGTCACTGGCAGATTGTTAATAAATCTCTGCTACTTTCGAGAAAAAACACAAACTCAATAGAAACTTTTAATAGGGCTTCAGACCACATTACCACATGTAAAATGCCTTCATCAATATTAGGAAAGAACTACGCTGCAGGGACTCACATGGGCTTGAAATGCTTAGCTTTAAAATATTTTTTTGATCTTTCCACGCAATAGCACCAGAAGAAGACCTATAGGGCGACTTTCCAGTACTATATGACAATGTGAAGTTTTAGGTACAAATGGAGAGGGCGAGTCTCTGCAATATCAAGGCTCCTCTGGAAGTCTTCTTTGTCTCTTTGACTTGAGGACATTTGGGGCCGCATTACACATGAGACGCACTTTAAGCCACTCCGTGTTTCACGGTTTCAATTTTAAAAGGGAATAGAGATTCTCTTGCAGGCAGTGACTGCAAGAGTAAGTCTGGGGGGTCCATAGGACCCCCTTTACCCCTGCAGAGGGATGCTCTCAAGAGGCGCACTTACAGTGCACCACCTGAAAGATGGCTGTCAGTGAGCCTCCTCATGGTTTTTTTTGCCTCTGCGCTGTCGGTAATACGGCCCGGGCGCAGAGGCAAAGAGATTCCCTCATTTGCATGGGGCACTCACACATGCAAAGGAGGGAAAGCCTCCTTGAAGCTATCACTGGCACTTTTTGTGCACCCGCGCTATTGTTATTAAAGAAGGGGCCGCACAAGCGTCTGCGGCCCCTTCTGAAATACCAAAGTGCCCCTGGGGTGCGTAAAGCGAGCGAAAACGCCCTGTGCGCCCCGGGGTCACTTTATGTAATACAGCCCCTGAGCATTTCACACACCTCTGAAGACCCTACCCATACCACCAAACATAGATTTAAATTGCTCCAAGTCTGATATTTCTTCTCTGTTAACTTCCCTCCCACAATTGCTTCCTTCCTTTCTTATGACAACATGCTCAACCGCATCAAATTAAAGAGTGGAAAACAACACAGAATATCTTCATTGGTACGCCTTGCATCTACATGAACAAAAATGATAACTGTAAAACGGAGTCCGAATAGTGCTCTGTACTGCAACAGTGAGGAATAAAAACATTAAGGAACAGCAGCACTAAGAACTCACCAGTCCCCAGTAGACGTCTTAATTTATCTTTATCTAGCAAATGTTAACCTACGACAATATGGAAATGTAATATAACAATACTCACATAAGAGATACCTGATGGATCGATCATATAAAGCTGAGCGCCATCATCTTCATTATACGATCCCATCATGAAACTAAAAGAAGAAACTAGAGATTATCTTTTCAGAACAAAGCTCTATTTATGCGAAAAGCAGTGGGAGTCCAAGAGAGAAAATTAATTGGGGTTGAAAATGCAGTCTGTAGAATATGGAAATAAACTGTGAATACTTTAAATTAATGTTTTAACACTAAAACCACCTACGAATCCATTTAGGTATCTATATTAGGTGTTTAAAACTAAAAAAACATAATTTAAAGTAATTGTTCTCACACTACTCACATGGTAACGGACTCTTCCAATGGTGTGTATTTAGGAAGTAGGTATTATGCTGACTTTACTAGTATAAAGTGCTCATTTTCTTCACAAACCAATTAAAGAGAACAGAATCAATTACCACATCCAAACAACGATAAAGGTGTGCAGCACTAATCTGAGTAATGTATATTATATTATGTCTGCCAATTGTTTCCCACGCAAACTCTATATCACTAGCCAAGCCCATCAAAACAGATACCTGCATCCAAACGGTCTGACAGCACTGTACAGTGTGTAGGCATGTACGTACATAGCCACTCTGTCTGCAAGGTGCTGTAAAGAGAAGGGGAAAATAAAATCAAGACTTGCGGCTTCAGAAGTGGAAAAAGCAAAGCATGAAACAGAACGTTAGCTACCACTAAACCCATGGTGTTACATTTTTTTTTGTAACATAACGCTGAACTCTTTGATAGAGAAGAACAGAGTTGTAGGAGGCATAGTCTACAATCGTTAATAGTAAAAATAAGAAAGACACTGCAAGTTCACCAACTGTATTTAAAAGACAGAATAGGCCACATAAGACACAAAAAGGAAACAAGAACTGGCAAAGCCAAATATTTTCACTTTTGTGTAGTCACTAACACAGTTCAGATACAGCAACATCACAAGCTACAGATATGCATACTCTTAGACCCATCCCTGCAACAACAACAAAAAAGTTGAAGCTTTCAATCCTCCGAATCACTGCGTTTTCATTGTGGATATTTTCAAAGAGGTTTAAGTAAACAATGGCAGGCCACATGGAAAGCAAAATAAATGTTTCGGCTCAGAGAGAGATGGCGGAGAATACCTTCGGAAATGGGATGATAGGCTGCAACTTCACGATACACTTATGAATGGTGAGGGTTGATGTATCATATATTGTATGCAGAGCTTAATTTAAGCCAGTGGTTCCACTAATGTTTGGGGCTGGTTGGTCCAAAAAGATTTAAAGGCATCTTTATTGCTCATTCACTTTGTGAGCAATAACGATGCCTTTAAATCTTGTTATCTTGTCACATTTGCTCGGCTTTAAGAGTGAGAGGTCAAAAATCAATTTGTCTTCCTATATTTACTTTTCTTTCTGTGCCTGAAGTTAAAGGATTTTCAGCTCCCCAGAAAGGGCGAGTAGGCCCTAAAAACAGCTCACCCTGATCAAATTTGGCTGGCAATAGCAAGTGGATTTTTTGAGTCCCAATCTGGATATCCTGGGAGTGGTCCTGTTTGAACCTTTGGTAATTAAGGTGTTGTATGTCCCGTAGAATTGTTTTTAAATGTCTGGTCGCCTATAAGCATGCGAGGACCTCTTTCATCATTGAATAGTGTCTTTCCGCCCCCTTTAAGGCTCTAGATGTGAAGGCAACACCCTGCTCCTTCCCATCCACCCATTGTGTAAGAATAGCTCCTAAACCCTTATAACTGGCGTCTGTGGTTAAGACTGTGGGTTTCCTAGGGGGTAACCTGCCCAGAGAAGGATAAACAAACAATGGTTCTGTCGGGTTGAGCACCATGCACAAATGTCACTCAATTGCACTTTATAAAGTCTGCATATGTAATGTATGTATCATTGAATAAAGTAATTCTGATATAAATACACAGTACAATCATTTGATCTAACGTCCTATTCATTTAGTGCTAGGCCCTAGAGCTGTGATTGTTCGAGAGCTTTGTTCTCTGATTTCATTAAGAGCATCGCCAAATTACTTTTGTCATACCCGACAGAACCATTGTTTGTTTAACCATTAATTACCCAGTTTCTCAGGGACACAGGGTTACCCCTTTTTCTTTAACTGCCCAGAGAAGGAGCTTTGGTTATGTTAGATTTGACCACTCTGAAAGAAGACTGGCACTCTTCACTCCATATGAATGCAGGCCTCGAAAAATCAAGATCTGCAGGTTTAGTGATTTAAATAATCTTCTCAAACTAGTCGGAATGCTCTTGACCCACAAACTGGTTTCAAATGATGTGATTATGGGAAAATATTTTAATTCATTGAGCCGATATATATATATATATATAAAATCTAGCCACATATAGGATACGCATGACCCCTAACTTGCCCCTTAGTTCTTTAACAGCAATGTCATTAGGGAGGGGCAGGAATGTTCCTCAAATCATGTTTAAAAACTATCACTTTTAATAAATGCATAACCAAAGCATGAAGTGGTAGCACACTTGCAATCAGCAGAATTTACTTTGAAGTGGCCACAAAATGTCCTACTGACTTGGTTTTACTGATAAAAATATATAGGGGAAACAAACAATGTTTGGAAATCTAATTTCTGCAAATACGTGTCATTTGCACATCACCAAGTAAAGTGTTCTGAATTGTTTTGTTCCTATTTAAATCTTTGTTTGGATCACCTTTATTTACCGAAAAATGTGCTTTCATAATGTCTGATACAGTTTGAAATATTTGTACTATTCATTTATAGGCTTACTTTAAATGTTTTGTGTTGGAAAAAAGCGGACATCTTCAGACAGCTCACTTAACAAAAACAGACTGCAAATGTGTCAGGAAAAAGACAAGATTTAATGGCACATGTATTGCTCATTCACTTTCTGAATGAACAGAACACCTGTTCCTTTCCCCGCTTAAGTTCACTCCCAGAACAGACTAGTAGGTTCTAAAAATAGCTTGACCAGATAAAATCTGACTCACAATTGCGATTGGGCGAGTAGATTTTGTGAGGCCTGGAATGGGACCTTCATTCTTAGTAGATTCCTTAGAGGCTCTACAATTCTAGCATAGTTTTGAGAAAATTTAGCATAGTACTCCGAGAGTCCCAGGAAGGATTGGAGTTCTTCGGTGTTGGTGGGGGCTGCCGTTTTCTCAATGGCTTCCACAAGATTCAATTTGGGTTTGATCCCATCGGGAGATATGGTGTGACCTAGATACTCTACGGACCCAAGCCTATTTCGAATTCATCCCTTTTTAAGGTAAGCCCTGCCCTCTTCAATCTGCTTAATCCTACCCTAAGCATAGTGTTGTGCTCCCCTATGTTTTTGCTATGGATGTCGCCATGAAAACACAGAGTGCCAGGTATAGCCTTTAAAACATGCTGCATAATTCTCTGAAATGCGGCCGCTGCAGAGCCAAGACCAAAGGCATGCACCTGTATTGGAAAGCAATCAGGCAGTGCTTAATTTGTGCCGGTGCTTTCTGGTGCTTAGCACTGGCACTTAATTATCAGGGCCGGGTCTATGTGTCTGCTGCACACAGTATGTATTAGTCACATATACAGGATATATAATAATATAACTCACATAGATTATAAAGCTAAACTTACTCCAGTACTGACTCAGCACAGAGTGTTGTTTTTCATTGCTCCAGAGTCTTCTTTACTGTCCGCATCCATCCTGTGGCGCAGGTTGGGCGGCCAAATGAGCCTCTTTGTGTGGCACTGCACCAGTGTCTGTGTACAGGGCTCGGGGGCTGTTGAGCTTCGTGACACTTAAATAACGAGTTTCTCGCACCGGTGCACACACCACAAAGTCAAACATTATTTGCTGGCTCTAGTTCATGTTTCACTGCAATCGGAATGGATGATCATCAGTGAATCTTACCGAAGAAAGAAGAATCTCCCTCAGTGCTGCTCCAAAATAAATAACAGACAAACGGAGTCCACTGTCCACTCCATCGAGGCCGTGTTATTAACCGCCCTAGGCCCAAGCGCACAAAACGGGCCTACATGATTTTGAAGCAATTCTTGTGGGCAAAAAGCAGTTCCAGTTTTGGTGCTGTGATGGCATATTCGGAAAGGGCAATCCGATGCAGGCATAAATAGCCCATTGCAACATGGAGTGACGTGCAGGCAGCTTATGCAGTCACATTTCTGTCATCTATGTCCTGCTCCCAGTCCAGCACTTGTGAGGCAAGGAGCTGCCGAGCTGGAAGCACAAATCTTGAAAGCCATGATTGAAGGCTTTTTTTGAGGGGGGGAGGAGGCAATAGAGCAGTAGTAGTTTGGTAGCTGGTAAATATATCCCCTATTCTAATGAGTATGGAAGACTTTCAACAATGTTGACTGACCGACCCTAATGGATGTGTGCCGTAAATCGATTCTCTCTGTCCCTAGTCTGTATTTACTTCATCCTCTTCATGAGCCCACCCGGATGCCTAATAACATCACTTGTAGTCAGTTTTTAATTCAAGACAGTTCCGGTGGCTTCCGGTGCGCAGCACCTGCATCTTAATCTCCAACACCGGAACTTATCCACCAGGTATTGGAGTGCTTTTCATGAGCGCCAGTTAATGTATGCATTCCTTTTTTGTAGGCGCAAAATTAAGTAAGTTGTCCAGAATCACAGATTCAGGATGTTGAGACTATGCTGAGACTTGAACCTAATTTCCCAGCTCCAGAGTCGTCCACTCTTGCTGTAACACCATATCCTTCCATTCCCCACTTGTAGGGTTTCATCATGGTTAGTAGTTGGTTCTGTTATAAGTGGCGCTAATAGTGCTGGTTCAAGCTTCCTCTCGAGAAGAGCCCCAGCCCGGGACTTCCTGGGCACTATAAGTGCAGTGATGCCATTAAGAGTATATGGTGCTGGGAGGTTGTCATTACGAACTTCACAGAACCATAATGGCAACACTGAAGACTGACATGTTTGGTAGCAAACTTCTCAGGACATTAAACCCGCACTGTGCGGGATTTCATGTAAAATGCACCCGAGGGATGCCTTAGAGATGCCCTCTGAAAACCTAACCTACAATCCACGTCTGGGCTGAGTGGCTGCAGAGGCTGCCACACAGCATACATGTTGCTGGACCCCTGGGTGGAGAGCCCCCCGCTCTCCTGGGCCTGCAACAATGCACTTCCTGGGCGAGGTGCTAGGTCTCCTTCTCCAGGATGGGCAGGGGGAAGCTTCAAAGGCATGCCGCCTCTGAGCTTCTCCAGACCATTTGCTGTACCCAGCAACTGGCCCCCACCAGTTCTGACCCCCACTCTGGCGGGAAAAACTACGTCGGGAAGGGGGGTGTGCCAGCCTGTGCCAAACCCACTCCTCAGGTGGGGGCGACGAGGTGAAGCACGACGCCGGGCTCCGGCCATCTTGAAGATGGGGAGCCCTGTCCAATCCCAGCTAGGCTCCTGCCCCCTCCCACAGGAGAGGAGCAGGCTAAGGGGTGTCCCGCCCTTGCCCTACCTGCAACGCCCCTAAATTCAGTATTTAGGGGCTACCTGAACCTTCCTTCCTCAGATCCCGATACCAAAGGAAGAAAGAAGATCAAGAAGAACACCTGCCGCGCAGCTGCTAACAACAGGACAACAACAAATGACTTGGCCCCAGCCCTACCGGCCTGTCGATCTTGGAACCTGCTCCTGCCTAAATCCCGGCGACTCCTGCGGACAGCAACCTTGGGACACCCAGTGGCCCTCCCTGCCTTGACCCTCTTAAAGACTGGGACTCCCATCAGCAGAGGCTCTGCTGCGACAACCCCCCTGGTGCCAGCCAGGAAGCTCCGGACCAGCCCACTCTGCACCCGCCGAGCCCCGCCCGTGCCAGAGTGATCCAAGACCACGAGGACGTCCCCCAGCAACTGGGACCCGAAGTCTAGTGCCCAAAGACCCTCCTCGAAGAACCAGACAACGCCTGCAGACTCAGAACCAGGGCCCCACCCAACCGCGACCAGCTGAGGGTAAGCTTTTCCGAAAAGAAAGTGAGGTAACGTGATCCAGGGTGAAGCGCCACCTGGTTGGTTGTTAGAAGGTCTGAGACACTGGAACAGCTAGTATCTTTGATTAGGGTGAGAACTTCAGGAAAGCAGGGGTGGGGGCCACTGTCAACCCATATGTTAGCATTTAAATCTCTCAGTTCTATTCATTTTCTTAGGTCTCTCCCCGAGGATTTGGTCACTATGACCACTGGAGCCAACCGTTGTGAGCTTTCTGCCAGTTCATTAACCCCCAACTCAAGCAGTTGGTCTGGTTCGTTTCTAAAATAGGTATGCTTCATGTGAGGAATAAGTCTTACTTATGTGCCACCGGTTTTGCCTTTGGTTTTAACTGTGTTGGTAGTCCTTCAATAGCCCCAACTCTTCAGTAAATACATCAAGGACATTGCTGCAGACCTCCTTCCCACCTATCAAGGGGTCCACTAGGAGTACTTGATCTGGACCAGACACCCAGCTCCTCCTGATGGTGCCAGTGAACCCTTCACTGTTACATAGACTTTTCCTCCCATATTCCATCATTTAAAACTGATTTTCCTGCAAATCATTCTGTTGTAATCCCACTCGTCTATCAGCCAGTCAAGAAGTTGGGTGAAATACCAATAAGGCAGGTGCTGCAGTAAGCCACCCATGACAAAGTACATCAAAAAGGAGGAGGTAGGTAGCTTGCACCATCGAAAGAATAAATAACAAAATGAATTTAGCAGCAAAAGGCATTTTTAAATAAATGATACCAAAATGGAAGACATAAGGAGCAAATGACATTCAGAGAGAGAAAATCCGGGAGTGGGAAGAAAATGAAGCATGAACAGGCATGCCAGATATGCATTTTGTTTCACAGATATACATCAACCCCGGATGTATCAATGAAGCCACGAAAGTAGATACCAGAAGGCCCTTTTTCTGTGATTACCAGATCTGGCCAGATCTGTACATGAGGTCTGCAAAACTGAGTTTTGCCAATCTCTAAAAGTAGGAGGTAAAGGGTCTTTCCACTTCCTGCGGATCTCCCTTCTGCAAGCAGGATAGCATAAAAGACTAGACATCTGGCTGGGTATTGTACGCCTTCTAGGACACCAAATACTATTAGAGGCAAATCCATGGTGACAAGTCTTCCCAATGATTCTGTGAGGGAATTGCTGATATCCTTCCAAAATGTGATTAATAATGGGCATTCAAAAAACATGTGTGTATCTGAAGCAGCGATCAAACCGCATTTAGTACAAGACACTGACTGGCCTCCTGCGAATTTAGATAGTCTAAGAGGGGAATAGTATGCCCTATGCAGGGTAAAAATATGATTTCTGCAAAGCCAGGACGGCTTGACAATGTTCCACAGAAGCTCGAAAGAAGTCATCCAAAGATTTTGTAAATTCTGGTCCATCAGAACAGAGCCCCATAATGACTCCGGCAGAACAAAGTCCCCATCTGACTCCTCGAGAATAAAATTATACCATTTAGATATTTCTTTTTTAGCTGGACCGCTGCTTAGCAAATCTGAGATAAATGGGCTACACCCTCAGAGTTTAAACTTATTCTTATTGGCGGGAGATGTTTTATAGGCTACAGTCCAGCTATGAATCTGCATATATTTGAAACGTGAAAAATTGGGGCCAACCTTGGCTTGCAGATGTTCCCACGAAAGTAAATCCCCCTCATAAAAGAGGTCACCCCACACTTCCAGGCCTGCCTCTCTCAAAGGAATTGCTAGAGTGTCATCAAGCCAGGCAGGATTTTCAGGCAAGTCCCCCCGCGGAGTTTTTTTCACAAAAGTAATTTAATTTTATGGATTTCATGACTTCAGCCCATGTTCTGGCAAGACCTTGTAGGGTCTTCAGTTTAATTTTTTTTTTAAACTTAGGATTACCAAACTTAAACCCAGAATGATTAATTCTTTCTCCATCCAACATAGCTGCATACATAAGCCCCACCCCCGAGACTACGGGACCCTTCAACAGCATTCGTGAGTGGGATAATTGAAAGGCCCAAGCATAGATTTTTAGGTCTGGAGCCGCCAAGCCACCCTTATCACGTCGCTGTCTTAGTTTTTTCCAGGCGATCCGTGGAAGAGGATTGTTCCAAATAAAGGATGAGATATTTGATTGAAACTTGGATAAAGTATTTTGATCAAAGTATAAAGGAATGGTATTAAATAAAAAGGACATTTTTGGAAGGATAGACATTTTGATAAGATTGGCTCTACCTATTAATGAAAGAGGCAAGTGTGACCATGATTGGAGAAGCTTACGGCAATCTTTAAGAACTGTAGACAGATTAACTTGGACTAGTTTATTAATATCTTTTACTATTGTCAAGCCTAGGTATCGCATTGAAATGCCTGGTTGGAGTTCTGTTACAGAGTTCTCATCATTCCAAACAAGCATTTCAGTTTTGGCTGCTTTAATTTCATATCCCGACACTTGTCCAAAAGCATGAGCCAATTTCAAGATAGCCGGAAGAGCCGTAGTGACTTCTGATGTTAAGATAAGCACGTCGTCGGCATATAATGCCACCTTCCTCATCCAACCTTGATAACAGAAAGGTTTGATGGAGACCTCCTCCCTCAGATATTGCGCAAAAGGCTCAATGTAAAAATCAAAAAGCAAGGGAGAGAGCGGGCATCCCTGTCGGGTTCCCCTAGTGATGGAAAAAGGGCTCGATAGGTCACCATTGACGAGAAGGGATGCAGAGGGATTACTATACAACAGGCCAATCACCCTACGGAACCTTTCCCCGACACCAAATTTGGCCAAGGCTTCCGACAGGTACACCCAGTTAACCCTGTCGAAAGCCTTAGTTGCGTCCAGCGTAAGGGCAGCCAATGGGAGATTGTTGGTTGTTGCGATATCTATGGCACCAATTAAATCATAGGTTAATTCATATAATTGTCTGCCCTTCAGGAACCCCTTTTGATCAGAATGAAGGACAGAAGGTGCGATATCGGACAATCTTGAAGATAGAACTGTGGAAAAGATTTTGTAATCCACGTTCAGAATGGAAATTGGCCTATACGACCCACAAGCCTCCTTGGGTTTACCCGGTTTTAAAATAAGGGTGATAGAGGCGTTATCCCAAGATGTTGGAGGGGGTCATTCCTTCTAAAAGTATTTGATTAAACAAATTGGTGAGGAAGGGAGCGATCTCGGAGTCCAAGATTTTATATAACTCAGCTGGCAGCCCATCGGGTTCCGACGCCTTCCCCTTCTTACCCCTCCTAATGGCAGATCTCACCTCTTCCTCTGTGATGGGATTATCCAAGTGTTGAGATTGTTCAAGAGAAAAAGAGGGTAGAGTGATATTGTTCAACCAGCTCTTAACAGACTCAGCCGAGATTACTTTGTCTTCTTGATATATTTCTTGGAAGAATTCCCTAAATGCCCTCCTAATTTCATCGTCTGAAGAAAGATTGATGTTTCCTACTTTTATAGATGCGACGTTGTTCCGGACCTGATCTACTTTGGTCTTCCAAGCCAGTAATTTACCAGCGCCTTCACTATATTCGAAGTGCGCCAACTTACTGGCTTCCCATCTCTGTTGAACCCTCAGATTTAAAATCGAAGCCAGGCTTCCTTTCAAAATCAGCAGTTGATTGTGAAGAGGATCTAAAACAGACCCTGAAGCTGTGCTGTTAATGTCGATCTCATGTTGAACACGAGCCATATCTGATTCAATGGAAGAAATCTTTTCATTATAATTCTTCCTCCGAAAGGCAACTTTAGCAACAATCAGCCCTCTCAACGTTGCCTTAAACGAGTCCCAAATAATTCTATTTGAGGCAGAACCATTATTTAATAAGAAGAAGTTCCGAGTCTCCGACTTTAGATATGAGATATCCTCCTCATTAGTAAGGAGAGAGCGATCAAAGGACCACGTAGTCTGGGTTTTTTTACTACGAAGACCTAACACCAATTTAACCGCAGAATGGTCTGAAAGATGTGAAGGAAAGTATTCTATTCTTTTAACGGAATCAATCAGTCTTTGAGTAATCAAAATAAAGCCAATCCTTGACTTGTGATGATATTTAAGATTCCGAAAAGAAACCCCTTGTTGTTTTCCTGACCTTTGTCGCCAGACATCCACAAACCCGTACTGCCTCATAGCGTCTAATAGGAAGGATCTAGTCGTAGTGCTGTATGAAAATTTGTCTCTCGTAAAGTATTTGCGGAATTTTTTATACATGTTTTTAAACTATTTATTGTAATATGTATTCTGTTTGGAGACCAATGGTCTAATAAACATACTTTTACTACTACTACTAGTCTTAGACAAAACCAAAGATCGATTATTAGGGGACTTGTCCAAGACGGGGTCCAACACGATGTTAAAATCGCCGGCTAGAATTATAGGTCCTGAAATGGAAAGTAACTGCAAGAAAATTGTTTCCAAAGAAGAGGGGTCATCCTGATTCGGACCATAATAGCAGACTATTGTAACTGAAAACCCAGCCATAAGAACTGAGGCTATGGCCCATCTGCCGGAAGAATCTACAGCCTGTGAGATTAACTTAGCTTTAACTCCTGTTTTGAAAATAATCGCAACCCCTCTTGTGTGAGAAGTTTGAGTAGTAGAGACCGTAAAATCAATCCATCTATTCTTCTTGGGAAGTACAGACAGTTCTGAATGAGTTAAATGGGTTTCCTCTAACACCATGACCTGCGCATCAGAGTCCTTCAGATATTGTAGAATTCTATTAGCTCGGGGCTTGGTGCGGAGGCCATTGACGTTCCAGGAAAGTAAACCTACACTACTCATCTCTCATCCAGTAGACCACGATGAAAAAAAACTATACCACAGAGGATATTTATAATCACGTTGATCACTTGCTTACAATAATTGTGCATAATATGTGAATTACCATTCCAAAAACTACTATTTAGGTTATTGAGGACTTTTTTTTATATTTTTGCCACCCCTTCGCGCTCACCCACTCAGGGTGAGAGCCCCTCCCCCCGTGAAGAACCCTTGCATTATCTAACCGGAACAATGTCCAGTAGATAGTGCCCCACCGGTTGACCCCCTGCAAGACAGATCATCCGCTTACTATTCGAGTGACTGATGAAGAGTGAAAAAAATAAAACGTTTTTGAGAAAAAAGAAGAGAATTAATTGAAAGTGTGAGCCTCTTGACTAGTGCATATATGTAGGTACATCTACGTCTTGATTTCCATATCGAAAAAGTAGAGGATTAAATGGAAGGTCCTGTTAAGTAGTTGAAGTATAGTAATGGGTGCCTAATGTTAAACCTTGCGGACCCCTTTGCCCAGATCCATTAGTAACTCATCAGCTGCTTGTACAGACCTGATGTTAAACATCTTGTCATTGTACATTACTTTAAGGGCTGCCGGAAACATGAGCTGAGCTGTTGCACCTAATTTCCTGAAGGCATCCAGACGCCTCCCAAATTCCCACTGCTTTTCAAGTGTGATTTTTGAAAGGTCCGATCTTATCAAAAAAGTAAAACCTTTCCCAGACAAAGACTTTTGTTTCAAGGCCATATTTAGGATGCGTTCCTTTAATAAAACGTAAGTGTGAAAATTAACTAAGATTTTACGAGGTTTAGACCTCTGAGGATTCAGTTTGAAGGGATCCCTGTGAACCCTCTGAATATCGGCCGACAGTTCTGTGGGAGTATGCTCTAGAGACAGTGAGTCCTTCAGTAAGGAGACAATGTATTGTTTGATATCTGACCCTTCAGATCCTTCCGGAACATTCAAAATACAGATGTTCCCCCTTCTCGCATTGTTTTCAAGAGACTCCATCCTCTCGCTGAGAGCCAGATCTTCCCTTGTGAGTTTCTGAATGTCCTCTTTCGCTTGATCCAAGTAGATTGAATGAATACCAACCGTCTCTTCTAGCACTCCAGTTCTTCTAGTGAGCCCTTCAATTTTATTGTCAAGTGTTTCACAGTAGTTTTTAAACTCTAGTTGATTAGCAGATGATTCCGCGAATCCTTTTCTTATCTCCAGAGTAAGAGCTGGAAACATCTCTAGAACAGAGGCTGCCGTCATCGGAGGGGGAGAAGAAGAGGAAGGGGCCAATAAACAGTTGGGGTCAAGTGGGACAGGGACAGCAGAGTCATCTACATCTACACCCCCAGATGCGCCTCCTAACTCAGTAAAATCTAATTCTTCAGCCTCTTCGGAGAGTACTGTAGTACGAGCTTGAGGTAAGCTCTGCTCTTGCATAGGTGAAGACTGGGGCGGAGATTGCTCTAGCTGGGCAGACTGCGTGGACTGCGCAGGCTGTTGCTCTATCTCTGGATCAAGCGTTCCTTGTAGGCTCGCTACAAGATCAGTAGTTACAACTCTTTCTATTGCTTGACTAGGGTTCTTCTCAACTCGGTCTTTCAACCCAGATGATGATGTATCTGCTGGCACGGAGGGTTGGCAATAAGATAAGGAACTGGCCTCTAAGGTTGATGCCATGCCTGTATTGTCCATGACTTTAGGAAGATGTAGAATCTGAGGGACGACTTTGAAGTAGGAGCGAAGTGAAGGAGTAATTTTTTGAGCATGCTGGAAGCACTGATTTAGAATCCGTAGTCTTCACCTTGGTTTTACTCTTCACATTTGTGTTTTTAGACTTAAATTCAGTATTCAAAAAGGAAGATGATTTCTTCTTAGATAATGTATTGATTCCTTTCCCAACCTCTGTTCCCCCTTCTGGGACTCCGGCTTTGCTTACTCCAGGTTTCTTTTTACGTCCGTGACCTTGACCTCGTTTAAGCTCGCCTTTGGGAGTATTAGGAGAGCTACCAATAGTCTTTAATGTGTCAGGACTATTGGGAGTATTTTTACTAGGAGATACCTGTGAATTGTCCTCAACACCAATAGTGCAGTCTGGAGGAGTAGGAATGGTTTCTACATATGACAGGTCTGTGAAACTCCCACTGCCCAGTTCATGCACAAAAGACCCCTCCACTGCGGCAAAAGGACCGGAGTATTGTATATGTTGCAGCTGACCTTGTGATCCCTCTTTGTAGTTTGAGGCTATAATTATATTGGTGGGATTCTCGAAGTCTATTGCACCTCGAGGCGAAATCAGGTTTCTTAATTTTTTACCCTTCCTGAGCTCCAGCGCGGCTACACAGATCCTCGGGCTGGATATAGGAGTAACTGGTAGCACCGAAAGGCTTTCCAGGAGGGGGAGAAGGACGCTAAACAGCTGTTCTCTAACCGCGCCGGTGAGCACTTTAATATCCGACTTCCCTCATCTATACCAAGACTCTGAGAAGGACAATTCCCCAAACTCGATTTATCAAAACCCCACTTGCCTGCACCGAAGAACTCCACTTGAGACCCCCCACAACACCCGCTACCTCGGCGTCCTCCGTAGCCGTCTTCAGCACTGCCCTCACATCGGCCGAGGCACCATGGAGACAGAAAGAGGACTCCGGAGCTCCGCCAGCCACTCTGCGAGGAACACACCATCCGTGCGGTAAAAGGAGCCCGGCAATGAATATTTACCGACGCCGCCGCCAGCAGACTAGACAAAAGCTCTCACAAGTCCTGGAGACCTTTACACACATATTCGTGTTTGCAACACTCTTTTCCATAGCGGGAGACGATCCTGCAGGGAGGTAATCTCGGAGCACCGCGGCGAGCTAGCTTGCCACTGCCGCCATGTTCTTCGTTGTTGTTGGTAGTTATTTATTGATTGATTAATTAAAATCTTTACAAAGAGTAAATACATAATTATGTACATTTTGATTACGATACCTCATTAAAAGTACTTTTTTAAATAGCAGTGAATCTTTAAAATTATACACAAAGATTATTAAAACTGTTTTAAATAAATCTAGTTCATATATTTAAAAGTTAGTGGAGAATATAGTCATTATAATGATCAATGTTATATTATTGTAATTTTTTCGATGCCATTGTTAAAAATGTTGTGATGGCAGAATTAATGGATACATCATCTGGGCAAAGGCATTGAATCAATGCTTGTCTGCAAGTCCTTATCGCTCTTTCATTAAATAACCTTTTTAATAAAGGTAGTCTTTCGTTTTTAAGTTCTGGACAAAGGCACAGGAGATGTATAATGTTTTCACGCTCCAGCTTTGCACAACCGACACAATATGTTGTTTTCAAGTTTTTTCCAAGGTAGTGCATGGGATTCTCCTGGCCATATTCCAAATCGTGCTTTCATGAATATATGTTTACTTCTCCACGACCATGCTGTGTCCAAATACTGCTGAGGCCTCTTTTTTTTGTAGCCATTTATTATGGACCAAGCGCGTTTCCTTTTAACAAAGGTCTCTTTATGATTTATCAATGATAGGTAATCAGTTGTTTTATTCACAACTTATTTGAAAGATTCCTGGGTTATGGTAGTAGTCCAAATCCCCCTAACCCCAAATTCATCCAGTGCCTTGTCCAGATATTTCCAGGCAGAATATTTATTATTACCCTCAATTTCTTTCCACAGATGCTGCGAAATTAAGTTCTCCTTATCATTTTTCACTCTATTCCATACTTTGCTTATGTGACCCTTTCGTGCATACAGTTGGTTATTCAAGACGAATGCCAGCCTGACTTGGGCTTGTGAGGCATTTTAGGTAAGAACAAGCATTTGCAATGCAATAGGTCTCGCATTAGGAAAGTTTGAGCTATTGGTCTTGTAAATAACTTTTTTTTATTTATGTGTTTGTTTTGAAAATAGCTAAATTAATAGCTTTGTCATTTACAATGCCAATAGTTATAACTTTCGCAAATGTGACACCTATAGCATTTGTAATGCAACATGTTTTGTATTTACGTGACTTAGATGTATTGATATTACAAATAACAATGGCTTTTAATTTTTTTAAATAATTAATACTTAAATATGAATGTTGGGGTGCATGTGACCGGTGACGTAGAAATACCCCCACCACGCAGTTGGGGCGGGCTACCGGCATTGTACACGGACGGCGGCGGGCCCCTGGCTGAGCTGGGAGCCCCCCCATGCATCTTGTAGGCATGACCCCTCAAGTTTACTTACCACTGCTTGTTAAGCCAGCTGTTTAAAAATATTTTAGTCCGGACACAAAATGCAAGCCAGATGTATTGATTTTGCCAGTGCTTTTTTAAAGTTAGATTTAACTTTCGTTGGATTGCTATTCGTTCGCCCTTAGCCAACTCTCCCCCAGATGCGACAGAAGTTCCCTTGTAAGTTTTCTAACTGGGTGGCTGAATAAGTGTTTCATTGGCAGCAGCTCTGCCTCATTCTAACAACATTTCAGCATCTGGCTACTGCGTGTAACAATCCAAGTGAGTTGGTGGAGGGGGGGTGGGGGAGCAGGGGACTGGGCTTTGCAGTCGCAGTGAACTGTGCAAGATATGGGGGTGATGCCAGCAAGAGACCGGAAGCCCATATTGATGAAACATCACGAATGTGGGAGCAGGAAAGGGAAGCGGGTGAACCGAGATTAGCGAAAGAGAAGTGAGAGCAGCCAGGATTACCAGCATCACAAGCCCAGACCGGAGGAAAGGGAAACAGTATGGGTGAGAGAGGAGGAAGAACCGAACCGTCACTGGTGAGGATTGCAGTAAGAAAATAGGGGAACCCGCAGATCATAGACCAAAGCAGGATCTCTAAAAAAAAAGAAACATGGCCGAAAGAAATAAAGAATCGTCCGTGAAGCAGGGGGCGGGGGATTGGAACCCTTTGATGTAGCTCACGGCCTGGCGGGCGTGAAAACAAGCATTGGAAATGCAATAGGTCTTGCAGTAGGAAAGTTTGAGCTATAGGTGTTAATTATTTTTTTGTTTTTTATTTATGTGTTGTTTTTTCTAAATAGCTAAATTAATAGCTTTCTTCTTTACAAAGCCAATAGTTATAATTTTTCTAAATGTGACACCTCTAGCATTTGTAAAGCAACATGTTTTGTATTAACGGGACTTATATGTGACTTATATGTATTGATATAAAAAAAATCAATGGCTTTAAAAAACAATAATTAATACGTAAATAAAATGGATTTTATTTTATATTGCCAATAGCTTAAAGTGTATTAAATATATTTAGTGAAGATGCTGTGGTTGCGCTGAGTGAGGGTGAGGGGTTGAGGGTGAGGGTGGGTGAGGGTGAGTGAGGGGTTGAGGGTGAGTGAGGGTGAGTGAGGGTGAGGGGTTGAGGGTGAGGGGGTGAGGGGGTGAGGGGTTGAGGGGTTGAGGGGGTGAGGGGTTGAGGGTGAGTGAGGGTGAGGGTGAGGGGGTGAGGGTGAGTGAGGGTGAGTGAGGGTGAGGGTGAGTGAGAGTGAGGGTGAGTGAGGGGTTGAGGGTTAGGGGTTGAGGGTGAGTGAGGGTGAGGGGTTGAGGGTGAGTGAGGGTGAGGGTGAGTGAGGGTGAGTGAGGGTGAGGGGTTGAGGGTGAGTGAGGGTGAGTGAGGGTGAGGGGGTGAGGGTGAGTGAGGGTGAGTGAGGGTGAGGGGTTGAGGGTGAGTGAGGGTGAGGGTGAGTGAGGGTGAGGGGTTGAGGGTGAGGGGTTGAGGGTGAGGGGTTGAGGGTGAGTGAGGGTGAGTGAGGGGTTGAGGGTGAGTTAGGGTGAGGGGTTGAGGGTGAGTGAGGGTGAGGGTGAGTGAGGGTGAGGGGTTGAGGGTGAGTGAGGGTGAGTGAGGGTGAGGGTGAGGGTGAGTGAGAGTGAGGGTGAGTGAGGGGGTGAGGGGTTGAGGGTGAGTGAGGGTGAGGGTGAGGGGTTGAGGGTGAGTGAGGGTGAGGGGTTGAGGGTGAGTGAGGGTGAGGGTGGGTGAGGGTGAGGGGTTGAGGGTGAGTGAGGGTGAGTGAGGGTGAGTGAGGGTGAGTGAGGGTGAGTGAGGGTGAGGGTGAGTGAGGGTGAGGGGTTGAGGGTGAGGGGTTGAGGGTGAGTGAGGGTGAGGGGTTGAGGGTGAGTGAGGGTGAGGGGTTGAGGGTGAGTGAGGGTGAGGGTGAGGGTACATGCTTTTCACTTTCTTCAAAGGTTGTCCGTGCATCAAGGGTAGTTGACTGAACTTTAAGTATAATAATTGTACGTACTCTTCGGTGGCATTGAGCTCACACCCTCGAATGGTCTTCGGTAGTATTGTTTCCTGTAGAATTCTATTTCCTGCTTATAAAGCGCATGTCTCGGTCAGTATCAGCAAAGTGGTATGTGCATGTGAAAGTCGGAGAGTTGGAGGCGGTTAAGGAAATGCAGAACATTCAGCAAAAGTAATGGGAAACCATTTTTATCTTGAAACTGTTTTTAACCGACAGTCTTTTATTCCTAATCATAGATGAGTGGGAGTAATACAGGGACTGGAGCAGCAGCGCCTCAGTTTGGATTGGTGTGGCAGGCAGGAGAAAGTCAGGAGAGGGAGGAGGGGGAACTGCTTGCGAAATGAAATTAAAAGCGGCCGGGCGGGAAATGCTCTCGGTAGCATTTGTGTGAAGCAGGGGGCGGGAGCAGCCTTTGATGTGCGGATAATTAGGGGAGGAGTAGCCAGGAGATCCAAGCTGGGGAACAGATGGCTGGCGCGATGAGACTGACACAGTAAAGACATTACGGTGAGGCCGGGAGGACCTGAGAAACAGAGCCAAACTAGAGGTCATATATGTGGCTTCTATACCAGTGGCGCATAACCCACATATCCCCCCAATGAAAGACAAGGGGAGTGTGATGCAAGCTCGGGGGCTAGAATTAAACATTTGCTGATGTATATCCTGAGAACAACTTTTGCCCCTCTCCAGCAGAGCAAAAGGGGCTTACGCGCACCTTATCAGAGATATTCTTATACCATTGAATAAAAGGGCATGTCGACAGGTACATACTACTTTCCCCAGGCTCCCACCCATGTTACACGCACTTGAACATATGCTGTCTGGCCCATCACTGAGCAAACTCATTACACGATTGTATAGTACCATGCAGAACACGGCCCGGTGCTGATCTCCAAAGCATTAATGGATTGGAACACCGAAATCAACCCTCCAATCTCGGAAGAGCAGTGTAGGTTTTGTTGTGCCCAATTACGGATGCGCTCTACCAACTAGAAGTTAAAACTCATACACAGATACATCGAGTCATAGGCTAACTCAGTTCTGGATTCTCGAGTGAAAATAGAATATGTCTTCTTTAAGCTAGCAAAGATACAGAGCACCGGCCTCCATACGGACGGGAGGGTAAAATAAAACAGATCCGACTTTAAATGGACCTTGCTCGATATTTTTTAGAAGAACAGATAATAGCTATAGCAGGTCCCGGGAGGCCAAGGGTGAACGGAAGGCTTACCTCGAGGATGCCGATTTTAAGTTTCCCACACTACCATGAACGCGGGTTCAGCTGTTAAACCAGCGTAGGCCGAATTCATAAAATTTAAAGGGAGGACAACGCCCACTGCCCTGATTAAGGTTAACGTGTGGGAGAAATGAGGGGAGGGGAAACCCCGGAGTAAATTATTCCTCTGCTGCCCGTTTTCCGAGAGGAACTCAAATCCCTAAGGAGGGGTCCGAGGGGAGACCTGGAATGGTAGGAGGTTTGGGAAAAAGAAAGGAGAAGGGACTGGAGAGGTCCCGTGGGCTAGGTGAGGTGAATGTAAGGAGGCTGTCACAAGAAAGAGCGGCGGGCAATGACCAAGCGGGTAGTTGCAGGGAGAGGAAGGTTGAAAGGATCGGAGACACGACGGGTAAAATAAACAAAAAAGAAGCCGGAGGGAAGAGAGGGGAGGGGGGAGGAGAAATGCGACACGGCGGGAAGGGGAGGGGGCGGAGCGGGTAAACGAAGACGGACGTGCACGCGCTTTTAAGCTCAATGCGCATGCGCATTGAGCTTAAAAGTCACGGGCACTGCAAGGAATCGCCACGATTCCTTGCAGTGTGGATAAAGAGCGGATAAGTCCCAATACTCTCGCCTTGCTCGATGCGCATGCGCATCGACAGGCGAGACCTAAAAAGCAATTAGGGGGGGAGGAGAAGTGAGGCCAGCGCGCGCTGGGGAAGCCTGTGGGAGGGAGGCGGATTGCTTTGATGTGGGGAAATGCGCGTGCTTGTCTTCACGTGAACTGTTGGAAATCTGGCCGTTCAGGACGTTGGTTTGAGAACCTATTTTAGCCACTAAAATTCTTCCCTATCCATTCCTGCGGATTGGGATAGGCTCGACCTAAAAAGAGGGATCGAAAAGTTTTTGAGATAGCATTGTAAATAATTATTGCATCTTTTCCGTTTAGAGCCTCACTGCCGTAGATTAAAGATGATAACAATTTCGCCGATATCACCTTAAGAAGCGGTTGATAGGTTAAATTACTAGTAGACTTTTTAATTATCCCAAATGCACCTGTTAATGCATTTGCTTTCCTGGAGATATCCAGTTTCTGAGGGCTAAAGTTACCATTATCATTAAATAGGACTCCCAGATATCTAAAGGTTTTAACTTGCTCCATGTTTTCCTTCCCCAAGAACCATTTTGAGTTGTACTTCCTTCTTAAATTGTTTGTGAAAACCATAACTTAGGATTTGGATTCATTTATTACCATTTTGTTTTCTATCGCATATTCCTGTATGCGTGTTATTAACCTTTGTAAGCCCACCTTTGTGTTACTTAGAAGGATGACATCATCTGCGTAGAGTAGATTAGATATATGTTTATCGGCAAGCTTAGGTGGGTGTGCATTTATGTTGTTCAAGGCTTCAGTCAAATCATCTAAAACAAGTTAAATAATAAAGGAGCCAATACACACCCTTGCTTCACTCCACCTAGCTTTGGTATTTCCTTAGTTAATGAGTTACCATTACCGATATGTACTCTAGCCCAAGTTTTTGTATGCAGAAGACGGATCGGGTATATTAACAGGGGAGGAATCCCTTGTGCATGTAGCTTTCCCCATAGGCACTCTGTCTACACAGTCAAAAGCTGATTTAAACTCAACAAAGCATAAGTATAAAGGTTGGCTTTTTGTAATTGCTTTGGCGATTAAAACAGATAGCGCCAAGATATTAGTAGTTGTTCCTAGTCTTTTAATGAAGGCGGTTTGGTTAGGTGGGAGAATGCTGTTATTCTTTACCCAGTCAGACAAGGTTGTTAGCAGAAGTCCTGCAAATAATTTTGCATCGGTGTCCTGTAGGGTTATTAATCGATAATTTTCCGGCAACGCCCAATCTCCTTTTTTGTATATGGGCGATATTAAAGAACCTCTCCAGCTTTCCGGTATCACCCTTTTCCTGACTACTTCTTTGAAGACCCTTACAAGATGTTCTGCCCATGCATCAGGATCCTCTTTATACAGGGCAAAGGGTATACCGTTTGGCCCTGGTGCTCCATCTTTCTGTTTCTTTATTAGTTTAGCAACTTGTTCTTGTGTTATTTCAACATCATTTTCTTGCCTTGGAATTAAAATTTCCTTCCTTGAGCAATGCTCTTTGGCTCCAGGTTTTGTAGAATGTGGATTTAGATGGTGCCCAAAGAATTTCACCCATTCCGTCTCAGTTAATCCTGATGAAAGTGAGGCTTTATCCGGCCTAGTTAGGCTATTTATCATCTTCCAAACTCCCTTGATTTTCCTTGGTTACTAGCATAAAGAATTCGAGTCCAAAGATCATTATTAGTTGCCATTTTTTTCCATTCCAGATTAATTTCCTTAAATTTTGATTTAACTCCTTGATTTAACTCCTTTAGGGCGGTTTTAGTTTCTTCTTTATTTGGGAAGTTAGTCAGCTCTTTCCTTAGTCGATTTCTAATTCGTTTCATTTTCTGTACTGCATATGGAAGGTTAATATGGGTTATCCTTTTAATTGCTCGAGTCACATAGCTGTCTCTAGGGTCATTATGGTTACCATTATGAGTAGGTAGTTTGGAAATGAAACTGGCCCATTGATCAATTGTTGGTATAGCTGGGTTTTTTTCAAAACATTCCCTAGCCAGTTTTAAGGCCAGATCACTGGTCAGTCGTTTATTATTTGTTTCCCAGTTTAATTTCCGATAATTAGTGGTTCCAATTTGACCTTGCATTGTTAAATAAATTTGATGTTTTTTTATTTATAAATGATGTGGTGATAATTTGCTGACTGTGATCACTCTCTAGGACCTTATTTAAATAGTATGAAGTACAGTTGTTAAAAATATTCAATGATACCATAGTATAGTCAATACGAGATTTGGTGTTATGGGTATAGCAGGACCATGCCGAAAGCGAATAAGTTGGGAATCTACCATTAAGTATGCGTAGCCCCAAAGCTTTTATATCCTTCAAAAAATGTATACCTATTGGATTTTGTCCCGGTTTAGTGGAGGTCTCTAATAGTTGGACCGGAATTAACCATTGGTGATCTTGGGACTGTGTCACCTCATCTCTTGTGAATGGAACTAGGATATTTAGATTAAAATCTCCTGTGATAATAAAATCCATAAGGGGGTCCTCTATCCTTTGCTCTACTAAGTAGGTGGAAAGAGTCGCGCACAGTAGATGTTGGTGGAATGTGTATATTAATCAACTTTAGCGATCTTTTTTGTTCATAAATCTTGTATTTTAACAGTACAGACTGAACATTACAGTTGTTTGTGACTAGTTCCACATGCTCCGCATTTAGAACAATTGAAATGAAAATTGCTAGGCTGCCTGAGGGGCGTCCATATTTGCTTTGTTTAATAGCAGGTTCATAGTATCCTTTATAGCCATGGATTATAAACGGAGCTATTGTCCAGGTCTCCTGTAATAAAGTTATCTGATAATTCTTAAGTGATTGAATTATATTATCTATTTTTTGCCTATACCATTTATGTTCCAAGAGCAAATTGTTATTGCCGTATTGCCATTATTTGAATTTTTAATTGATGTTTCCTGATTTACTTGTCATTGTTTATTATTTCCATGTAGGGCCATTTTAATCCAAGAATCGTTTATCCCTTTTTAAGTCTCGGCTAGCAGCGAGCGAAGCTCGCTCTCGCCAGAGACCTTATTGTTAGCGACTCAGCTTCCCAGGAGGACAGTCCTGGCCGCGCGCAAGGCAATTTGCGCCGGCCGCGCGCACGCGAACGCGCTGTCCTCCTCGGAAGCTGAGACGCTAGCTATACCTCTCTAGGTTCATGCTTCGCTGGATTGATTGAAAAGGCAGCCTTTGTCCTAATACACTGCACACCCTCGCTTGTTGCGTGGGTGTCTAGATTCGGGATGTATTTCTTTTTTTCTTGTCTGTCTGGCTCGAGCTCAGCATCATGGTGAAGATTTCACGATCATGTCTAATATATTACATGTGCATGGCGAACGTTTGGTTAACGTTTACATTTACTTTTTTTGCCGTGACCTACGTGATTTAGTTAAGCAGAAAAAAAGACGTGTCATGATTGTAACTGGAAAAAAAATATTCCTTTGGCGGGTGAACGTTTTGTGGGCTGTGATGGAAAAGTGATCAGATAAACTCGGTGAAACCCAGCAATGCGCGAGAAGTACGATGACAGCTGCGCCGTTTGCACGTAGCTGAGATGAGTGGAATTGTTTAGCCTGTGTGTCACATCCGTTTTATATAGTGATTAGGCTAATCTCATTTATAGGTTTTTCATGTCAGTAATGTTGTACTTGTATTGTACTTCATATCAGCAGGCCATTTCCTTATCGATTAGTTCAACCTTAAAGCACTTGTGGTTTTCCCATCGTTAATTTAAGGCGTGTGATGTAAATGAATGCCAAATTCTAAATGACAGGACATTTTCCCCATTAGTCATCATGTGCAGCTCAATGTAGGCTTCGGTCTTAACTTCTTACATTTGTATACCCATCAGTTGTCTAAATTACTGATTTATGGCCAATTCCAATTAACCCTGCAAACTAGATCGGCCTGGGAGTACATCGAGTTAGTCTGTTGACAACATATTTATTAGTAGTGAGTAGTGAGTGCAGAGTAGTGAGTGCAGAGTGCAGAGTAGTGAGTGCAGAGTGCAGAGTAGTGAGTGCAGAGTGCAGAGTAGTGAGTAGTGAGTGCTGAGTAGTGAGTGCAGAGTAGTGAGTAGTGAGTGCAGAGAAGTGAGTGCAGAGTGCAGAGTAGTGAGTGCAGAGTGCAGAGTAGTGAGTAGTGAGTGCAGAGTAGTGAGTGCAGAGTAGTGAGTGCAGAGTAGTGAGTGCAGAGTAGTGAGTGCAGAGTAGTGAGTGCAGAGTAGTGAGTGCAGAGTAGTGAGTAGTGAGTGCAGAGTAGTGAGTAGTGAGTGCAGAGTAGTGAGTAGTGAGTGCAGAGTAGTGAGTGCAGAGTAGTGAGTAGTGAGTGCAGAGTAGTGAGTGCAGAGTAGTGAGTGCAGAGTAGTGAGTGCAGAGTAGTGAGTAGTGAGTGCAGAGTAGTGAGTAGTGAGTGCAGAGTAGTGAGTAGTGAGTGCAGAGTAGTGAGTGCAGAGTAGTGAGTAGTGAGTGCAGAGTAGTGAGTAGTGAGTGCAGAGTAGTGAGTGCAGAGTAGTGAGTGCAGAGTAGTGAGTGCAGAGTAGTGAGTGCAGAGTAGTGAGTGCAGAGTAGTGAGTAGTGAGTGCAGAGTAGTGAGTAGTGAGTGCAGAGTAGTGAGTGCAGAGTAGTGAGTGCAGAGTAGTGAGTGCAGAGTAGTGAGTAGTGAGTGCAGAGTAGTGAGTAGTGAGTGCAGAGTAGTGAGTAGTGAGTGCAGAGTAGTGAGTAGTGAGTGCAGAGTAGTGAGTGCAGAGTAGTGAGTGCAGAGTAGTGAGTGCAGAGTAGTGAGTGCAGAGTAGTGAGTGCAGAGTAGTGAGTGCAGAGTAGTGAGTAGTGAGTGCAGAGTAGTGAGTAGTGAGTGCAGAGTAGTGAGTGCAGAGTAGTGAGTAGTGAGTGCAGAGTAGTGAGTAGTGAGTGCAGAGTAGTGAGTGCAGAGTAGTGAGTGCAGAGTCCAGAGTAGTGAGTAGTGAGTGCAGAGTAGTGAGTGCAGAGCAGTGAGTGCAGAGTAGTGAGTAGTGAGTGCAGAGTAGTGAGTAGTGAGTGCAGAGTAGTGAGTAGTGAGTGCAGAGTAGTGAGTAGTGAGTGCAGAGTAGTGAGTAGTGAGTGCAGAGTAGTGAGTGCAGAGTAGTGAGTGCAGAGTAGTGAGTGCAGAGTAGTGAGTGCAGAGTAGTGAGTGCAGAGTAGTGAGTGCAGAGTAGTGAGTGCAGAGTAGTGAGTAGTGAGTGCAGAGTGCAGAGTAGTGAGTGCAGAGTGCAGAGTAGTGAGTGCAGAGTAGTGAGTAGTGAGTGCAGAGTGCAGAGTAGTGAGTAGTGAGTGCAGAGTGCAGAGTAGTGAGTAGTGAGTGTGAGTAGTGAGTAGTGAGTGCAGAGTGCAGAGTAGTGAGTAGTGAGTGTGAGTAGTGAGTGCAGAGTAGTGAGTGCAGAGTAGTGAGTGCAGAGTAGTGAGTGCAGAGTGCAGAGTAGTGAGTGCAGAGTAGTGAGTGCAGAGTAGTGAGTGCAGAGTAGTGAGTGCAGAGTAGTGAGTGCAGAGTAGTGAGTGCAGAGTAGTGAGTGCAGAGTAGTGAGTGCAGAGTAGTGAGTGCAGAGTAGTGAGTGCAGAGTAGTGAGTGCAGAGTAGTGAGTGCAGAGTAGTGAGTGCAGAGTAGTGAGTGCAGAGTGCAGAGTAGTGAGTGCAGAGTAGTGAGTGCAGAGTGCAGAGTAGTGAATGCAGAGTAGTGAGTGCAGAGTAGTGAGTGCAGAGTAGTGAGTGCAGAGTAGTGAGTGCAGAGTAGTGAGTGCAGAGTAGTGAGTGCAGAGTAGTGAGTGCAGAGTAGTGAGTGCAGAGTAGTGAGTGCAGAGTAGTGAGTGCAGAGTAGTGAGTGCAGAGTAGTGAGTGCAGAGTAGTGAGTGCAGAGTAGTGAGTGCAGAGTAGTGAGTGCAGAGTAGTGAGTAGTGAGTGCAGAGTAGTGAGTGCAGAGTGCAGAGTAGTGAGTGCAGAGTGCAGAGTAGTGAGTAGTGAGTGCAGAGTAGTGAGTAGTGAGTGCAGAGTAGTGAGTAGTGAGTGCAGAGTAGTGAGTGCAGAGTGCAGAGTAGTGAGTGCAGAGTAGTGAGTAGTGAGTGCAGAGTGCAGAGTAGTGAGTGCAGAGTGCAGAGTAGTGAGTGCAGAGTGCAGAGTAGTGAGTGCAGAGTGCAGAGTAGTGAGTGCAGAGTGCAGAGTAGTGAGTGCAGAGTAGTGAGTGCAGAGTGCAGAGTAGTTAGTAGTGAGTGCAGAGTAGTGAGTGCAGAGTAGTGAGTGCAGAGTAGTGAGTGCAGAGTAGTGAGTAGTGAGTGCAGAGTAGTGAGTAGTGAGTGCAGAGTAGTGAGTAGTGAGTGCAGAGTAGTGAGTAGTGAGTGCAGAGTAGTGAGTGCAGAGTAGTGAGTGCAGAGTAGTGAGTGCAGAGTAGTGAGTGCAGAGTAGTGAGTGCAGAGTAGTGAGTGCAGAGTAGTGAGTGCAGAGTAGTGAGTGCAGAGTAGTGAGTGCAGAGTAGTGAGTAGTGAGTGCAGAGTAGTGAGTGCAGAGTAGTGAGTGCAGAGTAGTGAGTGCAGAGTAGTGAGTAGTGAGTGCAGAGTAGTGAGTGCAGAGTGCAGAGTAGTGAGTGCAGAGTAGTGAGTGCAGAGTGCAGAGTAGTGAGTGCAGAGTGCAGAGTAGTGAGTGCAGAGTGCAGAGTAGTTAGTAGTGAGTGCAGAGTAGTGAGTGCAGAGTAGTGAGTGCAGAGTAGTGAGTGCAGAGTAGTGAGTGCAGAGTAGTGAGTGCAGAGTAGTGAGTGCAGAGTAGTGAGTGCAGAGTAGTGAGTGCAGAGTAGTGAGTGCAGAGTAGTGAGTGCAGAGTAGTGAGTGCAGAGTAGTGAGTAGTGAGTGCAGAGTAGTGAGTAGTGAGTGCAGAGTGCAGAGTAGTGAGTGCAGAGTGCAGAGTAGTGAGTGCAGAGTGCAGAGTAGTGAGTGCAGAGTAGTGAGTGCAGAGTGCAGAGTAGTTAGTAGTGAGTGCAGAGTAGTGAGTGCAGAGTAGTGAGTGCAGAGTAGTGAGTGCAGAGTAGTGAGTGCAGAGTAGTGAGTGCAGAGTAGTGAGTGCAGAGTAGTGAGTGCAGAGTAGTGAGTGCAGAGTAGTGAGTGCAGAGTAGTGAGTGCAGAGTAGTGAGTGCAGAGTAGTGAGTGCAGAGTAGTGAGTGCAGAGTAGTGAGTGCAGAGTAGTGAGTGCAGAGTAGTGAGTGCAGAGTAGTGAGTGCAGAGTAGTGAGTGCAGAGTAGTGAGTGCAGAGTAGTGAGTGCAGAGTAGTGAGTGCAGAGTAGTGAGTGCAGAGTAGTGAGTGCAGAGTAGTGAGTGCAGAGTAGTGAGTGCAGAGTAGTGAGTGCAGAGTAGTGAGTGCAGAGTAGTGAGTGCAGAGTAGTGAGTAGTGAGTGCAGAGTAGTGAGTGCAGAGTAGTGAGTGCAGAGTAGTGAGTGCAGAGTAGTGAGTGCAGAGTAGTGAGTGCAGAGTAGTGAGTGCAGAGTAGTGAGTGCAGAGTAGTGAGTAGTGAGTGCAGAGTAGTGAGTGCAGAGTAGTGAGTGCAGAGTAGTGAGTGCAGAGTAGTGAGTGCAGAGTAGTGAGTGCAGAGTAGTGAGTGCAGAGTAGTGAGTGCAGAGTAGTGAGTGCAGAGTAGTGAGTGCAGAGTGCAGAGTAGTGAGTGCAGAGTAGTGAGTAGTGAGTGCAGAGTAGTGAGTGCAGAGTGCAGAGTAGTGAGTGCAGAGTAGTGAGTGCAGAGTGCAGAGTAGTGAGTGCAGAGTAGTGAGTGCAGAGTAGTGAGTGCAGAGTAGTGAGTGCAGAGTAGTGAGTGCAGAGTAGTGAGTGCAGAGTAGTGAGTGCAGAGTAGTGAGTGCAGAGTAGTGAGTGCAGAGTAGTGAGTGCAGAGTAGTGAGTGCAGAGTAGTGAGTGCAGAGTAGTGAGTGCAGAGTAGTGAGTAGTGAGTGCAGAGTAGTGAGTGCAGAGTAGTGAGTGCAGAGTAGTGAGTGCAGAGTGCAGAGTAGTGAGTGCAGAGTGCAGAGTAGTGAGTGCAGAGTAGTGAGTGCAGAGTAGTGAGTGCAGAGTAGTGAGTGCAGAGTAGTGAGTGCAGAGTAGTGAGTGCAGAGTAGTGAGTGCAGAGTAGTGAGTGCAGAGTAGTGAGTGCAGAGTAGTGAGTGCAGAGTAGTGAGTGCAGAGTAGTGAGTGCAGAGTAGTGAGTAGTGAGTGCAGAGTAGTGAGTAGTGAGTGCAGAGTAGTGAGTGCAGAGTGCAGAGTAGTGAGTGCAGAGTGCAGAGTAGTGAGTGCAGAGTGCAGAGTAGTGAGTAGTGAGAGCAGAGTAGTGAGTAGTGAGTGCAGAGTAGTGAGTGCAGAGTGCAGAGTAGTGAGTGCAGAGTAGTGAGTAGTGAGTGCAGAGTGCAGAGTAGTGAGTGCAGAGTGCAGAGTAGTGAGTGCAGAGTAGTGAGTGCAGAGTGCAGAGTAGTTAGTAGTGAGTGCAGAGTAGTGAGTGCAGAGTAGTGAGTGCAGAGTAGTGAGTGCAGAGTAGTGAGTGCAGAGTAGTGAGTAGTGAGTGCAGAGTAGTGAGTAGTGAGTGCAGAGTAGTGAGTAGTGAGTGCAGAGTAGTGAGTAGTGAGTGCAGAGTAGTGAGTAGTGAGTGCAGAGTAGTGAGTGCAGAGTGCAGAGTAGTGAGTGCAGAGTGCAGAGTAGTGAGTGCAGAGTGCAGAGTAGTGAGTGCAGAGTGCAGAGTAGTGAGTGCAGAGTGCAGAGTAGTGAGTGCAGAGTGCAGAGTAGTGAGTGCAGAGTGCAGAGTAGTGAGTGCAGAGTGCAGAGTAGTTAGTAGTGAGTGCAGAGTAGTGAGTGCAGAGTGGTGAGTGCAGAGTGGTGAGTGCAGAGTAGTGAGTGCAGAGTAGTGAGTGCAGAGTAGTGAGTGCAGAGTAGTGAGTGCAGAGTAGTGAGTGCAGAGTAGTGAGTGCAGAGTAGTGAGTGCAGAGTACTGAGTGCAGAGTACTGAGTGCAGAGTACTGAGTGCAGAGTGTGCAAAGTGCAGAGTAGTGAGTGCAGAGTGCAGAGTAGTGAGTGCAGAGTGCAGAGTAGTGAGTGCAGAGTGCAGAGTAGTGAGTGCAGAGTGCAGAGTAGTGAGTGCAGAGTAGTGAGTGCAGAGTAGTGAGTGCAGAGTAGTGAGTGCAGAGTAGTGAGTGCAGAGTAGTGAGTGCAGAGTAGTGAGTGCAGAGTAGTGAGTGCAGAGTAGTGAGTGCAGAGTAGTGAGTGCAGAGTAGTGAGTGCAGAGTGTGCAAAGTGCAGAGTAGTGAGTGCAGAGTAGTGAGTGCAGAGTAGTGAGTGCAGAGTAGTGAGTGCAGAGTAGTGAGTGCAGAGTAGTGAGTGCAGAGTAGTGAGTGCAGAGTAGTGAGTGCAGAGTGGTGAGTGCAGAGTGGTGAGTGCAGAGTGGTGAGTGCAGAGTGGTGAGTGCAGAGTGGTGAGTGCAGAGTGGTGAGTGCAGAGTGGTGAGTGCAGAGTGGTGAGTGCAGAGTAGTGAGTAGTGAGTGCAGAGTAGTGAGTGCAGAGTAGTGAGTAGTGAGTAGTGAGTAGTGAGTGCAGAGTAGTGAGTAGTGAGTGCAGAGTAGTGAGTAGTGAGTGCAGAGTAGTGAGTGCAGAGTAGTGAGTGCAGAGTAGTGAGTGCAGAGTAGTGAGTGCAGAGTAGTGAGTGCAGAGTGCAGAGTAGTGAGTGCAGAGTGCAGAGTAGTGAGTGCAGTGCAGAGTAGTGAGTGCAGAGTGCAGAGTAGTGAGTGCAGAGTGCTGAGTAGTGAGTGCAGAGTGCTGAGTAGTGAGTGCAGAGTGCTGAGTAGTGAGTGCAGAGTAGTGAGTGCAGAGTAGTGAGTGCAGAGTAGTGAGTGCAGAGTAGTGAGTGCAGAGTAGTGAGTGCAGAGTAGTGAGTGCAGAGTAGTGAGTGCAGAGTAGTGAGTGCAGAGTAGTGAGTGCAGAGTAGTGAGTAGTGAGTGCAGAGTGCAGAGTGCAGAGTAGTGAGTGCAGAGTGCTGAGTGCAGAGTAGTGAGTAGTGAGTAGTGAGTGCAGAGTAGTGAGTGCAGAGTGCAGAGTGCAGAGTGCAGAGTGCAGAGTAGTGAGTAGTGAGTGCAGAGTAGTGAGTAGTGAGTGCAGAGTAGTGAGTAGTGAGTGCAGAGTAGTGAGTAGTGAGTGCAGAGTAGTGAGTAGTGAGTGCAGAGTAGTGAGTGCAGAGTAGTGAGTAGTGAGTGCAGAGTGCAGAGTAGTGAGTAGTGAGTGCAGAGTGCAGAGTAGTGAGTAGTGAGTGCAGAGTAGTGAGTAGTGAGTGCAGAGTAGTGAGTAGTGAGTGCAGAGTAGTGAGTGCAGAGTACAGAGTAGTGAGTGCAGAGTAGTGAGTAGTGAGTGCAGAGTAGTGAGTGCAGAGTAGTGAGTGCAGACTACAGAGTAGTGAGTGCAGAGTAGTGAGTGCAGAGTAGTGAGTGCAGAGTAGTGAGTGCAGAGTAGTGAGTGCAGAGTAGTGAGTGCAGAGTAGTGAGTGCAGAGTAGTGAGTGCAGAGTAGTGAGTGCAGAGTAGTGAGTGCAGAGTAGTGAGTGCAGAGTAGTGAGTGCAGAGTAGTGAGTGCAGAGTGCAGAGTAGTGAGTGCAGAGTAGTGAGTGCAGAGTGCAGAGTAGTGAGTGCAGAGTGCAGAGTAGTGAGTGCAGAGTGCAGAGTAGTGAGTGCAGAGTAGTGAGTGCAGAGTAGTGAGTGCAGAGTAGTGAGTGCAGAGTAGTGAGTGCAGAGTAGTGAGTGCAGAGTAGTGAGTGCAGAGTAGTGAGTGCAGAGTAGTGAGTGCAGAGTAGTGAGTGCAGAGTAGTGAGTGCAGAGTGTGCAAAGTGCAGAATAGTGAGTGCAGAGTGCAGAGTAGTGAGTGCAGAGTGCAGAGTAGTGAGTGCAGAGTGAGTGTGCAGAATGCAGAATAGTGAGTGCAGAGTGAGTGTGCAGAATGCAGAATAGTGAGTGCAGAGTAGTGAGTGCAGAGTAGTGAGTGCAGAATGCAGAGTAGTGAGTGCAGAGTAGTGAGTGCAGAATGCAGAGTAGTGAGTGCAGAGTAGTGAGTGCAGAATGCAGAGTAGTGAGTGCAGAGTAGTGAGTGCAGAGTGAGTGTGCAGAATGCAGAATAGTGAGTGCAGAGTAGTGAGTGCAGAGTAGTGAGTGCAGAGTAGTGAGTGCAGAGTAGTGAGTGCAGAATAGTGAGTGCAGAGTAGTGAGTGCAGAGTAGTGAGTGCAGAGTAGTGAGTGCAGAGTGAGTGTGCAGAGCAGTGAGTGTGCAGAGCAGTGAGTGTGCAGAGCAGTGAGTGTGCAGAGCAGTGAGTGCAGGTGCAGAGTGGTGTGTGCTGTTGAGTGCAGAGTGCTGTGTATTGGCAATGTAAATGACAATGCCATTTATTTATGATTTAAAGAAAAAAAAGAAATGTCATGAGCAATGCCAATTTTACTGATCATTATTCCCCAACTACGAAAAATATCTTCTTCCTTCATAATTTGTTCTGCTACAGCAGGAGATGCAACTGTTAGTGCCAGTAAGCCTTCTGGATTTTGTAGGAAGCCAACACAATCTATTACTTTAGTTGTCAGAATTGCCAGAGATGGAACCGATTTAAATAGGCACAAAAGGTTGCCTCTATTTAACGTATCTTGATGGCCTTTGGACTCATATAGTGGCTTGAAGATTAATTGTTCCTTCCTCTGATTTTCCATGACCCTTTCTTTGTTTATATTCAATTCCTTTTTAACTATGTTTATAAGTCATTTGCTATTACCACTTCTAACTATTACTATTTGGTCTCCTTTTGTTAAATCGTCCACATCCTCTATTAGATCAATTGCTTCCAACGGTTTTACCGGTTCAATGGATGAAAGTTTTTTCATATTTGTTTCTTCGTTTAGAGTTTGTGTCAATGTTTGTTGGTCCATGATATCAGTATTCAGTGGGCCTGAATTTTTTTCTAGCACAGTCTTGCCTATTTCCTGTTTTACTGTACTGATTGTATGGCAACATTTTGATTGTGTACCAATCGGGGTTTCCTTTTTGAGCGTTTTTTCCACACAGTCGATTCTGATCTTTTGGTCAAGGGGCTCATTTAATGTGAAGTTTTTCCAGGTTTTAGAGACTTTATCAGTAACGAGCTCAACTGTGTCACTTACAAAATAAGCTATGTCACTTTCAGATTTCTTGTCTGTAGCGGTCTTAATTTTGGGGTCATTAGTCATGTTCATGTATTTTCCATGTTGTACAAAAATATCATAATACTTAGTTTTTGTTGTAATCGGTTTTGTTAATGTTATCCTTCATTTTTTCCCTTAAAGGTAGTTTTCCCTTAAGTTTATTTTGCAATGTTCCTTCGTTTAACCGTTGATCTATTTGATCCTGTAACTTTGCTTTATTTCGTGCTTTGCGTAATGTTTTCTTGTGCCTTTTTGTCATTTTGACCAGGTTCAGGTCCAGATCAGTTTTGTCCTCATCATCACTATCCCCTTCATCATTTTCCAATAATTGATTATTAGATTTCCCGCTTTTAGTTTTATTGATATCCTCTTGAGTATTAAATATTGTTGTGGTGGATGATTGATTTTTAACTTCCTGCTCACTTTGGACTGGTAGGTAATCCTTTTTTTTTTTTGATAATCAACTTTATTGGCATTTTGACAGGGAAAAGAAAAAAAAAATCCATTGGTCGCTGCTCATGAATCAGCAGGTACAATAGGATAAAAACATCAGTACATATGGGTAGAAGTAGAACATTCCAGTCCGACATCATATTTAGCGTGGTAATAAAGACAGTGGGCAGATCTGGGTTTACGGCGGAATCAGGTTAAACCATTTCCCCCATATTTTAGAAAACATTTCTGGGGCACCCCGAGATTCGAAGAGGGCGTCTTCCTGGGCCCCGCACCAGTCCATCCCCCTCCTCCACTCCCCAGCGTGCTATGTCCCGCTTGGCCACGGCCGTCCCCAGTAGGCGTTTGTCTGATCTACTGTCGGCTAGGCCATCGAAGATTTATTTATTTATTTATTTCATTATTTTTTTTTTAAGTTTTATATAGCGCTGGCTAAACCTGGAGGTATCCGAGCGCTTTACATGACCATCAGATCATAGTTACAGGTTACATTGTTACAAAGGTTACACAGTTCTTAGCGCATGGCAACAAAGTTACTTGTAAGGTCGAGATAAACAATAAGCACAAATACGTAAGGGGAAAAGAAGGCAAGGTGAGAGATTCAGGGGGGGTTGGAGTAGGGGAAATAGACAGATAATGAAGGACGGAAAGAGGAGGGGAGGGGAGAGAGAGCGTCACAGAATGGGGAGAAAGGGGAAGGGTGACGGGGACACAAACCGGTAGACGAGTCAAGGCAACGTCCAAAGTCCAGTAAGCTGTGATCCCAGGGGGAAGTGGTATCCCTTCCCTATCTCTATTGCGAGAGGCTCCCTTTGCGCAGTGGACTCTCTCAGAGAGGTCTCTGAGACTCCAAGGCCGAAATACTGGATCCTTCCCCAGAAAGGGGAGAGGGAGTGCTTTGGCAAGGGGTGCCATACCATACCTCAAGTGTGAGTGGCTCCCTTGGCGCAGTGGACTCACTCAGCGGGTTCGCTGAGACTCCAGAGAATAAATATTGGATCTTTCCCCAAGAAGGGGAGAAGGAGTACTTAGTCAAACGGCACAAAGGACAGGGGGTAGGCAGAGTGGCGGGCAAGGGGAGAGAATTTGGGGGAGAGGGGAAAGGAGCTAGGAACGAGACAATGAGGAGAGACGGAAAGAAGTCTGTCTAAAGACCGACTGGGTAGTTACGACCAAGGAGGGAATCCACAACCCATCTCCCCTATAGCTTAACTAAGTAGCTCCATCGGGCGTCAGACAAAATAGTTTAGTCTCAATACATTGAGAGAGGAGGGAAGGAGAGACATAAATAGAGGGTGGATGTGGTAGGAGACAGCAGGAGAGACAAAAAGGAGGGCAACAATCTGGTTCAACAATATATAGGAAAAGATCAAATAAGTAAACATTATATCAAACAGTCAGCAATACATTAGGGGAGGAGAGAGAGGAGCGAGAAAGTAGTGGGGGGGAGGGGAGGAGGGAAAGTGAGGTTGGCTAGACCCAAAAGGTATCAGAGCGCCATACATGAGGATCAACAATGTATCGGACAAGATAACAATTACACAATCCATCCAAAATAAAAGGCAATACATTAGGAGAGGAGAGATAGGAGAGAGAACAGCATTGGAGGGAGCGGGGGAGGTGGGAAAGGGAGGAAAAAGAGAAAAGACAACAAGGAGAGACAAGAGGAAGTCTGTCTAAAGACCGACTGGGTAGGTGACGACCAAGGAGGGAATCCACGGTCAATCTCCCCTATAGCTAAGCCATGTAGCTCCTTCGGGCATCAGAACAAAATAGCTAGATCTCACTTGACGAGGGAAAATTCGTAGATAAACAGGGTAGGGCTAGGACAAAATAGTTCAGTCTCAATACTTAGAGAGAGGATGGAAGGAGAGACATAAATGGAGGGAGGATGTGGGAAGAGACGGCAGGAGAGATGCAAGGAAGTCTGGCTAAAGACCGACTGGGTAGGTGACATCCAAGGAGGGAAATCCCCTATAGCTAAAATAGGTAGCTCCATCGGGCATAAGAACAAAATAGCTAGATCTCACTTGACGAGGGAAAATTCGTAGATAAACAGGGTGGGGGCTAGGACAGGTGAGGGCAGAGGTCATTAGCAGGAAAGTGGAGAAGAGTAGAGCAGGGAGGGGTAGCGGACGGACGGGCCACACAGGTAGATGGAGGATCGTCATAAAATCAGGAGGAAGAAGAGGGCAGGTCAAATGAACAGGGCTAAGCGAATTACAGTTGCGGGGGTCCAACCGGAGAAATGGGTAGTATAGCCCGCGGAAAACGCTGCTAGTTTGGTGTAAGTTTCCATGGATCAGCTTTGAATCATTCTAAAAGTGGGTCCGTTCCTTCTCAGGCACCCTCTTGAAAATGATCACGCAGCTAACAGGCAATGGACTGCGCCCCCAGCAGAGTTACTCGATTTTCATTTTCCTCGCATGTCTGCATTTTAAAGTCAGATATAGAACTACGATGAGGAAACAGATACTTTGAGCAGTCCCACTCTAAAAAGATCTTAACAGATTGCCAGGCTACAATATCCAAAATTGAACACGCTCTCATCTCACATTAAACAGCACGCTTAGACTCGAGAGATGATTTTCGTCATATACACATCGCCGCCATTTTGGGGTCAGGCTGAAGTATAAAAAAGCTCGCCACTATCAGGGGCCCAGCTCGGTACTCAATCCAGCATGCGTCAGAAAGGTGCATGGAGCGCAGGATGTCTGCTTCAGCTTTGGGTGTCTGCTGCTATTACAGGGGCCCTTCAAACGTCATACGTCCGCAATAGATCGCAGGCTCTAAGGCGCCGCCATCTTAAAGTCCGGCAGGTGGGCCGTGAGGCAGCGCTGTCAGGTGTGCACCTCGTAGGAGAGCAGGCAGCGCTCACTGATGATCTGCTGATGAGCTGGTGGTTGCCTCACCTCAAGCGTGAGAGCTGGAGAAGGGAAGCTGAAGTCCAGTGGCGGCGTTATCTACTGACCTCCGCAGGTTCTGGGGCTCAAAGCCGATCGGCAGCAGCCATCTTAGCTCGCGGCCTCAAGAGCTTCCCGGAGCCGGGCCGAGGACGTTCCCGCGGGCGAAGAGTCAGGTAAGCGCCTTCAAATAACGCGCTACAGATTCCGCTGCAGGATGCTGCCAATTTCAGCCCCTGGGGCTCTGGGGGACCGTCGCTGACAGCTCCCGAAGTGTGTGCCGAACGGGTCGTGAGGGACCTCCCAGCCCAGAGCCTGTGAAAGTTCTCTCTCCACCCCCCTCCAAAACTTCACGAGGCCGGGGCACATCCACACCATATGATAGAAGTCTGCTGGGGACTGCCCACATCTGGGGCAATCTGGGGAGGGTCGCAAGCGGGCTCGAAAAAGCCTCTCTGGAGTGAGGTAGGACGTGTGTAGGTAGTATGTTTGCACCAGCCGCAACTTGGAGGAAGTGGTCAGGGTACGCGGGGACATCAGGGCATCTCTCCTATCAGCCTCCTCCAGGGGTCCCACCCAACCCTCCTGAGGGGCTATTGTTGACTAGGGCACGGTAAATGCGGGACACTCCTCCCCTTCCCAGGTCCCCCATCATCACTTGGGCTTCTAGCGGGCTAAACTCTGGAAGGGTGGTAGGCGCGGGAAGGTGTGCAAGCAGGGCGTGGCACAGCTGCAAATATCAAAAGTGTTGGGCGTGAGTAAGGGCGTGGCGCTGCTTTAAGTCAGCGAAGGCTCGCATATGGCCCCCCACCTAAATGTCCCCGAGCACCGACACCCCAATGAGATCCCAACGCCAAAACCCTCCAAGGGACGAGACCTCCCGGAGCCAATTCCCATGCCAGAGTGGCATCTGGCGGGTAAGTTTGCGGTCCCATCCTGTACGCCAGGCCAGCAAGACCGCCCGGGTAATTGGGGCCATGGTTTGCGGGACAGGGCAACCGTAGAGGAACGCTTGGAGCTGAGGAAAGTCAGTCTTCCCCAGTTCCACCTGATATGCCGGATCAGACCAGCCGCCTGCATACCAGTCGTGGAGGACGATCGGCTTGGTGGCAAGGTAGTAGAGGTAGAGATGAGTCACCCCTAGGCCCTCGTCAAAGGGGGGGAATGTGGCTGTGTGCGAGGGAGATAGGCGAACGTCCGCCACTCCAGAGGAACCTCCTGGAACCAGGAACGGGGGATGGAAGTATTCTGTAGAATGTATAGGAAACGGGGGAGGACCATCATTTTGAATAGTGCACTCCGTCCCAGGGGGTTGAGGGGGAGATTGCCATTTCTTCAGGTCAGAGCACATTCGGGTAACTAAGGGTGTCACATTCAGTGCCCATTCCAGCTCCGGCAATTGAGTCACCCATATCCCCAAGTACTTAACCGAGTGATGTCTATGGGGGATGGAGGACTGCCAGTCAAAGCAATCCCGGGAGGGATGCAACGGGACCAGGGTGGACTTCGCCGCATTGAGCCGGAGGCCGGAGACTTGTTCGAAGACCAAAAGGATCTGCAGACACCTAGGTCTCGAGGTTGCCGGGTCCGCCAAATATAGGAGCACGTCGTCGGCGTGGAGGGCTATTTTGTCTATGTGACGCTCATTCCAGGTCCACCCCGGAACGAGGCGGTCGTGCCGGACGAGGGTCGCCAAGGGCTCCATCGCTAACGCGAACAGGAGTAGAGATAGGGGGAACCCCTGCCGCGTACCCATACGTATCGGGAATGCCTCCGAGAGCGTCCCATTGAACAACACTTGGGCCCTGAGGCTCGGATAAAGGACCCCAACATAGCTGTGGAACTGCAGGCCGAAGCCCATCTCCTCCAGGACGTCTTGTAGATAATCCCAGCCCACCGTATCGAAAGCTTTCTCAAAATCGAGAAAGAGGCGGGCCAGATAGGGAGTGAGGCGGGAGCGATGGGCCAGAGCCAGATGGAGGCGGCGGATGCAGTGGCGGGTACCTCTGGCCGGCATGAAGCCACATTGATCCGGAGGGACCACATCCCTCAGGAGGGGTTTGAGCCGCTGGGCCAGTATGGTGGCAAAGAGCTTGATTTCGGTGTTTATAAGGGAAATAGGGCAGAAGTCTGCGCAGTTCACGGAGGGCGGATGGGTATTGGGGATGACCACAATAGTGGTCAGGTCCGACGGGGGGGGGGGGGGGATGAGTGAAGGAGCCCTTCTCCAGCACGCGATGGAAGAGAGCCATCAGGTGGGGGGGCCAGAGTGTCTCGGAAGGCTGCATAGAACTCCTGAGGGAATCCGTCCGGACCGGGCGTCTTGCCACTATTCAGAAGAGGGATAGCCTCCAGGACTTCCCCCTGTGTGAAGGGCTTCTCCAGGGCCTCTGCATCCTCCGGGGTAAGGGAGGGTATCCGGACGCCGGTTCTGCTCAGGAGGGTAGACAGGGACGCGTCGGGTGGGCGCGCCGTATAGAGATGGGTGTAGAAGTCGGCGAAGGCTCCTGCTATAGCCCCGGAGGACGTCTGGGGGTTGCCGTCCGGCGTGCGGATCTCTGTGATGACACGGTGGATCTGAGGGTAGGAGACTAAGAAGGTAACCCTTTTTAATGTGTTTAATTTCAGCTTTACAACTTATACCTTCATTATCATTTATTTTTCAACTTTGATCCCTTTTGAGAGTTGCCTTAACATCCTTTAATATAGTACTAATAACTTCTGGTATGGTTGTTAGTTTGTTGATTATTGGACTGGATTGATCTGCTTGAGCTCTGGTTATCAAACAATTAAGGTCAGCTAGTTTAAGATCTATTCCTGTGACCACTTTTGCCATTGTTCCTTGTATGATAACATAGGTATTTCCAGTGTAGGTGAAGCAATTTCCTTTTTCCTAAAAAGACTTTTCTGTGGAGAATCATCAGATATGTTATGGTTATTAACCCCTTCGATGCTTGTGACAAGGTCAACTCGTCATGGGTGTTACCTGCGCGGTGCGTTTAACCTTGTCACATAACAAGGGATTTTTAAAATTGCAGCACAGCACGGGAATGTGCTGTAGCAATGATGCGGTTAATTAACGGTACCAAACTTTGGGCAGTATTTTTCCTTATTTCGACGTTAACCTCTATAAGCATCCTAGATGACATGGTTACTATACCTGGTTCTGTGGAGTGATCAACATGTGAGATCTCAGTTTTTATTTTCTCTATAGTGTTCACTGTAGTGTCCTCTTCCTGTAGATCCCTTATACACATTGGGTCCTGGTTAGTGGCTTTCGTAGGTGTTTGGTTTACTAATTTAGCCAGTTTATTAGGTTCAATGTCACCATTAGTTATTATCTCCAAGCCTTGTTTTAGTTCAAATTGTGGAGTCATGATTTTCTGATTATTAATAATAGGTATGAAAGGTGTCTAAGTTTCCTATTGCTGGATCACTTTGTATTGACATCAAAACTCCAGTTGGATCCTTTAGAAAACCAAATGTTTGAGGAATTTTTGTACTTTTTTCAAACATTCTTGCAATTGGTGATATAAGTGTCTGACTCAGCTCTTTAGGTTGCGCTTTGGCTTTTTTTAATATGCTTGGAGCTTTAGATTTACGTGATCTACGTGCTGGGGGAGCTGATGGCCTTCCCAGAGCGCATTGCTTTTTGAAGGCGTTTATAAGATGAAGTACGAGGTAACAATCAAACTCCGAGGAAAACAAACCGAAAACAGACCGACCAACCAATCAGCAGTACCTTTATACAACCATATGGAATTGTACAACCAATATTAGGCCTGGGTGAATGCTCAACAAATCCTCAACAAGTGTTCCCCCTTTTTCAAAAATGCTCCATCGCAGCTACTGCCACTGGTAAATATTTTTTTAAATAGCAGTTTTGGCATACAAAATGCTAGATATATCACTGAAGACAGGTTAGAGGCTTTCAAAAGAACTTATGCTGGTTAAAAGGCTTTCCAGAGAGGGACCTCACACCTCATAGGCCATTTGCAATTGAAAGTCCGGTGTTGTACATGTATTTTGTGTGTTTTACTTATATTTAAGTTATATTGTATTGTTTATTGTATAGTGCTGTAACAGCAGCAAATCTGAGGATAAACTGAAGGTTCCTCACCACATCCAGCAGGCACCGGGGCTCCTTCCCCCCCTGATTGATCAGTGGGTGCTTTAACCCACCTCGGTCGTCGCCGCCTAGCAGCGCAGAGAACCAGTGGACCTTACACAAGCTCACCGACAGCGTCCCTCAGTGTCCCACAGTCCCGTAGACCAGCAATACACCTGTCCACCTCCCCAGCCAGTCTGCTTACTGCCTGCACGCCCAGCCCCTAACCGCCAAAACCACCAAGCCGCCGGGGCGCTAACCACCTCACAACACGGCGTGGCGCGGCAGTGGGACGCAATGGCAGTAGGGCATGCACTGATAGGCACCAGAAACAGCAGCCGTCGAGGATCGGTGACGGTACTAATGGCGGGTAAGCTGATAATCTGGTAATGCGGAATGTGGGAGCTCTGTGTCTCCACAGGTCTCACTCTGCAGCTCGGCAATACCACGGACACTCGATGGCCAAGATAAGTCTTCTTGTGGAGTTTTGTTTATTTAATTATTCAATTGGGTTGCTTGGCTGCTTAGGGTTATTTAGCCTTTCTAAAATGCTCGAGTTGTTGCTTTTCTGGCCGGCAGATCAGGAGGATCAGGAGGGTCTCACGACTATGAGCGGGGGCTCAGGTGAGAGACTCAGGAGCACACGTCACACCTGTGGCACCCACGGCTCTCTCGGCACTTGCAGAGCACTTGCGGAGCACTCACGGCACCCGTGGCACTAGCACACAGTTTTTCCCGTGGTGCTCAATCGTGATTTCAGAGTCGCCAGAACCACCGCTTCTCACCTCCTCTCTACGGTTCACAGTCGATTCAAAGTCCCGCCACCGCAGGATCGCTGGAGCCGCCGCTTCTCTCTCCTCGTGTTTCCCGTTTGCTGCTCTCTGCTGCACTCTAGCGTCCACTGTGTTAGTGCTTCATTCACAGCTACGTGTGGATTGGCATGTACCTAAAAGGCTCAGCTCTCATGGTAGTTCGGGTGATCTTGTGCCAAGAGCTACAAAGTGATGGCAAGGACCAAAGAACTAACAAATCCACAATTTTCTCAATTTTTAAGAATTAAGAGGATATCTTCGGATCCAGGAACATGTAAAAACTCCATTCAAGAGTTTTAACAAAGATACCTGGAAAGAGGTTTCCCTTCCAAAATACTCAAAAATACTGAGGAAAAGGTTATGAAAATGGATCGAAAACATTGGTTACAAAAACAACACAAACCAAACCGATTAGTGCTTGTATCAAAATATTCCACAAAGTCATCTGCCATCAAAAAGATAATAAATCAAAGATGGGAATTATTGCTTAATGAATCAGAATTGAAAGGGTTATTCAATCCAAAACCATAATACGCGTATACCAGAACAAAGAATTTGAAAGAATTATTAACCACGACTAATACACCTACAAATACACAAGAGGCGGGAACCAAAAAATGTCATATCTGCATTCTTTGCAACAATGTTATTACTGGAAACACTACCACGCACCCCAGATCAAGAGAGATTGTAAAACTTCGTCACTCAATGAATTATAACTCGCAGAACGTGATTTACAGCACTAAATGTCCATGCGAAATGTTATGTATTGGCAAAACAGAAAGGAAAATCATTATTCGTGTAATAGAACACAACAGTAAGATTCGTAACCAAAACGTCAATTCCAATTTAGCCTTACATTGGTCGGAATACAGACATACTATATGCCAGTTATGGTTTCAAATAATAGAATCAGTACAAATTATCACTGGATGCAATCATTCTCAGGTTGTCACAAAGAGAAGTGCATTGGATAAAATGATTTGACGCAATATTTCCAAAAGTTTTAAATGATAAAATCAACATGAGTAGTTTCATATAATGTAATACACACATCATTAAGTGTCATATACCATATTATTCCAAGACAGAAGCAGATAAGTATTTCATTCATAAGAAAAAATTGGGTAGTCTATAAACTAATTTTTCACTATTTCCTATTCACTAGGTGATATGGGTCATCACTTCTGTTCCTGGTGTTATTTTTAATTTTATTTTCACTGGTGGCTTGTGATGGTTATAGAGCTCTATGAACAGTAAACCATTCCGGATTATAGCAGAATTTAACTACGCATTAGCCAGTGTACACACATGAGTATATACCTATTAAGTGTGATTTTTTTCTGCATCTGGTTGTGATTATACAAGACCCATTATAATCCGGGTAGCGATATTGTTAGAGTTAGATTCAGAGTTGCTTTCGAAGCCCCACACATTTAAAAATGGCGATTGTGGTTGGGAATTTAGAAGTTCAATTGTGCAGTCCTGTATTGAGGACTATTGCAGAAAATGCCGTCTTCACGTGGTTTAAACATGGGCGAGTTAGTCATGACAATCGAAACGTGCAACAGAGATATGGAGACAGCTTGTACAAATACAAGTACGAGGGAATTCACGCAGAGTCTCTTCTAAATAGATCATAGATACTGTTGCACTGATGAAAGGGTTTGATTGCTACTTTGTCATTATTTTTTGTTATGCAGTGAAGTTGAGTCTGAGTGCAGGTGCGCCGTATGAATTACACAGAGGTTTTACAGTAAGTAGGTAGGTCACAGCATCATCATTCGGACTGATTTTGGAACTATGTACAGTTAAAAGGTTTCTTTAGCAACAGTGATTAATGACATCACTATAGCTTTTTTCAGATTTTCATATCAGGTTATGTGTACAACACAGAATAAGTAAGTTAGTTGGACCCTATTTATTTTGCTTTTGTTCATGGTTTCTTAATACGATTGCATGAATGGCATCTATAAAGAGATTATTCAACCAGGGTTAATTTGGATTTAGGACTATTTGTTCACAAAGCCTATTGCTTGGATTATACATGTATGACGGACAGCATACGCACCAGGGAGGCACGCAAATTCAGAGTGAAGGTACCAAACTTATCACAGGAATAAAGAGTGCACGATAATTAAATTTTTTCATGAGGACCAAAGATCTAGATCTAAATCTGCCAGGAGGATGAGCTCCTTGCGTAGAAAACTATACTGAATTACAAAAAGGCTGAAGACCAAACACCATTGTAGCTGATGGACAACAGTTCCTTTAATTTTTCAAAACCCTGAAATATAGATTTTATTGATATGAAATCACATTCCTTGATATTCAGCTAGAAGGCTAAATGATGAAATGCATGCAATCTAATGGAAACCCAGGCAGCTCACCTTTAACGGGATGTCATAGCCGTAACTTGATCTAAAGTTAGAAGCTTCTTCTCTTGCAATGTCAGCCAAAGAACGAGCATCTGCCAGGAGGCCAGCTACTGCCTGAAATGAAACAATCCATGGCAACGTATAATTGTACCTTTCAAAAGACCTGTAATCAAACAACATATTGGAACAAACCACACGGTCTATGATGTGTGTGAAAAACACATTTCCATTTAGAAATCCAACAAGGTCTGCTACGGCACTTTGAGGGATGATGTTTTAGAATCAAAGAACAGGTAGAAGGGATGGTTGTGCAAAATGTCTAAGAATACACTGTTTTTTCGTTTCCACAAATCAAAAGCATTGTCCAGAAAAACATCAATCTTGTAGGTACTTATGCCTCACATTATACCTACATTGAAGGTCAAAGACAAACAGGTCTCCGATTTTTAAAATCATACTTTGCAGTGTTTATGGATTGTCAACTTACGTGAAGTGCACTTTCACTTTAGGAGAGGGTAAGAGGTCTTGTTGAGAAGGTAGCCTTCTATTTGTAGTTTTACAGTACTTATTTTTGGGAGAAAACGATTCTTTTTTTTGCATTGCAGGTTTGGGCTAAGGCATACAGTCTTATGACATCAGCAAAATCATGCACAGGTGATATGCCCTAGAATATAAAAGACACACAAGTGATGGATGGAATGCAGAACTATTAAACATTCACCCCCAGTCAAGAGATCTGTTTTAAATCCATTGTTCTTTGGCTCACCATGCCCAGTGTTGGACAGGCCACATGAAGGGCCGCTCTCCCCCGGCTCAACCAGGCCCGAGCCCAGTCACGCAAGGACCACACACCACCATTGCACGTCCTCCGTCCCCTCAGGGACCCCTGCCCTCGAACATGTTAACCTCGTGGGTCCGATCCTCTGCCGGCCCACGCGCCCAGCCCGGGCCGCCATCTTGGACACTTCACCACGAGGCCGCCTGGCCCCCGATCGACCTCAACCCTGGGCCTAGCCCGGCCTCAGACATTCCGGCACCACCCTCCACCCAGGAGGTGAGCGGGCTACTTGGCAAGTCAATGGGAGAAAGAGGTGCCGATGGCTCTCCCCCGCCCAGTGCCGCTCGCCCATCGCCTCCCCGGGCGCTGGCTCCACCCCCCTGCTGGGTGTCTGGACTCCCTCATCCCGGACCTCCCGACCTCCAAGTGCGAGGGTCCGGACATCAAAGCACACCAGCCCTATAACTGGGGCAGCTCCAGAGCAGGAAGGCAGTTGTATCTTGGAGTCGAGAGACGTAAAGAGGAACTCATCCTGGACGGACTACTGGCGCTGCCGTAGCTCTGTCCTGTGCACCATCGTCCTGCCTGTTGGCGCTGCCACAGCCGTCGTAACCTTCATCTTTCATCGTCGTCGGGACCTGCTGGCGTGGCCGCGGACCGTTGTAACCGTCATCTTTCACCGGGACCTGCAGGCTCCGCCGCGGACCGTCGTCCTTCCTTCATCCATCTCGGGACCTGCTTGGCTCCTCCACGGCCCGATCATCTAGAACGCCGAGCTCGAGGATTGAGAGCTATTTTGTACTCATTGGTAACTAAGACTGTCCCGCTACCCTTTTCCTCAGCCAGAGATCAGAACCGAGGGGACCCCTGAGTCCAGACCTCCTTGTATCATACCATCGTAACCTAAGAATTGCATATAAAGTCTCGTTAACCTTCATCCTTGTGTGGTGTCCGTCTGTGGGGGGGAAGTTACTTGTCTGTACAGTCGTTGGAGACGGCTCTCCCTGGAGACCTCTCCCCGTAATCTCGGCCGACCCTCCCGGTCCGTCTAACATTGGTGGCCAGCGGCGCGATCCGAATCACCGCATAACGTACAGAGAGTAGCTCACCCCACAACGAACCACAATGACAACTAAAGAGAGCGGATCAACTGAGAAGTTCCAAATGGAAAAACTAGAGGAGTACAGCCATCGTGAACTAAAGCAGTTCTGCATCGAACTAGGTATCGCTACCACCGGACTAAGCACCAAGGACGATTTTAAGCATGCCCTAGAATCTTGGGCAGAGACCGGGGATGTCGAAGCCCCTGAGCAAAGCACCGCGAAAAAGACCAACACGGCCCCGGAGGGGCAAAGAACCAGTCTCTCGCAAGACGAGATCCAAGAAAGAGAAAAAACCCGACTACACGAACTAGAAATGGCCCGACTCAAGATGGACGTAGAACTCAAGTTGGCCGAACAAAAAATAAACTTAGAGCACCTGCGTCTCCGAGAAGAAAGAGAGGAGAAACAGAGGCAAAGGGAGCTCGAGGAAAAGAAACTAGCGTACGAGCACGAACGGAACCTAGCCGAGATCAACCTGCGCAAGCAGAATAAAGAGTTAGGGGTGCCCGACAGACCACACACCCCAGGGACCACGGAGAAAAAAGTACACATCCCCAAGGATGTTGTCCGAGAATATTTTCGAGAAGACGACATCCAGCAATGGTTTAAGGCCTATGAAATCGCGATGACTGCACACCGGATCGATAGAAACGATTGGGGAGCCGGCCTATGGGGCAAATTCCTCAATGAGGGTCGCGATACCCTGTTACAGCTCCCAGACCACCAGATGACCTCCTACGACCATATGAAAGCGGCCCTCCTCACCCGCTATGGCCTCACGCCCGAGATGTACCGTCAGAGGTTCCGAGACTGCACACGCATCCCGGGTACAACTTGGGTGGACTATGTAACGTACTTTAGCCGAGCCTTCGAAGGCTGGATCAGAGGGAACAACGTCACGACCTACGAGCAGCTGTTCAATCTGATGGTATGGGAGCATCTGTCCAACAATTGCTTCATTGAACTACGCCAACACCTCCTCGACAGCAAGTTAACCGATCCCCGGCAGCTCGCAGCCGAAGCTGACCGGTGGGAGATCACCAGAGTGGGCCGGAATGGGTCCTACGAGCAGAACCGGAACAACAATGGTCACCACCGACCCAGAGGAGGAGGAGGGGGCCAAGGACGAGGAAGAGACAACACTCCGGCCGCCCCCGCTACCAGCACCACCCCCCCGGCCAACCGGGGCAGCACCCCGGCGCGACCGGGGTACAGAGCCAATGTTACATGTCACCGATGCCAACGAGTCGGCCACTATGCAAACGACCCAAGCTGCCCGCAGTATCAGAGTCCAAAACCCCGCCATGTGGCCGCCGCGGCACTAGGGGAAGAACAGATCTCCGAGGAACAAGAAACAGACGAGCAAGAGTATCAAGAGTGGGAGCCAGCCGCCATGACTCTCGCGTGCTTAGGGGGAAGAGACATGGTCCCGCGGGTCCCCCTACCCGCTAACACCCAGAAGTACAGCCAATGGGTGAGCATCAATGGACAACGGGCCGAAGCCCTTCGGGACACCGGGGCCAGTGTGACAGCCGTCCGCTGTCATCTGGTGACCCCAGAACAATATCTACCGAACATTCTCTGCCCTGTACGATCAGCCGACAACTCGGAAAGTCTGTGTCGGATGGCCTGCGTCCCCTTTGAGTGGGGAGGGGTCTCCGGCATGTTGAAAGTGACGGTCCGAGACGACGCCCCCGTGGACTGCCTCCTCGGAAATGACCTGGAAAGCTCCCCGTGGGCAGCCGTGGAGCGAAAAGAACACTTGGGGATGTTGGGCGTCCCGGACTGGGCGTGCGTCACCACCCGGTCCATGGCCGCCCGTGCCAACCATCACCCGGAAGAACCAGAATGGCCGGCGCCACCGCCTCCGGTCGCCCCAGCCGAGACCCCCGACCATGACATCCCCCTCGAACTTGCTCAACCTTCCGACCTCGCTAACCTTGACCAGTGGGCTCAAGAAGGGGGACCCACACAAGAACAATTTCGTCGGGAACAGAAGACCTGTCCCTCCCTCGAGGGACTCCGACAACAAGCGCTCGCCCAAAGCGCAGGGGATACCTCCGGAACTCATTGGGTCTACTGGGACAATGATCTGTTGTACAGCGAGCAACGAATCGCCGAGCTGGGGGCCAACCGAGTACTAGTAGTGCCCCTCCGCTTTAGAGACTTCCTGCTGAATCTGGCCCACGATGTCCCCCTGGCAGGGCACCTGGGACAGGATAAAACTTACAGCCGCCTAGTGACCCACTTCTTCTGGCCCAAAATGAGAAACGATGTGCACCAGCATTGCCGATCTTGCCCCACGTGCCAAGCTAGTGGAAAGAGCGGCCGCAAACTAAAGGCCCCCCTGCAACCCTTTCCAGTAGTCACGACCCCATTTGAGAGGGTCGGAATAGACATTGTGGGACCCCTGGACCCGCGTACAAGACAAGGCCATCGCTTCATCCTGGTACTAGTGGACCACGCCACCCGCTACCCTGAGGCTATTCCTCTCCGGACCGTGACAGCCCCAGTGGTCGGCCGGGCCCTGATGGGGATCTTCTCCCGTGTGGGGTTCCCCCGAGAAGTCGTCAGCGACAGAGGCACGAACTTTATCTCTAAATACATGAAGTCCCTCTGGCAACAGTGTGGGGTCACCTACCGCTTCACGACCCCCTATCACCCCCAAGGAAACGGACTTGTTGAGCGGTTCAATCGCACGCTAAAAGGGATGATCGGGGGATTGGAAGAGCCCCTCCGTCGCCAGTGGGACGTGCTGCTGCCGTGCCTCCTCTTCGCCTACCGGGAGGTCCCACAGAAGTCCCTAGGCTTCAGCCCATTCGAACTGCTATATGGGCACCCAGTGCGGGGGCCGCTCAGCCTGATCAAAGAAGGCTGGGAGATGCCTCCGGCCAAGAGTCCTCCAGATGTCTTCCGGTACCTCCTCACCCTCCGCAACCAGTCCCGGCGGTTCAGAGACCTAGCAAAAACCAACCTAGAGGCCAGTCAAGAGGACATGAAGAAATGGTATGACCAGAACGCCTCATCCATTGAATTCGAGCCGGGGCAACAGGTATGGGTAATGTCCCCCACAGAGCCATGCGCTCTCCAAGACAAATGGACGGGACCCTTCAAAGTAATCGAGCGCAAGGGTCCTGCCACCTATCTGATCGATATGGAGTCCTCCCGGAATCCACTCCGAGTCCTCCACACCAACCGACTGAAGCCCCACTTTGCACGAACAGAACTCAGCCTACTGATGGCCACAGACAATGGGGTTGAAGACGACTCCGAGCCTCTCCCTGACCTCTTGCGGACCCAGGAGCAAGACGGCTCCGTGGATGGGGTCCGACTCTCGGAGACCCTCACCAGAGAACAACGCCAAGAGTGCCAAGCCCTCCTGTCACGGTTCGCCAGTCTGTTCTCCCTCACCCCAGGTGTCACTTCCTGGTGTGTGCACGATGTGGACACCGGAGACAGCCCTCCTATCCGCCACCGGGCCTACCGCGTACCTGATCGGGTACGGGCCTGCATCCAGGCAGAAGTAGCTAAGATGCTCACGCTCGGGGTCATCGAGCCCTCAGACAGTCCATGGGCCAGCCCGGTCGTACTAGTCCCCAAAGCAGCCGCCCCCGGAACCACACCAGAACTCCGGTTCTGCGTCGACTACCGGGGCCTGAATGAAGTCACCAGAACGGACGCACATCCCATCCCCCGGGCAGATGAACTGGTCGACCGAATGGGAGCTGCCCGCTACCTCAGCATCTTCGACCTGACAGCAGGTTATTGGCAGATCGGCCTCACACCCCGAGCACAAGAACGTTCTGCCTTCTCCACCCCCGATGGCCACTATCATTTTACGGTCATGCCCTTCGGCATGAAAAATGCCCCAGCGACTTTCCAACGGCTCGTCAATCAGGTCCTGGCGGGGCTCGAAGAGTTCAGCGCCGCCTACCTGGACGACATCGCTGTGTACAGCCACCATTGGACCGAGCACCTCCACCACCTCCGAGCAGTGCTGCAAGCCCTTCAGCGAGCTGGCCTTACGATCAAGGCCAGCAAGTGCCAAATTGGACAAGGGTCTGTGACCTACCTCGGACACCAGGTGGGAAGCGGCCTAGTGGCCCCTCTACAGCTGAAAATTGCCGCCATCCAGAACTGGCAGCCCCCTATCACCCAAACCGAGGTGCGAGCCTTCCTGGGCCTCACGGGCTACTACCGAAGGTTCGTGAAAGACTATGGTACCATAGTGGGGCCTCTCACCGAGCTCACGTCAAAGAATCAGCCCAAGAAGGTGAACTGGACCCCAGAGTGTCAAGTGGCATTCGAACAGTTGAAGGCCGCCATGTGTTCCGCTCCTGTGCTCCAGGCCCCAGACTACAGCCGGGAGTTCGTCGTCCAGACGGACGCCTCCGACCAGGGCATTGGGGCAGTCCTGTCTCAAGTGAACACCGAAGGCCTTGATCAACCGGTGGCCTTCATCAGCCGGAGACTCCTACCACGGGAGCAACGCTGGAGCACCATAGAGAGGGAAGCCTTCGCTGTGGTATGGGCCCTCAAGAAACTCCGGCCCTACCTTTTTGGCACCCACTTTCGGGTACAGACTGACCACCGACCCCTGCAGTGGTTGATGCATATGCGGGGGGAAAACCCAAAATTGCTATGCTGGTCCATCTCCTTGCAAGGTATGGACTTCACAGTCGAACACCGGCCTGGGTCAGACCACGCCAACGCGGATGGCCTGTCCCGGTTTTTCCGCCTCGACGAGGAGAGTCCCCAAGAGGATGGGTAACTCTCCCCGCCTTCAGCTGGGGGGGACGCATGTTGGACAGGCCACATGAAGGGCCGCTCTCCCCCGGCTCAACCAGGCCCGAGCCCAGTCACGCAAGGACCACACACCACCATTGCACGTCCTCCGTCCCCTCAGGGACCCCTGCCCTCGAACATGTTAACCTCGTGGGTCCGATCCTCTGCCGGCCCACGCGCCCAGCCCGGGCCGCCATCTTGGACACTTCACCACGAGGCCGCCTGGCCCCCGATCGACCTCAACCCTGGGCCTAGCCCGGCCTCAGACATTCCGGCACCACCCTCCACCCAGGAGGTGAGCGGGCTACTTGGCAAGTCAATGGGAGAAAGAGGTGCCGATGGCTCTCCCCCGCCCAGTGCCGCTCGCCCATCGCCTCCCCGGGCGCTGGCTCCACCCCCCTGCTGGGTGTCTGGACTCCCTCATCCCGGACCTCCCGACCTCCAAGTGCGAGGGTCCGGACATCAAAGCACACCAGCCCTATAACTGGGGCAGCTCCAGAGCAGGAAGGCAGTTGTATCTTGGAGTCGAGAGACGTAAAGAGGAACTCATCCTGGACGGACTACTGGCGCTGCCGTAGCTCTGTCCTGTGCACCATCGTCCTGCCTGTCGGCGCTGCCACAGCCGTCGTAACCTTCATCTTTCATCGTCGTCGGGACCTGCTGGCGTGGCCGCGGACCGTTGTAACCGTCATCTTTCACCGGGACCTGCAGGCTCCGCCGCGGACCGTCGTCCTTCCTTCATCCATCTCGGGACCTGCTTGGCTCCTCCACGGCCCGATCATCTAGAACGCCGAGCTCGAGGATTGAGAGCTATTTTGTACTCATTGGTAACTAAGACTGTCCCGCTACCCTTTTCCTCAGCCAGAGATCAGAACCGAGGGGACCCCTGAGTCCAGACCTCCTTGTATCATACCATCGTAACCTAAGAATTGCATATAAAGTCTCGTTAACCTTCATCCTTGTGTGGTGTCCGTCTGTGGGGGGGAAGTTACTTGTCTGTACAGTCGTTGGAGACTGCTCTCCCTGGAGACCTCTCCCCGTAATCTCGGCCGACCCTCCCGGTCCGTCTAACACCCAGACGTGGATCCCAGGCTCACTGTAACCTTAGATTCAAGCTAGCCTGGCTGATATGGGGTGAGGCACTGAAACCAGTCCCAGAATGCTGGTTTCTGGTCCAGGGAGGACCTGGACTGGCAGTTTGGACTGGACTGTTCCTATGAGGAGCAGGGTCAAGACTGATTTGCATATGACTGGGTCTCAACTGGGGTGGCACAGTGAGCAAAGAAATAATTGATTTAACTCCGATCTTGATAGGGGGAGAATGTTTGATTTGTTCTGCATTCTGTCCATCATTTGTGTGGCTTTTGCTTTCTTGTGCCAAGCGCGCCAGGTATGCCTAGACATGGGACCCGGGCTCACTGTTCCACTAGATTAAGGCTAGCCTGGCCGATGAGGGGTGAGGCACCGAACCCGGTCGCAGAATACTGGTTTCTGGTCAAGGGAGAACCTGGCTTGGGAGTTCATGCTGGACTGTTCCCACGAGGAGCAGGGTCAAGACTGATTTGCATATGGTTGAGTCTAAACTGGGGTGGCACAATGAGCAAAGGAGTGATTAATTTAACCCAGATATCTTGACTGGAAGGTGAACTTTTGATCTTCTCACAGGTATGAGTGACAAAGTTATCACGCCTCCGTTGAAGTTTCTCTCATGGAATGTCAATGGGTTGGGGGATAAGCTGAAAAGAGGGCTGGTGCTTCAATGCATTAAGCACCATTTATCAGACGTGGCTCTCCTACAGGAAACACTTGGTTAGAAACACATACAGGGCACTAGACAGAGATGTACTTTAGCTGTGCATGCCGGATTTACAACTGCATCTAGAGGGGTGGGGGTGCGGTTAACAAAGCAGTTCCCCTTCATAGTGGAAAATAAAGTGACGGATGAGCAGGGTAGATTTGCTTCACTAACGGGCAGATGGGAGGAGAGACCGATTAATATAGTTTTGGGATATATATACCACCGGCACTGCATAATATCGCTCCCCCTGAATTAGGCAAATTTCTCCTCAGACTGCCTAATGGTGAACTACTCCTTGGTGAACACTTTAATAAGACACTAGACGGTCTTTAGGATAGACTCCCTCCCAGAGCGCAGCCTAGGTGCCCCACGCCACTGTCGGACTCTGTGGGAGCAATGGGCCTGGCGGATGTATGGAGTACACAAAATCCGCAAGAGAAGCAATTCACATACTACTCAGGAGCACATAATAGCCACTCCCGCATAGGCTTTATTATATCACATGCGGACGGGATCTGTAATTTTAGAGACATCAGTTGGCAAGAGGAATACCGGATCATCCCCCCTTCCCCCCCCCCCTCTGGTCCTGCTACTCGACAGGAACTCGAAATACCCAACGTAGTACATCCTTGCACCCATGGAGCTTAAAGGAAGCCAAAATCCGAACAGGGCTAACCCAAGCCACTAAAAATCACTGAGGAGAATGAGGGCTCCGTGAATTCGGCATGGGTCCTGTGGGGAGCATACAAGGCTGTTATAAAGGTAGAAGGACTTTCCCTCATAGTAGGGCATAAAAAGGGAAATAGAGCTGTCAGAGACGATAGAGAGAAACACACTACAGTGAGAGAACCAACTGGTCAACAGTACCTCCGATGAGATAGCACATACCTTGCAATGAAAAAGGCTGGAGTACAGAGAACTGGCGAGGGAAATGACTAGAGCCAAACTAATAGAAAACAAGAGATAGGATATATGAGCATGGGGATATAGCTGGGAAACTATTGGCCTAGCTCGAGAGAAGGGGAAAGGGCGCGTAGATGGGTACACGTGATCACCACCGATTCGGGAGGGATTTGGAGTGATCCTCAAGAAATTGCGGATGAATTTTCCCAATATTATGCCTCGATCTATACGGAGATCCCAACAGCCACAGCAGAAGACGCTAGAGCTGTGCTGGCGGATCTGCCACTCCGATCCTCACCCAAGAAGCTAAATCAGACTTAGATAATGACTTCACGATCGAGGAAATCTCCTCCACCATCTTAAATATCCAGTCCGGAAAGGCTATGGGTCTAAACGGTATCCCAATTGAATTGTACAAAGTAGTGGCACCCCAAGTGGCACAATACTTACTACAAATGTATTCAGAAAGTGTGTTAAGCGGTGAGCTACCACCGGAGCAGCGACTCGCCATGATAGTGGTCTTACACAAACCTGGCAAGCCGCTGGATCATTGTTACTCCTACCGCCTCATCTCACTCCTAAGTGCCACATCAAAATACTTGCCATAATCCTGGCTTCTAGACTTATACATCACATTTCTCACCTGATTCACCCGAACCAATCGGGCTTCGAGATGGGAAGAAATACAGCGCAACACCTACTCCCCCTCCTTAGGGTACTCAGTAGGAAAGATAAAATCAGAGACAAGGCAGTGATAATGTTCCTCGACGCAAGCATGGCATTCGTTAGACACAGTGGAATGGACCTACTTTTTCGCAGTGTTGGAAAAGATGGGTTTCGTCCCAAATATCAGGCATCGATCAAACTCCTGTATTCCGGACCCATAGCACAGGTGGAGGTGAATGGGAGAACAACTTCTCCTGTGTTTATGCGAACAGCTTTGCGTTGTATGTGAATGGATAAAATGATTTGAAGAAGTCGAGGAAAAAAGAAAAAAGAAAGGTGCAAAAGCAACTGAGTAATAATAAGGATAAACTGAACATTAAGTTAAGAGGATTTGATTGACTGGATTCATTCAGTTACATGGCTGTGCAGCTTGAATGGGAACCATAACGCAGTTCCTTCGTGTTCAGTTATATTGTTGCGCAATTGGACGGAGTGCGAATCAATCATGCACGCCTTCACAGTTCTGAAAGATGTTAAGCTTGATTAAAATTTGGGAGTTTGTTGGTGTGCATCTGGCCACTCTGATGTTCATAAGGTGAATGGGAGAACCTCATCAGCGTTTATGCTGCAAAAGGGGACTCAGCAGGGTTGCCCCTGGTCGCCGCTTCTATTCTAGTCCTCGAACCACTAGCGGTGTGGGTTAGGGGAGACCATCTGATACGGGGGGGTCTGAGCTGGGTGGAGGGATGGGAAGATTGTATAACATTGTACACTGACAACATTCTAATATATGCCGCCTCTCTACGACACTTAAGAATTTAGGCGAACACAGAGTACTCAATTAATTGGTTGAAATCCATCATGTATATACTAAATGGTCCATCACAGACTCTACCAGAGGGCTACGAAGGGACCGTGACGAGAGAGGTATTTCGGTACCGTGGCATATTTGTGACATCAGACCCAGAGTTAATCTATGCCCAGAATATGCAAGCCCTGCTGACCCGCCTCCGGACCAATGTCTAACTTTGGAGAAAGTTGTTGTTGTCGTTGCTGGGCCGAGCAGCTCTTTATAATATGATGGCATTACTGCGCTTCCTATACGCGCTACAGAACACCAGTTCCTAATATCCCAAACATTTTTACGGCTGTCAAGTGGGAGATATGGGATCTATTATGGTATGGAAAACCTCAGCGGATAGCGGAATCGAAACTGACTCGGGCTATGGTATGACGGGGGCGTCACACTACCTAATCTCGAAACATATTATTGGGCAGCCTAGTTGACGGTAATAAATCAATGGGTCCACCGACCGCACGATGAACCGGTATATAGAATAGACAGGTTAATTATGAGACTGGGGATATACAAGAGCACTGTATACAAAACCAAAAGGAAGTGCTGTGACCGGACCAACCGCACATTCAATTACACTATGGCACAAGGTAAACAAAAGGCTGGGATGGTCTAACATCCTGACGCAAAGCACCCGGTTATGGGATAGCAAGGAACTGGGAGGGCTCCACACTTTGCAAGGTTTTGCCAGATGCGACCTCATAGGTATCTCGACAATCGGAGATATGTGAAAACAGGGGGAGTTATACCTTTTGAGGAGCTATAGTCTAAGTATGCAATGGCCCCAACAGAAGTCTGCAGATACTTGCAGCTTAAACACACCTTAAGGGCGGCCATCCCGCCAGAAAGTAATCTCCCATAAACTTCTCCATTAGAATATTACATGGAATGCAAAGCAATATCCCTAACCTATCAAAAGTCCCCGGACCTCTCCAGAAACTCCGGGCTCAATGGCATAGAGATGTAGGTTGAGCTCAAAGATAAGGACTGGCAGGCAGCCCTCTGGCCCCCTAGAGAGGTTGCTATCGCAGCGAGATTTAGACTAATACAACTTAAGATCTTATATAGAGTTTACCTCTCCAAAACCACACTAGTCAAAATGGGGAGGGGGATGACCATGCAGTGCAAGCGAAATTATCGGCAAGAGGGTCCCTTCTACAATTTAGTGTGGATCTGCCCATCGATCCAGCAGTATTGGAGGGAAGTAATGGGTGAAGTGGCCAGAGTCAGTGGGGAAAGCGTGGCCAGAGTCAGTGGGGAAAGCGAAGAGCTACAACCAAAGCTGTGTCTCCTTAACATTTGGGAGGAGACTGACCGAAGACGGAAAGAGCAGATATGGGCTACATTGGGGATGATGATCGCAAAACGAAATATAGTACGACACAGGGAGGGGGGGGGCGCAGATCACACAGACACTCCAGGATTGGGAGAGGGATATGGACTCCTGTATGATAACACAAATAACTCTGTACTCAATGAAAGGGTGCCCGAAAAAATGGTATCAAATATGGGGCAAATTGAACACACACAGTGGAGGTATATGCACCAGTTCCTCAGATATCGGAAGGGGAGCCTGGAGGTATTGAAATAGCAAAAGGAGCTCGAATGCAGGCACATCAGGAGTGGTAGATATGGGAGGTATCCTACATTAATTATTGTTGTAAATTGTTGTTGTAAATTGTTGTGTCTTATAAAGCGCACTGCTACCCGGAGGCCTCGTAGCGCTATAGACCGCTGGGGAACCCGTCCTGGCTTTCCCTGTGAGATAGTCCCTCCTGGGGGTCTCCAAGGTGAAACCAGGCATCCCCGGCGTTTGTGTGGGGCCGTTGTGGAGATGAGGCAAGCTAATGCCCAGAGTTGCCGAGTGTGCTCCCTGGTCGGAGTAGGCACCGATGCGAGAATTATCAGTCCGCTGATCCTGATCCAAGACCCTGCCGCGTCGGGAATCGAACCCTGGTCCCGGGCCGTTCTCTGCACTCGGGTCTGCCGCCTCTAACCAGTGAGCCACACCTCTCCACAATTAATGTTGTGACATGTGGCATGCGAGTCCCACTGTGAGTTTGAGGATATTAGTAAAGTGCTGTTCCTACCTGAACAAGTTAACCTTAATAGAAAGATTAAAAAACATGGATCTGGACTGCAGACAGAATGGCTCTACTTAATAATCAAGCGGAAAGGGAGACAACAGTCCGAATATCAACACAAGCACTTCAGAAAGGTTGTCTTTTGAAGTATCGTGCCCCCAAGGAACTAAAGTAGGTTTTTACCAAAGCCAGCTGGCGATTTCCAGTGCTTTAACCACACTTGAACAGCCCTCACATTTTCCCGATGTAATGCCACATAAGGGACTGATTTCCCCCTTAGAAGATAGCCCTCTGGCCCAAAAAGATGCTATACCAATTATGAATTCAAACCCAGCACAGGAGATTGTCAATACCTTTAAAAGAAAAACCCTTGCCACCGATTTGGTCCCAAAGCCTTAAATCTTTCCCTGGAGGGGGTGGGGGTAAAGTTCATCCATTTACAATGGAGGCAGAGGAAAAAAGAAAGGAGTTGTCACACTCGGACCCTAACACTAGACAAGCATTTCCGGGACCTCCGGTGAGGTCCGATACACAAAAAGAAGGGGTCAAGTATCTATAACCTTTCAAGAAACACAAGTCATAGAAGACTCTCTACGACCTGTAACTTTTGTGTTTGGTTCGGTCAACGAGTTACCAGAAGTGCCCGCAAATATCACTGACCTGGAGGATGCTTCAACAGTTTGTGAGAGAATTAAGGGAATTGAGAAATGCTCAAGACATGGCTCACACAGAGGTGCAGATGCAGCAGAGTAAAATTTATCAGAACTTGCTTCAACTCAATTCAAAATTAATGCAAGCAGAACAACGCAGTATAGATCCGGAGGACTATCACAAAAGATCTGATACTTATGAAGCTAAATAGGAGATTTTGGAGATTCAGATGAAGCTACACAAGATGGAAAATAGATCCTGAAGCTCTAATATGCGTTTTATAGGGATTCCAGAAGGGCGAAAAAATGGTCAAGATTAAATGAAATTGATCTCCGATTCAATTCAGCAATATGTTCTCCCAGAGAGTCAAGCCAAGAAGGAAGGATTTTCCATTATGCGGACTCATCGAGTCCCCTCATCTCAGCTTTCGAATGCTAGATAGCCTCGTACGTGCCTTGTTAACTTCAGGGATTTCCAGATGAAGGAAAGAATTCTATCGGAGGCTATCAAGTCAAAAGGGATTCGAGATGTTGGACAAATTTTGATTTAATATTGTTTCAGACATGTACTTGGCATCAGCCAGTCATCGGCGAGAATTTAAAATCATGCTTCAGCTTTTCAAAAAACAGGGTATTCAAGCAGCCTTGGTGCAACCAACTAAATTATAGGTTCTCCTAGAAAGACAATTTCACATACTGGGGTCAGTGTAGCAAGCTAATGAATTCTTGCAGCAGCTGCACAAAAAGGAGTGATCAAAATGAAAAAAATGGCTATGGACTCATACTCACAATGTATGGTTTTTCATAAGATAGCTGTGCATAAGTGAGTTTCTAAACAACCCTGTCACATTATTGTATTGTAGTTGCATTTATATAGCGCTTACTTCCCCTGACGAGGCGTCAAAGCGCTATTTCGGCGAGTAGCATGCTACTCTGGGACCCATAGAGGATTAGTGTTGAATTAGTATAGTGAAACATGCAAGTACATTTTAAGTGGTGGATACGTTAGTCAGTTAATTGGATTTGGAATTATAGCAGAAGGATAGGGGAGGACAAAGGTTTGTATTTATGTAGCGCTTGTTGACGCACGCTATACAGGAAGCCTATAAAAGATTAGTGGTGAATTAATATGGTGAAATATGAAGTAAATTCAGTGGTGGATATTAGTCAGTTACTTAGAGTGAGAAGAATAGCAGAGGGATAAAAGGGAAGAAAGATTTGCATTCATATAGCACTTGTTACCCCTGATGGGTGTTGAAGCACTTTTCTGGCAAGTAGCACGCCACTCCCGCACCCATAAAGGACTATTGTTGAAAATTAGTATGGTCTAAATATCAAGTAATTTGATTAGTAGGTATGTTATTCAGTTATTTGAGTAGTATATTAGTATAGTTGAATATGGAATTTGAGAAGTGAACATGTTAGTCTGTCAATTTTGATTGAAAAGGATAGTGGAGGGGAAAAAAGAGTGAAGGAATTTTTTTTGTTTAGGTCTTAGCAGTAGGAGGCTTTTGGATGAGTAAAAAGGAGTTTTGGAGGGGAGGAGTCAGAGGGAAGACTTTAGATAGGTTTGTGTTACGGGATCCAATGGATGAGAGGCAGTTAGAAGAGAGGTGCTGTATTGCTGTATCTGCGTTAGGTGTGGCGGAAGAGTGAAAGCTTGGCATTGGAGTTTGTTCCTTTGTGTGGTTTGAAAGGTGGATATGTTTGTATTTTGTGATGGTAAGTATTATGAGGTGTTGCGCTTTGAAGATTTTGTTGTGCTGGTGTGTGCGATAGGTTTTGCTTTTGAGGAGTAGTGAAAAAGGGTGCTGGTGTATATGTTTCATGCAATGGATTTGGTTGTGTAGTATTGTTTGTGACGTAGAGGGGGTGGTGATGTGTTTATGAGTAGAGTGTATGTTGTGTGTAGGAGGGACTTAAGTAGAGGTGAGAGTGTTTATCTTAGAGTGGTTTGTTGCAGAAGTTACAAAGTGTGGTGGTGTGCAGTGTGTGTGTTGTGCCTTCGTGTTATTATGGTAGAAGGAAGAGGAGGGTGTTTGTTGGACAACTGATGGAAGGATGATTCTATGTTTGTTAGTGATAAAAGGTGGTCTGTTAGGTGTAATTACAGCAGGGAGAGTGTGTCTGAATGGGATGTAGTTATGTATGGTGTTGATTGGCATGGTGTTAGTGATGAATGTATTGGTTGGTGGTATAGGATAGAGTTGTGTACTGTTTGTAGGTGATAGTGGATATGTGTGGTAGTTGGGATAGCAGGGTGTTTAGATGTTGTTTGGTTGGATTTGTGGTGCATGCTGGTACATTAATCTGTGAATAGTGTTGTGTGTGGTGTACCTTTAATGGGAGTGTGTTGCTCCGTTTTTGGATGGTGTGGGCTGGGTTTTGCTGAGTGAGAAAATGGGCAGCATTTCTAGCCCTAATCCCGACCAGTCTCGAACAGGCTCAAACAAATAACTGCCCTTGTCCTCTCTGCCCTTAGCCTCGACGCCCGGGCTGAGACGCCCTAAGCCTGTCCTTTCATAGCCCTAGTAATCAGGTGACCCCTTTAGCCAATGGGAACCCTAACACAATCCAATCACAACACTAGCCCTAAATTCTAGAACCAATAGGAGACCAGGACCTTACAGCCAATCTTAGCCCTAGTCCAAGCACCCAATCAGTTAAAAAACCCTGATCTCTACGTCCAATAAAGGCCCTAGCCCTACCAGTTGTCCCAAGCCAAGTCCAAGCAACATATGGCACAGGTAGCCCTAGTCCCTACTTCCAATAGAAAGCCTAACCCTACTCTTAGTCTCAAAACTAGTCGAGCAGCCTATCACACCAGAAGCCCTAGTCACTACTTCCAAATAAAGGTCTAACCCTAGCCGTAGTCCCACCTACTTCCAACAACCAATAACATAGGAACCCTAGTCCCTACTTCCAATAGAAATCCTAACCCTAGCACTAGTCCCAACCCTACAATGATTGAATCACAGACCCGGAAACCAATAAGAACCCGCAAATACCCAACAAATGAGGACATTAACCCTAATCCAATAGAAACACCAGATACAACTACCAATCAGTGTACACATGTACCAACCACTAGCAGACCATATAATGTCCCAGACACCTCAGACAAGGTTTGCTGGCCAGGGAGTTGGAAGCTGCTTTTCCTGTTCAGAATCTCCTAGGAGACAGACCGGCTCAATCCACACTTTGGACTACTGCAGGTAAAGGCCTCACTAACTTGAAATCTAACAATACTGTTTGAATAAAACTTTACTCCCTCTGCTGGCCAAAAAACGAAGTGCACAGGCCCTAGTAAACACAGTTTAAACAGCTCACAGAAGTACCCTCTGATGTAGAATATTCATATTGCAGGGGGAGGGAGGGGGGTGGTTTCACTGGCTTGTGAACACAAAATGGTGGCTGGGGTGCACTGTTTTAACATGGAGGTCTTAAAGGAGAAATTTGGAGGGAAAACAGATTTGTCACCAAGGAATGAGGGGGATAAACTACAGAGGTTGGACTTCAAACCCCAGAATTACACATGTTAAATGGGAGCAATCATGGGCAGGGAAAAACCACAAGTTTAAAACACAAAACAGGTGATCAAAGGCAGGTCAAAACTACAACTTTAAACTAAAAACCTCAGGCAAAGACAGTAATCACAGAAAGGGAAAATCGTTTTTCCCAGCAACTTTTGTTTTGGGAAGAGACAGCACTAGTCTGTCTCCATACCACTACCTGGACTCTGCTGACTGCAGTCTGGGGCACAGGTAGGCTGCAACTCACAAGAGGGAGGAGAATGATTTGGGGTGCAACCAGCAAAGCCTCAAAGGGCCTGGGCAGGTGTGAAAGGAGGGCTCAGACTTGCCTGGTAGCTGAATAGCCAATGGTCTGAGGGGGTGGGGGAGGGGGGGGGGGGGGGGCTGGGGTGCTACTTTTCCTGTTCAGAATCTCCTAGGAGACAGACAAGCTCAATCCACACTTTGGACTACTGCAGGTAAAGGCCTCACTAACTTGAAATCTAACAATACTGTTTGAATAAAGCGTTACTCCATCTGCTGGACAAAAAACGAAGTACACAGAAAGATGGTTTCTGGGTGCCATGTCAAGGCACTCTACAGAGGGGAGAGAGGGAGTGCGAAGGCAGCCTTTGTCAATGAGCCTGAAGCGGATGAGGCTCTCTGGGTAAACAGCCCTAAGGGGAGAAAGCGAGAGGGGGGTAGAAGAGTGTGGACGTGTAGGGCAATCACAAAAAGATGTAGCAGAGCTATTAGCGGATTGTGTCAAGAATCAACAAGCATTTGCAATGCAATAGGTCTCGTATTAGGAAAGTTTGGGCTATTGGTATTGTGAATGACAACATTTTTATTTAGGTTTTGTTTTTGAAAATAGCGAAATTAATAGCTTTGTCATTTACCATGCCAATAGTTATAACTTTCGCAAATGTGACACCTATAGCATTTGTAATGCAATATGTGTTGTATTTACGTGACTTACATTTATTGATATTACAAATAACAATAGTGTTTAATTTTTTTTTAATAATTAATACTTAAATAAAAGGCCACTTAAATGACAGACCCCCTGGCTACAGTTAGAAACACCTTTTTTGCAAACCTGGGTCGAGAAAAAAAAACCTGAACATTGAACCACTAGTCAACATTATTGAAGGTCCAATTCCATGACGTCGAGCAGACAATGTCTGTATGGGTTAACTTTACAAGCAAGCATGAGATGAGGTTAGAGAAAAACAACTGAAAGGGAAACCAATAAAACATGTCTTTTGTTTCAGAACATTTTAGCAATAATTTGCCAAATTGATACAACACCACAACAGGTATGAAAACCGGATTCTTCTGACAGCAATAAAAAAAAAAAATCCTTAAAATTAAGATTGGTATACAGCTGCCGGATAAAGACTTTCAGGTGGGGGCGTTAAATATTAGACTGCAGAAAATAAATTCCAACTAAATGTTCGCGCCCTTATGAAGCTGAAAGGCATGGAAGCCCTTGAGACACTCTCCTAAGTGTTACGTTCAAATAATGAGCTGTTCCTCCTAATCTGCAACGTAACTCGAGAATGTGAAGTGACTCAATACCGTGAAACCCACCTCTGAGAATAAATGAGCATACGGGTGGTATTGAAGAAAACCAATTCGTCATATCAATGTTCTTTATGAGGTTTTGCTTACCTAGGAAACGATCATTAATGTGCGAATGGGTAGAATGTATAACTGACAGGAAGGCCCAGCACCCGTTGTAGATAAGTGCAATAACGCAAAGCGAAAGTGCTTGAAAATCAACAAAATTGGTTAACGCCATTCAGCAAAGTAGGATAATGCATTGAAAGCCAAAGATTCCTGAAATATTGTTTTGCTTTTAAAAAGCGGAGACCTGGTGAGTATTTCTCGCACTGTGCCCCTTTAGAATGATGCTTAGGTGTACCGAGCCCTCCTGGGGTTTGGGTGAACAGAGAGCTCTGTGGAAGGTAATGGGCACAGGCGACGGAAATATTTTATTATTCTCAGTCTGAGTACTAAGAATGCCGGACTCACTGTGAGAACAGCCGAGGCAGCATCTGTGATTCATTTGGACAGTGGCTGTCATGAAGCCCTGCAAATGGCTGGGGGAGTCTTATCAGCAGGCCTTGGGATACCTGTTAGAGACAGACACTCTCAAGTGACACATTGAGTCCAAGTGCAACACACACACACCATTGCACGCACACACACACACTATTGCGCGCACACACACACCATTTCACGCACACACACACATAATGCACGCAAGCAAATAGAACTGCTTACATCAAAGTATAGAAATCACAGACAAAATGTTGCAATCTCTCCTTCCCCAGGCATGTACCGGTTCGGCTCCTCAGCTGCTTGTTTAGCAGTAATTAAAACTTTGGGTGAAATGTTTACCTCGGGTTCCATCACAAACCACCAGAGCGCATGGTTTGCACAGAGCCAGCCTGCAGCCGGTTATGCTGCAGTGTCCCATGACAGCTCCACCTCGCAATGTTGTTCTAATCTGCAGCCTCTGATATAAGAGACACAGTATCTTACTCGACTGGCATTACAAGTACAACAGGTATGGCCAAGGAAAATATACAACATGCGGGAAATACGGGCGTCCACATTTCAGACGCGGCTTGGCTTTTGAGCTGTGTTTTCAGCAGGGGATGGGGAAATCCAAACGGCTCGGTACAGATGCATTCTAACTGGGCCTGATTTCAACAGGAAAGTTTTCAAGATCTCACTTAGGCGTGTGGAATGAAAACAAATAAATAAATAAACCATTACGAGTTACCAGGTACAGTGCAAGGGGTTTCACGGCTCAAATGGCAGTCTGCGTCGTCCGGCGGCGGAGGAGGGGGCGGGAAGGGGTGCTGTGACGTCAGCCTCGTTCTCGGAGTCCATTGGCCCCGGCCTCGGATATTCCACGCGCTGGAAGGCGGACATAATTCACAGTGACGCGGGGCTCTCCCTCGGGCGGAGCCCAGCGGAGAACACTGGACTGGCGGTAAGTGGGACGGGGGGCGGTGCGCTTGTGTGTGCGAGCGTGTGTGCGCGACGGGGGAGCGTGTGTGTGTGTGTGTGTGCGCGACGGGGGTCTCTGTATGTGTGCGTGCGTGTATGTGCGCTCCTGTGTGTGTGTCTGTGTGTGCGCATGCGTGTAGGGGGAAGTGTGCCTGTGCATGTATGTGCTTCCCAGGAGACAGACACGGCGAGCGCGTTCGCGCGCGCGTGGCCTGCGCCGATCGCCTTTTGAGAGATGCGCGCGGCCAGGTGCTATCTCCTGGGAAGCAGAGTCAGTAACAATAGATCTCGGCGAGTACAGCGCTTACGCGCTGTATCGCTACGAGACCTAAAAAGGAAGAATAGCTTATCACATTTATTGTATATTATGGTCCATAAACTGATTAGATTCATTTCATGCAATGCTAATGGTCTTAATAGCAGATTTAAATTCTGGGCAATGCTCGCATGGTTTAGATCGCTGGAGACGACCATTATTCTCTTTCAAGATATATTTAAAAAATGGAGCCCCCTCCCCCCCCCTTGTTGAAAGTCCTGGTTATATTCAGCATGTATTCTATGCCTCTTCTAATGCAGCTATTGGGGCTGGCTATATTAGACGATAAAGAACTACCATGCAAAGTACTCAATTCAAAGAGATCTGGGCACTAGGTGGATTTGGGAGCAAATGAATATTTCGAGTCAGCTGATATACTTGGTAAGCTTTATTGGCTCTACTGAGGTTTTGCCTCCAACTCTATATAACTTTGCAAAAGAAGAATCCGTCCCTCTTGTGATGGGGTCGATTTCAATATATTCCCCAACACCACTCAGCTCGTACCAACAAACTTCAGAATAAACCAAAATCGATCAAGCATTCACATTTACTGATGCGAGATGTAGCCTTGGTGAAACATTGGCGTATGGCGCACATGGGCTGGTATTGGGGGTAGGTGGGTGTAGGAAGCTGGCTCTGTATATACTATACCAAAATGAGATGTAGTGTGCACAGAGTCCAGTGGAACCCCAAAGGTAGGCAGAGGTAAAAGAAGATAGCACCTTCCTCTATCTGTGGGTGAGCAGTAAGGCTTGATCAGAGGGTAGTGTTAAGCATTTAAACCCTGGCAGCAAATGATGTCACACACTCAAAGACTGAACTCAGACCAATTTGTTTGTATAAAATTATTATTTAGGTATATTTATTTTCTAGACCCAAACAAGCGTGGTACAGGTAAGTGTAAATGGTACTTTTCAAGGCAAGTTGGACAATACAAGCAAGCTGAATGAAAATGTCTTTGTTACAGGTTTGTAAATCTTTTCAATACAGTGGAAATTACAATTAGGTTACTTTTGATTACTTTATGGATTCCTTTTTCTACTTAGTGTGATATGCCTAGATATCACGCTGGGACATTTCATAGAGAAATGGAAAGTAAAGCAGTTTTCAGTTATCTGCAGTTTTTCAAGTTCTCATACAAAGCCAACTCCACCAGAACAATTTTCAGGAAAAGCAGTCAATGCAATCCTATGGAGGGAAATTGAGTCATCGGTTTACAGTTAAGTACTTTGTTGTGGGAGTTGGAATTCTGGGGTTAGTACAGGGTTCCCCCAGGGTAAAGGATGCACGCTTGAAACACCCTCAGCGGCACTAGGGAGGCCGGGTATAGAGTGCTGAGGCCCAATGTTGTCCAATGGGGGGGTAGGGGGCCGCCGGTTGTTGGCTGCTCACGAACAGGCCACAAGGTTGTGAGAGGAAGGCTCAGGGCAAAGGGGGATCCGAGTGAGCACCCAAAGTACACCCGCACCGGAGCAGGGGCGGCTGAAAGCAGGGTGTTCTTTTGGCACTGTTGATTTCAATGGGGATTCTCTGGTTGCAACAAAGCCTGCAGGCTCTGGACGAAGATCTTCTGGAGGTGACCACCGGTTGGAGAGGTAAGTTGGGATGCTGGGACACGTCAGTTGGGTCACCCAAGGCCATGGGGCATTGGGTGCAGGGTTGTCTTTAGGGGTCGGGTTTTCTTACCAGCTCCGGTCACCCTCCAGAAAGAGACTGCAGGCGTCGTTGGGAGTGTCAAATCAGGTCAGAGATCCCCAGATCTCAGGGTAGGAAATCTGGGGGACCTCTTCGTGGTGTTGGGCCACTGGAACTTGGGCCTTAGGCGTTGGGTGCAGACTCACGGTTTTGGCTGAGGCCAGAATCTGTTGGTGAGCAAATCCGGTGCTCACGGGAGACAAAGTCTTGGGTTTGGAAGCAGGGCAGGTCCCCCTGGTTCTTGAGGCTGCTGGCTGCAGGACACACCGGGATTTTGCTGGAGCAGGTTTGATGTAGGGAGAGGCCGGTAGGGCTGGGGCCAAGTCAGTGGGCGTCCTCCTCTTCTTAGTTTCAGCACAGCTTCTTTGGTCCTGGTCTTCTTGTCAATTCTTGTCTGAGGAGGCAAGGTTCAGGATTGCCCCTAAATACTAGATTTAGGGGCTTTACATGTAAGTAAAGGTTAGGACCAGTGGGTCCCTATTATGCCACCCTCCAGTGTGTGGGGGGAGGGGAGGGCATATGCCTAACTCTGGTAAGCTGGATCCTCCCCATCTGCAAAAGGGAGAGACAGAGTTGTGCTTCATCACGCCTCCCCCGCCTGAGGGGTGCAGTTGGCAAAGGTGCTCACACCTCCCTTCCTCATTTGGTTTTCCTGCCGATTCTCCCGCCCAAAGTGGGGATCAGGACCGGTGGGTGGCAGTTGCTGGAAGCAGCAAAAGGCCTAGGGAAGCTGACAAAGGCAGCAAGCATTTGAAGCTCCCCCTTCGTGGACCCTGCCCATCCTGGCGGAGGAGGCTTGGCACTTCGTCCCAGGATGTGCATTGTTTCAGACCCAAAGACCAGCAGGCTCCCATCCCAGGGGTCCAGAAACATGTCTGGTGGAGGCAGCTGGCGAGCAGCCACTCAGCCTACACTAGTTTTAGGTCGTTTTTCAGGGGCCATCTCTAAGATGTGGTTTTAATGTGCTGAGAAGTTTGAAACCAAACTTCACAGTTTTTAGTAAAGCAATCAAGGTGCTGTGGAGTTCGTAATGACAAACTCCCAGCACCATATACTCTTAATGGCAGTACTGCACTTACAGTGTCTAAGAATTGGCTTAGACACTGTAAGGGATCAGGGCTCATGCACCTGTACCCTCACCACTGGTATAGTGCCCCCAGCTAGAGGGGTGGATGACCTATGCTAGGGCAGTGGGTTGTAGACATGGCACACAGGTATGTATAAGTAACCACAAGACCCAAAGGAGATCTGGGATAAGGGAACCTGAGGCCCAGGGTACTGGGAGTCGGCAGCCTCCTACATAAAATGTAGGTGGTGTGCGAGACCAGTCCATCACTTTTTGTGAGATGCCTGCACTCACAAAATAAGAAACTGTAGCATCTAGGACACTCAACTGGGAGCGGCCCCATTTGTGATTAACACACAGGTATGTATGCCATGTCGACTCTTTACTTTGTTCTGCACCAAAACACCTGTGTGTGTGTTATATATATACACACATATATATATATATATATGCCACGAACACCTTCTCAACAGAAAGTCAGAAGCCACTGTAGGGGAATGCAATGGAGTCTCTTTATTGAGGCTGAAACAGATGAGCATGGGCGTATGCATTTCGGCCGTGTGGCCTCTTCAGCGCCCCAGGTGTACCAAGTGTGATTTCCCGCCCAACAGTTCTGCTCCCATTCAAATAGTTCTGGTTGGCTCCACCCCCAAGCGGAGATCTGTGTCACCTGCTTCGATGCAAAAGGGTGAAGCAAACTACATGTCCCAGCATGCAGTGGTTCTTGCCAGGATTTGTCGCCAAAGTGCGTATGGGGCAGAGTCTGCAGACATTTATCACCCGGTGTCTCACACTGTCTTTGCACAATATTGAAGCTCCTCGCGTCCCCACCTGCACAACCGCCACACACAGGTAAACTTCCATGGGGGAAAAAGGTGCGACAGTGCGCTTCTCCCAGTGCAAAGTTGCACCACTTCTGTTCCTCCTGGGTGTAGTGGCGAGCCTGGTCCTTCCGATACCTCGGATTGAAGAAAGTTCTGCCAAAACAGAACGGCGCCAGTGAAGACCAGGTCAGTTTGCGTGCAGGGGCTTCTGTTGCACGTCGCTGGCTGACCGCGCAGAATTATGCCACGAACACCTTCTCAACAGAAAGTCAGAAGCCACTGTAGGGGAATGCAATGGAGTCTCTTTATTGAGGCTGAAACAGATGAGCATGGGCGTATGCATTTCGGCCGTGTGGCCTCTTCAGCGCCCCAGGTGTACCAAGTGTGATTTCCCGCCCAACAGTTCTGCTCCCATTCAAATAGTTCTGGTTGGCTCCACCCCCAAGCGGAGATCTGTGTCACCTGCTTCGATGCAAAAGGGTGAAGCAAACTACATGTCCCAGCATGCAGTGGTTCTTGCCAGGATTTGTCGCCAAAGTGCGTATGGGGCAGAGTCTGCAGACAGTTATCACCCGGTGTCTCACACTGTCTTTGCACAATATTGAAGCTCCTCGCGTCCCCACCTGCACAACCGCCACACACAGGTAAACTTCCATGGGGGAAAAAGGTGCAACAGTGCGCTTCTCCCAGTGCAAAGTTGCACCACTTCGGTTCCTCCTGGGTGTAGTGGCGAGCCTGGTCCTTCCGATACCTCGGATTGAAGAAAGTTCTGCCAAAACAGAACGGCGCCAGTGATGACCAGGTCAGTTTGCGTGCAGGGGCTTCTGTTGCACGTCGCTGGCTGACCGCGCAGAATTATGCCACGAACACCTTCTCAACAGAAAGTCAGAAGCTACTGTAGGGGAATGCAATGGAGTCTCTTTATTGAGGCTGAAACAGATGAGCATGGGCGTATGCATTTCGGCCGTGTGGCCTCTTCAGCGCCCCAGGTGTACCAAGTGTGATTTCCCGCCCAACAGTTCTGCTCCCATTCAAATAGTTCTGGTTGGCTCCACCCCCAAGCGGAGATCTGTGTCACCTGCTTCGATGCAAAAGGGTGAAGCAAACTACATGTCCCAGCATGCAGTGGTTCTTGCCAGGATTTGTCGCCAAAGTGCGTATGGGGCAGAGTCTGCAGACATTTATCACCCGGTGTCTCACACTGTCTTTGCACAATATTGAAGCTCCTCGCGTCCCCACCTGCACAACCGCCACACACAGGTAAACTTCCATGGGGGAAAAAGGTGCGACAGTGCGCTTCTCCCAGTGCAAAGTTGCACCACTTCTGTTCCTCCTGGGTGTAGTGGCGAGCCTGGTCCTTCCGATACCTCGGATTGAAGAAAGTTCTGCCAAAACAGAACGGCGCCAGTGAAGACCAGGTCAGTTTGCGTGCAGGGGCTTCTGTTGCACGTCGCTGGCTGACCGCGCAGAATTATGCCACGAACACCTTCTCAACAGAAAGTCAGAAGCCACTGTAGGGGAATGCAATGGAGTCTCTTTATTGAGGCTGAAACAGATGAGCATGGGCGTATGCATTTCGGCCGTGTGGCCTCTTCAGCGCCCCAGGTGTACCAAGTGTGATTTCCCGCCCAACAGTTCTGCTCCCATTCAAATAGTTCTGGTTGGCTCCACCCCCAAGCGGAGATCTGTGTCACCTGCTTCGATGCAAAAGGGTGAAGCAAACTACATGTCCCAGCATGCAGTGGTTCTTGCCAGGATTTGTCGCCAAAGTGCGTATGGGGCAGAGTCTGCAGACAGTTATCACCCGGTGTCTCACACTGTCTTTGCACAATATTGAAGCTCCTCGCGTCCCCACCTGCACAACCGCCACACACAGGTAAACTTCCATGGGGGAAAAAGGTGCAACAGTGCGCTTCTCCCAGTGCAAAGTTGCACCACTTCGGTTCCTCCTGGGTGTAGTGGCGAGCCTGGTCCTTCCGATACCTCGGATTGAAGAAAGTTCTGCCAAAACAGAACGGCGCCAGTGATGACCAGGTCAGTTTGCGTGCAGGGGCTTCTGTTGCACGTCGCTGGCTGACCGCGCAGAATTATGCCACGAACACCTTCTCAACAGAAAGTCAGAAGCTACTGTAGGGGAATGCAATGGAGTCTCTTTATTGAGGCTGAAACAGATGAGCATGGGCGTATGCATTTCGGCCGTGTGGCCTCTTCAGCGCCCCAGGTGTACCAAGTGTGATTTCCCGCCCAACAGTTCTGCTCCCATTCAAATAGTTCTGGTTGGCTCCACCCCCAAGCGGAGATCTGTGTCACCTGCTTCGATGCAAAAGGGTGAAGCAAACTACATGTCCCAGCATGCAGTGGTTCTTGCCAGGATTTGTCGCCAAAGTGCGTATGGGGCAGAGTCTGCAGACAGTTATCACCCGGTGTCTAACATTGTCTTTGCACAATATTGAAGCTCCTCGCGTCCCCACCTGCACAACCGCCACACACAGGTAAACTTCCATGGGGGAAAAAGGTGCGACAGTGCGCTTCTCCCAGTGCAAAGTTGCACCACTTCTGTTCCTCCTGGGTGTAGTGGCGAGCCTGGTCCTTCCGATACCTCGGATTGAAGAAAGTTCTGCCAAAACAGAACGGCGCCAGTGATGACCAGGTCAGTTTGCGTGCAGGGGCTTCTGTTGCACGTCGCTGGCTGACCGCGCAGAATTATGCCACGAACACCTTCTCAACAGAAAGCCAAAGTTCGTATGGGGCAGAGTCCGCAGACAGTTATCACCCGGTGTCTCACACTGTCTTTGCACAATATTGAAGCTCCTCGCGTCCCCACCTGCACAACCGCCACACACAGGTAAACTTCCATGAGGGGAAAAAGGTGCGACCAGGTCAGTTTGCGTGCAGGGGCCAACTATAAAAGAACCTGTACACACGACCCTTTAGCAAACATGAGATTCAAGATAGGAAATATAAACGCCTCTTTAACTGCCATTTAGGCTACTGGGTTCTGCAGCCACCGTGTTCACACACAATTTTGATTTAGAGAATGGATTCTAGGCAAGAATCCAAAAGCATCAGAAAAGGTGGTGCCCTGCAAAGCTTCAAAAAGTATACGGAAAAGGCTGGGAAAGATTGACTCTATCCAACTCTTCTGAGAATTAACTAAAACAATGTAACCACCTTGCTAAAGGAGACCTAATGAAGTCTCAATCTTCCAATAAAAGTAGTCTTCATTTCAAGATAGTCAATTTGCTTTCATGAAGAAAACCCAAAACATCATCGTATCACCTTCCATGTCAGTGACAAAATTCGGATTGTGCCCGAAAGGTAGGAAATCGTCAAATATTGGTTGAGTTGCTGCAGCAGCAGCACTTTTTCTTCATTTCTTTGTCACTACTGATGGGTAACCTATCTGCTGATAATTTAGCTAAACAGCTGGATAAAATCAATATTTTGCTAGGTTACTAAAATCTGTGTAGACTCAAATTCCCACTGGGGCAGCCAAGCACTGTGCCACACTTCTTTAAAGTTATTCGGTTTTAAATGGCCCTGATACATATTCACACTTAGCCTCGATTATACATTCTTGCTGCTAGACCCACAAGCTCTGTTATGGGATTGAGGCACTTCTGTTTTTCATCACAGCCTCCACAACCATAAAACACTAAGCTCCTTAATTGGACTGTACTAAACAAGTAACTACCTAGCTCATTTCTTGCACAGCCTCAGACGTTTGCCCTAACATGAGATAAAAACCATTTATATATAATGTGGACAATACTAACTAGTCAGGGAAAGCTGGTTTGAACAACCCTTTTCTGCTGAAACTAAATCAATGACATTATTTTAATGAATGATCTTCACCAAGTTGAATGCCCTGCAAAAGGACATGTTTTTCATCACGCTGCATTTCAGGTTAGAGAACGTATATAGCCTTTTCTCCCCATTCTTAAATTTTTTGGAGGGGAAGTGGAATACAGGAAATCCTGGAACCTGACCTCTTTAGCCTTTTTCGCTGTTTCTACTTTTGTCACCACCTATAAAAAAATAAAATAATTGGGGAGGGTCTCTTGCTGATCTCCGTCCCCCCCCCGTCTCCCCTGGACTCACAGGTCCTCACTTGTAGAAAAGACTACAACCCCTTCTGTTGACCATGTTGCCATTCCCTGACACACTTATTTAAATCCTATCATTGCCAATCTCCCCATTACTTCCTCTCTCCCCTTTAGCACCTGTTCTGGCATTTAAAAAAAACGGAACGTTTCTCTACCCACACATTTTACTGTCCATCCACGATGCAACAGTGTGGCATGTTTTTTGTAGAGTCTCCTTTTTGAGGTTTGCATTACTTACCCTGAATGTTCTCTTACTTGGCTAACCTCATGAAGATACTGTTTCCGTTGAGCCCACCTTAAAGCTCATTCCCCTATAAAGTCATACAGCCATTATTTTATGCTTTCAACTCCTGATTAGATTAACTCTACTTGCTGAAGTGGTGGACTAGAGGTAGCCTAGGAGCAGATTAACTGCTTGTCCAATTCCAGTGCCTATCAAAAGTACCTAAATCACATAGAAATAATGAGGTTTCTTTATTTAGTTTTGCTTCGTCAGATTTCATGCTATTTTACAAAGCCTGCTCTAGTTCATCTATTTATCCCACCTATTATGCGCATATCCCCCCACAAATGACCACACCTAACTACAATTAATGTAATCCACCACGAACAAGCCGGATTACATGCATGAAATGGTTCCTCGACTACACAGGACTAATTATAATAACTGGGACAAAACACAAAACTTGGGTTCCAGAATAGAGTGCTAGCCAGCATGAAGTGCTTCAACACCTTAAGGGTAGAAAGCGCTACATAAAAAGAATTCAATATTGGCTGGTTACGAGGCTTGTTTTTTCTTGGGGTATGTGTCAATGTACTGGCGTGAGTCCAGGGGTATGGATTTTCTTTTTCTTTGAATCACTTTTACTGAATTTTTAAACAAAGGTAAAAGGTTAACAAAGCAGGGCATTAGACAGTGCCATTCACATAAAGGTACAGCACATAAAACGATAGCAATCATCAGCAGGTTACAGAGCGTGTTATATATTACATTGCCATATTAAACAGCAAAGCAAGTATCCGGTAATAGATGGCTAGTAGGCTTGGCCAGACTCTGAACTAAAACCAGCACAGGCAAACTGTTCAGCCCGGGAGTTTGGGTGAGGGGGGCGCCCGGTTCCCACTACAGTCAGTCCAGCACTGCTAGTAGGGTGTACATACATTTCAGCTCATGGGTGCCTGTGCTTGCTGCCGACATGGGGCCAATTGGAAAGATGAAGTTGTATAATAGCAGTAAAGGCATAAATGCGTTACAAAATCAAGAACAAAAGGGGGAAACAATACACTAGGCATATCCCCAAACTGAGTCTTCCAGCCTTCACCCATCTCAACCATCCACCCATAATATACAGTATTATTATTATTATTAGTGTGTTTTGTAAAGCGCGCAGCGGCCCCAACGGGGCATCCCGGCGCTGGAAGACTCTGAAAACTAGAGGGACAGGTCGGAGGTACCAAACTAGGAGGAAAAAAGAAGGGTTTTAAGGGATTTACGAAATACTGGTTCTGTCTGGCATGTGCGAAGAGCTAACGGAAGCTTATTCCAGTGCTTGGTAGCACAGACCTCAAAGGTTTTTCCACCAGCACGGGAACGCTTAAATCGGGGAGTTTCAAGGAAAAATAAGGAGTTGGAGCGTAGTGCCCTGGATTTGGTATAAGGGCGAAGAGTATTTTTCAGATGGGCCGACCCATTGCCTTTAGATGCACGAAATGCCAGCGTCATTGCTTTAAATACGCATCTTTTCGCAATGGGCAGCCAATGCAGTTTACGGAGGTGAGGGGAGATATGGTGCCTGGCAGAAATTCTCTCCACCAGCCGGGCAGCGGCGTTTTGAACCGTCTGCAATTTGTAACAAAGGCCAGCTGTGATACCAAGATAAAGGGCATTGGCATAATCAAGATGGGATATGATTAATGCCTGGATCACAGTCTTGCGGCATTCCTCCGGCAGATAGTTAATAAGCCGTTTGATTGTTCTGATTTTGGCAAAGCATGAGGCTGCGACTGTTTGTACCTGGGTATCGAAGCTGAGGTGGGTATCCCAGCGTACTCCTAGGTTTTTCACCGAGTTTTTAGGCGTGGGGGCCTGGCACAAGTCTTCGGGCCACCACAGGCTGGCATCCAAGGGAGAAGGAGAGTTGAAAAACAGAATCTCCGTTTTTCCTGCGTTGAGACGGAGGGAATTAGCATCCATCCAGTTGGAAATGTCTCGTAGGCAGGATTTCAGCGGGTCGAAAGCAGATGCAGAAGGGGTATCGAACGTGAAAAGTAGCTGGATGTCATCAGCATAAGATGTAGATTTGATCCCAGTCTGGGAGATCAGCTTAGCCAAAGGGGTGAAATAAACATTAAACAAAAGCGGGCTAAGGGAAGAACCCTGTGGGACTCCCCATTTAAGTGGCCTGGCAGAGGAAGTGAAGGGAGGGGTAAAGACTTGCTGGGTACGATTAGACAGGTACGATGCCAGCCACTTCAGAACAGAGCCGCCTAGCCCTAAGTCCTCCAGCCTTCTCAGCAAGATCTTATGAGAGACGGTGTCAAATGCTGCTGAAAGATCCAGCAGCACTAACACCGCCCTCGATCCTCGGTCGAGTGTCCATCTCACAGAGTCGGCCATTTCAATGAGGGCCGACTCCGTGCTATGGCCCGACCTGAAGCCATGCTGGGAAGCATGGAGGAGCCCATTTGATTCGATGAAACTAGCCAATTGGGAATGAACCAGCTTTTCCAAGACCTTGGCTGGGGCAGGCAGGAGGGAAATGGGCCTGTAACTACAGGGAAGATCAGGATCTAAATTGGGTTTCTTCAGAATGGGGACTAGGGAGGCATGCTTCCATTTGGTGGGGAAGCATCCTGTACGGAGTGAGTCATTCCAAATGTGGTTTAAATAGGGGTTAAGTAGAGGTGCCAGTTTTTTGTATTCCTTGGCTGGCCAAGGGTCGTTAGGGGAGCCTGATTTACAATTTAAGGAGCTCGATCATAGAATCTGCTTCCGATATTACCGCGAATTCAGTCAGAGAGAGTGGCGATGGTATGAGAGGAGTAGATCGCTCGTCGTCTCCTTCTGTATTAGAAGGGGGAAAGGATGTTTGGATGTTTTCAATTTTGTCCTCAAAAAATTGAGAAAGCTTGTTGCATAATGCCTGTGAGGCGGGCTGGGATCTGGTCAAAGCAGCGGGGTCTGTGAAGGATCTAACAATGTTGAAGATCTCCCTGGCTCCATTGCTGGCGAGTTTTATTCTAGAGGCCAGGAAGTCCCGTTTGTGCTCCTCTATCATTCTCCGATAGTCTTTGAGGGCAGTTTTATAGAGGACTTTACTGTCCGGAGAGTAGTTCTGTCTCCAGCGGCGTTCAAGAGATTTACAGAAGGTCTTTTTCTGCCGAAGTTCATTGGAGTACCAGGGGGCAGAAGGTGCCGTCCTGTAAGATTTGACGGGTTTTATGGGGGCCAGTGCGTCTAAGGCCTGACTTATCCATGTGTCTAGTTCGTTAATAGCTTGGTCAGGGTCGGTTGACAAGCAGGGTTGGGAGTTGTTGAGATGTTTCTGGAGCGCATCCAAAGTGATGCGACTCCAGTTTCTTCCTGAAGATTTAGGCGTGATAAAAGATCGGCAGGGGCGGGGAATATCAATCTCAAAGGAAATAAAAAAATGGTCGGACCAGATGACCGGGATGGGGGGGCCACCCGGATGGAAGAGAGGTTGGAGCAGATTAAGTCCAGTGTGTGACCCGCATTATGCGTGGGCAAAGTTATTAATTGGACTAGGTTACAGGCCGCTAGCATGGAGATAAATTGACTACTGTGCGGACATGATTCATTGTCGACATGGAGGTTGAAGTCTCCTAATGCGGTAAAGTTGGAGTATTGTGTACTGAGCTGGATGATATAATCCGTCAAAGCCGGTAGGTGCGATAGATTGGAATGAGGAGGACGATAAATAAGTATTCCCGAACAGGAGGGGGACGGTGAGGTTTGGATGCTAAAAGGCAGACCTTCTATACAGTCGATGTGGTCAAATGGGGGAAAGGTGGCTGTCCAGGTGGATTTATGAATTAGGGCAATACCACCTCCTGGTTTGCCATTAGGTCTATTGGCACAGCTGATACTGTAACCCTCCGGTAAGGGAAATGGCGGGGTTCGTAGTGTCCGTTAGGAAAAGCAAATCCCACTTGTTATCTCGGAGGGACTGCCAGATGTCAAAGGCATGTTTGGTCAAAGATCTGCAGTTAATAAGTGCAGATCTGAGGGTCAACGGGGGGTGATCGCTAGAAATAGAAGCTGGGGTGGGGGCGTGGATTGGGCGGGGTGTTAAGCCAGCAGGTGACAAGGAGAAATGACAAGTTCTGCAGACAAAGTCTCGGCTTTGGACGTCCAAGAGAAAGCCAGAGTGAGTCCTGCAGCCGGGGGGGTCTAAGAGACAACAGATCGGTCCGGGTATAAGGTGCGATGTTGTGGCTGGTGGGTCGGGCATGAGGACCGGCCCCGGTCGCGTCCTGATCGCGGACGAGCGCAGACGAGCGCAGACGAGCGCAGACGAGCGCAGACGAGCGCAGACGAGCGCAGACGAGCGCAGACGAGCGCAGACGAGCGCAGACGAGCGCAGACGAGCGCAGACGAGCGCAGACGAGCGCAGACGAGCGCAGACGAGCTTGCCTTACGCGCGCCAAAGGCGCGCAATCGTCGCGCCCGCTGCGCTTCCGGTCCAAGCACATTTTTAAAGTGGGAGGGCGAAGGGGGGGCGTGGCCTCTGAGTGGGCGTGTCCCGGTCAGGGCGTGGGTGAATGGCGATGGAAAGCTCGGCGATTTCGCCCTTCCAAGCGCTCGTTTTTGCTCCAAAAAGGGCTGCCAGTAGCAGCAGTGGTGAGGCAAAGTAAGTGCACAATCAATTTAAAATTACAGATTTTGAAGGTTTAAAAGTGCAAGAGAGTAGTCATCATGTTACTAACAATCGACTCAGCAAATCTGCTGGCAAGGTGAAGATGTGCCTCGAAGTACCCATCAGTGCCTCGTCTTCTTGTTACGGATCATGACATCAGGTCGCAGTGTCGGCTTCACCCTCCCTCGCGATGTTGCTAGGGGGAATAGAATTGGTGTGGGACTCAGTCTGACAATCATGTATTATGGTGTCCCAATTGATATCAATTGGGATTTTAAGCAGTCCAAAATGTTCTACCCTATGCAACGCCACGCTCTCCACCTGAGCCCAAATCAGGGAAGACTGCTTCCATGCCAACAGGGGTGGAGGGACCCCTGACTTCTAGCGTCTCGTGATGAGGTGCTTAGCTGTCAACAAGCCCAAATCGAGCAATTGGGAAGTTACACTGTGCCCCTTACCCCTACCAAAATGAGCCAAAAATGCACACCTCCCGTGTGTGACAGTGTGTGTCCTGTACAGGCGGTCAGTTGGGTTGGGACGCCTTGCCAGAAAGTCATTGTCTGGCAGGTGGCCATCTAGGACAAAATGGGTCCGTTCAGGGAAAGTAAAGATTCATTTTAGCATGAGTGAGTCACGCTCTCTGGACAGTATAGTATTGAATGAGGCTGAAGCGTGCATAGCGAGGGACAAGGACCGGGCTCTCTAATGTGATCTTCCACTCTTTGTCTGTACACGGATGAGCCAGATCCTCCTCCCAGTGGCGCCATAAAGATAAAAGTGGCATTGCTGTGTGTTGGCGAAGCGAGCGTGGAAACCAGCATGTGCGGAGCCTGCCAAATCCCATAAGATGCAAGTATTGTAAGTTAGACGTTTTAAAATGTTCATGCAGCATGTTGCCCCATTTGGGGGCTAAAGTAGCAAGTAATGAATTGTACAGAAGAAATTGGCCTGGGTGCAGGCCCTCCTCCTTTACTAGCATGTTATACGGTAATAGTGCTCATCTTGGTATAGGTCCCACAGTTGTGCAAGCCAGCTCTAACCAGGTATGAAGCCCTGTTGTTGTGGTGGTGGCGCATCCTCTAGGTATGCAGAGTAGGGGTATCACTGGCATGTAGGGGAATCACTGATCGAGTAAGGTAATGGCTTCAACTGTAGCAACGTACACAACATTAAGAAGCAGCAATTCCAGCGGTTATTCGCGGGTGCAAGGGTGAAAGAGCCGAAAGAACGCTAGGAGAGTCCAAGCTGATGACAGCGTGGCTGTGTCCGACAGGTGAGCCCACCAACCACCTGACCATCCATTGAAGCTGGGAGGCAAGGTAGTATTGCTCCATATTTGGGACTACAAGCCCACCCTGGTCTGTTGACAACTACAGCTTTGACAATGCCACCCAGCAATAGGAGTCACCCCAAATTAACTCTCTCAAAAGATGGAAAATGGGAGGCACAACGTATAAGGGCAGGTGAGTCCAGGGGCATTGATAGCATCTCTGCCTGATTAGATGACCTGGTAGCAGTCCCCGATAATTCTTACTTTTGGTAGTGGGCCGGAAAAAAGAGAATTGATCACTAATTGGTGGAATTGGCTCATTGTTACATCTCTAAAATGGGTTCCTTGTTGTTGGGGGCATTGACTGCGGATCCCTACCTGCGGGGGTCCCGAAAACACCTCTTGCCTGCAAACGCTCTCCCCCGCCGCCGCTGTTGAAATCGCGGCCGCCGAGAGGGGAGAGCGACTACACTACCCAGTGTCCCCTGCCTGCCTATGGGAGTGCCGACTAGCCGCATCATACTGCTGCGCCCGGAGGCGCATAAGAACCAACTGCTCCTGCGGCAGAGCGGGGGTTCCTTGTTGTTGAGGGAATTGACAGCGGATCCCTACCTGCGGGGGTCCCGAAAACACCTCTTGCCTGCAAACGCTCTCCCCCGCCGCCGCTGTTGAAATCGCGGCCGCTGAGAGGGGAGAGAGACTACACTACCCAGCGTCCCCTGCCTGCCAACGGGAGCGCCGACTAGCCGCATCATACTGCTGCGCCCGGAGGCGCATAAGAACCAGCTGCTCCTGCGGCCGAGCTGGGGTTCCTTGTTGTTGGGGGCATTGACAGCAGATCCCTACCTGTGGGGGTCCCGAAAACACCTCTTGCCTGCAAACGCTCTCCCCCGCCGCCGCTGTTGAAATAGCGGCCGCCGAGAGGGGAAAGCAACTACACTACCCAGCGTCCCCTGCCTGCCTACGGGAGCGCCGACTCGCCGCATCATACTGCTGCGCCCGGAGGCGCATAAGAACCAGCTGCTACTCCCGCCTCGCGGTGTGCGGGCGAAGCCGAGCGGAGCCCGGGCAGAGGGCGGGCTGTCTGTGGCCGTCAGGGGCTGGCAAAGGCTGGGCTGGGCCACCGCCCTTGGCAGACTGTGTAACCTCGTCACAAGCACCCTTATATTCCTGGACTACCGTCAGTCTGTTACTCCAAATTGGGACACTTGTATCTTGTGGATAAGGACCATACTGTGGCTAGGCATCTAGGTTCTGTGGACCACGTATCCCTTGCGGACATATTACATCTGCTAAAAATATGGGGAAGAAAACACCAGCTGTGTCAGGACCAAGGACCAGGCAGGATCCAACTACATCTAGCACTACCCCCCTCCCTAGTTTAACCGCCTTGACAGGATGCTGCAAAAGACAATAGGGGCTGTGGCTCCAGCCATTGAAAACACCGAGAGACGTTTCTCGCTCCCCTCTAGTTTACCCACACTAATGCAACCATCCAATTCATCACCAGTTTTGGCCAACTCCCTTGATTCATTGCTCACAGCCTCATATGCAGGGCTACCCGGAGCAGAGAATCACAGGAACAGCCTAATTGAGGATTCAGTGTCACTAGATCATTCCCGCATGGGCAGTAGGCTTTTATCCACCCCCAACAGGAAGCCACAGAATATGAGTCAAGACCTTGCTTCTCTGGCTATTGAGGAATCCATAATAATAGAAGGTCCAGAAGGCTTAGATGCCGATCCAATCACTGAATCACCTAATCTGGACAGGGTAATTATCGATAGTCCACCAGCTCGACCAAGGGGGCAGAAAGCAAAGAAAAAATTTAAACACACTACCAGCGAGCAATATACAAGCAAACAAAAGGGTACAGGTATTCTTACATGCCGGAAGGGGGTGAAAAACCAAGCAGGGCTGAGAAATGATAAGGGTACCAGTCGCTCTAACAACATTGACGAACCACCACCTGAGGCTACCATAGTGGGGGGTAGTGCAGGCTTTTGAGTGAGAATGGAGACTTGTCTCCACACTATTGAGTCCCATCTGTCTAAAGATTGCAAATATCGAAACAAAGATGTGCTCTTTAGAAGAGCAAGTAGTGAAATTTGTAGGATGCCGAAACACTTCTGGCGTCTCACCATGTTTATCACTACAAACATCATCCCTCAAAGGGGCTTCATCTAAGCCCACCCAAAAGAAAGACGACATAAAACTAAAAGAAAGAGTAGCAACAACACATCAGGGGCCTTCTAATGTTGCAATTAAAAATAAAACTATAGTACCCGTAAATGACAATTCTAACACAAAGGTAAGTGCCCAGATTAACAGAAAGGGCACCACGCAAGGGAAACAGTCTGTTCCACCCAAAGAGAAAAGGGCAAACACCCAGGGAGGGGAGGGGGTACCAGGAAGGACCGGGCCCGAACAGCCCAAGGCTACATGTCCTCCGGAAAAATCAAAGCACTGCGACATACCATTGGTAATGAATCTACCACCTGAAAGTAGCCCCAATGTCACGGTTCTTTGTAATGTACCCAAATTGCGGGAGGGACAAACGGAATCAACAGAAACCCTCAAGAATAAAATCCTCTACTGGTTGACTTATAATTGTAGTTACCCCATCACAGGTATGGAACAGATACTACTTACCCAAAGAGTGGGATGGATAGGACCAGCACCGAAATCCTTTGATGGGGATTGCGTGATTATAATTTTGAGGTCACCGAACTGGGCGCATGCGACTTTACTAAATGCCCCCCCACCGTCACGCAGAGAATTTAACATGACATTACTGCCTCTGGGGTATTTCTACAGACAATTAGGGACTAATCATCCAGCATCCGGACACAGATTTTTGGCCTCAAATACTATAAAATGCGTGCCCCCCCCCCACGAGTAGTATACCTATCGCAACCCTGCATCCCGCTGTTTAACAGGTATGATTGCCTATCCAGAATAGAGGAAAATGACTGACATACAATCATGGAAAAGGCACCACCTGGGTTTGAGACAGACGAGATGCACACATTTGGTAAGGGTTGCGGCAAAATAATTAGTCAAAATCCACAAATGGGAATTAACGGGGAGTACACAGCCGCTGGAATTAGTGAGAATAGTCTGACCTGTAAGTCAGTTTTGGTTATCCCTGCTAAGCCCTTGGTAAAGGAGGGTGCCCTTATAAATGCAAACATAAACCCAAATCCCGATCTTAATTTAGAAATGATCGAGGGTAAGGATAGCGTAGAACAGGAGGGGTACAGGTTAACCACCTGGAATATCGCAAGATTAAATAAAATGCTAAACACCCCTTTTTGGCAGGAGTTCCCTACAGTGGCAGTGACTTTGTCTGCCTACAAGAGACATGGTGCACCGACGAGGTTATTGTAGAAGGATACACATCTTACTGTCTTAATGCTGTACCCTCCCGAACAGGAAGGGCTAAAGGGGGGCTGCTGTTACTTATATCAACTAAGCTGCTTGGTTGTAAAGTGATAAGTTATACGCCAATTTGTAACTACAGTCCAATCCTAAGACTAACGTTTGCGAAGGGTAGGGAAATGGTTCTAATAAACTATTATAATAATATTTTAAATAAGGAAAGAGAATCACCATTAGCACCACTTGAGAAGGAATTAGACAGAGTATTGAATCTTTCTAAGAAACTTGTGGCTATCCTGTGGGCGGGTGATTTCAATATTCGGGTATGCCCAGCGACTTTGACTAATTCATGTGGTTTAAGGAAGATCCATAGTACCACTATGGTAAAAGATGAGCATAACATACATTTTCCACACTGCAATTATGGTATGGCACTAAATACACTCATGGCAAAATTTGAACTTGAGCTGTTGGATTGTTCAATGCAGAAAGGACATATTAAATGCCCAACATTTACGGGGAGGACCGGGAATAGTAATATCGATCCCATGGTAATTTCAGGAAACAGTTCCTTTAAAGATCTTTGGATAGAGGAGCAGGCGGTTAGCGACCACAATAGCATCTCTATAGTATTACTAGATTGGGGCAGAAAAATACCTAATACTGGAGACCGCCTTGTAGATATTATCCCTGTCCGGCCCAACGGGGTGAGAATAAAGTGGGATGGCTTAGATCCCCCTCCGATCAAAAGAGGCGGTCACCAGATGTAGGGATGATTTTACGTGGCCAAGACTACCGTTATCAATTGCTGCTGAAGAGGTGAGGGAAGGGTTAATAAATAGTAAAGGGGGAAAAGAACCGGGCCCGGACGGCGTCCCGATAGATCTGTACAAGGACCTGATGGATTTATGGGCCCCGATTCTGACAACAATTTTTAACACTGCAGCCCTGGGAAATTTCCCTGTCACATGGGCACAATCACTCAGTGTCCCACTTTTTAAAAAGGGTTCACGCTCGGAGGCCTGTAATTACCGGCCAATTTCCTTGCTGGATTCTACCATAAAAGTGATGAGCAGTGTTCTTTTGAAAAGACTGGAAACCTGGACCGAAGAAAACGGGGCTTTAACACCGATGCAATATGGATTCCGCAAGGGTATGGGATCACTCGAACAATGCGTTACCTTAGATCTTCTCATCAACAAATACACCGTAGCCAAAGAGGGCAACTTATTTATGTGTTTTGCTGATCTGAGTAGCGCGTTCGATTTAGTAGACCATTCCCTCCTGTGGAAAGTGTTGCTCGAATCTGGGGCCCCGGAGGAGATTGTATTTTTCCTGGTCGAGAGTTTACGAGAGGCTGTCATGTAGTGTAAGATATGGGCCTACAGGAGAACGAACTCCTTTTTTTCCAGTTAAAAGAGGTATAAGGCAGGGATGCGTATTGGCCCCCCTTTTTATTCGCCCTTTTCATCAACCAAATAGCTACAGTTTTAAATAACACCCCAACAGACGCCCCAATAATTGATGGTACAGTGGTGTCTGTTCTGCTTTATGCAGATGATGCTGTTTTAATTTCCAGCACCCCTTTTGGCCTTCAGCGGCTCATTGATGAATTTGCACATTTTATAAAAGAAAGGAAACTTTTAATTAATAAGTCAAAGAACTGCGGGAGGACAAAGTAGACATCAAGGCCTTTTTAGGTTTCGGCCTGGCCGTAGCACTGCAAAGCAGTGCTCTGCACAGGGCGAAAACGTATGTCCTACAGTATGGGGCTTCGTCCCGCCTCGGTCTTCCTTTGGCTAGCTCCATAAATGGAGGCTAGCCATTGGAAGAGATTGGCTGTCAGTCACTATTTCCCCGTCGGAATCCGATTCGGGGGCGTTTCCGTGTCTTTTTTTAAGTCCCGCCCTCTCCTCTTCCCATTGGCTGGAATTTTTACCGTCCAGCCAATGGGAAGGGGAGAGCACGAAAAACACGCAAACACACCCCCGAATCCCGCCCCCGAATCCCAAAATGACCTTGTTTTTTTTTTTTTAGACCGAGTTTGTGTGCGAGTCGATCTTTCAGATCGTGCCCTGGAAACAGTTTGTATACGTTTATTATAACTGTCATATGCTTGGATTGCCGTGTTTGTTTTTATTTGTATTGCTGCGGTGTGTAGAAGCGCCTTGGACGCATGTTTTATAAATGCGCTCTTTAAAGAGTTTTAACTCGGTTTTGAAGCTTGCTCAGAGCCTTCGGCTCAGCTGCACCTGTTCCCGCTCGTCTTGTTGAAAGGTGTGATCAGCATGGACCCCCACTTCCTGCTTGGCTAAAGATCGCTCTGAGTGGGGTGGACGCAGGCCCACCAGGGCCCCACTCCTTTGATTATTAACTTCCTGGCCCTTCACGCCGCCTGCCTCTGTGCCGTGTGTCCAGAGATGTCTCCAGGAGGTGGGAGGCAGCCGCTGACCCGAGACCAGGAGAGCTCAGGGAGAGAGAGGCTGCCAGAGGGGAGACTGCCGGGGAGAGACTGAGAGACACCAAAGAACAGGCGAGCCTGCCATGGAGCGATAGGCAGGGCCGAGGTGCCAACCACAAGGAGGGAGGGAGTACAGGGCAACGGGAGAGAGGGACACAGACTCAGCGGGGAGGGACTGCCAGGTGGGGTTAGAGGAATGACAGGGGCGGAGGAATCCGCAAGGCGCTGGGCGTTGAAGTGCAACATACGAGACCAAACTCATACGTGAGACGGGAGGAGGAGGACTAGCAGGCAAGATGGAGTGCAGGACTGAACAGTGACGAGCGCACGGGTCAAGGGCAAAGGTGAAAGGATCACAGCACATGGCAAGGGTGAACTCAGGGGCGGAAGGTTAGAGGGGTGAAAGAAAGTACTGATCAGGGGGCCGAGAGCAAGGGAGTACAAGCAGGGCTGGAAGTGTAGCGAGGTCTCCGCACAGGGACACAGGCGCCTGAATTACTATGCAGGGTTAGAGGTCAGAATGTGAGAGTATTGGGACAGATTAAGGGGGTCAGGGTGCAGGCGCGAGATGGAGTGCGAGGGGAAGTTGTAAATGTGGGGATGAATGCGACAGATGGGCTAAGTGGTCCTGCTGGCATGTTCCCTTGTTCTCGCTGGGCATCCCTGTAGGGCTCGCTGCATACATGACGACGTTCAGTCTGCAGTCCCCGTGCTCCGAGCCCCAACCCTTGAACCCCCTCCTGCGCTGCCCCCGCCCAGGGGACGGCGGGCAAGCAGCCCGGACTCACTGCTCCCTATACGCATCTGCGCCTGGTACGTCCCGGCGGAGAGCGCCCGGCTGAGCCCAGAGACCGCCGCCCGGCTGCAGGCCGCCGTGGAGGAGGCCATCTCCAGGATGCGTGCGTGTGTTAACAGGCATGCGCATGAATTAATCACACGTGCACGCTCTCCACAATTACATGTTGGCCATGAATTAACCCTTCCATCCAGCTAATTTTACCGCTGAATGTTTGTTCCAGTACATGTTCCTATATTACCCTTTAAACGTGTGTGTATTATCGAGACACAAGTGGGCCAAGGATGTAGAAGGCTTGATTCCGGTCGGAGACATGATTCGTGAAACGTGCAAGAGCCCCGGAGAGTGCTGTGCGCCCCGAGCCTGCCTCCAGCACTTCGCTGAGGCAGACGCCGGGGTTTTATACACGATCGTATAGATCAATAGTGTTCCTCCTCCCTCCCCTCCAGCCTGCACTAGGATCTCAGCGCGGGGACACGCCGTCGGCGTCACCATGCGCTCTACAAATCTCCCTATTATTATTATTATTATTAATGCGAGCCCTCCACGTGCAGTAAACATCAGCGTGAAGTGAAAAGCCACCGACATAACATAACTCCCTTTATCATAAATGGTGCTGCGAGTATACCGACATGTAGGATTATTTAATTAACCAAATAAAATGTTGTAGCGATGACATTAAAGAATTAGTTTTAAAAAATATGCGTGTGCATCGGGTCCACGTCTTGGCTCGTTATGCGTGATATATAAATAGTAATTATCTTTAAGGTGAGATGAAAGAACAATAAATTATAAGGCGGTAGAGCGGACGTTAAGACCCAGACCTTAACTGTTAATTTGAGCTAAAAGTGGCGTGGGCAGCCCCCTCGCATCAGGGCGTGTAACTGGAGAGGCGGTTAAACCGAAAGTGAAAGCACAGTTTGGGGTCCCGCTTTCCTCACGCCCCCCGAGTGTCCGTTTCCACAATAAAGAGGGCTGTTCAGTGGACACCCACGCCTCCACCTAATCCTTGCACTACAATTTCTGTTAATTAGAGAAGGAGCGCTCCGGGTGAGGAATCTTAATGAAGCACGGGGGAGGGGTGGGGAGGAGCGGAGACTTTTGTGCGCGCGCACACTTGTTGTAATAAACACCTCATAAATGTATTACTAAAGTTAAAAGGATAATGTTCAGTTTTTTTTTTTTTTTACCATGGTATAGCAGCATTGATGTGAGAAACACCTTTAGTGCCTCAGAATCTGTTTAACTATTACCAGCTTACAGAGAGAACCCCATCTCTTAATAGGCACGCGGGCTTCAATGTGCTTTCACTCTGTGTGTGTGGCTCTGTGTGGTTCTGTGTGTGTGTGGGTGCAAATGCAATAGGTCACGCATTTGCGAGAGATTAAGCTATCGGCATTGTAAATGACAATGCCATTTATTTATCGATTTTCAAAAACAACACAAATAAAACGTTTGTCATTTACAATGCCAATAGCTCTAACTTTTGCAAAGGCGAAACCGTTGCATTGTAAATGCTTGTTTTCTTGATGGTTCGAAAATACCAGCCGTTAAAACTTTGTTATTTAGGCATTACTTTTGACCAAAATGGTAAATGGGCAGGCGAGCAAGAAAATATTAAATTAAAAATGACAAGGAACACAAATGGGATTTTTTGTTTTGCAAATAAACTAGGGGACCGGAGGATTAAAGATATGTTGACCATCTATAATGCAGATGTGTTTCCTCAGCTCTGTATGGAGCTGGAATATGGGGTCATTCCTCCACGGTCGAACTTCAAAAAAGCGAAAACTGCTTCTTAAAACGGCTTCTGAGTACCCCAGCGTCGGCCTCAACCTATTTAATACACCAAGAAACTGGCCTCAATTATATAGCGGACTTAGCAGCTCTACGCCCATTGCTATTATGGCGTTCGATTTGGGATAAGAGGGAGACAGTTTACACAGAGAATAATCAGAGACTGCTTTAAATTAGATTTCTGTTCTCGCATCCCTTGGTGGAACTATATTATTTATTGGTGTAGTATTTTGTTTGATTTTAACATTCTAAAGGAGTCAGAATACGCAATCCCCTTTACAAAGAAAGACATTAAAGACTCGTTCTTATTATATAAAAGGGAAGAGCGACTAAAATTAATTAGGCACCAAAAAACTTTTATATTTTATACACAACTCGGACTACAAAATGGATTCCAGGCATACTTAACGGAGGTGTCAAGATCTTCACACCATTTTGTTTTGACACGCCTGAGGTTGGGGACCGCCCATCATTTAGTATCCTTCCCAGAAATAAGAGAAAGGTCTTCTATGAAATGTCCCTGTGACAATACTTCCAACCAAAGTTGTAGTCATTTTTTTTAATATTTTGTAAATTTTACTCCTCCTTTAGGAAATTTTATCTGAAGTCTATTTTTTGGAAATATAATGTACGTAAAACAGTGGATGCAATGAATTTATTGTGTGCTCTTGAGAATACAGATATTTGTTTCCGGGTCGCCTTATTTATATTAAAATGCAGAATAGCCAGGAATTCAATAGTTTTGTAACAACTTGCAACTGGTATTCTAGGAAAGTATACGCTAGTTTACATCAATGTGTATATAGTTGGGGTATTAAGTTGAGTTTTTGACTCCAACATTACAGTGAATAACGGCTTTTTACTTGCCTTTGTCATTTTGCATGAGAAAATGAATATGCATATCATGCGTTGTACGGTTATAAATTTTAGCTCTCTTTATGCACACGTCCCTTTAGAAAAAAAAAATTGGTAAATATTTTTAGCTAGGATACTGTTTTAGTACAATGTTTTAATGAAATAGTTGTTATCAATACTTCCTTTTTTAAATATTTATTAATAATGTTTCCCTTAAAGTGCTATCTATTGCCTGGAAACGAATGCTTAGATAAATATGCCATTAGTAAATAATAATAATTTTGTATTCTACGATTTTATTTAATTGCATGTATACCTTTTTTGTTTATTGTCGCTTTTATGGTTGTACTATGCAAACCGAATAAAGCTTTCTGAACCTGAACCGGATTACTTTTATTAGCAAACAGAAGATTAAGGAATTTTTTTTATTTAACAAAAACAAAAAAACATATCCAGGTTATGTGTAGAAAACAGAACGTGTACAGCACATTATGGGACCATGCTGCGCATCAAGACATTTCAATAACCCACACAGAAGCAGAAGTCATTTTCAGTCCTTGCAATTCCTCCAAAGGTGTTGTGCCTGTTCTAGGCCTCTTTGCAGCAGACTGAGTTACCACCACACAAGAACTTAAATGGGCACTGATGATGCAAAGTTTTGTCCTCTAGCGTCTTCACCCAAACCCCTCACAAATCCATTTACAACGAGAAAATGTTCCTGAGATGCTATCCCGAAAGCAGCAGAAAAAAAAACACCACACTATAATGGTTGGCTAAAAATGACAACTGTATTATTTTTTATCTTTTATTTATGTTCCTTTAATTAAGTAACTGTAACCAGGTATTAAACTAGACCAAACCAAATAGCAATGATATTTTTATAAAATGTTTCAATGAAAGAATGCCATTCCAATTTGATTGTTACTCTATAGAGTAGAAAAGCTATTAATGTCGGCAAAAAACAAACAACTCACCATTCCTACATGTCGATCTACATTAAAGATTCGTTTGTTTGAACCTTCTTCATAGAGTTTGGACAGAACCAACTTCTCCACGCCGAAGACAACACCATCTTTACACCGGATGCCAACAGCAGTACTTCAAAACATAATTAAAAGTCTATTAGGAACATGGGAAGGTTAAATATGACGAGGGCTACACAATTCTAATGGCAGGATACATACATTTTTAACAAGACTATTGTAAATATTTTTGCATTTCAGTCCTCCAACCACTATAAATTCAGATTATGAAGACACATGTGGTCCAAAAAACTACTAACAAACTCTGAGATACACATTTCATCTAGGTATGAAGGATTAGTAATTGTGTGGGCTTGCACAGACTCAACCCAAAATATTCAGGTTACAGGTGGGTCTCTCCAGTTGATGCATTAGTCTCCTGAACTATCTGCCGGCTTATCCAGCAAATTGTCAGATGAACCACTGCAATCTGCCACATGTCCATTCATAGTATGTTGGGAATACATCTTTGAGATGCCTGCCTTCTGCAACATAGACAAATACAATTCTGTCCAATCCACTCAATTTTATGCGCCTGGAGCTGCTCTCTTCCTTCAGACTAGGAGATGAGATGAGAAAGATGGCATGTAGTGCTTGTTACAGAGAAGGATCTAAGCACCACGAGTGATCTAATAACGAAGGAAGGGGTTTGGGTAAAAAGGAAAACTAAATATTGAACGTTCCTGCTACAATATCATCACCTTCCATGATTTGGCTACATGGAACCTCTTCTCAGTGCCAACATGATTGCAAGGGTGAACAGGGCAAAACATTAAAAACTTTTACTGTAGTCTAACATGCAGTAAGTCTATTACAGAAACAAAGGCTTTATGTTCTTACCTACTGTTCTCTACTGCTTTTGTGGCATATTCCACTTGAAACACTCTGCCATCAGGCGAGAAGGTGGAAGCAGACAGGTCATACTGAAAAAAAAGAAAAAAAGTGGCAATTTCGGGCTGATGGAAACCCACAATTGGCAGACAAATCATCATCATCATCATCATCTACTATTGTGACTAGGAACTTGAAATTCTGATAAGAAAAAATGTTTTCCCGTTAACAGGAAAGCAAACAGTCCCTTATCAATCCCTTCACCTAGTCTCTAGCTGTAAGAGAGTTAGCCGTCTGTGTACTTTACACTTCAAAATTGCGTTTGTGTGAACAAACGCTGCTAGTTTTTTGCAAGTTTGGACGAAAAAAAGTTTGTTAATTTTCAGTAGAATCAGCACAAAAGATTAAGGTCTTCTAGAAAGAATCTACTTTTCAGAGGTTTTCTGCCCAAGAGAATAGACAGTTTGGGGAAAGGGCCACAAACTGCTTTTGTTTATGGATGATGACTAATTAGGTTAAAGCCGTTAACTGTGGCTATGGGCTTCTTGGGAGCTATAAACTCACCAGGCATTTCATAGCTACAATTTAGCACATTGACAGTGCACCCCCACCTAAGGCTGAAGCCCACCCTTAAGGAAAGCATTGCCTGGTGGCAAGATAATCAATCAGGTACCATCCATAGCAGGCCCCTTGAAGTAACTGACTAGAGGTTCCTTCAGACTTTGAGCCTTGCCAGAGTAGCGCATGTGAAGTGCTTTCATGCCATGCTATGTATTTATCCCCACACCTGTCGGCTATGAGCTTCTTTACAAGGTATACACTCTACAGTTAGTACAAGATAAGGAACATTCAAGCTTCCAGTCAGGTCAAACAGGATGCCTGGAACCAATGGAAAGAAAGCAATAATAATGGAAAGAAATGTCCCCTCAAAGTTCTCCAATGCTCATCTCTTTTCTCTTTCACAGGCTTAATCATCAGTCTCAAACTGCCCCCACTTGCCTGGAGTAATTTTCCACATACAAGCAGCAGTATAGAGAGCTCAATATCCTGGAATCTTTGCATTGATTGGTACCTGAAGTATCAAATGTTTTTTAACATTGCCTGCTTTTTCCATTATCAATAATCTCTCCGTTGGCAGAGGCTGATCCGGTGTCAGATTTTAGAAAATAAATGTCCTCAGCTGAGAACTCTGTTATGTGTTTCAGCAGTCTGACTCTTTAGAAAACTATAGAGGCCCTCAATTGGCAATCTGTTAAACCGGAGTTACAGCTTGAGCTGTTACAAGTATTAGTGCCTTGTGTGGCCTCAATAACGAAAAATTTGGTACTGTTCATAGTTCAATGGCTATATTCAAACTTAAAGAAATATAACTGTTCTCTCATTCCTTATAAAAGTCAAGTACTTTGCCTGACTTATTTTAATAACCATTGATTACTCCAAAAGGTAGGCTAGTGTTGCAACTGTCTAAAAGAATCTCCTTTTGGTAGTAAACAGCCTGTCAACTCTGACAAACATACTCCACCATGCCTCACAATGCTGGAAATCAGAGTTCATGATCTAACAGTAGAGAAGAGCAACATTAATTCAAAAGGAGTCATCTGGTTTCCACCTGTTTTTGCCTCATTAAAACATACTTAAAGAATTAAAAATACTGAATAAATCTGATAAAACATCAAACTACTTTCAGGCTATAGTGGGAACAAACCTCTGGATCCACTTCAAATAAAAACATTCCATTTTATTTTCTCAAAACATTGAAATTTCAGCTGTTCATCTGAACCGTTGTTTTCCATCTCTTTCTGTGTCTGCAGTCTATTGAGTAACATGTCTGCACTGGCAAAGCGAATAGAGCTTGCCATTGAAATACATTAGCTTATCTTTTGGCTTTGGCAATGCTTTTTGCAGATGATGAACATCAGTAAAAAAACAAAAACCATAATTACCTGCTCCAGAGCCATTATACATGCCCGTGCGTCACCAAGCATCATGCTGCGGCAGTGTCCCTAGCATGAGGATGCATATGTCACCACTTAACATAGCACTGTGTGGACCTTTCTTTTAATCACCATTTCAAGACAAGTATAAGATGCGGAAGAAAGCCAGTGAATAGAAAACAAGCAAATGAGATTGACTCAAAAGTCAACCACTGATAACCAATTTTTAATATGCACAATATGTGTTTCTGGGCGCTACCCAAAAAGGAGCAGTATTGCCGGAGAAATGATTAATAAGAGAGCAGCAAACTGTGGATGTCATTGACAGAGAAAAGCACTGTGCATGCACAGACTATTATGAAGGAGCTTTGTGGGATAAGTACCATTACGTGGCTGCACTGTGGTGCCATGAACATTCTGTCCATCAACTGTGTTTTTTGCAATTTTCACCCAGAGTGTGCTGGGTATACTCAGACGTGAGTCCCAGGCTCTCCACACCACTGGAGTCAAGCTATCCAGGCTGATGAAGGCTGATAGCCAGAAACCGGTCCTTGGATGCTTGATTCTGGTCTGGGAAAGACATGGCTTGGCAGTTCGGACTGGACTGTTCCCATGAGGCACAGGGTTAGAGCTGATTTGCATATAGCCAGTTTCTAACCCAGGGTGGTGTGGAGTGCAAAAAAAACGATGGATTTAGGCCCAGATCCTTGTACTGGGGTGAATGTATGACATTGTTCTACATTCTGTCCATCAACTGTGTTTTTTGCAATGATCAATGAGGAGCAGCACGGTTCTCAATAATTAATAAGATGCAGCACTGTGGTCACATTGACTAGTAAGGAGTACTGTGTGGCAATAATCAATAAGAAGCAGCATTAAGAGGGCCAGCTTTGGGGGCAGTGCTTAATGAGAAGAAGAAATCCAGTGAGGCCATAATCGATAATCAGCAATACTATTCAGGCCATGATGACAATAGAAAGGTTTAATAAAAAGCAACACTTTAGGCAGTCCCAAAACACGGGAAGGAAATGGGGGCAACTTTGCAACAAATTACGGGAAAAAAACTTCACATGCCCCGATTCCATAATACTACAATGCTGATGTTGCAGAAATGAAGAAAAAAAACATAATTATGTCGCTTTTAACTGGTTCCATGTCATGAGGGTGACTTTCAGTCAAAAGCATTAACCTCATCGATGCTTGAGATATTCTTCTCCTGTGCTGGGCCATAATAGAACTGGGTGTGGTCATGACGAGCTCAGCTCGTCATGAGCACACGAGCACCGTGCCTCATGACGAGCTGAGCTCGTCATGAGCATCGAAGGGGTTAAACAAGACGCGTCTTTAAGTTATTGTAATTGATATTCCCATATGAAATGATTACCATTCATGAGGTGTTCGGAGTAAATTAATTTAATTAAGATATAAGTGTAATATTAACGCACAGATTTTAAATTGAACAAAAATGCTAAACCGTGTTTTAATTAAAGTGATTCCCGCTACAGCACCACCATAGACCCCATTGCATATTGAAAGGCCGGAACTACCTGAAAGTCACTATGGGGGCAGGGGTCCAGCTGACAATGTAAATGATAGTTGGTATTGTGTGCAACTCTAATTGGAACAATGTTTTAGAATACATTGAGTTTAGCCAGGATGTGTTACCGGTCTACAGTGCACTCTCTCGGTCAACTATCTCTAGTCAGAACTAAAAAAGCACTGTTGGCTCCTTCCAAGTGCAGTTTCCAAATAGGATACTGACTTAATGTGACTATGTACAGTCATCAAATATTAAAATGTCGCAAGTTATCGGCCTCATAAGTTGCTGTAGCTGGGTGCAATTACTATTCTAGAAGTAATTTCCTAACTCAAAGTGAAGGTAAGATAATGCGGCTAATACTCAAGCCTTTGTGGCTTAAACGCAGGCGGGCAGTAAATCAATCTCAAAGGCACATTCCAATTGATCCTGGGGTGTTCCAGCAAGTGCATTTTAGAACACTGATTGTAAACAACATTTCAGTGGCAGTGTGAAAGTGCACAAGCCAGTCATACCTGGTCAGTCAGTGACTGTGCTGCCGAAAGACTCCATAAAGAACTCTCAGCCTCCCGACAGCATGGGCTAGGCTGATGTGTCCTTGGTACTCTTCTTTCCGCACATCTCTGCAGAGCAGCTTTGGCTTGTGTTGTGTGTTCTGCTTTCACATCATATCTGCACCGATGGTCTATTAGTACAGTTTAAGGAAAACAATGCCTCACAGCACCTCCTCTTCGTGAGGTGGATGCATGGTGTAATGTTGGAGAAGAAGCTCCTGGCTAACATTGCCAGAAAAAGCCATAAAAGGAAGGAGATATTGGGAAGTACACAGGATTGTGTCACTCTGCTCATTGAATGAATGAAAAAAAATCATAGAGCAGCTAATAGCTGATGGGGATCCTGGTGCTGAAGACACTCAATAGGAGCCGAGAAGATTGAAATAGCAAAGACTTCAAATGTTTTCCTGAAGAGGAAGTGATGAGGAATGATCCAGGTGGAGGGCATACTAAGATTTTGTAGCCAGGTGGGAAAAAGATTTTCCACCATGCCTAGACGATTAACTCTTGCTTCTAACAGTAAAAAGCGTGATGCTGATCTGAGGGAATAGACTGGTGGTGTGTAAACCTACTTTTGAGATTCAGGTGGGCCAAAATTATGAAAGGCTTTGCAGGTAAGATAATAGATGTTAACATTGATCCTTTTCCCACTGGAAGCAAGTGCACAAGACGCACGTGAAATTCTACCAATGGGAGTTCAGGAATTGCGGGGTGAAGGCAAGATGCAGGGTTTTGCACTATTTTAAGACACTGTACAATGTACTGTGGTGCAAACAGGTCTCAAGAGTTAAAATAGTCTAGTCTTGAAGCAACTAGAGCCTGGACAACTATCCTAAAAGTCAATAGAGGGCAGAGGAAAGATTTTACACTGCAAAAGAAAACGTGATTGCTACGGAATTACCTTGGGCAGCAAATGACAAATAAAGACAGCTCAATTTCATCCACTCAGAAATGGTGGTCATAGACTGTCGAAAGTGTTTTACGGTGGAGGTGTAATTTTCAGAAATAGTCACGAGGATCTGTGTATCTTTTCAAATTAATAATGAAAAAACACAGTTTTTGATTTTGTAGCTAAAGGAGACATAAATATTAAAAAGCACTGTGCTAAAATAGGAACCTTTAAGGGTGCTGCACCCAAAAGACAAAAGATCTTTGTTTGAACAGGAGGCAAACTGATCGCTTTGGTTCCCACCAAGAGAAATTAAAAGGATGGGAGAGAAGATATACTCTAAGGAAGGGACAAACAAGAAGAGGAAGTAAGGCCACTGAATAAGAGGCAAGCAAATTAGAGAAACAAGAAAGCCAAACAATATTAAGCAATGGTCAGGCTCCAAGCCCACTGTAGGTTTCTGGTGTGGTTCACAAGAAGTCTTCCGCAAACAGAAGCTAAAAGCGGTTTGCAGACAAGACCTAAAAACATCCGGGTTCCAACATCCTACGTGGACATCTAGAGACAATGGGCTTTCCCCAATCAAAATGTCAAACTTCACCACATTCAGTACTGAATGTTCTCCACAGATTAGCTTGGGAGCACAGATATTAAACTCCAAGCTGCCCTCTATATCGCTACCATCACGCAAGTTTCATCTAGTCTCACTTAATTACAGTAAAATCACAAGCAACAGTTAAATACTTGAATCACCGTACAGTCACCTTCTAGTGATAGTTAAATTGGATTTTCTTCAGGAGCCGCTGAGTTGCTTGTCACAACTTCTGGCTTTCCATGGTACGCAGCCAGTTAATCACCTCTTTGATTGGTTGACTTGTGTCCTTACACTGTTCACTTTTAATGACTACTTTTTTGTTTACTCATTTCATAAGAGTGCATTAGTTTTCCAGATGTCTTTCCTCGTGTACGCGCCCCCACCACCACGTTGCTCCTTCTCGATCATGCGCATCTCTTGCCCACCTATGCTCGTGTTGCTCTCTCTTGAGTTGTTCTTTCTCCATGTTACTCTCTTTTGCCAGTGTTTCTCTCTCTGCGCCGTGTTCTCTCCTCGGTTTCAAATATATCTCATATATATTGCATTAGAACTTGAGCTCACATGGAACCTAAATCTATCCCAACTGCTAGCCAGGGCACAAGACACAGCTCGGTCTCATCTTCCAACCAATATCCATGGAAAAGTAGTCTTTTTTAAAAAGCTGGTCTTGCCAAGGTTCATAAATCTTCAACAGAATTTTACTCTGGCGATTCCCCAGAGTTGGTTCAAAGACAAACATATCTGGGGCGATTTTCATTTTATGGACGAATTAGACCCCGCATATTGCATTTGACAAAGACCCAATCCATCTCTGGCTAGTACTGAGCCTCACAAATGTTGGTACTGAATGATTGCTATACAGGGATTTAAAGACCAAGCAGTTCCTACTGGAATTTCTCTAGTTGGTGGAGATAACATACTGGACATAACGTATGAGGACGCTATCCCACACTCACTTCCACAGGTGACTAAGGTAGCCATTATGTGCTGGTGCACTACTCTCTGATGGATGGGTTGGGGTAGAAAAAAAAAACACTCAACATGCTTCTTTGGTAGCGGAAATGGCTTCTTCAAAGCTCCCGTCTCGAGGGGTTAGAAAGATCAGACCTTATTTTGGATTTTCAAGCTGCAACATTTTTCAACGCAAACAAATAAAGTCATTCCAGATACTCCGAAATGAAAGGGTCCTGTGCGAAATCCAACTTGTTAAATACTTAAGCTCTTAAGTGCACTGGCCTTCCACCAGACCTCTGCCCGAGTACGGTCTGTTAAAAGCCAATATCCTCATGGCCCACTGGAGAAGGGCAGGGGTATCACATATCGACAAGTCTCAAATTATCAATGCCATGCACTTGTTTAAGATGCATAAAGAACTGTGGAAAGTCTGGGTGGGCCACATGGGCTAAAGTGTTTCTTTTCCTCTCAGCTGCGCCTCATACTACTTATTTCGCTGCAATAATTTAGGACACGCTGGCAAAATCCTTGTGCCCTGAAGCTTTTTAAGTAATTCTGCTGATCCTTATTTTTTCATGTCGCACTGTCCTACTAAAATACTGATCCAAAATACTTACCACTCTCTCTAGAATACCTGGAAGGCCAATCAACCTTTCTCTCCTCAATGCACTCCTAAGTATCCTGGAAGATATTTTGGGAGGGGGTGGGGACCTGTAGAGGAGAGAGTACCTTGGTTGGTATTGGGACAGCAACTGACAAAAGGCAAAATGCCCATTGGCCAACCTCCAGTTAAGCTTCAAATACTAAAGAAGCCTTGTACCTGCACAGTGCCCAAATGGCACTGGACTTGCAAGGGACTCCGCTGGTGTAGCCTGTTAGTAGACAAAAAACAGGCTTCCATTTGAGTAGAAAATGACATCCATCTATATAGGGCCGTGTTCGGCAAGGAGTGTTCCAACCACCAGCGTTCGGCGTTAACATGTGGCAGCCAACAGAATTTCTGAGCTTATTGCTGCTATAAGAGCCTTTGTGGAATACTTGTGTATCAACTACAATGCAGTGTCTACTCTAAACTGCGTGTTTGACCTAACACAAGATTTTGCCCAGAAGAAGCGTGTAACCAGGCGAAACGCGTTGGCTTAGCCCATCTGTATTTGGTGAAGAAACGGATTAAAGAGTAACAGAAACAACCAAAGGATCTAGTTGTTTAATTTTCTCTTGGTGTTCTATGTACTAATTTTTGTATGGGTACTCTGTTTTGTTGCCTCTCGGTTGTGTTCTAGCCCCCAAATGTTCTCTAGCAATTAACAAACAAGTCAGGGAACAAAATGTAACAGTTTCTGCACATTCATTAGCCGGAGTAAGATTTGTTCCACCAATCAGGGGGTGGGTGTGGTAGGGGCATACACCGCACTCTTAAGCAGATAATTAATCCAACCTTTGGGGGAAATTACTGACACTATATAATCTTAATTATAATAACGTAATTAAAAGGCAATTTGACATTTACAAGGGTGCAGACAGAGCTAGTGATAAAGTACAGTGGTCTGCAGGCAGTGACACGGCCATACTAAATAGGCCAGCGTTCTATAGCTGCACTCACTATGCGTGCTTGCATTTTAATTCATACCACTGCTTTCTTGCATACTAGAAAATTAAAACATTGACTTACTTCCTGTCACAAAGAGTAAGTACTTCAGTACTGGTTCTTGAAACAACAGCACTCTGCATGATCGGCCTTGTAATTTGACAGTTTTCATAACATGCGTGACCCTACATATTTCAGCATGCAAAGTTCTGTGACCATTAAATCCTGATGTTGCTCATGACATATGCCAGCTGGAAAATCTGAAAATGTGTATTTTGTAACTGTCTCTAATTCAAATACACAATTACAGACACATTTCCTAATCAGATGCTATCCATAGTCTACAATACTTTCCATCTGGGAAACAATATAATTGGGAAACATCCTGAACAACGACTCCGGAACAAAATGAGATAAGCACAGTACACATCTAAATAGAATACTAACTAGGGAGAAAAAAAACTGCATGGGAACAGGGCTCTTTATCAATTTCGCTTCCAGCTCCTGCCAGCAGTCTTGACAGTGGAATTAAATAGTCTCATAGTACATAAATAAAACGGGCAGGAAGAGTGTGTCCTGGTGCTAGCACCAATAGAAATATATTGTATACTTTATATTGTTTAGAAAACTCAAATTATGCACCTACTTCTAATTTTATGATAATACTTGACGGTTACCCAGTACAAAATACTATGCTCAATATAGCAGAATTATTATGGTAAGGAGTCTTATGATAAAGGGTATAGGGTGTTCTCTTCTAACTCCAGCTTCTGTCTGCAGTCAAAAGGATGAAATACAACTGTCACCCTGTAATTTAAAATCGTCTCTCTGCGTTGCTGATCCACCTTTCAACGGCAGTGTTGGTCTTCAAGGGTTCGTCAGTGCTTTCACTTTGGATCTAGTCTAGTTCATGTACACACTATTTAGTATCTCTTTCTTTTTCAAAGTCAGTCGATAAACGGTGCAGTCTTTATTTTGAAGGACACGCGGATTACATACTAGGGTGAGATGTTTAAGGAGTGTAAATATTCAGCAATCACATGCTTACCTGTTCCTATATACTATTACTAGACTATGAAAAGAAGGTCGCTACGGCAGAAATCGCACTCATGACAGAGCTAAAATGACAGGCACAAGGGGAAAAGATACAACCGTGTGAAAATAATGCTTTTGTCTTTCATTGTGGATGATGAGAAAGGATCGACCAACATTCCTGCGAAAAGGCCGACTCACCGGCTAGGTTTAATAAGGACTGACACCACACGATCTAACGGTGGCCCTATACCAACTCACAAACATGCTTCCGCCGGCATTACCGGCAGCTTTCTCAACCATTCCCCTAAATTTCGGCTCCTCTTACCCCGGTTCCGATGGAACTCATGTTCGTGGTGAATCTGCACTTTCCGGACACAGGCGATCCTGCACGCCGACAGAGTAATAACGTGCTCGCTCATTGGCTGGGTATCCACCAATCAGTTCGAGCGATGCCAAGAACACGTGACCTAATGCCTGGTTATTTGTAGAGGCAGAAAGCGGACAGGAGTGTTCAATTTTTGGACGTGAAACATAGATAGCTTGTCCCTGAAAAAGCCAGTCGCCATTACAAATCTGAACGCTCTCTGTCTTTTTTTTGTTGTTTTTTCAAACTCTGGCCCTTCAGCTGGTTTGTCGGTGAGTTCTAAAAGTATAGTGATTCAACAAGGCATTCCAGGAATCGACATTCTTCCCCTAAGTGAAAAAGCCTTTTTCAGATGCCTATATCTAGAAACTTAAAAAAAGATATCTTTTTTGGCAGTTTTATATACCATGTGTAGTGTTCCAAGGCGCAAGGGCAGCAGACTAGATGACCCGCGCCACCGGAGCGTCCCTGCGCTGACGCGTGACGTCAGACGCGAGCGGCTATAAATAAAGAGGCGTGGCTACGGCAGTCAGTCGGAGCCATGTGTAGACAGCAAATTCCGGCTCCTGTCTAATTTAGCGCAACGCGGCCGCCGCTATAGCGCTAGCTCCAGCACGAACGCCACACTGGTGACGAGGGTCCCACAGAACCCACCACCTTACCGGCACAACACCATCATCGCCCTGCAATTTCTCCAAGCGGCAAGCGCCAAATCTGAGCGCCAGGTGGGGGCATACTGTTACTAGGCCCCAAGCCACATGCACAATGGCCTCGATTAACCTATAGCCGGCGAAAGGAGAAACAAGGCGAAGGCGCATCCCACGTCGACAGAGTGGGTAAGTACAACGCGCCACGCTGCCACATAAGACCAGGGATCACCCCGCAGGCAAAAAATTCACGCATCGCCACCGAGGCCTCAGAGCCAGGTCGAGAGAGCGCGCCCAGTGCTGAAGGGGACTGTACAATCACCACGCAAAGGGACAACCACTACTCCCTGGGCTGCGGCCACCTCCCATAAGCGTTGCAAAAACAGAGCAGCGCATCGTGCACGTGCCAAAATGGCGTCCATTCCCGCCCTGGAACCGTTCGTGGTCGACGGAGCTCCGTCATCCCTTGCCCCACGGTGGAGGGATTGGACGGACCGCCTCCAAATATATTTCGAAGAAGCAGGAATTTCGAGAGAAAGGCGCAGAGCCCTGCTCCTACACCTTGGTGGCAAGGACATACATCGCATCTACAAAACGTTGACAGAAGCCACTCCGAAGACATACCAAACACTCCTCACAGCTCTGACCGCATACTTTGAACCCATGGCGAGCAACGATTACGAGCGATTCATATTCCGCCAAGAGAAACAGGAGGCCAACGAATCACTAGACGCTTTCCATGGCCGATTAAAAGAACTAGCCAGCTCTTGCAGATTCCGGGATGAACTGGAGGAAATCAGGGGACAGATCATCCAAGGCTGTTTCTCGTCGAAACTCCGAGTTGCCATACTCCAAGAAGATGACAAACCCCTCGCGGACATACTCAAACTTGGCCGGTCAAAAGAGCTATCTCAGGCAAGAGCGTCCCACATGGAGTCGGCCCTAGGGGCGTGGCTAAGGCGCCGATGTAGGTGGAAGCGGGACTCCCGAGCTCCTCCGCGCCCGCCTTGCACCACAGCATATCCTGTACCCCGACTCGAACCCCGGACCCCTAAACACGCATAGCAGGGTCTTGGGAGCACAAGGGGTGACTCTGGCGATCCGGGAGTCCCGGCAGCCGTCTGCTGCGAACATTTTTCGGGAGGCGAGGTGACCAGAGCAAAGGGCGCCCAAAATGGCGGCCGCTGTCCCTGCCTGATACGCCTGGCGGAGATGAACTGACAGCAGAGGGGAGCCCAGTGAAGCCAAGAAAATCGCCCACTCGGCAGCGGAGGTCCCTCGGGACTGTAGGAGGTGGGAGACATCGCCTGGCAACGCGGCACGGGTGAGACCGGAGGGCGAGGGGCTGACAGACCGCCTGACCCCAAGATGGCGCCGCCCGCGTGATAGAGGCTGCCCTAGCTGCCGGCGGCGGAGACCCTGAGGCCTCGTGGTGTGCTGGACTCACACTACCGCTGCGGGGATATCCCTGGTGCCCCCCCGCCCTGGGAAGCGGGGCACCTGCATTGACAACAGGATAGCGGTGAGCGGGCTTCAGCGGTGGGGCGCGCAGAAGCGGAGGGGCCTGGCATCCACCGCAGAGGGACACCCGGGCTGTTGGCGGAGAGGGACTGCTTCCTGGCCAGGGGCACTCGCGCACCAGAAGCTACTCTAGGCCTGGCGCTCGGAGGCGCGAAAACAGTCTGTGACACCCCGGAGGGGGAGGACTCGCCAAGCGACTGGAGCGGGGGCCCCGGTGCCCCGCCACCCTGGCGGAGTGAGATCTGCTCCCTGAGTCGGTCAATGGACTGGAGCCCCTCCTGACAGGGGCCCGGAGGCGCAGAAGGGCCGAGCGACTGAGGCGGGACCGGAGAGGAGTACAAGAGTGCCTTGCCTCACTAGTGGCCACCGTAGAGACACCCGGGCTGCTAGCGGTGGGGGACTGCTTCCTGACCAGGGACACCCGCGCGCCAGAAGCTACCCTGGGCCTGGCGCTCGGAGGCGCGAAACCAGCCTGCGACACCCCGGAGGGGAGGTCCCGCCAAGCAACTGGTGCCCCGTCGCCCTGGTGGAGTGAGACTTGCTCCCTAAGTTGGCCAATGGACTGGAGCCCCGCCTGACAAGGGCCCGGAGGCGCAGAAGTTCCGAGCGACTGAGGCGGGACCGGAGAGGAGTTCAAGAGTGCCCTGATTCACTGGTGGCCACCGTAGAGGCACGCAAGTCTTGCCGCCCGGGAGAATGGTGCGAGGAGGCAGAAAGAAGGGCTTTGACGCACTGAAGCTGGACGACCCGGGCCATCTCGTGGAGGAAGATGCACCGGCGTCTGGAGCGGGAAGCTCGACCCGCCCACGAGATCCGTCCTTGGGAGACATCATGCAGGCGATAGTAGCGTCGCGGGAAGCTCTTGAAAAGCAAATAGACACCATCGGATCGGACCTGACCTTGTTGAAGGACGACCACAGGAAGCTGAAGGAGCGGGTGGCGACCTCGGAGGTAACCCTGAAAGATTTGCCTGGGGATGTGGCTACTCTGAGAGCATCATTGGCGGAGGTGGCGCAGAAGGTCCGGGTGCTGGAGCTCAGGGCCGAGGACAGTGAAGGGCGCTCCAGACATAACAACCTTCGCCTTGTGGGGGTCCCAGAAAAAGTGGAGGGCCAGGATGCGGTCTCCTACCTGGAGGGATGGCTGCGGACTGAGGTGGCTCCAGAAGGACTTTCCCCGTTTTTTGCCCTGGAGTGGGCCCACAGAGTCCCGGCGCGCCCTCCCAAGCCGGGAGGACCGCCGCGGCCGATAGTGATGCGCCTCCTGCACTTCCGAGATAGGGATCACATCCTCCGGAGGGTCAGGGACCTGCCGGACCTGAGAATTGATAATAGCAAGGTCATGGTTTTCTCTGACTTCACCAGAGACGTACAAAGACAACAGGCCTCTTTCCTGGCGGTCAAGCGGAAATTGAGATCGCTGCAGCTGCCCTATCCTATGTTGTTCCCGGCTCGGCTGAGGGTCATCGCTGGAGGACGCTCCCACTTTTTCCTCACACCGCAAGAGGCTTGGAGCTGGTTAGATACCAGGTGTCAGGCTCCTTCACACTACTCCTCGGGGCTGTGTTGAGAGACCTATACCCACACCCACGCAACCACCCCGTGGCCCGGTATATGTCACAGACCAATGGGATGGTCCCGCGAGCGCTGGAAAGGAAGGGGACAGCGGGGAGGGAGATCTGAAACGACAAAGACAAGGTGTTTAGCTTTACACCCCTCCCTATCTACTCTCTCACTCTGAATCACTCTTTGTGTGGTAATACTCTTTTCTTATCAAAACCCACTCATACCTGAAAAGGAAAATACATAATCTTTGTATACAGGAGAGGGAGGTAAGGTCCTATCAGTGGCAGCAGTCTGTTAAGAAAGGAACAAAACATGAGATATACGACAGTCCCACCAAATGCCTGAACTGCATATGGCTCCTCACCTACCAATTCCTGACAATGTTCTGCCTTGCGCCACTTCTTCCGTTTACCTAGGCACCCCCTTTGTTCCTCTCCTGCACCGAAAATAAAGCACAAAAAGAGGTTGTCGGAGAACAAAGAATAAACAATAAGCTGAAGGTTCACAGCACCTTCATATCCTGTATCTTCCCGCAAAATAATAAGTCTTCACACTCAATAGAGTTTATACCCCTCTGTTTGGAGTGATAAAAGCACTCTTCCATAGCTACCAATCCGATCACACTCGGGTGCGACTGAGAGAATTAGTTCTAGCACCCAAAGCACAGGAATCCACTTTACTCAATTGTTTCTTGAATAGAGTTCTCCAGAATATTGAACTTCCCCAAAGGTTTTCCCCCGCAAGAGAACGCAGCCGCAATTCTCCGAATAACCGGGGAAAACCAACACAGGTACCAAGAAGAGTCAGTGGGGTTCCTGACACTCTCCGCCGTGAACTTCACCAAAAAGGGACACAGCGCAATCTCCGCTTGTCTCAGGTCCGTGTGCCTCCAGCCGACAAACACACGGAGGATTATTACTTACAGTTGCTCCGGTGAAAACCACCTCTCCTCACCTCGGCTCACACACTGCAATTATCGGCTCCGCTCTCCCTTGTTTCCTGGTTTAAGTTCCGGGGCTGCGTGGCTGACGTCATGCGCAGCGTAACCCTTGGCTCTCTGGGATTTGTGGTTCTTAACAATAAGGTCGCCAGATCCCACGCATTGCGCGGACAGCGGCCCAAAAAGACCGATTCTGACACCAGGGGGGTGTCGGGCGCAGACGCCCCTCTGGAGACCTCGCCTGGAAGGCACTCTACTGAGACGACGCCGACGCGGAGGTCTGGTTCCCCATCGGGATGGCAGCAGGAAAGAGCTAAGGCGGTGCTGGCAGTGGTGGCCATCAGCCAGGGAGACGCCAGCCCTTCCAGTAGCGCGTTGGAGCAGTCGAAGGTCAGTGCTCCCAGTCCTGGCTCCAGTAGTGGGCATGATCTTTCGGAGACGGACCTGCCGGTGGTGACTCCCCAAACAGCGGACGGAATCCTTGGCTGATGTGGACAGCAGGACACTGGACACATTTGTAAGGTACTGGGTTGCGGGTTGAGGCTGCCTTCGGACGCTGTGTGGAGAGGTGTGGATGCCTCCTGGGACTTATCACTGAGATGTGGGGGGGTGGAAAAGCCGGGGGGCTTCTCCTAAATGTTCCGGGGGGGGGTGAGGCGGGGGCGGGGGGCTTCGGGCCTGTTTGGGTCGGCGTACTGGCCAACCTAGCCCTATTCTATTGAGATACACTTTCACTACTTGAGTTTGGATGGGGCTTCCACGTTGGTTGTCTGTCCTGGGGTGTGGGAGTTGGGGAAGTTTATTTGATCAGGTTGGGGGGGATGGGGGTGGGACCCGGGCGTGCCAGGGGGGTCGCTGAGAGAGTGGATGAAGCACGATGGGCTCTACAATGGGACCCGACCTAGACTACAAATGTCTCACGTGGAATGTAAGAGGGATGCATACAATGCATAGACGCCACAAGATCCACTCCTATTTAGTCAGACGGGGCGTTCACTTCGCCTTCCTCCAGGAAACACACCTACTAGCTAAGGAGGGGAAGGCGCTACAACGGAGATGGAGGGGGCAGGTCTACCACACTGGCTACTCCGCATATGCTAGGGGGGTGGCCATTTGGATACGGGCGGGTGTTCCTTTCCAGTGCACACAGCAATTAATTGAGGTATGTCATGGTGCGAGGCAAACTGGGTGGGAGGGACCTTACCTTGGGTTGTCTGTACGCCCCGAATGTAGGCCAGCCTGCATTTCTCTCCCTGCTGTCCAACAAGCTGGCCCCGTTTTTGGTGGAGCCCTTGCTCCTTGGCGGGGACTTTAATAGCGTGACTGACACTGCCCTGGACAGATCGCACCCCCCCCCCTACCTAATGCACCAGCTGGCAAACTGGCACGTGCGCGTTCTGCCTGGGAACGCCAATGGGATCTGGTTGACTCATGGAGGGCTAACCATCCTTCGGACAGGGACTATTCGTTTTTCTCCGCTCTCCATGAGTTACACGTTCGCATCAATGCCTTCCTGTGCTCCCAGGACGTGCATGCAGAGGTGTGCCACAGTGAGTATCTCACGCGCACGATCTCTGATCATAACCCGCTACTTGTGCAGCTGCGCTGGTCGCAGTGCCGCCCGCGAAACCCTGCCTGGAAGCTGCGCCCGGAGGCGCTAGACGACCAGCTCTTCCGAACCACAATAGCCTCGAACATCGAGGCGTACTTTCAGGTCAATGCGGGCAACGCGGGCTCAGCCGCGATTGAATGGGACGCCTTCAAACAGTGTTGCGGGGACAATGCATTGCGACGGCGTCGGGAGTTAGGAGGACCTTGCTAGAAGACATCACAAAGGGGGACGAGAAGCTGCGGGGGCTGAAGAGGGCGAGGCCTGAGTGACTGGACACACATGAGGCACTACTAGAGGCGCGGGAAGTGGTGGCGGCGACAGTGGAGCGCCTCAGTTGCTTCGACTACAAGGCCTACCTCACACGCGCGCACTCGGAGCACGATAAGTCAGGAGCTCTTTTGGCCTGGCTGGCCAATCCGGCTCGCCGGAGCTCGGTCATCCTTGAGCTCAGGGATCACTCGGGAGTGGCGCGGTTTGACCAACGGGGGATTAATGAGATATTCTATGATTACTACACGGAGCTTTACCGCAGCAGGGTCCTGCCGTCGGTGGACGAATTCCAGAGCTTCATGGAGGGGCTAGACTTGCCGGAGCTGGGGGAGGAGGACGCGAAGCTGCTCGGGGGCAAAATTGAGGAGAGGGAGGTGAGAGTCGCCATCAAGGGTATGGCGAGGAACAAGACGCCGGGCTCCCAACGGAATTTTATCTCACCTATGTTGACCTTCTGGCGCCCAGGTTGACGTGGCTCTACAATGAGGCGAAGCGGCTGGGCAGCCTGCCGACGACCACTGGTGAAGCGCTTATAGTCCCCCTATTAAAACCGGGCAAACAGCCGTGGGACAGGGCGGCGTATCGCCCACTGTCCATGCTCAATCTGGACTATAAGATTTTGAGTAAAATCATGGCGACGCGTTTGCTCCCCCATATGCCCATGTTGATCCACGCGGACCAGTCTAGCTTCATCCCGGCCCGCAACACGGCGCTTAACGTACGACGGCTCCTGCATGTATTGGAGGCTGACACCTATGACGGCGATGAGGCGGTGGTGTTTGCAGTCGACATGGAGAAGGCCTTTGACAGCCTGGAATGGCCTTATCTCTTCCATGTCATGCGCACGCTGGGCCTGGGGGAAGGCTTCGTGGATTGGACGGCGCTGCTCTACCGGAACGCGACGGCGAGGGTAGGGGCACCCGCCAGGGATGTCCTCTTTCCCCCCTATTGGTCGCCATAGCCGTCGAACCCCTCGCGGCGCGAGCCCGGCTGGGTCGGGCATATCAGGGGCTGGATGTTTATGGACAGGTACACCACATCGCATTATATGCAGATGACCTGCTGATGTTCTTGGCGGACTCGACTGACTCTCTGTGTGGGGCTAAGTCCCTCCTACAATCATTGAGCAGGGTGTCAGGCCTCCGAGTGAACTGGGCGAAGTCCTACCTGTTCCCGGCCCGCCCACGAAGAATATGTCCACAGTCCACGGAGGGGGTGACGTGGGAGGAGAGGAGTCAGCGCTACCTAGGGACCTCGATCTTCCATGATAAGGCGGATATCCTTGAGGGAAATATTGGGTCGGCAATTAGGCACTCTAAAGTGAACTTCGACTTTTGGAGCACGCTCCCATTGTCACTAATGGGGAGAGTGGCGCTTCTTAAGATGGTGACCCTGCCGCGGCTGCTTTATTTCTTCAGGACCCTCCCGATCTGGATCCCGGCAAGCTACTTCCGGCGGCTGAGGTCGATGGTAATTGGCTTTCTGTGGGGGCGGGCAGACGCAGGGTGGCACACAATACACTTCTCCGCCCTAGAGCGGAAGGAGGGCTAGCGGTGCCAGACTACGAGCTATACTACCTAGCGGCACAGCTGCAATGGCTGACGCAATGGGTCGCGAGAGCCAGGAGAGGGGAGGACGGATCGGGGGAGCCGGCGGGCCCGGTTCAGGTGTTATCCCGGATTGTTCTGGGGCTCCCGATGGGAGATTTCCACCTCACTCAGGAATTTGCGACGGCCCGGAAATGCTGGAATAGGTATCGCCGGAGGGGCCGTATTACGGTCCCATATCAAGCTCCTGCTCAAGCTGTGCGGGGCACTACCGCACGGGGGCTCGTGGCACGGTCTAGAGGGTTGGGAGCTGCAGGGGCTGATGTCCATGGGGGACCTCTATGAGAACGGGGTGCTGCTGCCTTTTGACCTTCTGAGAGACCGCTTTGAGCTGGCAGGGGGGGGGGACTTCCTCCTTCATGCGGCACTAACGACGGCGATCCGCAAGCACTGGAAGACGGGCATGACGGAGCCGCCACTGTCTCTGGGCTGCCAATACGTGGTGATGATGGCAGGGACGGTCAAGGCAGTCACGTGCCTATATAGGCGCATGGTCTCGGAGACTGTTGCCCCACTGCTGACCCTGAAGGCGAGATGGGAGGCTGACCTGGCGACGGAGATCCCTGAGGAGGGGTGGACTGGCATAGTGGAACGGGCCCAAAACGGGACGCGCAACGCTAGGTTCCAGCTGGTGCACTTTTATGTCCTGCACAGGGCCTACCTGACCCCTGACAAATTACATAAATATTTCCCAGCCCATCCGGCGGCCTGCCTGCGATGCCCGGCGGACTTGGCTGATTTCCAGCACATGTTCTGGTCCTGCCCAGAGTTGGGTTCCTTTTGGCGGGAGGTAGTGGACAGCCTGAGGGAGGTTACGGAGAGGGACTTGCCATACACCATGGCACACTGCATCCTACACTGGTTCCCACACACATCGAAGAACAAGATTACTAGCAAGTTCCTGGACCTGGGTCTACTCCTAGCGAAGCGGGCAATAACATCCCAATGGAAGGCGAATAGGGGCCCCACGGTGGAGAGGTGGAAGGCTGAGCTTCTCAAATGGGCCTGGTGTGAGGGAGAGCTCCGTATGCAGTCTGCGCTTAGAGCAGGCAATGACGCGGCTCTGGAGAGGGCTAGGGCGTGGGAGAGGTTGGTCTTGGACCTCACACTTTTGGACCTGGATGAGGAAGACATCCCGGCGCATAGCCCTGCTCCGGCAGAACAACCGCCTGGAGAGATGGTGGCCTAGGCTTCCTCCCTTGTTCCCCTACTTCCTATGTGATGACTGCAAGTTGTTTGTTCATTGCTCCTGATGGTCTACTTCGGGTCTGGATTGGTCGGGATGGATGTGGACTCGCACTGGTGGTACACTGGCACGTCTGGGGGGGTGGGGGGCAGGGATAAGGGCGGGGGGAGTAGATCTAGGTGAGGGGAGGGGGTGGGAGGGGTTGGGAGGAATGGGCGGGAAGGGGGGTTGTTGATCAGAAATGGAGAAGGGGGACTACTGATCCTACTGGACATTGCGCACGGGGGGGGGAATGAGAGGACTGAAAAGCAGCACTGCCATTTCCCGAATGACTGGTTGCCGCTGAGCCATGCTGTACTCTCCAGCACAAGACTTTCTCCGCTGTTGCGCCGCTCGACCTCCGGGGTGTGAGCTAAATGGCTGTGTGGCACATATACTGGAGATTCATATATATAATGGTCAACAGAGGAAATGACACAAATGCTTTGATTGTACCACCTATTTTGCTGCAATAAAAAGATATTTACAAAAAAAAATGGAGTCGGCCCTACACCGGACTGTCAAACTCGAACAGGTTCACACGGCAGAAAAGGTGAACGTGGTAAGGCCAAAGGGGAGACAAATGAGCGGGAGGAAGCAACCAGACAAAAGGAAGGAGTGTGGATATTGCGGAGGCCAGCCACACCGCATGCAAGACTGCCCAGCAAGAGGGAAGAAATGTAGCGCATGCGGGTGGATGAACCACTTTGCAGCGTTATGCAGGTCCACGAGGGTCAAGAAAGAAGCCGCACATGTGGTGAGAGAGGAAGGGGACAGTGAAGACATGGACGATGACACAGAAGATTATCCAGTCCACTACGTGTATGCCATCGACCAACCAAAAAGAAAGAAATGGCGCCTCCCGAATTGCCCATCAAGATTCACCAGCAAGAGGTGAGAGCAACAATCGACACGGGGGCGTCTATCGAGCTGATGGCGGCGAACGTATACAACCAACTGCAGGCAAAACCGCCACTACGCAAGGCGAAGATCCGAGTGTTCGCATACGGCCAGAAGACACCCATCCCTCTGATCGGATGCTTCAAAACAGAACTACAACACCAAGAGGCCACAGTGCCCATAACGATCTATGTCACGAAAGAAGGCAGTGGCATGCTGCTAAGTGGGCAATCTGCAGAAGATCTAAAACTCATATCTTATGCTCTGGCAGTACTAGAAGAAGAACTAGACACCATCATGGAAGAGTTTGAGGATGTGTTCAAAGGCATTGGATGCCTAAAAGGGAAGGAAGTATCTCTCCACATCGATCCTTCAGTCCAACCGGTCACACTGAGGCATCGGCGCATTGCGTTCCACCTAAGGAAGAAAGTTGAAGAGGAGCTTGAAACGCTAGAAAAGCAAGGAATCATAGAAAAGGTCAGTGGACCCACCCCATGGGTATCTCCAATCGTAGTAGCCCGAAAACCCAAGCAGCCCGGACAAGTCCGCATCTGTGTTGACATGCGTCTCCCGAACGCAGACGTGAAGAGAGAACGGCACCTAACCCCCACAACAGACGATACCATAGGGGAACTCAACGGAGCAAAATGGTTCTCCAAAGTAGACCTTCGATCAGGCTATCATCAGCTACCGCTACACCCAGACTCAAGGTACATAACTACCTTTTCCACCCACGTAGGACTAAGACGTTATCGGCGCCTCAACTTCGGGATCTCGAGTGCCGCTGAAGTGTTCCAGAACACCATTCGCGAAGTCCTCAGTGGGCTCCCGGGAGTCCTGAACGTGAGCGATGACCTGCTCATCTATGCGACGTCAGTTGAAGAACACCACCAGTGACTACGAGGGGTTCTACAAAGAATCAAAGAGTCAGGTCTAACCTTACACCGGGAGAAGTGCCAGTTCCTGCAGCTAAAAATCAGTTTTTTGGGTACATATTCTCGGACCACGGAGTGGCACCGGACCCCGACAAGGTGAAGGATGTTCAAGAGGCCCCAGCCCCAACAAATGTATCAGAAGCAAGGAGTTTCCTGGGGATGGTGAACTTCTGCTGGCGCTTCATCCCAGACCTCTCCAACCTCACCAAACCACTTTGAGACCTGACCAAATCAGCCACCACGTGGTAATGGGGCCCAGAACAAGAGAAAGTGTTCCGAGACACAAAGGCAGCCCTGTCAGCGGGCACCACCCTCTGTACTTTGACTCCTCCAAGTCCACCAACGTGGCCGTGGACGCCAGCCCCTTCGGCCTAGGGGCCGTGTTTACGCAACTTCAGAGCAACGGGGAGTGGGTACCCATCGCCTACGCCAGCCGCTCATTAACAGACATGGAGCAGAGGTACTCGCAGATTGAGAGAGAGGCCATAGCCATATATTGGGCCTGCCGACACTTTCACGTCTACGTGTACGGCCACTCCTTCACAGTGACCACGGACCATAAACCCCTCCTGCCTCTGTTCCAAGGCACAGTATCAAAACCACCTCCCAGGATAGAGAAGTGGATACTCCAGCTACAAGGGTATGACTACAGAGTGGAGTACAAGCCAGTGTCGACAAATCCCGCGGACTACCTGTCAAGGCACCCCCGAGAAGCCACCCCGAAAGAGAAGGAAGAAGCGGATGACACAGAGGAGTATGTCCGGTTGGTGACAGAAAGATCCCGACCCCTACCCATGAGCCTGGAGTCCATCATTGAAGCCTCACAGAATGATGAATGCCTCCAACTAGTCGCCAATGCGATCCAGTCAGGAAACTGGCGCTCCATCCAGGACTCCCTGGGCAAAAGAACACCGCAGGCGAAGGCAACCCTGGAGTCCATCCTGAGAATCAAAGAAGAACTGTCTCTCGACAGCCAAGGATGCATTTTACGGGGTCCCCGCCTAGTCCTGCCAAACAGCCTAACCCATCAAGCGGTGGAACTAGCGCATAGAGGACACCAAGGCATGGTAAAAACCAAGAGCCAGCTGAGAGCCAAGGTGTGGTTCCCGGGCATGAACCCTATGGTGGAAGAAACTGTCAGAACATGCAACTGGTGTCAGGCAGCGGGGCCGCCGGACTGCCCTCATCCAGTTGTGACCGAAGACAACCCTCAGAGGCCGTGGGAATGCGTAAGCGCAGATTTTGGACACCTCCCTGATGGGCGATACGCGCTTATGATCATTGATGACTTCACCAAGTATCCGGAGATAGAGATCGTAGGAAGCCAAACGGCCACGGAAGTCATCGCTAAGTTCGAGAAGACCATCGCCACTCATGGCATATTTGGAGTAGTCAAAACTGATAACAGACCACCGTTCCAAGGTCAAGAATTTGCAGAGTACCTCAAGAGCTGGGGGATCCGTCCCCGCAAAATAACTCCGCGATGGCCCCAGGCCAATGGAGAAGTCGAAAGGTTCATGCGCACGCTCAACAAGACCATCCGCATAGCCCTCGCAGACGGATCACCTCTAGAAAAGGCCATTTACATCTTCCTCAGAGAATATCGCATGACCCCACACGTCACAACTGAGGCGGCACTTAGTGCATCGACCATGGGCCGGATAGTGAAAGACACTCTCCCGAACCACTCCACGTGGGTTCCCGAGCGAGCAAGCAAAGAAAAGGCTCTGGCGAATCGAACTACCTCCAACGAGCAAGCCAGCAAACGACGAGGAGCCCGTGAGTCCATGCTCCAACCGAGGGACCAAGTCTACGTCAAGGATCGTTACCCAGGCAGCAAATTCTGACTCCCATTCGAACACCAACCCTGGACAGTCACTCGCCGGACCGGGACCATGGTGACCGCCCAGAGGGGAGAGGAAACAGTTACCAGAGACATCTCATTCTTCAAGAAGGCACACCAGAGAAATTCCCCGGGGACAGCGCAGCCCAGCCAGAGTCCACAACAGGGAGAGGTAGAGGAGCCAGAGACTGATCCGTACATCTCAGAGGAAGAAGGCCCGAGAGACCACGACACCTCTCAGTCTCCAGCCACTCCTGAAAACAGAATGCCGAGCCCATCCTCTCCGGCTGGAGGAAACAATACCCCAACTCAGGGAACACCGAGGGTGATGATAACCCGGGGTGGACAGCTCAGATATGGACTGCGACAAAATCCAGCTCTCTCCTCCCAGCTAGCTGATTACCTGGTGGATTGAAGCTTGGAATGAACACTCACAGACTGGTAACAGATCCATCATCTTATAATCTATTGTAATGTTGATGTTGCTTTGTTTTGATAAAGGTTAGAAGGAATTTAGTGTTCCGGGGAGCAAGGGCAGCGGTCTAGATGACCCGCACCACCGGAGCGTCCCTGCGCTGACGCGTGACGTCAGACGCGAGTGGCTATAAATAAAGAGGCGTGGCTACGGCAGTCAGTCGGAGCCACGTGTAGACAGCAATCTCGGCTCCTGTCTTATTTAGCGCAACGCGGCCGCCGCTATAGCGCTAGCTCCAGCACGAACGCCACACCATGAACTCGACCCGAAGGTAAAGGAGTACTTTACATGAACATCAGTTGCTACCCAAGGACACATTCATTTTTGATAGGCACAGAGAGATTAAGTGATTTGCCGAAAATCACAGGATATTGAGCCAACACCGAGACTTGAGCCTGGTTTCTGTGGTGTTCCTGCTTACACCCCAAATGAAGACACTAGACTCGGTTTACGTAGGCAGGAGTCGTTTATTGATAACTCTATATATCAGGAAGAGCGCCGGGCGTCTTATCTGAACCGCGCTCCGAGCCGCTCTGATGCGCGAACGGCCGTTCGCGCATGCGCACTAGCTTCGCGCTCTAGCTCGGGCGTGCTGCGTCACACGCACCCCTAGAGAGCTAGAGCACTAACACTACAGTTCCCCATCTCCAAGCTCAGCAGCTCTGGTTGTTACGCGACATCTTCAATTAATAGATATATTTAGCACCCAGTACACAGGTTAGACTATATTTTAGGGTGGATAGTTATTTGGTGTTGGTTCCCTTGTGACAAAACCTAGGGGTAGATTTGCACACTGAAAATCTTTGTTATGTCATATTTGGAGGGGTTGTAGATTGTTTTGCCATCTATAGGTTTATACATCTGAGTAGAGAGCCACCATGCCTCTCCAATAAAATGTATCCACTCTCAACCAGAGGGGCCATGCTCGGCCCGAGGGTATAAATAAAAGGGATGAAGGTCGCCTTTGCCAAAATATATATGCAGATGTGTCTGTGTGCCCATCATTTGGGGGCCAGCATCCAAGGGCCTGCCCAAGACCACATTGACGACGAGGCCAGTGCATCCGTGCGTCACAGGGTGCCTCACTGGCCCAGCGCAGTGACCCTCTGCTCCTGCATGGCCGAGCCTGCCTCCTGCTGCAGATCCCGACTGCCCGCTAGTGGCGAGTCCTGCAGCTCTGTCCTACACCTTTGATACTGCACCCTGCCATCTGCTGTGGATTACGCAGGTATTGGCACGCAGGTGCCCAACCTACCTGCCTGGTGTTCCACTTGTCTCGCCAGGTTGGCACATGTGTATCCACTGAGTGCCTCCTGCCCTTCCACAAGCTCAGTGTTACCAGAAGAGGCCATCCAGCAAGGCCGTGTGCTTGCTCCATGATGCTGCCCAGGCCGCAGCCCTTCCAGCGGCAGGCCTTATAGAAGACATCTCCGGCCGCTGCTGTTACCGGGAGGTGTGCCCCACTGCTTTCAGGCTGCTGCTGCCTGCGGAGGGCAAAGTGTTCTGCCCTGGTGGCTGGCACTGCCTGCCTCATCTCGTTCCCTGCCCCAAAGGAGTTATATGCGGCCTGTCTTGTGGGAGGGGGAGAGCATCGTGAGAGTGCCTGCACGCTGGGGCATGTGCGCCGAGTGACTGCATGCCTGAAGCAACGCTACGTAGCACATCCCACCTGTGGTTGAAGATTCAGCTGTGGTAGAGAATGTGTGCTCCACGCATCTGGTACAACTCGAGGTGCAATCAACAAGGGCGCCAGGATGACTGAGCAGTCACAAACCCCAACACACTCTCCCCTAGCTCCCCATGCCCATGTGACTTCACTATCCACGTTCAGTCAGCTGGTTGATCCAGCCACAGCAGCGCCCGGGTGGAAATCATGGTATGGGAGGCTGGTTCACTACTTACGGGCCACCAGAGAAACAGAGGGAGCTGTAAAATGACTGTTGCTGATGCATTTTGGGGACAATGAGTTGTACGAACTGTTTGAAACTCTACCAAATATGGGGGATGATGCAGACTATGATGCTGCTGTCACTGCCCTTAACAGGCACTTCGACCCTAAACTAAATCCAGATTAAGAACGATTCAAACTACGCCAGGCCAAACAAATGATTGGTGAGTCAGTAGACATCTTTTATGCACAGCTGAGGAAGCTTGCCAGCACATACACCACCATCTATCAATACGAAGAAATCTGTGCACAAATCATGCAGGAGTGCAAGTCTGCGACACTCCGTCGACTCATCCTCCGACAACCGGGGGATATCCCCACCAACTTATCGCAAACGATGGCTCCCACGACAGAGAACTGTGAGCTAATTAATAATTTTTTCGCCGACAAAGTGACCAATATTGACGCGTCCTTCGATAATCCCCATGAAGACGCTATTATTGACGGAGAAAACCTAGCACCTCATCCCTCTGCACGAACCCACCTTGACACTCTGATTCCTTTTTCAGAGGAAGAGGTGGCCAAAGCTATGACTGAGGTCAAGGCAGGTTCTGCACTGGATCCTTTATTTATACCAGACTAGTGTCGGTTTTGTGTCCTCACGTCACCAAAATACTCAACCAATCTCGAGAGCAAGCCTTCTTTCCAGACTTACGAAGAAAACAGTGGTTTTCCCTCTTCCAAAGAAAGCAGGACTTGGAATATATGATCCAGTTAACTATCCCCCAATTCCCCAATTGCCTTACTTATCCAAAGTTCTGGAGCGTTTAGTTAATATACAACTCACCACCTACCTCGAATTCAACAATTTATTTGATTCCTCACAGACTACTTTACTAGCTGTGTCTGATAATATTAGATCACTAGTTGATCAAGGCAGAGCCGTAGCACTGATTTTATTAGATCTTACAGCGGCATTTGACACCATATCACACACTAAACTACTCCAAATCCTACACAAAAAAGGTATCTGTTCTAAAGCCTTGTCATGTACTTCCACCTCAAAGAGCATTGTGCATGGAGTCCCACAAGGAGCCACCTTAAGCACTGCCCTTTTCGATGCATATGTATAATATCTGGCGGATATTAGTAAAATGCGGGGCTTCGATATCTGCTCCCTAAGCCGATGATACTCAATTGGTGATCCCCCTGATAAACAGACTGACCACTATCGAGACCAAGAACAACTTAATAAACTGTCTCACTGAACTTGCAGGCTGGATGTCCCAACACTGTCTGGGAAACGCTGGGAAGTCTGAAATTCCACTCTTTGCGGGCGCCCAGGCAATTTGGGACAATAGCTAGTGGCCCCAGGCACTAGGCACCGCCCCAGAACCCAAGCTTGCGGCAAAAAATCTGGGCATAATCTTTGATGACACCCTACCTATGCAGGACCAAGTACGCACTTTGTGCGGAAAAGCATTTTCTACACTTAAACTGTTCAGATAACTTTTTTCCTGGATCCCACTAAATTGCAGACAAACGGTAACACAAGCTCTGCTCCTAAGCAGACTGGACTACGGCAATGCCCTTTATATTGGCATGGCCGAATATCTTTTTTCTAGACTTCAGGTGGTCCAGAACGTCACCGCAAAAGTAATATGTAATAAAAAAAAATACAGTTCATCACCCCACTGCTTGAAGGAATTACATTGTATACCAGTCCGTCAGAGAGCCAGTTTCAAGCTTCTTTGGTTTGCGCATAAAACCTTACACAAACAAGCATTGTCATAGCCAATAGGTCTCACTTTTGGGACCTTCTAAGTATTTGGTTATGCAGCACAATATCCTTGGTGCAACAACATCAACTGTTGCATGGCTAAACACTTATAAGGTCCCAAATGCGAGACCTATTGGCTATGCCAATGCTTGTTATTTTTTGTTCTTGGGGGGAACCGGGCTAGTGCCAGGAGGTTCAAGGGTGAGTGGCAGGGAGGTGAGGGGTGAGTGGCAGGGAGGTGAGGGGTGATTGGCAGGGAGGTGAGGGGTGAGTAGCAGGGAGGTGAGTGGCATGGAGGTGAGGAGTGAATGCCAGGAGGGACAAGGGTGACTGTCAGGCCATGGGGGTGAAGGGTGAGTGCCAGAGAGGTGAGGAGTGAGTGCCAGGGAGATGAGACGTAAGAGTCAGGAGGGTCAAGGGTGAGTGCCAGGGAAAGGAAGGGTGAGTGCTGAGTAGGGGAAGTATGAGTGCCAGGGGTGAGGGGTAGCTGGAGGCCAAGGGGGTGAAGGGCTAGTGCCACGGAGGTGAAGGTTGAGTGCCAGGTCAGGGGGATGAAGGGGGAGTGCCAGGGAGGCGAGATGTAAAGTCAGGAGGGTCAAAGTTGAGTGCCAGGGAGGGGAAGGGTGAGTGCAAAGGGTGAATGGTAGCTGCCAGGCCAGGGGGATGAAGGGCTAGTGCCATGGAGGTGTCATGTAGTTACTGCTTTTCTATATATTGTGTTAAGTTAGCATGAGTTTATTAAATGTTTAAACAACATATTTTCCTTCGGCTTCAGTTTGCACACAACACATAATTGTTATTGTAGCTTTCAACCTAGACGAAAGATGTGATTTATTTGAGAATAATATGTTTTTGCTCTGATATCACTTGTGCTTGGTACACTTGGTACTCTGTCTGCACACTGTGAGCTGAACCCTCTAAGAATAACCTAACACAAGGTTGCTGAGAGGCCTGATCCTCGCACCACATTAGACATAACACAAATAAAGTTGCTGCCAACACTGGGCTCTACGCGGGTTTAAGATAGAGTTACTGAGAATGCACAAACACACTTGATGGTGCTTCGCATGCAGAGAGCTGGTAGCTGATGATGTGATCTTCTTCTACTGACATTTAGAGGTATGGGCCCGCCCTGCTAAAACCCAAATGAGACCTTCTTAGATATAATATAGTATGCTAAATAGGGTGCGCGAAATATAGGTGATACAGATTTCTATAGATTTTTTGCATTATAATATGCTATCACCGTTCGCTTACTATGGATTAGTGACTATGCTGATAACTCTGATTTTTATAATATGTATTCTGGTATTATATAAGATACTGCGTTTGAGAACCTTGCATTGAAAAATAAATATTTCAAACTTGCACGTGTGTTCTTTTACTCCCCGTTGTGGTTTGAAATGATTACAGAGCGAAAGAGTGTTCATGTGTTCCACGATACCTGAGGTAACCCAAGTTCATGTTCTGGTTTGTCTAAGTCATTGGGAGTTTGTTATGACCAATGAGACACGGTAGCTAGTTCGGTAAGGGGATTTTGGATACTAAGGTGGGTTTTGGGTCACCCTAATTCACCTAGGTTCCTGATCTCTATGCACAGTTCTGTGGGAGAACGGAAACCATGCTACATGGCGCCCAACGTTGTTGGCCTTATATCATGACACTCGAGTAGTATATCATTCAAACCTTAACCCCTTCATTCCCGTTTCCGGAAAACGGTGGTGTCAGAAAAACCTACCTATTTTTGAAATAGGTCTTTTCAAGCTTGAATCTATCTAAAACGGTTTCCTTGAATTACTACCCAGTTGTGCTACAAAGAATTCTTTGTTTTTTCACGTTCCTGTGCAGTCATGGCACAAGCCGTGGACATCCCGCTGCATAGTCACATCGCGGTGCGTGATCATTTGCGGACTTATGATGTACCTTTGGAAGGCTTGGCTGTGGTTCTGGTGGTGAGTGCGGAACATGCTTACCCATACGAACTATTTTATTCGTGGGTGACATTTCCGCCGGTGGACGCAAATTCTGGTGTGTTCCACTCGTACACTGCATCAGCTGTACCGGTATGCGACGTTTACAACGCAACCATTACAACGCCGTTCCATTACGACGCGGTCATAACAACGAAAGTTGTTACAACGAATTGCGCTGGGGGGCGCTCAAGGATAGAAAATCATTTAATTTACTATCCCAACACCTTCCCTACTATCCACGGGGACTGGTGTTGGAATAGTAAATTAAATTTTTTTAATTTGCGCCCCCCCCAACGCAAGTCGTTGTAACGACTTGCGTTGTTAGGACCGCGTTGTAATGGAACGCGTTGTAAAAGTGTGTGTCGTAATGACGTACATCCGCTGTACCTGCTGAATATGCTCCGTACAGAGCACAGGAAGTACATATTGATGTTTGGCAGCATGGAGTTTGGTTTGGTGGCGCCCTACCCCACTCTTTAACCGCTCCGAGGTTAGGTCCTTTGTCCATTCCGGGCGCAAATTGGCCCGCTTTGGCTGGATTTACGCCTCACCCTAATCACGCCACTTGTAACGTGGGTGACCTTAGGCATCTTCATGTAGTCGCCATTGCCGTGATTAGAGCCCTTGTGCATTACACAAGTCGTAATGTTCAAGGGGCAGCCCCTAGAGGTGCAGCCCTTCCGGCAGGGCAGGCTGGTTTGAAAATCAGTCCTGTCATGGTGAATTCCGTTATGGGCAAGAAGCCCCAGGATAAGGATGATTTTCCTTTCTGGCTTGCCGAGAAATTTGACCAGCTGGAGGCGGTGTTTCCTAATACGACTCCTGGTGAAAAACACCGGATTCTTACGCTTAGTTTGCCGAAAGATTTGGCCCCTGAGCTTGTTGACTGTGAGACCTGGGGTAAGACTTTTGCGGCTGTATATTCGAGGTGCTTCGGCTCCCCGTCTGTGTCCAATCTGTCTACAGTCCTTAAACGTGTTCAAGATGATCACGGGCCAGAATCGGCTGTTGAGTTGGGTTTGCGCCTATGTGGCTCCTTTGATGAAATGAAATGAAATGAAATGAAAGGAATCTTGTCGTGCGCAAACTTAGCCCAATGGGCGTCAAGGCGCCTAATTTAAAAAACCAGCTCATAACAAAAACCCAGTAGTTCAACCTGAGTAGGCTCTTGAAAAGCACCACGTTTTTAAGGCCTTTTTAAACAAGTCTAGAGAAGGTAGAGTTTTAATCTCCATAGGCACGGTGTTCCAGAGCTGGGGGGCAGCGACGGAAAAGGCCCTGGCTCCCCATCTGGTAAGCCTGAAGCGAGGGACAGCAAGCTAGAGTAGTCCCGCAGAACGAAGGCACCTTGTGGGATGGTACCGGGTAAGTAGGGAGCTGATAGCGCTTTTAGATCCATCCTCGAGAGCTCTGTACGTCAAGCACAAAATTTTAATATAGATTCTGTGCTGGACAGGCAACCAGTGGAGGTCTCTCCTAGCGGTGGTAGCAGATGATGTCTTAGAAAGGTCTAAGACAAAACGTGCAGCAGCATTCTGCACGGTTTGCAGCCGATGTATGAGGCCCTTGTTGGACTCCATGTATAAAGAGTTACAGTAATCTAACCTGGAGCCAACCAGGGCGACTGCAATCTGCTTACGTGCTTGAAGGGACAGATAGCTGCGAATTCTGTTAAGAATCCTGATCACGCCCCAACAGGTTGCCACAGTCCGATTCACCTGAAGGGACACCGAGAGTGAAGTATCAAACACCACACCGAGATTTCTGGCAGATTGAGAGGGAGTGGGGCAGGTGCCGAGAGAGGAAGGCCACCACTCACTCGACCAGACATCTTGGTCCTTCCCAAAGACCAACACCTCTGTCTTGTCGCCATTCAGCTTCAGGGAGTTGATGACCATCCAGTCTGCAACATGTTGCATACATGACCTGAAGCTGGAGGCAGATGTAGTGACAGAGGAATGAGTGAATGACACCATGATCTGGGTGTCATCGGCGTATGATACCACCTCCATCCCCTGCGATCTTACAAGCCTAGCAAGAGGGGCCAAGTAGATGTTGAACAGGGTCGGACTTAGTGCCGACCCCTGTGGCACCCCACATTGCAAAGACTTGGCTGGGGAGAGGTGGTTTCCAAGCATCACTCTCTGTTCCCTATCAAGGAGAAAGGAATTGAGGAGGCTCAGGGCCGACCCAGTAACACCTGCCTCCCTAAGCCGAGATGTTAAGATGGCGGGAGACAGGGTATCGAATGCGGCCGTGAGGTCCAGTAGCACTAGAACAGTAGTTTGACCAATGTCAACTTTGCGTCGGATGTTGTCGACTACAAAAGTGAGAGCAGATTCTGTGCTACGATGTTTTCGAAATCCATGTTGGGTGATGTCATGATACTCGGAGGCATCCAGAAAGGAAGATAAATGGAGATTCAGATGTGCCTCTAGTATTTTTGCAGGTGCAGGAAGTAGGGAAATGGGCCTAAAATTTTTGAGGAGGCCGGGGTCAAGTGAAGGTTTCTTGAGGAGCGGCTTCACAATAGCCTTCTTCCATACCGATGGAAAAGAACCTTGGGCAATCGCCTTATTCATCACCTCCAACAAGGAGGGAAGAAGACTACTTCTACACTCTTTCAGCTTTTTAAGAGGTAGTGGGTCCAATGGAGAGGAGGATTTCGTCCTGTCTAGTAGAAGATTCAATCCTTCCAGAGACATAGATGGAAATTCCGTAAGAGAACTAGAAGGGGCTGTATCCAGAGACTCAAGAGAGCTTATGCCTGGAGGAATATTCTCGTCCAGAGAATGACGTTGTGCTTCTAGTAATGTATGGATATCGAGGATTTTGTTGTGAAAAAAGTCTGCAATGTCATTGCATAGATCTTGAGAGCTGACTACGGGATCAGGGAGTTGAAGGGAGCATAGCGAGTCAGCGATTTTGAAAAGCTCCCTAGAGGAAGTGAGTGAGCTAGTAAGATTGGAAAAGTATTCCTGCTTCTCCATAATCACTTTCTGCTTGTACTCCCATAGAGCAGACTTATAGGCCTCCCGGTCCGTAGGATCCCAGGATTTCCTCCATCTCCTCTCACTGCTTCTGCAGCCCTGTCTTAATGATCTAAGATGGTCCGAAAACCATGGTGCTGATGGTTTACGTCGGGCTACATAGATGTGGTTCGTGATCTGATCCTTGCGAATGTCAAGGGGGATGCAGTGAACTTTCAGGTGGCTAACGCTTTGGCGCTGGTACCCAATGCCGAGAAACCCCGACAGTTAGCAAGGATAATTGTGGCGGCTTATAAAACCGTGGGTCGCAATAGTAAGGGTAATAAGCCTTTTTCTACTAAGGAGAAGAAGCAGCCCCAGGGACAAGCTTCTGAAACTGACGTTCAACCCAAGTCCAAGAAACAAAATTGGCCTAAAAAACAGAATCAGGGTAAGCAACAGTAACAAACACAGGTTTCGTGCCCTGCGTCTCCGTTGCCGGCGCAGTCGGAACGGGTTTATGATTTGCCCACCGCGCGATGATTAAGTCACCTGAACGATTTCAGGCTTCTCACCAACGCTCTCCTCGTTCCTTTCAGGACTCATCGGCTCCGTCAACCGGTGGTGGAGGGGGCGGCAGGGGCCGGGGTGGCCAGCAAGGACGTGGTCAGCCCCGCCCGCGCATGGGGGAAAAAAAAGCAGGAGGGCTCTACGCCTCAGAGACCGCAGTTTGCCAAGAAGAAAGTCGCAGCCTTAACGGCGCATCGATATGCCCCAGATTGTGAGAACGCGGCTTCGGAATCTGACTTGGGCTCTGACCTTGCTGGACAGCGCGGCGGAGATTACCATAGTGAGAGAGGCCCTCCGTCCACTACTGAAGGTGACAGCGACTGACACTTACGTTGTGATTGAAACAGCTGATACAAGAGTTGCTCCCCCTGATAGACTTTTTGAAATTGTCCTGTTAATTGAAGGTGACATACAGCGTACCATAAAAGGGGTATTTTGGGAAAATCTTTCGTCTACGTATGACATTTTGCTTTCGGAGGCTGACTGGCCCCCACCTTTTGTGCACGCAGCTCCACGAGGGGAGGAGGTAATCCTCCCCAGTTTCGCAAACACTGTTTCGAGAGTGGAAGCGCTACACTTTGCAGAAGAGTGGGCTCTGGCGCTTGCACCGGCTGTGTACCACAATCAGTGTGGCTGGGATAAATTGTCCCCAAACCACGAGATTCCTTTACGGTCTCAGCCGCAGCCTCAACCTCAATATCCCATACGACGTGAAGCCAAAGCTTCAGTCGCAGCGATCCTTGAACAATTGGAATATCAAGGTGTAATTGAAACGTGTGTGTCACCGATGAATAACCCCCTTTTTACTGTAAACAAGCCGGACGGCTCTTACCGCTTGGTTTTGGATTACCGGCATTTAAACTCACATTGCCGTAACTGTGCAGTACAAAATACTCACGGCTCGGCCCTTGTAAATAGTCTTGTGCGTACGCGGTTCAAAACCACGCTTGACATTTCCAATGGTTTTTATGCACATTCATTGGACAGTCTGAGTTCCCAATGGACTTCTTTCACATGCGGCGGTGTCCAAAAAATGTTTCGGCGTCTCCCGATGGGCTATAAGAATAGTCCTGGAGTATTTTCCGCCCGCATAGTCTCTCTGTTGGAGAGGGTCGACCCAGATGCTTGTTCCTATGTGAATGATATCTATCTCACAGACGACAAACTTTGGGAGCATCTGTGTCGAGTGAACAGTATTATTTGTAACTTTGCAGACATGGGTTACAAGTTTAATTTTGCAAAATCGCACATTGCAGAGTACACAGTGTTGTTTCTGGGCTATGAATTAACCAATGAAGGAAAAGGCTTGGCTCCTCACTTCCTGGAGAAATGCGCACAGTTGCGCTCTCCGACAACACTGAAAAAATTACAGTCTTTACTGGGCTTTTTACATTTCGGAAGAACATACATTTTTTATTCTTGATACAACCATCTTTTTCCAAATCATGCTGGCTGCCGTGGCATTCAGCTATTTTGCAGTCTTTGCAAGCTGATTTGCTCGCTTCTGAAAACTTACAGACTCGTGATAACCAGACCAACCTAGTGATAAGAATTGTCCCGGGGACGGTAGGTTTCACGTACCTAACTTTTAATGAGGGAGATACAGTACCTATGGCGTACAAGTCACACTTGAACACTTCGGCTGAAATGCGCTTTTCCACTGTGGAGAAAGTTTTGACGGCTGTGCAGATGGCAATTCTCCAGGAACGTGCCCTGTCACAGGGAAAACGCATGTTGGTTGTTACCCCGTGTCCTGCCTTGGAGGCAGTTACGAAAGCCAGTGTACCAAATTCTAAAGCTTTGCACCCTCAGTGGATTCAATGGGCTGCTTCCTTGTCATCCCAGGATGTCACGTTTATTTTTGACGCCACTTTACGGTTGCAGGAGTACTTACAGTATGAGTTTGTTCATCCTGCTCCTTTAGCAATGCGGCCGTTGGAGGATTTCCATTGCATCATTTACACTGATGGTTCGGCGCAGGTTGCGCATGGCTCTAAACATGCCTACGTTTCTGCTTGCCCCATTGTGGTCGGTGCCATGGTGAACGATGAGTTCAAGTCCAGTGTCGTGCACACGGAGACACTTGGGGACTGCACCGCACAATTGGCAGAGCTTCGTGCTCTGATGCTTGCGTTGGAGTACGCAGATCCTAGTGTGACGACTTTGATCGTAAGTGACTCTTACTACTGTGTCCAGTCTTACAATGAAAACTTGTTCTTTTGGATTCAGAATGAATTTCGTGATTCCAAAGGTAGTACAATAAAACATAAAATGATCTGGGTCCGAGTGGCGGAACTCAGAGAAAAGTTGCCACTCGTGTTTGTGATTCATACTCTTGGCCATCAGCGCGTGGGGGTCCACGCTGTCGGTAATTCGCTTGCTGATGAAGCGGCGAAGTCAGCAGTATCAAAATACTTAGTTGCAGCAGTCACGAGGTCCAAAAGTAAGATAGATGATGACATCTTGGCGGCTGTTGCTGCCACTGAGAAGGGAGGTAAATATCCTGCGGGGTTCCCTTCGAAGTGTACATACCACTTAAGTCCCGATAAGGTTCCTTATGTGAAAATTCCTGAAGTTGGCGAACGTTTAATTCCCAACTCGGATCGCAGAGCTTCTTTGATTACAGCGGCTCATGAAGGTGTGGCGTCTGCGCATGCGGGCGTCTCGGCCACTGTAACTCAGCTACAACAGAGGTTTTGGTGGCGGGGACTGTACAAACAGACGCGCGATTATGTCCTTCAATGTGACATTTGCCAGCAGATTAAACCTTCGACTGCTGCGCGTCCGCCTCAGACATAGTTGTACATTTCTAATAAACCACTAGGTTGTGTTTATTTAGATCACTGCGGTCCTTTTTCTTCTGATACTGCATATAAGTACATCTTAGTAGCAGTTGATTGATGCACACGCTTTGTGTGGGTCTGGCCCCATCGGAGCGCTGATTCACGGACTGTCATTAAGGATTTGCGAGTCTTTGTAGGGATCTTTGCCTGTGGTACCTTCCATTCGGATCAGGGTCCGGCTTTCGCCTCTAAGGCGTATAAGGATGCTATGGTTTCGTTGGGGGTCCAAGTCAAGTTTTCGTCTCAGTACAGACCCGAGGGAAATAGTGTAGTAGAACGAATGAACCGTGACTTAAAGCAATCTTTGACAGCTCGAGTTATAGGCACTGGCAGAAACTGGTTAGCCCACCTCAATGGCGTGCAGCGTGCGCTTAATAATCTCCCTAGAAGGTCTCTGGGTGGGCGGACCCCATACGAAATGCTCTTTGGTATCAAGATGTACGTCCCTGACCTCGACGGTCTAGACTGCAAGGCCTTTGACATAGATGAACATTGCAATGTTTTACAGGATCTACAAAAGACCAGAGACAGTCTAGCAAAGGAACATTTGCCCTCCACATCGGATGATGCGTTGCAGATCCTGGTAGTTGGCTGGCTACCCCAAGTTGGAGAACTGGTTCGAGAGAAGATCGATAACAAGAAAGAGTTTGGTCCCTCATATCGTGCACCGGTTCGATTTCTTGGAGTGAAGGGCACAAGAACAGTCATATTACCACCACTTCCAGGTCGTAAAGAAAACAGATTTATCTCTATTGACAATGTCAAGACACACAGGGTGGCCGATTCTTCATAGCATGACACCGGCTGTATCCTGTCCTTCTATGGTGAGGCATTCTGTGCTGGCTATTACTTCTGGTGCAGATCAGGAGGTGTCCCTCGAGATGCCTGCTATATCCAGTCCTTTATTAAATACTATTCCTGTTACTAACATTGATGAGCTGAACTACACCTATCCTGCTGATTTATCAATGCCTGATTTGCGGACTCGTTTGGCCGACCAGTCCAGATTCTCTTTTGACTCTGTTTCGGAACTTTCAAAGAAACCCTCGACTATTGCAAAATATGCCACCTTATTTAAAAAACATTTTTTAATTCCCCCTTGGACATACATTTGGTTGATCCTATTTTCATTTTACCTTTTTATGTCAATTGGTTTTGTGTTTTATTTTTTCCGCCTGATCGATGGCCACTATGTCAAAGAGAGAACAGGAATTCGGTACCTTAATGGAACATTGGCCCCTCTTTCCTCTCACATTCAGCACACAGACTCAAACGAGACTTGAATACAGTCAACATTACTGCTTGGCCTGTCCTTGATGGGATTGTGTGGGATGCGGTTAGATATCAGATACATGGGCCCACTGAAGTGATTAATGTTCTGAATGTGCTTAGAGTAAACATGGGGGATGTGATTAAACAAAATATACGTTCTGATGATTGGGATATTCAGGCCGTAGAAGCATTATTCTCTGATTTAAAATATTATGCAGCTTTTGATGCTGAGGATTTATATTTAGATTCTGTTAATTATGGTGATTTGTTTTGCTTCCAACATTATGGTAATCATTTTCTGCATAAGACAAATTCCAGGAGGGTTGCTGTAAATTACACACAGTGGGAACACTGCCCAGCTCCATTAGGAGGCAGTTCCAGTACATTTCTGAAAAAATACACTTATTTTACAGACTTTAATCAATCAAATCCTGAGTCATTTTATTTCAAAATGACACAAAAGCCCATGTCCAAAGTTAGACAAAATTGCTGTATTCGAAGTCCTTTCTAGACAGATTAGCTGTAGATGGCTACGAGTTCTGGAAAGGAACAATTGACCTTAAATCGGTTTGGGGTACCCAAGATTGGCAGGTACAAGGCACTGAGGCTTTGTACCGTGCATGACTCATCCCGAATCACATGTTGTTTCTAAATTCTACTATTTCCCAAACAACATGCTTTGGATTGGCTACTTCTAAAAAATTAAATATACCAATTATCCCCGAATTGGAAGAATATTCAGGTTGGGGTAATTTTACTGAACTGTCTATTCGTGAGTAACAAACTCTATTACACAATTCATCCTTTAATGTATGTTATGTTATGTTAAAAAAGTTCTTATTAGGCGCACGTACGCCCGTAGGCTTCATGGCGCTATCGGAGAGAAACATAACACTAGTAATTACTCTGACAGTGAGCCTGTTTAAAAAGCCAAATATTTTAACAGTAAGCCTGTTTAAAAAGCCAAGTCTTCAAAGAGCGTCTAAAAGTAAAAAGATTAGGGCTCTGTCTTATAGGCAGGGGGAGGGAATTCCAAAAGGTGGCTGCAAGATGATCAAAGCAGTTACCCCCCAACCGTTTTTTCTTAAAGGAGGGGACAACCAAAAAGCTTTTATGCGCAGAGCGAAGGTTTAAAGATGGATTGTACCTAGAAACAAGATTCCTAATAAATTTTGGTCCAGTGTCCTGCAAGGCTTTGAAAATAATACATCCAGTTTTGAACTCAGTTCTTTGTTTTACAGGTAGCCAATGTAATCTTTCCAAGCATGGTCTGATGGACTGCCATTTAGATTGTCTGCAAATCAGCCTGGCTGCTTGGTTTTGAACAAGCTGAAGTCTTTTCAACTGGCCAACTGGGAGTCCCAGATAAAGGCTGTTGGAAAAATCCAGTCGGGAAAGAACAAGAGCAATGACTACCTGAAGAAGAGCAGATTGTGTGAGGAACTGGGCTATTTTTTTTTTTTTAAGTTGGAAAAAACTAGCGGAGACTACTGTTCCAACTTGTCCCTTTAATGTATCCAGTTTGGATCCGAAGGGTTGGCTGATGTGGCAAAGAAGTGCTGATTCTTGCCAACGTCGTTTTCTGGGTTTGGCTGAAGGGTTCACACAAGTCAGACCTGATCCCCGTTTTGAGACTGATTATACTGTCACCACTTACTCTGTGGGGAAACTGTGTCAGAATTGGTTACAACATTCCACCTTAGCTGCAGTTAAATTACATCTATCTCAGTTGACTGATAATGTGGATTTAAATGATTTTAAGGGTAGGTCTAAACGGTGGATTTATGCAGTTTACAATGAAATTTGGAAATTTTCGCAAATTGAGGCTGCTAAGCGCCTAAGGGCGATTGACCAAGCAAATTTGGAAAAAGTGCTTGCAGTTGTCGATAACAGTATTAACATGCTTTCTTCCCGAATTTACACGTTGAACAATATTGTCTCTTCTGTAGTTGACATTGTGAATGATGAGGTGTCTGTATTGTACCATGGACAAAATCAATTGCGTTCTGTGATGCAGGTTGCATGGACACTACAGACTCTTAAAGCGGGTCGCGTGCCCTGGAGTTACATGAACGTGTCATCCCTATTTGCCCCATTTAATTTGACTGACAAGCAGCGCATGCTTTCCATGCGAGATGCATCATTTTCTATGTTACACATTGAAAAGTTAGAATCTTTGCCCTTTTCTGTAGCTGAGGCAGCTGCTGCTACATGGCTTATCCATGGTGTTATTACGTTACCATTTGCTTTGTACAAATTTACTAATTGTATGCGGTATATTGCAATAGGGCGATATGAACCACTAGGCAGTGCTTTCCTCCATGAGGCATGGTCTTTACCATACACGTACAGATGCCTGAAGGATGGAAAGGAAGTGAATCTGAATGGTGAAGAATGCACACAGTCGCCTGACCGTTCACTGATATGCAGACACATCCAGTTGCATGGTTCTTGTAATCAGGACCGGCCTAATTTAGCCTGTGTTTTAAAAGGCACACCAGTTCCTGCAATAGTTCCCACATTCACTTTATTGACAAACGGTAGTTATTTACTTTTGAATAACGAGGAGTGTTGTGGGTTAATGGTCGGTATCGCCTATGTGGTTACTGTATCAGAACGTGTGGTGTGTTGCAAGAACGTGTTATATCCACCCACGCATGGGAATTCAGATGTTTCCATCTGGCCGCGCATCCCAACCTTGAAAACTGATTTCAATGGTATGAGCAGAATAAGGGCTGTTTTGTCTCAAAAGGAAGTGGCCCTGAGCTCGGCCCGTGAAACTTATGTCCTTCACATAGCTAACACACGCACAGAGGTGCAGGCACTTTTAAATACTGACTTGCCGTTTCATTTCTGCGAATTAGTTCATCAAATCTTTAATGCCTCCTCCACGTCTGGCTTAGCTCATTTTTTTAAATTGGTTAGCAGTGGTCTCGTGACTACATTTGAAAAGATTTTTGGTGTCATCCCCGCTTTCTTCCATTCAATATTTTCGAGTTTGTTTGGCGGATTCCCCGTTTTGCTGGCTTTAGCTGCAGGCGTTTTGATATTATTCTGCTTCCTAAAACATGAATGCCCATCCTGCGCAAGAAGCCGCTCAGCCCCTTCTGACACTGTTTCGTAACCGGATGCTTGATTACTATGGCACCCTGCCGCTTGCGACCTTAAGCATGGCATTTGGATTATCATTTCGATTTTCCTATTTCACATGTGTCCAGCCTGTGTTTCATTGCCTGAGCTGCGATTTTGACTGGGCCATTGATTTGTGTCTCTGCTTACCGTTATCTCCTGAAGTCGATTTTAATCACCTGATGGGCCCCGTAGTTGCTCACGAGTTGGTTTGTTCTGGCGAAAGGATTATGGCCTTGGCAGCGATGCATGGACTAATGGGTCAGTGGGACATCCCCGCAGCGGCGCATGAGTTTCTGGCACATAGCGTTCTTGAGAACCCACCGAGTTGTCCTCTGATGTTGCTAGAGGGTCCGGTGCTGGAGGAGCACGTATGTTCTTTCCCATTGCTTAATTGGATGGCTGAACTGTTTTCGGATGATGACAGTGATTTCATGTTGGAAGCTGTGGCTACCTATTTTACATATTCTATCCACCCATGAGTGGCTTTGGAGACTTTCACTATACTGGCACGTGACTTTTTAGTAATTCTGGATGGTGCCTTTTTTCTTACGGACATTCGACTTTATATGTTCTAGGCCTATGATTTTATATTTGGCCTCAAGTTCGAGACTTTTATTACATTTTGTTTGACCACTATAGGCATTCATACATATTTTTGTATTGTTATTTTTTATATACATCTACATACATTTAGCTTGGCTCAAATATTGTTGAACTCTGCTTTCATGTTACGCCTTTATTATATTATTGGCTTGTTTTTGACCGTCCTCGGATCATTGGGGGGGGGGGGGGTGTCATATAGTTACTGCTTTTCTATATATTGTGTTAAGTTAGCATGAGTTTATTAAATGTTTAAACAACATATTTTCCTTCGGCTTCAGTTTGCACACGACACATAATTGTTATTGTAGCTTTCAACCTAGACGAAAGATGTGATTTATTTGAGAATACTATGTTATTGCTCTGATATCAGTTGTGCTTGGTACACTTGATACACTGTCTGCACACTGTGAGCTGAACCCTCTAAGAATAACCTAACACAAGGTTGCTGAGAGGCCTGATCCTCGCACCACATTAGACATAACACAAATAAAGTTGCTGCCAACATTGGGCTCTACGCGGGTTTAAGATAGAGTTACTGAGAATGCACAAACACACTTGATGGTGCTTCGCATGCAGAGAGCTGGTAGCTGATGATGTGATCTTCTTCTACTGACATTTAGAGGTATGGGCCCGCCCTGCTAAAACCCAAATGAGACCTTCTTAGATATAATATAGTATGCTAAATAGGGTGCGCGAAATATAGGTGATACAGATTTCTATAGATTTTTTGCATTATAATATGCTATCACCGTTCGCTTACTATGGATTAGTGACTATGCTGATAACTCTGATTTTTATAATATGTATTCTGGTATTTTATAAGATACTGCGTTTGAGAACCTTGCATTGAAAAATAAATATTTCAAACTTGCACATGTGTTCTTTTACTCCCCGTTGTGGTTTGAAATGATTACAGAGCGAAAGAGTGTTCATGTGTTCCACGATACCTGAGGTAACCCAAGTTCATGTTCTGGTTTGTCTAAGTCATTGGGAGTTTGTTATGACCAATGAGACACGGTAGCTAGTTCGGTAAGGGGATTTTGGATACTAAGGTGGGTTTTTTGAGTCACCCTAATTCACCGAGGTTCCTGATCTCTGTGCACAGTTCTGTGGGAGAACGGAAACCATGCTACAGAGGTGAAGGGTGAGTGCCAAGGGGGCGAGTAGTGAATGCCAGGTGGGACATGGGTGAGTGTCAGGAAGGTGAAGAATATGTGCCAGGGAGGGGAAGTATGAGTACCAGGAGGTCGAGGGTGAGTGTCAGGAAGGTGACAGTTGAGTGTCACGGTGAGTGCCAGGGAGGTGAGGGGTGAGTGACAGACTGCAAACAGTAGTGAGATGGGGCCTAGAAGGAGGTGTGGAGATCATCACCTGGTGTGTGCCAGGCTGAGACGCACCAGTGGCAGGTCAGACTTGGGTGGATGCAAGAACCTCTGAAAGGCAGGTGCCAAGTCACTTGTAACCTTAGTACAGGAGTGGGTGCTCAGGAGAGAGCAACATCTTCAAACAAGAAACTATTCAAAATCCTGAAAACTCCACTTTATGGTCTTGCAACCTTATGTGGAAAATAATTAGCAAATGAATGGGCTTCCTTAGCGGACTTGCAGCTTGTTACAGCAACTTATTGAGATGAAGTTTGCATTGCAAATAAGCCAAAGCTAACACACTTTGAATTAGTAATGGTAAGATTCTCAATGAACTAGCAACAAGTTGAAACACCACCCCAGAATTGAACCGAGGATACAGAATTAATAAACATGGGGGCAATATTGGTCTCCTTTTCATAGCTGACAGCCAAAAAAACAGGGTGTTGTGGAGGACTCGGATTCTGGTGGAATCAGAATTTTTAAAAGCATACATTTTTCATAAAACTTTTTTTTAACCTCTTTTGAACACACTAGCGTATAGTGTCATGCGAGTGCCACTGCCCTTCTCCTAAGACACAACCTCTGTGAAACAAACCGATTAGAATAACTGTTTGCTGTTTTAAAATAAGTGGGGCATGAATGCAGTTTAGTATTCTGGTTATTGCTTGAAGGAAGGATAAGAAACCTGGTTACCTTTGTCTGTACCACTCGAAGGAATTACATTGGCTACCAGTCCGTCAGAGAGCCAGTTTCAAGCTCCTTTGTTTTGAGCATAAAACCTTACATAAAAAAGGACCACAAATCTTGCAAAACAAGCTTTATTTGAATATATATACACACACACACACACACACACACACACACACACACACGGGAGCAGAGGACGGCCCGGGACCAGGGTTCAATTCCCAACGCGGCGCGGTCGTGGACCAGGGTCAGCGGACTCGATAATTCTCACCTCGGTGCCTTCTCAAACCAGGGATCACACTCTGCAACATTGGGCATTAGCTGGCCTCATCTCCACAATGGCCACCCACATACGCTGGGGATGCCTGGTTTCACCTTGGAGATACCTAGTAGGGACCATCTCACAGGGAAAGCCAGGACGGGTTCCCCAGCGGTCTATTGCGCAGAGATACTCCTTCGGGAGTCGATTCTAGCGCGTTAGAAACCCGCAAATTATAAATTATAATGAATTATTTCCATGTCCTCCACAAGGCAGGAAGACAGATAGCTGTGGTAACTGCGGACTGGACCACAAGCACAGAGGAATGTGCCCAGCGAGAGGGAAGATGTGTTTGAAGTGTGGAAAGCTTAACCACTTCACAAAGGCGTGCAGAGGAGGGAGACAGTGACCTGAAGCAAACAATCTAAGAAAGCGGGCAGGAGCCCTACGCCAGCTCATGCTGGAAGACCACACGGACCCCGACCAGATCTCCTCCCAGGGAGCCAGTGCTCAACTTGACAATGATGCCATCTTGGTAATCTCATTTGCAGGGCGATGAGGCCGCAAGAGGTGACCCCCACCCAAGTGTACAGTCCAGGCGAAGAACACCCCGTTGTTGGCCCCAGACACGGGGGCATTGTTTAACGTGATGGACTCTGAACAATATGAAAAACTGTTAACACGTCACCTGCTAACACCCAAGTGGTCTATGATATACACACATGGGGGTACAGAACTGCTACCTTTTAGAGGGACAATAGACTTAAATGTCAAGTGGGAAAATCGGTCAACGAGAGCCAAGTTCCATATGACTCAGGGCCAGAAAGGCATGCTGATCAGTTGTCACATGGTCGAGGATTTAGAACTACTATTCTTTGCAAAACAAGTGCATGAATTACATGCAGATGATCTGCTGAAAGAGTTTCTACAGCTGTTCCAAGGCCTGGGCGAAATGAAAGGTCAACAAGTGACATTGTACATATGTCACTTGTTGACCTTTCATTTCGCCCAGACCTATTTTGGGCGTGGATCGGACGGCCCCAAGCCGTAGTGCGCACACGCCCACCGTGACTCATGATGGCCATCGGCCGTCATGAGCACAGAAGAGGTTAAGGGCAGTGAAGCACTGTAAACATCACAGGTTTCAGCCAACCAAAACATGACGGTGCGCAATTGACATCGCTGCGGAGTGGCTCACGGTGCTTCCGTGCACCAACAGAGAGGACAAACAACGCATCAGTGCTGAAGGTTCCCAGAATGTGAAGGAAGGACGTCAGCAAAGAGTCATCAGGAAGCATACACGAAGGTGAGTGTGCATGCGCGCACATTTTCAAAAGGTCCAGTTGCGTTTGAACTGCCGTTGTTTTACCTTTGTGGCAACACCATAAAAAAAAATCTCTTCTTGGCAATGTAGAAACGAGGCAAAAAAACTGGGTCATTCCACCAATGACACATTGTTGACGCACCAGAGTTGCACAAGCGTGATTCTAGAGGAGACATGAGGTGCACGGTTGACGGGAACTGCCATCGCTTGTCACAAAATCTTCCTGTGAATTTACCGCTGTGCCCCACATACTAGACAAAATTAGACTCACCTCACCAGAGCTTGAGGGTGTTTGAGGGGTCCATCTGTCAAACGAGTGTACGCACTCGTGACACGTTAAGTGTCACAGAAAGTGTCTTACCACTGAAGTTGCTGTAGTATTGAAGACACTGTAGATCGATGGGCAAAACAGAAGCACCTCACTCCACGCTGAGAAAAATAAACTCAGGCAGCACCATTTACCTTGCTTCTTAGGGCAGTAAAGACAGGAACACCTCACTCACTCCACAAGATCTTGGTTGTAGATACACTGCAGGGACAGCAGGAACTCAATCAAATAAATTGAATGTAGTAAGTTCTTGAGACGGAGTGCAGGACACTTTAAGGGGGAATGTCAGTCTCCTTCAAAGCTTGGCTAGCGCACACATGAAACAGCACACTACTTCTCCAGACAGTGTAGACAACGATGTGTGGCACTGAAGACATAAATACAGGCTTACCCTTACTGAAAGCACAGCACAAGTAGTGGTAGAATTTCTCAGACATGTAGAGATAGACTCTGGAGAATAGATGCCCAAGACTGGATGGGCAGCTCATGAAGTAGCACTTCTCCAGACGCACAGGAACAACTGGCAGACTGCAGTGGGCGAACAATGGGAGGTCACTGGTGGGGTCAGGATGCCAGTTGGCTTAACTTAACTTGAGTTGCAGTAGGTTCTGTATTTTTAAAGTTGCGTGAGGTTCTTGAAGAGGTGATAGACGCAGGTTCGCTTCAGAATCGTCGCCAAAAACTTGTAGTGATTGAGTCAGGTACAAGTGATGAGTTTCAGGTAGCTTTATTCAAGATGGTACAAGAGACCCCACCAGGAGCAGCCAGCATGCTGCTCAGCCCAGTCAACTGTAAACATTTGACTCATAACATTCTATAACGCTGCACAGTAAGATTCTACAGGCAGGGAATGAATAGCATTGAACTCAGGATATAACACATGCCCGCTGAATGCAATTGTGCGGACATCAGTTGGTAACAACTGGATAGAGTTCCATTCTTTGTAGTACAAGTCATCAGTTACAAAAGTAATCAGTGAGCATGAGTCCACTGTGACTTGAACTTCCACACCTCCAATTAGAACTGTGTAAAGAGGTTCACCATTGCCTCTTACACACAAGGTTTTATCCTCAGTTTCTATAGATAGAACTATTTTAGTGGTGCCTTGAATGGTGCATACTCTAGAATCTGAATTTTCTTCCTGTTGTTCAACTATGTACATTTTTTTAGTATTCTTGCGCATTCGCACGAAGTGTTCAATTTTCCTGCACTTCATGCAAGTTTTCCCTAAGGCCAGGCAATTCTTTGCATTAGCTAAATGTAAGGTTGATATGCATCTAAAGCAGTAAATTTGCTTTTAGCTGTCTGGAATTTTATGTGTGACAGCCTTGGATTTATTTATTACTGCATTAACCGATTCTGCATCAGACTCGTTTTTGGATTTATTTAATTCCTTTGAGGCTAAAACAGTGCCTCTCGCAATTTCTAGCATCTGATTTAAACTGCAGCATAGAAGCCTCCCTTGGGTTTTTTGTTAAAACAGTTAATGATTAATTGATCCCTTAAATAAGAAGCAATACAGCCATCACATTCGCATGTGGCAAGCAGTACATGCAGTTTTGCAGAGAAACTATCAATGGATTCATATTGTAACCGACGTCTGGTATAAAACCTGTCTCTCTTCACTATTATGCTTGTATCATCCTTGAAGAGGTTAGTTAACCTGCGCACCGCTTCCTTGTAAACATCCCAGTCAGTTTCAGAAGTTTGGTAGCCATATGTAAATGATCAAAGATACATTGGCCTTCCGTTCTCAAACAATTATATAGAAGTACTAACTTCCTAACTGGTTCAAACTTGGACCCATCAATTGCTATTAGGTAGCTATCAAACCCCTTGAACCATTGTTTCCATTTTGTTTTCTGTGCCCCAGCTTCTGCTAGAAAACGTGGTGGGCAATTTATATCCTGCATATTGGCACTTGGTAACCAGAAAATATATACATGCTATGATTATAGCGGAGTCTGTAATCAACTAAATAAAACTAAGACTTGAAGCAAACTGAAGAAAACGAAAGAAGGTTAGCGTTCCATGACACTGGTTAAAAAAGACACACAAATACAAAAATTTACCAATGAAAACAAGTAATTACAAAGGCTCAAATGGGACCAATCAGAGCCTAAAATCCACAAGTTCTTTGACCCCGATTCAGGTAGGTCGCTCCCCCACACCGTACAGCGCCACCTGTGTGCATGTATCCCCCAGCTCTCCGCCACCGCCGTAGGCTCTTGGCCCCTCTGCCTGAGTTGTGTAATTTTTTGCTTGTTGCTCATTGTCCACTGTTGTTGCTTTGCCTGTTGTTCATTGTGCACTGTTGTCTCCTATTGCCCCCCCTTGTGCTCTATATGTCCCTCTTTTCTTCTGTGCCCCTCACTTGCCCCCACTCAGATGCTGGATCGCCAACTGCGCCAACACCCTCGCCCATCAAGAGACCCTCCAACAGACACACCTACAAGAAAGCCAGCTGGTTCACCGCAGACCTTCAGGCCTCCAAGCAAACCTGCCATACACTAGAGAAGAAACGGCACTGGGAACAGACACCAGACAGCAACGCAGCCCACAAGCACGCCATCCGTAGACACCATCACCTCATCAGAGCTGCCAAAATGTCCTCCTTCAAGGACCAACTCGACAACAACGGTCACAATAGCAAAGAGCTCTTCAACATCATGAAGGAACTCTCCAACCCCAGCTCCAACATCAACGACATCCCACCATCACAAGACCTGTGCGACTCCCTCGCCACCTTCTTCCATTGCAAGATCGCAGACATCCACAACAGCTTCAACAACCTGGCCACCCCAACAACATCCGACACCTCAGACCCAGCGACCACCACCCACATCATTCCCCTACTCACCTGGACCAACCTCAACGACGACGACGCAATCAAAATCATGAACACCATCCACTCCGGCTATTTGTCAGACACATGCCCACACCACATCTTCAACAAAGCTAGCCCCACCATCGCACCCCATCTCCGCAAGACCATCAACATCTCCTTCGAGACCGCAACCTTCCCAGAGAGCTGGAAACATGCCGAGATCAACGCCTTACTGAAGAAACCCAAGGCAGATCCAACAGACCTCAAGAACTTCCGGCCCATCTCCCTGCTTCCGTTCCCGGCGACGTTCATCGAGAACACAGTCAACAGACAGCTGACCAGCAACCGGAAGGAGAACAACATCCTAGACCCGTCCCAGTCTGGGTTCCACAGCAACCACAGTACCAAGACTGCCTTCATCGCCGCCACTGATGACATCAGGGCCCTGCTGGACAATGGCAAAACCGCGGCCCTCATCCTCCTGGACCTGCCTGCCGCCTTCAACACTGTATGCCACCACACCCTACGCACACGCCTCCACGTCGCAGGAATCCGAGACAAGGCTCTGGAATGGACCACCTCCTTCCTCTCCGGCAGAACCCAGAGCTTCCGCCTCCCCCCCTTCCGCTCCGAAGCTTCAGAGGGCACATACGGCGTACCCCAAGGATCATCCCTCAGTTCGACACTGTTCAACGTCTACATGGCACCGCTTGCCCACATCGCCCGACCTCAACATCATCGCCGACGACACCCAGCTGATCCTCTCCCTCACCAAGGACCCCCTCACCGCCAAAGCCAACCTCCAGGAAGGAATGAAAATCATCGAGTGGATGAAGAACAGCTGCCTGAAGCTGAACTCGGACAAGACAGAGGTCCTCATCCTTGGCTCCACCCCCTCAGCCTGGGACGACTCTTGGTGGCCATCCGCACTGGGAGCAGCACCAACATCCACTGACCACACACAAAACCTCGGGTTCATCCTCGACTCAACACTCTCCATGTCAATGCCGTCTTGTTTTCCTTCTTCAACACCCTCCGCAAGATCTACAGGTGGATCCCCACAGAAACAAGAAGAATGGTCACCCAGGCCCTCGTCAGCAGAAGGCTGGACTACGGAAACGCCCTCTACGCAGGAGCCTCAGCCAAACTCCTGAAACATCTACAACGCATACAGAACGCCTCTGCTCGCCTGATCCTCGACATCCCACGCCACAGCCACATCACACCACACCTAAGAGACCTGCACTGGGTCAACAAGAGGATCACCTTCAAGCTCCTCACCCACGCACACAAGGCACTTCACAACACCGGACCGGCATACCTCATCAGACGACTCTCCTTCTACACCCCAAACCGACAGCTCCACTCCGCCGGCCTCGCCACCGTTCCCCACATCCGAAGAGCGACCGCTGGTGGCAGACCGTTCTCCCACCTTGCCACCAAGACCTGGAACACCCTCCCCATCCTCCTACGGCAGACCCAGGACCTACTTACCTTCAGGAGGCTCCTCAACACCTGACTATTCGAGCAGTAGCTGCAACCCACAAGCGCCTTGAGATCCAGGGCTTGAGGAATCCTCTCAACCGCCACCGCCTCTCTACCGTGGTATGGCAGAAATCAGGTCTTACAAAAAAAGAAGTCCCTTCAGCTCTCCGTCTTGCATTTGACCTTGCCAGATCTGATATAGCTTGCCGCAAAATAAAATTTCCAAGAAATATCAAAACCGCCCTTGGTTTATCCCCCTCCTTAGTGTTTCTTCTCATATGGAAAGGGGTGCGGTGAACTCTTTCCACCTCGGTGGACCAGTTCCATCTATTCAGCTCGGGAAAAGCCAGACTAAATAGCTTGATTATATATGCCCTAATGTCCGTCCCTTCGGCCCCCTCAGGAATTCCCAGCACTCGCAAATTGTTCCTGCGTAACCTATTTTCCATTGCCTCGAGCTTCCAATGAATGTCGGTCATTTGTGCACCATATGTATTAACCTTAGAGACTGCTTCAGCCACTTCGGTTTCTGTCGAGACAATCCTATCCTCTAAATTTGCCACTCTATCACCGGTGGTAGCGCAGGTCTTTGAAAATTTTGTGACTACACCCTGCATCTTTTTCATGGCAATATGGGCTTTCTGGTTGTCTTTGCGGGTTTCCTCTCTATGAGCTATAATCTCCTGGTGTATTGTCTCTAAAAGTGACATCTGGGCGGACTCACGACCGGGGCTATCCTGCAAGGGTTTATCCGTGGGATGATCCCAGCTTAACTCGTGCTGGGCAGTAGAGGAAAAGAAAGCCTCACTTGGGACGCTCTCCTTCCCATCTCCGATCATGGCTCCGCCGTTTGGTACATCCTCGCCCCGCATTTTCTGTTCAGTAGGGGTCAAATGGACTACTGTCTCCTCTCTTTGTTTAACTAAATCCTTGATCAGGGGAATAGGAGTATTCTCCGTTCACCTCAGGTGAACATTATCCCTTGCTCTCCCCTTTGTTTTCCACTTGTTCCATAAGAATCCTTGTTAGACCCTCAATGCGTGAATCAATATTTTATAAAGCACATGACCTAGGAAGAGGGCATCCAATAGAAGAATATTGAATGTTTTTTAATTGTTTTGCAAACTCTAATTTTGTACATATTACTAATTTCAGGACTGAATACTTTATGGTTACATAGCAGAAAATACTGTACTCTATATAGTAGACCGGAGATTGCAATGGTCAAGATCCCATAATAATGGGTATAGGCTTGATTGGTTTATTTGGAAAAGTGATGTCAGATGTCATAGGTCGGTTATGTTTACTATGATAAATTACATCAAAGGCAGTATGCCTGACTTTATTGTGAAAATCATCTCAACGCCAATAGTTTTTCAAGGGTGGATTGATATTATGCTATGCTAAAGCCAGTGGATGAGCAGTTTGTTACATGAATATCACAGATTACTTTAATGAGCAAGGATCTTAAGCAAATACTGGGTAATAGATTTGCACTTTGATAATACTTGCTAGACACTCTTAAGAAGGTTTTGGCGCGTGTAGTTGTCCTCCAGGGTCAGCCCTCTTCCATCTGTTGGAGTAACAGTCACTCTGCTTCTCCTCATAACAGCACACCACTTAGGTACTAGGTTCGCCCATTTTTTCGGTTGGCTTAAGTTCTTTGAGTAACAGCATTTTTCCTATTCACACGTGCATGTCTGCCTGAAAATGAGTGTGCTTCAGTGTCTGGGCTGGTGGACGGCACTTTCGTTTCATTTTTTTTTCAGAGCACGCAGCAACTATTTCTAAACTGGGGGGCCATATTGAAATGGTATTGTCCATGGTGTGTCATTATTTTACCTTTCCAAGACGAGCACCGTGTTTAGAAGCATTATGTTGGCTCCTTGGAGCAGTAGAACAGTGATACGATATACAGTTTTTTTTTTTTTTTTTCACCAGCTGCTCCGCACCCTGACCAGGTGCCGCGAGCGTGAGGGGTAGGTGTTCCGCCGTTCCAGTGTCTCCGTTAAGGTGCATCCAACCTTATAACGCTGGCCTCACGGGAGCATGCTGCGGGGCCCATTCTTAATCCCTTTAGGGTCGCCTAAATAGAGCAGGACCCCTTGGCCCTCTTGTCCTCCGACCCAGCGAGGTTGTATTTGCTTTCTTCATAGAGATTGAGCATTGAGCCCACATTTGTTTTTGTGTAGTACTTTTTTTGAGGTCCTGACGAATCGCCTTTTGGCGAGAAACATGTTGACCACACTAGGGGGTAGAGTTATTGTTCTGTACACCTTTACGGTCTCTAAACTCCCCTCCCACCCCTTTTAACTAAGGAATCAGCCACGTTATTAAAGTTGGAAGTGGACTGATTACCTTTTTTATTACTTTCACTCACTATTGCACTGACTACACCTTTCTTCATCCTCACCCACACCCACTATCGGCAAGGAACAAAAGAACCCAGTCAAAAGAGTACCTTTGGGGACTCCGTCAGACATTGCAGCGCCGGTCTGACGAGGGGCAGTGAGCCGATGATGACACCGGACACCCTCTAGTAAGGGTGTGTTTCACGCCTATTACTTTGGGTGTGTGAGGCTCTCTAAGTTCCGACTAGGGAACCCTTCCTTCGCAGCCACGGTATTTACAATACCCACTCCTTGCTCCACACTGTTACACGCTCCCTGGGGAACTTTGTACTCTGCTGTTAGCACGATATACAGTTTAACACTTGAAGACGGCAGCAGAATGATCTTTAGTGAGTGTTCATCTTGGAATGGTCTTGTGAATCATTTTTTTTACTGTTCCAAGAAACAAACATGTTGCTATCCAGGCATCTACTGCTATGTTTAATTTTATTTTTGAATTGCAAACATATGTCCACCAAGTTTAAGTGGTAGTCTGGTTTCTTTATTTATACTTTCATTCTTGTAGACCAATGGTGGCCGCCAGAGTTGGGACCAACTCCGACCCCGGTGTCGGAACTGAAAAACCTGGGAGTCTGGTTGGATGCTGGTCTTACCTCCGTCGGCCACACCAAGAAAACAGCTGCTTGCTGTTTTGGCCTGTTGAGAGGCTTAAGACCTGTCCTCAAATATTTTGATGCTCCAACCAGGCAGCTGGTAATCCAGGACACTGTCATCTCTCGCCTGGATTACGCCAGCTCTCTCCTGGTTGGGGCCAATCAGGCAGAAATCACCCGTTTACAACGGGTACAAAATGCTGCGGCCAGAGCGATTGTGGGCCTGCCCAGATTTTGTTCCATGTCAAGTGTCCTTCGCTCCTTGCACTGGCTTCCAGTGAGGAAGCAAATCCATTTCAAGGTCCTTTGCTTGACCTTTAAAATTTTGAAAGGTATAGGCCCCCAAATCATGTCCAGCTTTCTGTCCTTTTATGTACCCACGCGCACACTTCGTTCTCAAGGCCAGGCTCTTGCTGTGGTCCCTAGATTCAGGCTCTGCCGTGCGGGAGGACGCTCTTTCAGCGTCAAAGCTGCAACCATTTGGAACTCTCTTCCGGTTGAAATCCGTCTGCTGGAGGACCTTACGCTTTTTCGGAAAGCTATTAAAACCTTTTTGTTTTAATCAGTCATCTTAAAGGCCTTCCGTTTTAGTTCCTGTTATGTTATGTCCTACCTGGTCACTGCGCCAGGACGCTCCTTAGCTGGAGCAGCTGTGCGCATAACAAATATCGATAACATAACATAACTAGCTTCCAAACTTCCATATCCTCTCTTTTATTGGTAATGGGTAAGTGGATGAATGAAAGAATGAGTCAGTAGGGGGATTAATGGATGTGAGAGTGCAAAGATGAATACTAAGAATACATGTATGATGGTTTTTGAATGCCTGAATTTATCAGCGCCTAAGGAAGCACTCTCGGTTATAAGCACGGGTGTAGTGAAACCTCTGCTTCAGCCGTTACAGTGGTGGTGGGGTTTTTTATGGGCCTCTTATCTGGAACTTGGCAGATACGAGATCATAATTAACTAAAAGAAAGAAGGAAAAGTGGGTTGCTAGAAAAGGGAGAGAAAGATGAAGAGTGGATGCATAAAAGGGTGAAAAGATGGATGGATGAGTGGGTGAGTATGGCTGGATCAAAGGATGACTGGGTAAAAGGATGGATGGTTGAAAGGATCGGTGTATGAAAGGATGGATGGGCGTGCGAAAGGACTTATGAGTGTGTGAAAGGATAGATGTGTTAAAGGATGGATGAGTAGGTGAAAGGATGGGTGGATGAGTGGGTGAAAAGATGTGTGGACGAGTGAGTGAGAGGATGGGTGGCTGGATGAGTGGATTAAAGGATGGCAGAGTAAATGGAATTCTGGGATAGATGGATGTAAAAGATGGTAGACTAAATGTAAATCTGAAAGGATGGTATGCCCCTAGTAGAGAAGCAAGTTTCTTATACAGTTTGCCCGGTAGGCCGGGGACGTGCCTATCCGTAAATGCTTTACCAGGTCCTCGACGTTGTCTATCCCAATAGGGCTGTCCAAATCCGCCCCCATATCAACTGTTAATTTTTGGGTAATGATCCGCTGCACCACTTTCTGAGCGTTCAGATCTACCTCCACTTCCTCATCACTGCAGCTGCTCAAAATATCTCACGAAACCCTAGGCAATTTCCTCATCTTTCTTTACTCCTTTCCGTATTATCCGTCTACATCAACCTTTTTTCTTCCTTTCTACTAAGCCAGGCTAACAGCTTATTGCTTAATCACCTGCTTCATAAATCACTTTTTTTGCCTGGATGGTAACTAAGGCTTTGGATTCTGTCCTCATGAAGTCCAGCTGCCTTTGGGATCTGGAGCATGGCTGGTTTAGCACTTCGCTATTTAATTCTCCATTTTCTTCACCCTTTTCCAAAGTTGGGTTCTTCTAATATGCACGTTCTACTGCCTGCCCCCGAATCACAGCTTGTTATCCCTCTCACAGGTTCTCTGCCCTTTCTATTTTACGGTGCTCTCCTCAAAGTATAGTTTTGCTGCGATTTTCCCTTCTTAAAGGTCACATGTGCGAAGTCTCAAAATTCCCTTCTCCCCAAAGAAATCCAAACTCTATGAACATCAAGGCAGAGTGGCCCGAAATCCCTTATAGTCTATGTTCACTACCATAGAATTTCCACCTCTGGAATCAGAATGTAGTAAATTCTGGAGTAGTTCTGGTGTACATCGGAAGAGTGGGTGTAATGTGAGCCTGTCTCCACATGTCAATCAGGCTGTACCTGTTTGCAAATTTCTTTTAATCGTATATCTTCACCCTCCCACTGTTGTCTCATGCAGGATCTGTCAAGTCAGCTGCCCATAACACCATTAAAGTCGCCTCGAGTTCTGTGTGTCAAGAAGTTCCTTCTCCACGTCAGGGAGCACCTTGTATTGCAGTGCCAGAGAAGCATATGTACTAACATGTGTAAGTTAGTTATCCCAAAAATTCCTTTTACTGATATCCTTTCCACCCCGGCTGACAACTCTCCAATTAGTAGGAAGGGAGGCAGGACATGGCTGGTCTTGGGCCTGCCCAGTCCTGGTGAGCTCCAACTCACTCCCCAGACAGGAGAGCTCACTCCAACCCTCACCTGTTGCCTGTCTCTCGGGCACAAACCGTTTCCGGGTGGGGATGACGTGTCTTACCATGGCAGCCCTTCGCTCCAGACTTCGCGCTCTCCTCCTGAAGCAAAGGTGGGGAATCGGCGGTAGCCCCGAATTACCGCTGTCTGGGAACCCTTTCTTTGAAGGCAGACCACATAATTGGGGCATTGCTCTGGGCTTCATACTCACTCCACACTCCAATCAGAACTTCTGCTTGTGTTGTCCTTCGTCCCATGTACTTAGGCTGCCGAAAAGGGGAAGGGGGTACAGGAGACCGACCTCTTCAGTCCACACAGGCCTGTAGCTTGTGTTCCCTCTACAACTCCCATTATGGCCCGAACCGAGTAGGGCCAACACCAAAGCGCACACTATCGATTCAGTGTTGGCGGCCGCTATCTCCACAGCCGGCGGTTGATTTTGGAGGCAAACTGTAAATGGGAGCTCTGCATAGAGCAGAGAAGGTCGAACACCATATTGCCTGTTTTGCTCCACCGGCTCAACCTTTTTCCAGTGAAGAGTCTGAATTCTGCTTCCCCTTTACCGGTTTGCTCTTTCCAATATGACTCTAAATGCTTCTGTCAGGAGCTGCCCCTAACAATTAGTTTAGCCTGAGCTAAGTTTGTTCCTCTGCTAAGCCACTGGCATGAACTGAGGGATGCCTCGTGCCTGCAAAAAAAAAAAAAAGTTGAGCATACATTTTAAATACAAAATATGAGCAATGTCTCAACAGGTCATAATAACAAATGTTTGTGTTCAGCATGTATTACTGATCATGAAAATACATATTCGATCATTTTGAAAATAAAGTACTTACATTAACATTTAAAATATATGAAACTGCTCTGTAAAGTACATGGGTTTCCATTCTTTGGGTCCAAGACGCACAAGGAAGTCAGTCATGACCAGAATTCAAACCCTTCAAAATCAGTCCACTCACATGGGCAAACGGATAGAGTAAGCTCTGTAGTCTGGCATGCCCCCACCCCTCCCAATAGTAAAACTATTTGATTTCCTTTCATGTGTCGCACTCCAAGATCTCTGGTTACTCGTGCAGGAATTCCAATATGCAGAACAATCGCTGCAACCAAAAATTTCAATTTGTTGGTCTTTTCTGGGGCCCTCTATCATTCCCTGAGTCTATGCTGTTAATTGTGAGTAGTTCTGATTGAATTGTTTATTTGGCACCGTTTGAGTTGATGGCCTTAATCGAGATGTAAGAAGTGCCTCTTTAAGTCCGTTTTGCATGGATTGGCGCGTTTGTACTGTTTTTCTGAAAAATATGAGGCTGTGATTATCAAAGGTATTTTATAAAACTTAGCTCTTTACTGCTTTAGGTAAACAGAATTGTAAGAACTGTGAAGAGGGTGGCTTGGGTAGGGAGCGCTTGTCATTGAGCACATACTGGTCCTTCATGGGGTGCAGAAGAGTACATACCATCATTGCTGGTTAAATAAAATCACCTATATGTAATCCAAATATGCACGCTGTTACCAAAATTAATCTAACATATCCCCATGCCTTCCTTTTGTAAACTTTAGATTAATTTGTGTTGAAGTAAAAACGTGCATATGCTTTCTATGCTCCACCTACCATTCAATTTATCAATTAACCAAGTCATCAACCCAAGCTCACTCATGATCCACAGACATGCCCACACAACCGATCCTTCCAATAGGTCTTACCTCCCTTCATCGTTCATTTCATTCGTACCTCCATAAAGCATCCTAATCCACTGATGATCTGACCCCTGAAAAACTGCATGATGGACTGATGCTAACTAGTCGGTCATTTGGACCCTTTGACTGGTCCGGCTTCCCTGTACGCCAGAGGTACCACTTAACTAAAGAGTCATGTGCTTCTTCACAACACTTGGGCACCTGTTTTACATAGCCCTCTACATTGCTGTGCAGCTACCATCAGATATGTGTGTCACACGCAGTCACCCCAGCCCATCTTGCTCAAGAAGAAGATTCAATCATGTAACCGGGATTAGCACATAAACTCACCCTAGGCCTTTTAGCTCTGATACAGCAGATGAGGCTGGACTATCTGATCTACTCAAACCAGTTCACCACCATCGAGTTATCCATAAACAAAATAAACCTTCAGACCAAACCTACATGTTGCTATGCTCCCTACACCACTGGCAGCTCTGATTGCACTACGCAAACACATTGCTTGTAGCAAAAGTTTCATTAAACTGTAAAGAAACACCTGTGCCGCAGTGCTTGGTTTGTAAAAATAAAATAAGTACCAGGGCCCCCCTCAAGATGCCCCTGCAGCTTGCACCTATCATTGCTCCTACCAATGCCCTTTTGTCTTCACGCTATCCTTTTTAGTTGGATACACTGGGGTGATGGTGGGGAAATCTCAGACCCAACCCCTTTTTCCGCACCCCGTAGGCTATGGTACCCCCCCCCCCCCGGGGAGAAGTCTGATGGTGTCTGTGCTTTTTCTTTGATGCAAAAGGCATGTTTTGTCAGCAGTGGATACACCCTTAAAAGGAAGGAATGAGATAAAGATTGAAGGGATGATCAGTTAATGCAAATGTTAGTTTATGATTTACATTCCGTAGCACATATTTTACAAGAATATTGTGTTGACTGTTGTGGCGACTGTCTCACAATGTTCTTATTCAATTTTCTTTCAGAGCACTAAACCTCTGAAGGGTAAAGTGGCTATGGAAAACAAGCACTCACAGAACAAACCAACAGACTAGATATAATTTTATGTGAATATTTTTTATTAGAAGAAAAGAAACAGCTCTGGGAACATTTTCTACTGTGGTGCAAGAGAAAACACAAGTATTTTTAAGAATCAGCCATGGTTCATTTTTTGGACCTTCATGGCACAAACTCCCTTCGGAGATACAGAATATTTCAGCCCCCTCTCAGTTCCATAAAAAAATGAAAACTTGACTTTTTAATCAAAACTATGGAGGTCCCTCAGTTAGGTTCACACCTCGGATGCATAGCGCCAGGACATTCCCCGGAGTAACAGAGCGCTTTATACATGCCAGTTACATTACATAAAATACAACACAATATGTCTACCGCATCTTTGATAGTACATTTAAAGTAACAATCGGTAGGGCATGTTTCTCCATTGCTGTACGAACCCGGACCTCCTCCCTATTCAGCCGAGTCCTGCTTCGCATAAACTTTTGGATTGGATTATATTACAGAGGACACAGCCTTCCAATGCTAATGGACTGTGCGGCTATGCCCACAAAGGCGCAGCAGTGCAATGGTTTTATTATTTCGGCCATATTACAAGAATGGCTATATTTTATTTAATTTGTGCTAAATTTTAGCTGCAGTTGCAAAAGAAACAATCGTTTGCAATGAAACGTAACAAAATATGTGCTCAATAGAGGATTATTCGCTGACCTGCAAAGCAGTATTTTGCTAGAATGCAGTCATACACATTTTCAGAGCAGAAACAACAAATGCCACCATAAACCACACAAACCTTGAGAGGAGCACTTTTGAATTAAAATTGCAAGCTAGCATAAAAAGGCAATGAAAGTTATTGTGAAGTGCACAATGGCCTTCTGCTATTGAGTACAGCACATATTGGGTTGATATTAGTGTTATGACATACATTACATATATTAATGTATGATATAGAGTATTGTCTGAATACAAGAGTAGCAATAAATGACCATGAACCACCATCAACATGCACCTTTACGCGCTCAGGTCAACTTCATCCTGCTTCTCTGAATATCTAATAAAAACAGGAAAATATAAAAACAGTATAATTTAAAGTGTCAAGCTTCGTATAAAAATCAGCACTACAAAGCAAGACTTTACAAAGGATCCGACCACGTATATTGTTAAGAAAAACTTTATTCAGTCTTCTCAGCCACTTGGAGTTTGCCAGAAGTTTAATACATATCTTTAGTGGTGGTGCTGCATGTGTTTTTTTGAACAGACGTTCATTTGTGAGAAGACTGGAAAAGACCATGACAACGCACTGTTTATTGTGTGCTTTTTGAGCCATCACAAACAAGTTAATTTAATCAGGAAGACAGACCAGCACTAAAAAAGAAAAAAAACGTACAAAAAACCTTTCCCTCCTCTCAGTGGAACCACAGCCTGAGCATCTAAGACTGATGTGTCATGACTAAACAGATATCAGAATGGTCAGTTTTCCAGGACAAGCAAGTGCCTTCTTTTTTTATTCAGTTCAAAACATTGGCAACAGTGGGTGCTTTTCAAACTGCAACAAGATTTCCATTTACAAACTATCAATAAATACCTACAGATAAATATGACTTTTAAGTGGGCGCTCAACTCTTGTGTGCAGCGGTGTCTGAAGATGGACACAGATTTATGGCTTTACACATGTACAAGGGGTAGTTGACATACTCCATTTGTAGGATTCAAATTCATGAGATCCCAACTTAGTGCTACTTCAGCTATTTTTCTGTTGAAAAGGCTCTTTTCATCATAGGCGGTGGTGCTTTACCAACATCAAACATAAGTTCCACATTTGAGTTTCTGATGCAGCACCAGTCAGGAATACGACCAGTCTGACTATAATATTCCTTTGAAATTGAGCGGCTGCCCAGGATGTCTTGCAGAGCTCCAAAGATAGCTCCTTTAAAAAACAAAATAAAAACAAAGTTACACAAATCAGAGTATTGTGAATGACCACATGTAGATATTTAAAGCAATATTTAAAGCAAGTAAGTGGGACAAAAAGTGAAATAATTTCTACGTAGAACTGAAAAGGAAGCCCCATATTGTGGTTCCATTGATCCTGATGTTAAGATATATATATATATATATATATAATCTATATATCCGAGAATCCTGTCGGGATAGCCGCCACGTCTTCAACCACGCGCTGCCAGCAAACAGTACACAGACCCGGGATCAGTGCTTCAAATGTTTATTTTCTCAAAAGTCAGAGACGCGTTTCGCAGCGCGAACGCCGCTTGTTCACTCAATATATATATATATATATATATATATTTTTTATTAACATTTTTATTTAACCATAAAAAAACACTTATTACATGTCATGACATTTCCTGAATGCATAATAAAAAACAGAAGACCATCTCAATTATTTAGAAAGACATTAAAAAGCATATTATAATTGATTCATACATATACAAAAAGAATAGTCATATAGCAGCTTGAATTACCCTTTAGATTTTCTTTGATAGTATATTAGAGTTAAAGTGTCTGTGCCATAATTAGATTACTAATTACAAGTTTGCTATTTCATCAAATCGCTGATTGGGGCCCATAATTTCTGCTCAAACTCTCTTTTTCATTTACCCTTTAACAGATACACTGCAGATTCTATAATGTAAATAGCCAGTATCCTGGATCTCCAATTGGAGAAGGTAGGGGGATCTGTGCCGATCCATTGTGAAGTTATACAAGAGCGAACAATGGTCATAGCAATAAACAGGAACCCTATCTCTGCTCTATTTCTTTTATTCGCTTCTATGCCGTCTAGTAGCCCTAAAATGAATAAAATGGGAGTGATTAAAACCCGGAAGCCTAAGACCTTAGTTAAAAAGGTCTCTAGTTCCTGCACGAAAATTTCCATTTTTGGGCAGGTGAAGAACGTGTGTAGAGTCATAGTCAAAATACTTTATTCGGTTTTACAAATAGCAAACCATAAAAGCGATATTTCAACAATAAAAAGGACAATTATATGATTACAAATATGTATGTTAAACTTGTGCAAGGAATAAAACAGTTTCTTCTTATATTAATACAAAACAAGTTGAAAAGCTTGCATCCCAGAAGTGCAAACATAAGTCTAAAATTTAGTTGATACCATGACTACGGTACAAGGTTCCGTTAGTTTGTGAGGCTTTTTCTCAGTCTCAATGCATTCTTTTTAAAAACAACCACAAATAAAGTGCTTTCTGGGCTCAACATTTGCAGGAAGCAAAGAGCCGGACGAACCTGGGTGAAATTCATTTTTTTAAAAAGAGGTTTTAAAAAGAGTCTACGGGGAACATCATAATAATGGCAAAAGAACATCAAGTGCATTAGGTCGTGCAGAGATGAAACATCGCAGCCACAGGGCGGCAAGAACGTGTGTAGAGACTCAGTTGCAGCTAAATCACATCGATTGCATTTTCCTCCTCTTCCTCCTTTCACCCATTAGCTACTTTTACTGGAAAATAATATAGATCAAAAGCTGACATATAGTGTTGACTTCTAAGACTCCCTGTCAATAACATCTGATTTGCAAGCTCCAAGGAACCCTCTATATATATTAAATCCTCACCCAAACTATATTCCCATTTTCTATTCTGAACTTCCAAATCATCCGGGACCGATTGAAATAAGTGTTGATAGATCTTTCCAATCCTGGACTTGTTCCTCAGTAACTCCACCAAGAGACTTATTTCTGTTATTTCCTTTCTCCTGTTCTTATTACCACCAAGAAAGCTTCTTATCTGCAGAAATTTAAAAAATCCCTTTTATCCACCCCAAACCTTTCCTGCAGATCCATGAATGAGATAAGCTGGCCTTCCCTACATAGATCACCGAGGTCACTAATTCCTTTTTTCCTCCATCTAAAAGTAATTTGATGCTGAAAAATTGGTGGGAGTAAGCCCGGCGCAGAAAATGGAATATATGCATTTAAATTAGGGATCTTTAATTTTCGTCGTACTTGTCTCCGCACTTAAGCAGGTTTTAAATTTCGTTTTTTTAATAATAACTAGGTTCAAGGATCTTGACCGAGAACCCTTTAACTTCCGCCCCCAGTCTTATTTAATAAATTGTTGGTCTGGCTTCCCCTGGAATTTCTGCGTTATCCCCAACTAAAAGAATGCCCATATGTTGCAGCATTGCCGCCCAATAATAAAGGAAAAAGGTGGGAATTGCCCATACTCCCCGTTGTTTTGGGAGTGTCATCCATTTGGCTGCTCTTCTTTGTTTACGGTACCCCCATAAAAATCCCCGACAAATCCTATTGATCTTTGTTAAGATAGATGAGGAGAATTGTAGCAGAACCGTCCTAAAATTATATAAAAACTTCGGGAGGACCGACATTTTGATGACATGAGAGGTGGAGATGATCTAGCTTCACCAATGTTTTACTCATATTATCAATTATTGGAGTAATATTTATATCAGGTATTTTTCCTATTGCAGCTGTAATCCTTACCCCTAGGTAAATTGCCTCCTGGACAACCAAGAGATCCAGCATTTGAACAGGTCCAGAACATAAAATTTGTGTCTTCTCCATATTTATTTTATAACCTGAGAAGGTTCCAAACTGTTCTGCCAACCGTTGTACCTCTGGACTTGCCAAAATAACATCTGTTTTAAGAACTGCGATGTCATCAGCATACATGAGTGCTCTATCATTAATATCACCAACCTTCACCGCCTTAATATTGATGGCCAGCTTCAATTTCTGTGAAAAAAAGGGTCCAAATAGTGGGCAAAAAGCAGAGGTGAGCACGGGCAGCCCTGCCTTGTACCTCTACTAATATTAATCTCCTTTGAGTTTTGGCCCGATTTACAGATTGCAGCCTTTGGAGAGAGATGTAGTGTCCTGATCGCCTGAATAAACTCTCCACAGAATCCCTTCCATTGTAACGCATACCACACATACTGCCAGGAAACCATGTTGAACGCTTTCTCGTAGTCCAACAGGGCTATCCCCATCGGTGATTCCATGGCCAGAGCCCGATCTAATAGAGCTATAACCTGTCACACATGATCTGTTGTATCCCTACCAGGGATAAATCCATGCTGAGATGAAACTAGAGGGGTAATAACCTTATCTAATCTAGTTGCCAGTACCTTAGAATAGATTTGGCTGTTGCAGTTTATTAGTGAAATAGGCCGAAACGATGCTGGTATTAGATCAGATGTGCCCTTTAACACCTTGGCTGCTATTGATATTTTCCTCCTGTGCTGAAAATGATATTTTCCCATTGTTCATGACGAGCTGAGCTCGTCATCAGCACAGCTCAACTGTGCCTCATGACGAGCTCAGCTCGTCATGAGCAGGGAAGGGGTTAAAAACACCACTATAGCCGTGTTTTGCCATGAATCCGGAGCATATCCCCCCTGAGCATTTCAGAATTTTTGCAAGATCTCCTGCTGACACGCTTTAAAGAATGTCCTATAAAACTCAAGGGGATTACCATCGGGGCCAGTGGCCTTACCAAGGGCTAAAGAATTTACAGCTGTGTCTAATTCTTGAAAAGTAATTAGTGATGCAAGCCTGCCTGACAGCTGGCAAGGATGGCATAAGAGTGCTTGTGCCAGCATGTCAGAAGAAACTCGATGATAGGCTCGAGAGGTCTGAAAAAGACGACCATGCATACTGGACGCAGGTTTGTCAGAATGAAGTGCGGTGACCACCTACCCTCGAGGTGGATCGATGTTTTGATTTTGAAGAATCTCTACAGTGATGCTTCTTGTGCGGATAGGTTTTCAGGAATTATCCAGAACACAGCCTAACCTGGGCCCCCCTGCCCCCCCTAGACCTTTTATTTACAAGGAAATAGTCAATGTACCAATTCTGAGACAGAGAACCTGGTGGACTATAACCCTCCAAACATTCTGTACATTAAATTGAGATGGTGTATTCTGGGTAGCGATCATCCCTAGAGACTCCCAGTAGCATCTGTTGTTAGTAAGTTGCAAGCACTCTCATCATGAACAGACACACTCAGTAATAAGCACTAAGGATATATCTTTATAATTTGTATTTAACTTAACAAGATCAAAGTCCAATACAAATGCATAAAATATGCATAGCAGTAACTACAAGAACAAACAAGATAATGGCAAAAACAGTGGCTATCAGGCTAATCAAAAGGAAAAATTGTAACACCATAATGGTAATTCAGCATGTCACTCTATTTGGGTGACGCTTCCCTTTCTGTTTTTAGCTAAACTACTTTAACAACAAATAGAGGCCGTAGGAATTATCAGGTGGCCTTGTTGCTATCCACCATATGTTAATGGAACAGAGATGTTGTTCCACGTAAAGACTTAAAGTGAGATACTGTCAAAAGCTGGTAAGACTGTGGCTTTCACCAGGCTTTCATTCTGGCCCTAGAAGTTCCTCTCACCCTTTCTCTTGCTTGCATCGGGGGTTATATACCCTTATGGGCTTTTCTATTGAATGTTACTAAAAATAACAATTGATATGTTACCACTTACTGAATGTTGCAAAGAGGAACAATGAATATAACCTTTCACCTACTTAAGGACTCTACGACACATTGTTGACTGTTGAACTGCAGATCTGAACTGAATCAACATTAAACAATACAAATCGCTGGTGACCTCGAAACCAGTCCCAGGATGATTGTTTCCAGTCCAGAAGGACCTGACCTGGCAATTCGGGCAGAACGATTCCCATGAGGAACAGGGTCAAGACTGATTTGAATATGGCTGGGTTTGAACTGGTGTGACGAAGTGAGCGAAAACAATGATGGACTTAACCCAGATCTAATAGTCACTGGGGGTGAGTTGTCTGAAAAGTTTTAGCGCTCCGTCCATCATCATATTGTGTTTGCCTGGATTTTATTGAAGGCACAATCTTAAAATATGCACTAGGAACAAGGAAACTATATACGTCCTAGACATTTGCCCTAGATTAACACAATGCTTAGGTTAGAAGCAAATGTGTCAGTAAATTCACACACTCTTCATAGACTCTAAAGCAGTCCCTCTCCAAAGTGGTAGCTAGCGAGAAAATGTGTGAAAAGGTGTTCTTAAGACAGCTTGTCAAGCTAAAGCATTAGGACGTTTAAGGATGTGGACACAGTAATGCTTGGTGAAGGTGTTGTGGGTTTACTAAGTTGCAGCCCTGCAGATATCCATTAAAGCACAAGTTACTACTTGTGTAACGATATATCTGTAAGAGACATTAGTTAGTGATAGATTCCTTACCATAGAATATCCCCAGGCGTCAGACTGGATCCGGAAAGCTTTGCCAGCAGTACCTCTGCGCGGCAGTAGGTGGCACCGTGCTGCTCCGCGTCCGTCACTGGTGTCGTATGTGTCGAGATGACGTCACGGAGACTACTTAGGCGCCACCCCTGCACGCTGACATCAGTTCTGCGCTCTGTGCCAGGAACGCAAAGCCATGCCAAAAACTGACCACTGGTGCCAAGAAACTAGGGCCCTGAAAGGGATGTCCTTAACCCTAAAAATCAGGTCACAGAAAAGGGAGGATGGGTGGGGCGGTAAGGACTCTATCACTAACTAATGTCTCTTACAGATATATCGTTACACAAGTAGTAACTTGTGCATCTGAAAGAGACACGTTAGTGATAGATTCCTTACCTTAGAATCGATACCCCAGCAATACCAACCCCGGCGGTGGGTCTCCTTTTTTTAAAAAAAAAGTTTTTATTGACATCGCGGGAAACATAGACAGAAAAACAAAAGTCATTCAGTTTAAACGTACCATCAAACAATTCAATATAAGTTATCAATACAGAGGTATAAATCCTAACGAAGAATTCATATTAAAAAGAAATATATAATAGGCGCGTTGCAATTATAGTCTTAACAGTACTTTAACCTCGACGCCAGTTGAATACAAAGGAAGGTCTATGCTCAAAATTATATAAACATTCCCCAGAGTCTATCCCATTTCCTCATTGACCGGAGTCCCCTTACTTTGGCTAGCGCTAATTCCATAGTATAAATTTAATTGACAAGCGTCCACCATTCCATAACGTGCAGAGGTTTCAGAGAGATCCAAGCCCTTGCAATAATCAATCTTGCGCATGCAAATAAAATAGTGTTTAAATCTTTATGTGGGCTATTTAATTCCTGCATATCTAACAAAACCATATTTACTGAAAGAGGAGAAAAAATAATCTGCTTCTGATGAAGAATACCTTTTATTCCAGACCAAAAATCCGATAATGCGGGGCAGGAAAAAAGCATGTGCTCCAAGTCAGCTGCCACGAGGTCACACTTGGGGCATTTAGAACGGTCATTATATAGACTGCTTGATGACGACCTTGAGATTCTTTGCGGAGTATAATACAGATGACATACAGTTCTATATAACTGAAGTCTTAAACTAGAGGACTGTACCACCTGGTTAATATGACAGAGAGAGGCGGAAATCTGGTTCGATGTTATATTAATACCCTTTCTAGTGGTCCACTTTGCCGCTAGTTTTATACAGTCATCGGCTTTCATCTGATTTAGACATTTATAACCCTCACTGATTAATGACTTTGTTTTATTAGAATAAAGACAGGTCAAGATGTCCGAGTCAGAGACTTCATTGATCTTCATTTTACGGACTAAAAAGTCACGAATTTGCATATATTTAAAATACATAGAGTCATTCAATTTATAAAGAAGTTTAAGCGATACATAATTTAATAATTCATCTGGGCCATAAAGATCTCCGAAGGTATTTATACCGCAGCTGGACCAAATGGTCACAGCACCGTCGTTAAAGATTCCAGGAAGTCCTGGATTACCCCATAGATGTAATTTTGAGTGAAAAAAGAAGTTTTATTAAAAATCAAAATCAGATTCCATATTCTTACGATCTCCCTAGCAGTCTTCAACTTGACCCGCTTGAAGTAATTTGGGTCGTGAACTCTGGCCAAGAACTGGTTACAATCAGTGCCCAGCATGAACTGAAAAAAATATAACAAATTTTCAGTTTTAAGCCAACTTCGGAGGCGGCCAAAGAAAGTTGCAAAAAAATATAATTTAAAATCAGGGAAGTTTAACCCTCCTTTTTCAATTGGCAATTTCAGCAAAAGAATCGATCTACAAGCTTTTTTGTATCCCCAGATGTAACTACTGCATATCCCATCTAGTTAAAAAAAAATTATTATTATTAAGGCGTAAGGGGATTGATCTAAATAAATTAAGAAAGTTTGGTAATACTTTCATTTTAATCAAGTTAATCCGTCCTGCTAAGCTAATTGGGATCTTGTGCCATTTTTTCAGTGAGAGTACTACCTTTAGTAAAGAATCATAATTGAGCGTGATTAATTCGTTAATATTTGAAGAAACTTTTACTCCCAAATATATGGAGGTTTTGCATATGCCTTCGACCGATACCAATGGTTTATAGTTTACTATGACCTGTGTTTTATTTAAGTTTAGTTTATATCCGGAAATTGCCCCAAAGCTATTTGCTTCCTGAGTTATCCCCAGAAAAATTGCAATATCATCCGCGTACGCGGTTAAATTTAAAGTATTTATGTCATGTTGGAAGGGGATAATATCAGATTGGGCCTGAAGTGAGTTTAAAAATGGTTCCATGGAAAGAGCAAACAGCAAGGGTGACAAAGGACACCCTTGCTGAGTGCCCCTAGCTATTGGAAAATTAGGAGAGCTCATACCTGAATAGCTTATTTTTGCAGTGGGGTGGTCATATAACAACCGTATCCACCTTAGATATTGACCCTGAAATCCGAATGCCGTCATCACCGCCCATAAATAGTCCCACCCCACTCAATAGAATGCTTTCTCAGCATCTAACATGACCATTTAGAGTGGGGTGGAACTGATTGTTGCTACATCAAAGGCGGTTATTGACATGTTTACATGGGCGGTGGTATCCCTTCCCGTAACAAATCCATGTTGTTGTATGTTAACTAACTCCGGCATGAGGGGGGCAAGTCGAGTAGCTAAACTTTTTACGAATGCCTTGGCGTCCGCGTTGATTAGCGAAATAGGTCTATATGACCCGCACTCGTCTGCAGGTTTATGCTTTTTAAGAAAAAATAACATTTTAGCTGTTTTCCAAGAGGTAGGGGGCTTTCCCGTTTCCCCAATCGAATTTATAACTAAACTAAAAAGAGGAAGTAATTCCTGGATACACGTTTTATAAAGTTCTAAAGGACGCAGATCTTCCCCGGCTGCCTTACCAGAAGGGAGAGAAGCGATTGCTAGTCTAATCTCTGTTGAAGTAATATTTTCAGCAAGTTGACCTATTCCTTCTCTATCTCGTTGATCAGTCAAATTGATATTAATATATGATGATATATGATGCTTGGCAGGAAGGTTTTCAGGGGTATATAATCTACTATAATATTTGACAAATTGGTCTAATATCTGTTCTGGCAGGTTGCAAGTAATAGTGTTCATTCCTTTATTAGACTTAATTGATGTCTTAGCCTTCTTATCGGCAACTTTATATGCTAAGATTTTCCCAATTTTATCGCCGCTCTCGTATTGTGATAGATGGTACTTATGTAATTTAACACTATATTTCTCCCTGAGCGTCTTTTTCGTAGCTGACTGAAGGCTCACTAATTCCAGTCTTAATTCATCAGTATTTGACATCCCTTGTTGAAGGGCTTCAGCCATATGATTTTCCACAGACAGGATATTAGAAGTCATAGTCTTAGTCTCTTTCTGTTGTTCCAAGTTCTTTCTAAAAATATATTGCTGGGCAAAGCCCCTTATACTGGCCTTAAATGCATCCCAGACAAATATGACTGAGGTGGAATTTAAATTAATCTCAATTAATTCATTAATGTGTTCTTTAAGTTGAGAAATAAAAGCTACATCAGAAAAAAGGTATCTAGGAAACGTAAACTGCCTAGAGCCTTGTTTCTTTGTGGTAATGTTACATTCTAAAAGAATAGGATTGTGGTCGGATGTAACTCTTGGGCACAATTTTATAGTACTAGAATCCAAAATTCTATCTGTAGCCCAGACCATATCTATTCGTGAGCATAATTTATGTGGTGAAGAATAGTAAGTAAATTCAGCGAGGTTAGGATGTATTGTGCGCCAGACGTCTTTTAAATTATGCAAGCGACTTAGTTCTAATATAGCAGCTCGAATTTTACGCATTCGCTGGATACCACCAGGCGCTGGAAAGCACCCCGCCTGGTGGTATCCACATCGTAATTGATTACACAGTTAAAGTCGCCCATTATTATCAACTCTCCTTCCCAATCTAGTAATTCAACATTTTACTGATCATACATAGATGGATCATCGATGTTAGGTCCGTATACCACACAAAATACATATTTACAGTGTTCAAGTTATATTTGGGCTATTGCCCATCTACCCCCTTTGTCAGCGGCTGTTCGGGTAATTTTGATACTTAGTTGCTTTTGTTTCAATATTGCAATCCCCTGATGGAAGCATTTAAAGTAGAACAAACTACTAGCTCGTATCCCAATTGCCCTAATAATTTCCGATCTTGACATCCGATATGAGTTTCTGAGAGCAAAGCCATATGGGGTTTAAACATATTAAGCTCTTCTTGTACGAGCCGCCTCTTGTTCTTGCTGGTAAGACCAGCCACATTCCAAGCTAGGCACCTAAAAGAAAACATTCCTTAAGTAAATTGCCTTCCTCTGTATTAAGTACCATAATATGTATTCTATCAATCTTTTTTAACAATTCTAGATCTCGCGCTGACATTTTTATAATTTTTTACCCAAATACCACTGGACCCCCCCCAACCCCACTTCCCCTTGGTCCCATAGGGGAGAACACCCCTCTATACCCTGCTGCTGCTGAAAAGGCAGCCCTGCAGAGTAGCAGCAAAGAGGCTGTACCCGACAGTCCCTGCCACGAAATGGAGAAAAAGAAAAAAGACTAGTGGAGAACTAGAAGAAAAGAAAAAAGAGCTAGTAAGAAAGGGAGGAGAAGTAAAAGAGGAGAGAAAAAAAAGAGAAATTGAAGGAAAATCGCCCTAATGGTTATAATCATAAAGTTTATTCAACTCAGAGAAAAAAAAACCTAAAATAGACGTCAACAAGTTTCTAATGAGAGTACTAAGTAAATCCCTGTTATCGGAAAACTACTCTAATAGCCTCTAAATATAATTCCTTCATTCTATCCTTTCCACTCCTAAGCTAACATTTCCTAATAAGTGAGCCCCAACACGCATTACCGCTGACACCAATACCAACTAAACCAATATTAATATTCATGTATTAAACTTAGAGAGTGCCAACTCTGCCTCCTTTATTTCTGTGAAAAAATACGTATGGCCACCCTTAATGACCTTGAGACGAGCCGGTTCCTGTAGGTAGACTTCCCCGCCCAAGGATTTAAAAGGATTTATCAGCTGACGCAACTTCCATCGCTTCTCCATTGTAGTTTTACTTAGGTCAGATCGAACGAAAAAGGTTACATTTTCTATTGTGACAGGAGTGTTGGGTCTAGCTTTTACTGAGACTGCCTGTCTCAGTAGAAAATTACCAAAATAAATTAAAAGGTGGCGTGGGAACTTGCTTTCTTTGTTTCTTTGAATTAGAGGTAATCTATGGACTCTTTGAAGTTGCGAGTCCCAGTCCCAGTCTGAGAGATCTAAAAAAAGGCTTCTGAAACAGTTTGACAACATATGCCCTTGGGTCTGACCCTTCTGAGCCTTCCGGGATGCCAAAATGTCGGAGATTTTGTCTCCTTTGATGATTTTCCATGTCCTCCAGCTTGGTTTCAAGATTCGTTATCTGCGCATCATGTTGATTGGTTAAAGACTCCGTACGTACAGACATTTCTTCTACGTCAACAAATCTTTGCTGCTGTTCTTCGATCTCTTGAGCGACCCCCCCTAATTTACTAGACACCTCCAGTAAGGAATTCTGTAATTTGTTATGGTCTTCCCTCAGCTGCAGAAAGTGTTGCAATGCTTCCTGTCGATAGTTCGTTAGGGTCTTTAAAATGAGGTCAAAAGGGGAGGTAGCATATTCCGGATCCGATGGCCGTTCTTGAGCCGGTACCTCATTAATATACAAAGTATCTGTAGCTAAGACTGCAGCAGCAGGGGTGGAAGGCAGACTTGTAATTGTCGTGGGACTTGAAACAGTAGCTGTGATATTGCTGTCGGGCTCACACTCAGACCGAAATTTTGTCTGATCTATAGATATTGGTTTTAAGCCAACTTGGACAAGAAGGGGGGATGTCATATTATCAGCAATTAAGGAAGAGTTAACCCCATCTCTTAAATTTATATCTTCCGTTGGGCTAACACCTGACAGACGCAGGGCCCTGTTCTTGACCGCTCCCTTTGCTTGGATCCATTTTCGGAGAGGACTTTCATCTCTGATAGGCTTTGTACGTAAATTAGAAGCTGACATAGCAAGGTTGGAAGCACTAGTATTCCCTTTCCTAAGTTTATTTTTGGCTTTGTTCCTTCCCTTTTTGTGCCCCAGAGGATTAGCAATTCCTGTAGTTAAACTGCATACCTCATCATCATCTACGAACTCCTCATAATCCCCACTCGAGCACTCCTCTGCCCCTTCATTAATTAGACCCACCAATTCCGGCACATCAGCGACATCAGGTGGTACCTGGACCAGACTGCTGGAGGGTACCAGATTGCTGTAGGGGTTCCCTTGCTAGTTCGATAACACTGCCAAATGTCTCATTGCTGTCAATGCCTCCTATACTCGGGGTAGGCTCTTCTTCCGAGCAGTCCCCACCAATCTTCTCTCTCCTATCAGTCTGTATAAGCTTATCAGCTTCAGCTTTGTCCATACTTCTAACCAATTTAGCTTTTTCGACCACTTTGCCAGAAAACTTGGTTAGTGAAAGGCATGCTTATTTTCTGACATCCGTAGTTTTACCAGCTACTGCCGCCGCTGCTGCCAAATCAGAATATACAGTCACACTGTTGCCCAGGTTTTCCCTAGGAGTTACAATGTTGCCAACATTCTACCCTAGGCTAAAACTAGAGTTGGCACTTGCAGTTTTATCTGAGACAACAAAGAGCGGGGCACGGATCAATTGCTTACCCGCTAAATGCACCGTTTTCTCTGAAGCCGGCGTTCTCTCCGTGACATCTGACTCCATTAGGTCGGCAGAGGTCAGCGTCTCTGCAGTGGCTCCTCTTCCTGCTCGAGTAACTCTGGTAGCAATCTTTGGAGCCATCCTCATTTGTAAAGACTGCCCTGCACCCGACAAGCTAGTTTGTAGCGGCGTCTTCGCTGCCCGCAACTCGGCACTCGAAGTGAGCGGAGCCGCCATGGTAAGGCCCGCCCAACCGAGCCCAGGTCTGCTGAGCAGCCGTGTAATCGGCAATCTGAACGCGAGCAGACGCTGCCTGCACCGGCCCCAGAAGAAACGAAGCATCCAGCGGTAGTATATGCTCGCAGATAACAGTGGTCAGTGGCGTCCAATGTAAAGGAAAAGGTCTTTTCCTCTCCGTCTCCGCCTCCTTATTTCAGTATTATTCCTCCAGGACTGTCCCAGTAGCAGGGAGCCGGGAGCCTCCGTAAGAGCTGCCACTCCGTGACGCGACGGCGTCAACCTGCCATCTTGATTCTTCCCGGTGGTGGGTCTCCAAACCAGATTACACCAGAAAGTCACGGAGCACAGACCGGCAAAGAAGCCGTCTCTCCGGACTTGACTGTCAAGGCAGTAATGCTTGGTAAATGTGTGCAGCGAGGCCCACTTAGCTGCCTGACAAATGTCCTGCAAGGTAACGCTGCGTCCCAAGGCAGTAGTGGCTGCCGTTGCCCTGGTGGAGTGGGCAATCAGCCCCACAGGAGGCTCCTTCTCAGTCAATGAGTAACAGGCCTTGATATAGAGAACGGCCCACCGAGAGATGGTCCGTTTGTGCACAGCCCGACCTTTTTTGGCGCCCACGTAGCCAACAAAGAGCTGGTCATCCACCCGGAACCGTTGTGTGCGCTTCAGATAGAACGAGAGCGCACTTTTTTGGGTCCAGACAGTGGAACCTCTCTTCCTCTTTTGAAGGATGCGTAGGCAGAAAGAAGGTGGGCAAAGTGATGGTCTGCCCGATGTGGAAGGGCATGGCAACCTTTGGCAAAAAAAAAGGACGGGTCCTGACAACCACTTTGTCCGGATGAACGGAAAGGAAAGGAGGTTTAGAAGAAAGAGCCTGGAGCTCATTCACTCTTCTGGCAGAGGTGATAGCTACCAGGAAAGCCGTATTTAGAGTGAGAAGACGTAAAGGACAGTTATGAAGGGTCGAAGGAAGCGCACATCAGATACATCAAAACAAGGTTCAAGTCCCATTGAGGCATTATGAACAGCACAGGAGGAAATGTGTGCGTAATGCCTTTCAGAAAACGGTTAACAACCGGCAACTTAAAAAGAGAAGGCTGATCTGGAAGCCGTAGAAAGGCGGAGACGGTCGAAAGATAGCCTTTGATAGTGCTCAGAGCAGAGCCCTGCTGGGCCAAAGAAAGAAGGAACAGAAGGACTTCGGAAAGAGGCGCAGAAATGGGATCCACAGACTTTGCTGTGCACCATGCCACAAACTTGTACCACCTGCAGGCATATACCGTTTTAGAGGGACACCTGGCTGCCAGAATAACATCACAGACTTCGGGAGGAAGATCGAAAGCTGTCAAATGTCGCCGCTCAATCTCCACACATGGAGGTGGAGGCTGGACAGGTTCGGGTGGAGGACCGTCCCCATCTACTGTGACAGAAGATCCTCCCAAAGAGGCAGTCGGATCGGGGGATCGATCGCCATGCTGAGTAGCTCGGGATACCAGTATCTTCGTGCCCAATCCAGAGCCACAAGGATGACTTGGGCCCGGTCGCACCGAATCTTCTTCAGCACTCTAGGCAGAAGTGGTATAGGCGGAAAGGTGTACAACAGACCGTAACTCCACTCGTGAGGAAAAGGGTTGCCGAGTGAGTGCCGCCTGTAGGAGAGTAGGATCTGCTTACTCTGGTTACTCCCACTTTTTGCTGGTGTTTCACTGTTTTTCGACTTTAGTCTGGCTGGGGCCCTGCTATCCAGGACCCCAGTCTAGATGCTTCCTCTCTAAAATGATTGCATGTACTTTAGGTGCACTCCAGATTGGTTACTGGCTTAACCTTGTGAGTCCCTAGTATATGGTACCAAGGGCATATGTACCCCAGAGGCCTACAAGGGGCTGAAGCATGTATTATGCCACCCCTGGGAAGCCTTCCCAAATGGCACCACAGGTCTGCTATTGCAGCCTGGGTAAGGTGGTGCATGTACTTCTTACTAAGATATAGGTTACCTATATCTACCTTTAATCACTGACACATATACACCTATAAGTCACTCCTATGGCAGGCCTGATCAATCCTGAAGGCAGAGTGCTTGGTTTTGTGTGAGAGGGTGCCCATGCATGAGCAGGACCCCTCTGCAGCTTTCGGAATCTACTCTCTGAGGCTGTTCTGTGATGCAGCCTGACCATATACTCTTAAGTGCATTATAACCTCTCTGTAAATGCTAACTTTGGAATGGCTGCATGGAAACATGTTGTATTTGGTGTCTAACACTTTGGAATCCTAACCCCCCCCCCCCGCCAGTCCTGGCGGTGAGGGTGGAATTCCACCCTTCTAGAGGGAGAGACTTGTGCACACTGACCTAACCGGTAATAGTTTAAAAGAACCCCAGTATCACAAAATAGATGCTGCAGCCACAGACACTGGTCTGACCTCCTGCTGCTGGACGAAACTCCGGCAGGGGAGGCCTCGACAATAGGTTTCCTGTAACCCCCTCCCAGACAGGCTTTAGCGTATTGTGGCTGGATGGGTGCATTTAGAGAATGCTTTTCAGACAGTGCTGGGGGCACCGTTGGTGTCCCTGTGCATACTCCAATTCAAACCGGTTGCAGGGGTGCTCAGCCCCTGCTCTGGCGCGAAACTGGACAAAGGGAAAGGGGTGTAGCCACCCCCCTCCCTAGATCCTCCCATAGATGGGTTCCCAGAGTATGTCCAACCCCCTAAACTTAGTATAAGTAGGGGACCCCAATCCTTAGGACTTCAGATTACCCTTGGACGAAACTCTGCAACATATATCATGGAACTTCGACATTCTACATCAACTAGAAGACGGAAGAATCTCCCTTGGGGTCAAGGAATGACTCCCCTGTTCAAATAGGCACCAAAGAAGCATCTTGCTGGTCTGCATTCCTGAGGCTCCCGCCGGACCCCGAAGTATTTGCGACTCAGGACACGGACTTGAAATGAAATGAAATGAAATGAAAAAGGCACTTGTAAAGCGCATGGCTACCATGAGGCCTCCCAGCGTTAAGGACCTGACTGTATGAGTGGCCCCTTTAACTGGATGGATATAAAAATGTTTCCAACTGCTTCCGAAACGCCAAAAGGTTTTCTTCCAATCGAATGTGGTCGGGGAGAGTGTTCCATCTTCTGGATGCCACGTATGGGAAGCGTTGGCCCCCACTTCTGGTCCTGTAGATTCTCAGGATAGTAGCCAGGCGTTTGTTTACAGAGCGAAGAGCTCTGTTGGGGTGATATGGGGCAATGATGGACTGTAAGATTGTCAGGCTTTTCTTGGTCATGATCTTGTAAGTAATGCAGAGGGCTTTAAAAGAAATCCTCTCGGCGACAGGCAGCCAAGGAAGAGAGGCTATGGCTGCTCTGGCTGACTCTGCGGGGAATATTCAGAATCATTCTAGCAGCACAATTCTGGACTATCTGTAGTCTCATTATTATGGACCGTGGTGAACCAGCATAAAGAGCATTAGCGTAGTCCAAGCGGGAGAGAATTAATGCTTGGACCACTAGTTTCTTGGTCTCCCAGGTTAATAACGGAAAAACTTTCCTCATCATCCTGAGCAAACCAAAGCAGCATCCTGCAACCTTCTGTGCTTGGACTTTCATGTTTAGCTCTTTGTCCAGCCAGACTCCAAGACTCTTTATTTGATCTTTGGGGGTGGGTGAGGTGCCCAAACAGTTAGGCCAAGTCGGAGTGGACCCCTCTGGAAGAGGTTTACCCAGGAGCATTACTTCGGTTTTTGCTCCATTCAGTTGCAGGAAGGAGCGTTCCATCCAGGCTGAGATATTTTTAAGACAATTGGCTAGATTGTCTGGGTCATGTCCCGGCTGGTTGAGGGATACTATCAACTGGGTGTCGTCCGCGTATGTGACAATTTGGATGCCAAAGGACTCATATAAATATTAAAAAACGTGGGACTCAAAGATGAGCCCTTTGGCACCCCACAATTCAAGGGTAAGCTTTTAGAGGTGAAGTTTTCCTCAAAGACCTGGAATGAGCGGCCATCAAGGAAGGACTCCAGCCAACCAAGTGCAACCCCCGATACCCCTGCCTTTCTAATCCTAGAGATAAGCAGGGGATGGTTAACGGTATCAAAGGCTGCACTTAGGTCCAGGAGGATAATAGCCGCCGAACCTCCTGTGTCCATAATTTTTCTGGTTTCTTCAGTGACGGCGATCAAGGCTGTCTCTGTGCCCTGCTGGGGTCTAAAACCTGTTTGTGTGGAATGAAAACCGCCGATCTCTTCCAGATAGGAGGACAGTATCCCATTCACATGTTTCTCTGTGATTTTTGCAATTCCTGGCAGCAAGGAAATGGGACGGTAGTTGGCAAACACGTCTGGGTCGGCTCCTGTCTTTTTCAGCAGTGCTCTGACCATGGCTTGCTTCCATGAAGATGGAACCTTGCCTGTGCTTAGGGATAGGTTGATGAGTTCTAAAATGTTGGGGGCGACTATATGAGAGACTAGATTTAGGACTGCAGGAGGAGCCATGTCTTTGGGAGATCCTGGCTTTAATTTTTTCAGAAGAATTATTAGAGAGTCCAGGCTCATGGGAGGGTAGGCTTCTAACATGGTAGCTTATTGTCCCCCCTCATTATCCGTCTGGGTGAGAACATGCGTGGTGGTAGGCGAAGGAAAGGTTAGTTAGATGGATTGAATTTTTGTATGGAAAAATTCTGCTAAGTCATTACAGCGTTTGAGTGTATCAGCTACAGGGGGTGCTGGTGGGGTAGGGGTAGTGATTGTTTTAAAAATCCTAAACATTTCTTTAGGGGCACTGGTGGCTGAGGAAATTTTAGTTTCATAGTATTCAGCTTGGGTTTTTTGAATTTCCAGTTTATAAAATATTACTGCTTCTCTGTAGATTTGCCTTTTTTCCTCCGAAAAGTCTTTCCTCCACTATCTCTCTGTTTGTTTACACTTGAGTTTAAGTTCTCTAAGGCCGGCTGTGTACCATGCTATCTTTTTTAAGCCCTTTTTATTGCTCCTGAGTTTCTTGGGGGCCACCACGTCTAAAGAGGCTTCAAGCCAGCCGTTAATCTCTAGGTTTGCTGATTCAGGGTCAAACATTAACGTTGGTCGTGTGTTGTTAAGAATATCTGCCCATGACTACAGGAATCCTGGACAAATTCCGTCCAGGTTTCTTTGTGGAAGGCTCCAGACTTCTCAGAGGCAGTCACGAGATCCCAGTAAAGCTGAGACCCGCAGCCCTCACGAGTGACATGGGACCGGAACTCCTGGACACCGTGCACATTTGCAAGTGCATCAACTTCCCGAGCTTTCCCAAGCCCCAAGCACCATCTGCACCCAAGATAGTGGGCCTACACTCCACGAGTATTCCGTGAGTCCGCTTCTAGCATTTCTGATCGAGGCCCCTTTGCGATCCCTGGTCCGTCGACTGGTGGTTTCTAACGAAGGTAACTCTTCTTTCCTTTGTGTTTCCCTGGTTGCTCCAGACGTGCCCTGACTCCCCTCCAAAGGGTGAATCCCTCAGACCTTGCTGGTCTGCACCGAAGCCAATCTTTGCTTTCTGCCTGGGTTACTGTTGCCAAGGCTTGTTGGGTCCAATCCGGAAACCTACACCGCAGCACTCGACATCCTTCGTGGGACAGCTCGAATTCAGCTCCTGGTTGTCCTCGACGCCTCCTGGTCCTCGTGGCTGAAGAGTCAAGCTTCCCCTTCTTCACCTGAAATCACCCGACATCGGTGGGCATCTTCTCATCACCTTCCTGGTCACTGACAAGTGACCCAGACTCGGTCCCCTCTGCTTTCAGGTTCTTCACATCTCCGATCCACCCTTGGATCCACCCGGACACTTCGCACATGGTCGCCTCCAGCATTCTTCAGCAGCTCACCATTGAAATCGATGACGAAACCCAACCTGAAAAGACACCTATGCACCCGGCTTCCCTAGGTGAGGTAACTAGAGTACTCCGGTGCTCCCGTGGGTGTTGACTCTAGAACCTCATAGTTCTAAAGGGATTTGCTCCAAGTCCTCTTCTAAGTGTCCTTAATCTTTAAAATAGGTCTCGTATCTATGTCAGTAGTGGTTCTTATACCACTTTTTAAATATATGGTTTGGTACACCCCCTAGGGCTCAAAGTATATTGTGCTAATTTACTTTGTGCTAAATAAGTTTACTGAATGCACTTTTGCCTCTAGCCTCATAAACAGACTAGAGGGATGTGTTTAGAATAAATACATATATATACCTGGTATGGTTCTCCTTTCATTTGGTCATTCATGAGATTATAGACTGGTAAAACAAGCTGCTTTCCATTCCTTCGAGACTTAGCCTGAGGGCTGCTCTCCACAGCTACCACTAGGATAGCTTTCTATATAGGTGGTCTTTAAACCTACCATCAATAAAGGTCGTTTGGACTGTTGCAAGGTACCCACTAGAATAGTGGACAGCATATGCCAGGCCAACTTCTCACACCGCTTTGGAAATTCCAATGCACAGAACTGAAGACATTGCACGTTCTCTTCAGTGGCGAATAGATCTAACCAAGGCTCTCCCCACTGCAGAAAAAGGCCTTGCGCCACGTCCGAGTTCAAATGTCCTTCGTGATCCATCAAGCACCGGCGGCTGAATTAGTCCACCCTGGGGTTCAGAGAACCTGTCAGGTGTTGAACCACCAAGGTAATGCCTTGATGTTCCTGCTACGTCCAGAGGCGCAGAGCCTCCTGACGTAGGGTCCAGGACCCCACCCCGCCCAGTTTGTTGCAATACCACATGGCGGTGGTGTTGTCCGTGTACACCTGCACCACATTTCCCCGAACAGAGGGAAGAAGGAATGGTTTCGGTGCAAGTCGGATTGCCCGAAGATATGGAGCTGGGACTCCGCCAGGACCAGATGCCTCTGATCTCTGCCTCTCCCAAGTGGCCTCCCCATCTCAGGAGGGACGAATCCGTCACCACTGTGTGCTCCAGTTGGAGAAAGTAGAGGGTTCTGCCATTGACCCAATCACTTTTCGTGAGCCACCATTGCAATTGTCGTGCAGTGCCCTTCGAGATCTGGACGTGATCGGACAGGTTGCCCTGATGCTGCGCCCACTGGAACTTCATGTCCCATTGCAGAGCCCGCATATGCCATCTGGCATGCTGCACTAGCAGGATGCAGGAGGCCATCAGGCCCAGGAGCCGGAGGGTCATCCTGACTGAAACCCGGGATAGAGGCTGAAAGATCGGAATCTTAGCCTGAATATCCCGGACTCACTGCTCGGGAGGATAAACCCAAACTGCGTCGAATCCAGAACTGCTCCGATAAAGGGGAGCTTCCGAGAGGGACTCAGGTGCGACTTCGGCACGTTGATGGAGAACCCCAGCAAATGCATGAGGTCGGCCATAGTCTGAAGTTGGGTGACAACTGCTTGGGCTGAACCCGCCACCAACACCCAGTCGTCGAGGTAGGGGAAGACTGACACCCCTGACCTGTGCAGGTGAGCTGCGACCACCGCCATCACTTTTGTAAACACCCGATGGGCGTTGGTAAGGCTGCAGGGGAGAACGGCAAACTGAAAATGCTCCTGGCCTACCGTGAACCGCAGGTAACGCCGGTGGGCCGGCAGGACGGGGATGTGAAAATATGCATCCTGCAAGTCCAACGCTACCATCCAGTCTCCAGGGTTGAGGGCAGCCAAGACATGAGCCAGTCAATATCTTGAACTTCTCCTTCCAGAGGAAGCGATTGACATTCCTGAGGTCCAAAATGGAGCGCAAGCCCTCCTTGTCCTTCTTGAGGACCAGAAAGTAGTGAGAATAACAACCACCTCCTACTTCTGACCCAGGAAAGCGCTTGATGGCCCACTTGGCCAAGAGGCCCATAACTTCCTGGTGCAACTGAGGTCGCATGGTTGCGCGGGTAGACTCGAAAGAGAGGGAGTAACCCCTCCGGACAAGTTGCAGCACCTACCTATCGGAAGTGACAGAACGCCAATGGGGAAGGTCATGTACAATCCTGCTGCCCACTGGCGTGGGGTGCGACCCAAAGCTCAGACTAGGAAGGCCTTGAGGCGGACGTCGTGGGGGCGGAGGTGGCCTGACCCTCACGCCGGCCTCCATGGCCACGGCCACGCTGAGTTTGGTTCTGCGCAGGCTTTTGACTGAACAAGCGGGCAGGGGCGCCCTTTTCCATGGCCACGAATTGAATGAAAAGCATGTGCTCTGGGAGGATGCCAAAAGGGTGTGGCATGCAGCCAGACCCAGCGGCATCCCCCCCTTCAACCCTCATCAGACAGCTAATCTCACAATGCGCACAGCCTTTGGCTGTGAACAGCAAGGGGTTGGCACCAGTGGTTAAACAAAATTCTATGCTCACAGACAAGGCCCTACTGGCGAAAAGGTCACATGCATGGATGTCTATTGGATCCTATAGCTTCCTGAAGCCACAAGCATATTTAGGAGAATATTTAAGGACAAGGCAAAGCTAAGCTACTGGACGTTCGTCTGGGCAGTTTTACCACTTTATGTAATGCCCCCGTCTCGTTAAGACCAGAAACAGTGACTGCATGTGGACTGTGCCAATATGTTACGGTGGATATAACACACATTTTATGCACGTGTCCAGCGCTCGTGGAAGAGAGAAAATGGTTACTGAAGTTCCATTTTATAAGAAAAGTTATATGCACGTGTCGGCAAGCAGTAATAACTTGCCTCCAATGAGAGAACCTAGTGATTAGTGGGAAATTTCTGCAGTTCATGGTGCTAGCAGAAACTTAACTGAGAACGCAACACTCGTGATAAAAACGACAAGTAAATCTGACTACATGAGATTTCTTGCACTTTGTTGGAAATAGACAAGTTTTGAGGTTGAAGGAGCAAATTTGAGGAGGAGTTCGACATACAGTTCACTTTATTCATCATATCTGGATTTTATTGATTGGACCAGGCTCTGACAAATTAGTCAAGTACCCTACATGTTATACAGCATATGAACTGGTTGGATGAGTCGTTTTTATGTAATTGTATGCACATTTAATTTTGATTGGGATAATCTTGACTGTCATTTCACATATTTTATCTGCAACTTTTATGATATTTTGCCGAATAACTTTTTTTATGATGAGCATCTAACAACACACAGACATATAAACACTTATAATAAACAAAATAGCTAATTGTGACATATTTTGCACAAACACTAACTTTTAGAAAATGATCGAACGAACAGGCCCCAACTCACATTTTGTAATGCAGATCAATGAGGGATGAGTTGGTCAAAAGTGATGTTACCAGTGATAAAAACGGTATAAATATAAAGACTCAAAGTACTTCATTTTCCAGAATGAAAAGCCCTCTGAAAGGTACTCACAACTCTTAGAAGTAACCATGTTGTTCAAAAATATGTCCTTGCCAAAAAGGTACATAGGAAGCACCAACATGGCAGCACACAAAAACACTTTGCAATATTTGTAGGCCACAGAACACAGGCACAATACATACCCAGACGCAAGACACTTTTGGGAACACCATGAAGGCAATAGCAAAGTGTTGAAATATAGGGTGCTGATGCCTTACCGAGAACACAGAGGAGGTGATCACAAAACAACTTTGAGGAGACTAGAGTCCAGGCATATATTAGACCAGGATACCAATAAACCTAATGGATTAAATACTGATGAGAAACTCAATGTGCATCTATATTAATTTGTATTGTGACTAATAATGCGCGGGCTACAACTGATGGAAGAAGGGTACAATCTTTTATTAAAACAAAAATCTGGTAATTTTAATGTTTCTTTTTTAGATATTTGTCAAAGCAATATATGATGGATGGACAGAATAATTCCACTGTGTTCGGATGATACAGGAGGATCAACTGGGACATTATAACTGAACTTGTATGTAATGGATGACAAAATCCACTGGGGCATCATCTGTATAATTTTTCCAAAGGACAAAAAGTTCACATGAGCAGGACTTCAAATGTGGACTAGGGATCCAGTTTTATAAATTGCCCGGAGAAAATTATCAAATTTATTAGAGTCTGATGTCTTTGTTGTACTAAAGAGCTACTGCCAATCATTTTAACTGCAAAATGGCTGCCATACTATTTTTGGGATAGTGAATGTTAATGAGCCCATCTACTGTTTCACCTAGCCTATCCTACTGTTTGTAGGGTTAGTGTAATGTTCTATAAATCACCAGTAAACTTAGTACAAGCAACACTAACTCTTCTGGATGGATATAGTTTCATGTAACAGTTGCCTGTCCCCGCTACTAGGCAGCAGATTCAAAGCAAGCAATCTTCAATCAAGGATGGGCCAATTAATTTGCCTTGGTTATTTATTACATCCTCCTTTATGAAGCTAAATCACAAATGGGTCAATATATTTGAAATTAACATACCAGCAGCTGTGGAATGGCCATTAAATATTGTAGGAAAGGAGATAGATGACTGCCACATCTCAATACATCTCTTTCTTCTCACCTTGCGTGACAGTAATTACAAAATTGCAATGGGAATCTTTTGAACTTAGCTAATGATCTAATCATTAGATTGCTAGCAAACATGCTTTGGACACTTATTATTTTTTTTTTTGTGAAAACCTTTATTATGTAAAGAAAGGACAGTTACAGACCCACAACCACAGAGGCTGGTCAGTCGAGCATAATAACATCAACATCAAATTACACAGCTCATCAGCCGACAACCCGGGGGTACGGCAGCGATACTTCATGATTACGTACAGGACTGTGGTATAGCTAGGATCCGCGAAAGGTTTCACATTTTATATTTTATTTAAATAAAACCACTAACAAAAACACAGAAAAGAAAAAACGAGGCATGGCTATGTATAAACTGGTAGTTCCCTATGGCCGTGGTGGACGGGTGAAACATGTATGTCAATGAGAATGAGGAGAAATATCGGGGAGGGCAGGGGGGGAAACCTGGTAGCAACCAATACAATGCAATCAACAAGAGCGGAGTACAGGGAACGCACGATCAAGGAAGAAGGAGCGGATCCGGAAGGTTGGTGAATGGGGGGTACAAATCTCACCACGGTATGCATTCCATTGTGACCATATCCTACCCCATTTCTTGGGTCTGCCGCGGGAAACATACACAACTTTCTCTCTGAACATGGACCAGTCCATATTCTCCTTCCAGCACAGGAGCGTCGGTGGTCTTGGGGAACCCCATAACTGGGCTATGTCACGTTTAGCAACCATATTACCCAGTGTGACCCATTGAGTCTGAGCAACAGTGCAATCATTCGGTTCCCAAACATTCAACAGACAGCGCCTGGCTTCAGGCAACAACACTACCCCCGTCACTTCACCCATAACCACATGCACTCGGCGCCAAAATGCCGCCACTTCCGGGCATTCCCAGAGGATATGCAAAAAAGTAGCGAGCATACCACATCCGCGCCTACACAACCCGTCCACAGAGAAACCCATATGCATCAGTCGAGGGCCCGTGACATACACCCGATGCAATATTTTAAGTTGCACCAGTCTGAGACATGCCGGGTTCGCAACCTCCTTAGGAGAAGAAATCGCCGCCTGCCAATCCTCATCATCCAGTTCTAATCTGTCCCCGGTCCAGATAGTCCGTAAGCTTTGGACACTTATGTTTGCAACAGAAGAGAGTGGAAACTCTTGCACTTTTTAGCTTTTTGTCCTTCGTCTTTCCAATTAATTCCAACACTCAGAATTATATAATATATAATCATTTAAAGCAGCCCTAAGTGTATGCAGAATTTCACACATTCCAATAATCCAATAGGGTGCTGCAAAGTACATGCGGTTTGCTTGATAAAATCCCTTCACATCCATGAAACAATTTTCAAGATTAATCCTACATGATGGAAGCATGTTTCTTTCACAAGTGGGAGAGAGAAAGGCACTATCTCATACGGAAAGTAGCAGACTTTTTATACACTTTGTACTTTTGTCTGGTAACAGCAGGGCCTGTACAGGTTGCCCATAATTCCCTTCCCCCAGATTAACGGGATGTCTTAAGCCACAGGTCAAAGCATTAGAGCACGGCTTGCAGATGAAGAGCTAATCATTTGGGAACCAAGAATGTATGCATCCCAATCTTACACCCCCCCCCCCCCCACTGCATGCACCAATGGGTCTAGAAGCACTGCATGTTTTATATTTTGTCTATACACTATTGTGCTGACAGCACAGCTGATGGAAGATGGATTACCTGGAGGAACTGGAATGGTAGTTACCAGTACATGATTTGAATAACTTGTACACACTGAAAGGTCATCCTCTCTCCCAGCCCCACCATGACATATGAGAAAGTAGACAAGAATTGTATATATTTTTGTTTATAGGAGCTTAATTGAACTGAGCATCAGCTCGTAGGCTGGCTGCAGCACTGTACTGCACTGCTCACAGAAGGCTGCATTGTAGACAATTTCTTACCAGTCAAAGTGCTAAAAAGCATCACATGCTGCCTTAGTTCACTTTCCATGCACAAAGAGGCATTGTTTAGGTGGAAGACCAGCAACCCTGAAGCATTACAAGGAACCACTTAAATCATACAATGCCCTGGAGTTTGGTTTGCCAGGAGAGGGTCCAACACAGGGGACAAAGTGCTTGTTTAGCAAAATTCTTAGGCAATACCTAATGCATACGTTACCTTTGGAATGCTCTTTCTGGTTGATACTCTACCTAACTGCTGACTGCTCACCTTGTGAATCTGAATCAAAGCAATGCCCCCTCAAAGGAGATGTGTCTGAGAAGTAGACTTACACACCAATAAGTCCTGGCAGACCAAGCAGGCATAAAAACCTTCCCTACAGACTAGAGAATCAATTAAGTAGTGACTGTGAAAGTATGGACATATAACCACAGAGCTACTTGGCGGATGGGCAACATAAGAATACCCCAAACTAGAGACATGGTGGTGGCTTTCAACCTGGTGGAATGAGTACTGAGGCATCTTAGAGGATACTTCTTGGTCAAGGCATAGATCAAGGTTTGATGCAGAGGGCAATCATTCTTAATAAGGTTTGTATTTCCTTTCTTTGCAGCGGTGATTCCAAAAGTTCACTGGCAAGAAAGTATTGCTTCAATGTAGAAATTAAGGTCATACTGTAAGTTTAATTGATGTAACCTCCAGCCCTCTTTAGATGCATGCAATGGACAAAGAAAATGCAGAAAGCGTGATCAACTGCCTCACACGAAGAGGGTACACCCCGCCTAGAATAAAGGATGCAAAAGTCCAAAGAACCAGTCCCAGGAAATAATGTGGTGTACGGAGATTAACATGATAAGGCCTGCAGCTCGCTAATGCAACATACAAAAGTGATGGCAATTAGAAACACAATCTTAGACATCAATATCCTCAAAGTACAGCTGCACTCAAAGGAAACACACATAAAAAATGTCAGAACCAAATTAAGGATCAATGCGGCATACTGCACAGACAATGGGGAAACATACATTTAAGTCCTTTTAATAAAATGGCCTCGAAAAATCCACTTGGCCACTCGCAATTGCGAGTTGAGATTTTATCTGTTTGAGCTATTCTTACAATTTACTCATCCATGCTGGCGAGTTAACTTAAGCTGAAAGGGACATGTGTTCTTTTCTTTTAAAAAGTGAATGAGCTATAAAGAGGCCTTTAAATCTTGTTTTCGTCTTGACACATTTGCAGTATGTTTAAGGACAGAGGTCAAATGTCAGTTTGTTTGTATTAATTGTTGCTTATCTCTTCCTGGATAATGGTGTATAATGTTCTTTCTCATGCTATAGCTAGTGCTTTTTGTCAAGTGAGTTATCTGACAATAAATATTGAAAAAAGACTGCAAAATGTCAGGTTTTTTTTCTAACAACATTTAAACAGCTTGAAAATGAACAGTACAAGTATATATATCAGGAATTATGAAATAACTTTTTTTGTAATTCAGAAGTATGATGCCCACAAAGATTTATATAGGAGCATAACAAATCAGCACACTTTACTTGGTGATGTGCAAATGACAAATATTTGCGGAAACTCGATTTCCAGACATTGTACATTATATAGTTTTAAAACATGTCAGTGGGAAATTCTGTGGCCATTTGTCACTTGCAATCAGCAGATTTTACATTCAATGTGCTGCTACTTTATGCTTTAGTTATGTATTTAATATAAGTGACAGTTTTTAAACATGATTTGAAAATATTCCTGCCCCTGCGCGGAGGACAATGCAGTTAATGAACTGAGGCAAGTCAGCAGACATGTGTATCATATATGTGGCTAGATTTGTATTATATATGGAACAACAGATTATCCTAATAAATCAAACAAAAGAGTGTTCTGTGCACCAGACATGACAAACTTGCATATTTGAAGGTGCTCCCATGTGTGATCAAGAAGAAAATGGTGTCTCAGTGAATTAAAATTCTTGTCCAGGATCACATAATTGTAAACCAGTTTATGAGTCAAGAGCATTATAATTAGGTCGAGTAGATTATTCAAGTCACTAGACCTGCAGGCCTAGTAACATTTTTAGGATTTTACGAGTTCTGATAAAGACATCACTACTTTTATTTACAAAAATAGGGCCAAGCAAGCAGGTCAAGAAAGATGGTAAGGATGCTATGAGTAACCATAACCATGCCCACAGCAAAACCTTGCTAAAGACAATACAAGCAACAGAATATCAGACCGTTCTACCTTTAGAGGCTCAAATAATTTCTCTTCACACCAAGTGACAAATTTAGCCCAATAGCCTAAATTTATATCCTTGGAGGAAAGACAGCTAGTCATCCAGAATGATATCTACCACTTTGGGCGGAAGGTCGAAACCTCTCAGTTGGTTCTTCTCAATCTCCAAGTAGAGAGTTGTAGATCAGGGAGGTTCAGGTGTAAAACTGCTTTTGTGATAGTGGCCCCACCCACAGAAGCAGCGGAAGTGGAGGACTTGCTCAGGCAGATGGTTTTAACAGACAAAGAAGGGAGGGCGTGTGGGTACTTTAACAGACTACGGGCTGATGGTGGAACATGACGTACAGTGTCTGGTCATCGGGTGGGATGACTACGGAGGCGGGAGAATTACACAAGGGAGACAGTTGAAAAAGACACATTCTGGTACAGTGATGAAACAGAAAGAAAAAAGTAGCACCTACAGCAAATGAGCAGTGGAAGGACACAAGTAATGCATCCTTGCCCCAGAGGAGGGACAAACACACAAAGAGCAAGGAAGCCTACACCAACTGACCAATAAGTAGCAAGCAAATGAGACTGACAGTGAAGCCAGCCGATTTTAAGAGTAATGGGAGGCATTTAAGCCCACTGTTAGAAAACAAGATGTCTTGCAAGAGATAAGACTTGGGCTGTTTTAGACAAGACTTAAAAAAGCATTCAACTGCATAGTCCAGAAAACAAAATACACCTCTGGTGCAACTGCAGCCTGTTTGAGGTTTATAGAATAAATTAAATGAAAGAAAGAGGCTTCAAAAGTAAAGATTAGTAGGTGTGAGAAGTACAGAAAAGATACACAAGTAATATTTGTCTCATTACAAGTAGCACTGCAACGTTTGTCATTCTTATTATTGAGAAAGGCAGTGATTTTCTAATGCATTACGAATGATGCCATCTTAATGCTTTGACAGCTAGCGTACAGATGTCACAGAATAAACTGATATACTATAAGTCTATGCATCAAGAGTAAACTACAAACAGTAGAGAATCTTATTTAGCATTTCTATCGCACTCCGTAAATGCATTACATTTTCAGGATTATGTTTTGTCAGCTCTTACCTCCAAGCCATGCCACACAATTTGGCTTTGCAGGTGGATTGTGAATTCTGAAAGTCTTGGTTGCTAAAGCCTCTTTGTATTTTGGTTTTTCCACTAGATATCTGATCTCTGCCATTAATCTGTGTAGAAATCCAGGCAGCATTGCAGTGCCACCTATGATTACCAGGTTTTCAGCTAACTGCTTCCTTGTATCTATTGGACACTGCAGAAAATAAGAAGAAAAACATATGCATAAACGTAATTTTAGACAGCATTTAGAAAATGTTCCTAAGAACCTGCTTTACCACGCCAATACTATAAGATATAAACAATCAGGAACAATTTATACAGAAAGGTGAATGACAGGGTGCATTCATATTTTTGTAAGAGTCACACTGATTAAATTCAATAACAAACTACATCTCTTGAATAAAGGAAACACCACCCCTCTGAATCTGATAATTCGATAGAGAATTAGAATTTCTGGTTTTGTTAAATTTATTAATGATATAATATGGTAAATATCCATTTCACAGGTAAATATAAGACAGACTTCATTAGTACCCCTAACAGATTGCCAGACCAGGCTTATAGGACCGTGGTGTCCCCTCAAAGTCTATGGAATGTGTTTTCTGTCAGTGCCTCACTCCAGAGCATACATCTATCATCTATGCAAGACAGTCCCCTTTATCATCTCAAAAGGGAATCCACAAACTAAGAATGTCATAGAGAAAGTGGGATGCCATTTTGTGTGTGTTTATTAAGCATTTGGGGGCAAGTTGGTACAAGCGCCATAGCCACTGCCCCAAAGGGTAAACAGAAATGATTGTCTTGCAAGTAGCTTGTAGCCTACTATGGTGGGTCCTGTGATCTTGGGATTCTCTGGAGAGCTGAATAAAGTAGGAGATACACATTTAGACGTAGGTATGATTTTGTGAATTTTGGAATACTGTTGCACACTTGCATCTTTGTATGCAACTGCATTACATCTCTTTTTAAAGCTTTACGCGGCTGGTAGCAATGGGACATACTAAAATGATCCAGCTTCCGCAGTTTCACTTGTTTCGATTTTGAGGGTCTGAATGCTTCTTAGTCAAAAGAACAGACACAAAAATGAACTAGATAAGATGAGTGCTGAATGAGGAAAAAGTGACATAACGAATGTTACCCTTCCTTTGAGAGCTCTTAGTGGTATTTAAGAACACCAAAAACCCTACCTCAAATTCCTAAGCAGTTTTATACATGTACAATCATGTATATATTTAATTCTTTTTTTTTGTATTGTTAGCGCTTTGTTTGTCTTTGTGAAAAGGCCTTCATTTACAGACCCACCATACTGTCTTCTATTTAAACAAAAAAAGAGAAATGCATGCAAGAGAAAACAGATCAGCCTCGCCACATGTAGAAGACTGCACAGAATTAGAATATCAATTTTTTTTTAAAACGTATTTTTATCGATTTTTAAATAACACAATCATTTTGTTCTTCAAGGGTTATCATACACATTGTTATAGTATACAAACACAACAATCAGAAGCCCCCCCCCTCATTCTGGCTCAAACTAACATCTGTTTGCATGATAACAATTTGTCAACCTTGCATATGCTTCGATACACATCATGTGAATCAGTTACAGAATTTCAACATTACAGAAACCAGTTTACAGTGTTGTAACCCGTATAACGTCTACACCATCTAAAATCAGTTACAGCCCAATCTGTACAGCCCCTTATTGTTCATTAAGGTCCTTATCCACAAATTCCTCCATTATTGCATTCCAGTCAAGCGATATTGGTACCCTTCTCATTCCCTTCTGTTCTTCTCTTTGTAGCTCCGCTCCCTCTGCCCTCCCCCATCTAACTACCTCGTTGTACCAGTCTAGCAATTTGGGTGGTCTGGTAGCCTTCCACCTCATAGTTATATTTCTCTTTGCCAATATAACTGCAAGGTTCACAAATATGAATTAGAATATCACATAGGACAAGATCCTACAACCACCTGTTCAACCCTCTCCACAACTATACTAAACACAGTAGTAGGAAAGATAATTTACCTATAACACTCGTTTTTCATCACATTTTCTTGAAAAAATTCATAAACTTATAATATCTATGCCTTTGTGCAGGATTGCACTACACTTCTGATTGGAGAGATTTAGCACAGTCTATTAAAACTATACTTTTTAATCTTACAAAAACATACATATATAGAAAATCAAGCTGGGTTTAAACAAAGAGAGAAACACTGCTGTCAAACTCTTTCACTTTTACTTTAAGAGATAAAATAAAACAAAACAAGATTACTCCCGCTGTCTCATTAAGGCAGCAAACTCACTCCATAGCCCCAAAATAAGTTCAATCCTGATACATGGATAGGTTTCTTTAATCGAGGTCTCTGCATTTCAGTGGTTTTGTCTCCAAATTTAATCTTTTTTTAAATGGATCACCAGACCTTATTTGATCAACCTAAAAATAAAAACTTTAGGAATATTACAGGTCGGGACTTTGCCTCTGCCCACATGTTGGTGGACAGGAATAAGTTTTGAGTTGCCCGAAATGTGTTTCCACAAAAGTTGAGCTCCCGCCAAAGCAGCTATGATTATTTTGTGTGTTGCTCTAGCTGCCTGAGCCAGCAGCAATATGGCTGCCTAGAGAACGCTAATACACAAATTATCAAGCTTACATTGGGATTGACCTAGACCTAAAAAGTATTAGTAGTATTAGATATAAGTTCATTAAAAGTCTTTGGTTTTATGTCGTAGGAGCACAGAAGGAAGTGGACAGTCATGAGGAATGTTTTGCTGTTTTGCAGTCCATCATTAACTTTGGACTTCAGAGTGCAGTTTTGTTTTATAAGTACGGGATGCCAGAGCTACTACACTTTACGTACTTTAACATGAAATAATGGTGGTTTATTGTTTTTAATTCATACAATATCTTTATTTGATTTTGAAAAAACACAGCAATTTACCTGGATCCAGTGTTCAGAAATGCAGATGGACCCAGTGTTAGAAATGCAGATGCTATGAGATGTGCACACATTTTAAAAACATTAGTACAATACCCAAATCTCTTTGATCTTGGTTAAATAAATATGGATAGTGAAATATGTTTCTGCTATTTACATGTTCGCTGCATGTGATACTACATCATATGAAAATGCTCTCAGTGAAAGCATTTTTCCCAGGTGCACGTTACTACCTGGAGGACGTTCAAGGTGTCTCTGCCACAATGCTGAAGTCAGTTTTAGCGTGATGCTCAAGGGAGAATCATGTGGAGAAATGCATAGGGACTGTCTACAAAGCAGTTTGGCATAATCTTAAACATCTCCTGTGGAACTAGTAGATGGGAAACCTGCACAAAAGATGAGGAACGTATTGTTTCTAGATGCAGGATACATATAATAAAAAAACAAATTGGTAATAAGGCAGAATATAAACGGATGTTTTTGTTGCGATTGACAGACGAGTAGCAGAAAATGTATGCAGGTGCTAGATAGGTGTGAAGATGTTATTTGTGAGGCAGCTGGTAAATATCAGAGGATGTTATTTCATTGGCTGTGGTATGTGTAGTGGCAGTCAGCTAACGAGCACTGTATGGGTGTTAGCGCTGAACCAGCCATGCGGCTATAGGATTGAGGCACATCTTCAAATTGTGTGCGAGACAAAGCATTGCAATAGCAGGTACAGCTGAAGTATAAACTCATGAGGTATTTGGTGTAAACGTCCAAATATTGGCCAGTCAAGGGGAGCTGCACTATAGGACTCAGGGCACTGGCAGAGCTCCAAATGGAGTTAAGGACTGTGAAATCAAATTTTGCTGCAGGCTTTAGGTACACCAGCTATGCTGTTTCTGCAAGATGTGTTAGGACAAAGGTGCACTAGTGGAGCTGCACATGGGCATTTGTTCTGCAAGAGTGAGATACATTATCAGAGGTGTGTGTATAAGCGAGTTTAAGCACTAGCAGCAGCCCTGACAGACGCTGTTTGTTATACATCATCCTATAAGTTTCCTTAAATTTTTCTAACTGGCTCTGTCTATTCAAGGCAGACGAGAGGCGATTAGATGGCGTCCCAGCGCTCAAGTATAAGATGGTCCACTGTGTGTTACACATGCACCACATCCAGCAGATAACCTTTTTTATTGATTTTTTAGTTCTTAAATGGCATTCCTCAAACCATGCGAGAGTCTTAGCCAGTTTCATTTAAAAACATAAAACGGTAATACATTCAGAAATAATTTTAATCATTAACATAAGCAGATACTTCGAAATTGATGTATATCTTCAAAATCTGCAAGTTTCTAGGTAAAGCACATTAGCAACTACATTAAATTGCATTATTTCTAATGAGCATCAAGCAAACCAGATGCCCTTGTGTTGTAATCTTGCCCTATTCTCCTTTCCCTCTTTCTTTCCCCCCTTCCATCCCTGCTGCCTTGGTATGATCCGCGCTACATCCTGGAGTGTGGGTTAGAACGTTGATGAGATTTGAAGCCGCCAAGCTGGGAGCACTTGTTATCTTTAGAACCTAATAAACGTTCTTGGAACCTTACATGTGTGGTGATTTATTACTACATTGTTTGGCGACGAGGAGGAGGAGCTGAGCCAGGGTCAGCGTAGTGTTCCCCCCTGGAGCAACTTGATGCTTGAGCGGAGATTACCATTGAAAATGAAGGCTTACCCAGTGAAAGAAGGAAGGTCACAGGAACAGCGGATGTATTGATGAAATAAGCTGAACTCATCGAGGTGTTTGAGAGACAGTCGAAACTCATGAGGGAGAAGACGTAGCGGGTCTTGCTCCGAGTATCTGCAGAGTTGTCGACGGGAAGTTCCAGTGCTTCAACCGTGGGAAAAGAAAGAGGACTTCGCGGTCAACATTATTTTCCTGTATGAATATTGATGAAAAGGAAGGAAGGTTAAGGCTTACTCAGACTACGTATAGTGTCCCCGTGGAATTGTTTTGGGTGCAGGAAAGCATTACCCAAGAAGGATTATGAGGGATTCTCACCAGTCTATGAGGGGAGCGCATGACGCTGCGTGAGGAGAAAGGAGCGGAGCGGGGTAAAAGAGCCGCATTGCTGTCTCTGCACAAGAAACTGAACTGAGGCGGCGTGTCTGGCGCTCGAGGTAAGAGAGAGTGGCAGCATCGTGAAGCGGGACTCTCCAAACTCAACGAATGATCTGAGTAGAGTGAGTAATAGTTTGCCAGAATTCGGGAGTTTTGTTTAGATAAAGGTCAGGAAGATTAACTGAAGGGGACCCAATTTTGATAACTCTCAATGATAGTGAGCCTGTGGAAAAAATGTGAGGAGCGGCGAGGGGAACATGGTGAACACAAAACCGCTGAAACCGATCTAGGCAGTGCGTCATAACTGCATGAGTTAAGAGCAGAGGAACAAGAGGTGCAGTGAACCGGGGTTCACACTATCGTAAATTCACAGAGGCAGCACCTCTGCTGTTTGAAATGTCCGAAAGGAGCAGAGAAAGAGTTTAACCCCTGTTGTCACTAGCGACTGAGTCAGCTCTTGGAAACTGCGCGTGGAGTGTGCAGAGGAATATAGAGAGTGTCTGACCTCGGGGTCGGTGAAGATAAATGTACCGAGGCAGCGGGTTGAAACTGCGTGAGGAAAACTCAGAGGGGCAGGGGGCGAAGTGAGCCCCAGGTGGAGTTTTCTTTTTGACACAGATGCAAGGAAGCGCACCTGGTTGGAGGTACGAGTAATATACAGGTCAAAGAGGGAAGTACCATGGTGATTATTATGAATATATTAATAAAATAGCAGTAGACTCGCAGGATAACTTTTTAGGCAAAGCTTTAATTCAATTTAACAGTCCATATCGTGAGAGCATAACATACCTACGCCTCTCCTTCAACTGATCCCCAACTTGATAACCAAAGCAGCACCGTTAAATCCCATAGTCAAGAGGCTACCCAGTGCTACTTCTTAATGGATAACTGCTTGATGTTTAAGTTGACACTTCCGGAGTCATTGAGTAAGAAACCTGGTGTCAAGTGGGCAGGATGGGGAAAATGGAAGGAACATTTTAACAATGATTTGGCCATCCTTGATGAAATGAAAGAGCCTTTTACACCAGAGGAGAGAGTAGAAAGGTTGCTGCGCTGTATAGGAGCCATTGGATGGAGAGTCGTCAACAATATGGGAAAAGAGATCAGTAAGGGAGAAGACAGGAATTTATTTGGAAAAGTCATGCAAGTTTTAGAAGAACATAGCAAGCAATTAACAAAGGGGCTTACACTGTGGAACACAGTATTCGAGGAAGTTGGAGATTTCAAAAGAATAGAGCAAGTTAAGGGAACGGCACTTGTGTATATGATCTACATGGCTGATGTGAAAATTGACAATAAAGAAGACACTGGGTCACCTCACGATGAAATAAGCAAAAGTAAGAGGAGAAAGAAATTGGAAGTAAAACTAGAGAGTACATTGGAAGAAGCAGACACGTCCCTGGTAACATACTCTGAATTCAACATTAGCTTGGAAGGTAGAAGAGTGATGTATCGAGGTCACATGAAGAGAAGCACTTGGATCCAAGTTTACATTTCTGTAGAAGAGAGATCTGTTCTAGAGGGGGATGATCGAAAGAAATTAGGATGTACAGGAAACCCCATAAAAACAGACCCAGTGAGTAAGATGACACGTAACAACTGTCGGGATCTTAGTAAATGGGAGGTGTTAAAGGAGAATGCTCCACAGACTGCGATTGATGTAGGGGAGTCAAGGGTAGTGAAGAAGAAAGAGAAGACTAGTGAAGCAGAAGTGGGGGAATTCATAATGCTCAAAGAAATATCCTTGAGGAATGGAGAGGATGAAAGAATAGACAAAAAACGTGGAGAAAGAGCCTGTGCCGATGCCGGAGCGAGAAAAGAGGACATGATTAATAAGAGAACGGAGAGGGAATCCATATTCACAAGAGTAAAGAGGGATATGTGTAAATCTTCAAGCCGTAAAGGTGAGAAAGCGTGGCGCTCAACGGCACAGGCCGACTCCAACCGTGGGACAAGGAAAAAATGTACAAATGACTTCGACCATGCAACGGCAGATAGTCAGTCTAAGTAAATATAGGGGCAGTAAGCAAGGAGTGAACTGGGCAAGGATAAATGGCGAAGTGTCTGAAAATAAAAGAATGGAGTCGCAGCTCAACGCTAGAAGTGCACACCGCAAAGTTCAACTATACTTGTTCGGGTCACGCAAAGAAGACAGGAGTACTATATACATAACGAAAGATGGTATCAACATGCTAGAGTGGAAAGATCCACAGAAGTTGAGGATTTCTATAGAGGTAAAGATAAAAGGACACAAGGATGAGCAGACACGGAGTCAAGGCAAACAAGATATTGGAGGTGAAATGGTCAATGTTTGCTGGCAGCTAACCAAGGGTAATACAGCGATTGAAAGAAATGCAAGTACAAAGAAGTATGGAAGAGAAGCCATTGGGGACGAACGCATCAAGAAAAAAAACACATATCAAAGTCAGGTGGAGGAAAGAGAAATACGTAAGAAAATAGAGAGGCTGGACTGTAGGGAACAAAAAATTGAGTCAGATGTAAAATTTGGAAGTGGGGTGGAGTGCGTAAATTCCACAACCAAAGAACAAGAAGGGCAGATGTATAAAATCAACCAGCCCAATCGCTTTGAGAGGCGGAAAAGAATCAAGTGGGCTGGGTTCAGGACCAAGGTGTCAGAGGAGTAGATGGACAACGTTGATCTGGAAAGAGTGAAAGGTGCGAGTTACATGGAGTCAAAAGGAGAGAACAAAGATGTATACTTACAAAGGTTTGTTTAGGGTTTTAGGTAGAGGGGAAGTGAGAAAATGCAGAGTAATCTTAAAGGATCTCCACTAAAGTCACAGATAGTTCCATTATGGCAAGCCCAAGAGGGAACAGGAGGACATACTTAAAGCTGATGAGGCTCATGCCAATGAACCGGGACTGTTGAAAACTAAATGCTATAAAGGTTGTGTTATTGCATGGCCAGGGAAATGAGAGCAGAAGAAGGTCCAATCCAGCCATGGATCAGGACAAGGAAAGAGAGACTCATTTTATCAGAGGTAGTCTGCGGGGATGGGTGTCCTGGCCATAGCTGCTGCCTAGGGAAAAGAGCAGTGCAGCCATTCTCAATCTTCCGGAAGGCGGTGGCAATTCCAGCATGAGGAGTTAGGTATCCAAGGGAGAAATAGACGGTGTGGCAACCTCAGGCACAGGGGGGCCAAGGGTGGAAAGGTGGTGATACATTCACATGAGTTCCACATATGTCAGGATGCATCAAACTCTTCCACGTGCATCCATTGAATTGGATTCCCCACGCCATAAAGTTGCAAACTCTGGTTGCACCAGCCGGTTACTGTTGTTAAATGTTTGGTTGACGTAACCTGATAAGTTTAGCGGAATTCAATATGCACTGTTAAGAACATTATATCGCCTTCTTCAGATAAATATGTGACAGAGCTATTCAGGAAATCATTACAGGACATGCTGTAGGTGCAAATATGCATCTTTCTCCTGTCATGTTCTGTGGAAAACAAACTGTTCAGAGTCTCTGTACCACTGTTATAGGGCAGTCTTTTCTGTTCCTCTATCCTATCTATATTAAAGGGTTTTACGCCCCACAATCATATGCTGCTCTGCCCTACCTTTCCATTACCCTCTACCCTGCTCCTCCACCCGTACCTCACCCACCTCTTGGTGTCCCTCTCTGTTTCTCCTCCTCTCACCTTTTCCTTAGTGAGGGAGGTGTGTTGTAATCTTACCCTCTTCTCCTTTCCCTCTTTCTTTCCCCCCTTCCATCCCTGCTGCCTTGGTATGATCCGCGCTACATCCTGGAGTGTGGGTTAGAACGTTGATGAGATTTGAAGCCGCCAAGCTGGGAGCACTTGTTATCTTTAGAACCTAATAAACGTTCTTGGAACCTTACATGTGTGGTGATTTATTACTACACCTTGCTATCACAAAGTCCGTTTCGATTACATTTCAGGCACACTTCAAACATGGCCTGCCCCAAGGAGCCTGAGCAACAGCAATGTACAACATCTGATGTGCACATTTAATCTTTATTGCAAGAGTTATGTCATGTTTCATGGAAAGGGGTCTTCAACAGATTATAACATACTTGAGAACTGTTGAAGCACTTAACTTCCCCATGGGCGTTTATGGGAGCACACTCTCAAGCTAACTTGTACTTACAACAACACATCAAAGCAGACATGGGCTGTGAAGGAAGGACCCTTTACACCATATGGTACGTGAATATCCAAAGAAGAGGCACCAAGCAGACAGTCGTGTTTGAAACCATGGGTTGGGGCTGTTAAGCAGGTTTAAGGAATTCTGTAGTGGAAACTGATATTGAAGTTCAAACAGATTGGGGTACGCGAATTGGAACTGGCGTCTTTGTAGGGAAGTCAGCAGGATTTGACACAGTTCTTCAACACCTCTCCAGGGGTAGTAAGGATTATATATTAATTGCTTAAAATGCAACTAAAATGAAATACAGTGTATCCATGTTACACCTCAAAGAATTAAAGACAAAACATGAATCCGTTATGTAAAATAGGATAAAGAACCCACTTAGTGGCTGAATTGTGCAACCAGGAAACCTAAACCTGGGATGAATGCATGCTTCCACTCGTGACCAAATTGCGTGATTATTTTACTGTGCCTCTTTTTACTTTACCATCACATTAAACAGCACCTTGAAAACACCAGATCAGGGTGTGTGCTGTACAAAATCCTTCCTAGCGGTCGGGCGAATTAAGGCCCGATCGCCATAAATCTGGCAAGCGCTTTGAGAACCGGTAAAACCTTACTAATGACAGAACGCTCCCGAGGCGGAAAGCCGGGAGCTAGGCACTTGATTTGATTTCCAATTTGATTTTTAATTTTGCACACTGCCTTCTTGCACACAACAGCTGATCTTAAATCGCCGTATTTTAATTTAATTAGCACTGTGTATTTTACCTACCTGACGCAATTGGGGGTGCAATTTCACTCGTCTCGAGTATACCGAGGGCCGAGCTAAGGCTTCACTCGGACTGACACAGCCTACCCGGAGGGCGACGACTGTGGCCGCCATCTTTGGGGAAGGGTACGGTTGGCGCTCTAGCGGTCGGGCGAATTAAGGCCCGATCGCCATAAAATGAAGCTTACCTCCCGTCCGCGCAGCGGGCAGGCGCGCCGATGGCGCGCCGGAGGCAAGCCCGTCTGGGCCCGTCCGGGCCAGACCAGGCCCAGGGCCCGTCACTATGCCCGTGGATCCCTTCGGATCTCCGATATATTGAAGTGAAGAACTCTTGGCGTTACGACACACTAGGAGTCAGTGTGATCACCAGCTGGATGGGACTGAACCACTATTCAGTCGCTGTCACTTCTGTCCCAATCTTTTCCCCGTGGCGACTAACGGCAATAAGACCGGTAATGTCCTGAGGATGGCGCTTCTAAATTGCAGATCCCTGCCTAAGCATGCGGTAGAGATCAATTTGTTGATTGAAGAAGGTAGCCTGGATCTGCTCTTCCTCACAGAGACATGGTTATCCCTCCACTCAGAGTTTGACATTATCTCCGCCCTTCCTAGTGGTTTTCTTATTCAAAATCAGAATAGAGGCGAAGGGATAGGAGGAGGTCTCGCCATAATCTATAGAGATTCTCTGACATGTAGACTTGAGAATGGCGGCATTTCAGATTCAGAAAGTGCTTGTTTTAGCATTCAGCTAACCCCCACCCACTCTCTTTCTGGAATCCTGATTTACCGCCGCCTGGAAGCATTAAGCACTTTGCTGACTCCTTATTAGAAGTCACCTTGGTAGCGGCCGCTCGGGCATCCAATTTCCTGGTACTCGGAGACCTTAACCTTCACTTCGATGACCTTAATGATAAAGTAGCTGCTGATCTCATCTTAAATCTTAAAGCTTTTGAACTTAATCTTCTGAACAAGGAAGCCACCCATAGCAAAGGACATTTGTTAGATCCTATCTTCTCTAATAATACCCAGCTCCTAGCTAAATCGCCTTTGCCCCTACCATGGTCCGACCACTTTGTAGCTCCCTTTTTTTGGGAACTTCGATCGGAAGAGATTAGTGCCTCCCGCCCACGTACTCTTCAAAGAGCCTGGCCGAAACTTTCGGTGGAAAAGCTGAAACTTGCCCTCGAACAATTAGGCAGAGTCTGATATCTTGCTTGCAGACCTGAATTTTCAGAACTGGCTCAATAATTCCCTGAACATGGTTCTTCCTCCAAAAATGGTGACTAAGAAGAGTAGCACCTTTAAATCTCCCTGGTATACTACCGAATTAAGAGACCTCAAAAAGGCCTGTAAAAAGGTGGAAGGTATCTGGAGGAGTGACTGGGCCCTTAACAGCAAAACTTCCTACCAGGCGGCTTTGAGACTCTATAAAGCCGCGCGGCAAACGACTAAGGCCTCCTTTTTTGAGGAGAAAATTAGACTCTCAGCCAATTCCTCCAGGGAAACGTTCAAAATCGTCACTCAGCTGATTAAAATCCCAGCGCCGAACACTTCACAAGATGATACCGTATCAAGATGAGACTTGCTAGCAAAGTTTTTTGATGAAAAAATACAAAAAATTCTTGACAGCCTTCCTCATACTGCCATATCTTCGATCACCGATGCCCCCCTTCCCTCAACTACAGGCCCTCGACTCGAGGCGTTTACATGTATCACCAGGGAAGATTTCTGCACTACGCTCTCCAACATTAAAAGCGGCTCTCCCTCTGACCCAGCTCCTATGCACATTCTCAAACAAATTGTGAGCACCATTGCCCCTCTCGCCACTGATCTATTGAATACCTCATTCACTTGCGCTGTGCATTAATTATTTATTTCGACTCGCGCTGAGAAATAATTAATTATTTCGAGTCGCGCTGGGATTTAATTATTTATCTACAGTTGCGCAGGGATTTATTTAATTAATTTAACCTAACGCTGGAAACTGATCTGTGCCCCCGGTGCCGTGGTGCTTCTGCTGCCCCTGCCTTAGTCCCCCTTTGACCCTCCATCTTGTTTACTCGCTCCCTAGCCCGCCCCTCCCCCCTGCTACCGCCTCCCAGCTGCTGACCCTCCCACGCTCCGCCCCCTTCCACCATCCATTTATGGCCAATGCCCCCACGCGCAGCGTCCACGCGCTACGGCCTCGCCGAAGGTGCGCCAAAGGTAAGCCCGTCTACGCCCGTCCGCGCCTGGACCGCGCCCAGCGCCAGACCCCCTGCCCCTCGCGCTCCCCAGCCCCCCCGCATTACCTATGATGCCGCCTCCCTCCTAGCCCTTGACCCCGGTCGCGCCCCCACCAGCGTCCAAGCCGCTCCTGGACACACCCATGGACCTTTCTCCTGCTACTCCTGCAGATTCAGCGGCACCGACAACATCTCCGCCACGACCACACCACAGAATCCCGATCCCAACCACCTACAATGCATCCTTCTCAACACTCGATCGGTGCACAGGCAGGCCATTGACCTATGGAACCTACTAGACACCTTCTCTCCAGACGTCGCCTCCCTTACGGAAACATGGATGAATGCCTCCTCCGCACCAGACATCACCATTGCCATCCCTGAAGACTACAAAATCACCCGCAAAGACCGTACCAGCCACACAGGAGGAGGAATCGCTATCGTCCATAAGAAATCAATCCGCATCTCAACCAGCTCTGACGCCAACCTCGCCAACTCCGAACACCTTCACTTCCAGATCCACATCGACCCCAAGACCACACTCAGAGGCACCCTCCTCTACAGACCACCAGGACCCCGCGCAAAATTCAGTGAAGACATCGCGGACTTCGTCACTCCACACGCGCTCCCCTCCAAAGACTACATCCTTCTGGGAGACCTCAACTTTCACCTTGAAAAGATCAACGACCGCAACACCACCACCCTCTTGGACAACCTCGCCAACCTAGGACTTAAACAACTAGTCACTTCCCCCACCCACATCGCAGGTCACACACTCGACCCCATCTTCACCTCCAGCAATCATGTCTCCTTCAGCCACACTACGGATCTCCTATGGACCGACCACAGCTGCGTTCACTTCACCTACAACAAGCCGAAACCCATCAACCACTCTCAACCTATCCTGCAAAGAAACTGGAAGAAAATCACCACGGACCAAATCTCCGCATCGCTCCTTCGAAACTCCCCAGCCCTCTCTTCTAACGCCAACGAAGCCGCCGCCAACCTCACCCTATGGTTATCCAACACCGCCGACACCTTAGCTCCACTGAAAAAACGTCAAAGCAAACCTGGCAGCAAGAAAGCCTCATGGTTCAACGACGATCTCAAGAAGTCCAAGAAACTCTGCCGCTCCCTCGAAAAGGCCTGGAAAAAAGACCCAACCACCAGCACCAAGGACGCCTTCAAAAGCGCCACCCGCACTCACCACCAACTGATCCGAAAAGCCAAGAAAACAGCATTCAAGGATCGACTTGACAACAACGCCCACAACAGCAAGGAACTTTTCAACATCGTCAAGGAATTCTCCAATCCCTCAGCCAACTCCAACGACATCACCCCCTCTCAAACCCTCTGCGACTCCCTAGCCTCTTTTTTCCACAACAAGATTGCAGACATCCACAACAGCTTTGACAACCAACCCGGAAACCAACCCACCCTACCATCTGCCGACCCTCTTCCCTCCGCGAACACCCTTAACGCTTGGAACCCAATCTCCACTGAGGACACCATCCGCCTGATGAACTCCATCCACTCAGGATCCCCCACAGACCCATGCCCTCACCACATCTTCAACAAAGCAGACTCCGTCATAGCACCGCACCTCCGAGACGTCATCAACTGCTCCTTCAACTCCGCTACCTTCCCTGAAGACTGGAAACACGCTGAACTCACCGCCCTTCTGAAAAAACCAACAGCGGACCCCACCGAACTCAAAAATTACCGCCCCATCTCGCTTCTTCCATTCCCGGCCAAAGTCATCGAGAAAGCCGTCAACAACCAGCTCGCCGCCTTCCTCGAAACCAACAAATCCCTCGACCCCTCACAATCTGGCTTCCGAGCAAAACACAGCACTGAGACCGCCCTCATCGCAGCAACAGACGACATTCGAACTCTACTGGACAATGGAGACACAGTCGCCCTCATCCTCCTCGACCTCTCGGCAGCATTCGATACAGTCTGCCACAGCACCCTTCTACAACGCCTCAATAACATCGGAATTCAAGGAAAAGCACTTGAATGGATCACCTCGTTCCTCACCGGAAGAACCCAGAGAGTCCGCCTTCCTCCATTCAAGTCCGAGGCCTCTGAAGTCATTTGCGGCGTACCCCAAGGATCCTCACTCAGTCCCACCCTCTTCAACGTATACATGAGCCCCCTCGCGGCCATCGCACGCCAACACAATCTCAACATCATCTCTTACGCGGACGACACCCAACTGATCCTTTCTCTCACCAATGACCCCAGCACCGCCAAAACTAACCTACACGAAGGAATGAAAGAAGTTGCTGAATGGATGAAACAAAGCCGTCTGAAACTGAACTCAGACAAAACAGAAGTCCTCATCTTAGGTACATCCCCCTCTGCATGGGACGACTCTTGGTGGCCGGAAGCCCTTGGAAAAGCACCCATCCCGACAGACCACGCACGGAACCTTGGCGTCATCCTGGACTCCTCACTCTCAATGAACAGACAAGTCAGCGCCGTATCCTCTTCCTGCTTCAACATTCTTCGCATGCTCAGAAAAACATTTCGCTGGATCCCCTCCGAAACAAGGAAAACAGTCACCCACGCTCTGGTCACGAGCCAACTGGACTACGGAAACACCCTCTACGCAGGCACCACCGCTAAACTCCAGAAGAAACTCCAACGAATCCAAAACGCCTCAGCCAGGCTCATATTAGACATCCCACGCAACGAACACATCTCTGATCACCTTAAAGACCTCCACTGGCTACCCGTCAATAAGAGGATCACTTTCCGTCTGCTTACCCACGCACACAAATCACTCTACGACATCGGACCAGATTGCCTCAACTCTCGACTGTCCTTCTACACCCCCTCCCGCCAACTACGTTCTTCCAGCCAAGCCCTCGCCACGGTACCTCGCATTAACAAGACCACCATGGGAGGCAGATCCTTTTCATACCTGGCTGCTAAGACATGGAACTCACTCCCCGCTTACCTTCGCCTCACCCAGAACCACCTAGCGTTCAGAAAGCAGCTTAAAACGTGGATATTTGACAAATAATCCTCCTCCCCTCCTAAGCGCCTTGAAACCCTCTGGGTATGTAGTGCGCTATACAAATTTTATGACTGACTGACTGACTACAGGCATCGTTCCCCCGAGTTGGAAACAGGCAAAAATTTAAACCCTCCTTAAGAAACCAGGATTAGACCCTGCCGATCTGGCAAATTTTCGCCCTATCTCTTTGTTACCCAGATTGGGCAAAATCGCCGAAAAGCTGGTGAACCGGCAGCTCTCTGGATTTTTGGAGAGTAATGGCCTACTGAGCGAATCCCAAACGGGATTTCGCCCTGGACAGGGCACGGACACAGCCCTGATAGTGGTGGCGGAAGAGGCTAGATGCATCTTAGATTCAGGGGGATCAGCGGCTCCGATCCTCCTGGATCTGAGCGCTGCATTCGACACCGTTCACCACGCAACCCTTGTCCACCGTCTCACTAAACTAGGCATTGTGGGATCAGCCCTTAGATGGCTGGAATCTTTCCTGGATAATCGATCCTTTAGGATCTGGGAAAATGGTACTATGTCAAAGCCTACTCCCCTCCAATGTGGGGTCCCTCAGGGATCTTCCCTGAGCCCCACATTGTTCAATGTGTACATGGCCCCGCTGGAAGATATAGTAGCCCCTTTCGGGATTAAATCCATCAGCTACGCAGACGACACGCAACTTGTCGTCTCTCTGACTCAACAAGGGGGATGTTCAGACAACCTCTCTAAATGCCTTACTGCAATCTTCTCCTGGATGACCGACTCAAAGCTAAAATTGAACGGAGCCAAAACGGAGATCATGCTCCTAGGTCATCATTTTACATCTCTGCCTTCTGAGTACTGGCCGCCCTGTATGGGTGATTTGCCCCCAGCAAGGGAGAAAATCAAAAGCCTTGGGGTCTGGTTTGAACCCCAACTAACATTCAGGACCCATGCACAGAAAGTCGCAGGCAGCTGCTTTGGCCTGTTGCGCGCAGTACGGAAAGTGCTCCCCCTCTTGCCTTTTCAATCAAGGAAGCTTCTAATCCAAGGTCTAATACTATCTAGACTGGATTATGGCAATGCTCTCCTTTTGGCTGCACCGAAAGCCACAATTAACACCCTGCAGCGGGTACAGAACGCCGCAGCTAGACTGCTTATGGGGGCACCTAGAAGGGCCTCAGCCAAACCATTTCTGAGAACCTTGCACTGGCTCCCCATCCAGGAACGAATTGCTTTTAAATCATTGTGCATCACTCACGAAACATTGCAAGGTAAAGGCCCTCCTGCCTTAAAAAAGCTGATCTGTCCCTACAAATCACTGCGGACCCTTCGGTCTGACGGGGAAAACCTGGTCTCCATTCCTAGAGTGAGAAAAGCCCGTACCGGAGGTCGCTGGTTCTCCCTGAACGCGGCAAGACAGTGGAACGCTCTCCCCAGGGAAATCCGGATGGAACCCTCCTACCTTAAATTCAGAAAATCCCTTAAAACTTCCCTTTTTCCCAAGGTTGAATAATTTCTTGTTTTTTCTTTTTCTTTCTTCTCAGGGTCTTCTGTTATTAGTTAAGTTAGCGCTGGGACGCTTTAGGGCAGCCATGCGCTTTATAAATCCAATTTCATTTCATTTCATTCATTTCATTGTATACAATGTTTCAGCTATCAATATTACAAACATAGGCCACATTTAGGGTGCACATGAGAAAAAAACTTGCCTCTCGGTTCATCGGTGGTATAATGTTAAAGCGGAAAGGGAGGTGCATCCGCTGTCCACACTGGGTACTCATTACATTGGATGCTGCAGGCTACAATGCTGTCGCTTACGTGTTGGTTTCCAGTTAATTCTATTCTTTGCAGTCACTGTAATAGTGCATCCCTGACAAAAACTGTGTCGAATCAGCATGATTATTTTATGGGGTCTTGTATAGATATGACACACTTCCAGCTATGTACACAACCATGGTGTAGCGTAAATCCAAGCTCAGCCAGCCAGGGTGTGCACACATCACTTTGTAAACCGTGTGTAATGGTTAAGAGGTAGCCCACTCTTTCTGCTCAACTGCTTGTGAGAGCCTACTCCTTTATTCTGGAAATGTCCATTTTAAAGGCGATAGTGAATGAGGCACCAACAAAAAGTTACACAATGATTCTAAGCCATCCACACCTGTCTTTTTGGGCCCCATTGCTGTGGACACCCCATAACCCCCTCAGCTGAGCCCAGTCACCATCTCTCTTCTGTCCTATTTCAGGAGCAGTCTTTAGGGCAATGCTTAAAATTCAAAGAGCCTTACAGTTAGATTATGTGTGCTTTGATTTGCAGATCCATAACTTGAATACATTTGTGGCTTTTACAGAGAGCCTACCCCACCATCGATTGCTTTTCTTAAAGCAAGAATATAAGAACTTCTTTCTCACTCTTCAATTTTTTCAAGGCCCACTAAAATTGTATATGTGCCTTTAAAAATTGAGCAGGTATTCTGGTATTTTCCTTCCTTTGTTCTTATGAAGAGGCAGACAAAGCAGGATGTTAATGCTCACCCTGGAGTCATTGGTTGTAGGTAAGGACAACACTTAACACGGAGTTACCTCTAACCCACCCCTTCACACCTCCAGTCCACATTCCGGGTGAACTGGCAGCCTCCCCATCCATACCTTTTGATTAGCCCATCCCTGGGAGCTCATAGCGATCGTCATAGCCAGCTACAATCCCATAACACTATACAACAGTCTTTAGGTGCTACTAAGCCCTAACAGCACACTTGCCGAGACTAGTGGGGCTTTCATTAAACAAAACTGTTACAGTTGGTTCCTTATGGGTGAAGGCAGAGCCACTTTTCCTTATGCAAAAGTGTTCTACACATAAATCTTCATTCAGACAAACGGTCTATTAAGTATATTGATGTACAAAGTTTACACGCAGGACTAGTGTAAAGTTTTTAGTACTCTGAACAAAATAGCATTTTGACATTGGAGTCCTCCCAGCATTTCCCCAAAACGGACAATAGAAAGTTCCTTTGGGGCCCTGAAAGACCCCTGACCAATGGATTACGAGGTTTCCTGCTTCAGTTCCTCCACGTTCAATGTCAATAAGCAGGATACATACATTATTTCTGTATTTCTTAAGTTTACGGCCTGGCACAAATTTTACCTCATCTCACTTTGACCCAGAGTAGGAGAGAAAAACACAAAAAGGGGAAGAGGGAGGAAGAGAAATACGGAAAACCAGTGACAACGTGAGAGAGGGAGAACAGGGACAAAACGAACTAGCAGGAGTGAGATAAAGAGAGGGTCATGAAAGAGGCTTGAGGTGAAATCAGGACTACGCAGTCTTGGTATAGGGTACATCCTGCAGTAAATCACGCATGCCGCGTGCTTCGAAACAAAGATTAAGTACTGCCTCCATCCTCACCTTTGCGCGTTTCACCAATGCTATTTCTTCAAAAACTGTTCAGAAACCATAATGGACACATGGGAAGCTCGCTTCAGAAACCCGGACATATCCAGGTATTTATACAGCACTCGCTCTCACACAGACACCTGTGACTTCTGTCAGCCCATCATATACCATAGAATACCTTCTGCAAAGACCATTTCTCCTCCCTATGCAAATAATTCACCCAGCAATGTCCCTCTGAGAAACACTATAGAGACAACGAGAATACTAGGGGAAAACTTACTCGGTTCCAAATGATCATAAACGCCAAACAATTCCAAACCATAGACCAGTAGGACTGATGAAAACAGCATGAAGAATGTGCAGCCATTGGTAACACAGAGCAAGAATAAGAATCGAACTTTTCCCCTGCCCTACAACCCCAACACACTTACAACCTTCTAACACCTTAGTTAGGCAGTCTGCACATACCTGAAAGAAGAATACCTGTATGAATGCAATATCAATAAAACCGCGAGTTGAATTAACAATGCATAGGCCTCCATCAGACAAGATTTTGCCATTCACACTCCTAGATGGTAAATGGATGAAATTTGACGGTAAACCCGAGTATAATAAATAATTAGCCCTCACGTGATACTGCACCATACAAAAAGTACCAACACTACAATTTTGAGTATGTTGCACAAAAAGGGATTATAACTCCTTAACTGTCTAATTCTCAGCATTTCTTTCCATGCAAAATATGCAGAGGTTTATTAACAGTACAAGAATAAGCTGGCTTAATATGCGATCTGGCAAATTCCAGAGGCTATATGTAGGAATGATTTGAGGGACCAAGGAAACTCTAGTTCAGTGAAGGTGCATGACTATTGCTTAAAAACTATATTTTTACACTCTAACATAAATGAGCGTATGATTTATTGTGACCTAACAGTGGATGTGGGTAGAACAACCTACTAACTGCATTACCAAACTGAAGTGCTGTCTGCAGGATGAGTGCACCTGTGTTGGTCAACCCAAGCCCTGAGCTTTCATAAGATTTGCAACTAATTTCAACGCCAGTCACAGTGGCAGTAATGATATCAAGACTAATGTAAGAAACATAATTATTCAGTTTATTTCTAAAGCGCTATACCGGGTAGAACAGCTCTACGACAGTTATGAGCAGAGGGTTTTAACTGCGTCTTAGGCACTTCACAAGTCACAGACTTATGGTCCTGTGGGACCTTTGCAACAGCTGATCTAACTCCGCAACCTGCTATATGCAGTTCCTGAGCATATACCATGCAAGGAATCTAAATCAAGTGTAACAAGAGACCAGAATTTATTATAGAGAGGAATAGAGCTCACCACAGATTTCCTGGGCCTATAAACCTTAAAAACGATCACTGGCAAATTACATTTGGTATTGAGCCCAGAAGACTGGAAATTACATGCTACCTGTGGGCTGGTTGCAGGACACTAGAAGATCATGGGCCACATGTACAAACCTTTTTGCTAGTCGCAAACGGTGTTTGCGAACACAAAAAGGGTGTTTGGCATATACAAAGCTCAAATAGTGATTCAGTAACTTGTGACCGAATCAAAATTTGGGGTTTGCGATTCAGTATTGTGATGGGGCTCGTTAAGAGCATCCCTTCATTATAACGACATGCTGGGCCATGTACTTATGGTTTGTAACAGAAATGTGGTTGCAAAACTGTAATAAGTTAGTTCCTTGCATAGAGGTGACACAGCAGATGTAGCAGAGAGATGTCTTTATGATATTTATTACGTTCTTAGCATCCATAGTGACTGCCCCAACGCAAGCAGCCTGCTAGCTGCTCAGCCCATCTTCGAACGATCTCCACTCACACCAGGCACCCAAGCATTCCACTCATGTCAACATTCCACAAAGAACACACACAGGCAGAGCAGCTAGTTACAAGGTAAAGGGGAACACTAATAACATAACATGAAGATACTACATTATCTTCTCTCTTTAAATTTGAAAAATGTATTAAACCATACTAAAATGAAAGACAACTATACACAATATATACAAATGAAATAAATAGTCAGAAACCCAGGGGTAAATGCTAAAAACCACACCACGAGAGGGAACCCAGACTACACAGAGGAAGAAAGAAGAGTGAAAACCTATACACAAACTATCACCCTCCTCCTCCTTTAATAAAAAACACAAAAAGAAAGAGCAAAGTAGGTTTAGCTCACTGACAAATAAAGAGAAAACATCACATGACAATGCATGTGAAACAATGTGCAAAGAAACATGGTAGAAAAAGAGTACGAGAACTCTACACAGTGACGAGACACATGGGAGTGAAACACCCCCGAGAACTCAAACACTATGGATGGACCACACCCATGTACATACAACTAAAATTTGAAACAGGCACTATGGGTGGGCTGCACCCATGTACGTACTCCTTAATATTGTAACACAAAAACTATGGGTGTACCGCACCCATGTACGTACCTATTTACTATGGGTTGACCGCAACCATGTAGGTATTCCTATGTAAGGAACACAACCAAGAAAACATGTCAAAATAGGACTCCAACCCATAAAGCAGACTGTAGATGGGACTGACACCCATTACAAATTACATAGGTGGGACTAACACCCACTATAAGCGGAGTAGATGAAATTGACCCCCATTACCAAAAACGTAGGTGGGACTAACACCACCTAAATGCTGAGTAGATGGGACTAACACCCACTACGACAAACACAAATGTGGGGCACAACGTGACTAACACAAACATTAGAAGACCAACGTGCAGCACAAAGTGACTGATGTGGCGCCAACTCTGTCCCTTTTGTTATTATTTTGGGGGGGGGGGGGATTTTAATATTTCTTTGTGCCCTTTCTCATTTACGAATGTTTGTGGATTTGATGGGGTTAGAGGGGAGGATTGTGCTCATTTTATACACACCCTGTATGGAGAGTCACTTAATTCACTTTTGCTTAAGTTTGAACTGTTAATACATCAGCCTGCCAAAGACAGTGAGGGTAACCCCGTCCTGACCTTTACTGGTAGGAACTCAGCCACTGTCATTGATCATTTGTTGATTACCGAGAATATTAGTATTTTCGGCGATACCCCGATAATTTTAGACTTGGCCCTTAGTGACCATAATTGTATTACCATGTCTATTTTTGTCTGGGGAAGGAAGGACCAAGCTGCCCGAATGACTGTTGTTGAAATAGTCCCCTGTAGGCCAAATGTCATCAGGATTAAGTGGTGTAGTGATAATTCAGAGAAGTTGCTGATAACAATTGTGGCTGCTAGTATACAGGAGCTGCAGAGCTGCTTAGATGCCAACGCAGGTGCTGCATGTATTCTTGCTGGCTTTAAGAAGATAAATGAGTTAACTAAAAAGATATTAACAATTGCTAAGGTCAGTAGAAAGAGGGATAATATAGGGTGGTTTGATAGAGCCTGCACTAAGTCCCTATAAGAATTAAAGAAAGCCCTAACAAGTAGTCCCAGGGATAAGGGAGCTATTACAGCTCTCAGGGCAATCTATAAAAATCACCTGAAACGCAGGAAGCAAAAGCTACGTGAGGAAGCCTGGGACAATCTTTCTAAGGCGGTAGAGCTGCCCAATAGTAAGCTCTTTTGGGATACAGTGAATAGCCCCTTCCTCAAGAAGGAGGAATTCCCCGTCCTAACAGCTCAGGTTAGCGAGGAAAGTTGGGTCTTGCATTTTACCAGCATTTTTAATCCGGGGAAAGAAGCCACCATATGTCCTGGGTCCGAAGTCTGCAGCCTAAAACTACCCCTTAATATCACAGTTTTAGAGGTGGATAATGCTATCCGCAATAGTAAGGGAGGGAAGGCCCTGGGAACAGATGGGGTGCTGGTTAATTTGTATAAGGCTGATACATCGTTATGGGTCCCTTTTTGACTAAAGTTTTCAATGCGGCAGCTATGGAAAGCACTCCCTCAACATGGGGCAAGTCTATAATTATTCCAATATATAAGAAGGGAGATAGATGCGAGGCTAAAAACTATCGACCTATCTCCCTCTTAGACTCCTCCCTGAAAATAATGAGTAGGGTACTTTTGGTGCGACTGGAGGAGTGGGCAGAGGCTAATGGAATCTTAGCAGATTCCCAATATGGGTTTCGCAAGGGCCTCGGTACTATTGAGCAGTGCATTAATCTAGACCTTATTATAGGTAAATACACACGGGCCAAGCAGGGTTCGTTGTTTCTCTGCTTTGCGGACTTATCTAGTGCATTTGACCTGGTGGACCATGCGTTACTGTGGACTACATTATTAGATCTGGGTGCCCCTGCTGTAATCATCAATTTTCTGGCAAAACTGTACACCAAATTATCGGCCCGGATACGATTCGGTCAAGCGGGGGAATGCACTAATAACATCAAGGTCAAATCAGGCATTAGGCAAGGATGTGTCCTTGCCCCACTCCTCTTTTCCCTTTTCATCAATGCCATTGATACCGAGCTGAAATCGGTTAATTCTGATGCCCCGCTAGTTGAGGGCCATGCGATCCCTGTGCTGCTTTATGCAGACAACACTGTCCTTCTATCTAGAACACCCGTCGGTCTGCAGGATGGACAGATTTTCAGATTTCATTAGGGGGAGGAAATTAAAGATTAATAATTCCAAAACATTTATTATGGCTTGTGGGAAGAAGGTAAGGAAATTAAGATCATTCCAGTTTGAGGAACAAAAAATCCAAGTGGTAGATAAATTCTGCTATCTTGGTATCACTTTTAATAGTAGTGGCATGTGGGCACAGGAGATTTCAAATGTTACGGCTAAGATGGGCAAAAGTGCTTTTGATGTTTTCAAATTTGCCTCTAAACTAGGAAGTCAACGTATATATGATATGTTGTATGTTTATCGCCATAGATGCGCCTTAGTTGCACTCTATGGATCAGGTGTCTGGGGTCACTGTCGACATGGGGATCTGCAAGTGGAGGAAATCAGTTTTTTAAAGAGACTCCTTTGTCTTCCAACATCTGCTTCTACTGGGTTGGCTCACCAGGAAGTTGGGTTGGAATTTTTGACGGATCTCATTGGATTAAGACCGCTAATGGCCTGGAGATCGATTTGGGCCAAGGAAGAAACTGGTTTTACCAGGAGAATCATCAATGTTTGCCTCCGCCTGGATAAATGTAATTTGATCCCATGGCTTAATTGTGTTATAACATCATTCAGAGATATATTTGATCTGAATGTCTCTTCGGACCCCGCTAGTGCTACTGATATCTCTAAAAAGGAGCTTAAGAATATCTATCTGGGGGTTAAAGCCAAATTGCGCTGTGACGCCACTAGCCAGTTCCTAACCCATCAATTTTACTATTCCAACAATTTGAATAGTTCTGGCTTTTCAAAGTATTTGAAGGTGGTCACTAAGCAATCCCAACAGTATGTCCTCACCAGGTTAAGATTAGGCATTGTACATAAACTGGTGGCCTTCCCCTCGATAAAAAAGCACCCGTCTACCTTTTGCCTATGTGATGGGATCTCGAAGCAGCACCGAGCACTTTTTACTTATTTGCCCATTGTACCTGTACTTCCGTATTGCCTACCTTAAGCTGCTTTTTAAAAAATATTCTGTGTCAACAGTTAAAACAGCTATGAGGCTTTTATTTGCACTTGATGATCCGGATGTGTGTGTTTTTTACAGCCGTATTTATTCTGAAATCTGTGTCCACTAGGAAAAAGAGACTTTACTACTAATTAATTAACTGACAAGGACCGATTTCTGTTATATTAGCAAGTCTTGTCAAATTGAGTGTTCCCTTTCGTTAGTGATTGCAAGAATTTAACATTGTAATTGTCCTGAAATGCTGTGATGTATTTTATGTGCTTTTATGATTTTTTTTTTTTAATGATCGAATAAAGCTTTTTGAAATGAAATGCCTGATACACACTACATGGCCAACACAAAGTGGAAGTGGGACTAAAACCCCTTCCCATCCCTCAAGGAAATGATACATAGTTTGAAGAAAAAAAAACACTTCCTAAAACAATATACCACACTCCTTTAAAGGAGCTAAACACCCACCCAACATATAGAAAAATGCTTACAAGAGAACCAAAGCAAGCCAAACAAGAGAGATAAGGGTTAAAACAAAATTGCCCTCACTCAGATCAAAATAGTTATTTCAAATAGATACAACATTCTAGGCATACTACATAATCCTGAACTTGAAACTTCAAATTTCTATTAGCTTTTCTGAAATAAAATTAAAACAAGGTGACAATGTCATTTGACAGCACTGGATTGTGAAGCGGCAGCTCCACGAACTTGAGTCACAAAGAACCCAACCGCAAAGAAGACGCCCACTGAAAATGTAATGGCACCAGGGCTTGTAAGCAGGGAAAGTCCAGTGTCCTCTGTGGGTTTAATAATAAAGTGAACTGAACATAAAAATATAAGCTGGCAGAGTCAGGTTAACATTGAGGCAAAGAAAAGGTCACCATTGAGGAATAGAAACCAGTTTTTAGACTGTGCCGGGAAAGGAAAATGCTACTTACCAGTATGCATCTGTTCTTGGCATGTAGAGCGGCAGAGTTACACACTGTGCATAGATCGCCACCTAGTGTTGGGCCTGGATGTTTGCAGTTTGTTGTTGTCCTGAAAAGTTCTTTGGAAGTCAAGAGATAGGTGACGCCTCCTTTGGACCACATTGCGCATGGGCATTGGCTCCATCCTCGGATTGTTTTTCGCCATTAGGGAAATGATGGAGCTTTGCAAGAAAAGGAAGGATGTCCATGTAAGCTGTATCTAATTAAGATAATACTGGAACAGAGAAGGGTAGCTGGGTAGTCAGGTGGGCGTGTGTAACTCTGCAGCTCTACATGCCAAGAACAGATGCATACTGGTAAGTAGCATTTTCCCGTTCGAGGCATATGAGCTGCAGATTACACACTGTGCATAGATTGTATAGCAGTACCCACTCTTAGCGGCGACAACCCCTATCTGTTGCGGTAGTTTAAAATAATGATTTGAGAACAGCCTGGTCCACATTAGCTTGTTGTTTGGTTTGCACATCTACACAATAGTGTTATGTGAATGTGTGCGGTGTAGACCATGTAGCTGCTCTGCAGATGTCATCTAGGTGAATGTTCCCTAAAAATGCCATTGAAGCCCCTATTTTCCTTGTAGAGTGGGCTTTAGGGGGGGGAACAGCTAACATACGTTTAGCTTTGTGGTAACAAATCTGTATGCATTTGACAATCCATCTAAATATCCCAGATTTTGAAATGGGATTACCCTATGTGGTGGTGAGAAAGACACAAAAAGTTGTTTGGTCTTACGAAAGGGTTGTGTTCTCTCGATGTAGTATAGCAATGCTCTTTTGACATCTAGGGTATGAAGAGCTCTTTCTGCTACGGTCTGTGGCTGCGAGAAGAAAACGGGCAGTTCCACAGATTGATTGAGGTAGAAGGGAGAAATGACTTTGGGCAGGAATTTTGGATTAGTACGGAGAACGACCTTATTATGATGCATTTGCAAGAAGGGTTCTTGAATGGTTAGTGCTTGTAGTTCACTAACTCTCCGCAGAGAAGTAATAGCTACTAGAAACGCAACCTTCCATGTTAAAAATTGTAGTTCACATTTATGTAAGGGTTCGAAGGGAGGTCCCATTAGCCGTGTGAGAACAATGTTTAAATTCCACACAGGTGAAGGTGGTACTCTGGGAGGAATTATTCTCTTAAGGCCTTCCATAAAAGCTTTAATAGCAGGCACTCTGAACAGAGATAGATGCTGTCTGTTTTGCAGATATGCTGCTATTGCAGCAAGATGCAGTCTAATAGACGTGTAGGCTAAGTTACATCTTTGGAGGTGCAGTAAGTATCCTATGATGTGTTGAATAGAAACGTCTAGGGGATTAATATTGTTTTTGTGACAATATATTACAAAGCGTTTCCACTTAGCTGCATAACATGCTCTAGTGGTTGGACGTCTAGCTTCTTTTATGACATTTATGCAATCTGGAGAAAGGTTAAGATATCCAAATTCTAGGATTTCAGGAGCCAGATCGCAAGGTTGAGCTGAGCTGGGTCTGGGTGCCTGATCTCTCTACGGTTCTGTGTTAAAAGGCATGGAGACAGGTATCGTTTTTGGTGCGGTACTACAGACAGTTGTAGCAGTGTGGTGTACCACGGTTGTCTGGCCCACATTGGAGCAACTAGGATGAGGGTCAGAGAATGCTGCTGTCGTTTGCGTACTACTAGTGACATGAGTGGGAGAGGTGGAAAAGCGTACTCAAATTTGTTTGACCAGTTCATCCATATCACATTGCCTTTGGACAGTGTCAATATCTGGCGGCGAAGCTTGGGCATTTGGCGTTTTCGTGGGTGGCAAAGAGGTCTATCTGAGGTTGTCCCCACAACTGAAAGAATGAATGAAGAACTTGCGGATGAAGTTCCCACTCGTGGATCTGTTGTGTCTGCCGACTTAACAGATCTGCTATGTTATTTTGTATTCCTGGGACATGCTGGGCTAAGAGGAATATCATTTAAGGTATAGCCCACCGCCATATGTTTTGTGCTAGATGAGAGAGTTGCAGGGAGTGTGTTCCGCCCTGTTTCTGTATGTAATACATGGCTGTCATGTTGTCCGTGCGGACTAACACAGCTTTGTTTGATACTTGCTGTTGGAAAGCTTTCAGTGCTAGGAATATAGCTAGTAACTCCATATGATTGATGTGGAGTAACTTTTGTTGCGGGGTCCACCTGCCTTGCATGGTGTGTTGTAGTAGGTGGACCGCCCAGCCAGAGAGCAATGCGTCCGTTGTCAAGATTATCTTAGGAACTGGCTCTAGGAACAGTCGCCCCTTGGAAAGGTTTTTGGTGTTCCACCACTGCAGAGAGCGATGAGTCCGACCGTCTACCAACACTAGGTCTGTTAATTGACCTTGAGCCTGGTTCCATTGACGTGATAGGCACTCTTATAGAGGACGCATTTGAAGTCTTGCATGGGGGACTATGAAAATGCAAGAGGCAATAATCCCTATGAGCTGCATGAACACTCGTGCTGGAAGGGAGTGTTGCAGCTAAAACTTTGTGAGAAGAGTTTGCATGCTGGCTATCCTTGCTGGAGTGGGATAAGCTAGCGCTGTTGAGTTGTTTATTGTGGCACCTAGGTACTGTTGTACTTTGGATGGTTGCAGATGAGACTTGGTGTGGTTTATTGTGAACCCTAAGTTGTGGAGCAGTTGGATCGTGGTATGAGTGTGTTCCACACACTGGTTGTATGAGCCGGCTTTTATGAGCCAGTCGTCGAGGTAAGGGAAGACGTGGATGTGCTGTCTTCGTAAATGTGCTGCCACTACTGCTAAGCACTTGGTGAATACCCTTGGTGCTGTTGTGACTCCGAATGGGAGTACTTTGAATTGATAGTGCTGCCCGTCTATTACAAATCTGAGATACTTCCTGTGAGCTTTGTGAATGGTAATGTGGAAGTATGCGTCCTTGAGATCTAGAGTAGCAAGGAAGTCGTTTTGTAACAGGAGAGGAAGGACTTGTAGGAGTGTGACCATGTGAAAATGGTCTGACTGTATGTATATGTTTAGCGGTCTGAGGTCTAGAATAGGCTTTAGAGATCCATCCTTCTTTGGGATAAGAAAGTATGCAGAGTAATCCCCCATGTTTTGTTGGTGCAAAGGAACTGTTTCTATTGCACTTTTTTCTAGCAAAGATATTACTTCTTGCCTTAACCCTTTCCTTGCTGCCGTCGGCCAAAGTCATTGGGTAGGGGTGGAGGCAGAGCAGGAGTTGTTGGTTTTGCCTCTGCCTTTGTTGTTGTTACCCCTGTAACCCCCTCTCTGGTAGCCCCTAGTGAAAGTGGATTGGCTAGGGGTCTTGTAGGAAGTGGAGGGGCTTTCGGAGCAGTAGCCTCTTGCGTTGCCTCTATATGATGAGCGACAAAAAGAACTTCTAGGAGCTTGCAGCTGTAAGTCTCCCACAGATTTTGCTGTGTCAGTGTCTTTTTTCATTTTCTCTAAAGACACATCGACATTAGGGCCAAATAAATTCGTCTCATCAAATGGCTGATTGAGGATGGAATTTTGAATTTTTTACCTCAGGTTTAAAACCTGAAATACGTAGCCATGCAGGTCTACGCAAAAGGGTACTGGTATTGATTGCCCTTGAGGCAGTATCTGCAGCATCTAGGGCACAACAAATGGAAGTATTAGTAATATTTTTACCTTCTTGTATGAGTTCATTGGCCCTATTTTTATACTTGCCTGGTAGATGCTGCATTATGGACTTCAGTTCATCATAATGTGCCCAGTAATATCTTGCCAACAACGCTTGAGTATTGGCAATGCGCCATATGTTAGCTGCCTGTGACGCAGTGCGCTTACCAGAGGCGTCAAGGAGTTTAGATTTCTTATCTGGTGGTGAGGCCTCACCTGATGTCTGTGAATTAGCACGTTTACGTGCATTGGATACTACTAAAGAATCTAATGGTGCTGGACCTCTAATGTAAACTGAATATGTAGGGGTAGCTTTGTATTTTTTCTCAATGCGAGGGTTGAGGACCCGAGCCCTGACAGGATCTTTAAATACCTCTGTTGCATGTTTAAAGACCCCTTTAAGCATTGGCAAAATGGCAGTGGACCTTTGTCTATAATCAAAAGTGTCCAATAGGAAATCTTCCTCTACAGTATTGGTGTGCAAGTCAACCCCATGGTACTGGGCAGCTTTCTGGACTAGTAGGTTAAAACCTATAGTGTCCTCTGGTGGGGAAGGCCTGGAAGGATATACATCGTCTTGGAGGACGTAAGGCACATCAGGGGTGTTATAATCATCCCATGGGTTAGGTGACTGAGGAGGGACTATTGATCCCTACTGGGTCATGTGCACCACCACCTGTGTCATCAGAGTCTGTATCTACATCATCTGGATTAGTGGATGGTGTAGGCTAATGATGTGGTGGTGGAGGAGGAACAGTATGGGGAGGTGGTGGAGAAGGGACCCTTAATGGAGAGGTTGCAATGTCTCTCTTCTTTGGAGGAGGAGGTACAAGCGCCTCTAGTGGTCTCTTCTTGGAGCTAAGAGCTAGTTGGCCAGTCTTAGGATCCTTTACAAGAGTCTTTTGAGTAGGATCTGGTGTAACAAGCTCTTCTGTGTAGGGCTTCAAAACGTCACTGAGCAGTGTCCGACAACAGAGACAACAGAAAAGTCCCTGCAGCTCTTCCACACGACCCTCATAGAGCAGGTAAGCTTCACACGCTTCAACCAGCTTGGGCAACATTTTTAAATAGCAGTGACTGTTAAACTGCCCACACTCATTGAGAAACGAGGAGCATAATAGAAAATAAAACCTCACCACTATGAAATTGACAAATTCTCCTCCACTGATGGCCCCACTCTTGAAGCCAATCACAAGAACGTCGTGTATGAATAAAAAAAAATCTAGTTAGTAGATGAAACGCCACAAATATAACAGCTTCTAGTCGTGTAGACGCTGAATGTCCAAGCAGCACACAAAAGATAAAATTTCAGCAGAAATAAAACTTCTTTCAGATTGCTAAAAATACTTGAACTCGCCGTTTAATAGGGACAAACTGACAATATTGTAGAACGGAAGAAGCTGCCAATACTTGTATGGGACACACACCTTGTCCCAAACGATGTTAAAGAGAGCAGAGTAAACAAAGGATACTCAACTGGATGGTGAAAGCTCCTTTAAAGTCCATAAATAGGTGTGATGTATGTGAGCAGAGCACGATATGGCTTGGGCTGTCCGACGTGAGAGACACTGGTGGGGCTGCCAGGCGTGTTGCTCCAGTTTCTCTCGTTTCTTCATGCTCCATTTCATTAGTTTCTTGTGGATCTTTTTCCATCTGTGTCTACACTTCCTCGGATGTTTCTTTTTTACCATTTCTGCCAGGAAATGTGCTTGCACAGATTCTGTGGTTATTGGAGAACCACTACCTGTTCCATTTGCTCTCTTTGCTCGTAGTTTCTGTTGGTTCCTTTCAACTTGAAGACATCCATAGCATAATCTTTTAATTCCTTTAGGCTACTTGTAGTGCCTGAATAAGTCTCCAAATCGTCACCAAATGTAATAAGTTAGTTCCTAGCGTAGAGGTGACACAGCAAAGGTAGCAGAGAGAGAGGTCTTTATGATATTTATCAAGTTCTTAACATCCATAGCAACAGCCCCACCAGGAGCTAGCTGCTCAGCCCTTCTTCCAACTGTCTCCACTCGCACCAGGCACCCAAGCACTCCACTCATGTCAACATTCCACACAGAACACTTACACTGGCTGAGCAGCTAGTTACAAGGTAAAGGGGAACACTAATAACATGAAGATACTACAATAACATTCGCTTTTTACCAGCAAATTAAATTTGGTGATAACCCATTCGCAAACTGGAAGGGGCCCCCAGGTGTCCTCTTTGTGAATGTATGAAAAATTTATTTTTAAGCGAAGGCAGTAATCACATTAACCACTAGCTTCTCTTAAAAATGTAAACTGAAATGTTTAAATTTTCTTTTTGAAATACATCCATTTTTCATTTAAGGAAAACAGGCTGCATTAAAAACAAAAAACGTTACTTTAATTAAAAGCAAACGAAGACATGGTGGTCTGCTGTCCCCAGCAGGCCACCATCCCTGTATTTTTAGCGATTCCTAATGGGTCGCAAATTGCGATCTACCTCATGTATAAGAATGAGGTAGGCCAGTTGTGACCCCCATTAGGAATCGCTAAATGTGTCAAAGACATATTAGCACACTGTTGTCAGAGATTACTTAAAAGCGAATCGCAAGAATTCACTGTTAGGTATTCGCAAATTGAAATCTACGTACATGTGGCCTCAAGAGAGCTATCTTAGTTTCATTTGTTGTTTTTTTTACATTTTTTGATGTACATGTAAGCGGGCATCGCCACCTTGAGCAAAACACTAATTAAAACCCTGCCAACCTTCCCTCGCATTTTCCTTGGGTCAAATCCAGCATGCAGTTGCTAGAAAGATTTGAAATCCTTCATCATAGACATACACTTCTTGTCAGAATCACATGGATTGCCATCAGAATCCAGGAGCCCGAGTGTCTGTAATCTTGCCAGGCATGTCAACTGTTTTTGGATAAGTAGCTAAGCACCGGGTTCCATAACTTCTCAAATTTGTTTATTTTGTCTATCAGGTCGTAGGTGATTTTCTCATTGGCTATCAACTGCCATATCTACTGTAACCAGAGTTCGTTGTAGAACTGACATCCTTACCCTATAACCCCAAGATTGTCCGTTTGGATTCTAGTGGTAGGTGGGAAATTCAATTACTATATTTATTTTATTTATTTATAAAGTTTTATTTATCGCGAACAAGATCCCGAAGCATATCAGAGTGCTTTACAAGTGGATGGATGGAAGGTAATAAATGCAATAACCGCATCAGCTAGGAATACCAAACAGAACAATTACAAGACAAAGGAGTCAAAGGAGAATGATACAATAACTGGTACATAGCGAGATAAGAGGGGAACAAACAACAGATTATAGATGTGTAGCATCCAATGAAGGTCTTAAGGTTGTAGGATCAGTGACTTAGAGCAGATGATCCTAACCCATTTAAGGTAAGAACTTGTTCATAAGGAATCATTTGCCTTCCAATTTGAAAGCAACCGTGGAGGAGATTCTGCATACTTCAGGTGGAAGAGAGTTTCAGATCTTCGGGGCAGGGCCGGAGAAGGCTCTGTGGCAAGTTCTCTTTTTGCAAGAGATATGTGGTTTCAAGAGGAAAGGGTTAGTACTTCTTGAGGGTCTACCATCTCCGGATAATTCAAGCTTATGTGTTAGGTAACAGGGGGTTTTGAAATGGAGGGCTTTGTGCGACAGAGAGGCAATCTTAAGCTGAATTAGCTCTTCGTAGGGCAACCAATTAAGGGATTTTAGGACTGGGGATATGTGCGCATTACTTTTGGTACCCGTAACCAATCTGGCCGCAGCGTTCACTTTGAGCAGAGTGCAAGCGGTAAGCACTTTAATCTGGATTCCCAGCAAAACAGAAGTTGTATCGTCATTCAAGTCTGTCTCTTTAATTTCCCTTATAACTCAGAATTGATAACCAAAAGCTTCCTATGTAGGGGCATGGTAATAGGATGTGTATTATGTTGCACATGCCACCGCACTGCCTCAAGCACAGCTCAGAATGTGTAGTCTGGCAGGTGCCACTATTTTGTACAAAGTTTGTCTGCCTCACGCATGATGTGCAAAGTTTATATTGTGGATGAAAATAGTTTCCATTGTTTCTGATGGAATCTGGGCCCTAGGTTCCTTTCCCGAGTAATCTGGTCTGGGTATTCGTTATTAGTCAATTTCGTATTTAGTAGGGTAGAAGGCTTACGGACTAAGTGCTGAGTTGTTTGTAGGAACTTTTTGAAGGGAATTAGGGGACAAATACTTGTGTCCCTAATACGAGGCAGTGAAATCAAGTGCTGAAGCGGTAAGTAGCAGTACCTTCACTTTCCTGGAACCCGAAATGTGACTTTGATATCTTTGAATTGTCTAATTATTCCATTATGGTAAACGTCTCGGAGTTGGTAGCATTTCCCTCTTGTCCACTCTTGGAGTCGTTACATGTTTAAACCCAATAAAAAAACAATGTTGCCCAACACTGGAATCATGGGCTAAGGATGTATAGTGAAGCCAATATCTCTAGTTCTATTGATCTAGTTATTAAAAGTATCTCTAATAATTGGGATATATCCAGATTGTGACAATGCTGGTGTTTCAGTAGCCACAGAACTTACACCAAGGGGCACGGCGTGAAGCTCTGATCCTAAGTTGCGCAGCCTTGTAGTAGCTACAAGTGTTTGGGATGCCCAGGCCTCCTTCCTGGGGTTGAGCTTTTCCTATACACTTGTGAAGTCTTGGTTTCTTCCAGTCCCAAACAAAGCTGTAGCAGGTGTCCTGTATCTGGGCTAGTTCGTCCTTTGTGAGTGTAAATAGGCGGTTTTGAAACAGATTGAAAATGACCATTCTTCCCAAAATATTCTGAGACGCAATCCTGCCTCGCTATGAATGAAAGAGTGTGTGAGCACCTTGAAAATAAAGTTACCTCTGGCACACTCTTGAAGGTGCGGAGGAATAAAGATTTCCAAGTAGGTGAATCCCTCGCCGGTCCACTAGAAAGGGGTCCTCTTTTGTAGGAAGTTAGTAAATGTCAGCCCGCCCGTTAGATGAGTCCGAGCAATATTCTTAGAATGATTTTAAGGCCAGTTGGAAGTCCTAGTATGATCGGCGCGAAATAATGGGACAGTAGGATATTGGAGCCATTGAAGGATGTGGGACCATCTGTGCGTGCTCGTTCCATTATAGTCTCTTTGTAACTGTTGCAGTGGACCATGTCCAGCACATCGGGAGGGCCCCTAATGACTTTTGTTGTAAGACCGTACGTGTTCTGTCTACCTTAACTGGTGAATGTTCAGGCATTTCCAGAATTGCTTCAGACGTTTTGCACATAGATTGAGAGGTCAGTCTGTGCGATATCTAGAGATACTCTCCTAATGCAAAAATAGTTTCTACAAGATTCAGTATTGACATCCTCCTATTTCTCGTGGAGTTGGATATTCTGCTCCTCCAGCATCGGCTTGTGCTCCTACAATTTCTCTCCATAATTTATTTTTTTGAGAAGGCTTCCTTTATCTGTCCAACACTAGTAGCTAAATCTGCCACATCCCTTCTCACCTCCTGTATTCCCCTCGGAGGTCAGCTTTAAGGCTTGGTTCTGTCCTTTAATCTGTTGGAAGGCTTGATAAAAAAGTCTTTATTGATGTTAATGTTTTGCTACAGATCACACTTTGGGGCTGGGTCCGGGGTATCCCCTGATCCCAACTCGGTTAACATGGCGTTCGACCATGGTCTGGAGTGTCCCAGGAAGTCTTTGACTGTTTTCTCTTGAGTTTGCCCTCTGACATGCCCAATGTACCTGGGTGGGGTGTAGAGTTCATGCTCTTACACATCCACGTGGCACTGATATTAAGATGAGCAGGGAGTGTTCCCCTCTCCAGGTCAAAAATGCTTTTCACTAAGCTGCATAGAAAAGAGAGCATTGCCACTACTCATGTATTACTGTGTGAGGCAGTGTATGTCCTGCCCATTTAACATGGGTGTTAAAGTGGAGCTGTAGTGTTGAGGGTGTGTCTCCGAGGACTCTTTACCCAGTATTCCTTAGCCAGTAATCCTTTATTGTACTCCACGATACTAGCTGCTGTAATTTGTTACAGTCATCGATGTGTCACACAGGGTACCCCGCTCATTTGTAGATCCAAGGCAATCTGTTGGAACTTCCCAAATCCTGACTCCCCAGTACTGCTTTACATTAGACGTGGCTGCTAAGTGGGGTCCTTCGCAGCGTCAGAGGGAGAGTGTTTTAGCCTTTCATCAGCAATCCTCATAAGTATTATGGGTGGCGTTCCCCTCAATGCGTGGGCGGAAGTGATTTACCGCTTCAGTTTCATGTGCTGACCAGGCTGGGCGAGGCTTCCATCCCTCTCTGTGCTGTGTGGTCTTACCTCAACCAAGCCGCTTCCAGAAGCAGTGGACCACCATGAACCCAAATTTCACCTAGCGGGGTCTGCTGTTTAGGTTTGTTGGTAGAATCGGGCCTCAAGGAAGTTGCTGTGCAGAATAGTCACAATGCTGTTCTGTGGTCTCAAGGACCCCTCTTCAGCTCTTGACTGCACTCCTCAAGCCGAAATTTCTTCACTGCAGGGTTTATCTGTCACCCCGCAGTCACCCTGCCCAATCAGGTCCATGACGCAATGGTAGCAGCATTTTCCTTAATGCTCGGGCGCATGGCAGCTGCTATGTTCCCCAGTGCCGATCAGTGTGTCCGAGTTGCAGCCCTGGATTCCTCTCTCCAACTCGCATAGTTGTACCTGCTGGATCAAAAATCCGAGCACCGCTATCAGGATGGCTGGGGATACAGAGTCCCTGAGCGGATCTCCCTAAGGAGCCCACCATCTTCGGTTATTAGCCACAATCCAGCAAGTGAGCTATTTTAAATATGATACTGATTTAAAATGTTTCATGTTTTAAGGAATCCCCCAAATATATTTGAAGTTTGCAAGAGATAATGATTGTGAAGAAGACTGCTCATCAACACATTTGTGAGACAGAAAGCATCAAGAAAAGAAGTTGCTTTTATAGATTTAAATGTAAAGTAGTGCTTTGAGGATGACTGATGAAAGGTTCAGCAACATCCTGGAAGATGTCTCAAGTTAACAAGTGTTAGTTAAGACATTTGGGGCTGGGCATTTTATGTTTTCGGATGGTAAAAACCCTCTCTGAGTATACAAGGAAGCTGCAGGGCAGATTTAAACCAGAGTGACAACACATTGGCTGTAACCCTGTTTTGTAACCTAAAAACATATCCTTGTGAAACTCTAGCCTAAAGCTTGCCACTCTAGAAAACTCCACTTGCCTTACATTTACAAAGTCAACAAGTGAGCCACTCTTCAGACTGTTCAATCAATGTAAAGTAAGAAGTTGAAGCTGATGGAGACATTTGTAAGTCCCTTTAACCTGCCAGAAGTCGATGCACACTGCAGCTGTATACACTCTGGCTAGACCTGCGCTAAATAACTTTGCTATCAAAGTCTTTGGTGAGCAGAACCCACAAAAAAGGTATTTATTTACCCCACTCGCTTGTACACATTTTTGAAAAACTTCCTTTGTTCAAAATGGCTGGGGTCATAAAACTGTAGTAATAAATCCCATCCTGTACCTCCTTTGCTCACGAGGCTCCGCAACTTAACTCCCCCACACAAGACCTCCACAACAGAGATAAGACTCCCTCCAGCAAGCTAGGAACTGGGCTTGCTCAAATAGAAACTGAAACTGCACTTCTCTGTTTTCAAAGCAACAGCAACAAACAGAGGACTACCGTCTCTATCTTCCCTATTTGGCGGCCATTTCAGACTGGTCTCTCTCTCTCTCTGGCGGCCATCATGGTCTAGGCATTCTCACTATCTGACCATTACCTAAGACCTGGCCTTTTTAGATAGCACACTTTACATAGCTCTGTATTTAAACCCTCATGTGATTAAGAGTCTGCCTTTTATTGCAGTATTATACCTCTACTTGTATTTTGTAAATTTTTTGTAACCTGCACACATCTCACTTTTCTCACTGGTAATGTACAGATCGCTACCTCAAATATTTCTGGCTGCTCGCTAGTGTCATTTTTGCTTCATGCAGCTTTTTGGTTGCACCGGTATTTTGTTTCAGTATATCATCAGTCACATTCTTTTACTTGTTTATTGTACATTTTTGTAAGCTGCACCTATTTCACTTTTATTCCTGGAATGCACCGATTGACACCTCATATATTTATGTATATTTCTGTACATTGTGTAAGCTGTATCGTTTGCTACCTCATATATTTTTGTATATCTTTGTACACTGTGTAAGCTGCACCCATTTCATTGTTTATCTTTGGATTGCACAGATTGCTACCTCTATATTTTGGTTATTTTTGCTACTCACTAATGTCACTTGTGTTTCATGTAACTTACTGTTTGCATTGTTTTTTGCACATGTGTATCACTATCGCTCACCTTCCCATACCCACCTATACCGTCATCCCAACATGGAGCCCATCGGCAAGCACACATATAAAATTAACTACCCATCCACACTCACCAAAAAAGCCGCTAAACGCTTTAAACACAACTTCCTGAGGTCCCACCCTGAAACCCCCTTTGTCGACACCTACTTCTCACCGGTCAATGGATCCCTGAACATCGATATCATCTTCCACACCACTCGCAGAGCTCAATGGAGAAAAACGTTTCTCACCTTACTCACTGTCTCCAACACCAGGAAGTCCGCTCATGGCCTAACTCTCTCCATCACACCATCCCAACTCTTCCTAGGCAGAACCACCATTACTATCTACAATAACGGGATTGTCCTAATTCAATCCACAGATAGGAACCTGGAACTATAGACAACCTGTTCCCCACTTTCAAAGAGCACCTCTCTAATCCTCGGACTTCCACTCACATCCCATCCAGTAATATCACCCCGGACTTCACAGCCACCACCCACAACCCTTCTAACCTAGCTCAGCACCAGAACGACACGCACCTCACCTCTTCCCCCATCACACTAGTCACTCACTCACCTGCGGTAACCACCCCACACTCCTCAATCACAGACACAAATCCCTCCCCCTCATACACCAGCCGCCCCCCCCACCTCCAACCCTGGGACCCGCACTCATACCACTCCCACGCCCTCCACCCCTGGGACCCGCAATCATACTACTCCCACTCCTCTCCCCCCTGACATCACAGCCCCCACCCACGACCCCTCCAACCTAGTTCAGCACCAGAACGACACGCATAACGACAAATCCCACCCTTTATCCCCTCCCACTCTCAGTCCTCACTACCACCCTCTAACTAATCACGTAGAGCACACCACATCTATTAACTTAACTCCCCCTCCCCACAACAGGACCAGCACCAATCCCATTTCCCCTCCCACTCTCAGCCCCCACTACCCTACCTGCTCCCCCATCACCACTATCTTACACTCAACCCCCACCCGGCTCTCTCCGACTGCCACCAACGCCCTCACCGACACCTCCAACCTCCTCCCTACGTCATCCACACCCATCCCTCCAAAACCCTCCCTCCTCTCTAACACCAACCAGTACACCGACACCACGGAGCCCTGCTCGAACACCAACGCACCCCCCCACCCGCACGCTCATTTTCAGGTCAGTCACGCACCCTTGATGCCCATCCCCAACACCAAGGCTTATCCCATGCTGGACAAGATTATGTCCACCCTCCTCCAGCTCAAAGAAGACATTCACACCATCAAGGAAGACATGCACACCATCAAAGAACGACTCTGCACACTCCCCAGACACCCCTCACTCACCATCACCCCCCTCCCAACTTGCCCCCCACCCTTCCGGATGACTCACCAGCTCTACACCCCCCACACTTGACCGCGATCCATATCTACAATCGCAACAACCGCCCCGCCGATCAAGCAACCCTCTTTCAGACCGCAACACACTCACCCTCCTCCGCTCCTACAACACAGCTCCCCTAAACAATACAACCGCCACACACCTATCCATTCCCACGATACATTCAAATCCCCGTAGACCCCCACACTAAACAACAGAATCTCCGTCCCTGATAACCTTAGGAAAGTCCCCCTCTCACTAGTACCCTCTACTACACCCCGTCTCAAATGCACTCTCCTCAACTGCAGATCGGCCTCTAGACACTCCTCCGCCATCGCTGATCTCATCTTAACATTGGACCTTGACCTAATCATTTTAACTGAAACCTGGCTAACCGAATCTTCTACCCCTATAATGGACATTCTGGTTCCCCCCAACAACCACATCATCAGACTTGACAGGTCTGGCAAGATAGGTGGTGGAATCGCATGCATATAAAGGAACAACCTTTCGGTTCTGAAAGTCACAGCACCTTCCCTACCTTCCCCAACCTCCTGTGAATACATCTGCCTCGATATTATCAGTGAGGGCAAACCGATATGCTCTCTTAATGGCATCTACCACCCACCCAGGGACAACCTCACCTTCGCCCAACAAATCATGGATATGATCTCAACCAATTCCGGACGACAGCTCACCCAAATATACCTTGGTGACTTCAACCTCCACTGGAACGATCACAATGATGCGGTGGTAAATAGTCTTAAAAATTTCCTCAACGCCCTTGACCTCAAACAATTATGCAACAGCCCGACCCACGAGAAAGGCTCTATCCTCGACCTTATCATCTCAAAAGAGGACGCTATCCAACTTGAGTCTATCCAACCCTGTGACTGGTCAGATCATCATATTGTCACTTTCTTCATCAATGAAAAGGTCAAATTCAACACGGTGCATTCCTCCAAGCCTAAAGTATGGAAAAGAGACCTGAAAAAACTCAACCCAAACGCCCTACCCCCTAGCAGCTGCGACCTCCTACGCCCTCCTACCGGCGCCATGGATGTCCAATCCTTGACGGACCACTATCTCAACGCCATGACTTCAATAATTAATGAGGTTGCACCCTTGCAGCTAAAAAGAGCCTCTGCTAAAATTTCCAATCCATGGTACGACTGGAGTCTCAATGAGGATAGACGAGCCATGCGAATGGCAGAGCGCACCTGGAGATCAGCTCCCTCTGCACTGCACCTAAAAACCCTGAAGGAAAAGAGAAACGCCTACTTCAGGAAAATAAAGCGCTCAAATCAGACTTCTTCAGCCTCCAGCTCGATCAAGCAAAAAACCGCCTGAGAAAACTGTTTGAGCTAATCAGAACTCAATCCAAGGAACAACCCCAACCTCTCAGCACTAGGCGCGAAACACCTTCCTGTGAAGACTTCGCTGCTTTCTTTATCCAAAAAACTGACAACATAAAGAGTGATCTCCTCATTGACGCAAGCCTTTACTCCAAACCCCACTGCATAGCACCCAATGATCCAAAAAACAATGCTACATGGTCATCCTTTGACACCTACTCTGAAGAGGAAATTGGCAAACTGTTCAGCACCTTGAAACCTTCCAATCACCTCACGGACCCCCTCCCTGCTAACGCTGTCAAAGACTTCACCCCTTTGCTCCTTCCACTCTGGACTAAAATTATCAACAGCTCACTACAACAAGGAATCATCCCTGACTCCCTCAAAGTTGGACAAGTCACAACTTTACTAAAGAAACCTACAGCCGACCCATCTGATCTAAACAATTACCGTCCCATTACCAATATTCCCACTCTCGACAAACTCCTGGAAAAATGCGCACAACTACAACTGACCAAACACATTGATCAGTTTTATCTCCTCAACCCTCATCAATCAGGCTTCCGAGCAGGACACAGCACAGAAACTGCTATGACTCACATAATAGACGACGCCCTTCAAATCCTAGATCAAAATGATACCTGCCTCCTCATCCTTCTTGATCTCTCTTCAGCATTCGACACCGTCAAACATGAGAATTTACTCGAACTTTTAAAAACAAGAATGGGCCTATCTGGGACTGTTCTCAAGTGGTTCACTTCCTTCCTTCACAACAGGTCGCAGAAATTCAAGAGCAACAACCTGATGTCCGCGCCAATACCGGTATCGTTAGGCGTCCCCCAAGGATCCTCCCTATCCCCAACTTTGTTCAACCTAGTTATGGAACCTCTCACCACCTTGTTATAAGCATCCAATGTACTCTTTCACATGTACGCCGATGACACCCAACTATATCTCAAATTACATTCCCCCAAAGACATTGTACTCCTGAACTCAACGATCAGAAGCACCCAATCTTGGCTTGCCGATAATCATCTAAAACTCAATGCTCTGAAAACAGAGTTCCTTCTGATCTCACCTCCCGCGAAGATCTCTTCCACTCAACTTTGGCTTAAACACCTAACTGCACTCAATGTCCAGCCCACCATCGTGGACTCAGCAAAATCTTTAGGCATAACACTCGACACCAATCTCAACATGCAGCAACATATCGGCATGGCAACTAAGGGAGCGAACTACCAAATCAATACCCTGAGGAGACTTAAACCCTTCCTCCCTGCCAAAGACTTCCAAACTGCAGTACAAGCACTAGTCATTCCCCGAATAGAATACGGCAGCATCGCTCTCTGCGGTCTCCCTCTAACTTTTACTGCACCCCTAAGAGCTTCTCTAAACGCTGCAGCGAGACTCATCACTGGGTCAAAAAAACACTTGCATATCTCCCCTGACTTGAAATCCCTGAAATGGCTGCCTTTTGAAGCCAGAATACATCTGAAAATCGCCTGCATGACACACAAGGCTGTACACCTGAGCTCACCCGGATACCTCACCCAGAAGCTGACAATCTCTGGCGGCACTAGAAACACTAGAGGCACAAACAATCTTCTGCTAAAACCGCGAAGATTCCGGAAGGAAAAATCTTATAAACGCTCCTTCTCAGGAATGGCACCCAGGATCTGGAACTCACTCCCTCCTGAAATCAGGCTCATATCATCCATCACACTCTTTAAGAAAGAAGTAAAAGCTATCCTCATGGCTAAATACACCTGAGCTATTGAGTCGGTTTTCAAAGTCACTGCACTGGTCTGTATTATCTGTTAGATCCCTTCGATTATTTGTTTTACTTGTGTTGTTGATTTACCTGACGATCTATGCTTTCACTTATTTGTACCCCTTGCATTATTGATGTAACTGTTTTACTATGCTCCCGCCTATGCCTTCCCCACCCCACTTATTACCTACAATTTCGCCATATCTAATGGCCTGTTTTGTATGCACTGTAAAGCGCTCTGATATCTGCAAAGATCTGGTTCGCGCTATATAAAACTTTAAAAAAAAGAAAAAAAAAGCATATATGTGGATAAAACATTCAACTACAGTTTCCAAACATACACAGGGCTCCACCTCAGCTGTGTACTAAACCACATTTTATGCATGCAAGATTACTAGTCTCCAAAGGGTGCAGAATGCAGCTCATAGTGCCCTTCAGGAGCTTTACTTAACTGCATGGTCTATTCGAATTGACCTTTGGGTACCAGCTAACTACGCCCCAGGATTTCGATTACTTGGGCATTAGGTTGACCTCTAACATGCTCTGATCACTTCAGATTAGGAAGAACGCCCTAAACCTATGCCATTATGCATAGAGTGTGACAAGGCCGTTTAATTCTTCAAAAACTAGGCAGATATCCCCGGCTATTAACACCTACCAGACGAAGGCAGCAGCAAGTGCCTTACACAGAGCGGAGATCTAGAGGCATGCTGGGCTTACTGTACTGGCAATCGCTGAAACAAGTTTTTAAGATCTTTTGTTAAGGTACCTCAGAGCACTCCTATTGTGCCTCTCCTGTGGGACATGACAGTATAAGGGTAGGAACTATAATTGGGTGGCAAACCAAAGTGCTTCCCTCACATCTCTGGGACTTAATGGGTTTAGGAACTGTGAAACTCCCTTACCCATATCCCTTCTGAGGCCAACTAATTTGGAATACACATGGGCCTTGGAAGTAAGGAGACTAAGTCCAGGTACCACTACCTCAGACTTTAAATTGTTGTGTCTTGTAAAGCGCACTGCTACCCGGAGGCCTCGTAGCGCTATAGACCGCTGGGGAACCCGTCCTGGCTTTCCCTGTGAGATAGTCCCTCCTGGGGGTCTCCAAGGTGAAACCAGGCATCCCCGGCGTTTGTGTGGGGCCGTTCTGGAGATGAGGCAAGCTAATGCCCAGAGTTGCCGAGTGTGATCCCTGGTCGGAGTAGGCACCGATGCGAGAATTATCAGTCCGCTGATCCTGGTCCAAGACCCTGTCGCGTCGGGAATCGAACCCTGGTCCCGGGCCGTTCTCTGCACTCGGGTCTGCCGCCTCTAACCAGTGAGCCACACCTCTCCACATGGATATTGAAAACTCCAGTGGTATTGAAGATTTCCTAGATTACATATTGGTCCCTGTAGCTAGGCAGATCTACATCAAGTTATGCTACGACACCCTTCCTCGTAGGAGCTTTTGCAAAAATTAGAAAAATTCCATTAATCTAAGCACTGCATGCCCAGTTTGTCACCAAGCGGCCAAAACACCCTCACACATCCTATTTTTCTGTCCGGGTTATGATGCCCCCCAGGAAATGCTGGCTAGCCCCAGTCTGCAGGCAGATAGGAATTAGAAAATGCAATAGGGCCATCAGATTGTTGCATGCAGAGACCACAGAGTTAATTGTCTGTGCTGTGGCAAATCAATTGCATCAAAGCTTGTGCAATAGATCAAACATCATGTATCAAATTTGATAGGCACCTTCGGTCTGTATCTTAATCCCACCTGAAATTCTTATGGTATTTTGTTGGGCACAATCTTATTTTATGAATTAACTTACAATTTATGGGCGGTTTTCAATTGCTTCTGACCTACTGACATTTTATTTAGGTATGAAAGGAGTTGTAAATGAACTATTTTGTATATTTTGCACCTGTTTTTGAAATATTATTCCAAAAAGCTAATAATGCCGGTAATCTTTTAATTGTATGATTAAATTCCTACCTTGGACTCGTTGCACATGCCCTTTACGTTTAAAAAAAATATATATATATGTTTGAAACAACTTGCAATTAACTGAACAATAAAAAGAGGTTTTACTAAGCATTTATGAAGTAGTATGCTAAATAGCTGCTTTGGACTCACTGCACATGTACTGAACGTTCTATTTTTGATATATATATATACATATATATACATATATATATATTGTTTGCAATTACCTGACCAATAACGTGAGGTTTGATTATGTATCTATGAAATAGTATGCCTATAGTCCTGAGCAACCAATCGAATAGGTTATTTTATGCTTAGAAAATCTTTACTCTGGTTGTGGTCCTGCCTTAGTCTGAGTTTAATCAGTTAGACTGAGATTTTGCAGAGACCTAAACCACTAGGCATGGCGGGCCACATGAGTTTTTGTCTGTGAGTATTGTGTTTATGTGCTTCCTTTTTTTATGAAAACCACCAAATTAGAGAATTATTGCATGCAATGTTGCCCATATGTGGATTGTGGGCAGATGCGAGCCACGTATTGCGTTTTATATTTGCCATTGTCTCTTTTTATTGTTGCGAAAGTTTATGGCCTACGGCCTTAAAAAAGCATTTTCAATCACTATGCCCCAGGCCTTGGAAATCTGCATTGCTCCATTCAATAATGTGCACTCAACCTCATTTTCTAGAACCCAAGCCTTAGGACGTTAGAATAACACCCCCCCCCCCCACCCCCCTGCTTGGCAAAGTGTACATTTACAGTTACTGTCATTCAGAGCTTTTCTAAGTACATTTTTTCGAATATTGCTTTTGCTCATTTAGAACTAACAGCTTCTTTCTCCTTTTTGTGGTTCTTAGACTAGACATGGATTTTATGTAATGAGTAAATACCATATACAACACATATTGAGACAATACCTGTACAAGTGAATCCAGTATTAAGGTTGCAACTGATTTCTCCTCGTTATCCTGCTCAAAAAGGATTTCTACAACTGAATCTCTGTTGGGAGGAAAATGAAAAGTCATTCATCTATGCATAACACTCGTTTAGGTGGAGCAGTTCTATTTCTTTTCCACCAAACAGAACACGTTTTCACCGCACTTTACATATGTGACAGAGTAGGCATCACTTTGCCGCCTGGATGGCAGACTATTCCAAATCATTGCTAAAGGTATCTAAGTACATTGCATATGTTGACCTCAGGGCAGTTTTTTACCTGGTCCCCAGAAATGCACTGTGGACCACACTAAGGGATCAGGGTGTTCCGGGGGAAATTTTAGCACAGATTATTAGACTGCATGAGGCTAACTTTGCCAGGGTTAGATGGGGTCCAAATGGTGAATTTACAGATCGTATATAAATAAATAGGGGTGTAAGACAAGGGTGAGTGCTTGCCCCCACATTGTTTTCTTTCTTTGTGAATGATATTCCAGAATCCCTCTTGGGCTGTGAACATAATTTCCCCAAGTTGGGGGGGGGCTCCCGTACCTGCACTCTTGTTTGCAGACGATACGATTTTAATATTCCAGACACCCAAAGGCCTTCAAAACTTACTTGATGCTTTTAGAATCTATTGTGAAACCAAGGGACTGGAGATTAACACAACTAAAACCAAATATAGGGCAGTCAATCCGCATAAAACTTTAAAAAAAACTTAGACTGTTAAAACAGAAAGGATTGAATATGTGCATAATTTTACTTACCTAGGCATTACTCTAGATACTAAACTAGATTGGAAACCCCAGCTGGACAAGAGTAAAACAATTCTTATCCAGAACTTAGTTCCAATAGTGAGGAAACATAAGAGTAGCCAATCAAAAGCCGTCCCCAGTATTGGAGCTATATAAACACAAGCACAATCTGCTTCCCTTTATGGGGCAGAATTATGGGGTTACGCAGTGAAATATACCTTTATGGCACAAGAGAATATCTTTTTTAGGAAACTATTAAGTATCCCTAGGTGCACCCCTTTACTTCCACTTGTAATGGACCTACACATTCGTCGTACTGATGACCACGCAGCTCTACGGCCATTATCGTTTTGGGTCCGCTTGTGGCCAACAGACTAACTTGTTCACTACAGATAAGCCCTACAGGAAATTTTGAGAATAAAAAACAACACAAGTTTGGCATGGTTGACTCATATCGAGGACTGGTTTACTAAGTTGGGGCTGAGACACTTTTGGGAGGACCATGAAGGCCTGACTTTGAGCTCTAAAAAAGTGTTAAAATTAAGCTACTGGGCGTTTATTGAAAACTCCCGGTTACACAACCAAAACTAGGCACTCTATCCTTGAGGTATCTTTCTATGAAACCAAACAGTAAATTTGAGTCTTTTATGGACGAAATTTTACCGGGCCTTGCCAAATCTCTGTATTTGAAATTTCGTTATGGCTTTTTGCAAATTAATGCAAATACTACAAAATGGGTGTGTAACATAGGAAAGGAAAGTGATGGTAGTTGTGAACTTTGCAATATAGGCGCCAAAGAGAATAGAGTACACATGCTATTCTTCTGCCCTGCTTACATCCATGCTAGGAGAAAATGGATTAAACCAATTTGTCGCCTTGTGGAATTTAGATGCTGCAGTGAGGCGGAAAGAATATTGCAAACAGATGCTACCTAATCTATTGTGTTCAGCATAAGCAGATACCTTTTCTGTGTAGATCTAATAAGGAGGAGAAGGGGTTTTAAGTTTTAGTTATTTCTGTGATTAATCTTGTGCAAGGAAAACAATAATTACTCCCAAAAGGTATTGGTATGGACTGTTGTACGTAATGCCAATAGTTTTAAACATATTTTAAGAAGGAAACAACATCATGCAAAAAAAACGCTTAAATGAATTGGGAATACTGTAATTTTGCTCAAATGAAATTTTTGATGGATGCCCCACGATTTTAGACTTTAAAACCGTGTTTTTTGCTTTAATTACAAGGAAAAACCTCTATTGGGACTTCGATGTGTATTTTCAACTACGTCGGAATGGATGGGCGAGGGATTGAAAGATCTGTCTTATGATTGTTTTATATTGTATGTAATCTTTTATGGTTTTTATAATCGAAATAAAGATTATTGATTGTATCTAAGTGGGACAATGCCTCCTTTATTTGTCCCTACGGTCTCTTTTCAAATTTATGTTCGAAAGGGGAATTACTTCAGTGCAGAACACAAAGTAAATATGAAGGGCAGCCATTGAGTCCACTGCAATAAACTCTAATGTAGAAAATAATTATGTTGTGATAACTGAAGTTAGTGTCAATCTAGCCATATATAGAAAATCACTGGAAAAATTGTTGAACGCCCAACCATATCATGAAATATTACCATTTACAATATTTATAAGATACTAGTAATGGACGGCAGTAAGAAAGCTACTGGTAATGGAATTCAACATTACTCAAGCAGTACAAAATATCATGGGCAAAGAACCCAATTATTTTAAAGCTAATAAAGTTTAATGTACTGGCAACTTGTTAATTTGAAAATAACTGGGGAAGCAAAAAAATTTAACTTTTAATATTTAACATTGGAGCTTAATGATGATTTGAATCAAGCTAAACAGGTCAATTTACAAACCGTAGTGTACATTTTGCATCTTTCAATAATAAGAAATAACTAGTTACTCAAGGGTATTGGCTCTGGTGTTCGTGTTCTGTAATATTTTCCTTGGAAAACGTTGGCTGACTAGTAGCAGAAATGGAAACCATGCGAAAGAAGATCACGCAAGTGTGTGAGACCAGGAGAAGAACAGTGAGTATTGCCAGTACCCAGCTCCCCTTGCTTACTCCTTATCCTTTTGTTATAATGTTAAGGACTATCAATAATCATCATCACAACCAGCACAACTGAATTGGATCAAACCCTTACTGATTAATCTTTTGTTTCACTTAATGGCATTCATTTTATTAATGCACATTGTTGGACCCGGCCCGTTGGGCAGGTTCACCCCTAGACTTTTTGCTTTTTCCTAGCCTGTTTATGGAACCTGGTGTTGGTGATTTTAGGCCTCTGTGCACTTTTTCACTGTGGTACAGTGTAAAGTGCTTGAGCTCTCTGTGAATGAATGGTGAGTGACCTGCCCTCCCATAGGAATGAATGGGGAATATGTATGCCCATGGTAGTTCCTGATGTGTGGGGAGTGCAGGGGCGAGTTTGGTATGTACGAACTCGCGAGAATGAATGCTGCAAAATGGTATATGCGGCATGAGTGTGTCTAGTCTAGAAGTGCCTCTTTTAGGAGTTGGCATATTTGTGTAATTTGTGTCTAGCGTGTGATTGGCTGGTGAGCCTGGGTCAGGAGTGCCTGGGCCTGCTTGTGGATTGACTGTCTGGTTTGAGGGTGACAGGGGCTGGAGAGCCCAGGACGTTGTCTGAGTCAGCCCGTGGATGAAAGGCAGCATCTGCTGCCAGGGAAGTGGGAGGAGATGGCACCTTATAGTGAAGGGCTGTGCCGGCCTGACTACAAAGCTGGCTCCACCTCCCGCTGGGCGACTGTCACCTCTGTCCCTGATACTGAAGGGACTTCCCCCTAAACCAGTCCAGCTGGTTCTCACACTGAGACTTCAAAGACTTCAAAGACTTTTCACTGTGTAAGAAGGGGCTGTGTCCCCATCCAAAATGTTCTTGTTTCTAACTTGAATCTGCCAGGGGCATGCTGCTGCTCGGGCCCAGGGGAATCCCTGGGCCCTGCCCAGCTCCTGGACACCTGATGGACTGATGGGGGACTCTTCCTGACTGTCCCCCTGCTTACTGGACTCCTGAAGGACTTATTGCTGGGACTTGCTGTATGTTGCCCTTGCTGGGGGCTGACTGGACTCTGCCCCCTTTGTTCCAGGGGGGACTTTATTGATGGACTTGCTGTGTCCCTGGGACCCTTCTTGATGCAGGGGTCGTTCCTGTGGGCTTGTCTATGCCTCTAGCGCCTTGAGAGCGCTCCTTGCAATATTACGGGCGTTTTTAGCGTCTCACGCCCGATGCGTGAGACTTGGCAGGTGCCTACCCTGCGATGTTGCCCGTGTTTGGATGATCTATCCTGCGAGTGCCCACCTCGCTTATTTTGGATTTATTGCCCTCTGGCAGGTGTCTACCCTGCCAGGGACCTTGCCGCGATATTTTACTTTCCACGAGGGAGCCCACTCCTCGGGAAAGTTTGCCTGCCCGCCTGCCTGTCTAGAGGGGGCCGACCCGGAAGTGACTGGCCGGGCTCCCATGGCTGTGGGTGAGGCCCGCAGGCACCAGCCCGCCGTGAGGAGAGAGCGGAGGGGGCGCGGGGCACATTGTCGGTGCCCGCCCCCACCGCCAGTGAAGCGCCAAAGAGGAGAGCGAAGGAGAGATGCCAGCACCAGCCCGCCCGAGTCCCGGTGAGTGAAGGGAGGGGGCGGGAGACCTGGCCAGTGCTTCCTCTCCGGGCGGCCCCGATGCCAGTGGGCCGCCCCCACGGTTGGTGGATGGCCGGGTAGAGAGAGAGGCGTCTTCCTAAGGCCGGGCTCCTGTGTGTTCCGAAGGAGCCCCGCACCCGAGTCCGGTGAGTGGGGCAGGAGAAAGGGAGGGGGCGCCGGGACACATTGTCGGTGTCCGCCCCTCCCCAGTAGCGCGAGCTCGCGCTCCTTGTGCATATGAAGCCACGAGGGCTTCAAGGGCAGCCCCAGTTGGCAGTGGGTCGCCCCAACGCAAGTCAAGCCATGAGGGCTTCAAGGGCGGCCCCGGTTGGCAGTGGGTCGCCCCAACGTGTGTAGAGCCATGAGAGGCTCTAGGGGGCCATTTCTTGATTCACGAGCCCGGCGAGGCTCGAGGGCCCTTTTGTTGTTGCTGGTCAGGGCGGCCCCGATTGGCAGCGGGTCGCCCCAACGTTAGAAAGCCTGTGTGGCTCAGAGGGGCCATATTGTGTTTTAGAGCCTGTGTGGCTCAGGTGGCGCAGATTTGTTCTAGGGGCTACTGAGAGCCCTGCCACAGCTTTTTGATCCCAGCTGCCCAGCACTTTGTGGGCGGCTGCCACGTTTAGGTTTTTGTACTTTTGAAACTGGCGCTGCATGGCAGCGCACCCTGACTTTGGACCCAGGGCATCTTTGCCCCACAAGGCCAGTTGGCCTAGGGACTGCCACAGGTAGTGGCTTATGTAGTGTTGGCGCAATGTGATTTCTATGCTTTTTAATAGTCATTGCTAATATGAGTTTTTGCGCTATTGATTTATTATGCACCTCTGAATGTGTAGGTTTATGCATTATGTGTCTTTCTTTCCATGCGCTGCACCTCTGAATGTTTAGTCATCATGTGTCTTCTTGCGCTGCACCCCTGAATGTATTTTATTGCATCATGTGCTTTATTCTTAACACCTCTGAATGCTTTAGGCATCATGTGTTTCTCTTTATTACTCCTCTGAATGTAGGTTATTGCATCATGGGTAATGTGTTCTTTTCCTAGACCCCTAAACGCTGAGTGATACTTAGGTGGTTGTCTTTTCTACTCCTCTGAATGTAGGTTTATTGCATCATGAGTAATGTATTCTTTCTTAGACCCCTAAATGCTGTGTGATACTTAGGTGGTTCTTCTTTCTTAGTACAGGTGGTCCTAGTAAGGTCCTGGTTCCTGTTACCAGTGGTTACTGGTTGTTATCTGTGATTATTATTTTATGTTACATTTATTCTTTATTCTGGAAGTGATTTTATATTCTACATTTTATCTAGAAGTACTATATCTGATTCTGACAGGCGCCCATGTGGCCCTGTCTGGTGTACATAATCCCTGTGAATATTGCCCGTGCCAGTTGGCACAATGTATATGTGTGATTTTATCTGATATGTTTTTACAATACAAAAGTTATTTTTATAATAACCTTGTGTGGAGTGTCTTTTGTGGTGTGCCTAGTATGTTGTTGCTGTTGTGCGCTGGCGCAAATGCTTTACACATTGCCTCCGAGTTTAGCCTTACTGCTTGAGCCAAGCTACCAAGGGGGTGAGCAGGGGTTATCTTGGCGTGTGACTTCCTTGCCCGGACTAGAATGGTGGTTTCTGCCTGGCTTTGGCGTCAGCCTTAGCCTACCAGAAATAGCCAGTTCTAACACACATATTTAACAATTTACCAAACAGACGTTTATGAAGACGGACAGGTACTATTCTATAGCGGGCCAGAACACAGTGGGTGGGAGATGATAACCAACACAAGAATAAAAAAGTGTAAATAGAAGATTTACTTCAGATGAGCAGCAGTTCCCCAGTCTTACGTCTGTTATTCTCATGTATCCAATTTTACAGGAATTAATAAAAAAGCAGACAACTTAAGATGGATAATAAAGGTGAACTTCTTTGCATAGTAAAGGAAAGATGCCTTGAAGCTTACATGTAGAGAAAACCGTTTTCTGAATGCAGATTGATAAGCTTGGAGGTCTTAGCATAGGGTGAAATGGATGAAAACATCCATCAAGGTATATTTCATTTGGTTAAACAAATAACTCAGGACAAGTCTTTCTGTAGCACTGTATATGGGTTTTCCATTATTTCATACGCAGATGACACACAAATTGTCATCTGTCATCGGCCAGAGCAGGAGGCAGCTCCTTCGAACTTCTTGCACTAAAAGCCTGGAACTCTTTGCCTGTAGTAATTTAGAAAAGACCCTTCCAAATTCCTTTTCGGGAAAAAATTCAAGACATGGCTTTTTGGCTCAGAGTGTACTGATTACATTGAAATCTTGCTGTCATCACAGGCTTTGGGGGAAGAGCTAATTGCACTGCAACAAATATCAGTCTAAAGTAGAATACTCACTTGGCAAGGGCTGACATTCATTATGCTGTCCTTTCAAATTCTTCAGAGACCCCACAGCAGGAGGTGGCAAGAGGGGTTTGACATTGTATTTTTGATCAAAACCAACCAACGTCAACTCCCTTTATTATCTCTAAAGACAAGTGGTGCATCCTCTCTTGGAACATTTCCAGTCCTAAATCCAAAATTGCAGATAAGTTATGGGGCAACGTAGTATTTTCTTTTGATATCGAATTATTCCAAGAAACCCGGAGTGTACCGCAGGTGTATATGTCGGGTTAAATGCATTTTTGTTGCAAAGCTATTTAGCAGGGGAGAGAGCAGCCCGCTGGTAATTTAGAAATATAGGTCTAAAACGCACTCAATTGCAGAATCAGGAGACACTTGGTTTATCTATTTCAAATGGAAATAAGTTAGTCTACATCAGGATAAATGGGCAAAATAAGGAATCCAGCATTCTTAACACCCTTGAGCGTTTTATTGAGCATTCATCCTAGAGGGGGCCAGTGATAGCAATGGGCGACTTACGGTCACTCACAATCTTTGAACCGTTTGATAATTCTGAAGCAGATATAACTGAGGAGGAAGATGTTTCTTGGGGGTATCCCAGCCTGGTTAAATGAGGTATGAAGCAACTTGGCGAAAGCACTTAGAACAGGGGCCAATAAGACATTTTGGAGTATACTTGCCCATGGAAGCTGGCATGGTACATCCCATGTTGACAGCCACAGATTCAGGTTGAACTCTTTGAGAGACTGTATTTAGATAGTGTAAAGACTCCAGGCGAAGCATCAAAACAGAGACTTATAAGATCAAAAGAAATTATAACTCCCCTTGAAATTCCTCTCAAACATTCTATTGGCATGCTCTCAGTTATAGCACCAGGGGAGGCACCTGGATCTGATTGCATTCGAAGAGATTTGTTTGCCACAGAAATATCCATATGGGGCCCATATCATAATCTGCTTTCCAAATCAATACTGGAACGTGGGCCTCTCCCTAAATCTTGGCAATATACTGAGATTGTCCATATTAATAAGAAGGGTAGTCAAGAAGATCCTAGCAATTACAGGGCCATTAGAATGATTGATGGACTAAAGAAGCTATTCTGCCACCAAATATTGGGGACCCGCAATACTTACTCATACTGAGTCTTCTGGACAGTGCTGCTAGCTTCTCTGTTCTCATTCGTAATTCAACTTTCTAATTCCCCTAGACCGTGCTGCAGCTGTGTCTCTGTTCCCAGGGGTAATTCCTCATTCTTAGCCCCCTAGACAATGCTGCAGCTGTGTCTCTGCTCATACATCCACTACACTCCAAGCCAAAACACATAGGTAAAAGACATTGTCATTTACAAGTCCAACAGCTTTAACTCTCACAAATGTGAGACCTATTGCATTGCAAATGCCTGTTTTCCGGACTGTTCGTTTCTGACGTCCCGCGATCGTGACAAATAACTGTGAACACTTGGCAAAAGAACCGCGATTTGAACAAACCACCAGAATCGGTCTTTCGCAACACTGCTGTATGCACAAGTGCGTGATACTCAAAACTGAGTCTGCACATTGCCCGCTTCTTAAAGAAATTAGCTGAGGCCGTCACTTAAGCCTATAAGTGTCTTAACAAAAAAAGGGTCAACCTTGTATATATCAATATTCCGTCCTGATGATGGTCTTGTAAATGATCAAGATAAGACCGAAACGTCGACCTACTTAGTCCAATTCTGCACAGTATGATTTGTACCGACTGTTGATTTTCTCCTGATTGATAGTAGAAATCAAGTTGTCACCTTTTTAGCAGTCTGGACTGTTTCTTGGATATACTATAGGAAAAGTAACCAATACCTTAAATATCCATTATATATCTTTGTATGTACCCTGCTTTATGTTAATGTTGATTTTTTGTACAGAATTATTCTTTGTCTTGAATCCAAAAATAATAACTCCTCAGACAAACAAACTATCCTGGTTTCATGTTTTATTATTCATTTACTGTATTCATGATGTTAGTGTGGTAACATCCTTTGTTTCTCATTGTTAGAAACCTTTTAATTTATTTGAACAGCCGCTGATTGAACTCAAATTTAGGTACTCTGATTGCTTTTCAACAAGTCCTAAATTAGTGCTGAAAACTTATATAAATGAAATCCCTTGCTGGCCACTACATATTATACTAAACTCTGCCCGAGCCCGCAAGGGTATATTGGGTTACTCACCTTCCTAAACATTCATGTTTTTTAATACAGCGTGGGTTGTCTTTTTTTGAGTACTGACAATTTTCTTTAGGTACAGGAAATGCGGAATAAGAATATATAAATGTTAACTCAGGATCACACAATTCAGTCAAGCGGGTTTGGATTTTATAGTTATATGGTTGATATCATAGCCACTATAGTACTGTGCTCATGTAAGGAAGTTCAACAAGACTTCCATAACCATTATTTTTTAAAGGCTATATTATATGTAAAATATTAATATAGAGGAAATCTGACCTGATTGATCCATTAACATGCAAAATCTTTTCCCCATCTAGAGGGTAGTCAACATCAGGAGGTGGTGCAGGGCGCTGTAGAACAGAAAAAAACCACACAGATTATGAGGTAAAAGAGTAGTAACAGAATATGTATTTTTGAAAGGCAAACAATGGATTCTTCATCTTACCTGAGCACTGCCATCAATATTAAACTTTGCTGCTTGAATGTTCAGTCCACGTTGAAGGTCACTCACAAAACATGTACGGACTATTAAAAAAAATGAAAAATATTAATGAAATAATAAAATAATTAAATATGTTTGTTTTCAAATGTATATATTAAGTAACGTGGGCACAAGTGTAGTTTAGGCATTTCTGAAATGGAAAAACAACATGCCTCTAAATATGCATTTCAATTTCTATATTGTAGAAAACTTGAACTTTAACAGGGTTTTGCCAAATTTGAAGGCTTTCATTTGTTAGAGAAATATGGTATTATTTTTTACATTGACAATATATGTAGAGAGCAGACTCAAAAAAAAAAGGAAAGCGAAAGAAGTCAAGATTAACACATTCTAAGGGAATCCTTACACTTCTCTGAAGTGCCTCCTCCAGTGAAGTAAGTGGCTCCGTGGAGTTCTCAGTGACCACATTAGGTACTGCTTGACCTCCACTACTTTTAGGTCAAGCCTGGGCAGCGCATGCGCTGGTTTGCGAAGCATGCTGTATTCAATTACGGACTTGAAGCTCCGCCCATATTTGTCATTGGCTTGTGTCAGTGTCCTTCGGAAATGCTGGATTCTGAATCGTTGATAGGCTTGTTAGTACCTCCTTAGTATTGCATTGTCTTTATTTGTAACCTCTCAAAAGGACTGGCCCTTTTACTTGCACAGTATATCTTATTTAGTCTGTAAGCATCATTTTCTTTAATGAGTTTCTCCTACTGCAGACACAACATGCTTTCCTGCAAAATCCAGCGCGCCATGCGCAGTTTCACTTTTCAAGAAGCCCGGGACAATGGTGGCCGCTTCTTTGAAATGAAATAGATCTCGCATTTACAAGAGTTTGAGCTATTGGCATTGTAATTGTAAATTACTTTTATTTATGTGTTAATTATCAAACAGATAAATAAAAGGTATAAACTTTCGCAAGTGCGAAATCTATTGCATCGCAAATGCTTGTTTAGGCTTAATTGGGAATAGAATTCAAGCGCTCATCCTGAGAAAGCCCATTTTTTACTTCCAAATATCTTCCTTTGTAGTTATTTTACAATGAAGTTGCATCTCTTAAATGTCACCGACCCTTTTCGTTCCACCTTTGAGGACCCCTTCCCAAGGATAAGCATTGAGATTTGTTAATAACATTCACAACTTTTGAATATTTTTTTTTTAGCTATGTCAACTGCTATCACCAGCAAGCTAATGGAAGTGGCTTGTTTGATTTTTTTTGTCCGAGCTCACTTCAGTGGCAACTGCATCTTCATTAGACGCCCGTATTAACCCTGGATTTTCACAACCTCATAGGACATAGATTTGATCATCTCTGTGTTGTACGAAAAGCAGAATTCAATTGGGAAACTGAGACCTCTAGCTTTATAATTAACTTGTGTGGCTTAGACAACTTACTGTTGTGCAAAAGCTTCAATAATGGGAAAAGCACTTTACACAATAAAACCTATTTTTATTGTGCATCTGGTTTGTGTATTTGAGGAGTTGGATTTCTGACTGGCTCTCTATGCTCATTCGACTTCTTTTACAAATTTTTCCTGCCGTGTTTTTCCTCAGCAGCCGTAATGTGACAATACCATTTCCCCAAAATACGCCATTCTTCAAGCACAAGCACCGTTCTGTCACTCCTCGCTTCCTAGACTTCCTAGCCGGACTTCAAGCAACTTTCGGGACTGCTCCCGCAAAGTCTTTGGCACCATGGCCCGGCAGTTGGGGCACGACTTGGGGTCGTGGTCGCGCCCCAGGCAGTAGAGACACAGGCGGTGGGGTTCCGTCGCCGACATCATGCAATGACAGTCCCCACAGTTCTTGAAACCGGGCATCCCTACGATTATAAGACAACTCAAGACTACCATAAAGCACACAGTGACAGCCACTGCAGTAGAAATGCAACAGCGATCGGGATCCAACCATGCCCAACCCATCATCCCTCTACAGGACGTCTTCGCTGAATGGAGCCCAATATGTTAAACTAGGGACATTCACGGGCACACATCTTTTAATGCTCCGAAGTGCAGTGCCAGATACTGCAGATGGTTAAACATACATCCACCAGCTCAGATTCTTAGCATCCATTTTTGTGCAACATCTTTTTAGGCAATGGTTATCCAAGACTGACTGATGCATTTACATATCTTTCAAGTCCAAGTCACTCATCATGCAGGGAAGCTCCAGTTTCAGAGTGAGACTGATCCAACAACCCCACAACTCTATACCTCGGAACAGACATCAGACCATTCAGAAAGCTGCTGCTAGACTCATATTCAACCTTCCCTGCCACATCCACATCTCACCCCACAGAGCTTCACTAGCTCCTCATTCACAAACGCAGCCAGTTCAAACTCCTGAAGCACACCTACAAAGCCCTACACAATACTGGACCCATATACCTCACCAGCTGCACACACTTTCACAATACATCCAGACACCTAATCTCAGCCACACTTTAACGTGCACCCCCACCACCCCCCGCTTTCATAAAAGCAGAGCAGGAGGTTGCTCATTCTCCTACATCACTTCCAATACATAGAAAGACCTCTCACAACCCATCAGAGCCTCCTCCTCGCAGCTGAAGTTTCGCAAGAAGCTGAAGGCCTGGCTCTTCCAATAATGCTGTGGGGACCACACACCTTCCCACCAGTCCAAGTACCTGGATACCCTCACGGGTGATTCGAGTGCTTTACAAAAAGGCATAGCCTACAGCAGTGCGACAGCACAAAAGGGAGTAGGGACTCCTCTGCATTTGCCACATGTGGACTCGGATAAAGTATATGCGATCAAGTATTTAAGCTAGATCAGCTAGTACCTAGCTCATATGGCCATCTCTCGAGAGGTAGGGGATGAGGAGCAAGGACCCTCTGGAGCCTCCCTTCACTCCTCATACAATACCTCACCCAAGTCAACATCCAAAGCAGACGTAAGCTACAAAAACGTATCCGGAGTACATATGACAAGGATTCCATGATCATGTGAGGTCTTTCTTCAGTTTAAGGAATTTGTTAGCTGCTTCGCCCAGTGGCAGCTGGTGAACTTTGAAAGTGTGGGGCACAAATCCATTCCTTGAATTGGAACAAGTAAGCAAGTGGAGTGAGTGAGCACAAACTCATTGAAGAATGCTGAGGCAGGGCGGGTCTGCTCTGAGAATATCTGAAAACAAACTGGGAAATGGGGCATTTTATAGCTCTATTTTCACACAAATTTGGTAAGAATCCAGAGATTCTTAGGAGAAACGTTTGTGCTTTGCTAAGCAAACTTTACTGCTACTAGGGGGTTTGAAGCGTACCCTCCACAACAAAACCTTCACAAAATGGTGCCAAACAGTGGTCTTTAAGTATTCTCCTTAATGTTAGATAGACCTGTCAGCATTGCAGGCACTAAAAAAACATGGGTATGCAAAGTCACCTTGCCTACATATTTTAAAAGCATCTTTCTTCACTCTGTTTTCTCATCCAGCACTGCCAAATACTTTCTCAGTCAGAAAGCAATAAATCAAAAGCAATCAAATAGCTTTATTCAAATATTTAAAAGCAATAATGAAAGCATTACAAACATACACAAGCATTCATGTAAAACAAAATAGGATCACTGAGTATGTTCCTTACCCAGTAAGCCTCTATTCATAGTGTGTAGTGCTGCAGATTCTCATGCTTTAAACTCTCCTGCCATCTAGTGTTGGGCTCAGACTTTATAAGTTGTTTTTCCCAAGGGAGTCTTTTTATTGATGGCGCAACGTCAAGTCTCCACCTCCTCCAGGGTAAGCACAAGTCCAACTGCTCCTTTGTTACTTTGTTAATTTTTTTCCCCTGCCATGTTGGCAAGTGAGCAAGTAGTGTTGTAGGATAGATGTTGCTCTTAAACATGCATGTAATACTCTAATAATACATATAAGTGAAAATCTGACGCCATCTTATACCATGAAAAAACAAACTCCACACTGTATTCGCAGAGTAATGCTATCTTTCCGAGACCAGTTCTAAAGTGAGTGTATAGAAGACTGTAGGTTTTACTAAAGATGTATAGGAAAACAGAAAGTTTTGTTAAAATAACCCTCGCCCACCAAAAGGTCCCTTGGTGGCATGCTTCATCATCTGGTTCTTCCCGCTCCGCTGTGGGAAGGGGTGTGCTGCGGCCGACGACGACGTGGGAGCACTTATTAGTGAGGTGATACTATGTGTTGGTGTGAGAGTGGATGGGTAAGAGGGAATATGGGGAGTTAAAAAATACCCGGCTGTGTGGAAACTACATTTTAATACTCCCTATAGCTCGTATTAGGACAAAAATGGGGGTTTTAAGGACTTATGTGGTTATGAGCTGTTGCCTCCCCGGTCTACATTTTTCAAAGCCTTCCCCTTGGCTTCTCTTCAGGACCAAAACGGTTGATCCTTGCACCACTATTAAAAAAAACCAATGTGGTATGCCTGATCAATGTCAGAGTCTCGTGTGCATATTATAAAACATGCACTCATACAATACCCAATTGGTGAAATTTTGGTAAGCAGTAGTGAACCCTGGGCACTCAGCAATTTCTGGGAAAGTAATAACAATAGTAGTAATACAGGGTGGTGCTCCAGGAGGTTGGAACGAGGCTGGTTACCACAACCCCAACTTAATCCACCTAGTGGAAACAACAATACAAAGGACCCCTCCGAGCACACAAGGTCTTTATCAATGTCCACTCAAGTCTGTCTCCGTAGTACGTAGAGGTTCAGTTAGAACATTTCAATATGTAATCTTCCAAATTGTTTATTGTAAGTTCAAGCTCATAATTCACAAGTTCAAAATCCACAGACAGCTTCAAGAATTATAAACAGCCAACACGTGTTTCGTCTTGCTAAATATAGCAGTCGACTTTTTCATTGCTTATATTTCACTTTGTCTTCAGTGTAATAATCCTCAATGGTATCCACCATTTAACTTGAATTTACAATAAACAATTTAGAAGATTACATATTGGAATGTTCTGACTGAACCTCTACGTACTACGGAGACAAACTTGAGTGGACATTGATAAAGACCTTGTGTGCTCTGAGGGGTCCTTTGTAATACCCAATTGGTATATTCCTGTAAATCAATACTTTTGGAGCCAAAGTAAAGCCCCATGAGCTTTTTCATTGGAGGGGAGGAGCGCTTGTAGACAGTCGTCAAAGCTGCTCTCTCATCCAAGCAAATGACTACCCGTGGCTCTGATGAATCATCATGTTCATCGGAGCAATGGGTAGGCATTTTAAGTTCCTTTGTGGTACTGGAGGTGTACATGGGGGGGGAATCACCCTCTTTAAACCCTCCATAAAAGCTTTGATTGCTGGTATTTGAAAAAGTGACTGATGTTAGCGATTTTGCAGAAAAGCTGCAATGACTGCTAGCTGCAGTCTTATGGAAGTGTATACTGAATGTGAGTTTTATAGGTGTAGCGAGTAGCACACAAGCTGTTGCACTGTAGGTGCGCAAGGGTCTATATCTTGAGCAATACAATAATGTGCAAAATTTTTTCACTTGGCTGCATAACACGCTCTTCTTGTTGCCTACCTGGCCTCCTTAAGAATGTCCATGCATTCTGGAGGCAGTTGTAAATATCCAAACTCTAGGACTTCAGGAGCCAAATGGCTAGGTGGAGTTGTCTGAGGTCTGGGTGACTGACTCTGCCCTTGCTGTGACTGAGAAGATCTGGCATGTTGAGAAGCTTCTTGTGATGTACTAAGGACAATATTAATTATGTCATCAACCAGGGTTGCCGCTCCCAGGTTGTTGCTACAAGAATCATCTGGAGTGATGTTTGTCTGAGCTTCCTGGCCAGATATGGAATGAGTGGGAGAGGAGGAAAAGCATATTCAAATATCTCTGACCAGTTCATCCACTGAGCATTGCCCTTGAACTGTGGTGGATGTAGGTGCCTGGAAGCGAAGCTAAGGCCTTTTGTGTTTTATTTGGTGGCGAATAAGTCAACTTCTGGTGTTCCCCTATGCTGGAAGTACTCGTATAGAACTTGTGGTTGGAGTTTCCATTTGAAGACTTGCTACTGTGTCCTGCTTAGTATAATTGAATTTTCGACCCGTGGAAGATATTCCGCTAGGAGGTAGATGTGGTGAGGAAAGGGCCAATACCAAATGGCCTGTGCTATTTGAGACAACTGCAGAGAATGTGTCCCTCCTTGTTTCTAAATGGAATACACTGCAGTCATATTGTATGTGTGTAGAAGAACATTCTTTCTTCCCTGCTGTTTTGGGGAGGAAAGCTTTGAGAGCTATCTGTATGGATGAGTTTGTTGGTCAACAGTCCAATGTCCCTGTACTGTGATGTCCTTCATGTGTGCTCCCCATCTCATGAGTGATGCATCTGTTGTTAAAGTCATTTGCAAAATTGGGTCCACGAAAGATCTGCCCTTCAGGGCATTGTGTGCGTTCCACCACTTAAAGATTGATGGACCCTGGGTGAAATCAACACTAGATCCTCCAAATTGCCCTCTGTTTCTGACCAATGAGACACTCTTTTAATGAGCGCATGGTTAGTTTGGCATGTGGGACTATTGCTAAACGAGAGGGCCTTATGCCAGGAAGGTGCATCACTGCCCTGACTGTAAGGTAATGATATGGCTGAAAAAAGAGGCAGTTGGTTCAGGAGATTGAGAGCCCTTTGGGAATTGGGGTAAGCATTGGCTGACATCAAATTGAGTATTGCTGCCAAATATGGTGGTATCTGAAGAGGTTGTAAGAGTGTTTCTGTGGCATTCATTGTGAATCCCAGTTTGTGTACCAGAAATTTGGAGCACCTCTGTTTGCATGAACTCTTGATCAGCCAAGCATCTAGGAATGGGAATACATGAATGCTCTCTCTCCTTAAATGGGCTGTTACAACAGCTAGACATTTTGTGAAAACCCTTGTGTGTGTGGGGGGGGGGGGGGGGTTTGTCATCCCGAAAGGTAATACTTTGAACTGGCAATGACGACCATTTACCACAAACCGGAGAGAACATAACATATCTTGGCGCTGAGTAACAGATGTTAGCTGTTACCCAATTCAATTATACTCATTTCATAGACCTCAGATGTATGAAAGGCTGAGTGGACCCATCAGGATTTGAACCTGTGACCATGAGGTCTAACACAGGCCCCTACATTGGATGCATTTGTCCACTAAGCCACCAGACAGAGTGAATAGGTATATGAAAATATACGTCCTTCAGATCTAGTGCTGTCATGAAATCGCCTTTTTGTAGTAGTGATATCACATCTTGTAGTGTAACCATGTGGAAGTGTTGTGATAAAATGTGTAGGTTGAGCAGTCATAGATCTAGTAATGGTCGTAGCGTCCCATCTTTTTTGTGTTAAAAAAAGTATAGGGTGTACACCCTCTTGCCTTGGTGTCTATGTGGTACAGGCTCCATGGCCCATTTTTGCAGCAGAGCTTTTACTTCTTCTTTGAGATGGTGTGCAAGCTGAGGGTTGAGGATTTGTTTGCGAGGAGGAATATTTAGTGGGTGGCTTTTTAGTTCTAGGCAATATTCTGCTTGGATAATGTCAAGCACCCATCGGTCTTATGTTACTTCTGGCTACAACTGGTAGAACTGTTGTAGCCTTCCCCTGACATATGCTGTATGATCGAGGGAATAGAAGCTAAGTCACTGCTTAGAGGTAGAGGATCCACTTGAGGTCACTCCTCTACCTTTCCCTTGTGGCTTTAAGACTCCCCTATAGTAGCTTTTCCCAGCGTGTTGATGGTATAGCTGTTGCTGCTTTTGATAAGATTTGGTGTCAGGAGTGGTGACTTTGGAAGCTCCTCTTCCCGGATACCTCCGAAATGATTGTTGCTTTGGTGTTGCAGACTGCAAGGCTCTCATAGATTTAACAGTCTCCGTGTCTTTCTTAATGTTCTCTAGTTGGAAGTCTACCTGTATTCCAAATATGTGTTCCCCACGAAATGGAATATTAACCCCTTCCCTGCTCATGACGAGCTCAGCTCGTCATGCAGTACACTGGGGGTGTGCTTATGATGAGCTGAGCTCGTCATGAAATAAAGCCTTTCAAGCTTTTCCAGCACAGGAGGGGAAAAGCCATAGCAGTCATATGGTTAAGTAAATGTTGCTCCACCTCCAGCTTAAAAGCCGAGATGCATAACCATGCATGTCTGCACAACTAGGTCTTCTCCCCTTTTTTCATACAGTTCAGGGAGAGGTACAATAATATCTTCCTTCTCATCTAATGTTGCCCTGTTGTATCTGGACAGGAGTCCCAGTGAGTTAGCAAGTGATAGGCGTGTCTGGTTGCTACCCTCTTTCCTGCTGCATCAATATGCTTACTCTCCTGATCTGAAGGTGGCGCATCTCCAGTGGCTTGAGAAGCTGTTCTCTTTCTAGCTGTTGTTACTATCAAGGAATCTGCTGTTGTATGTCGCGTAAAGTAAAGAGGGTTGTTGGGTGACGGTTTGTACTTTCTCTCTATTCGTGGAGTAAGGACTATGGTCTTGACAGGTTCTTCAACAATTTCTGTTGAGATGTTTAGCACAGATGTTGTGTGTGTCTGAGTAAGCATATTTGGTCCAACAGTGAGGGCATTTACAATTTGAGAACAGGTTTTAAAAACCTTTCAGTTAACGGTTCAGAATATTTACAAAAAAACTCAAAATGTTCAAGGGATTGCTCAGGGGACTCATCAGTAGTAGGCAGACTAAAATCGAACCATTATCATATTGGCTCAGGAGAAAGCAAAGTAAAGTTCTTATGGTCCCTAGTCGGAATCTGGCTAGGAGTGATCTTTCCCAAGGGCTCAAAACCCAGATCAAGTACTACTCAGAATTAGTTGCTGTTTGGGCAATGGCATAATCTCGCAGCAGGAGTTTACTCATCTGCTATCGTTTCCCTAGCTAGCTGGCTATGGTTCATAAAGAGCTGTTTGGCCCGGGAGATATCTGCTTTAGTGAGAGAATGTGGACATTCCCACTAGCCAATAGCTTTCGATATAGAGCTCACACATTTCAGCCTGGGAATGGAAAGACCCTTCTTACAATTCAAGCAGACTACAATAATCTCTCAGTTGAGGTATGCTCATTTGCCTAGACGGAAACCCAAAAAACGAAGGGAGCCACCATTGTTCAAATCAGTCACATAGGTATATTCTCGTCAAATGTTATGGCTGAGACTCTACAAGGAGGAAGGGGAAGAGTGAACAAAACAAAGAGTATACAAATATCACTATCACAGGCCATAGACACATCAGCTAGGAAATCTTACTGGTTCAGAAAGCACTGCTTTGAAACTGCCAAACATCTGATAATGCACGTAGGATCTTACACCTCACTGAGAAAGCAAATAAACACAATACCCCACTGCTTATTTGATGATCGACACAGAGAAAGCGTTTGACCATGTGGAATGGGCCTTTCTCCAGCAGGTCTTAGAAAATGTGGGGCTAGGACCCACAATCCACAAATACACCTGGGCGGGCTACTAAACACCAGGGGCGAGATTCTTAATCAAAGGAGTCAAGACAGATAGGTTTGCACGGATGTACAGGACAATATACAGATGCCCTCTGTCCCCCACTACTATGTGCTCTCTCTATATAGAGTCACAAAATCCATTTGTTTTCTGATGACATTTTACTGACACTGGTGGATCCCGCCCAGTCCATAAAAGCGAACCAACCCCTCCACCACCACTATGGCACTGCATCAGGTTTTAAAAATATATTTAAACAAATCAGAAATCCTGAGAATCAAAACAGAAGGATGAGTTCGAGCAGAAAGAGACCCTTTTCTCCTTTAAATGGGCAAATAAATCCATTCAATATCTAGGAGTGGATTACTCCAGTGCTTCAGGGACTGGACAGGGCAGACTACACCATCCTCATAAGAGAAGTAAAAAAATGACCAGAGGAGATGGGGACCACTATTCATATCATGGATAGTCACAGCAATGGCCTTTAAAATGAATGTGCTCTGTAGGTTGCTGAAGTTATTCCAGGCCCTACCTGTGGCAACCCGCAAGATATGCATCGTTTACACAAGGTATGCAATCAATTTGCTTGCCAGAAAAGCAGAACCAGGGTAGCGAGAAAGGTCCTCCAAACCAACCGGAACTCGGGTGGCGTAAGCCTCCCTGACATTAACGAATATTTAGTGGCAGCGCAACTTTGTATCACTTTTAAATTGTCCCTCAGTGAAAAAGCAGTGGCCATTTTGGAAATGCATTTAGTTGGCAGACCCTTTTTAGGACCTTTTAGCTTCCTAAGAATATGAGACCAATAGTGTCTTTTATGTGTCAGACGTGTTGCGTCCACTCGTGGAATTGTGGGATTCCATCGATAAGTCCCTTGCAAGGTAGACCTCCTCCTCCCCCCGTTCCTAGACAATCCTAGACATCCTTCCCGCTATGGACACAGCTCAATTTGCCACATGGAGGAAGGGGGACAGCTTTATGTTGAGGGATCTCTTTTACAATGTAACAACTAAATCCTTCACCCAGTCCCGGACAGATTTCAAACTGAGAACAAGCCCCTTAGATATTGCCAGATTCGACACAGAGCCTGGGACGAGAGAACCAACGCCTTTTGAAAAACTGTTTCCGACCTAGGACTCTACTAAAAGCCTGAAATCAGCGACCTACACAACACTAAAAGCTGTGCCAGTAAATCACAAATTGCCCTTCATGTAGAAATTGTAATCAATACTCCATGGGGAGTGCCACACAAAGAATGGACGAGGATTTGAACAGACACACCGCGGCTGATTTGCAGGGTTAAGGGGATGATTACTTGTAATAAAATCATGTATGACTGATAACTAATTCCACAGAAACTCAAGAAATTCCATCCACACATGGAAATTGGTGGGAAATTGGGCTGGAGGGCAAAGCACTCTCTCTCCCCTTTTTGGGGAAGGATCCAGTGTGTAGGCCTTGGAGTCTCAGAGACCCCTCTGAGAGAGTCCACTGCGTAAAGGGAGCCTCTTGCAACAGAGATAGGGAAGTGATAGCACAACCCCAGGGATCACAGCTTACTGAACTTTGGACGTTGCCTTGACTCGTCTACCGGTTTGTGTCCCCGTCACCCTTCCCCTCCTCTTCCCATGCTGTGTCTCTCACCCTCCCCTCCTCTTTCCCGTCTTCATCACCTGTCTACTGCCCCTGCTCCAACCCCCCCTCCCCTGAATCTCTAACCTTGCCTGCTGTTTCCCCTTACGTATTTGTGCTTATTGTTTATTTCTACCTTACAAGTAACTATGTTGCCATGCTCTAAGAACTGTGTAACCTTTGTAATGATGTAACCTATAACTATGATCTGATGCTCATGTAAAGCGCTCTGATACCTCCGGGTCTAGCCAGCGCTATATAAAACTTTAAATAAATAAATAAATACATAAACATTTATACACATTTGGTGATCCTGCCTGATGTTAGCAACATACTGGAAAGAAAGTCTGAGCCAAATAAAGAAGGCATTGGGCCTATCAATCCCAGAAAACCCAACCACAGCCGTTCTGGGCATTTGGCCACAGGCATGGAAGGGACTGGGGAGGGGCCAACAGACTGTTATCACACACAATACTGGCAGTGAAACAAAAAAATAGCAAATTGCTCTAGAAGAACCCGAAAAAGCACTGATGCACAGGCACGGTCCTGTAGACTATGGAATGTCATTACCATGGAAATGCTCTCATATAATTTAAGAGACAAACAATGCATTTCTTACTGTTTGGCAGCCCCTGATGGGCTATCTAAAAGCGATGTGTATAATCTGAAATGCTTTTGCTCACTGAGAACACTTAGAATCTCTAGGTCAACTAAACATCAGGACTCTGAACACTCTTAGACTGGCTTTAATTACATTTTGTCAGCCTGAAAATGCTAAACAGTGCTATCAAACCATTATTATGGGGATGAGCTGCGTGTAGTCAGGGGTATTACTGGTGGATGTATTTCTATCTCTTGTGAAGCATAATAAGGTTTATGCTACTTACCCTGTGAGCATCTGTTCTTGGCATGTAGTGCTCTAGATTTACATGATTTGCATACTCCTGCCATCTAATGTTTGGTTAGGATGTGTGAACGTTGGTTTTCTTCAAAGTTGTCTTTGAGTATTGAGGTAGAGTGACTCCTACTCTGGGTGATGATGCACTGGGGATCAACCCCCTTGTTAGATTGTTTTCCCGAATGTATGAGTAAGTATCACTAAAGAGATGTCCCTGCACATGGAAAAGGTAAAAGGAACTGCAACGGGCACAGCTGTCAGGGAGGGAAGGTGGGTGCATGTCAATCTACAGCACTACATGCCAAGAACAGATGCTTACAGAGTAAGTAACAATCGGTTTGAGGCATGTGTGGCTGTAGATACACATGCATTGCATAGGCTGAAAAGCAGTGGCCTCCAAAAGCGGTGGCTAACCTCTGGGTATTGTAGTTGCTTGGTAAAGTGTACCTATCACTGTCTGACCTACATTAGCTTGTTGGCATGCTAGAACATCTACACAATAATGCCTAGTGAAAGTGTATAGTGTAGCCCATGTAGCTGCCTTACATATATCGGCTATTAGGATATTGCTCAGGAAAGCCATGAAAGCCCCTATTTTAGGAGCAGAGTTGCTCTAGGGGTTGTAGGAAAAGCTCTTTTAGCTTCAGCGTAACAGGTTTAAATGCATTTTACAATTTATGTAGAAATGCCACATTTGGATATCGGCTTTTCTTTGTGAGGGGGCAAAAAAGCTACAAACAGTTGCTTGGTTGCACAGAAATCGTTGGTTCTGTCAATGTAATACATTAGAGCTCTATTAACATCTATTTTCTGAAGAGCCCTTCCACATGTGAGACTGGTTGAAGAAAGAAAATAGTTAACTCAACTGATTGGTTAAGTGGAAAGTGGAGACCACCTTTGGAAGAAATGTTGGGTTGGTGCGAAGGACCACCCTATTCCTGTGTAGTTGGAAGAAAGGTTACTCTAAGGTTAGTGGCAGAAGCACACTGACGATCCGAAGTGAAATGAGAACAATGTTAAGATTCTATGTAGGTGCAGGTGGGACTCTAGGTGGAATCACTCTTTTATAGCCTTCCATAAAGGCTTTAATGACTGGTATTTTGAACAAAGAGAAGTGTTGCCTGTTTTGGAGGTAAGCAGCCACAGCAGCTAGATGTAAGCGTATTGAAGTGAAGGAAAGGCCATACAGCTGTAAATGCAGAAGGTAGCAGGCAATGTTTTATACTTTTGCATTAGGGTGCTTATTAAAGCAGTAAAATACAAATCTTTTCCATTAAGCTGCATAGCATGCTCTAGCTGAAGGGCTACAAGCTTCTTTGAGAATGGTCATACATTCAGGTGGGAGATTCAGGTGACCGAATGCTATGAACTGAGGAACCAAATAGCAAGGTTGAGTTTCTGTGGGTTTGGGTGCCTTATTTCTCCATGGTTCTGAGAGAGAAGGTCTGGGTTGAGGTGATGTGTCTCATGGGGAAATACTGACAGTTTGAGTAGTATGGGGAACCAAGGTTGACGAGCCCAGGTGGGAGCTCCTAGAATGAGGGTGAGAGACGTCTGCCTGAGTTTTAGAACTTGAAATGGAAGAAGGAGGAGAGGTGGAAATGCATAGGCAAATATCGCTGACCAATTCATCCATAGAGCATTGCCCCTGGATAGGGGCTGTGGGAACCTGGAGACGGAATTGGCGCATTTTGCGTTGTCCACAGTTGTGAACAGCTATTTGTGGAAACCCCCACTTGTGGAAGTTTGGGAGGAGGACTTGGGGATAGAGTGTCCACTCTTGGACTTGTTGCTGAATCCTGCTGAGAGGGTCGGCAAAGTTGTTGTTTGTTCCCGCGTGATGTTCCACAAAGAGCTGGATGTTGTGATGTAATGCCCAATGGCAAATGGTCTGAGATAGATGTGATAACTGTAGAGAATGTGCCCCTCCCCGTTTTTGTACATAGTTCATGTTTGTCATAATGTCCGTCCAGACTAAGACGACCTTGCATGTCAGGTGAGGTAGAAACACTTTCAATGCTGGGTAAACAGCTTGAAGCTAGAGGTAGTTTATATGCAGATTCTGGTGTTTGGCGTTCTTTTTTTTTTTGATAACCAACTTTATTAGCCATTTAAAACAACAAAGGAAATTCATTGGGTGAAGCTCATTCAACACATACAGTAGTTTATAATCATTCAGTTGTGTGGGTCGGGTCATCCTTCTCCAGTCCATATAGAAATCTTGTCGCCCTAGATAGAAAGGCAGGATTCGCACAGAACATCCCCATTCACGGTGGAAGTATATTGAACCATTTCCCCCAAATCTTATGGAACAGTTCCGTTGCCCCCCTGGCTTCAAAGAGGGCCTCGTCCTGTGTCCCGCACCAATCAACCCCCCTCCTCCATCCCTCCACAGTAGGCGGCGCGGCATGGGACGAGTATCTAGCTAGATCCCTTTTGGCCACCGCTAATCGCCGTCCCCAGCAGGCGTTTGTCCGACCTGGAACCATCCAGGCCGTCAAAGACCACCAGCAGCAGCCGAAATGGCTCGTGGGGAACCTCCCAGCCCAGGACCCCCCCCCACCTCCATCCCTCCACAGTAGGCGGCGCGGCACGGGACCAGTATCTAGCTATATCCCTTTTGGCCACCGCTATCGCCGTCCCCAGCAGGCGTTTGTGCGACCTGGAACCATCCAGGCCGTCAAAGACCACTAGCAGCAGCCGCAATGGCTCCTGGGGAACCTCCCAGCCCAGGACTCGCGTGAGCTCCCGCTCCACTCCCCTCCCCTCCAGAACCTTGCCAATCCGGGGCAGAGCCACACCATGTGATAGAAATCCGCGGGTGACAGGCCGCACCTCGAGCAGTCTGGGGAGGGTCGCAGGCGGGCTCGGAAGAGGCGCTCAGGGGAGAGGTAGGCCGCATGCAGATAGTAAGTTTGGACCAGACGTAGTTTGGCAGATGTGGTGAGGGTTCTAGGCGCCATAAGGGCATCCCTCCAGTCCGCCTCCTCCAGGGGAACCACTCACCCCTCCCAGGGAGCGCGCAGCGTGTCCAGGGACGCAGGGCCATTATTGACTGGGGAGCGATAGATGCGGGACACCCCTCCCCTCCCCAAGTTCCCCATCATCACCTGAGCCTCCAGCGGACTGAATTCCGGGAGGGGGACTGGCAGTGGGAGATGTGTTTGGAGCGCGTGGCGCAGCTGCAGGTACCGAAAGTGCTGGGTGTGGGAAAGTTAATGGGTCCGCTGTAGGTCCGCGAAAGCACGGATGTGGTCCCCGACCCAAACGTCCCCAAGAACCGAGACGCCAACCAGATCCCACCGACTGAATCCGTCCAAGGCCACCACTTCCCGGAGCCAGGTGCCATGCCACAACGGCGTTTGTCTAGTAAGTTTGTGGTTCCAGCCCGTGTAGCGCAGAGATGCCCGCCAAGCCATGAAGATCGTTCTAGTAATGGTTGCCGGAGTGCAGCACAGGGCTGCCATACAAAAGGGCTTGGATTCGGGGGAAATCCGTCTCCTTGAGTTCCACCCGGTATGCTGCGTCGGACCAGCCGCCCGCATACCAGTCATGGACAACAATGAGCATCGAGGCAAGGTAGTAGAGCAAGAGGTGAGTCACCCCAGTCCTCCATCATAAGGGGGAATTCGGGTGTGTGCCAGGGATAGACGCAGGCCACCATTCCCCCACAGAAAGCGGGTCAGAAGTCTGTCTAGCTCGCTGAATCAGGCGCGGGGGAGGGGGATGGAGGTGTTCTGCAAGACATAGAGAAAGCGCGGGAGGACCATCATTTTAAAGTGTGCGCTTCTCCCTAAGGGGTTGAGGGGGAGTGACTGCCACTTTTTAAGATCAGCTTTCATTCGGCCCACCAAGGGGGCAATATTCAGTGCCCATTCAAGCTCCGGCAGGAGGGTTATCCATATCCCTAGATATTTGACTGAGTGGTGCCGTAAAGGGATGTCCGACTGCCAGTCGTAACATTCCCTCGAGAGGTGTGGTGGAACCAATGTGGATTTAGCCGCGTTGAGCCGGAGTCCGGAGACTTTTCCGAAGCCCGCGATGGATCGCAAGCTCCTGGGGCCCGAGGTCGCTGGGTCTGCTAGATACAGGACCACATCTTCGGCGTAGAGGGCTATTTTATCTATGTGGCTCTCGTTCCAGGTCCAGCCTTGGACAAGGGGGTCCTGGCGAATGATAGCTGCCAGGGGCTCCATCGCTAGTGCGAATAGAAGAGGTGAAAGGAGACACACCTGGCGCGTGCCTCTACGGATTGGAAAGGCCTCAGAGAGCACCCCATTGACCAACACCCGGGACCGGGGGTTGGCATAGAGGACCCCGATAAGACAGCGGAAAGCGAGACCAAATCCCATCGTCTCCAGCAGGTCCTGTAGGTAGTCCCAATTCACCGTGTCGAAATCCTTTTCAAAGTCGAGGAAAAGGAGGGCCAGGTAGGGATAGAGTCGAGCACGGTGGGCCAAGGCCAAATGGAGGCGCCGGATGCAGTGGCGAGTGCCCCTAGCAGGCATGAATCAGCACTGGTCGGGGTGGACCAGGTCCGGCAAGAGAGGCTTGAGCCGCAGGGCTAGTATGGTGGCGTAGAGGTTGATCTCTGTGTTGATGAGCAAGATTGGGCGATATTCCGCACAGCTCAAGGAGGGTGGGTGGGTCTTGGGGATGACCACTATTGTGGCCAGGTCGGATTCAGAGGGGAAGGAGCTGATGTCTGTCACATGGTGAAAAAGGGTCAGTAACTGGGGGGCCAGGGTGGCCCGGAAAGTGGCATAGTATTCCTGCGGGAACCCGTCGGGGCCAGGTGTCTTACCGGGATGTAGGAGGGGAATATCCTCAAGCACCTCCTTAAGGTGAAGGGGCGATCTAAGGCCTCCCTGGAGTCTCTCGGCAGAAAGCAGAAAGGGAAGCAGAACACCCGTCTTCCCCAGCAGGGAGGCCAGGGAGTCCCCAGCAGGTCACGCCGCGTATAGGTTCGTGTAGAAACGTGCGAAAACGTCTGCTATGGCCTCCGAGGTCGTCTGTAGGGTGTAGTCCCGCGCCCGGATCTCCGGAATGATACGGTGGACTTTGGGGTATGACACTAGATTGTGAAGGAGCTTGCCATTTTTGTCGCCCCACCCGTATATCCGCGCCACTGAAGAGCGCCAGAGAATCTGGGCCGAATTCAGGGAAATCTGCCGGATTTCCTCTCTAATTAGTGCTAGTTGCCGGGTTGGGACCGCGCGCTCGACGAGTGCCTGCTCCGCCTCCATCCGCGCCGCCCGGGACTCCAACTCCACGAGTCGGGCCAGCTGGTTCGCACGTTTGGCGTGCACCAACCCTCGTGCCACCCCTCGAATCACGACCTTACCCGCCTCCCAAAGGGTACCGGGCGACGGGACCGACCTCTCGTTGGCCGAGAAGTAGTGGGCTAGCTCCTGTTCGAGCGAGTCCACCAGCTCAGGGTCCTGGAGGAACCAGGCGTTAAGATGCCACACCACTCTCAGACCTGCCAAGGGCGAACCGAGTCGGAGGGAGACGGGGGAGTGGTCTGATAGCCCTCGAGGTAGAATAGCCACCCCGGAGACCAAGTGACAATCAGTGGCCAGGAGAACGAGAAGGTCAATCCGGGACTGGGCATGGTGGAAGGCCGATGTGTGGGTGAATTGCGCCTTGCGAGGGTTCCAGATCCGCCACACATCGCACAGACCCAGGGCGGAGGCCCATCCCAACAGGGCCGCAGCGGAGGCGTTCCGAGTCCCGGACGGGGTCCCGGTCGTGTCGCGCTGGGGCTGCATAACGGCATTGAAGTCACCCCCCACCACCGTCATGCCCCGTGGGAGGGCGGAAAGGATCCCCGTGAGGCAGCGGAGCGTCGTGGGAAGAAGGGCAGGCGGGATGTACAGACTCATGATGTTCAGGGGGCACCCCTCCAACACCCCCGAGATCACCACATATCGACCCTGAGGGTCGGTGTCAGCCCGGGTGAGGGTGAACGGCAGGCTCTTCCTAAGCAGAAATGCCACCCCCCGGTACCCACGCGCAAACCCAGAATGCCAGACCATCGGGAACCCACATCGGGCCAGGAAGTTACACTGCGTGCCTAGGAGGTAGGTCTCCTGGAGAAGGAGTACATCCGCCGCATGGCGGTGGGCCGCTCGGAGGATGGCCGCACGCTTAATGCGGTCCAGGAGGCCATTGACATTCCAGGAGAGGATGCGGAGGGGTTTAGTTAGTGTATAAGCCATCAGGGGGAAGGAAGTTGTGGGGAGGCGGAGGGACTCCGGGGGGAAGACCCAGGAATAGGGGAGAAGCGCGCCGCACGGGGCCGGGGGGAGCCAAGTCGGGCTTGTCAGCGGATCAGAGGCGCTAGAGGCGCCAGAGGCCGATGGGGAGAGGGGGGGAGCCAAGTCGGGCTTGTCAGCGGATCAGAGGCGCTAGAGGCGCCAGAGGCCGATGGGGAGAGGGTGGGATGGGGGGTGGGGGGCGCAGCCGCCTGCGGCTGCCTCCAGTGGCGGCCCATAGGCGGCCGAAAATAACAAACGATCGAGTCATGGGGACTAGGAGTCAGACGGAGACCCTTCCACTGCAGTGCGCATAGGAAAGCGAGCTGCAACCTGCCACCCGCGAGTGGCAACAACAGAAGCCGAGGAGAGGCAAGGCAAAGTCAAGGCAAAGGGCGGCCCTTAGGCGGACAAAAACAACAACCAACCAAGGAGAGCCAACGAACTCCCTACCCACCCACACCCCCTACACTTCAAAACAGGAAGCATCTGACGCCCCCAAATCAGTCCCACAACCAGAAACAGCCCCTAGTAGGGGAAGAGAGCTAAACTAAAACGGTTAGCAAGGTTTAGGAACAGTGGTCAAGAAACCATTAGGGAGGACCCCCCTCCATGATGTAGGATGATTACCAACAGTGACAAGTGAAGAGTCATCACATATCAAAGATAGGATAGAAGAAGGGTGACATTCTATAGATAGGCCTGTGTCTGTGGGGTGGTGCGGGAGAGACCCCAAGCCCCCATTCGACGGGCTGAAAGAGTTTAGCGGGTTTGGGCAGTGGGCCCCAGCCAATTCCACTCCCAGTGCCCCAGACGTGGACGCGGGTTCCGGGCCCCGGGCCAGAGCCATTTAATGCGGTGGTACCGCCGTCATGAGTCCGAGTCTCCCTCGGATCTGCGAATCATGCTGCTACCCCTGCTAAGCATTTGGTGAACACTCTGGGTTCAGTAGTCACTCCGAATGGGAGGACTTTGAACTGATAATGTTTGCCAGATATGACAAACTTGAGGTTTTTGCGATGTGTTGGATGGATTGGAATATGAAAGTAGGCGTCCTTTAAGTCTATTGCTGACAAAGTCACATTGCTGAAGAGGTGGAATCACGTCTTGGAGAGTGAGCATATGGAAATGCTCTGAGAGGATGTAAGGATTTAAGGGCTAAAGATCTAGGATGGGCCGTAATGAACTGCCCTTTTGGGGATAAAAAAGTATAAGGAGCATACATCTAACTCCTGATGTTGAAGAGGGACAGGTTCTATTCCTCCTTCGAGTAAGCGAGCTTGAACTTCTTGTTTGACCAGTGTTTGATGTTCCACAGAGAGTTTGAGAGTGCCTGATGAAATATTTGGAGGTGTGTTGATGAGTTTCAGACAATAACCATGTTGGTTAATGTCCAACACCCACTGATCTGATGCTATGGATCGCCAAGTGGGGAGGAACTGATGTAATCAACCCCCCGTCAGGTGTTAAATAATCAGGGGAAGGAGAACTGAGTCACCTTTTTGTGGGGAGTGCTGTACTATGTGAAGAAGCACCTCTACCACGACCGTTGAAGTTATTACCCCTATATGTGCCCCTACAATATCCTCGTGAATTGGAGCTTTGACTATGTGGGCGATAGGATGATGAAAAGGCATGGGAAGATGCTGCTTTTGAGCTTGCCCTACATGAGGAGCGGTGAAATTAGTCATGGGGTTTGGAGTGTACACACAGACTTGGCAACCTGTGTGTCCTTCTTTATCTTTGCTAACACTTGGTCCACTTGTGGAACAACAACGTGCTCCTTTTCAAAGGGGATTTTTTTTGCTGGACTTTTTTCATGAAGCCAGATTTACACAGCCAAGCATGTTTGCATAACAACACACTGGTATTAATATCCTTGGCAGTTGTATCTGCGGAGTCTCGGGCACACCTAATGGAGTATTTCGAAATTACTTTGCCCTAGGCTACGAGTTCTTGTCCCCTTTTCCTATGTCATTCCGGGAGGTACTGGAGGAGTTCCTCCATCTCGTCCCAGTGGGCGCGATCATACCTGGTTTATAGGCCGTGTATATTAGCAATCCACCAGTCATTGGCGGATTGTGCCTTTACTCACTTTCCTGAAGCATCAATTAGCGTAGACTCCTTATGAGGAGGTGGAGCGTCAGCTATGGTTTGTGAATTGGCTCTCTTACGGGCATTGGACACAACTAGTGAATCAGGGGAAAGTTGCCCTCTGAAGTAAATAGGGTCTGAGGGAGCTGCTTTGTATTTCTTGTCAACCCTGGGAGTGACAATATGTGCTCAAGCAGGGTCTTTGAAGATATTATTAGTGCAAAGCATTGTACCGTTTAACATAGGTAGGTACTGGGCGCTCCTATGTATACTGGATAGGGTTTCAAAGAGGAAATCCTCCTCTATAGGCTCTTTATGGTGTGGGGCATGGTGGTATGCTGCAGCCCTGCTGATTAGCTCCTGATATGATGTGGTGTCGTCAGGAAGCAATTGTTTGGTGGAGTACAGATGGCCCCTGGGGGATCAATGTCAATCTGGCCAGTGATCTGGAGGCTGTGGTGCATCATAAGAATCATCTGCCCCCCATGGCCACCTGTGAAGGAATGTGGTAACCACTGGGGTGTGAAATGTGGGAGGGTTTACCCTGAGAATGAGGTGGTGGAATGTAGGGTGGAGGCGTAGGAGGGTGCAAGGGACTGGTAGCCTGGTCTGTCTTTCTCTTTTTAACAGGTACCGGCAAGTCTATTGCTTATCCAAAGGAAGGTTGGCACTTCGATGGAGGGGGCACCAACACCACAGCTTTGGTTATGATAAGGCCAGTTTTAGCCTCCAAAAGGATCTGTTTTCAGGCATGCCTCGAGTCATTCTTTCATTTTATGGAGGAGGATAGGTTCCACTGGCTTTTCAGCGGTGATCTCGAAATTTTCGGTGCAAAGATGGTCATTTTGGAGCCAGAGATGGATGGGGTCGGCTCAATGTGTAAACCAATGGCTTTGTTTGAGATTTCGGTGCCAAGCCAGAGGACGGGGCATCCGGAGCGGATGTTCGTTGCTGACTAAGGCCTGCTGGCAGTAATGGATCAGGAGCCTTTCATTCTGTCGGAACAGAATGCTTTTTCGTTGGCCGGACAGGGATGTCAGTACTCATAGTATGTTGACCGATTGGAAGTTCCTGCATCTGGAGTTCGATCTCTAAGTTGGAGCCGGAGTCATCAGTGGAGAAAGCCTCTTCCGCAGCTGCAGAGCCCTCTTGAAGGTCCTCCTCCTCGACATCTTGGTGTTTGAAGATGTTGGGTGTATCATCGACCTCTCTCTGCTGCATATCCCTGCGATGTGCACTTTGGTCCTGTAAGGTTTTCTTCGACCGAAACCATCAGCAGGCATCGCAGTCCTCTTCCCTTTGATCAGCAGACAAGCATTGGTTGCAGACCTGGCGAGGGTTGGTCCGCATCTATTTAGCGTGGCACCCCCCAGAAAAGGAATTGCATCTGTTCCATCAGCAGGACTTGTTAAGGCGAAGCCAAAGAGATGGAAAGATGGGCCCAGAAGGGCGAGGCCCGAAGGCCGCTGTTCAAGGGTTTCGATTTGACAGGTGATAGTTTTCCAGATTCTCTAAATGCACAGAAGGGAACACATACGATAATACTGATGAGGGTAAGGGTGAATTATAAACTGAAAGGAGTTTGAAACAGTCTCGAACCGAACACAGTAATACACATCCAAACCAGACAGCAGGAAGAAAACAATCTAACAATGGAGTAGATGCCCATGAGCATTATCACGAAGAGAAGGAGTCAATTTACCTCATGACACAATGACTTATTCGAAGAAAAACAACTTGCACACATCCAGACCCAACACTAGATAGCAGGAGTTTGCAAAGCATGTGTATCTACAGCAACAAATTGCTCAAACAAAATGTTTTCTTAAAAAAAAGAATTAACAATCTTTCATGATGTTACATACAGTAACCAATAACATTCCACAGTCTGATAAAATACAATGTACTAAAAAGAAGAGTGTCAAAGTAGAAACTGTTAATTTATTTTCTCATTCAGAATAACAAGGGCAAGTGTTATCGACAGACATCAGACACCAAAAGAAAATATTAGACAAGCGAGTTCATGGATTCCAATGCACACATAACTTTAAGAGATCCCACTTCCAATATGTCCAAGAGCACAAACACCCATAGCACTAATCGGTCTCTGATCAATGAGAGGACCAATATAGTAGAACTGAGTAATACAGAGTAACATTAAACTTTTTTATTTTTTTAAGGAAAGTTTCTTACCTTTAATGTCTTCAACGATGGCTTCTGGAACAGAACCTAATGATTTGTAAAAAAATGAAAACATTATTAACACATTTTGCACAATACAACTGAATTATGCATGCCATTAAAAGTATAGCACCCCAATTTAGACTTCAAAACAATACAGAGATTCTCGCTAAACAGTAGTAGAATAGAGTCCAACAATAAACCAGGTAGCAGTCTTTGATGCTAAGTCTTAAACATAATTGTTTCCACAATTTACATCTAAGTTCCCTAGGCGGGACTCCCCAGTAAATGCAATACAATATTTTTATTTTCCCATGTCACAGCAAGTAATGGAAAATACCAATAGAGTCCATGATCTCTCACATTTCATCAGAGCTTTGTCCTCAGTTTCCCAGCCTGGTTTTACTTCACTTTCTGGCTCTCATAAGCTTTAGGACAGTAGCCAACGGAGAGTAAAGTGGTTATGTTATTTCTCCTTGGGGGTTAAAGTGCCACAAATAAATTTTCGTAACATTGTCTCCCTTCATAGGAAATAAACAAGCTCTCACTGTTTAAACGTAATCATGTAGCAATACAGAGATCTTAGTGGGGGAAAGAGGAGGACAATTAGCAGTAGATATTGTATAAAACGGCTCAACACACTGAATAGCTTCAAGGCTGTCTTTTGAGTATATGTGCAAGGACTATGTGACAATAGTTTATCCGAAATTGAACCAGAGGGGGTGCTGAAATAAAAAGCAACATTTTCCATGAACCTTAAAGAAAAATGTAAATTTTTCTATGTAGCAGGCTACTTAGCCAACATACATTTACTGAGCAAAAACAGATATGGTGCCCAACACAAGTCCGTCAAAATTGGATTTCCTAAAAGTTCTAGGTATATGGAAATAAATTAAGTTATTAAGGTTTTCCACCAGTCTCTCCATAAAAACTAATGCCACACACAAAACAGAAATAGCCAAGAGAAAGAATATTTTTCAAGTAAAAACAAAATAATTTGAGAAATACACTACCAAAAGTTATCAACATGTTTTGATACTCATATGAACACATTGCTTTAAGTGATGTGTGGAAAACAGAACTTAATATAGCCACTGCAGAAGAGCATGATGCGGAAATAGTCAAAATGGCAGAAAAAGTGAGGCAACAGAAGAAAGCGAAGCATGGTTGTTAGAACTGGCTATTTCTGGTTGGCTAAGGCTGACGCCAAAGCTAGGCAGAAACCACCATTCTAGTCAGGGCAAGGAAGTCACACGCCAAGATAACCCCTGCTCACCCCCTTGGTAGCTTGGCACGAGCAGTAAGGCTAAACTCGGAGGCAATGTGTAAAGCATTTGCACCAGCACACAACAGCAACAACATCCTAGGCACACCACAAAAGGGACTCCACACAAGGTTATTTATAAAATAACTTTTGTATTGTAAACACACATCAGATAGTATCACACATGTACATTGTGCCAACTGGCACGGGCAATATTCACAAGGGATTATTTACAAGACAACGCCACATGGGCCACTGTCAGAATCAGCACTTAGTAGAAATGAAATACTGTCAGAAATTAGAATAAAAGAATATAGAATCACTGTAGCACCAAGTAACAGTTATAAATCACATCCAGTAACTACTGGGAACAGGTAAGTACCTCCTACGCAACCCTAAACACCTTAGGAGAATGTCACGCAGGGAACCAGGATCTCACTAGGACCACCTGTACTAAAAAGAACAACCACCTAAGTATCACACAGCGTTTAGGGGTCTAGGAAAGAACACATTACCCATGATGCATAAATATACATTCAGAGGAGTAGTACCAGGGGAAACACATGATGCATAAACCTACACATTCAGCGGTGTTCAGAACAGAGCACATGATGCAATAAAATACATTCAGGGGTGCAGCGCAAGAAGACACATGATGCCTAAAACATTCAGAGGTGCAGCGCAGGGAAAAGGAAGACACATGATGCCTAAAAACATTCAGAGGTGCCAGAACAATACAATAGCGCAAAAATCACATGATGCCTAAAAACATTCAGAGGTGCAGGAATAACACATGATGCAAGAAAACACATTCAGAGGTGCAATAACCATACAATTGCGCAAAACTTACATAAGCCACTACCTGGGGCAGTCCCTAGGCCAACTGGCCTTGTTGGGGCTCAGACGCCCTGTGCCCAAGTGTCAGGGCGCGCTGCCATGCAGCGCCAGTCCAAGCACAAGCCTAAACGTAGCAGGTGCCCACTACTTGCTGGGCACCTGAGAACCTCCCAAAGCCTAACCGGTGCAGCTGCCCACTAATTGCTGGGCAGCTGTGAATCCAAACTGCGACAGGGTCCTCACTGACCCTTAGGCGCAAACTGCACCCACTGCTGGAGCCACACAGGCTCTGTCACCACTCTACACATGTTGGAGCCACACAGGCTCTGGACATCACTTGTGTCCTCCAAGGGCCTCACAGACTCTTAAAACAATATAGGATGGAGCCCCTCGAGCTCAGAAGAAATAAAATGTCCCCCTGAGCCTCTCTGGGCTCCGAACACGACAATGTGGGCTGCCACTTGTAATGGCAGGGTTTTTGGCTCTATTTAGCAGTGATATAGACTTTAATCTTGCTCACACCTAGGATAGGTATTCTTAGCTTGTGTTGGCCCTTTTAAGCCCTTTCTTCCAGACCTAGAAGAGGCCATCTATTGCCTATTGGCTTTGGCCTGTTACTTTTGCTTATAGTAGAGATTGGATCTTGTGGTCCTGACTTTATATTACACATTGGTATGGTTTATGTAGGTATTCTGACAGAGCTAAGGGGTATTTCATCCCTTTCAGGCCTACAGGCCTAGAACTAGAGGGACTCCATCTTGATGGAGCTGAGAGGCTTTCAGGGTAAAGGTAAAGTTTATAGTTAAAGCTGTTGTTCACTTGGAGAGAACCGGTCTGGGCCAGCCCTTATCGGTAGGCTGTATTATTCTCTGTGTGGAAGACACAACAAAAGGCCGGCCGGCTGGGTGTGTGTCCTTGACGCGGAGTGGTGCAGAGATCTGGTGGGCGGCAGGCTGATGGCTGGAACTTTCCATGAGGAAACAGCATTCTATATCAGTGAAGTGCAGAGGCGGAGTCAGTCAGTCGAGCAGAGTTGGAGTCGAGTTGAGGTGGAGGAGTGGTGAGCAGTCGAGTGGAATTGGAGGAGCGGAGAGGAGTCAAGCTGGAGTGGTAGAAGAGTGAGGAGCTGTTGGAGTAGGAGAGAGAGAGAGGGTTCAAGCTAGAGAGAGCTGAGTTGAATTGGAGGAGCAGAGAGTGTTGGTAGAGTTGGAGGAGTGGAATTGCAAGAGGAGAAGAGACAGGACATGCTTGGAACAGAGAGAAGACAAACAGACAGTCAGTGAGCTGGAACTGAAGGAAGCAGTCAGAAGTAGTTACTTATCAGGAGGAGGTGTGAATAGCTGGAGTCTGAAGTAATGCCTTTTAGAAGAGACGGAGGAGAGATCGTGGATTAACCTGTGGGAGCAGCTGGAGTTAATTGGACATTGGCACAGAGACATTTAAAACAGAGTGAACAAGCCAGTGGAATGAAAGAATATCAGAGCGGCAGAAACCATTAGGCTGAAGCTGGAAGGTGGAGAGAGTCCGTGGGGGAGAGAAGTCCAGTGCAAAGTGATCAGCGCAGAGGTGTATCCAAGAGTGCAGGAGAGAGAGTCTGAGATGAGCCAAGGCACAGACGAGAGAGGAACCCAGATGACAGCTAGAACAAGACTTCACACTAATCAGGTGATATCGGTCCTGTCATATTAGTTTACTTTACACTTACATCTTAATCTTGTCTTTATTCCCTAGGCTATTGTATTGCTAATCCTTTTCCTTGCAGCGGTGTGTTCTATCTATAGTCTTTGTCAGTTACATGTGGATGTGTCCATTATAATACAGATCTGTGTAGGTGTTTATATTGTTAATAAAAACAACCCCAGTTCTTAGTGAACTGAAATGTGCCTTGTATTCTTGTTCAATCCGGGTAAACGGGGCTTCTAGTTGGTTATTGTTTATATGAACGGATGTGTAATCCCGATCAGGTAAGTGGTGATCAAATAAATAGGGAGCGAGTGGACCTTTGATGCCAGGAGCAGAAGGCACATATTATTAATTGGCTAACTCCTAATATTGTAGTAGCAAGCCCTTAGTGAATAGGGAGAGAGAGACTTCCCAACATATAACTGAAGGTGTTCATAGGAATGTGGTCGTCGTTGATATACGGCGTTAATGAGAGCGTTGGGGAGGATTACCAGCGTGGAGGTCTGCCAGATTGCGGGCCGTGTGTAAGTGAGAGCGTTGGGGAGGATTACCAACGTGTAGGTTTGCCGGATTGTAAACCGTTTGGAAAAGAGAGCATTGGGTTCTGCAGGCCCATGTGTAGACACACCGGATTGTGTGTCATATCTGCCCCAGGGTAGATTAGTCTGGGTCTGAGTGGCCGCGAGACTATAAGGTAGGAGTGTGGTGTAGGGCATGGATATCCTTAGTAATCAGTGAGTATTCTTAGTATCCCTATAGATTTAGTGGTGTTTCTAATAATATGAGCTTGTATATTGCGAGTTCCCCATCCTCAGGTAGGTACCCAGGTGCCTGGATAGATGGTCCTGAGGAGGGATGTGGTTACGTTCTGGCTGGGTTAGAGGGGCCCCTAGGGGCTGATCCCATCTAAGCAGAAAATCCGGCCATTACACCACTGAGCCTCTCTGGGCTCGCCAAACAAGGAGATGCCGCCTGGAGCCCTCGTGGCTCTGCAGTAGAATGCCCCCAAAACTGGTGGAGTCCCTCTCGGGGGGCTCGACAACAAATGGGCCCTGAGCCTCTCGTGGGCTCTAACAACAAATGGGGCCCCTCGGCGCCAACCCACAAGGACTCTGCACCACTGGAGGGGGCGGGCACCGGCAATGTGCCCCGAAGCCCCCTCCCCTCCTTCCACACACACTCACCGGCTCTGGGCAGTCTGCGGCTCTCTCCTCATCAGCGGTAGCGCTGGGCGGGGCTCTCTCTCATTATGGGAGCCCCGCCTTGACCATGCGCCCGCCTCGCGTTGGTCTTCACCCGGTCCCCCATCTCAGGACCGGGACTTGGGGTGGAGCAGCAAGGCTCCGGGACATTTCTCTCTCCGGGGCTCCCTCCTGGTCATGGGAGCCCCGCAACACCTGGCATCTTGTTCCTGGAGGCCCCGGGGCTCTCCCCAGCTCACGGGGGGCCCGGGCAGCCAGCACTCGGCAACCTCTCCTCACCAGATCGCGGGGTTTCCTTCCTCCCGGCTGCGGGCGGGACTTCCGGCCAGGCCGCGGCGGGATTGGCCGGCCAGCCAACCACTTCCGGGTCGTGGCGGGCAGCGCGGCGGCCCGTTTCAGGCACTCGTAGGCTGGGGGTGAATTAACCGAGGAGTGGGCTCCCTCGAGTTAAAATATAATTATAAAAATAGCGGCCAGGCCCCTGGCGGGGTGAGCACCTGCCAGGGGACAACATCATACAAAATAAGTGAGGTGGGCACTCGCAAAATAATTAAATAAACGGGGTGGCACCCGTAACGATCCCACGAGGAGAGAGGGATTCCCTCAGCCAGGGCTACAGCGACGCGCTGCTCAGCCCCCAGGCTCTCTCTCTTTTTCTCAGGGAAGTTAAATCCAGGCACCCAAGCCCAAAAATAAGGCGCAGGAAGGCTGTAATAAAGCCTTGGCAAAACCAAAGCAATCCAAAAAGGTATCAGCAGTCCTGGAGATCAAAGGATGGAGCAACAGAGCTCCCAGCAAGGAAAATCCTCCAGGCATCCAGGAGCTGGGCAGGGCCCAGGGTTTCCCCTGGGCCCAAGCAGCAGCATGCCCCTGGCAGATTCAAGTTAGAAACAAGAACATTTTGGAAGGGGACACAGCCCCTTCTTATACAGGGAAAAGTCTTTGAAGTCTTTGTGCAGGCAGTGTGAGAACCAGCTAGAACTGGTTATAGGGAAGTCCTGTCAGTATCAGGGACAGAGGTGACAGTCGCCCAGCGGGAGGTGGAGCCAGCATTGTGGTCAGGCAGGCACAGCCCTTCACTATCAGGTGCTATCTCCTCCCACTTCCCTGGCAGAAGATGCTGCCTTTCATCCATGGGCTGACTCAGACAACCTCCTGGGCTCTCCAGCCCCTGTCACCCTCAAACCAGACAGTCAATCCACAAGCAGGCCCAGGCATTCCTGGACCAGGCTCACTGGCCAATCACATGCTAGACACAAATTACACAAATATGCCAACTTCTAAAAGTGGTACTTCTAGACTAGACACAGTCATGCCGCATATGCCATTTTGCAGCATTCAGTCTCACGAGTTCTCTCATACCAAACTCGCCCCTGCACTCCCCACACATCAGGAACTACCATGGGCATACATATTCCCCATTCATTCCTATTGGAGGGCAGGTCACTCACCACACATACACAGGGAGCTCAAGCACTTTACACTGTACCACAGTGAAAAAGTGCGCAGAGGCCTAAAATCACCACCACCAGGTTCCAGAAACAGGCTAGGAAAAAGCAAAAAGTCTTGGGTGAACCTGCCCAAAGGGCCGGGTCCAACAATGGTCAATAGCAATCCTTAGAATGGCACATGCATGTAAAAAAGTAAGTAAGAGACTTGTCTGCCACACATCCGAGAAATATAAAAACAAGGATGAGAAACAAATACACTTGTGCGTTTTTTAAACAGGCAAACAACATCCATACGCCAATTGAGGAAGCTCAGTGGCAAGGTCCATATAAACTGAAATATGTCTGGGGTGGTAGGTTTCCCGTTCAGGAGAGACTTGGCCTGGCAGTCCTGGCTTGTTTATTCCTATTGGTGCAGAAACAAGCTTGATTTGTATAAGGGTGGTTTGTGTCTTGTCTGGAATGAGCAAAAAAAAAAACAATGGAATCGAATGCATCCCAGGGTAATTACCAGGGGACTGAGAATATTTCAAGTTCAAATAAACTTTATTTCAGCAATAAGCCATAAAAGCAAACAAAAAATATACATAAGGCTCCAAAATTCATTTTTTTGTAGAAATAATGATGTATACATTTTTAGGAAGACTACAAAGAATAGCAAGGAACAGGATAACATGACATTTGTGCGGGTACTCGGGCAAGACATCATAGTAAACAAGGATTCTACTCGAATGCAGGGCAAATATACACATATTAAAAATGTATAAAAACTTGGCAATAAATAGAAGTTAAAATCCAATAAAAACAGTTTGAAAAGCTAAAAATGGCTGGGTAGTAGTTACAAATTTACACATGGGAAAAAAATGTATTTATTAGAATAGCAGCATACGCATTTAGTTGGCACTCTTAGCTAGTTACGGAGCTCTGGCTCTTAATAATGGCTCTATGCGTGTGCCACATCGCAAGCAAGAATCTTGAAGTTGCAAAGACAAATGAAGGGCAAGTCTCGAATTTTAGTAACCTATAGGCCTCGTTGTAATCTCGAATACCCAGGTTTTTACACAGCTGGAGCACCCATTTGGTCCTAGACCTTCTATAAGCCAGACAGAAGAGAAGAACATGAAGATCTGACTCTTCGGTCGACCCACACCCTGGGCAGTCTAGCTTAATGCTTCCCTTCCAGTTGTTAGTGAAAGCTCTAAGGGGAAGTACCCCGTGTATAAATTGCAAGACTAGTTTCGTGGCAAGGAGTGGTTGGATATTATTTAGATCAGGTTCTAGCTTATAGTACGATTTAACATCCAGAAACCTATAAGTCGGGGAGCATGTATTAGTACACTGAAGGAGTTGGGATAAATGATGTTCTTTAATGATACACTTTAGTTTTTTTTTTTTTAAGTAAGGGGGCAGGACTCCTCGGGAGAAGACCACATAGTTGCCAGCCCCAATGTACGACATCTAGAACGAATATGGGATACCCAAGGTAAATTCCCTGCTCCCAGAACAGAAAGTACATCCTTCAGTTCTTCCCTATAATTTAAGAGCTCGGGCGTGCTCCAAAGGCGGTGCCAAAATAAAAGCGGACGAGAGGAAATTATTTCACTTATCTGACCAATCCCAAGATCCATCCTCAAGGGTGTTAAAGGAGTACTCTTGGGTAGATTCAAAAGTTGCCTAAGGAAAGAGTTCTCTGTTTTGGCTAGGACGTTCGGGTGGCAAGGGCCTCAGAGTTCGACACCATAGAGAGAAGCTCCCCAGGCCTGGATTTTATAAATTTCGGCAGGCAGACCTACAACTCTTTGGGAGCAGCTTTTATAAACTTTTAGAATGCCCCCAATGGATTGCGTGAGTTTCAAATGTGCTTTCTTTAGTTGGGTTCCCCAGTTCATCTTATCATTAAGGGTAAGACCCAAGTAATCAAAGGTGGATACCCTTTCTAGGGGCTTTCCATCCATTTGTGGCTGTGGGCAGTTTGTGGTTTTTACATTGAAAACCATGTATTTTGTTTTTTGGAGGTTTATTTCCAAATCCCTATTCTTACAAAATTTGCAAAACTCCTCTAAAACCCGTTGCATTCCCATTGGGGACTTGGAGAGTAGCAGCGTATCATCCGCGAACATAAGCGCAGGAATTTTGTGATTAGCTAACCTTGGTGAGTCTATATCTTTAATTGCCAGCAGGATTTCAATTAAACCGATTAGAAAGAGGGAAAACAGGGTCGGTGCAAGCACACAACCCTGTCTCACCCCTTCTCCACTGGAAAGGGTGCAGTCAATTCCCCTTTTTTACCGTATCTAATTCTCGCAAATGTATCCTGGTGTAACCGTATCAACAGATCGCGTAAATACTCAGGGGCACCCATATCTAGAAGGATGTCCCAAAGCTGCATACACTGCACCATAATCGCATGTGGATTTGAGATCCACGAAGGTTAGATAAAGGCTACCACCCTCCAGGATCACTGTTTTCCAATGGATCAGTTGAAGTGTGAAAAATTGGTCGATTGTTGAGATTTTACTTCTAAATCCCGCTTGAAGAGGAGTTAGGATGTTATATTCGTCAATCCATGACTGCAAACGGCCCAAAAGAACGTGAGCAAATAACTTTTGCTTTGTCTTGTTGCGTCACGTCAATTAAACTTATTGGGCGATAATTAGCAGGGTTAAGTGGGGAGCCCTTCTTGTAGATAGGGATGATTTCCGCGCCTGCCCATGTTGGAGGGGGTTCCATACCTTGGAAGATGGCATTAAATAGCTTCCTTAGATAAGGAACCCACACTGATCCTTCGTTCTTAAATAGGTCCCCAGGTATTTTATCCAAGCCTGGGTTTTTTCTTGAAGCATTTTACCCAATGCTACAGTGACTTCCTGTACGGTTCACTGATGAGCATTAGAATCCAAGGGGATATTATACTCTATGGGATGCCTGGTTAGTGCATCTCCATCCACAAACTTGGAGTAAAGTGTTTGAAAATGCATCCTCCAGACTTCCTCCCCTAGGTTTGGTTCAATTGCCGATTCACCTTCTGGCTACCCAGTTCTCACTAGGTTCCAGAAGCCCCTCAAGTCTCGGTTTTCTAGGGCCAATTTAATTGCATCCCATTTGTCTAATTCCCATGTGGACTTAGCCTCCGCTACTGTTTTTTTGTATCCTGCCCTGGTTTCTTTGGAACAAATAATATCCTTAGCTTTGACCGCAGTCAGCAAGGCACTTTTAACGTCCCTGTATAATTTATTATACCAAGAATCCTTATTTCTAGCACCAGAATTATGTTTAAAATTTGCGTTATAAAAAAACACTGTAATTTTGGCAAACATTTCCTGATGATTTTTGGCTATTTCCTGCAGACAGCCTGGGCTGAAGTCATTTGTTTGTATTTGAGAAGAGAGTTCCAAATGGGGAATAATTTGTTCGTAGAGAGTAGACTTTTTATCAGCAGAGTGAGCAAAAGTGCCCCAGCGAACTCTTCTACCTCCTTCTATTGCTACCAAGTTTGGGTATTCTATGGTAGGTTGTCTTTGCTCTCTCTCCTGTTTCAGCAGTTTAATTTCTAGGATCAGCGGATTATGGTCGCTTTCACAGCGAGGATTTACTACAAAATCCACAACTCTGTGCCATAACTCCACATCTACCAGTATATAATCAATAATGGATGTTTGGCCCAACTGGTTATAGGTAGGGGTGCCCGGGCTGTCGGAAGGGAAGCGGCCATTACATGCCCTTAACATATGTGTGAGGGTAAGAGAATTCATCTGTAGGACTAAAGGGGACCAACCCCTGACCGAGTAGGTGTTACAATCGGGGATTGACCATACAGAGTCCTCTTCACTAGTAATGGGGGGTATTCAGGCCATTTAGGGGTTCAAAATGGCAATTGAAGTCCCCCCAATTATTGTGTGCGAGGTTTTGGGCAGTGTGTGTATAAAAGTTGCCAAACAGTCTAAAACCTGCGATGTCAGCCCCTGATTCACTGGCTGTGAGTAGAAATTTATAAGAGCTATTTGAATATTATTAAAAAATGTCAGAAGAATACACTGGATGTCAGGGGACCATGTTTCTATCACTTTGATTTTGCAGCCCAAGTGTATCCCAACCCAAATGCAAAGACCACCAGAAGGTCTCCCCCTGGGCCCTTGTACAGCTGGAGTGGAGTATGCTACATACCCCACTCTGTGTGGGAGATTCTTTGACCAGGTTTCCTGAAACAGGCAGATCTCATGGATGTCTATATAGGCACCCCAGTCTGGAAGATCCAATTTTGAACTAAGGTCTGCTATGTTCCAGAATAGGATCTTGGTGTTGTGTAAAGGAGACCCACTCTGCTCTATAACTAGGTGACAGGCATAATTATTCTGTTTAAAGGGCCCACCCTGGTTTGCATTTGTGGGAATAGTCAGTGACTGCTCTCAGTGTCCTAGACATTCCTGTGTAAGTTGGACTGTATTAATTAGCAGGGAGTTGGGTACACTCCGATCCCCAACCAGAGAAATAACATTAGATGGAATTGTTAAAGATTGGTTACCAGGATTTAAACCTTTTACATGACGAGATTTAGTATGGGAACTTGGGACCATGCTCACATTTTCATACCTGGGGGCTAGTCAATCAACCAGATCCAGGGTGCTGAAACGGTTATTTACAGGGATATTGAAGTACTCCCTATGACCCCAATCTTGGACTAAGTGCGGCGAGGCAATATTCTGGGCACTTTTTCCCCATTTTTTTATACACACTGTCCACTCTATATAAGAGAGGGCCAGGGGGATAAAAATAGCCCAAAGGAAGTGTTTGTATGCCTTCAGTCGCTGTTGCTGGTCCCCATTTAAGGGTAGGTTGTACCGCCCTTTTGTCTCTGAAATTCATCAACACACAATCCCCTAAAATATCTTTTTGTCTCTGCCCTAGCCAACTAACCCTACGAGTAAATAAGATTTCAGTATGTACTAGAGAGGGTAGTGGTCTGTGTTCAACCAGTGAATGGATTTATTTTTCAATTCCAGAAATGCTTCAACCCGGCCTGGCTCCAAAGGTGGAACTGCCGCTAGGATTACAATGCAAGGTGCTGATTCAGGGGGTAGATCAATGCATGGGAAGGAGGGATTTATCAGACTTAACTTAGGTAATGTAGTGTTCCTTGTGAAATTTGACACTGGTTTTGGCACCTGGTGGACATCAGCTATGACTGTACAGTGTGCCACCGCACTAAGATTCTGATCATTAACAGGGGGAACATGAGCCCCAAGGTTAATGTCACATCCAGGTAAACCATCCCCCGAGTGCTACTCGGGGGATGGTTTACCTGGATGAGACAGTTGGTCGGAATTGGCAAATTCTGGCTAGGAACAGGGATTTGTCCTACAGTAGAATCAGACTGAACGCCGGGGAGGAGAGAAGCCTGCGTTCCTTGTGAAATAGTAGCCCTGTTTGTAGACTTGGGGGTGTTCATTATATTTAGAGCTGCATCAATTTTAGACACCCATGCATCTAGAGATGTTTTTAAGGTGGCAATACTTTTGAGTACATCTCTCAATTCAGATTTAAAGAGTTGGTCCAAAAAAGATTTAAGCTCTACTTTCAGCCTTGAGCCCAGCCGGGAGGCTCAGAGATATAATTTTCACAAGCATCCAAGTGGCTACTCCCTGCAATAATAGTAGGCGCGATCCCTACAGAGTGCTCATCATGAGATCCCCCCCTAACAGTGCGCTTCTTCTGGGAGGCTCCTTTCCTTTTCCCCCTCCCTCCCTTATCCACTCTTGCTCTCATTTTAACTAAATTTGCTTGGGAAGGGGGTAGATCTGGGGAAGTAGAAGGTGCTTGTTGGAATGCCTGAGGGGTGTCTAACTCCGCCAACTGGGATATACTAGGCATTCTCGGTGTAAGGGACAAACGCCTTTCTGTGCGTTCGATTTAGCAGGAAACCGGTTTCAGCATTCTATCGATTGCAGTTGGCTGAGATAGACGAGTTTGATTGGGGGGTTTCTGCCTGGTATTGGGCCTTAGGCGGGGGGGAGTGGTCTTACCCATGACTACTTCCTTTCTTCTTTTTTTTTTTTTTGAAAACCTTTATTATGCAGTTTCAGAAAACAAATACGGGCCTACAACCAGCCGGCCGGCCTCGACACTTCGTAAGCTTTGTAGCAAAATATACGTCAACTCGATAGCACGTCAGTACATAAAAGCGTACAACATGTATTACACTAAATTCCACGAGCACCGAGTGTCAGGAGAAGTTAAGGTTAATTTTCAAATGATTTTTTATATAAGGAGATACAGAAGCTAGAACGGATCAGTGTGCAGAACATCCATTGAAGTAATAAGCGGGCAACGTCTTTCAATAAAGTCCAACAAACGATAAACATAGCCAAAATGGCGGCACAGAGCTAGCACAACAGGATGTTGAAACACAACGGATGGTGCACGCCAGCCGCTACCCTCCTAACACCAGACCAACCCACTGACCCAGGAATAAGCAAAAAAAAAAAAGGAAAGGAAACACGAAAGGAGAAAAATAAGGCCCATAGAAACAAAAAAGAACCAAAGAAGACCCCCCACCCAACACGCATGCAGAGGCTATGGCCCACCCCCCCCTAGCAGTGTGTCTGTCGCCCCAAAAAGAGAACCCGAAATGTAGAGACAAGTAAAGAGGGAAAAGAGAAAGAGTTCCATAGAGAAGAGGAAGAAAAGAAATATAAATGTTACACTGGCAATACGTGCACCACCGAAAAGAAGGAGAATTGGAGATTTAAATTTATAATACATAGAACACAATAAAATAGTAAACGTTGAAAAGGGTCTGAGCTCAAACAATCCGTTCAGATTCGTTCATGGGTGACGTCCTGCAAACAAAGGCAAGCAATAATACAGAACCAAGATGGCGGCACCAGGATATCGAAAAAGGAGCAATAATCACAGGGGATGATACGTGCCGGACGCCACCCACCCCACCACAGTCCATTGACCCAGAGAAAAAGGAAAAGGAAAAAGAAACAGAGACAGGAGAAAAATAAGGCCCGTAGAAACTAAAACTGACAAAGAAAAATCCGCCCCACCCTACACGCATGCAGAGGCTACGACCTACCCCCCCTAGCAGTGTGTCTGTCGCCCAATAAAGAGTACCCGAAATGAAGAAGAGAAGAAAAGAAAGAAAAAAGGTACACATTTGTATCCGGAGGAGGGCCAGATGTGAGTGCCCAAAGGACGGCAAAATTATATGTCTACGACCACCTCGCCCTCGACCCCAGGCGAGAAAAAACAGACCCAACGCCTGGCTCTCCCGTCTACCCACCACAGTCCTGGCAAATCAGACCATTAGAAGCAAACAAGAAAGAAGGATCGCCTTCACCCCTGTCCCTTTCGGTCCAGTGCGCCAAGCAGGTGTAGGGACAAAACAGCCGTATGGTGCAGTGCAGACAGCCTCAGGAACCACCACGGGACAAGGCGCCTGCCACCAGTGTCTGACCAGTCCAGTGCCGTGGGGTCCCACACTGTATAGAGAGAAGCAGCGCAGTGCAGCGAGTCTCCAACGACAACCCAGCGAGACGGTGGCGACATGGATTCACCACAGTAGTCAGAGCCGCCAGCGGTACCCACGGAAAGTCCAGAACATGGCTCCCAGCGGCATTTCTCAAGTCGGTGCGGTAATTCAGGAGCTCCCACACTGTCCGCAGTTAACTCCGGCAAAGTCGAGGCGGTCACTAGGTCCAGTTCTACTAACACCCCCGTGCATATCCGTCCAGTCGCTTCACCACGACCGAGCTCAGGGTGTGGCGAAGCGCCCCGCAGGGGGACGCAGGCTCGATCGATGGGGGGCAGGGCGAGCCCACCGGCATCCAGTCGACCCCCCAGGTCCCGAGCTATGGACCGCACATCTGCTCGCAAGGCGACCAGGGCGTCGAGAATGTCCCCTAGGCTCAGGGGCAGGTCAGGAGATAGGGACGGTATAACATCATGTCCGTGGGGCTCACAATCATGAGGCAGTTCTTGGGCCCCTCTGCCAACACCACTTTCCAGCTGCACGGCAAACCTGCGGCGTCTCGACTTGCGCACCCAGATCTCAGGGACAAGGGCTGCACTTTCCATAATGGCGATATCCCGGCTGTAGTATAAGGGCAGCAGGCAGCAATATTCTCAGGGTCCGGCCGTGTCTTCAACAGCAAGCTCAGGAGCGTCCGGCTCAAGATGGCCCCCGGGAAGTCGTCGGAAGGCGAAGGCTCACAGTGATCTCCAGGAGAGGGATACAAAGTATCGCTGGTTGCCGCGATCCCAATGCAACGTGGAGAGGAAAGCGGATGCTACAGTGTTGCGGATGACTCGCTGTAGCAGCCATTTACCGCCAGCCGACTCCGATCCGCCGTCTACGGCCGCTGATCCACTCCGCCGGGGCCAGCCTTCCACGAAGACAAAGACCTGGTCGCCATCAGGGTACGCCGGGAAGCAAACTGGGACGTTCCTTCGCTTCTGCCGAGTGGAGAGCGACGGGGAGCACACCGTCGGGCGCAGCGTCGCCTCCCGAGTCCGAAGCCGCCAAAAGGGTTCAGTGTAAATTCCAGGATAGTTAGCGGCTCGGACAAGAAGGAAACGGACGAGCGGAGCCGAGGGTTCAGGCGGCCATCTTGGTCGCCGGCTAGGCTCCTCCCGACTACTTCTTTTCTTAAACACAACAGAATCTACAAAACACAGTTATATTGAGTATTTCTGTGCTGCGAAAATATAAAACCCCCTCTCGCAAGCACAGTGAGGATATCAGTTTGCAAATCCCCCAGTTCTTAAAATGTCCCACAAGAAGTCCATGAGATGGTACTCACTGCTCAGGTGGAAAAGGGGTGGCCCAGCCCAGTCTTGTAGAGGCCCGGACGAGCACAGACTGGCCCGCCCTTGACCCGGCGCCCGCCCGCACGCGTCCCGCGATGCGGAGGCCCCACTCCATTTTTATCACGCGCCTCCTGGCGCTTGGTGGTGGCGTCGGCGAGAGGCTCCACAGAAGGAGGAAGCCAGGACATGTATTCCTGTCCCGCGCTGGATGTCAAACCCGCGGGAGGAACAAAGTTCTAGAGGTGAGCATTGAGGTCTTCCCCGGACCATTCAAGGAGGTCAACGACAGCGTCCTGGTGAGTGGCGGTGCCCAAGCAGCAGAAGCCCCACTCCGTTTTTATCATGCGCCTCCTGGCACTTGGTGGTGGCGTGGGCGAGAGGCTCCGCAGAAGAGGAAGCCAGGACATTTAGTCCTGTCCCGCGCTGGATGTCAAAGCCGCGGGAGGAACAAAGGGCTAGAGGTGAGCATTGCGATCTTCCCCAGACCGTTTAAGGAGGTCAACGACAGTGTCCTGGTGAGTGGCGGAGCCCTAGCAGCAGAAGCCCCACTCACTTTTTATCACGCGCCTCCTGGCGCTTGGTGGTGGCGTGGGCGAGTGGCGCCGCAGAAGAGGAAGCCGGGACTTGTAGTCCTGTCCCGCGCTGGATGTCAAAGCCGCGGGAGGAACAAAGGGCTAGAGGTGAGCGTTGCGGTCTTCCCCGGACCGTTTAGGAGGTCAGCGACAGCGTCCTGGTGAGTGGCGGAGCATTTCACCCATCACCGCTTAGTTTCCCTCAAGACAGTGTTTCCAGTCACTGGGTGTAACTAATGACATTCTTAAACATACAAAAGGTGATTGGAAGCAAGCTTGCAATTAGTCTAACCACTGGCAATCGCTCAGTGTAGTATTCAACCCATTGTTCTTTTGCTGACTATGCTATCTCAGTCTGGACCTAGCCATATGCAAATCCATGATGACACAGCTCCAATAGGAAAAGTCCAGCTCAAACCCCCTGAACCGGAACACAAGTTACCCAAGACCGATTTGCTAGGACGTGTGTCCCTTTTTTTGCCAATGGAACCAAGCTACACTCTTCTGATCAGTTCCAATCAGACCAAAACCGATCTTGGGTTGCTTGTGTTATGGTAATGGAGAATAGAATGGAGTCAACTGGGGGGCGTGGCTTGGGAGCCGATGGGAAAGAATGCGTGAGCACTGAGCTCCGCACCCGATCCCTAAAATCATCCTGATTGCAGAGTCCCTCCGACCCCCCCGGCAGTTCAGAGTGTGCTGGGGGCGACCTAGAGCTCAACAGCGATGAGACTAGCCTGTGGCCGGGCATAAATAAGTGCTGCGGCTGCTCGACGGAGCTGAGGTCCTGGCGGCCGGCCGATTCAAGATGGCGCTGAGCCGGGACCTCTACCACGGGCCCTGAAGTGGGCGCCAATTGTCGAGATCGGAGGTGGGAGCCGCTGCCGTGGGGGCGCTGACAGCTGGAGCGCGGACCCCTGAAGGCGGCTAGCAACACTGCGGCGGTGTCGCTCCGAGGAGAGGTGGTCTAGCCTGCGGCGTGCTGGTGGAGAGGGCACTGTGGGTGCTGGAGGACTGAAACCAGAGGCTCGATCCCCCAGGGCTGCGGAGGGTACCGAGAAGCTCCGGAGTTGTGCGGGGGGCGCAGCCTACCTGGTGGAGCGAGCGGCGCCATCCCCGGACTGAGTAGTGTCAGAGACGTGGGCGCTGGACACTGCCGGTGGGGCTGTGGCGGAGGACCTTGCTGAGGGCCGGAGATCGGCAGATGCTGGTGCTCGCTCCCCTCGACCCCTCTACGCGCCTGTTAAGACTGCGGACCGGGGGCCTGCTTGGCCGGTGGGATCCTAGTGGGCAGCGGAGGGGCCCGTGACGACTTTGGAGTGGGCCCCGGGTCTGCACTGAATATATGGCGGTGCTCAAGATGGCGGCGCCCTCCATTTAAAGGACCGCTGGGCAGAGGTGCGGACGGCGACATGGTGGCGCACTGCTGGATACCTTGCACCCTGGAGCGAAGCAGTAAAGGTGTGGCTGCTGCATTTGGGTGTTGCGGGAGTGGATGGATGGACTTGGAGGCCACAGAGTGAATACTGAAGCACGGTGACAGGCGGCGGACCTCTGCCTTTTTCCCTTGTGCAGGATTGAGGTGAATCAGGGGCACCCATGCCTGGGGGTGCACTGAAGGAGCTTTGTGAGGACGGCTGTGGGTTACGGGAACTGAGGCCTTGAATGGGGGGACCCAGCAAGACTACGCGTAGCCCCGCCTGGACATCACACTAGGAACGGGACTTTCCTTGGAAGCGCTCTGGGCTGGGGGGGGGGGGGGGGGCGTGGTCTGTGGACCCTGATTACTGTTGCCCACTCGGGGCTGATATGGATATTGCGGGGAAGCAGCCAAACCTGTTGACCATGTGGTGAGAGGTGGGCCACTCAGACCCACTCAGAGTGACGGGGGACATCAACCAGTGTCCTCGGACTTGGGCGCTGACCCTAGGAATAGCTTGGAGGAATTTGAGGGGCTCCTCGACACAATATCAGGGTGCTCTGAAGATTGCAACCATGGGCAAGCCCCGGGGAAGGAAGGAAGAAGATTCGCAGCCCTCTGACGCCGAATCCCCGCCACAGGAGAATAGCGATGAGCAGGACCTGCCGCAAGTTCCGGGGCTCCAATTCCAACTGGATAAAATTCTGGCAGCCATTGCGGACACTCGAGTCGCCCTCCAACAGGACATTGCGCAGGTGGCGACGGGACTGGGCTTGCTGCGAGCTGACCACTCGAAACTATCTGATCGGGTGAAACAAGCCGAAACTAAGCTTCAGGAGATTGAGCCTGCTTAGACTGCGCTGTCTGCGATGATGGCGGTTGTTCTGGATCGTCTAACGGTGCTGGAACGGCGGGCAGAGGATGCGGAAGGCAGGAATCGGCGGAACAACATTCGTGTGGTGGGGCTGCCAGAAAAGATTGAAGGGTCGGACATGGTGAGCTATCTGGAAACTTGGCTTAAAACGGTGGTGGCCCCTGAGGGATTGTCGAACTTCTACACCTTGGAGCAGGCTCATCGTGTCCCTGCTACACCTCCACAGCAGGGGCACCCCCTGCAGCCAGTGGTGGTGCGGTTCTTACATTTTAGGGACCGTGATTTGCTCCTTCGGTAGGGCCCGTAGTGACGGCCCCTTCCAGGTTGACAACAGTAGTGTTACTCTCTTCCCAGATTATTCGCTAGACACCCAGCGGCGCCGCATGTCCTTCCAGGCTGTTAAGAAAGAATTGCGTGCAGAAGGGATTCAATACTCTTTGTTCTTCCCAGTCAAGTTGCGCATCGTGCTGGATGGAAAGACCTGCTTTCATGACACGCCGGAGAAAGCATGGGACTGGCTGGAGTCTTACAGGTCTGGCAAGGATGGCCAGGAAGTGGAGGCACAGGAGTTGGCTGATGATTCTCAACCTCGCAGATCGCAGCGGCTGCGACGCCGACAGAGGGGGCTACGGAAACCATCGACCTCACAAATGGCGATGGAGAGCAAGGGAGCACTGGACGCAGTAACCGCAATCTCAGGAGAACTGCTGAGGACCTCGCCCACGGCTTCGGAACTTGGAAGTGACAAGGTCCACTCGGAGGCAGAGTCCTCTGCATCAGACGATGCGCATTTACCGCTGGTTACTCCTAGAACGGCGGATGGCCTGCTGGATGAGTAGACTTTGTGCTATTTTTGGGGTTGGAAGTTTTGATATGGCTAAATAGATTATGATGATTGTCTTTGATGGGGACTCTAATGGTGTATTGGATGCACGGAAGGCTGAGAGTTTGGGCAGGGTTTGATTAGGGTGGGGGAGGCGATAATGTTGGCGGGGGCTCCGGAGGGCTCTGGTGGGGTATTGCATTTCTGTGGGATTCTGGGGCGGACAATGGTAGCTATTCTAGCTTATCGTAGGTTGTTCCATAGGCTCTATCCAACCCCCACCGGATGGTACTAGTTAGTTTGCCTTAGCTTAGCCGAGGCACATAGTTGGGTAGTTGGATGGGATTCACTATGTTGGTGCCTGTTCTGTGGGGGGTGGGGGGGGGGGGGGGGGATGGGAATGTTTGGGGGACGGGATTGGATTGTTTGGGGGACATTACCTGCTGGTGCGATTAACAGAGAATGTGGGGCTATTGAGTGTTGTGCATTTGTATAATGTGTCCACTACCTGGTAACCAGGGGGAGGACTGTTTTGGGTGGTTTTTGCATCAATGTTATGGGTCCGTTACCTGATGTGAAATGAGTGACCTGGAATGTTTGGGGGTTGCACTCCGTGCAGCGTAGGTACAAGGTTCACTCCTATTTGGCACGTAGGGGCGTGCAAGTGGCCTTCCTACAGAAGACACATTTGACCAAGACAGAGGGGCTAGCGCTGCAGCGTAGATGGCGGGGTCAGCTTTATTACGCCACTTACTCAGCCTTTGCGCGGGGGGTCTTGATCCGGATTAGGGCCAGGGTTGCCTTTCAGATGATAGATCAGTTGACAGATCCCGCGGGCCGCTATGTAGCGGTTATAGGCCGTCTTTATGAGCGGTAGGTGACGCTCTGTAGTGTCTATGGTCCTAATGTAGAACAGGCATCCTTCCTGGAGACTTTATCGTCTGCCCTCGCGGATTATTTTACGACACCAGTGTTGATGGGGGAAGACTTTAACTCCTTTATAGATATAACCATGGACAGATCCCATCCTCCGCTACCAACAGCTCTGATTAATAGGCTATCCAAGGTTCGGGCTCAGTGGCAGGATAATTGGGGATTCATCGATATTTGGCGAGCGCAGCACCCGGTCGATAAAGATTACTCTTATTTCTCTGCCTTACATGACTTGCATGTGCGGTTGGACGCCATCTTGTGTAGTCCCGGCCTAGTCTCACTGGCGGTTGGCAGCGAGTATTTATCGCGTACCATATCGGATCATAATCCACTGTTGGTGAGTTTCTGCTGGGTGGCAGAGCGCCCTAGGGTCCCGACCTGGAGATTGCTTTTTGAGATGTTGAATGATCAGGTCTTTCGCGCGGAGTTGGGGGATGGGGTGGAGTACTACTTTGCGGAGAACGTGGGCTCCGCCACGACGACGGCCCTGGAATGGGATGCCTTCAAAGTGATGGTCCGAGGGATCTGCATTGCCAAGTGGGTGGGAGTAAGGAAGCTGCTATTGCGGGAAGTTGAGGTGGACGAATTGGCCCTACGAGAAGCTGAGAGGGCTCATTCTGATTGTTCTGGGACGCGCAACATGGTTCAATCCCAAAAGGAGGCGGTAGCGTTGGTGATGGAGCGCTTACGCTGTTTCGATCATAGAGCTTATTTGGCCTGTGCGCATGCGGAACGGGATACAGTGGGCACATTATTGGCTTGGCTGGCTGACCCCGCTCCTAGATGTGTACCTATCTTGGCATTAACCTCAACCTCGGGCCGCTTGGAATACACGCAACATCACATTAATGACCGATTTCGATCTTTTTATGCGAGTCTTTACACTAGTCAATTACAGACTGGAGATGTGGATACACAGGCGTTTCTGGAGGGCCTGGAGCTGCCTGCAATTGAAGGAGGAAGCGGAGGCCCTAGGTCAGGATATTACGTTGTCTGAAATTTGTTGCACCATTAAGCAATTGGCACGCAACAAAACACCGGGTAGCGATGGCTTGCCTATCGAATTCTATTTAACGTATACTGACCTCCTGGCTCCCAGAATTGGCGATGTACAAGGAAGCTAGACAAAAGGGAATACTGCCGGCCTCCACTAGAGAGCCAAATATTGTCTCCTTAAGCCGGGGAAACCCCCGACTGACCCAGCTGCGTACAGGCCTCTATCAATGCTCACTACCGATTATAAAATACTGAGCCGAGTGCTGGCCACTAGACTCCTCCCTTTTATGACGAGATTGGTGCATTCTGACCAAGCCGGATTTATCCCGACTAGAAATACTGCCAGCAGCATACGCCGGTTGATAGGACTCTTAGATGGAGACTGTGGGGCCGAAGGGCATTCGATGGTTCTTTCAGTTGATATTGCTAATGCGTTTGACAGCCTGGAATGGCCATATATGTTCACAGTCATGGCGGCCTTTGGACTTGAGGCCGGTTACGTCCACTGGACTGGAAATTTTGTATTCGTCGGCGACCGCTAGGGTTCGGGTTGGTAGAGTTGTCTCCTCCTCTTACCCTGTGGGGCGGGGCACTAGACAGGGCTGCCCGCTCTCCCCGCTGTTGTTTGCCCTCGCAGGAGAGCCATTGGCGGCGTGCCCTAGGACGGGACGGGCATATCCCGGCTTGCGACTTAACAACCAAGCGCAATACATCTCGCTTTATGCGGACGACCTCTTGATGCTCCTGGGAGATGCGGAGGAGGCCCTGGACGGGGCGCGCTCCCTCCTTAATTGTTTTGGGGACATCTCAGGACTGCGGGTTAACTGGGCGAAGACCTGCGTGTTCCAGGTGTCCAGAACATGCGCCCCGCCCGCGCTGGCGTGGGAACCTAGGTATCTCCCTTATCTGGGAAAGCACTTGTATCATGTTCAGGAGGATCTTCTTGAAGGCAACATCGGTAGAGCCTTGAGGGGCCTAAGGGGTAGCATGCGGGTCTGGGGGACCCTGCCGCTGTCCGTGGCAGGCCGTGTGGGGCTGCTTAAGATGGTGGCGCTTCCTTGACTCTTATACTTCTTCCGGACACTACAGATACGGATACCAGTTGCCCTTTTTCGACAACTCCGTTCCGCAGTGGGTAGCTTTATCTGGGGTGCAGGAAGGTGCAGGGTGGCGCTGGATACTTTGATGCGGCCGAGAGCTGAAGGGGGCCTTGCTGGCCCAGATTTTGAATTGTACTACTTTGCTGCGCAATTCCAATTTCTTACCCAGGCGGTGGCATCGGAATTTCGGGGGCCGGAAAGGGCACCGGCATGTTTTGTCCTCTGTGGTCCTGCAACAGCACCTGCGGACTACCGATTTGTAGATGGTGGAGGGGACCCTACGGCATTGTTGGAAACAGTGTCATAATAGAATTGGGGTGCAGCGCCCATACGCTCCCGAGATACCGCTGGGCATGTGTACGGCGTTACCACATGGTCCTCGCGGAATGGGAGGAGCTGGGCCTACAGATGGTGGGTGACCTATGTGCAGATGGCGAGCTGTTACCCTATGGCACGTTGCAGGAGACCTTTGGTCTCCCGCGCGGCCATTATCTGATGCACATGGCACTGGTCACCGCCATACAGAGGCATTGGGGAGCCGGCCTTTCAGAACCGCCAACAAGCGGAGCGTGTCAATACGTAGTGATGGCAGCGGGCACGTATAAGGCAGTTACTTGCCTATATAAACGTTGCTGGGAGAGGGGCTTAACCCGTTACAAAAGAAAGCTACGGGAGCAATGGACGACGGACTTAGATAAACCGATACCTGATACGGCCTAGTTGCAGATAATTAAAAGAGCGTGGAAGAGCACCAGGAATGCTAGGTTCCAGCTTATCCAATTTTATCATATTACATAGGGCATACCTTACGCCATCTAAAATTAATCATCATTTCCGGATCAACACCGCGCTATGCCCCAGGTGAAAACTGCAGGGCGCAGACTTGAGCCATATGCTGTGGGACTGTCCGCAGTTGGGCACATATTGGGAGGAGTGACAGATCACTATGGATAAGGGAGCTTGCCGGCTACATTGGTTTCCACACACTAGCAAAAATAAGATAACTAGCAAGTTTGTAGACCTAGGATTTATTCTGGCCAAGAGGGAAATTACATCTCACTGAAGGCGGCGATTGGCCCTAGCTACGCTAGCTGGAAGGTGGCACTGCTTATGTGGGCGGGCAGCGAGAGTTCGGTACGATTGCAACAGGCTCATAGGTCCCATAGCGATAGAGCGCTGGAGGCGGCGGGGCGTGGGAGGCTTTAGTGACAGAGCTACGGACTTCAGACTTGGATATTGACTCGGTCTCCGGCGCGCCGACGGAGGATGAACACCAATAAGCGACTTCCTTTGGCCTTGAGGGGACAAGCGAGGGAGACTCCATGGTAGTCACGGTGGTTACTACTGTCGTCGATGCGACAGCCTGCACACACCCTGAATAATAGGATAGCCTTTTGTCAACACTCACTCTTTTAGATAGCAGCGCCAGCAGCAGGGGTGGGGGGGTCAGGGGTAGTTAGACAATGAGGGCAGACCTGCCTGAGGTGCTGAATAATGACCTGGAGTCCAGACTTTCATACATTATAGAATGCTGAACAAGGGAGCTTGCCACTGCGGAGGCAGGCCTAGAACAGGGGCAGTGCGACCTTGACTGAGACTTTGATAGTTGCCTTTTTAGATTGCTGGGTCACTGTTGATGTTTATTCTATTATTGAATGTCTCACTCTTTGTACTGATGATGGTCCTATCTCATGTCTGTTTGTATTTTTGAAACAATGAAAAGATTTTATTTTTTTTAAATGGAGTCAACTGATGGACTTTGGTAATTTAGTAATCGCTGTAAAAACAATAAACGCATTCATTTTTTTCTCATAACAAACAAATAATGAAACATTATAAATCCCTGACCGAGCGCCATCTCTAATCCCTTACAGTTTTCTAATATCAGCAATAACCATAGGGTTCAATCTTACTGTAGAGTGCTCACCATACAACGTAAGCGGTCAACAATGTCTGCTTGATCCCCATTTAATTCAAATTAGCTCATGACATCGAATCCATGCTCTCCAAGTCTTTCAAATTTGTGCTGGGCAGCCGTGACCTGCTTACACACCGCCATGCACAACTCCCTAGAATTACACCAAACATATTTCTTGGGAGGTATGGGTGCACCATGTTTGTGCTTCGTCATAGCGTGCCACAATTAGGCCTAGATCATCACAGTTTATGGTACGTGCCTAGAGAGCCTGCAAATTCTATATTCCCAACAGCATTAATTTAGCAGACAGATTAAAGGGGAGCCCTAATACACTGGCAAATAAGTCTTCTACTGGGCTCTGAGAAAATGTGAACCTTTAATTTCCCTCTCATCCGCAGCCACTGACGCATATTGCAAAGGCAAGTTCCCCCCAGGGTAACAGTTACATTCTAGTGTAGTATATACACAATGAAAAATTTTTTACAGGATCAGTATAAAAACCAGAACGTATTGCTATTCCCCACCAGTCTCTCTTTTCCATCCCAGTCTTGTAGGGGACCTGCATCATTTATCCCTTTGAACCTCTGGCAAGTCAACGTATCAAGCGGATTAGCAAGTAGTGCCTTATATATCAATAAGACTTCTTTCTACATCTGGTTTGAAAGGGCAGATGCTTGCAAGACCTACTGTTTTCAATTCTTTAAACAATAAATAGAGTGGGCTTTGGCCACTCCCAAATCAGAATTTTCTTCTCTCCATATGCTACTGTCCATGTGGTTTATCATTCCAGATCCTATGGGGTGGTGGCATTGTAATGCATGAAGAACTATTTTACATCTCCAGAGTACTGTGAATTGTCACACATTAAGTTCTTAATCACACATATGAACTGTACATAGAAAGTCGTGTTTTTGTTTTGTTTGTCACTGCAGTATTGTTTTGGTCAGGACTCAAAATGAAAGCCAGAACTATCGGCTCTACCAATGTTTGTTTCGTCAGCGGCTTATCCAGGATTCTGCTTTTCACTAGGGAACATTCTGCAAGGTTCCTGCTAGAACATAGTTCTGAAGGTCCTACTGACATCGGAGGAATCTAAAACAAATATACCCCGCCTCGTTCATGTTTTGCGCACTGCTGTTCAAATTGCATCATTCCCCTGAGATACAGATGTTGCCTCCTTTAGTTATTCTAATTACATGCCTGCACCGGAACCCCTCCAAATGTGTTAAATCTTTCAGACTGGTACTAAACTACAGTGGAAATTTCTATGGTGATTATATTATTCAATCTCATCAATTCAAGAGTATATTACAGATTGAGTGTCATAGGGCAGTTTTTCCAGAATCTGGCTGGATATTTGCTGTGTGTGTGTCCTTTAGTTCACATTACCATTTGGCTGATCTTGAATGATGTTTGCTGCTATGAGGCAAACACTCCGTCATTCAGAAGAGCAAATTGAGAGGTCCAATAGTACTTGCGTATGTAGAGTCGACTCCTTGGCGTTGGGATGGAGACACATCGTAGCGGCAATTGGTGCTGTTGGCGCCGGCATATCTAACCCTGGTGACACAGATGGCAACCCTGTAGGGCTTGCACCGGAGCCGTTATGGATTAGATCACGGATCCAGAGGGCCTCACTGACACCGAGGAAGGTCCCGCCGGCTTAGTTAGTCAAGGCTGCTTGGGCCTCCTTGGGGCCGAGACGGGCACCAGAGGCAGGCGGAGAACTAAAAATAGAGATAGTATTCCCTCATCTGATCCAGTCGCCTCAGTGCCAGAAAATACCAGAAGGGGCGGACACCACACATACGTGGTTAAGTCAAGAAAGAACCCGCCTACTGCGTGACTTACCAGTCAACAGCGAAGACGAAGGACTTCAGGAACTGGCCATTGAGCGGTCCTCGGAGGGAGAAGACAGCGACAGACGAGGGACCTTCAAGCACCGTGCCGCTAACAGTGTCATGCAGCGCTCCTGCAACGGCGATGACCGAAGCTGAAGACATGAGCCGCATCCTTCGGAGTCACAGTGCACGCCCAGACACCACATGCAAGTAGAATGAGGGTGAGGGGGTCCACATCGTAGTCAACAGGACCCCAAAGAAATCCAGAAAAGACGCACCGTGTCGAGATAGCCCAAAACTGGCCAGAAGTACAGATCTTCAGATCCGCGTTGAAGCACAAAAAGGAGGAAACTGACATCAGGGGAGGGCTTGAATGGACTTTGTCAACATCACATCCGATGGATTGGCTCTCTCTTTAACGACGGGCACAGGTAGTGTGGAAAATGTTCCGGATCCAATTTGGTGCCTAGGGATAATTCAAAAGTAAGGAATCTGTGGCTAGATGTCAGATACAGCCTGACAGCACAAGTGTGATCCCCTGGCACAACGCTCAATGCTTGCCCTGTAGCCACCTGATTTGCATTACTGCTTAACATTGCATGGATGGGTCCTGCCTTTAATTCTGTTCTCAGTTGATTGCACAGCAGTAGCACAGGGGACTGCCAGTTCTGCATCGACAGCTTTCAGGGCTAATTTTCAGGGCCAACTTAAAACTTTCTGCTCGGGGGCGTGGCCAAGATGGCGTCGGAGTAAGACGTGCTTTTGAGTCGCTCCGGCGCCCGACCTGCTAAGCATTGTACAGCATCGCCTACGGGGCTTCGATCCGCTCCAAGACGACAACAGCAGCCGGTGGTGCTGGGCGGAGTGGACTGGTGCTGTCGGCGCCCTCCGGAGTGGTCGTACGGCGCCATTAAGAGCTCTTCAACAACGGGCCTACTGAGCACCGACCTTGCGTGCAGACGAGCCCGCCTTGGAGCGCAGTGGATCGGCGTCGGCTGGGCGTGGCTTCACGGAGCAGCGGACGTCTTCTGCCTTCCCAGCCCTCAGGCTCCCTCCACAACAGCGGGACATTGGTTTGGTGGTTCACCACTTGCTTTGGTCGACTGGGAGGCTCGTTGGCCGGCTACCTAGTGCAACTTGACTGCCGCACGGTCCCTCCATCGGGCCCGAGCGATCCGGAGGCGGAGGGTCCAGTTGTGCACTGTGCCGAGTGGCTGGCTACGGCCTGGCTCTGCGAGTCGGGTGAGTCGGCTTTGCTGCTACTCCTTGGCTCCTCGGCTGGGGAACCTTCCTCGAGCGGCCATTGCTGCGCCGCAGGTGCTCTTCCTTACAGCTCGGACGGCCTTGTGCCGCAGCCCCGCCGCCATGTCGAACTTGCCTCGCAAAGGGAGGACAGTGAAGGAGGTGGCCTCCAAGGCATCGCAACCGCCCAACTCCCCAGGAGCGAGTGGCTCGGCGAGACAATCAGATGAGGAGGCGCCGGCCACTAAGGCCTTCATGACGGAGCTCTTTGCCTCGATCAAGGAGGACATCTCAGAACTGCGGGCCCAACTAGCATCGGACCTCCGTGAAGTCCGGAAGGACGTGGACGGCATTGGTGAGCGGGTGGCCGTGTTAGAAGACCATGACCTGAGTATGGCGAATGACGTCCACCAGCTACAGCAAGATGTTCTTCGCCTTACAGACCAGAACTTGAATCTGCAAGCATACGCAGAGGACCTGGAGAACCGCTCCAGGAGAAATAACATCCGTATCAGAGCGGTCCCCTGGGACGGTGAGGCTGGTGACTTGAGGGGCTACGTGCAGGCCCTCTTCCTCCAGGTGCTAGATGAGGAGGACGTTCTAGAGATTAAACTGGACAGGGTGCATCGAGTTGGCCTACCCAGGCGAGGGGGCCCTCCTCCAGACATCCTAGCATGTGTTCATGACTTTCAGACCAAGGAACGCATCCTCCGGAATGCCAGGGCCCTCTCCTCCTTGACCTTCCGAGATCATCGACCGCAGCTGTTCCAGGATTTGGCGGCATCTACACTTCAGAAACGGAGGGAGTTCCGGCCGGTGACTGCCCATCTGAGGGAACAGGGCATCTCTTACTCCTGGGGTCACCCTTTCCGGATCATTTTCCGGTGGCAGAACCGGTTGGTGCAAATCCGCTCCTTGAAGTCCGCGAGGGAGCTGTTGGGATTGGAGGAAGACCCACCTGTGCAGGCGGCACGATCCTCGCCTTCGCGGCGCCGACATCGCTCCTCGTCATGGCACCGGGTTGGGGCTTCCCCGGAGCGGCTGCGGCCGGACCACTCCATTAGCCTGCGGGAGAGAGGATCGGCGGTGGCGTCGGTGGCCTCGGCCACTCTTGCAGATTCTCAGCAGTCCTCTGGAGCGGCTTGACCCCTGATTTCTTTCATGGTTGGGCGCCGGAACGCCTCTACTCCGACGGCCCTGGGGTACTATGGTACTTTTGGAGAAGACACCCCGGGCCTTGGCCCTGGGGGCCCCTGATCTGGTGCCCCCACCCCGACATCAGTCTGATGTGGACCGTGTGACCTGTGGCCCATTGGAACTGCTGACTGTAAACTTCAGGTTGCGGGCCTTGTGCTCTGTTTTTTTGGCTTTTGGGCTGTTTGGGGGGGGGGGGGTGGGTCGGTTTGTGCTTTGCAAGCGCTTGTAATGGCAGTACAGTTTTGGTTGGGGTTGGGGTTTGGGGGGGTGGTGGTGGCGACCTGGTGTGTTAGCGATGTGGTGCATGTGATTACATTCCTGTTTACTCCTACGCTTTATGGTTTGCTCTGTTTGGGGGGTCCTTGGGCCCTGGTGCCTCTTTGGGACAGTGGCCGTTTCGGGTGCCTCGGGGTGGGGAAGGGTGGCCCCCTGGGTGTGGCTGTGGCGGGGCCGTTCACTCCGGGTCCCCTTGGTTGTGTGTACTTGATGGCGTGGGCCCCGGTGAGTGTCGAGGTGCTGATTGAGCTGTGTGGCTGCTCGGACGTATGCATGGCGTGGCTTTCTAGTTTCCCGTTATGACCATTAGCATAGGTACTTGGAATGTGAAAGGCCTCAACTCCCCGCAGAAGAGGCAGAAGCTATGGAAGTACATTGTGGACCACCACTTAGACGTGGTCGCCCTTCAGGAGACCCACTTGGCTAGGAAGGATGAGCTGCGACTCCTCCATAGACAGTTCCCTCTTATCTACAGGGCGTCTGCGGCCACGAAGCATAGGGGGGTGGCCCTTCTCTTCCGGGCTTCCCTGCACTTTCAGCCCCTGGGAATGAATGTTGATAAAGAGGGCCGCTGGCTGATGGTGAAGGGGGTGTTGCACGGCCGCCTCTGTACCTTTGTTGTAATGTATGCCCCGAATGCGGGTCAGAATGGCTTTTTGCAGGGCTTGCTTGATAAGGTGGGGGACTTTGTGGAGGGACACTTGATCCTGCTGGGTGACTTTAATATGGTATGGGACAGAGACCTGGACGCTTCTGGAACACGGAGGGCGGACACTGGCGTCTTTTCGGAGGAAACTAAGCGTCAGTTGAGTGATGTGGGACTAGTGGATGGTTGGAGCTTTGTCCATGCACAGACTAGAGACTACACTTTTTTCTCTAATGTTCACCGCTCGTACTCTCGCATTGACTATGTCTTGGTGGGCCAGGCTCTCCGGGGAGATATACAATTGTCGAATATCTTTCCACTTTCCTTATCCGACCATAGCCTGGTGGTTCTGGGACTGCACTGGGCCCCCGGGGGGGACGGTTGGCGCAAATGGTATTTCCCAGCGGCTCTGGCGAGGGATGACCTGTCCTGTAAGGCCCTACGCAAGGCTATCGGTGATTTCTTTCTTCTCAATCCCCCTTCGGACACCTCGGTGTACAACACGTGGGACGCGTGCAAGGCCTCCTTAAGGGGCACTTGCCTCGCTCTCAACGCGCGCCTGAACAAACTAAGGCGCGAGGAAAGAGAGGCTCTTGAATCGGAACTTGCCACTCTGGAACAGGCCCACAAAGCGAACCCCTCCAGGGTGACTTTACGGCCCCTAACGGCGGTGCGCGGGAAGCTGAGGGCCCATTATAATAACAGGGCGGAGTTCACTCTTCTGCGCCTACGGCGTACCTCCTACTCCCAGGGCAACAAGATTGGGCGCCATCTTGCCCGGCAACTTCGTGACAAACGCGAGCGGGATTACATTGGAGGAGTGCGTGATCACGCGGGCTCTGTTCAGCATAGGGATGCGGACAAGGCGGCCATCTTTGGCCGCTTCTACGCACCACTTTACTCGAGTGACACTCTTGATCCGGAGGCTCAGTCCAAATTTCTGGAGGGGCTCCCTCTCCCGAAAGTCTCTAATGAATGGAACGACTTGTTGTCTTCCCCCATCGCTCGGGAGGACGTCCTGGGCGCTATCAAGGGCCTGAAGCTGCATAAGGCACCTGGGCCTGACGGCTACACGGCCCTCTTCTATAAGACGTTCGCCTCGGATATTTGTGATTACTTAGTCTCCCTCTTCAATGCTATGGCGACTGACGGTAGGACCACGGACTCCATGGCCGAAGCGCTGATCACCATAATCCCCAAACCGGGGAAGGACCCTACCTCCTGTACGTCTTACCGCCCGATAGCGCTCCTCAACCTGGACGCTAAATTGTATTCCTCCATCTTGGCGGGCAGACTGCAGGACCTCATGCCTGCCTTGATCCATCCTGACCAATCTGGTTTCATCAAAGGTCGGCAGACTCATGACAATCTGCGCCGCGTGGTGCACCTCATTGAAAAGGCGGAACGATTCCGCATACCCGCGGTGCTGGTAGGGCTTGATGCGGAGAAGGCCTTCGATCGCGTGTATTGGGGGTTCTTGCACCGGACGCTGGTGGCCTTCGGATTCTCGCCCGGTTTCGTTCGCATGATTGAGGCCAATTACCGAGGTCCTACTTCTCGGGTATTGGTCAACGGCCACAGATCCGAGAGCTTTGGCCATTCCAGGGGAACGCGCCAGGGATGTCCCCTCTCGCCCCTCCTTTTCGCCCTCAGCATCGAACCTTTGGCATTGGCGGTACGGGAAAATGAGCGGATCTTGGGGCTTCCCTTTACGGGTGAACAGCATAAGATCTCGCTCTTTGCCAACGACGTCCTCCTGTCCATACGCGACCCTGCACAGTCACTACCCCATGTCCACTCAGTACTCTCCAACTACGAGGCGGTTGCGGGCTTTAAGGTTAACTTTGATAAGTCCTATATCTTGAACCTGACCCTGTCCCCGGGGGATGTGCAACAGACCCAGATGCTCACTTCGCTTGCTTGGGCGTCATCGTCCCTGCTTTATTTGGGGGTGCGACTGACTTCCACCGTGGGTGCCCTGTTCCAGGCTAACTTTCCACCGATGTTGACATCGATCCGGGCTGAACTGGAACGGTGGAAGCCCAAATTCATCTCCTGGCTTGGCAGGATTCATGCACTCAAGATGGTTCTTCTTCCCAAACTTTTGTACCTCTTTCAGGCTTTGCCGATTCCGGTGGGGCTGGACTATTTCCGCCGATTGAAGACCGTGATGCTGAAATATGTATGGCAAGGAGGCCGAGCGCAGCTTCCATTTGCGGTTCTTCGGCGCCCAGGCTTAGATGGGGGGGGTGGGTTTCCCGGACATGCAATTGTACTACAAAGCTGCCCAACTGAGAGTTATGGTGGAGTGGTCCCAACAACGCTCGGAGAAGCACTGGCTCCACATGGATCGGAGTGTGGCGGGCCGCTCCATATGGGATCTGGCATGGAAGCCTAAGGTGGACCGGCCCAGGAACGCATATATTAGCACCCCCACGAGCACGGTATTGAAGGTGTGGGACGTGGTGAGTGGCGATGACCGCTGGACCACATTTCCGTCCCCGTTCACCCCGATTCATTTTAACCCGGCCTTCCCCCCGGCCTTGACGGAGGGTCCTTTTGAGGCTTGGAGGGAGGGCGGCTGTAGAGCCCTCACCCACCTATTCCATGGTACCGAACCCCTCACTTTCCACAACTGTATGAGGGATTACGGGGTGCTGCCAACGGAGCGATTTCGACACCTCCAGCTCCTCCACTGGGCGACGTCGCCTTCAGTGGTGGATGCCGCCACCAGGCCCTTGACGCCTTTCGAATCTTTCCTCCTTCGCGCCTCCACCATGAAGGGAGCGATCTCTTTCCTATATAAGTTGCTATTGGACACTACTATATCTCCGAGACCGCGGTACCAGGACCATTGGGAATCCACGTTAGGAAGGGACATCTCTGCTTGCGAGTGGCGGGGCCTGTGGCGGGACGTGTCGGCGCATAACCACTCTACTGATCTCAGGGAGGCCCATATGAAACTCATCTTTGATTGGTACCTGTATCCGTCTAAATTACGCCACATATTTCTGACAGCTTCGGATAGGTGCTGGAGGGGCTGTGGACTGTTGGGGGACTTTAGCCATATCTGGTGGGAATGCCCCTCCATCAAGCCATTTTGGGCCGAGATTCTCTCACACATGAAGGATATCTTGGGTTACCCAATCCCAGACTCCATGGCTTTTGTCCTATTAGGCCTTAGGGACCCACTGCTCGAGCATCAAACTAGGGCGGATAAGCGTATCATGTGGTTGTGTTTGGGTGCGGCTAAGATGACCTTGGTAGCCGCCTGGAAGGCCCCGTCTGCCCCTGCTGTCTCCTTGTGGCACGCCCGCTTGTGCCGCTTGTTGAGCATGGAACGTCTCTCTGACATTTTTCTGGGTAATTTTAAGAATTTTATGCACAATTGGGGCCCACTTGTACGATTTCTGTCCCGAGGCCTTCCTTCGGCAGTGTGTCCGTCAGCACTGCGGACCCTTCATCTTTTCCAGATTTGATTGTGAGAGTGACTGTGATGGATTGTGTGCTTGGTGTCGCCACCACTGGGGGGAGGTGAATGTTGGGGTGGGACGAGGGTGGGAGGGTAGTTGGGGAAGTTATTTTTTTGTCTTCCTCTTTGCGACTTACTTTGCTCTTGGGGTGAACACTGCGTCTTGCTCGGGGCTGGAGCTGCTCCCCCTGTCCAGGGACACTGCCTCTACTGTTGGTACGCCTGGCATGATTTGGACGCTATGATGGGTAGGCCCCCCTGCCCACGCCTCTGTTGCTTGCCCGGCCCCTGGAGTCATGGTGTGGACTTTGGAGTTCAGCTGGCCTTGCTTTGCGGACATTTTCTCTCCCCAATCATTGCTCCCCCTGTGTGGGGATTTGTGGCGGCCTGTCGCCTGTTCTTCTTTTCTTTCTCCTTTGCTCCCCTTGCTCTATACCTGTCCCCCTTTTCCGTTTCACCTTGCATACTACAAAATAAAAATTTTACAAAAAAACTTTCTGCTCATGTTTGTGTCCCTAACACTTCTCCACTGCCATGAATTTATATATTATATATACATATATTTGGGGTGGAGTTTATATAACCCAAACTTGACCAGAAGGTGTCCATTATCAGAGTACTTTACATGAGAATCAGTTGCGTTACATAAGGACACATTCATTTTTTTTATTTTAATTTTTTTTAATTTTTTTGTAATCCTCATCTGCCCGACACTCGTTCCATAGATGCAAAGAAGACATACCAACCACCTCTCTGCCATCGGGAGCAGGGCCTTCATAATTGAGCCGCTTCGCAGACTGGACAGAACTTATTACGGATTGGCGGGAGATATGGTGCACCTTGTTGACACTCCTCTAGGCAACTTCATGCCTGTCAGGCCAGTAAATGAATATCGGAGTCGGGGCAAACCACTTAGACTGAGCCATGGAGTAGATGGGCATAATCATCGGACCTTTGGGGAGAAAAAAAAAAAAACCCCAACGAGCCGAAGAAAAAGTTCACTTCCAATCTATCAAGAGTTTCCAAAATGTGAGGCTTTGGGTACTACAGGATCTAGCCAAATCTATCTTAGATGTTTCATAGAGACACGTTAGCCAGGCGGAGTGTGTGGGTGGGATGGTGTCTACCCAGTGTATACAAATCAGCTGTCTTGCCAGAAGAATGGCATAGAATAAGAAAGACCGCTGAACCCCGATGATGTTCTGATCAAAGCCAAAAATGACTAATGATAGCGTAAGAGGAATGTTGGTCTTGAGAATTGAATCCAGGGTTACTTTAACCTCTTTCCAAAAAGCCATTATGTGGGGGCACTCCCAAAACATGTGGGTATCTGAGGCTGCTAGAAGTTGACATTTGTTACAGCATTTCCCTTCCTGATATTTAGATAAGCGTAAGGGGGAGAGGTATGCCCGATGTAGAGTGAACAAGTGGTTTCGTCTCAGCCAGGCTGGTTTGACAAGTCTATACAAAAGAGAAAAAGATTTTATCCACAAGTCCTCGTCCAATAACTGGATTTCACTTCCCCATAGGTCCTTGGAAGGTTGAAGTCTCCATCTATCTCCTCCAGGATGGACCAATACCAAAAGGCCACTTCCTTACCTCCTGTCTGTTTTTCAACTAATTGCTGTTCAAGGGGGCTAGGTCTCCCGATATTAGGGTTTTTCCTTGTTAGTTCTCTGGCCCAACTGCTGATTTGGATGTACTTAAATCTTGACAAAGATGGCCCTACTTTCTCCTTAAGTTCCTCCCACTTAATCAAGACACCTCCAAATACCAGCTCACCCCATCTAGAGAACCCCGCCTCCATTAGGGGGGCTGCCATGCAGTCTTGTAAACACAGTGGGAGCCCGGGAGAGTCCCATATCTGAGCATAGTTGGAGAAATATGCCAGCCCCACTCTAAGTTTAATTTGCACCCAGGACTTCAATATTGTTAAAAGAGTCTTAAGCCTCACCTTTTTAAAAAACTTTCGGTCCCCGAACTTGAATAGAAACCCATCTAACGGAAGGTTTGCCCCCACCAGCATTGCCTTAAACAATCTTCCATTTGAAGAATTATCTGGTGACTTCAAGAGCATTCTTGTGTGGGAAAGCTGGAATGCCCACGCATAATACTGCAAGTCTGGCAGAGCAAGCCCCCCTTTTTCACTCCTCCTCAATTTTTTCCAGGCCAACCTTGTAGCCTTATTGCCCCAAATAAAGGAATTAATTTCCTGCTGACATTTATGAAGTTGCCTAGAATCAAAAGCCAAAGGGATAGAATTAAAAATGAAGGTCAGTTTCGGGAGAATAGACATTTTCACTATGTTAACTTTCCCGAAAATTGACAGTCGAAGACCCGCCCAGGATTTCAATAAGGCCCTACATTCTTGGAAGACCAGATCTAGGTTAGTCTTAGCCAAGGTGTCGATATCTTGCGTGACTTTAACTCCGAGGTAACGGATTGAGGGTGTCACCACAACGCTCGGATTAGCAGTGTTCCACGACATGAGCTCAGTCTTCTCAGCGTTAATATCGTAGCCCGATATATGTCCAAATTCTTTGGCCATTTCGACTACTATGGGAAAGGCTGTTGCTGGATCACTAGTGTAAATTACAATGTCGTCGGCATAGAGCCCTACCCTTTTTTCCCACCCTCCAAATTCAAATGAGGAGATTCTTGGGTCATCCCTCAGAGATTGTGCAAAGGGTTCAATATATATATTAAAAAGTAGGGGGGAAAGGGGGCAACCCTGTCTCGTTCCCCTACTAATCTGAAAGGGCTGGGTACAAGTACCATTCACCAAAATACTCGCACTGGGATTAGCATACAAAAGACCTATGGCCCTACGGAAATTAGGTCCAATTGCGAATTTCCTCATGACATCAGCTAGATATGACCAGTTTACTCTGTTGAACGCTTTTGTTGCGTCGAGGGTCATAATGGCCAAAGGAAGGGAGAGAGTTGAGGCGATGTCCACTGCCCCAATTAAATCGTAAGTAAGGTCTGAAAGCTGTCTACCTCGAATAAAGCCCTTCTGGTCAGTGTGAATAATTGAGCTACCTTCGCGTCCCAGCCGAGTTGCCAATACCGCCGCAAAAAGCTTATAATCACTGATCAAAAGTGAAATTGGCCTATAAGAGCCGCATTTGGCTGGATCTTTTCCGGGTTTTGGGATCAGGACAATTATTGCCTCCCCCCATGATTTAGGTGGGGTGGCTCCCCTTACTAAGATATCATTAAAGAGTCTAGTAAGTACAGAAACAATTTCAGGTGACAAAACCCGAAGTAGCTCACCTGGGAGACCGTCGGGGCCAGCCGCCTTACCCCGCTTCACCTTTTTCATAGCTTCACTCACCTCTATCTCAGAGATTGGTCTATCAAGCCGGTCACTTTGTTCTGGAGTTAGAGTGGGGAGAACTATCTTTTCTAACCATCTGAGCCTAGCCAACGGGTCGTCCGAGATCTCCTCCTTATATATTTGTTGAAAAAAGTGAAGAAAAGCTTCCCCGATGTCGTTGGTGGAAGTTCTTTCATTAATCTCCCCCTCTACACTAATAAGTTTGATATGTTTTTTGGCCTGGTAAGATTTGATTTTCCAGGCTAGGACCTTGCCCGAGGATTCCCCGTATTCAAAGTTTGAAAGTGTGCTTGCTGCCCATCTCTTTGCAACCCTCTCTTGGAGGATACTTTCTAGCTTCCCCTTTAATTCCTTCCGTTGTTTCTGATCTTCATTAGTACCAGTTCCGGAACCGATACGTTGGGCAAAGAGAGCAATTTCATGTTCTATATTAGCGATCATTGCCCTGTACACTTTCCCTCGATGAGAGGCCCTGTTGGTGATGTGACCTCGTAAATTTGCCTTATAAGCCTCCCACACAATGTCCAACTGAGCTGAATTTATGTTAATGGCCACAACAAACTTGGTTTCTTGGATTAGGAGGTCAGTTTCCTCTTCCTCTAAAAGAATAGTACGGTCAAATGACCAAGACGTATGAGGGGTTTGCTGACGTGGTTTAAGGGGAAAAAAAATGGCCGAATGATCTGAAAGATGCGAGGGCAAGTACACTAGTTCCTCCAGGGGATCTCTTAATGAGTAGCTAAATAGGGCATAGTCGATTCTAGACTTATGGTTGTATTTAAAGTTATGATAGGATATACCAAGTGCGTTACCCGCTCTCTCCCTCCACGGGTCTGCTAATCCAAGCGTTGACATAATCACCCCAAGCGTTTGCCTGGAATTCTGATGAGTTAATGCCCTAGAGTTGGGGGATTTGTCCAATTTAGGATTTAGAACTAAATTAAAATCTCCAATCCAAATTATTGGGTCGTGAGTAGTTAAGCGGTGGTTCTGGATTCTATGCAGATATGAGGGATCGTCCTGATTGGGGCCATAATAATCCACCAAGTTGTACGGTCTGCCCTCTAAACTTACTTTAGCATATAGCCACCTACCGCTAAGATCTTCTTCATACTCTATAATCTGCGCTCTAACTTGCCTTTTAAAGATGATAAGAATGCCCCGAATATTAGCATTGTGGTTAGTACAGATAAAGCTATCAACCCATCTAACATTCCTCAACATATCCTTCACTTCTTGCTGAAGAAGATGAGTTTCCTGGATGACAATGACCTGAGCTGGGGAGTCCCTCAAATACTGTAATATTCTATGCCTCCTCCCCCTTACACGCAGGCCATTAACATTCCAGGACAAAATTTTTATCCCCGGCATCTAATATCCTTCCCCCTCAACCAACTCATCAGATCAATAAAAAGTACACTACTCCCAAGGCAGATTAGACGAGATTGGGTTGCATTTAGTGAAAGTAATAGGTTTAGAACAATGTCTGACAGATGAAGATTTTTTGCAGTTTTAGCACCAACCCCACCCTCCCCGCTCCCGGGAAAACCCTCCCGTAGTTAACCTGGCCGGTGATGCCAGATTTGTCTCTCTGAGGAGCCCCCCCCACCCGGCCCTGTTGCGTGTAATTAATATGAAAGGTGTGATCCGACAGAGCCGACAAAGCCAAGGTTAATACCTTTGGGGGAGTCTTAGAGAAAAAAAAATATCCTGTCCTCTTTTTTTTTCCCCTTCTTTATATCCCCCTTTTTTTTTCTTTGAAACACCTTCCCGTGATTTTTTAATTTTTTTATTTTACTTTTTGCTTTTTTTTGTTATGCTCCTATTGTATAATGTCAAATGGCATTATCAAATGGAATTATCAAGATTGAATTCACTGATCCGAAACAATGATACTGTCTTTGACACGTACAAGCAGCAACTATAAAGTAGTAAGGGGAAGGATGTTGTAAGAAACGTAATCTCTTAGACTCTTAGTCTCTTAGCTACTATTGGGGGCCCTGCTGATGGTCGCTAATAGAGGCTAGGAGTTCATCCGCCTCCAGAGGGGAATGGATGTTATGCATTTTATTATTATACATGACCCGCAGGAAGGCGGGAAACCTCATCTGGACAGTGGCCCCCAGACCCCTAAATTTCTCCATCCTCTGGCCTAGCTCCCACTGTCTATCGAGGGTTGTTTTAGACAGATCCGACCTAACAACAAAGGAGAAATCTGGGGCTTTTAAAGATGTAGCTTTAAGCGCCAAGTTTAATATTTTCTCCTTGGTGGAGTAAGTTAGAAAGTTCACTAGGATCTTTCTGGGTTTGGATCTCCCTGGTTTTAGGCGAAAAGGGTCTCTGTGGGCTCGCTGAATATCCCTCTCCAACTCTTCAACAGATTACCCCAAATTCAGGGTCTCTTTAAGCAAAGAGGCTATGAATGTTTTCATTTCTCCCCCCTCCTTTCCTTCCGGGACCCTCAGGAGTCTGATATTGTTTCTCCGTGAGTAATTTTCCAAAGATTCTACTCTTTCCTTGGTTGCGTTTCCGTCACGTCTTAGAGATTGTATCTTTTCCTCAGCGTATTCCAATTTAGCTTTTAATTCGTTTCTAGAGTATCTGTCCTCTCGGCAAGTAGGTCTACTCTCTTGTCAAGTGCGTCGAACGCCGCTTTGATCTCCTGTTGGTTGCGTTTAGATTCAGCAAATCCGCTCTTTATTTCATGAAGGAGTATCTCCAAAGATATCCCTTCCCGTGATTCACATTCTGAGGGTACTGGCTCATCACTGTTTCCTCCGACAGGTACATTTAGAGACCCTGGCTCCGCTGAAATATTATCAGCAGATTCCGAGACCACCAGGGTTGGGGACGCGGTCCCTTGGGTATTATCAAGGCTACTCATCCCTTTATCTTGAGGGCTATTCTCCCCCACTCTACACGTAACTTCTAGAACCTGTGGCAGTACTTTAAAGAATGTCCTAAGCGAGGGGGTAAGTCGCACAGCGCTACTGTTAGTATTTCTAGGTTTGTTTCTGAGTTTTTTTTCGACCCCAAGCTTAGGGTCTGAAACCCGGGGAATAATGGCAGTGCGTTTGCCGGTAAAGACAAAAATGGAAGACCCTGGAGTACCCTCCTTAGTGATATCCTCTACTACATTCACTGCGCAGGAACTCGGCACTTGATCACTAGCAGAGTCTGTAACGGTATCTGCAGTGTCTGTAGTGTGTATAACCCTTATTTCGCCAAGCCCGCCCTTAATAATGCCTTTGGCACCCCCAGGCCCTTTCACCTTACTTGAAAGTTGATGAGGATTATGATCACAGCTGTTGCCGACAGCACGTTCCGCTCCTGCTCCTTCCTCCGTTGCAGACCTTACCTCTGGTTTAGGTTTAAGACGACGTGTCCGTGACTTTGGTTTGTCTGCTCGAGGGGACTCAATCTCTGGTCGCGTTACCTTTTGTGGATCAAAGCAGCCTCCCTTTAATGCAGCCGAGCCCTTCTGGGCTTTCTGTGCCGAAAGATAGCTGCCACTGCCTCCAAGGTTTCCACGAGCCGCCGCCCTGCGGCTCTGCCGCAGCTCCACGGCTGCCTCGGTCCACCGCGGGAGAGAGGTGGAAGGTAGGACCCTGAAGCCGCACATCCGCCGGGAAGGTGTTCTGAGCCCAGGCTAAGTCCGAGGAGGGCGCCGAGGAGGGCGCCGCTGCAAATGTCACCGCACAGCACCGCAAACCACGACCTAGAGGGATGCCCCAAAGAATCAAGGAAACCAGGAAATCCAAGCAGCACAGGTGGCACAAGCGGGGAAGCAGTCCAGGGCGGTGCCGCCACACAACACCGAGTGCCGCGCTCGACAGCCGGAGGCTCAGGCTGAGTGAGGGCGCACGGATGGGGAGAGGAGGAAGACCGAAAGGGCTCCCAGGAAAGTCGTAGCGGTAAGAGGCTCAGGTTCTGCTGAATTTCCGCTGCATTTCCGCCGGGGTACGGGAGCTCCGTAGGAGAGACGCGACCTGCCTTAGCCGGCGGCCGCCATGTTTTCCCCCAACACATTCATTTTTTTGTTAGGCACGGGGAGATTAAGTGATTTGCCCAGTATCACAGAATGGTAAGCGTTGTTGCTGAGACTTGAACCCGGTTCCCCAGATTTGAGATCTACCACCATAGCTGTTAGGCCACATCCTCTCAATTGTACAGTTATTTTGCAGGATGAAATGAGTATTTAAAAGGTGGGCGGTGACAAGTTCTCAAGCTAGCACCCATCTTCGACTGCATCCAAGCTAGTTTTGAACAACTCCATTGTAGTATTAGAGGAGTCGGCTGAGGCACAGACGGATCATAATCGTCAAAGAAATAAACCGAGAGAGAGGATTGGGGGAAGGAGGAGGTCATCTCTGGGATGTTGCAAGTAATCCCAAAGCTTCACGAGTAGTGGTTTTGCATGGTTATGTGAGGGAAGGCATGGAAAAGTTACAGCAGAGGAGCCAGTGAAGCTGCTCAATGGCTTAATAGATCCATATTCTAGACAAGAAACTGCTCAATTTGTTCAGCAGACTGAGGTATGTGGTAAGGGCAACGAGGAAATGTCGAAAAATCAGGACCAATAACATCAACTCAACAGTGGAAGGAGGAATCTGAAAGCATAGCCATTTTCTGTATATTTGAACTTGTTTTCTGTCGCAGCAACATCAGGGGAATTTATTAGTTTAAGGATTCGTTTTCATTTTTTTAAATTATACTTTCCCTCATCTTTTTAAGTGGAAGAACAACCCAGCATTCAAATGACCTAACTATTATGTTAGTATTGTTACACAAGTCATAAATATGCAAAAAGTTTGCAAGCAAAACTATCTGTGGTATGCAAAAGAGTTAAGAAGTACAAAAGGGTGAACTGGAGCAGGTTATGTCCATAGGGACTTGAATTCTGGTGGCACACTCAATGCTGTATGGTATGTCTGAACATCTCTGGACCCACTTGACACCAACGCAAGAACAGTAGTGAGACTCAGCTTGGTATCCAAGTGCATTCCACGAGATTGGAAATCAGCAGGATGAAAGAATCTTACAGTAAGAAACAATTAGTATGACTTCTCAGGTCAGGCGGAAGTTGGTATCCTAAGGGGGAACTTCTTTGCTGGCTGCAGACTGCACAAGATCCTAAATTACAAGTTGTCATTGGTTTCTAAACTTCGTGACGCAATTGTGCAAGATGTATAATATTTGACCTTGGAATAAAAAACACAAATAGTGCAGAATGGCATGTTCAATAAAGAAATAAATATAAGAAACATTACCCATCACAGATGGAAGAGACTGTCCCTTTGCTGTGCCAGTATCAACAGTGCATTGCTCTAGTAGTTGATTTTCCAGCTCCCTAAAGGTTCAAAATAACGAAGTCAATAAAAATATATAACAGTTTAAACACCACATCACTTCCTTTCTGTTTGCAAGGCCATAGCAGTGATATTCTTAAGCTGTACATACAACTAAGAATACAAACGTTTTAAGTCGTCTCTCTATTTAGATAAAATTAGGATATCCGATTTGAGCACTGGTATATTTTTCTGTCCCTTCTAGGTTAACTCACTTCTTGAACAGTACTTCATGAACAAGAACCACTTTATAAATCACACACTATCCAGTTCAGCTATGATGACATTTTTTGGATTGTCTAATCGAGAGTGCACTATAAGGGACTATGGGTCTTTTGACCACCTACCTTACCAATGTGGGTGTGCCAAAGGGAGTGGAAAGGTTTTCAGCCCACACAGTCCATATGCAAAAAAACAGCAAGTGGTGGGGCATCTGAAGCAGGAGGGCTGAATAAGACTTGTGACCTTCCACAACATGCTAACGGTTATGTGTGTGCGTGCATGCGTGTGCCAGCCCTAGTGTGGGTGGTGCAGTGCAATCTACTGTCTTACCGATGTGTGAGCGATAGAGGAGCCAGACGGTGCTTGCATCTTATTGTGCTGTTATCCTCATGTTAACGTCTTTCTATGTGTATGCTCCCCCATGTGGAGTAAAGTGCATGTTTTAGTCCTTCATCTACACTGTGCATGCCTCCCTGTCTAGGTATGCTTGCACAGCTCTTTGTGTTTACTCTCTTTTGTCTCATTCACCTGTGACCATGTCCTGGGGTATGTGTTCACATGTATCATTGTCAAATGGTGGAGAAGTAAATGAATGCAAGAAAGTGAGTTCTATAGTCATCCAAAAAACGTCCTCTAATGAACCAGAGACTCTCATGGTGAGATGACTACGTTAACTTTCACCATTATGGTCAACAGCTCTATTTGACCACCGAGAAAAACACATTTGATAAATATTAAATGTGAGAATCCATTTTACCTAACGTGTTCCCTCAACATTTCCAAGATGAATGGCATTCAACAAGTTTTCCAAACAATCTTAAATAGTGCCTTAGCTCGAAATTGCAATCAACAATTTGGTTTTCGCAAAGGATTGCATAGATCACGCTTTTCCTTTAATTTTCTACCCCATCCTCATCTGTAACACTATTTTGCCTGTATTTTTCTTCTCTCCGAGGTTGAGAGGTGGTACATTATGACTTTGAACCATCCTGACCTCCCCTGTGCTGTGACTACATCTTATTCCCTCTCCTACTGCCTTTGTTTTGTTCTTTTTGATTGTGCTTGGGGGAAGAGATGCTCACCCATCGGTCTCCAATTTCCTTTATTTTTACTGCCACGATTTCCACTGAGCTTTGTGATTTATTTAAAGTTAGAACTCTTTTCCAACATCTTAAATTATTTTTCTCTTTCCTTCTACATTCCACTCATTGGCTACTTCCCTATTTTTCTTACTAATTTCCCTTTTGCTCCTGTCTGTCATCCATACTCCCTCAGTAGTTTGGGTCATATTAGAAAGAAAAAAAGGACAAAGACACCCCTATAAAGTGACTCTCTTTTGCCGAAGACTTCAACTTTTTTAAATTACCCAGGACCTGAGGAACTAAAGAGGGTCCCCAAGGGTTGCAGCACGAATTGTGCCACACTAGGGGACCCCTCGTCAAACTCATGCAGAGCTGCCATTTCACAATGCATGTTTTGGTGCAGACAAAAGTGAAAACACAACATGACACACATCCCTGTGTGCCATGTCTCCTAACACTGCATGTAATATTTGTAAGTCAACCCTACAGCAGGCCTTGCAGCCCTAAGCCAGAGTGCTTTATATTACATGTGAGAACATATCTGTCTGCATGAGCAGATATGCCCCTGTGCTGGTTGGTTCCATTGCTGCCGATACAAGTGATCAGAGAAGCCGTTTTAACCCATGGGCTAGACACTGGTGAATATTTAACCCATGGGCTAGACACTGGTGAATAGGAGTTCCCCAGAGTCATTATGGCTTCACTGAAAATAGATTAATAGGGTTGTTTGTCATCAAACATTTCATATTCGCAAACCCACCATGATTCCCGTGGTGGATCTGTGAATACATGCACACAGACAGCACCTAAGAGGTTCTCCCTGAAAACTTGCAAGCCTCTGGTGTGTTGGCCGACTAGTCACTGCCAGTTTGCCACCTGAGACAGATTTCTGACCTTCCAGGGTGAGGGCCCCCGCTCTCAGGAGGTCAGAAACAAAGTCTGCACAGGAAGAGGGTGTTCACACCCCTTCCCTCAGGATAACCTGCTGATTAGCATTCCAAGGCAGGGGAGGTTCAAAGAAGCCACTGCCTTTGAAATTCGAATCTGGCTCCCCTCACAGGAAAGGACGCCTACCCCCTTTATCCAATGCCCTTTGGTACCGGGACAAGCAGGAAAAGGAGTCTGAAGAGTAGGCGTTCGTCCCACCCTCGCCTAGTACCACGCCGGAGATGGACTAACTGAAGTGAACTTGACTTTTCAGAGTTGGCCATCTTTGTGGTGGCAAACCTAGGAATTCTGGTACAGGATTATGCCAACTTCTCACAGGAAGTGGTCATATAGGAGGCGTAGTAACCCCAAGGTTAAGTACTCCATTAGCTACTATTCTACACTCCCCTAACACTCCTAAATTCAGTGTTTAGGGGAGCCCATGGCACCAGTGAGACAGATCCTGCTGACCTGAAAGACGACGACAGACGTGAACAGTCGCAAAGAGCAAGAACTGAAGCCCAGGCAACTGACTTGGCGCCAACCCTGCCAGCTGCCTTCGACAATTGCACCAAAAGATGACTCGTCCTGCAGCTGCTGAGCCCCCAAAGCCCGGGAGACCTGCCAGCACTTCACCCAGGAACCAAGAGCTCTTGCTAAGCAGCGGACCAGCTTCTCTGCATCCTGCAGGCACACCAACACTTCTGAGAGGACCTTGTGGCTGCAGAAACACGACACCGCTGCACCCGTCACTCCAAGCCAGAGTTGAATGAATGAGCCGATGGTGCCAGCGTTGTCCCCTAGCCCTCCAGAGACTGAATCCACTGTGGTTTCGCCTCCAGTAATCTCTCCGATGTCTCCTGCAGCCCCCCTCCACCGCAACTGCTCCCAGGGTCGTGGAGAAGAGAATCCAAGGTGTCTCTACATCCCTGAGCATCATGAGGCCTGAGCCTCCTGTTTGGTCAGTCAAACTGGCTACCCATTCAAAGCCTGCAGCCTCTTTATGCGAATACCAATCCCCATAGAATAACATTGGGTACCAGACACTGTTTTTCACCCCTGCACCCAGCCGCCCTAGTGCCACTGGTGGTGTTCTGCTGCTGCTGCCTTGGACCTTGCCTACCACTCACCTTAACTCCTAGAGACTTGTCCCATAAGTCGCGGTACTGTCCTGAACGCCCCACTTGCTTTTCTTCTCATAGGATAGCATTGTATCTTCTGAAAATTGCACTGTCGACTTTTTAAATACAGAACTATTTCTTTTGAAAAAACGTTTTACCTGAATGAATGGCTTCTGATGCCTAAATATATATAAAGATATGTTTTATTTTTATAAATTGGTGTGGGTCTCCTTATTGAGTTGTGTGTTTAACTTACTCACTACTGTGTGTATTTGTGAATGCTTAACATTCCCCTCTGAAAAGCATATGGCTGCTCGACCACACTACCCTAGAGAAGAGCACATTGGGATTGCTAGAGCAAGTCCCTGCCCACCTGAAAGGGAACAACTGGATTCTTTGCACAATATATATATATATATATCATTTTAATATATCATATAAACAGCCAGTTTCCTACACCTTTTATTTGTAAAATAGCAGAACACTCAGTGGTGACTACTTACTTAATATATGGGGAGCCAAATAACCAGTGTTCATGCTAGATAGCAGAAATTATTCGTAGTAGAATTAATTTCAGCAGTTGCAAAGGCATGCACTGTGCAAATGTTTGTCACAAACACTTTAAAATAAGCTTATTTTAAAAAAAAATCAACTTTGGTTTCAATACTTTTAATTCAAAGTTTTGACAATATCCAACATTCAGGTGAACGTTACTACTGAATTAAGAAACTGGGACACAACCTCCTTCCGCCCTTCCAACCAACAATTCCCCACCCGTAGAACTCCGTCATCAAATTGCACACCACCCCTCACACCAGCAGTGAAGGAAAAGTGTGAGGTGCGTTATGCCCAACCACTTAAAATGAATAGTCCTGCATCAGATACTTTTCAGGCGTTCTTCTAACTAAGTTGAGGACCTTAAGATGCCTTGTACATGATCGATCTATTAAATCCAGTGACAGAAAGTCAATGATGGAGCCCTTATTTTTCCATATTGCTGTGGAGCTCCATGCCCCTCAAAAATTATTGCTGTCATCCCTAACAAATACTGCACATTTGGGAGCCAGTGGTACCTCATAAGTTTCCAAGAGTACAACGGTGGTCTGCTTTCCTCGTAACAACATATCAGAGTTTGTTCTAAATAGAAATGCTAATAGAGGTCTGAAATGATGTCCACTAGTTTGGTCTAAGGGTTCCCCAGTTGTGTGGTCAATTCCGCCTAAACTTCTCAGCAGAAATTCTCAACTTTAGGGCAGATATAAAATAAGTGTGGTTGTGCTTTTAGAATCAAAGCTCCTCCCATCAGGAATCAATTCAAGCAAAGATCATACTGTGTAGCATTAATGGGGAGGAGTGCCACCTATAAATGTTTTGTATGATGTTTCTCTCCCCTTTGCGTCTGTTGGTAGTGTGGATATCGGCTTTATGACATATGCGCAGATTCTTCCGTTTTTGAAAATGGAACAATGATCTGGTGGCTGTTTTGTACAGCCCCGTGGCCACCTTAAGCATATTTGAATTGATCAGTTTCAGTGAGCAGAAAGTCCTAAATGATCTGTTAAGAGTTTTTTGCGTATTCCTTTACTGACTAGGTATATATTCAAGGTCAATTACCCTCCTTCTACTTTGCAAAATTCTCGCCTATTAATGCAAGCAAGACATACTTGTTCCCAAAGAACTGGATGAACAGGATGTTTCATCATCTAATACCCATGCCGTCTCCCCCCTGCAGTGTTGCTCGAGTCATTGGGGAGAGAGACAACCTGCAACTCCTCTGCTAGTTTGAGATCCAAAAGATCTCCCAAAGTTGCTGGTCTGTTGCTTACGGTCCATCCTCAACAATTCAATATTATAATGCAGCCGGAAGGCTTAATAAAAATATTTAGGTTTGGGATACCCAGACCGCCCTCCACTGGTCTCAACAGCCTTCGAAAGATTGTGATTCTGGTCCTTTTCCTGCATCATATCAATGTTTTCCACATTCACTGCAACATCCATGAGATGTTCTGTACAAGGACGCAATGCTAAGGTCTTAAAAACCTATGGTATTTTAGGCAAAAAGTCATCATGATGAAGCCACTTGTTCCTACCCATGAAACTGCCTCAGGGCTCCACTTCTGCACATTTGTTTAATAGAATTGGGCTGCTCCTGTACTCTTCTATTAGGTGGTATGAAAATCTACTACTATACAGCCCGTCGGGTACTTTACTGCCATCTCCTCTCCTCTGAAAGACATTTGCCACTTCAGCTGCTCCATCATGTTTAAGTATAAGGGTAAACACATCATATTATTAATTTTTAGAAGTTTTATATAGCATACATGTTCAGAGATTAAAAATTGTGTAGCGCCTAAGATGCGACTTTGAGGTAGCGCGGTCAGAGGTTCGTGGTGTGCTGTAGAGGTAGCGCGGTCCGGTGACGTTTTTGATTCATAGTATTCTCAATGCAAAGTCAAAGTTATTATTGGACTTCTTTCCTGGCGGTGAAGAGCCAGGGTTGCGGGTAAGAGTAAGGGAGTCGGTGTGCGTTGACAGGTGGCTGTCAGGCAGAGGCGTGTAAGTTATGTAATTGAGTTCGGGAATGTACGGTTGAGGTAGAGGATTTTTAGTTGGCTCTTGAATTCTGGAAAGGAGGGGGTAGTTCTGATGTCCACGGGGATGGAGTTCCAAATTTTAGGAGCGTTGCCTGCAAAAGAACGGGCTGCAGTTTTTTGTTTGCTGGTTTTCAGGGGATGAGTAGGAGGGAGTTTGAACTTCTGAGACTTCTGGACTGACCAGCTTTCTTGAGCTTAGAGGCTAGGTAGTCTGGTTTCCCTGTGTGCAGGGCTTTGTGTGTAAGGCAGGCAGTTCTGAAGCTAGTGAGCATTTCACCTGGGAGCCATTTTAGTTCTCTGAGTGCGGGAGAGGTTTGTAGCTTCACTAGGAGTTTAGTGACTACGGGTTTCAGTTTCTTTTAAAAACAACTTCTGTTTTGTTTTTCAAATGATATACAACCAACAGCACCATACCAAGATATGGTTTTAAACTAAACAGAGGTATAAGCATGTCACTGGTGGATATAGACAATTCAAAAGTAGATCTGATCTTTTGAGTTCTGAGACGGTCAACAATTTGATGTTTCAAAGGTCCCACCTTCAAAGGGGGTATAGGACAACCCTGCATCAATCCTGTTCTATGCCCATCGTCCAAATGAGTTAAAAAGAACAAAAAGAGCCAATATATTCTGGGTCACTGCCATACGTTTAAAACTACACCTATTGGCCATTTGTAGAATATACCTGTTTTAGGTTCACGCTTTTGATGAAATACAGAATAAAGCCCAGATTCATTCCAAGAACTATTGACAGCTTTGACTGAACAGGGAACACAGTAAATGTGATATTTCTCGTAAGGCATCCATCAGAGTAATAGAATTCGGAGTAAGCAAGTTGCACACCAAAAAACACCTAATTACCTGTCTGGTCAAACTGTATCATGATAAACACTTACATTACATTTTTAAGTCACATGAATAAATGTTATCTGATAAACACTTACTTGTGAATAGCCCTTCCACCTAGGGGAAGGGCTTCCCAGCAATTCAGAATTGGTATTCCTTCATAAATCTGCATGGAGCTAAAGAAAATCTAACAATATAACAGCATAAAAACAAGTTTTGCACAATACAAAAGGGGCACATTTTCACAGACTTTCCTAAAGTTGTCAAAGCAAAGTAGCAAAGCTGAAGACATGAGTTCTAGCCTTCTTGAAAAGCAAGAGTGAGAGACTGGAGCATATACATATGTGCAGGTTGTAAAAGGAATTGTTGTATGACAGTGCACCACATTTGAGTAACCGGTCTCCTGGTTAGTAATTGGCCCCACTAGACAAGATGCTTGGAGGCAAATTTTACCAGTTCGCTAGGCAGAATCGCTCAGGTTTTCTCAGTAATAGCTGCTGAGAATTGCAACCTAAAGAAAAATACACATGCTTTGGCACAAAGTCACAATCTTCATCAAAAGTATTCATGAAGTTAAAATTTGGTAAATCTTTTCAGTCCAATTACCCACAAAGAGGTTCTGGATCTGATGGATGGTTGTAACTAAACATGACAATGCAAAATAGTTATTTTTCACATTTTCATACAGGGCATGATTTCAGTGTAGCATTAGGTTGTAATTAATTATCAAGTTTCTTGTAAGATGAGGTGCTCCTTACAAGCTCCCCAATTCTTGACCATGAAAGGTTTTGAAGCTTAGCAGGTCTTATAGAGGCTCAAATCTGTGCCTTTTAGGCTACACATACATGTGGTGAGTAGGAAAGTGCCACTTTTTCACATGGTCACCCCCAATTTCTGCATGGTATTTGATGCAGCCTTTACGGAAGTGCACTGGGTTCCTGCTAACCAGGTCCCCAGTGCTCGTTCCCAAAAATAAGCTAACTGTGCAATTGTTCCACAATTGGCAAGACCTTTAGTAACCCTGTAAGTCACTAGTAAATGGTACACCTGATACCCAGGGCATGGGTACTAAAGAGGACCCCAAAGGGCTGCAGCATGTATTTTTCCGCCATAAGGGAACCACCACCAAATGAATCCACACTGCCATTAAAGGCTGCGTGAAATGGTGCAGACAAAAGTGAAAACACAACATGGCATACATCCTGTATTCTAGATCAGCAGCATTCCTAGACCTCACCCCTTCTGCAGCAGAGGTATACTTATACCTCGGAAGCTGACCCTACCCTGCACTTTCATAGGTGGCCCACCCTGGCATCCGCTCTCTCAGCCTCCCTCTAAGAGTCCATACTTCAGCCAGTCCTCCAAACTACAATGTCAGCTCATCATGTGTGATCATGTTATTAGGATAAAAAGAACTAGGGTCCTTCCAATCCCTCAATCCCTGGATATACAATCTTGAATTCATTCTAAAGACTTAAGCTTTGCATTACTGTCTAGTGTCAGTTCAAGGAAGTCATACTTTCCCTACTGGACTATCTAAGATGACTAAAGATGTCCTTGTATAAGGGGACTAATTATTATAAAAATCACTAAAAAAAGCATCAACAGTATATTTTTGATAACTAGTGTAACATTTAACTACACAAGCTCATTTTAAAAAAACTGCTTGCAATTTTCTTTTTGTTTATATTCAAAAAAATTGTGAATGCTGTAGCATAAAAAGCTTACTTCTCCTAGGTTCCAAAGAGGATAGCAGCAAACGTTACAGGTAATAACCATGTGTGCTTAGCATGCAGTAACAAGCATAACCTTTTAATTGACTAAGATAAGTCTCTGGGACTAACCTCCCAAAATGGCCAACATGCTCTATGATGCAGAATACTTGGGGACTAATTGTTTAGGCAGACACAACCTATTACTGTTTTGAGTGAGACAGAATTTCTAATTTGTGGTTCTGTATAAGATGAACTATAAATCGGATGCAGTGTTTTCTAGCAAATAATTGTTCATCAAAAGATACAGGCAACACCAGACTTTCTGCATATCCACAGTCCAGGACCATTGCTGAATTAATTCCAAGAGTCAATAGAGACATCAAATGGCTTGGAGCAAACAGAACTGATGGAACCTGGAACAAAACAGATTATATAGATTAATAGAAACACTGACACCAATATGAAATTAGTAACACGATACAAAACGTTCAAATAAAAATTGCACTTAGTGTGCAAATTACGCTGGACAGGGTGTAAATCCTCTGAAATTATTAAATCTTTGTTTATACAGCACGATTTGGGGTAGCTAAGGAATTGATTAAGGATCAAGCCAACTATGGTTTCCATATCTAATTGCTGCATTTAAGCAAAAAAGAATCCAGCAATTGTAGAGAGTTTATCTAATAGGAATTCCAAAATAAGCATTTTCCTCAACCAAACTTTGTGAAATATTCCTTTTACCTGCAGTCGTCATACTCTGAATCAGGTATACAAATATAAGTTAACTTTGGAAGAGAAAAAAAAAAAGATCAAATCAGATGAAAAAACATAGGTATAATAGCATCTGAATCAAAGCTGGCCCCAGAAAATTGGCAACTCAAAAAACCTGACAAGGAGACATACTCCTTAGTTTAATGGTAGCCAACTCAAACTTTAGGGTTGGTCAAAGCAGACAGGTTTTCAAACTCACACACAGCTGCTATTCGGACAGAACCCAAACTAGCCAGGTTTAGGAAACCTATCAAAACCTGCCTTTTAAACTAGCAATATTAACTATTCGATCTTTCACTTCAGGCCCGTTAATATTAATTCTCAGCGCCAACAAGATTAGCATTAGTCAGATTTCCTAAGCGATTGCTGCTTCAAGTAGAGAATAGATTCGTACTGCTCAATATTATACTCTCAGTATGGGTGTAGGGAATAAAATCTGTAAGCCAACTAAGCATGTTTTCATAGTTTATTCAAAGGTAGAAAATCTATGACGTGGAACATTTCATAGTGATATTCTTAAATGAAAAGTACCATCTTCCACAATGCTGCCGATATGGGAAACTAAAGAAAGTGAGGCATCAATTATGAAACTGCAATCCTGACACTTGCTACTGGAAGACATTGTTGTCCCTTGTCTTCTATCCAAAGGTGTAAAGAGTTAACTTTTGGGTATTCACTACAGACTACCACCTACCTCTTTGTGGGCTTAACATTAGGAAATTTAGTATTAAACCGTAAAATGGATATTTGCAGATAATAGTGCAATATGACTGCTGATGGCCTAAATGTATCAGTGCACAGGACAGAATGGGCGTCACTTAAATGCATGTAAACAATGCAAGCATATGGATGAAGATGGGTACAAGTTAAAAAGGAAACAGCATAATGAAAGTAATTCTAGAAGTGCTCATCTTAAAGACCAAAGTTGTGGAGAGAATGAGTTTTGTCCACCAGGAAAGAAGAGGATGGGCCTCCGAAAAGCACCCGATGAAAAATGTTCTGAATAAAGGTTTAACAAAACATGAGTACAGAAACTGCCATGTTTTATTGCCACTCACAAGTCGTCCAGCAGGGGAGACTACGAAATCAGTTGCTGGGCAGAAGTTTCAAGAAGATATTGGCCCTCAACAAACCTCTTGCTCTGTTCAGTACCTACCCTCTCCAATAGCATGGTGACTGAGAACTTATTACAATGGGGCAAAAAATTGAGAGAAAAGTGTAATCCAACATTTGTTTCACAAGGAGAGGAAGTGTTTTAAAGGCCCACGGCCCACACCTCAGATGATAGAGGAATCAGTAAAAATTGTGATTTGGTGACCTATTGTGCTTGCAAGTACCCTGAAAATGGGCAAGGACACGCATGGTGATTTAGAGAAGGTACATGAAGAATGGGAACAGACTAGAGTTCGGAAGGCTAATATTTGAGGCCCAAAAACAATGATCATATCTGTCAGAAATAACCAGAGAATGGGCTCTCCTAAAATGCAAGTGAGAAAGCAATGAACACAGTTTTGCCAAGTGCTTACAACTTTGGAGCTAAAAAAAACAACCTGAAGGATATCGCAACATGACTCATGTTGTACAATGAAGGTTGCAAGACTTCAAAGTTCAGTAAGCCTGTCTGAAACTAAGTAATAGCTTCAGCAATTTGGGTATCTAGCAAATGTTTCTGGAAAAGAAAGATTTTTTTGCTGCCCTAAGCAAGGCATGGTAGACTGGGAGCAGATTTTACAGTTAAACCAATCACTATGTTTAGCACTACTAATGCAGAGTAAATCGGACAGGCTAGGTTGTTTGAATGGTGGGACAATCGTTTCTAGGAACATAATTGGCCACACAAACTGATTGGAAAAGTATTTACTTAATACAACGCAATGGTGTGTCACTGATGTACAGATGAACACAGCAGGAAATAATGTCCCCTTTTAGCAGCTTTTTCCAGATCCTGGTCAGTGATTAAGTGGTGAAATTATCTAAGTTGAGACAGCAGCATCTGTCACTACTGAAATGTTGGATTAACAATAAAATGTGTTAAGAGGCCACTCATGCAGGCAGAACCAGGAGCTATTGAGGAGAAACCTTTAGACTCTGGGTTGCCTATCACATTATGGTAAAACGTTTGTTGCAAAAGTTAATACTATGAAGAAATGTATCTTGTTCGGATACATATTAATTAAAAAATATTCCATGGAAAAAAAAAAATCGCACTCTTTTAGTCAAATGTTTCCTGGTAACTTATTGTATACAGTGCTTGAATTATACTACTAGAACTGGTAAAGACCATATAAAAAGTCAAATATACTAACATGCTGCACAATTTATTCCAATGAGATAATAAGCAATTTCACATTACAATATTAAGTTGCAAACGCCCATTTCACACAATAGACAAAAACTCTGTGTGTAATGCACATATGTAAAGATGGTATTAAGCTGTTGATTCTGCAGCCACTAGTTCTTGGGTTGTATACCCGCCTAGCAATCATCTCATGGTTCAACTATGATCACTACTTACACAACCAAAACCGAATATCACTGTATACGATATAATTTTCATAGACACAAGGATAAGCCATGCAGAGGTGCGCTTAGTCTAGGGAAAGAGAAGCTCCCACTGGCAGGTCAGCGCGCCTCGTTAGAGAAGCAAGCAGTGCAAACTGAGCGGGCAATGAGGCAGGTATGCACTGCCAGTAGAGGGGGAGAGCCTTTATGTTTGTGTACAGATTGAAAGCGACTTGCCCTAAGAATGGACTAGCGGATGTGCTCAATCACAGGAAAAGGCAAACGCTGAGAGGGTTCACTAACCACCCAAGGGAGCATGCAAATCAATGTCACTAGACAAGGCAGTCTGCAACAAAGGATGGCTGCCCGAAAGGTCATAATTAAAGTCCGCAATAGAGACAGAATGGGAGAACTTCAGGATGGGTCAATGAGTGCCGTCAAGGGAATGGGAAGAAAGTAGCCTTAAGGTAACTGATGGCAGTTGCAGCGGATAAAAGCTCTAGAGTCACTCTAGTAAACAGAACAGGGAACAAAGAAGGCTGGGCTGCAGTGGGCTCCAAGAAAGAACTTGCTAAAGTGGTTAATAAAAAGAGTACCAGCAGGAGCCTGCAGTGGAAGGACACTGGCCAGTGGAAGCAGTATTTGCTGCAAACTCCATGGCAGGACAAAGATTCGAAACCCAGGAGGAAGACAGGTGCGAGGAGGTGGTGCTGACCAATAGCAATCAAGGAAACAAGAGTGCCCAGGAGCCATGTTGGAGCCAGCCAACGGTAAGTAAAAGTGATGTGGAAGCCACGTTGGAGCCAGCCAATGGTAAGTAATAGTAAAGTGGAAGTCACGTGACAACCCGACCAATGGTAAATAATGGGTTGGCTCTAAGCCTCTTTTAAGGTTATTTTCGTAACTACAAGAGATTACGCAAGCACGGTGCAAGGTATTGAAAGTAGAACTTTTATAATCTGATGAAAAGAAATAAGCTGGGGAAGTGGGAAAATAAAGAGAACAGGTTAAACACATGCACGGTCATGTAGTGCTTTTAGAAAACAAAATTCCTGAAAAGTAGACACTTGTGGAAGGATAAAAGGAACAAATCCGAAAGTTAGAAAACAGGCTATGCTTCAAGAGAGCGACATTTAGCTGGATAGGCTAAAACAAACAAAACCATTGAATAGAAAGCAAGAAAATAAGATTGACAAAAAAACAAAGCCAGGAGAAAGTAATGGGGGAGAATTTCTTTCCAAATCAGCAATTGAAAATGTCCCTCAATTAGTCTTTCACAACTAAACAGCTGCATTGTTTGGAAGCCTTCGACCAAAATTGAGTTAATTTTATAAAAAGTATTCCTACAGACTTTGTATTCTCTTAGTCAATCAGGATACCCCAAGGAAGCATCCCTATACCATTTGTTAATTTCCGGTTTTATTATAACATCTTTTGGGCCAGTGGGCCTTTTGGTGCATCAGGGCATTACAAAATTCCAATAAAATCATTAGCATCATAATACAAACAGAAATATGAAAGAAAAGGGAAATAAAAATGGTACACTGAATGACAAGATTAAAGTTTAATCTTTTAACAACAACATGGGTTCTCATGGGTAGTTGAGCTTAGAGCTATCTGTAGAAAGGTGAAGTTCTTGTATGAACCCCGATGTGGAAGCAAAATCACCTAGGTCCCTGTAGTGTCAGAGACTAGGTCTGTAAAGCAAAATTTCAAAATCGGAGTGTTTATGTGCCGGCTGCTTGTTGACACTAATTAATTTTGGGAAATTTCCTTTTCCATAAACCACCACTAGGCAGTCTTTGCTCATCGACTACTCCTGGATTTGAATCCTAAGAGATGTCCTACCATCTTGTGGACTTACAATATCTTAGCCAATGTTTTCATCTAACAGTGTCATATGTTTTTAATAGAGAGTCTCATTTCTCTATTAGGGGCGTATTTAGATTAGGAATTATAATATTTCTTGTATTCTAAAGCCTTTCTTCAAAAATGTTATCAGCAATTTGTGGCATGCCATTCATAAATTTCATAATGTTAACCTCCTTAGCTACACAATTTCCTATTTCTGACCGTAGTCCGATAAGACCTGGATTTGCATTGTTTTGCCGTTAAGAGCGTTTGTTCTGTCTTTTTATGGAAGACAATATTTCCTCTGTGATATTCTTGATCGTGACGGGGGAACCAAAGACTCAATCGCAGATTGGACTTTCTTTGCCTAGTTTTGGAATTGGCACATCAATTTTCCATTTTTCTTTCCACCTTAGCACGCGCCTGAAGTTGATCTTTGTGCCACTCTTGTAAGGACTCAAAGTTACTACACTTACTTAGCTCTCTAACGAGCCAGCCCCTTTGGAGGCTTCTTATGTTTTTGTTCTCCACGTTGTGGGATTTCTGTGCAGGAGTTGTAAATACAGTTTAAGCACTGCTCGGGCAAGAGTGGGGCTTTGGGTCCTTTAAGCACCGCTGATGACTTCAAGAGTTTCTACTTTTCAATTACAAGGAATTCAAAGCCCTAATGGTGTGCCCAAGGAAACCTTCATGCTATTTGTTCCATCAAGATTAGGATGTCAAGCTTACTCTAATTTAGATGGTATGGCTGGTCGGGCAAATAGGACAAGAGGGAGCCACATCACTTTGGAACTTACTCAGATTTTTAGGTCGTGCCTAGACAGCGCATGTGCTGTTCTGCGAGGCATGATGTATTGAGGTATGGAATAGAAGCTCTGCCCAACTTTTCAACTGGCTCCTGTTACTGTCCTTTTGAAATCATTGCTTTTCATTTGTTAATAGGCTTAGTTGTCCCTTCTTGATACCGCCTTGTCTGCATTTGTAACCTCCCATAAGGACTGGACTTTTTACTGGTGTTGTTACATGGTCTTTTTTATGGAGTCAGTGAGCACTATTTTCTTTAATGATCTTCCCCTATTCCTGGATTTTGGGCGTTGGGCGGAAAAGGAAGATGACAGATTGACTCCACCGTGAGCAGCGTCCGATGAGAGGTCCTGAATCTTCATGCAGTATTACTCTGCAATCATTACCAGATACAAGAGATGTAGTAATTCGGATAAAGCAGTATAGGCAGCACAACTTACTTTAAATGCTACGACGGGACGCCCAACAGTTTTTCCTCTTTGGAGACACCCAGAGCTGTGTGCATCGCCAAACCGGTCAGCGGTGCTCTGTGCTCTACTGGTCCGGCCTACTTGCTCGGTTTCCTCCGGTCTCTCCAGTCTGGGCAGCCTATGGTCCCTCCGAAATCGAATGTGCTGCGGACTGGGCGTGCAACTCGGAATTTCGCAGCGGTTTCTGCTGCTGCCAACACCGCTACAGATGAAACTGACGGTGGAACTAAGAAGCGGGCGCAAGGGTGGGCAGACCGGTGATGAGACTACTCCCCTCAGGGATGGCTACGCATTTTCTGGCCGCCGCCCCCAAAGCCGCCATGGCAGAGATAGTCATGGAAGCGGCGCAACGCAAGGTTAGGAGCTCGCCTGAGATGATGTGTGATCTAGCTAAGGAGGTGGAGTTGGTGACCGCTTCGGGAAGTATGGCTGCGATGCATTTAGACGGAGGGCCTGATGCACCCAGTATGAGAGAGCCTCATTTGCTACATTCTGAGGTGAGTGATGATGCCAGCATCTTTTCTGAATCCTCCGCTTTGTCAATAACAGATAAGGGGCATCTGTCTAACATGATTAATGATGATGTTACATTTACTAACACGTTAGCACAGCCAATAGACCAGCTATCAGCATTGGCAGACTCCGCTCTAACTGGTTTAATTGAAAGTACGCAAAGCAATCTTATATCGGTAAACTGACCATTAGCTGAGCTAGCAAAAACTGAAATGGAATCAAATGGGCAGGAGGATATTCACTTGCTAGAATCTCTGCGACTGATGGCTCAGCAAATGGCGGAATCACATATAATGGGTACTGCTAAATAGCATAGCGGGTATGCTGAGTGTGTTGAGCCACAGCCGATGTGTCATCTTCGTCTTTTCCATCAATGAACATTGATGATTCCTCTGGCTACTCACCTGAGGAGACTGCTAATTCTATGTCTGCTAAAAAGACAAAACGCAATTTCATAGCTACAAAACAAACCAGAGCTGGCAAAAAAACTACTGAACTCAACAGTAATATATTCCAACAGCAAGGTAGTGCACAATCCGAAGCAAAAGCAAAAGATCAAGACAGCACCCTACATAAATGGGTAACCTCGAAGGGGGAAGTTAAAGACATTGTTTCAAGGTTATCTGGTTCTGGTTCGGGGCAAAACCCAGCATTTATTGGTGGTCAAAAGACTTTTTTTTCTCAGCCCACAATGGAGCAGCTATCTAAAAACACCAGGGATATCGGGGCCTCTAATTCTTCTGAAGTTCCTGAACCAATGCAACATGCAAAGGAGGTCTCTATGACAACCAGTGTACTGATAGCTGCAACCACACCGCAAGCGGTATTGTCATCAGAACCCTCACTAGCCTCAATTATGCAGGCATTATCAGCACAAAGATCTGAGGAGCAGGAGTACTACACACAGCTTAGGGCGGAAAATGTTATGATACATGCAATCATTGGCCACAGTGACAGAAACTGTCTGATAATGAGGATGCGGTGTCACACTCTACCAATCTACTTTGGGATCATGATATTATGCTTAATGATCTAAAAGGAAAGGTTAACGACCTGGAGAACCTTTCAGCGTCGGAATAATCAGAGAATATTTGGGATAGGCAGAGAAGGCTCGGATCCAAGAGCATTTATCGTTCAAATATTTCAGAAAGCTTTCCCTGATCTGGCAGATTGCGATTGAGACTCTCAAATCCAACGAGCTCACAGGCTGACAATTTTTTTCAATCAAGAAGATCAGTCTACTCTGCGCAGACCACGACCAATCCTTATCTACGTAGGCAACTTTCTATTGCATCAGGCTATCGCTATTAAAGCTCGGCCTACGACACCAGTGTCAGTTGAGTCATTTTCCATCATTGCTAGATCTGATCTATGTAAAACTATGGTGGATAAAAAAGATGGAGATGCGACAGCTGATTGACTCTTGGAAGGCGCTTGGCGCTTTGGTCTATCTACAAGAGCCTACTCGATTGAAAGTTATTAAGGATGGGAGCTCACAGATCTACTAATCAGACCAGGAGGCAAAATTAGCGCTCTCTTAACTACAACAGAGCTCCAATAAGTAGTATGATCATACAGTACTAATGTGTTTTTGTTTGGACATTTGGACACGTGATATTTTGCGTCTGAATTATGATGATCAAAGGAATATCCCTCTGTGTATTTTTCTGGTGTTCCTTTAATTGATTAATCTAATAATCATTTTTAATAATATTTGGGAAGCTCTCGGAGGGCGCTGCTTCTCTAAGCTGTCTCAGATCAACAGCAGGTTTGGGGTGGGGTCAATTCCTTTTCTAAAACACCGGGTGGGAGGGTGGGGGATTGTTGTGGGGGCGGTTTATCAGCCAAATGACAAGTGGAATACTGAAACGCACTGGTATCGGGGTGTAAATAACATGGGGTAAAGATTGCACTTAAAGCGAATAAGGAGATAAATCACAATGCTCTAATGTTTACGAGTAAAGAGCTTATTTCTTTTTTGATTACTGTGTTCAAAACCTTTTGTTTATCTAAATTCCTCCGGGAAAATGGTCAGAGAAAGCAAAAGTTAGGCATGAGCCCAATCTGTCACATGTTTTATTATGGGGACAATTAGATGTATTAGCTGTAATGTAGCTGGGCTAAATTCCCCAACTAAACGGCAACTGGTTAGAGAAGAGCTTAAGATATATAAACCACATCTGCTAATTTTGTTAGAGACACACCTGGCTTACAAGGATAGGGGCCTGTTCAAACATTTGAGGTTTGAGATGATGGAATGTACCTCACAGATGGCAGCAATTAGAGGGGTAGCGATCCTTAAGGATAAGCATTTAACTTGCAATAATATTAAAAAAGCTTCTGACCCAGGTGGCAGGTGGGTCATTATACAGCTTGAAATTTATAATAAAAACTGGTTCTTTGTGCACTATACAGACCTAACTTGGATGATCCTACCCTTTTTAATAAACTCATGTTGGAGTTGTTAGACTGGCAGGGAGAAATAATCATCATGGGGGATTTTAACTGCACTTTAAATTATATCAACTCAACTCAACCTTTTATATCCCTTTTTTAATGGAAAACTCACTTTTTTAAATAATTTTGTGTATATTGTATATGTGCTTTTATGGTGTCTTTTTAAGAACCGAAATAAAGATTATAAAAAATAAAAAAAAACCTCAACAAATCAATTTGCTTCCCCGAAATTGCGTAGGGTCCGAAAGTCAATTTATGAATTAGCGCGGCTCCAGGGGTTGCTAGACTTATGGCAGACACAGCATCCTACTTAACCAGGATTTACGTATTATTCCAGGCCTCATCAACACTATTCTAGAATAGATCTAGTTTTTGTGAGCAATAGCATTTTAGCAAAGGCACAAATAGAGGTCTGCCTGCGGATAACATATGATCATACTCCGCTTCTAACCTGTTTTCAGCTCTCAGTTGGGGTTAAGAATAGGCGATCTTTCTCATGATCTCAATCTCGATCTTTCTACTGAATCAATTTTAGAAAAATGTGTTCAATTCTATACAGAGCTTTACACTTCGACCGATGATGTGGATGAAACTTTAGTGGAGTAATATTTACAATAAGGGGATTCCCACTTCCTGAACCTGGAGGCAGCTGATTATCTTCAACAAGATATTACTGAAGAAGAAATGTCATCTGCTATGGCTGCGTTGCCATCAGGTAAGGCTGCTGGTGATGACGCTATACCAATGGAATTTTATAAAACATTTAAAGACTCTATTCTTTCGCTACTTCGGGCTGTTATATACCAGATTGGGGAATGTATGGAAGCCCCTAAGTCTTGGTATGTGACTGCAGACGGCAGATGACTGTGGGTCTTACCACTCAATATCCCCAATTTATTCCAATGCTAAAATCTTTGCCAAAGTGTTGGCTAATCGTCTTGCTCCTTACATGCCTGGTCTAGTACCGAACATCAACATGGGTTTATAATCGGTAGATACTACCGCACATGTTAATACAGCTATAACAGCTTTACGTATTGCTAACAAGACATCTCGCAATTTGGGGATGGTTTTGTTAGGTGCTGAAAAAGCATTCGATTGGGTTGCATGGGACGCATTATGGAAGATATTGACTAATAACGGCTTACCGGGCCGTTTTTTTAAATAGATTTGTGCGTTATATATCAACCCACAGGCTAAACTTATATATATTATTCTGCATTCTGCTCCATTTCCGATAGAGCGTGATACAAGGCAGGGGTGCCCACTTTCTCCTCTGCTGTTTGCTTTATATATAGAGCCATTATTCAAAGCACTAAATCAGAATATTTATATCATCCCATTTAGTAATGGGAATTATCAACTTAAGGCTATCGCGTATGGGGATGATATTGTTTTTTTTACATCTGACCCAGCAACAGCAATGAGTGTTATCCAGGAAGAAACGATAATGTTTGGTCGATTTTCAGGATTTAAATTAAACTCTCATAAAACACAAGTTCTTCATAATTTAAAATCATTAACATCTATAACTGGAGGCTGCACTGTGGCAATGTCTCATGGGGTTCGGATATCTGCCATCATTGAGCATATATGGAGACTTAACTATGAAACTCTACTTCACTTAGTTATAAAAAAAAACGTAAGAGTTGGAAGAAACTTCCAATAACTATTATTGGCAGATCCAATATAATTAAAATGCCAATCTTGCCTAAGTTTTTGTATCTGTTTTGAACTATTCCTATACTGGTCCCCAATTAATTCTTTCAAAAATTAGAAGGTGCAATTAGTAGTTTAATTTGGGGTTACAAGCAAGCACAACGTGCAATATGCTTCCTTAAATTTCACTATAAGTTTGGGGGCTTGTAACTTTCCGATTTTAAACTTTCTTTTTGGGCAGCATTCACTGGGCGTTTACAAAGTCTATTAACTGACAAACCACCATATGTTGGTCTTGTACTAGCACTGGGCACAGATAGTAAAATGTTCCTGTACAGGATTAATGATCCTAATTACTATAGGAGAGTTCATTCTAAGACTATTAGGGATATGGTTCGGATATGGCATGAAATCCTCAATTATTCTTCGCTCACTCTCGAAGATCTCACACAACATGAATATTTTAAATTATGGAAGAATCCAATTCTCCCGGGCATATTTCATGATTACACTGCTAGTAGCTGGGCAAAATATGGAATTGAAAGCTTGTGCCAGCTGTACAATTATAGTGGTTTTTCCACTTTTGCATCTCTGCAGCTTTCTTTTGGTCTTTCACATCAGTAATTTTTTTAATATTTGCAAATTAGAGATTACTTTTTAAAACGACAACTGTTGCAACTTCCACACTCTTATGAAGTACTAAAATACTTACTCAATCTTTCGCTTAAATGTAGAATTAGTACAATATACTTACAGCTCTGTCACTTAAGAAGTTCTGATACCAGTCATTTAGCTGGTAAATCGGATACTTGGTACACCTACGGATACATCTGACATAGTGTTGGCTCTGGATACGTTAAATAATTCTACCCATTCTTTTAACCTAATGCTGCAACAATTTCGCACTATATGTATGTTATACTACATTCCTGAGAGAATCAGTAAATGGCAACAACCTCTACAGGGATTGGGTCGTGTTGAGGTGGACAGAACATGCTGTCCCAAGTGTGACCAAAAGGGAGCAAACATCCTTTATATGTTCTACACTTGCTCAATGCTATTCGATTTTTGGGAGAAAGTTATCAAATAAGCTGGTCAATGCCTAGGACTTAACATATTCTTCACTACTAAAGAGATTATGTTGGGGTTTAAGGCGTGTGAGAATTCTAGTACTAGGAGCTTTATATCTACTGTATTAGTAGCTGCCCATCTTTGCATTGCGAGAGAATGGATCTCGCCTAACCCTCCTACTTTTTTTGAATGGTTGGCTCTTATGAAAGACATTTATGAAAGGGAACGAGCATTAGTTAAAACTAGAACTGTAAACTCAATGCAAAGATTTTGTTGCATATGGAAATGTTTTGAGTGAACTAGGGGGTTCCCTGGATATAGATATGTGTATAGGTATCTCTGTTTGTTTATGGAGTATGATTATTCGCTAATAATGCATGTACTTTTTTTGTGTACCCCCTGTTAAAATATAAAATAAAAAAAATAATAATGAGACATTTTCTCCTCGACTGGGACATATTCTATTCAAATCAGTCTAATGTCAGTATGTTGTGCTACTTACTTGCGCACGGTATACATCTTGGAGAGCAAGGTATCTGAGGCACCAGCAAAACGTACTTGGTATAATGCACATCATTTTTGAAAATAAAGCACATTCCCCACAAAATGCAAAAAAAAAAAAAAAGAAAAGAAAAGAAACACGATCGTCCCCTATTCCACCCACAACGTCAAAGCATGCCGCCTATTTTTATAGTATTAGTAATGTACTTATTTAATTTACAGCATGGTCCGCTTTAACTATAGCGGCTGTGCTTATTTATTTTACGGTGTCGTCCGCTTTCACTTTAGCGACCGTGCTTATTTAATTTACAGCGAGGTACTTTTGCAATTCAGAATCCATGCTTATTTATTTAATTTACAGCATGGTCCACTTTCACTTTAGCAGCCATGCTACAGAACCTTTATTTATTTGTTCTTTCTTTTTGGGTGGAAGTACCCCATACAGTGCTTTCACTTAAATGCTGGCCGCGCCCCTTTCGGTAGATGCTGCTCACTGTAACCTGAATACGGCGAGCAGCGTCTTAAGAAAGAAGCATGGCCACCATTAAAGCGGTCTCCCATTTGCGAGAGTTTAAGCCATTGGCATTAGAAATGACAATGCGCTTTATATATGTGTTGTTTTTAAAAACACAAAAATAAATGGCATTGTCATTTACAATACCAATAGCTTAAACTTTCGCAAATGCAAGACCTTTTGAATTGAAAATACTTGTTGTAATCATGTATTTACAGCTGGCTTCGTCAAAGATAGATTCGACACACACCAAATTGCAACACTGTGCATCATCATGGAGCAGTAGAAGGAATGGAACTCCCCCCTCAATGTCAACTTTATCGACTAGGAGAACGCATTCAACAGCGTAGACAGAGAGACCTTTTGAAACTCCTCCACCACTATGGTGTGCTAGATAAACTCATAAGAATCATATGGAACTCTTACAAGGGAATAGTCATAGTCATACATCCTTATATAGCGCACAGTTCACCGCAAGGTCTCAAGGCGCTAGTGACCTTCAAGATAATTAACGGAGGACAACTCACGAAAGCCTTCGAAGTGAGGACCAGAGTCCGCCTGTTATTTGTTCTCACCTTTTCTTTTCTTGCTGGCCAAAGACTGGATCTTGAAGACATCCACAGCGAGGAAAAGAAATGGATTCTAGCGGATACCTTGGACGCAGCTCGGCAATCTGGACTTTGCAAACAACCTGGCCCTACGCTCACATAACCATCTACAGATGCAAAACAAGACCAGCAAAGTGGCAGTCACATCAGCATAACTTGGCTTCAGCATCCACAGGGGGAAACCCAAGATCCTGCACTACTAGAGTCACTTTTGCGGGTGATGCAAAGGAAGAGATTACGATCTTCATCTACCTGGGCATTGTCATAGAAAAGCAGGGCGGCAAGAAGGGCGAATTCAAGGCACGAATCGGCAAAGCAAGGGCTGCATTCATTCAGCTAAGGAAGATCTGGAGCTGCAAAGACCTAACATTGCAAACCAATATCAGGCTTTTTTAAATCAACATAAAATTGGTCCTTCTGTATGGAGCAGAAATGTAGAGGACAACAGCTACCATCACCAACAAAGTCCAGAAGGTCATCAACACTTGTTTGACGAAAATCATCCAAATTCGCTGGCCAAACACCATCAGCAACAACCACCTATGGCAGCAGACTTTCCAACTTCCTGCTCATGAAGAAATCATGAAAGATGCTGGAGCTGGATAGGTCACACCCTCGGCAAGCCTGAATCAAACATCCCCAGGAGAACCTCACAAGGGAAAAGGAAAAGAGGAAGGCCAAGAAACACCTGCGGCAAGGCTGACTGAAAGGAGATGGGTTACACCTGGAGTCAGATTGAAAGAAAAGTCCAGGACGGAGATGGTAGGTGAGCCCTGGTTTCTGCCCTATATCCAAAGAGGCATAAGTAAGTAAGTATTTACATTACCTTTAGTCCCTTTGTGATGAGGTGCTTTTCATAATTCAAGGGCTTCATTTTCTCTATCCATGGAAGGGGTTTTTGCCTGTGCAGCAGAGGGTATGGCCAAGTGATTGGTCAATTGAGGGGGTGGTGGTTTGAATCAAGTGAGGCTCTACTACACACAATACCTTTTTGAAATTACTGAAAAGTTCGCTTGTTTTTCTCTCACTTTTGTCTAAGATGGCCATGAACTGACGGAATAAAACGCTGTACATTGAAGGCATTTTGCACTTTTCTTCCCTAGTTCCTGGAGACTTCCAAGTCTTCTCCTATTCATAGGTCACCTTCCACATCAGCTTTATTTTTCTTGTATGAAGCACAGTAGTCGAGAGGAGACGTCATCCATTCCCACCAGATTGCTTTGAAGTGTTTAAAAACATTTCTGGAATTCCCCCTTTTTGACCTTGAAAAAGGGGCTGCAGCAGAATAGCGAATGCTAGGGCTCAATGGATTATGAAACCCAGTTTGACTGCAGAATGCTTATAAAGTGCCTTCGCTGGCTTATTTGGGTTAATACAACAAGTATCAATGCCCCTTGGCCCTCTATCACTTCCTCCAATTGTGATTCACAACTTCCTCTTTGCATGGCATTTCACCCGCTACCTTACCTTTTCAGGAGCGCATGTCCTTATGCATTGCGTTTCCTACCTTATAATGTAGACTTAAGCACTCAACTACCTTAGCTGAGATTCTCTGACAGTACATTCCTCTTTTCAATGAAGTGAATGATGCACTGAGGGTTTGAAAAAAGCACAAGAAGACGAGCAGTCCCACAGCTTGGACAAAAACACTTTGGTGCAGCCGCTTTTGCTGCAGATACTCCAGAATGATACCTCTTTTTCTGACTAACTTATAATAAAAGATTTTGTTCTCATTCCGTTTATTATATCCCTATGACTGCCATTTTCTGTTTGGGATAAGTTTAATGCCCACTGAACATGAAATATTTCTGAAAGGACATGCTGTGGCACCATGTGATCTATGCCATTCTGGAAAACCACCTTCTAGTGTTGCTGGGGAAACACACTCTCCAACACTGGCTCAGATGATTACTTGGCTATAGATACAGCTACAACTTTTGTTCTACTTGTAAATAAGGGTAGCTTTGTCATAATACACCTAATGGTACTAAGACTCTGAATCTAAGACAAATGTTAAATTTTTTAACAAGCGCCATCTACCTACCCAACAGTAAGAGTCAACTTCTGCAATGCTCAGACAATTGAGACAAAGACAACATTAAAGTGCAAACATGGTTATAGAAAGAGTGATAGTGAATATCTGCAAGAGAAAAATAAAAATAAAAATCAACAGAAATTTGACATTTCCTTAAACATAAAAAACGTGAATAAGTACCTTCAAAGTTAAAACAAACTTTCAATAATGACCCATCTGCTCTGTGAAAAGAAGACTGAAGATACCAACGGTTGGGGTACACTAAAATCAATGGTGTTAACATGCCCATACACAGATTAACATGGTCATGATAATGGGATTTGTATAATACATATTGCAGGCTTATCCTAAATTCAACTTGTGACAATTGGTCTCAGTGCAGCAACATACCTCGAAATATTTGAAAAGAACACTTGTCAATGTTTCTTTAAAGTGGGAGGGGCACAGAACGGATTCTACAATGACCACACGCCGATCCCTTGGATTCACTAAAAGATGTCTGCAAGATAAGAGAGAAGGTAAAAAGTAAAATATTCAGCTTCAATGTTCACAAACAATCTGAATATTCAAAATTATATATGACAAAAAACTCCCGAATTATGCAACTCACATCATTTTTACCTCGCTTCCTCAAAGAAAACAGTAGAATTTTAATGAATAACTGCTTTTAAAACATCAAGTTTTAGAATTTCCAATTTACTGATTTACTTTTCAAATAGGTATAAAGCTTTTTGGTCCTGAGGGATGAGAGCCATAAAAAAAATCCTCTCCAGTTGCAGCCCAGATGTGTTGGCCCTCGCGGGAAACTGAGGTTTTTAGAGAATAGTGTGAACCTACAGTACTGGCGTACTGCAAATATAATAATCAGTAAGCCATTGTCTACAAGGCACAAAACCTTCAATCATAACGGGCACAATAATGTAAAGGGAGAGAAGAACCAAATCTCAGCTGCTGGAAAGTACATTTCAAGGTGAGGTGAGGGGTGAAAGAGTTGTCTCCTGGGGATAGAACCAACAGGAGTTGTAAGACAGCGATGTTTTCTTGCTGATTAGCATTACAAAAAAATCTGTCTAATTTGGTGTGTAAAATGTTGGTGAATAATTCATGTTTCTCCCTCACTAAACATATAATTTTGCTTTCTATGAAATATTTTATACTTGACTATGTTCTTGTAAGTCTGATGTTCTGATGTGTAGTGGTACAAAACAACATTCCCCTGGATAATAATGTGTGTTCTGATATTTGAATAAATGTAAAGTTGGATTGCAGCATGACTTTGGGGTTTCCCTACTGTGCATGTTAGACTGCAGTGCAGGATGAAGGGTCATAATAGCTGTCTCTTAGAACTGTGTGACTGTCCAAAAACGCAGAGACAGGGATGCTATTTTACTAATTTAGCCGTAATGTTGGCAAAAAGAAAGATATCTATAGGACTGAAAACTGTGCATGCCTCCTTGAGGACTAGCACGACGGAATGATGTGTACAGATTGGCCACGGCCAAAATAACATTCAAAAGGTCTGTCACCTCCAGAACAGGAAAAAGTGTCCAAATTAGGGCTTGGACTGTAATTTCGACTGTCTGCAGTTAGATGTCTGATGATCAGCCACAATGAAACAAATATGTGAAGCGGAGCTAATGAGACGATGGGCTCTGAGGAGATTGTAAGAGAAGTAGAACCATAACATATAGGAAGAATTGAAGATTCAAAAAGAGTGAAAATGTTGAGATGTACAGAAAAATTGCAGTTATGTAGATTTTGCCATGTTCTGGATTTATAGGTCGCAGGACATATTGACATCAGCTAAGAGCAGTGCCATTTGCAATTGTGGGATATAGCACAGATAGTCTGTGAGTTGAGAAAACGTTTGTACTCAATTCAGAGAATCTGTTTAGGGAAAACACTTCCCAGATATAAATAGATATGCTGTCGCAAAATAATGGAATAGCCACCCTGTACTGCCAAGAAGCTAGATTCAAACACAGAGACAAAGCTATTGAACACATTCCGTTATGTTATACTGTTTTAAAACAAATAGTTATTGTTTATTCCAAAGTGGAATTTAGGGTATGCTTTTCTATAACAGCTGTGTTTGTTCCTCCTATTCACCCACCATCATGCTTAGTGCTTCCTTTCTCTCTTGACTAGTTCACATCTGCGTCTTCTAATTGGGATTTATTAATCAAAGTGCTTAGTTCCTACATGCTGTTGCTTTGTTTCTGTGGTAGCCAATGGTGAACTGTGGTTTAAAAGACCTGCGTATTAAATTTTCATTAACATGTCAAACAGATAATTTTTCTCTCCTGCGAGTCTCGCTCATTTTACATTTTCATCAAGAGCTTTGTCTGTATATCTGTCTCCTATCCTCCCTAAGCCAATTGCAAAACTTCTTCGCTGTCTTACAACTCCTGTTGGTTCTATCCCCAGGAGACAACTCTTTCACCCCTCACCTCACCTTGAAATGTTCTTTCCAGCAGCTGAGATTTGGTTCTTCTCTCCCTTTACATTATTGTGCCCGTTATGATTGAAGGTTTTGTGCCTTGTAGACAATGGCTTACTGATTATTATATTTGCAGTATGCCAGTACTGTAGGTTCACACTTTCTCTAAAAACCTCAGTTTCCCGCGAGGGTAAATCTGGGTAAAAATAGAGATTTAAGGGGAAGTTAGGACATGGAATTGCCAATTCCCCCTGCAATTACTCATTTCTAAAGGGATCTAACGGATGGGTAATTACCCACCAGAACAATTTCAGGACTATAATCTATGGCCCTCAATATTAGAGGCCTCTTATTTCCAAAGAAATTATGAACTCTGTGGTGTTTCCACAGGCCTTTTAATTTTCTCAAGATTTCAGCAGTGGAAAGCTGAAAATGGTGTGTGAAAATCTGGGTAAAAATAGAGATTTAAGGGGGAGTTAGGACATGGAATTGCCAATTCCCCCTGCAACTCCTCATTTCTAAAGGGATCTAACGGATGGGTAATAGGACTGAACAGCTGATCCCTTTCTCATTCTTCGGTTCTTATTGGCTCCTGCACATTCATAGCGGTTTTACTAAAGTTTCTTTAAAAAGTTGTGACTGCCTGTTTATAAATGGAATTTTCTGGACTGGTACCCCCTTCCTCCCCTTTTGTGTTATCTTTTGTTGTTTAATGAAATGTACATCTTGAATTGTTTTTTATCGCATTCAGAAATATTCACTTAGGTGAGGCACATTTATTTCACATGTGATGAGGTGTGTATGAAAATATCTGTTGAGATATTGAAATGTTTGCTCTGTTCTATGGTTTACATGGTCCAAACGAAAACATTTATATAAGCACTAAAGTAGTGCATTGATTGATTGTTGGCTTCCATATTGGTCACAGGGATTGTCTGACAGTGGCAGTTAGTATCTTTGCTTTTCTAGAATCTTTCTTAAGCTAGCGACAATAGCAATCATGGCACAATTCAGGTCTCAATAGCCCAGCACCACTAGCTGAAGACTGCGCATTAAACATTAGTCAGTACTCGTTTAGCACCATATCCACCTATGAGTAGCTTCAAAGCGTTATCAGGGCTAAAAAGACCAATAAACTTTAATAAATGAATATCACTCAAGAGAAAATTATGTACCTACAGTTTTTGCCTCTGTCTAGTTTCGGAGGTAAAATCCTTCAATAATAAGATCTGAATGGAACAACAAGTGATCAATTTCTTTACTACTTAACGTTACAAATGAACTTACCCCGTAAGAACATTGTTTTGTTTTTCATCTCAACGCTGAAATATTTTGCATCAGCTTCTCAAATCAAAATATAGATAAGGCCCTGCATGAAAAGTGTGAATGCAAGTAAATACAAAACAGACGAAACGGGAAATCACGCTTACCTGAAATACAGCATGTGAATAAATTCCTTTAAGTATGAATACAACTCTTCTGTATTGATATTGTACTGAACAACTTTAATAGGCTGCAACAAAAGAAACAAAAGGACTGGTTTTATTGACATATTTAAATTCACATGCAGATGCATTTTTAACCCCTCCCATGCTCATGACAAGTTCAGCTCGTCATGAGCCACGGTGGTTGTGTGCTCATGACGAGCTGAGCTCGTCATAAAGGCCAGAACGCTCGCACGCGGGGCTAATTTCCCCGCTGTGCTGAACGTTTTATGAAAACAGGTGTAGCTGTGACGAGCTCAGCTCGTCATGAGCACAAGGCCACCGTGGCTCATGACGAGCTGAGCTCGCCATGAGCACGGGGCGCTGTGCTCGCCCACCAGAACAGCGGGGGTATTAGCTCCGCAGTCAAGCGGTTAATGAAGGAGGCAGATATTCATGCAATGCTTTGTATGAATTTTATTTCAACTGTAATGTCTGATGGAAGGATAACTGGTCTCTAACTAGGTAAGACATTCACAACAAAATATGTATCATGCTAATAAAATATGCACTGGTAAAATCCAAAAGGATCGCTGCTGGCTGCCAAGTTTTGCGTTTGCCAATGCTTGATTTCTTTGGTAATGGTTTTTGTAAATCTTTAATTCAAAAGCAATTACAAGAATGGCTACCCATGTGTGCATAAGCATATGCACAAGCAGACATAGATGATTACTACAAAGTTGAACACTTTTTAATGTTCTTCACTAAAGCAAAAAAAAACACGGACCGATGGCCATCCATGCATGAGAATGCCTAAGCAGCCATCTTTGAATGGTTTGTATTAAAAGTAAAATACAACCGCATTTGTCATGCCTAGCAACAGTTGACCTGCTTAATGATCTGTTGATGACACTGGGAGCCAAAGTAATATTATCTGTATGGGAAATTGAATTAGCAAAACCTTTCAAAAAAATGGTGGACCTGGCTGGGTTCCACCAAAAGTTTAGACAACTTACTATTTTGCAAGTCACTTTCTCTACACAGATCAAGGAAACTCTGGGACAGTTCTGATGAATACGTGAAAAAAAAGTGTCCCTTAATTCTCATGGACCCTACTGTATACAGGTAGCTCGTACCCAATATCTTAAATAATAGAATATCAACTTAGCTCTCTCACAGACCATGACTGGCTACCCAAATTTCAGAATTTCCAATTGGATATGAACATCCTAGCAGACATGAAAGGGCATATTGATTCGTGGGCATTTAATCATGCTATGGTACCACATCTCTTACCCTAGCCTCCTCCCCCCTCCATCTCCCCCTTCTTCTCATATACTTGTTTCTATCTTTGGAACTTCTGGTACAAGCACACTTTTTACTTGGATACTAACTCCACTTGTCTCAATATGCATACATGTAACGTCATACCTTCAACTACATTCAGAATCGCTAATAAATCCCTGCTTATTGAATGGACATGTGTCCTAGCACCCCCAACTTGAGCCAAGAGGACCTTTTGCCTCCACCAACCTCAACTCTCCGCACAAACAACTCTACACTCATTTATAGTTATATGACAACTCCTCAACCAAACTTTGCTAAACCGATTGATTATATACAACAATCTGTATGATGTCAAGTCATACTGTAGTGTAGTTCCTAGTTTCCCACTAGGCCCTGCGCATTGGAATAACATAAACAGTAGTATCGACGTGGAACTGCGGATATTCCAGGCCTCCACTGACTATGCTAAACTTAATTGGGTGTGTTACCAACTAGCTCAGAGGTCACTGGAAACTTTCTTCTCTGCATGGGAAGTGATCAGCTTCCTTGGCACAGACAAGAAGGGATTCAGCTTTCCAACAACCGTGCAACATGACAACTTTGCTCCTCAGATAAAGAGTCAATCTCTAGGGTCGTGTGAAACAATAGACAGGTATTTCACTCAGTCTAGTGCAGTTTACTTTCACGAGATGTAGAGAATAGAGAGACGGGCGTTTGTCAATAAAGGGTTAACATTTATTGAACAGTCTTTCTTCTCGTACAAGAGAAATGTATTGCCACAATTGCAAGACTTGTTATTATAAAAGGTATGTACAGTAAGATAAGGATTGCGAAATAAAACTGTAAAAGCATTGATATGGTTTCTTAGCCATACAATGGTTTAAAAGTAATAAAACATATATACAGTCATATATAAATTAGGCTAACATACTCAACTGGTGCTTCTAACTACGCCTACCCCAGTGTGCCTGACCTAAGCCTAACACGTGGAAGGGGAGTAAGTAAGTAGCTTTAAGTTAAGTTGGTTTTGCCAAGGTTTGCTTCAAGAATTCTCGTCTAAGGGTTTAGTCAACACCATACCTCTGAATAGAATGATGGAAGTCTGGTATTTCCTTCAGGGGGCACTCAATATCCCAGTCACCCGCGAGGGCAGACCGGAAACGCTGGAGCTGGATTTCTCTGCAGGAGAAAGGCAGCGGCTCTTCTTCAGCTCGTCGGGAGGAGGAGGCGGGGGACAGCGTCCGCGGCAGCTGGAATCTGCTGGGCTCTTCGTAGAGGGACGGCTGTTCAGCTCCTAAGCGTACTGCACCATCGTTTGCGCTTTAGCAGCAATAATGGTATCAGTAGCTTCACCACCAAGGGACAACAGCAGCGTACTGCCTGCAGCAGCAATGGGATGCACACAGGGTGCACGACAGCTTACAACAGCACGGCAGCTCTTGTTGGTCTCTCTTTGCTTAAGGCAACGTTGGTAATATTTATACCTGACAGGTGCCGGGTTTGACGCAAGTTTGCTGGATATAAGACGTCAATTAAAGATGTCACTAGGAAGTGATAGCTATCAGTTGCTCATTAGAGTTCCATTACTAATCAAAACACAGCAAGCGGGGATTTCCAGGTTTGCTGAGTTTTTATCTTGTTGAAGAACTCGGAGTGTTAATCTAGGAATATCAGATAGTGACTTCTGCTCTGTCATTGCACTAATTGGTTGCAAAGGAAGTGGCAGAGAACTATGCTGGAATGTGGCTCTGTTCTTGTGAGGCCAGAGATGACTTTTCTGAAAGTCGCACTTGAACGGTTATGCCAATATAGGGAATAAATGGATTTATAGCCGAATAGGGGCATAAGGTCACAGTATCGATCAGGAACCTAGATAAACACACAACAATACTTGTAATCATATAACTGGTGCAATGCATTAAACTGCTCTTATACAAATAAAAATCTATTGGAATTTTTTTTAAAAAGGGCACGCATGCATGCAGGTGCATGCACATGCACTGGCAGCCATTTAAAAAAAAAATAATTATTATGCGTTTGATGCAAACATATGAAGAGATGCAAGAGGCCAGGTAGCATTGTTTGTAGTGCTGGTGAACCATTACCACTGTACAAAAAGAAAATGGCTAAAGGCAAAACTATTTACCTTTTAATCACAATCCACACAAAAACAAACATTGGCTAAAAACAAAACAATTTACTTTTTAATAATATTCCACATATTGCGGCAGTAGTTTCTGACACTGAACTGAAACACTTTTTGTGTATGTGTGCACCTTTTGCAGGAGCAGAATGCCAGCATTCATGCTTAATTTAGCCAGTAGTTCAAGTGGGAGGACCCACTGCCCCATACTGTAAGTGGTGGATAAAAAAGGGGAATGGCCCAACAATAGACAACAGACCCATGGATGAAGAGGGCTGGCTGAAAGTAGCTACAGGTTTTTTATCAATATAATTTTAGGAAAATCATATGGTCTTAACTAAAGACAGACCTAAAAAAACAGTTGTGTAATGGCATAGAAGAATTATTACCTTAGGAAATTCAGGTTTCCTTATCTCACTCGGTATAATACATCGCGGCCCAGTTTCACCAGCAAAACCACACCTAAAAAAATGGGGGAAAACAACAAATGTGTTTATTTATCTACAGAGTTTTATAAAGCACAAATATGCCTCAAGGTTATCAGAGAGGTGTACAGAGTAACCAACAAATGCAGTTACATAAAGTGTATCCTATAAAAGAAACCACAAAAACACAAGAACAATATGTTTATATTCCAAGATCGTTTTCATGATAGTATTGCCAATGCGCCCGATTATAGCAGCATTTAGGCATGATAATGTCATTGTTGTAAGGGCCTCCGACATTTGCTAGATCAGAACATTATGTTAAGAATCTGCTTAGTAAAATCCTCATAACCTTATTTTTATAATATCTCGCCTAGGCAGCGCATGCGTGCTGTCTCTACAATATGGGCTTCAAGCACCGCCCATCTTTTTCATTAGTTGCCGACTGTCCTTTGTAAATGCCTGCTTTTAATATTTAATACGCTCAGTAGTCCCTCCTTTTGGACTTTTTTTATCCTCCCATTAGGACTTCCCCTGTTACATGTGCTCTTACTCTTCAGGTTGTTTAGGATTCTTTGAGAGCACTTGTTGGCCTGCACCATGGTCGTGTTTTGTTTCCTGGAGATGTCGCTAGCGCTTTACTCTATTTCAAGGCCCTAAAGTGAGGAGAGCACTGACAACCTGTATTCCTTCATTATGCAACAAGGTCTGACTTGAAGCATTTCTAGGAGTCACCATATTGGCTTTCCCAGGTGCATAGCGGGTTGTGGCACACAGAGGTGGTGGGTTGTCTTGAATTTTTGTACTGAATACAGATATCAAGTTTGTGTTATCAGGTGAAACTTGTTTGTAAGGCAGCAAAGGGGTGAGATGGTACTGGTGTGTTGGCATAATATTATGCATACTGGGCCACACAGAACTTTGCGTAGTTACAATATTTTGATTCATTTTTGTAACACCAATTTTTCTGAATGCAGGCATTTACTCAATATTAAGTATTCAAACTTTTACCACTCCTATCCCATGGCTACATAAATCAAGTAATCCTATTACTAAATCTGTTCGGTTTGATTATATGTGGCATTTCCCTATTTGTAAGACGCGTAATCAGCAGCCACTCTGGAGAGCGAACACTTGGTCTCTTTAGCTATGTCCGACCAAGCCACCATGAGAGAGGAAGACCTGCCCTCAAATTTTTTCAGGAGAACAGCTTTCGGAAATCATAACGCATGCTTAGTGTTCTCAAATTTCATGCTACTAGAGCAATAAACCTCTTCAACACTTTAAGTACACTTTGATAGGTGAGCAGCACACAGCCTCAGTGGCTGCCTCGCTCTGCATATTGTTCCTTCTTTAGTAAAACATAAGTGCCAGAATGCCCTTTGTTAGCTATGCGCTGTAAAAATGTAAAATGTATTTATTTAGTGGTGAGGGTTTCTTCAAGCTGCGCAACCTTGGCTTTAGGCTGCATATGGACAGAGAAAACTAGAGATATTGTGCAGTCAGACAGTTTAGGATTAATTTTGTTTTTCTTTTGCCGCAGCTCATAGTGCTTTACAAACAAACCAAGCTCAGCTTAGAAAACCATCCTACTTTTTTTCCCTGCAGTTTTATTTAGCTGAACTCGACCTGCAGGAATTTGAGCGCTTTCCAGGAGTACCAGTTACATTACACAAGGTCAAATTTTTTTGCACTGGAAGATTAATCAATTTTTCCCAAATCACAGGTTCCCTATTTAGAAAGTCGGCAGCTCCGACCGTAGTGCCATATCCCATCCCAGTAACAGATACGGGGTAGCCTAGAATTTCATCTTGTGCCACGAGGATTTATGTTATAATCCCAGGGTCAGCGATTGACCATAAATCATGTAATTCTGTCTGTTATAGGAATTGAAACTACATGCGATCTAAAACAGATCAATGCTTTCTAGTGCGGTTCCCTACCCACTCCTCGTTGTATCCTGGTCTCGGCAATACTTTACGTAAAATTAGAATTGGCAAGGTCTCCGAGGAACAAGTCGGTGTATATATGCTGTCAGACTCACTTACAGGTGAGAAGACTGCCTGGGGATGTCAGCTGGTCCCGTGAGACCACGGACACGCTCACATGCAGCACTGCGTCAGACAATCAGGGGGGTGCAGGATGGCATGCCCAGGCTTGTGTCTCAGACGGTCCTCCCTCCACAATGGGATAAGAGCAAAAATTAAATGAGCCAGCGAGCGGCAATGGCGGTCGCAGCTTGTTAGAGCTCCCGCCGGCCCGCACTTGATCCGGCTAATTATCCTGGCCCCCGAGCCCACTACTCACGACCATTGTGGGGCGGACATTGCTAGTGGTACCAGGGATCCTCCGGTGCAGTCGGCGGAGATCCTGGGTGACCGGACGTGCCGGTACAGAAGAACGAGGGGTGCAGCCTTGCATGCCGGAGTCTCGATTTTGGAGATCCCCGGCCGGACGGCCTCTGTGTGGGTCTGCTGGCCCACCGCTTGCCATTGACCTTCGCTACCCTGAGGGGCGAGGGACGACTGACGATCCTCTTCCTGGGGCCCCGCTGAAGGGGAGTGCTTCCCTGGTGCTGTGACCCTGTCTGCTCGGCTGCGGCGGCCCTGTGATCCGGGAGCAGCCGCGGCCTCGAGTTTCGCGACCCAGGCCGCGGGACTATTCACCCGCATCTGCTGGGGCACTGCTGTCCTCGGAGTGGACCTCCCCTGCTGCCTCCATACGACGGAAGCCCCGAAGGTGACTGGACTATAGCGGGCAGCCCGGAGCGCCTTGGCTGGCTACATGACTGGAGACAAACTGTGAGTAACCCCCCACCTGGGCCCCTGGACACTGCAGGCATTCGAGCCAACGCTGTAGCGCCCGCACATTGTGGCGGAGAGACACTGCCCAGCCCGCAGGGTGTGGGGGGCACTGACTGTTGGCGAGTGGGGAGCTGGTATCGGGGCCTGCCTTGACCTGGCCCGGGCGCAGGATTCCACCGGGGATACGACCGTCCGGCCCCCCGCAGGGAGAAGAAGCGGCTCTGCATACATAGTTGGCGGCTCACGAAGGACTCGTAGTCATGACCAGGGGAGGTGGCGGCCTCACCAAGCAGGCAACAATCGACAAGTTCACCGGGCCCAGTGGGGGCCCTGGATCATCAGGAGGAGGACAGCAGGGAGGGGGGCCGGACAACGCAGCACTTATGGCAGGCATCAAATAGGTGCAGTGGGCGCAGATGTCCCCTGCTGCGCCAAGACTTGCGGAATGCTGTAGCACGGATCACGGAAGCTGAATCCAGGGTGTCGGTAGTGGAGGACGACGTGGGCGCCCTCAAGAAGAAAATGGCGGCGATAGAAACTGCGCAACGGGGCCTGGCGCTCTGAGTAGAAGATGCTGAAGAGCGCGCACGCCGCAACATCCTCCGTTTCAGTGGATTTCCGGAACGATGTGAGAAGGGTAACATGGAACAATTCCTCACGCAGTGGCTGGGAACCTGGCTGCCCCCGGGGGCTTTATCCAACTGCTTCGTTATCGAACGCGCACTACGCGCTTTGACACAGATGCCACCGGAAGGCGAACGGCCCAGGGCGGTAATAGCTCGACTTCTGAACTACCATGACCGAGATGTCATCCTGAGGGAAGCAAGAACCAGAGAGGCTCTTCTCTATAAAAATCGAAAGATAATGATCTTCCCTGACTACACGAAGCTAGTGCAGCAGCAGCGCCAATCATTTATGGCCGCAAAAGCGAAACTCCGAGGTCTCAAACTCCAATACTCCCTGCTATACCCGGCGCGCCTGAGGGTGATTTTCCAATCGCAAACACAATTTTTCGACACTCCAGAGGACCTCTTCAAATGGACCGACGAAACAGTGAGGATCAGGCCGAATTCTCAACCGGGACTGAACCCGGGCTCTTCGAGGGGGTCATCGCAGGAACGGGGAGGCCAGACGACCAAGAACAGGAGGAACCGGCGCTCTAAGTCACGAAAGCGGTCGGCCTCCGTCAGCGGCACACAGGACAGTGGTAGAACCGAGGACTCGGATCACTCTGGAACAGATCATGGCCAGCTATGAAGACTTGGCGCCCTCTGCATACTTGGCATTACAGGTTCTAGTGAACGGCGAAAAAAGGGCTCTTGAGGCTCGATAGACTGGTAACTTCATAACTGCCTCAAGATTGATTTGCAACTGATCACTGATCATGGGTGGGGTTGTGAGATGGGGTTCGGGGGCTACACATGAGGGGCTACTGCTCTCCTACTGATGTGGGAGGTGTTGGGGGTGGAGGGATGAGTTTACTGTTTTCCGGGGAGTTGAGATCCATTGGCATGGCTGGTTCTGGGCCCTCTGTTCTGGACTCGGGCCACCCATGCCGCGACAGGTACTTCATGGTTTCTTGAGGTATAGGGGGGGGGGAGGGGGAGTGCGGATGGCCAGGAACGAGGCCGCTGAGTTGGGACCGAGACATGTTCAGGATTGTGACGACATTAAGTTGATGGTAGGTTTTGGGGTTTGGGGTGGGGCGAGAGTTGCTCGCCATGTTATTTTGGGGTTCTGGGACGGTAGGGTGGGACTGCACGTGTGTTTTGCAATGGTGGTCATTACAGTGCGCGATGAGTGGCTATGGCGCAGACGACCCAATTGACTATGGCTGAAACGACTCATAGACTCCCCGAGGCGTCTCTGAGGGTAATCACGTGGAATGTCAGGGGGATGCTGGACAAGATTAAGCGTGGGGCGGTGCTGCGCTGGGGAAAAGAGAGAATGCTGATGTACTCTTGCTCCAGGAAACCCACATGATGGGCTCGAAGGTGTTGGGTCTACAGAGGTTCGGCTTCCATCAAGTATTTCATGCCGGGTTTTCCCGGGGATCCAGAGGAATAGCCATTTTGATACATCGCAGGGTGGCCTATGTCCATGAGAAGCAGTGTATAGACCCACAGGGCCGCTATATCTTTGTCAAGGGCATGGTAGGCACAGAGTCTGTGGTTTTTGGGAGTGTCTATGCCCCCCCCCCCTGCAATGGGCCCTGGCTGAGAGGTTATTCACAGTATGGGAAGACATCCCCGAATCCCTGGCGATAGTTGGGGGTGATTGGAATGATGTTATGGACGTGTGTGTGGATCGCCAGCGGCGCCAGGAAGTAGGTGAGACCACCCCCACCCACACACTAGACTGCATGCTATGACTGAGGGACTGGGCTGGACGGATACCTGGAGACATATGCACCCTACAGCGCGCGAGTATACGTATATATCTGCTGTGCATGGCTCCTACTCAAGACTGGACTATATGTTTATGCCTAGTGAATGCTTGGGTAGAGTGAAGAGTGCAGACATCTTGCCGAGGGGTCTGTCCGATCACTCCCCGGTATCGATTAGGGTGGAACTCTGTAGACAACGCCAGCCGTTTAGATGGAGGATGTCCTCGTGGCATCTCCAGCAGCCTGCCTATGTGAAACACTTGCGCGAAGCGATAGACCTCTATTGGCGGGAAAACCTAGTTGGCGACATTGGCGCAGGGGTGGTGTGGGAGGCCATGAAGCCCACTATACGAGGGGTGGACATCGGGTGGTGTACAGCGGCCCATCGGAAGCGTCGAGAAATGATCACGGAAGCAGCCACACAGGTGGAAACTCCAGAACAGCGGAACCGAATGGGGGGCGATGAAGCCGGGCTACGGCTGCTTCTCCAGGCCCAACAAACCTATGCATCTGTCCTACTCAATGAGGCCAAACAGGCCTGGCTAGCCACACGCAGTAGAGTATACCAATGGGGGGGATAAGTCGTGTACAATGCTCCATAGACTCTGCCAACATAACCTCCAGCCGATTACACTGCCGGGCCTCAAGTAAGACGACGACGGCGAGGTCCTTACTAACCCAGTCGAGCTAGCAGCGAGCTTTGCCGCATACTTCGCAACTCAATACGCCCCGTGCGACCGCCTGTCGGCTGATGATGTGGCTAACTTTCTTGATGGCATGCCACCTAAGGCGGTGTCGGATGAGACCAAGAGGGCCCTCGATGCACCTCTTACGGCTGAGGAACTGGGCGAAGCCCTGGGACAACTTAATACCGGGAAGGTCCCTGGTCCGAGTGGCTACCCGAGTGAGTTTTACAAAAAATTTCACATACAACTGGGGTCCCATTACCACCGTGCGCTCGAGACGGCGCGAGGGCAGGGTACACTGCCCCGAGACTGGCGCCATGCTGAAATCATAGTATTTCAGAAACCAGGTAGACCCCCAGAGAGACACGACTCGTATCGCCCCATCTCATTACTCAATATTGAGGCTAAGGTCCTGGCTAAGGCGCTGGCGAATCGACTATCCCCGCATATAACGGACCTAGTGCACCCGGACCAGGCCGGGTTCATGCCTCATAGGGCGACGCGGCATAACATCCGACGCGCACAGGCAGCAATTGATGCCATGGGAGCGACAGGAGAACAAGCGGCTCTGTTGCTAGCTGATATTAACAAAGCCTTCGATTCCGTCAGTTGGGCATATCTTTTTGCACTTTTGCCCCGTCTCAATCTAGGCCCGGTCTTCTTGTCCTATATCAGGCTACTATACACGGACATTACGGCCTCGGTGCGTGTTGCAGGGGCGGTGTCGGAGACATTTCACATTGGACGAGGGACCCGACAGGGGTGCCTGCTCTCCCCCTATCTATTCGCTCTGGTTATGGAGCCACTGGCAGCCTGGGTGCGTATGGATGCACAATTGCGAGGCTTTGTATGGAACGACACCTTCTCAGACAAAATTGCGCTTTACGCTGACGATGTCCTTTTCTTTCTTACCGATTTGCAGCACTCGGGCCGCGCTTGCTGGAAATTATGCAAATTTTTGGGGAAGTCTCTGGCCTCTGTCTGAACCTGCGTAAATCTACGCTATGGGTACTGGGTGATGATACTGTAACGGGTCCCTGGACATCGGGACTGCAGGTGGATGCGAGCGGTCTGAAATACCTGGGGGTGTTCCTGTCGGAGTCAGTGCACATTGCCTGGGAACGCAACATAGTGCCCGTCTGGGACCGAGTTCAGACTGATATCAAAACCTGGTCTCGGATGCCCTTGTCGATTTTTGGCAGATCAGCGATTTTTAAGATGGTCGCGCTCCCGCGTCTCCTCTACCAATTGCAGAATCATCCCTTTCCGATTGCACCCCAGTGGTTCCGACAGATCAATTCGGTCTTGGGCCGCTTTCTATGGGCTGGGGGGGCAGCCAGAGTAGCGCTGCGTACATGCTTCTTGTCCACTTACTGTGGAGGCCTGGCCACATCGGATCTACTGTCCTACTACCAAGCCGCTCATCTGCTCATTCTGAACGAATGGTGGTATGGCGACGGCGGGGATCCGGCCTATGCCCTGGAACGCACACTGATGGGCGACAATACGCTCCACACCATTCTCTACTCGGCCCGTTTGCGCCGGAGGCTGCCGAGAGTCACGAGACTCGTTTTTGCTGTATGGCGACAGGCCTTGCGTCACATGGGCTGGTGGGGTCGACTGACCGCAGAGACACCGCTATGGCATAACGGCCTGCTACCCGAATTGTCGGCCCTATCAGGATTCGATGGCTGGGACGCCATCGGGATCTCACAACTGGGACATGTGATGTCCGGGACAACGCTCAAGTCCTTTCAGGCGCTCAGCACCGAATTTAATATGCCCCAGTCCCAATTTTTTAGGTACTTACAATTCAGACACGCACTAATGCCCAGTATTGCCAATATTGACTCGCTTCCTGAATTCAGTCCAATTGAGTCGAAAGACTTTATGGGTGACCTGGGGGATAAAAAAGTCTCTCGTATAGATCAGACGATGGTCACTCATTGTTCCTCCACCCTTCTTTCACTAAAGACGGCTTGGGAAACCGATATTGGCCCCCTGGATGAGGATGATTGGAGAGAAGCCCTAGAATCCCCTAGGGGGGCAGCCATAGTCATACGGTTTAGGCTAATCCAGTTCAAAATTCTCCATAGAGCCTACTACACCTGTGAGCGTTTGTGGAGAGCAGGCTTGATTGGATCCCCGGAATGTTTGCGCTGTGGTGTTGCGGAGGGCACGTTGCTCCATACGATGTGGTCATGCCCTAGGCTGGTTGGCTTCTGGAGGGGTGTGTGGGGCTGCCTGTCTGAGGAGCTGGGTTGGACTCTTCCTCGCACCCATCGCCTGGGCCTACTCCACATCCTAGAGGGGGTTGGTGGAAACATGTACAAACGTCATTTGTTGCTCCTGGGGCTGGTAGTGGCCAAAAGGGACTTGGCTCGGGCTTGGAAGGACGCGAGGGCCCCCCCCCCCTGAGTGCATGGAGAGCCGGAATGGACTTTTGTATGGGTCTAGAGCGACTGATCTTTGAAGCACGAGGGTGCCCCCGCAAACATTTTAAGGTGTGGAAAAGGTGGGCCGATTATAGGGGTTTGACCCTAGATCCTCCGGCAGAACTGGAGGAAGATCTTTAGTCCCCTGATGTATGTAAGTTCTTACATTACGCCGCGAATATCATGTCACGATTAAACACCGAAGCTAATGGTACTCACGTGCACGGGGTTAGGGTGGGACACAGGGAAGGGTGTGGGAGGGTTGGGAAGTTGGGGTTGGTAAGGGTAGGGGCGGGTATAGCTGTGATCTTTTATAAATGCTTTCTTTTGACTCCTTGATTGGACGCTTGGTCCTATGCTGCAACTGTATCAAAATGCTTGGTGGTGTTCTCCTGATTGTGGGGAGCCACGTGTATTACTTGCCCGATCCGCTAAATAAAATTTGTTGTGAAAAAAAAAAAATTAAAGGAGCCTCTGCCGATTTTTATTGAAGCACTTTTCTTAGGTCACAGAACCCTTTAATACCCATTTCCTAAAAAGTGCAGACTTGAAAACTCACAGCTGGTAACGCTGCTCAGCAGGTTAATGCACATACTGCAAAGGCGTGTGTATAATGTTTGTATGCAGCCTGGAGGAAGATGAACCATTTAATGTGGAATAATACCAGATATCAGATACCTATGGGCCTGCAATCCGAATTGAATTCCTTTGTTAACTTTCTGTAGGGAAAGACGATTAGAATTAGATCCGTCTAAATCTAAAGTCATAACGATAAATCACCACAAAAAAATATAGAGGCATGGTAACTGTAGGGGAGCTTCCTCTTGAAAAATTCTCACACTTTGACTACCTTGGGGTGAGGTTAAGTGATACTCAAACTTGGGGCCCCAAGATGAAAAAAAGTAAAATAACCCTTCATCACAAAGCCTCTGCTATGGCGAGGAGAGACAAGGCTGCATCTGGAGGAGCCATCTCCAGGCTATCACCATATATAGAGCCTCAGCGATAGCATCAGCAATATATGGAGCTGAGATTTGGGGCTACGCTACAGCAGAAATTTTAACAAAAGTAGAAAATAAGTTCATCAAGGCACTTTTTTAACTTCCCTCAAGCTCACCTGTTACCCTATTGCACTTAGACCTAGCCCTCAACCCTATTCACTTAACAGTTTTTTTTTACCAAAACCTCTATTGTATTGGGTTAGATTATGGCTCACTCATGAACTATTAACATACAAAGATTGTGTAAAAGATCTGTTAGCTCTAGATAGAGACCAGAGAACTCAATGGCTGAAGAATATCAAAGAAATATCACTTAGAATAGGCATGAGTGAGCTATGGACCGCCCTGAACTAATTGTCAAAGGAGATGCAACAAGAGTGAAACAGTTATATTGGGAGGCAGCTCTACTGCAAACGTGGGAAGCCCATCAGACCGACAGCCTAACAGGCAATTTTTTGAAACAAGTGCGCACCAAGATTCGAATTACACATGGATAGGATACATATCAGTCTAAATGATTATACGTGCAATATAGATGCGGGCTACTCCCCTTGAGAACACATGCATCAAAATGGGCGAACGCTTTCACTCAGATCGATTCCTGCCCGAATTGCTCTAATGTAGAGGAAACAGAGATCCATTTAATGTTTTTTTGCCCTCTATACAGGTGCGACAAAAAATGGCTGTGAGCTGTATGTAAACTTATGGGAGTGAGGCACTACTGGGAAGCCGTGAGACTCTTAAAGAGCGATACCACAGAACTTTTCAACTTAAGCGGTCTTCCGGTACTTGCACAGTGCCTGGATACAAAGGAAGAAGGCCCTCCCTAATCGCGAAACACGATAGATAAATTGATAGAGCAAGCCCTGGCAGGGTATTGAGGGCTAGATTAGGTAAACTACATTTACCGATTTAGTATTTTAGAATCAGTAAATGCTATGTAGGTAATTACTCGGTAAGTATTACCGAGTCGGTGCGATTCGGTATTTCCCGAATCGGTAAATACTGATTCGGTAATTCCCATTCATTCCTATGGGCCTGTAGGTCCATAGGAATGAATGGGAATTACCGAATCGGTATTTACCGATTCGGTAAAAGGGGGTGAACATTCAAGGGTGGCAGGGTGTCACTTTGACACCCTGTTGCACCCCTGAATTGTGCATGGGTGCACATGTGGCACACATACATGCCGTAAGGGCATGTATGTCTGCTACATGGCACTGTTATTAAATGCAAAAAATTGCTTTTTTTTTAGGGTTTTCGTAATTTACCACCAACTTGTAGTTGGTAGTAAATAACAAATCCTTACAGGTGAAAAGCATTCACTTGAGTGCTTCCTTCATTTCAGATTCGGTAATTTACCGAATCGGTATTTAAGAATTCGGTAATTTTCCGAATTCTTAAATACCGATTCTGTAAATTACCGAATTTGAAATGTAGCCACCTACATCCCAAATGCCTAATACTGGTCGGTAAAGGCCGAAATTAGGTAATTTCGGCCGTCACCGACCGGTATTAGGGTTCCTACATCTGGACCTTAGTGTTCTGTTTGGTTCGGCTTTGTATCTTCTTCCTATTTATCTACTGACTACACAAACGATCTTGAAATGATTTTATATATTTTTGTATGATCTTTCTTAGACCACTACTTTCCACATGTCCTCGTGTGTAATTACATGAATTTTCCCCCGACTGTTAGGTGTGCCAGAGGATATGCTCCAACCACAGAGACTGATTGGAACTGCTGTTTTTTTAGGCCGGCAGCCATTAGCAAGCAGGTCGGGTATCAAGGGCAGCAGTTGGAACCCCACCTTAGCACCTTATAGCATCTTATAGCAATAATTATATTGACCCTAAAACGTTTGTTATGCTAGATCAAAAAATTATCAGCAGATGTTTACTGTCTACAGACCTATTTATTGCATGTTTTTAGAGCATGGTAACTGAACTATGATGTACTCCATATTGCACAATTTATTAATGTATTTAAGAGTGTTTTTGTTGTATTAACGTTGATGTGTTTTATGGGCTGTGCCTGAAATAAACAAATTAAATAATACCAGCTATCTAGCATCTAGAGAAATTTCAGGACACTATGTTTGCATCATGTGCATTAAGAAGCAATTGAAGTATCTTTTTTATCACCTTATTTATTCTGCCAAGAGCAGATTTACCATAAGACCTTATGTCAGTATGTTTTCTCCAGGTATAATCTATACCTTCGGGTCACAAATCAGTGCATTATGGGAGTTGAAGACTTTGTTCAATTTGTTGAATTTAATTAATTGGACTAGCACACCTGAAAAAATTATCTGTGAAAGGAAAAGTCCAGGACTGGAAAGTGGTGTCATTGTGAAATAAAGTCCTCCTATCACCCTTAATATCATTTAATTACTATCCACATAATTCCACAGCACAACATGCCACATATTTCCACAACGCAACTCCACATCACACAATCCCACAAACAATTCCAACAACCATTCTCTGCATCACACCACCACCAACCCTGTCATATCTCCCCCACACACAAACTGTCCCTCATCTCCCCTCACACTCCCACTACACCCTCTCATCTTGCGATCCCACTGCTCCCTCTCATCCCTCCTTCACACTGCCTATCAACTCTCTATACTGCCTACTCACATATTTATTTTTTGTATTTGAAAAGTTTTATAAAGTGCAAACAAGGTCCCTGGCGGTTATCAGAGCGCTGTACAAATAGGAAAAATAACATTGACGTGAAGAAACACTATAAGTACAATACAATAAAGCAACATAAGAGAAACCTGAAAGATATAAGTAACTGTGGGTGCTAGGGGAAGAAGATGGTAGAAAGTGAACAACCAGGTAAAAGCCCAACTAGATGGAGCCGAGCAGTTTTAGCATCGAACTACTTCCAAAGAAAGACAAAATACATTTTAAACCCCCCCCAAGTAAAAATGATAGTCAAGCATACATTTCAACACACAAAGTAAAAATGGTTGTCAAGCACGAGAGGGGAGTGTCTAGCAAATGACAGAGGATATTGCTGATGAAGTAGCCATTTGACCTGTTTTTTAGGTCGTAGCGAAAACACAGCGCGCCAGCGCTGTGTCTCGCCAGAGATCTTTTGTTGCTGACTGTGCTTCCCAGGAGACAGTGCCGGCCGCGCGCATCGCCTTGGAGGCGATTTGAAACCGGAACGCGCACTGTGGCCAGGCGCTGTCTCCTGGGAAGCTCAAGCACCACACACGCATGCGCATACACACAGACACACACACAAGCGCCCATGCACGCACGCACATACATACATACATACAGAGACAACCCCACTCACACATACACACACGCGCGCGCACACACAAGTGCACCGAGGCCCCCCCTCCCCCGCCGTCACCGTCGCACACATACATACACACACGAGCATACACACACACAAGTGCACCAAGCCCCCCCAGCCTTTTGGAACTTACCTGGCCAATGTCGGGGACTCTGCTCTTAGCACGCGGCGCCCAACCTCCTGCTGGCGCGGCCCCGGGGCTCTACACCGCTCACAGGAGCCCCGGGCCGCGGGCCGCGAGACGCATTGACTCCGCCTGCCTCCTCTTCCGGTCTGGACATGGCCCCGCCCCCGTCACAGGCGACCGTGCCTGACTTCCGGGGCGGCCGCGGCGTGATTTCGGGGGCATCTTAATAGCAGTCATTGTTGGCACGTTCTGTTCCGGGACAGCACGGTTTTTTGTCGCTGTGAGCATATGTGCGCGGGCGTGGATCCGACCACTGGCAGTGCCGGCTGAGTCCGGGCACGGGGGCTGCCACCGGCACAGCGGTCGCCTTGGCTTTGTTCAGCTGTGAGATGCAGCGTGAGCGCCTCCTCGCTCTGTGAGGAACCCCCAGGGGAGCGGAACACAAGATGCTTATTAGAAACATGTTCACACACGATACAATTCAAACACGCGAATCCATGCCAGCACGTGACTGTATATGCGGGGCCTGGCGTATGTGGATAATACGTATTGTTGGGGCTAAACCAACCAGTTACTGCCGGCAGCGCGTGGTCAACTTCCGAGAGGAACTGGGTGTTGAGGAGTGCAGTAAGCACACGTGCACTTAAACGCACCATTTACATTACATTGAGTTAATGGAAACGGTGACAAGGGTCACATATCCGATTGTGTAGTAAAGTAGAGGTATCTGTGGCAGTAGAGGCGCTACCCAACAAAGTGTCAAACAGCATCCATGTCATCGCTGCGACTTTCGGCCAGTCCTGTTTTTACAGCCTACGACACTAAGCATGCTGGGACTAGTAGTTTTACTCTACGTATACCACGCTATCAGCCCGCGAGTCTCGGAATGTTCATTACAGTTACTTAAAATAAGGAAGACTGAAAGTCATCCCCATTACTCGTGACGTGGGGCCATTTAACAGCCATGACTGCAGCCTAGACACGGGCTGTGCTGAGACTCAGTGGGAGCCTCAGCCGCCAATTCCCACCCTCCCTATGTATAGTTGGGGAGGGGGGTGGGGGTGCTGGTGGGAGCAGGGAGCGAGCGGAGATTCAGCGCTGAGGCACGGGTAAAGAGAGGGCACGGGCGCCGTGAGCGGGGGTATCATTGACATAAGCCTGCGCTCTCACAGACTGCGGACACGGAGCCTGATGGCCTGCTGCCGCTGAATCCGAGCCCAGAAACATTATGTCATGGTGTTATAAAGCGATTACCGCCTCCCCAGGGGAGGGGGCGCTCGGGTCATCCAGCCATTCACACGTGTCATGTAAATGCAACTCATATTGCATTACAAATGCTATAGGTGTCACATTTGCAAATGTTATAGCTATTGGCATTGTCATACACAATGCCAATAACTCAAACTTTAATGCTGCGAGACCTATTGCATTGTAAATGCTTGTTTAATGAAGCAGTTGAGGGGTTGGCTCTGACCTCTGTTGGAATGCTACCTTCCAGTACCTCCTTGACCTGTACACTAGTCTACCTCTCACCTCCCACATCTGGGTGATCGTCTTGCTCATCCCGCTCTCTCTTTCGTACTCTCTCTCGCTCTTTCATTTTTTTTTAAAACACATTTTATTGGTTATCTTCCAGCAACAGTTCAAGTAACTGCACTTTCAATCGGTACAGACACAGAACTCCCCGAGCCAAATCCGAACACTACCCCATTCCATCAGTGCAACTATTGAAGAATACAACAATACCCAAATACAAGAATGGCGGAGCAGTTCATTTATCAACTAAGCTTCGTTTCTCAGTGTAGAGTATCCAATAACAACTACCAAACCATTCCTGAACCCAAGCAAGAATCACCCCCTCCCCCCTCACCGGTGTGTAACACATTAAGTACAATATATAACACATATTTCCTGTTCCAACATACAGCCTGATTCATGAAAGGTAATTGCGCTCGCAAAGTGCCAGATTCTCAGAAATTGGCCCTTTGCAAGTGCAATTTTTGCATTTGGGATTCATCATCCCAAATGCAAAAGTCGCTATTTAAGAACTCGCAAATTTGCGAGGAATAGCATTTAAGGAATCTCTATTAGAGATTCCTTAAATGCTATTCTTGAAACATTTAAAAATTGTGAATCTTAAATAACGAATGACTCCCCATGCATTCCTATGGGCCTTTAGGCCCATAGGAATGAATGGGGAGTTATTCCTTATTTGCGATTAGCAATTAGCTAATGGCAAATAAGGAATATGTAGGAATCGCAAAAAATATTGCTATTCCTACATGAATCCCGTTTTGCGAGTCTGGAATAGCGATTCCTTATGAATCGCTATTTCATATGGCTGAGATACCCGCCACCCCCTCTCAACACATTCCCCAAGAAAGGGAAACCGGAAACGGTTCTGAACTTTTTGGAAGACGGGAGGGAGTGACCCTCCCGGCCGTATTTATTAAAATATGAAACAAAATTAAAACATTAAAATAACAGTTTCATATTAATGTACAATTTCATTTCCACATTGCGATGTTTGGCTAACCTTAACATATCCTCTAATACAAAGGTTCTCCTAGCTGAACTAACATCCTACAAAACGTTTAACTTGAAATTGTACATCCTAACGTTTAAGGGCCAACGGCAAGGTCGTAACCGGTGTCAAGATCCCTAAACCACACATATCCCCCTCACTTGTGAGGGGCGACCGCACAGAGGCGTACCTCAAGTGCTTTTACCAATTTCCCTTGACTTGACGGGGGCCCCAAATAAACTCGACGCCATTTAAAGGTCGTCCGAGGACTCATGTGAGGTATCTAGAAGGTAGCGTAGACCCCCTCCCAAACCCCACACAACTTACCACATCTGCCGTCGCAGATGTCCTGGCCCCGGGAAATTCCCCAGGAGGGGGCTGTAACCCCTCCTATCCAGGAAGGGGCCTTGACCGCCTTTCCTTTCGGCGGCCCATCCTTAGAAGGGACCGCCTCCCCGTTGAGGGGCCAATGGCCACCTCCCTCGAGCGCTCCCATCCGTAATGGGTGACGCCCACCCCTAGGGATCTTCCAATTACTGCTCACCGATCATGACCTTACCGCCACAGGCCGGATAGTTGACCGGCTATCCGGACCCCCCACAACACTCCTGCCTAAAGGTCATGTCACAAAGTCTTTAGCCAAGCTATCAGGTCTCCTATGAGTAACTCGTTCCCCATCCGGGACAAATGAACACCATCCCCCAAATACATACTATCCCCTTTAATACAGCCATGCGGAATAGAATGCAGTGTACTTGAACGGAACAATCTACTCATTTTATTATTAATTTTCCTTACTGAATGATTCAGAGCAGACACCGAAATAGCCCCCCGCCACGCTTTCCGTGGGATCATATGGGACCATGCAATTGTGCACCCTGGAACTCTTCTCGCTAACCAACTTACAGTGGAAAGCATCCCCTCAAGAAGAAGTCGTCTACCAGTGGTCACCAAATCGTTGCCCCCGAGATGTACTATGACTACAGACGGCGGTGACCTCGTCCGCCCTAACAAACCCTCGAAAAATGATTGAAACTGGTCAATACAGAGCCCGCCCTTTCCGTAGAAGGACACACTGTACCCGTATTCCCCAGCCACGTGAATCATGTCACCTGCTTTGAATACGTCCGCGGCACGCCTCACGTATGAGTGGCCCACGACCCACACCTCCTTTTTCACAGCCGGTGATGTCTGACCGCTGGCCCCCCGGTGTCGGGTCGACTGCACAGTTCGCCCCGCCTCGTAGGCTCGCGCAACTGAAAACCAAACAAAACAAGAAGCGTGAGTACATCATTACAGCTTCACAACATGTGCAACCGCACATACCTCTTATAACAGTTCGAGGACCAACGCCCCACACGTTTTACTTGTTCAACACTCAGACCCCTGGCTGTAGTCTCTGTAGCAGCCCCTATCCGAAAGGAATGGGTCCCAAACTCGCCGGGGTTCAAGCCCGCGGCCGAAATCGACATCGCAAGCACCCGCTGAAACTGAAACCTCGTCAGTGGGGTGGCGTCAGCGTGTCTCAACAAGGTCCCCCCCAATGATGCCACCCTTTGCGCTAAATATTCCTCTACGCACACCACAGGGCACATGGAAGACCCGGGAATCCTTTGTATGATTATGCAGTCCCCAATCGCACCCTGATCGGTTTTGGACCTGACAAACGAGACAGTCATTGTCTCCCCCCTGACCTGAACGTGCTCTCGGCACAGTCCCCCCATGGCATCCTGCTTGTTCTTCGCCACTAGTTCGCTTACCCGCATAGCCCCATGGAATGCTAGCACAAAAGCGGCTCGGAATAACACTGTTTCATACTGGGATGAACATGTTGCAGGAAGTATAGACAATAACAGGGCCAACTTATCCAGACCTATCGGGCGCCTTTCATCTACTCTGCGACCCTCAAGGCGTTGCCACCCACGTAGCGCTTTTTGCACAATGAAAGACGCAGTCGGGTCCTGGATCCCATGGGCCCTTGCCATAAAGGAAATGGCGGCCCGATGCCTCTGGGCCGTAGCCACTGATTTGCCTGCCTGATGTAAAGACAGCAACAATTTTACTACTAACTCCTCCTGGCCCCAAAGCTCCCCCCTAGCAGCCCCCAAAAAGGACCAATAGGAACGGAACGCCCCTTCATATGCCTTCCTCGTCCTGGGTGCTAAACTCTCTCCCACAAGGTTTTGTAGCTCGGGGCACCGAGAGACCAAAGAGCTTCGGGAAAGGGTGCCGCCACCGGGTCCGCTGTGGGCAGAAAACCCCAGAAGGCCTGCATACGAAAACGAGAAAGCGCATCAGCCGCTTGATTCATTACCCCCGGCACATGTCTTGCCCTAAATAACACGTTCAATTGCATACACAATAACACAATTTCTTTGAGCAATCTCAGAATCCATTTGCATCGTGCTGCCTGGCTATTGATACACTCAACCACGGTCATGTTATCAGACCAAAATACCACAGAGTGATCCCTGAATCCCTCAGGCCAAGTTTTCAGGGCCACCAGAATGGGAAAAAGTTCAAGAAAGGCAATGTTACTCGTCAGCCCACCCTCATGCCACCATAACGGCCATTTTTGAGCCGACCATTGTGTGCCGAATATGGCACCAAAACCAACGCTCCCAGCCGAATCTGTCCACAGCCCCAGCTCTTCGGAGGACACCGCCGGTTTATTCCAGACAATTCGACCATTGAAATCCGCCAGAAATGCCAACCAAATGTGCATGTCCTGGCGAACCTCTGCCGATAGTCTCGTGCCATGATGACCCTCTTTCAGGCCGACCATGGCCTGAGCGATCGAGCGGGAAAAGGGGCGGGCCATCGGCATTACTCTCAGGGCAAAATTCAGCTGGCCCACCAATTGTTGTAATTGATGCAGTCTGACTTTAGACTCACTAATACACTTTTCCAGGGAAGCCCTGAATCTTAACACCTTTTCTCCTGGTAATCGAAAACAACCTTCCTCTGAATCGAGCTCGATCCCCAGGAACTCGAGGCAAGTCGAGGGACCCACAGTCTTACCTGGTGCCAGTGGCACACCAAAATGCTTCATTAAGACACAAAATTCATTCAAAGCCTGTCCACATTCTGGATCCCCGGCCGCCCCCAGAAACAAAAAGTCATCGAGATAATGCATGACATGTTGAAAACCCGTCCTCTTTGTGAAGACCCATTGCAGAAAACAACTGAACTTTTCAAAATAGGCACAAGATATAGAGCATCCCATCGGCATACATCTATCCATGTAATAGTGACCCTGAAACATGAAACCAAGGAGACGCTGATCGTCTGGGTGTACCGGGAGCAACCGGAACGCTGACTCAATATCTGATTTTGCCATCAGCGCGCCGGGCCCTAGGCGATTCAACATGGCGACGGCCTCATCGAAAGATGCGTACCGCACCGAACACACTTCCGGGTCTATTGCATCATTCACGGAAAGACCACGTGGGGCTGATAAATTATGTATCAGTCGGAACTCACCCGGATCCTTCTTAGGGACCACCCCTAAAGGGGAACAAACAAAGTTAGCACATGGTGGCTCATCAAATGGACCGGCGACTCGACCTCGAGTAAACTCCTTCCCAATCTTCTCCTGTACCACGGTCGTATGTTGCAAGACCGACATTTGATTTTTACATTTTGCTACACCCTGAAAATCCCCCACTGGGATGCGGAAACCATATGAAAACCCGTTCCGCAACACCCCAGCGGAAACATGATCCGGGTACTCGCTGAGCCAAGGAATCATTGCCATGGTATCAATCGGAGTAGGTAAAGGCGCCCCTCGGACTATTTCAGACCTGTTTGGCGCCTCCCCTACCACCGTTATCACCCGTTTTGGCTCTGCACATGGACTCAGGATGGGATGGCTGCCCACACCCTCCACACTCATGTCTAAACTTGCATGACCCCTGGGGCCTCGTACATTTACCCCTGTTAAAGTTCCAACAAATCCCCCTTTTACCTGAGTTGCCGTTCGGCTTCGAGTGGTAGTCATTAACCGTACTCGATCGAAAGGGTGTCCCAGCATATTGGCGGGAGGATTCACCCCCGCTACTCCCTACCAATGGTAACTTCAACATACCAGTACTCTCCATTTTCGACCATGAAACAGAATCGTAACAATCCCAAGTCAAGTTCTTGTTGTGTTCTTTCGCTTTTCTAAAAATATTATCGTAACAGAACCACTGATTGCCCCCATATGATACAGAATATTCCATGATTCGTGACTGATAAATAGGCAATTCGGACAACAACTCGGGCCTACGTTCACCCATGATGGCGGTAAAAATTCCCCATGCCCTGCCCCAATTGCCAATATTTTCGTCAACCTTAAGGCGGCCATCTTTGCGCGCCAAACACTCGGATGCATGAGCTCCTTTTGGCTCTTAACATGCTCCATCTCATAATGATCTGTAAGCAACGAGAACATGTTTACATACTCATCTGCCCACATCTTTTCCTTAATAGCCAGAGGTACATGCTGACCCAATTTCTCCCTTCGTGAGGGTGCAGACTCATCCCTCGCAATCGGCAATGGCCGCTTACCTGAACCGGAAGCTGCGTCTGCTGCTGGACCTGCTCCTGTCGATTTTTCACCCGCCGGAGACGGCGTGATAACTGGCGATGGTGCCTTCACCGCTTCCCTACTTTCACGCAGTTGCTTCATCAACACCCGTGCGTCGTCAGCCGTGGCGCCCTCGCCACTTTTCCCCAACCACGCTGCCAATTGTGCTGCCAACTCAGGCGGCATATCGTCCCCGGACACGGGGGTGACCACCACGGGAATCGGGTTCCCCTCTGTCGGCACTGGAGTTGGCCCTCCGAGTGGGGTATCGGGAACCGGGGTGTCTCCCCCAGCTGCCCCCCGTCTGGGCCTCTTGCCCTTCCCTCCTGGAGCGGCTCCTGCCGATGGTCGTTTCGGCCCCCCTTCCCCGTCTCTAGCCGCCACCTTCTTCTTTAGGTCGGATACCTCCTTCATGAGCATACGGAGCATCTGGTCGGTAGTAACTCGCTTTCCAACTTTCTTAGGCATTCTCAGACAGAGTATCTGTAAGACAAAAAGAAAGATTAACACGTTCAAAATTGGCTCTTCGTTCTGTCTCGAGCTCACGTGCAGCGAGGAGGTGCAGCTTCAGAGCCCAGGAACAAGAGGATGCTTTCTTGGCTTGTTGCTCCTTTTATCCGTCTTCAGGGCGGGCATAAACCCGCCCCTGCCTGCCCCAAAGGGCGTGGCCGGCCGCGTCAGTGTCTAGGCCAGCCCACTCCAGGGCGGGAAAAAGCGAGCCCCGGCTACGCCGCTTCGGGCATACCAGCCGAGACTCGCCTCCCGCCCAAGATGGCTTCCCGGGGAGATCGTGGTACTCCGCCATACGTTCGGGGGGACCGAATGGTCGCCCCTTTCCAGACTCGCAAAACTTCCCAATGATGAATCAGGCTGTATTAGTCAACAGGTTCCCACACTTTTCGCATCAGGGGCCTCCCTAAAGCACATCTTCTGATACCTTCTCCTGCTCAGACTGCTGGTCAGACAGAGATTGCACCAACGTCTCCCATGCTTTCGCCGAGTCCTGGGCTTTCTCATGGTTTAATCGTGGTGCCTGTTGAAATCTTATAACACTTTCGCTACTAGCCCACTTAGTCAGTTCAGCCCTCCATCTCTTACTATTGGGCCCCTCCTTCGACTTACTTGTCACTTTCGTCTTGGGGGTGTGTGGGGACCAATGTAATATACATGTGGCCATGTCAAAAGCTAATTGGCGCTACGTGACTGCTGTTAACAGGCTGCCTACTTCTTTCCAATAACCTCCCTGCTTCGGGCATTCCCACAGCATGTGTTCTAGTTCCACTCCCTCGCTTGCACACCGAGGGCAGGCGGCACTATCGATCTGAAAATACTCCTGAATCTTCCCTGGTGTCAAATATGCTCTGGGTAGTATAAAAAAGTGCACTAGTTGAAAACTTGCGTTCCTGGTGCTTTTCAAAGCCCTGCGTAATATATGTCCCCATGTAGCCTCCGGTATAGACTTCCCAATACCTGCCTCCCACTTTAGTCGCAATGTATCCAGTGGAACCAACCCCTCGTTCAGCATTCTTGAATAACACCTTAGCAGCTATGGAATGTCCAGCTCCAGTGCTGAACGTTCCATTGCGCAGGTGAGGTTCGAACGTCCAACTGCCGACGGCAGCACTCCCGAGGTAGTGGTGCCCTCGGCCGTTGGACTAGGCGCAGCACTTATGAGGTTAAAGGCACGTTACTGCTTTAAATGTTCCTGCCGCCATCACTACGAATTGACATGCCATCATCGTACTGGGCTCCATTAAGCCCTTTCTCCAATGATTCCGAAAAGCATACACTAGCGCGGCGTGGACCAAAAATCCTTCCCCTGGAAGGTCATACCTCTCCTGTAATGCCTGATAAGTCAGTAGTTCGCGTCCTCATATAAATCGCCCAACACCAGTATCCCGGCCTGCCTTCAGCCCATCAGAAACCTCCAGTACCCCCCATGGGGCAATGCGGCAAGCATTCCCAACGGACTCCCAGGCGCATACGGATGCAGCACTCCTGCCCTACGTTGGCTGCGATTCCAACATAATCGCAACGTTTTCTCTTCCAAAGAGAGATCTCTGAGGTTAAGCTTCTCTTGTAATATTATAAAGGATATAACATGTCTCGGAATGCCTGCTCCTCTCAAATTCTCAGGGCCGCTAAATTCCATGGCAACTACCTGCGTCAATACTTGAAGTTGAGCAGCCAAATAATAAAGTTCCAAATCAGGAACCGCTAGCCCGTCTTCTACCTTTGGCCGCATTAGCGTTGTAAGGGCCACTCTCTGTCTGCCAGATCCCCATAGGAACCCTACAATCATGGTTTTCAATAATTTAAAGACTGAGGCCGGTATCCAGACGTGCAACGTTCTAAAAAAAATACAGTAGCCTAGGTAGCGCTACCATCTACAATAACGCAATCCGACCTATCACTGACAATGGAAGCGTAGACCAAAAGGTCATGCTGCCTTTCAAAGCTCTCACGCATCTCTCTATATTTCCTTCTACCAGAACATTGACCCCATGATATACATGCACCCCCAGGTATGGCAGACAGGTCGGCTCCCAGTGCGCATTTTGCGATAACTTGGGTGGTAGTCCACCAGGCTTCACCGGGAACAAACACGTCTTAGCCCAATTGACTTTTAGTTCAGAGATGTCCCCAAATAGCGACAATAGGCCAGCTGCCCCCTCTAGATCTCCCTCCGCATCTGCCAAAAACATCAAGAGGTCATCTGCATATAGCAAAATATACTGCTGGTCCCCTCTATATTCAAGACCCCTATAACACTGGCCCGACCTAGCTCTTGATGCCAATGGTTCTATCGCCAGAGCAAACCGTAATGGAGAAAGCGGGCAACCCTGTCTTGTCCAACGGGACACCTGGTAGTGAGGGGAAATTAACGCCCCCGCTTTCACCCTAGCCTCTGTGGGGGTATACAGCACTTTCGTCCAATTTACAAATGCATCGCCTAGTCAGAAACACCCCATAGTTTTATATAACTACAACCATTCCAAGCTGTCGAAGGCCTTCTCTATGTCCACCGACTCTCTCGCTCTTTCATGCACTCTTCCCGTCTCTCTAATATTCGCTCACGTCAGGTCTACGAGCACAGTTTCTTTCCTGTGCCTTTTCATGATTTCAGTCCCTCAAACCCACTCTCTCCTCCTCTTCTTGGAATGTCTTCTATGGACACAGGCGCACCTTCTTTATGAGTCTGTGGCCTGCTCTCCCTTTCTTTATCTCTTTCTCACACTCTCATTTACCACTTTGTGCACAAACTACCTTTCCCTCACCATCTTCCTTTCCATTTATTCTGTGCAGCTCTCATCCTTATCTATTCACCATCCAATACAATTCCACTACACACTACACAATTCCACCCCACACATTCCACAACTAACTATCCCAATTGAACCCACTTAATTCCACCCCAAACCACATACATCCACTCCAGACCAAAACACATGGATTAAATACATTGTCATTTACAACGCCAATAGCTCCAACTCTTGCATAAGTGAGACTGATTGCATTGCAAATGCTTGTTTTTAAAAAAATGCTAGTCGATGGGTTCGACCATATCTCCAACAGGCGAGAGTTCAATTTACAACAAATATATTTGCCCAACGTTATTTCTCACTAGTACAACCATGACGTGAAAAGCAAACCTTTTTGCTGCCATTAATTCTGAAAGCAAAAACTGGAGAAATTCCTACGCATTGGTACGATGGGGAACTTGAATAAAGAACCGTGTTGGACAAAAGTGCAAAATCAGTGTTCTGTTCCGCACGAGAAAGCTAATTAAGAGTAACATCTTAATTTTTCCTATTTCAGAAATAATTGCAGATCTTTTAGGTATACAATTGTGATTTATGTTCTAGTTTAATAATCCCAATATAGGCGCCTTTTCGGCACAGGGAGAGAAAGAATTGCAGAAAGCTAAAGAGAGATGGATAGATATTTACTCCTATTTTTGGTATTGTACTTATTGAGAAATTTTCAAAGATAGAACTCTAATAAAAAGATAGGATCCAATACAAGAGAGTAGTTCACAGGTATGGTGGCAGTAATCTCATGAAACTACATCCAGCCTAAGAATTACATTTATCTTATTCATAGAATTTCACAGGCCTGTAGCAACACGAGAGAGAAAGGTAGCCCTAGAGCTTGCACTATCCTATATTCCCTGCAATCTGTCATTGTCAATGCAAACAAGCTTTAGTAAAAAAAACTGTACATCTGGTCTCGGTAACCATGTGATTTTTTTTAACGTTTGCAAACTTCAAAAAATTATTTGCAATTATATAAAAATAGAAGTCGACCAGAAGTCAGGCACTGTAGGACAGCTAATGTAGCAAATAGGATGACCCATTGCTGAAATAAATGGACCTTAGAGAATAACATCTTGTCCAATGCCCAGTATGGCTTCCGGTCAGGTAGGGGGACAGAGGACCAATGCTTGAACCTGAACATGATCATCTCTAAATACACCAAGGCCAGAAAAGGGACAATCTACGTTGCCTATATGGATTTGTCCACGGCATTTGATCTAGTGAATAGAGCCAAGCTGTGGGCCATGTTGCTACAAATGGGTCTTGACCCCCCTTTGGTCTACTTCTTGGCTGAACTTCACAAGGATCTAAAGGCTTCCATTAGAATGGATCAAGAGGGACATCGCACAGCATGGTTCAAATCAGGCAGGGGCTTGCGACAAGGTTGCATCCTTGCCCCTATGCTGTTCACTTTATATATAAACTCTCTGGAAAAAGCCCTACTGGCCGCATCTGCGGACATTCCGCGTGCAGGAGACACAAACATCCCAGTGCTTTTGTACGCGGATGATGCTGCTTTAATAGCTAGGACACACTTGGGCCTCCAGAGACTTTTAAATGCATTTAGTGACTTCATGTCCTCTCTTGACCTTGTGGTCAATAACACGAAATCCCATGTGATGGTCTTTGGGGCAGCTAAAAATAACACTAAATCTTTTTTCTGCAAAGGGGAAGCGATCAGTAATGTTAAAGTTTTCACTTACCTGGGAGTAATTTTCGACACTAAGGGTAGTTGGATCCCCCAGATAGTAGCAAAGACTAAAGCAGTGAGAAGCTCTGTTAACGCTATCTTAAGCTTCTCAAGGAGACTAGGGGGGAAACCAAGTGGTGCCCTTTTAGCCTTGTATAGAGCAAAATCCTTGGATATAGCTAGGTACGGGGCTGGATTATGGGGTTATGTAAAAACTGAAAACATCCAAACGGAAGTTAATAAGTTTTTATGTTCAATATTAGGACTCCCCGCATCAACACCCACTTTCTCAGTCCATCAGGAGCTAGGAGTAGGATACATTACTGATGTCCTCTCTATGGCACCTTTACTTTTGTGGATAAGAGTGTGGACAAATAACAACTTAGGCCTCAACCACAAAATCTTATTGGACTGCCTAAAATTGGATAAGTTTAAAGATATTGCTTGGCTGGCATACATCGACAAGTGCTCTGTAGAACTGGGACGTCCAGAGATTTTCTCCTCCCCGCTTGATCTACAAAAAGCGGACCTAGCTTGGGTCAAGGAAAATTTCTACAAACTTAGGTCCTTGGAGAGAGAACTACACCAGTTAACAAAACCTACGGTCAGAGCGCATTATATGACACTTACCCGTATTGCCATCCAACCGTATCTTGCCCTAGTCAATATCCCGTTTCACAGATGGCTTCTGGTTAAATTTAGATTTAACCAGATCTACTTAGTACTCTGTGACAAACAGGGATGGTTCAAGCCTGAGGATGCACCTGTATGTGGATGTGACAACTTTTCCATACAAGACAATATGCACCTCATGTTATTTTGCCCTTTTTATCTTGCTCCAAGGCAAAAGTATCTGTTACCCGTGTTGAAGGGGAAAGCGTTCATGCAAGCAAAACCTGCTCTTTTGTACCTACAAATGCTAGACTCCCCCCTGGTAATGTTCAGTGTGGCAAATTACCTTGTCGCTGCTGTTCGTATTAGGAGGAGGAAAGTACAAACTAAACTGTAGGGGGCTGTAATGAATTTGGTATCTCTTGCTTTTTTGCACACGATGAGACTTTTAAACTGACCTTTTTATTGTTCTAAAAATGCACTGTTCAATATGAAATAATTTTTATTTGTATTGTATCATATGGAATTTTTATTATACTTGTATTGTATTATGTAAAAAATTTCATTTTTAAAATATGTACTTGGAATGATTTTAACTGCTGTAGTATGCTTTTATGATTTTTAACAAAATCGAATAAAGTGGTTTTGACTTGACTTGCTGAAAGATGTACACTGCGGTTGGCAGATGCAAAATGGAAACCATACCTGAACAGACCACTGAACGAAAAGGGCTGACTAAAAGCACCAGCATCTATGTATACGAGTAGGTATTTTTATTTCAACTATTTTGGAAAATATAAGGCTGACAACATCTAAATAGGTGTCTGGGTCAGACATAAAACGGGGACTCCCGAGCATTCTTAGTTAACCTACACTAGTAAGGTCAACAACAATATAAAGTTCTGCAGGAACTGAATGAATGCAGTGAGATACCAGTACAATACAAAAGAATCCATAAAAGGCCTATAAGAGGTTCCTCACAGAGATAAGTGTCCATGTATTGATCACAGATTTAATTCCCGGCAGGTCTCACTCAACCTTTCATCCTTTCTATTTTAATAAATCAAGGCCACTAAGATGGACAGTAACACCGCCACACTGGCAAACCTGCAACTGCAAATGCTTCCTTAAAAGCACAGGAATTTGATGGTCCAAAAAAGATATCTGCTTAAAATGCTTTTAAAGACCATTAAAAAGGTTAAAATGGTGACAAATTAAAACAAGCTTTGGAAATGCAGTAGGTCTTGCACTTTTTAGATTTGGAGCTATAGGCAATGAAAATGGCAATTTTTTTAAGTATATGCGCACAGAGAACGTGTGTGAATCTTACTTTGAAGCTGTTAATATAAACGAAATACTTGATGAATGGGTCCAGTTTTTTTTATCTTTAATGATTTACTCTGTTGATGATTGATTGTGCAATAATGCTAACATAATTGATTCTTCCACTCCGAACCTCTGCTCTTTATAAGCCAACAGTGGGAAAAGTAAGGTCTGTGCCCAACTGTGGCTTAAAACCTGGCATCTGCATGCACAGGCCTGAGAAGCGGCTCCAGTACTGGCGTTGTGGTGCAGAGAAGAGAATCTCGAAATAAATGCACGGACGCCTAGAGTGTGGCTGTGCACCACACAAGTGCTACAATAAGAAAGAGGGTATTTGTCACTATATAATCTTTCAGACAGACATCACAGTGCATGTGAATGGCCCAGCAACCAACAAATGGTAATGGTGGATGTGCCAAAAGCAAGTGCTGTATTAGGCTAGAACTAAAGATTTATATAGTACGGGAGTTCATAGAGGTAGCAGCTCTGATATGGTCAGCTTCATGCACTTCACCTCTTGAATCTTGACATAAAACAATATTTGAGCAGGAGTAACCAATGATTAGCTCACTCTTTTCTTTGAAAGGGTTTCAGCATTCAGAGTAGCTTACCCTTTCTTACGGATAAAGCCTTCTTTATTACAAATAGTTCAGCAGTAAGCAGGATAAATTGTCCTTGCTCTACACAAGTGCTGTAAAATCACACATGGAATGTTTTGCGCCTAAAGTGAGAGACACCCATAAGTCCCAGACTATATTTTTAGATTTTGCATATGTGCTACGAAACCTGTTACCCTAATCATGTCCGATTTTTGATTATAATAATATATATTAATACAAAGGGGAGGCGTGTAAGGGAAATATTTATTGACCTTGCATTGTTATCATCCCTGTAAACTATGAAAAAACCATATATAACAACGGGTCAGAAGAAGCATAATGAGGCTATCTAGACAACTCTGTGCTATTGATAGGATACAATCACTGAATCCGAGGTGTTCATGGTGAAAAGTATGTTCCCATCAGATACCCATCCTGTACCGCCCTACATCATTTGGGATCCTTCACCCGAAGGAAGTGGAATCAAATCCACTACGGATTAGGTAGATTGTGTCCTAATCGTATTTGAAGGAGTTGGTGATGTATAAATGAAAACTATGTGTTGGTATCAGGGGGCAAAAAGAGTTAGCAGTGCAAAAAGTGCTATATGTAGCATGTGATTGAGTGAGTTAATATTGGGTTGTGGGAGTGGAAATAAAATTTTAATAGGATCCTACCCACACCCAAGGTTAAAAAACAGTGCAAAGTAGTGTTTACAAATAACTACTTGGGTCTTATCTAGGTCGACATGTTTCTGCAGTTTTGAAGGTTCACAAGATACCTGTCTGCTTCATCAGGACCTGAACAATAAAGTGCTACTGCTGATAAATGTGTGTTAAGTGATCAAAAATCATATCACCTGAAATCGCCAGTCAAAATGATCCAATTGGTCACCAAAGGACGGACAGACATACACACAAACAAAGAACACAGAGTCAATTAAGATAGCTTCAAATTCACAAAGAATTTCTCGTGATGTTACATATTCTGCCAAAAAATGTTGGTCAGTGGTTGTTTAACAATCAACCTTAAGGCCAGGCAAAGAAAGTCCTGGTATGAAACAGATTGCATACACTCACCCACAATCTGGGGAATGAACTCTCCACCTCACCCGGCTACAGCTCAGGTACAAATGGAGCACCGCTCTATTAGAATGTGGAAAGAAAGAATAATGATGAAAGAGGAAGAGCTCTCTTGGAACTCAATTAGAACACATACACTTTTCCCAACCTATTTGTTTTACTGTTGTTTACAATTTCAATCCGGTATGGGGAAAGTCAATGGTATAGCAATTTGAACCTTAATATTACATCTAGATTTAGTGCTTAGATGAAGGTATATATGCTCGGTCGCTAAAATACAAGAAGGATCGAACAAAGTACCCGTGTGTAGCTATCGGGTATCTGGGCTAGGCGGAAGGAGCAAAAGGATGCAAAGTTCCGAAGGGGTCTCCCTCTTATGCCTGCAATCCCTCGGAAAATAAACCGTCAATGCAGCGTGTTTGGTTGTGTAGTTCCTTAGTTCCCCACCCGCTTACCTGTCCGTCGGTACTCCTCGCCTTCCTCTAGGCGGACAGTGGGAGGTACCGGACCGGACAGGAAACGGAGTATTTAAACTCCTTCTGGTTGGCCGGCGGGGAAACCACGTGACACTCCTTGTCGCGTGCGCCGGAACTACCGCAATGATGGGATATGTAGTTTGTTCACTCGGGCCCCTCGCCCGAGATTCTACGCGGCCGTTCTAATTCACCATCTAGGGTGTCTGAAGCATACTGCGCCCTGTTCTATAATAAACATTTGAGCAAGATACGAGTGCCAGTTGCAAGAACTTTTAATAGTTATTTGGACACCGAGATGTGTGTTTAAACTTGGCAGGTGAGATGCCATTATTACCCCGAGTGCTATACTTGCCTATGGGTTGAATTTTACATATTGAGGAAACCAGTGGATCTTCATTTTAATTAGAAAACCATTTGCTGTCTTGTGTATATAGATAGCGATAAGAAATATGTGGGGATGACCACGAGAAAAATAAAGACCAGGATCTCAGAGCACAAGAGCTCGATACGCTGCAACAAACAAACAACACGAATGACTAAACACTTCCTAGAGGCCAAACATGCCCACACCGACATGCAATGGACAGTGCTAGAACAATCAGTAATCCCCAAGCACATAACAGACATAAGCACTTTCTTACATAAACAAGCATTTACAATGCAATGGTTTTGCCTTTGTTAAAGTTAGAGCTATTGGCATTGCTCTTGACATTATTTTTATTTATGTTTTTTTTAACATAAATAAATGGCATTGTCATTTACAATGCCACTAGCTTTATCTATCGCAAATGACACACAAACACACACAGAGCCCCCCCACACAGAGCCCCCCACACACAGCCACTTAGAGCCCCCCACACACACGGAGCCCCCCACACACACAGCTACACAGAGCCCCCCACACACACAGCCACACAAAGCTTCCTACACACACAGCCACACAGAGCCCTCCACACACACCCACACAGCACAAGCCACACCTCCAAAACCTCTCCTCATTGATAATTGAGGAAAGTAAACGAGGGGCAGTGGGGCCGTATCCTGGTGCCACTGCACCCGCTGCACTGATGATGCACCCCGTGTTCGTGTGCCAAACAAGTGCACCCCAACACCCCCTCTCCCGCGAGTTGCACCTTCCGTTCTCCTCTAAGAGGAACAATGGCTCGAGAGATGCTTCTGTTGACAGCGCCTCGCAGTGCCAGCAAGCGCTTTATTTTTCAGTTCAAATGCAATCAGTGAACCGGACTTGGATACGACCTCATTGTTTCCACGTGTTTGGGGTCGTGTAGTTGTTGCAGCTGTTTGGAAACCCATGGCCGCTCCCCCTCGCGCCCCGAAACCCGCGTCCTCTCTTTCAGTCTCTTTGCATGTACGATAGAAGTGAGCTAATTACGGCAAGTCGGAGTTCACAGCATTCTGTGAAATAAAGTGAGAGCCATACTGCTGCACTAGAATTTATTATTAGTAGTAGTATGTTATGAATAACAATATTTATTATTATTAATAACAATAATATTTATTATTATTATTATATCTCCTTTCTGTGAAGCGCTCTCCCACACTCTACATAACTGTGTGTCTCTCTCTGTCTTTCCTATTTTCTCTCTCCCGCACTGATCCCCTCTCTACGCCACTCCATCTGTTGCTCCATCGCTCCCTCCCCCCCCCGCACCCCTCCCCCCACACACACATTTTCGTTTCCATGAACATGGCCACACTTTTCTCCCTCTTTGTCGCTCTGTCTCTCATGCATTGTCTTTTTTTTTTTTTTTTTTTTTACTCCTGTCTGGCCTGCCACTCTCTTTCTCCCCCCACCCCTCTCTCCCTCTTTCTGTACACCAGTACAATCCCACCTCAAAGGCCTCTTCGACACCGGATATCCGCTCCCCAACACCATCACCACGCTCAACCCCCCCAAATTATTATAATTCTAGCTTAAACAGCTGTGTGGGTGACACGAAGCAATGGGAACCCCCAAAAAATACCAAATACGTAAACTGAAGCAGACAGCCATGATGTCACGGTGGGAAAGCTCCCGCGCTAAGAGCTCATGTTCTGAAAACAACGAGCAGACGCGAAGAAACCTGCGGCCGAACCAAGACGGCTCCGAATGTTTTTAATACATCAGATCTGAGGCGTTTGGGGCCATAATTCAGATGAAGCCGCGGCCTTTCCCGTTTACAAGCGGCGTCTGAAACACCGCTTTCAGATTTCAAAGGGGTCCCACATATGAGCTGGTCAGGGGCTCTGGACGGCAGACAACGAACTACACGGAGCACATACACAGCTCGGTAAAACAATAAAACACACACACAATACCTCAGAAGCAGACTCTGCTGTGGGGGAGGGGGATAAGATTTAAAGTCGTTTATAAAGTAATCCTTCAAAGATAGCGGAGCAGGAACTGCCGTCTCATACTTGCAAAAAAAAAAAAAAATGAACAAAAGAACAACATTTCAAAAAGTGAATCAACAAAAAAAGCTGCCTTGAAGGTCACCTTTTGATCTCGCGCACACAGCCCGGTCTTTGCGGGTCATCCCGGCAGGACGGGCACTTCAAAGGGCGAACCTGCTTCAAATGCACTAATTACCGAGGCACATTGCCTGCCTTCCAAAGTGAAATTTATTAAGGAGACCCGCGCCCGAGGATTACAGAGGCGTAAATCACCCCGAAAGGACAGCTCACTCCGGCAATTTCCAATTTAAGGGGCCGGGGATGTGTCCGGGCTTCAGAAGTGCCACGTTCCGCCCCAACCTCGCGTTTTTAATCTTCCGATGGACAAATTGGGCCGAGAGTCAGGCGGCGAAAGCTGAGAGTGAGACGTGTTTAAAAAGGGCAATTAACTCTCCCCAAACTTCAAACTTTCCCCTCCCAGCCCCCAAACGCGGCCTCTCATCACCTCCACAGATGCCATCCCATACACTCACTCCGCGGCCCCCGGTGTCGGACACTCACTCCGTGCTTGGCCTCCTCCTCCGCCTTCTTCCTCTGCAGGCCCCGGTCCGCCAGGGTCATCAGGTAGGCCCACACCTCGCTCCTCGGCCGGGGGGCACGAGCGGGCCCTGAGGGGCCTGGAGCGGCCCGGGAGAGGTCCAGGCGGAGCCGCTGTGTCCCGCCCGCCTCCATGGAGCTGTGTCCAGGCTCAGCCTCCAGGAAAGAAGCGGGAGGGGGCGGGAAAGGGGAAGGAGAGAGCTGACGACGGCCGGCCGGAGCAGAAGGAGGGCACCAGGAAACAAGCGGGAGGGGGCGGGAAAGGAGAGGCCGGAGCAGGAAGGCGGGCATCAGAGAGAAGCGGGAGGGGGCAGGAAAGGGGGAGGAGAGAGCTGACGACGGCCGGCCGGAGCACGAAGGGCGGGCACCAGGAAACAAGCGGGAGGGGGCGGGAAAGGGGGAGGAGAGGCCGGAGCAGAAAGGCGGGCACGACACGTCAGCAAAGGCAGGTCCCGGCAATGCCGGACCAGAATCGGGGGCGTTCCCGGCGTCGCGTGACGTCGGTAAAAGCCAAAGAATCTCGGGAACGCCCCCGAGTCTACTCCGGCATTGACGGACAGGCCCCTCGTCCAATGGCTAGGCTCCATTTATAGAGCCAGCCTATGAATGACGAGGGCCGACCCAAAGCCACACTACAGTTCTCATTAGGTTTTCGCCTGCGCGAAAAAGCTGCGCAGAGCGCAGCTTTCGCCAGGCAAAACCTAAAAAGAACAAAGATGGGTGTATAAACTTCAGACTGATGTAACGGGTCTGAATGAGGACATCCCATGGATGTCGCTATAGGATTTTGATAGATTGTCCATTGCATAAGGTGTTGTAGACCATGCCTCTTTGGGCTATAACGTTGCAGAAAACCAAAATCCTTTTTTCCAATCCCACTATGTTCACTGGCACCCATTCACCAAGATCATGGTAATGGAGACTTGTAAATAAGAAAATAACAATCAATATATACACAAGACAGCAAATGGTTTTCTAATTAAAATGAAGATCCACTGGTTTCCTCAATATGTAAAATTCAACCCATAGGCAAGTATAGCACACCGAGTAATAATGGCATCTCACCTGCCAAGTTTAAAGACACATCTCGGTGTCCAAATAACTATTAAAAGTTCTTGCAACTGGCACTCGTATCTTGCTCAAATGTTTATTATAGAACAGGGCGCAGTATGCTTAAGACACCCTAGATGGTGAATTAGAACGGCCGCGTAGAATCTCGGGCGAGGGGCCCGAGTGAACAAACTACAATTCCCATCATTGCGGTAGTTCCGGCGCACGCGACAAGGAGTGTCACGTGGTTTCCCCGCCGGCCAACCAGAAGGAGTTTAAATACTCCGCTTCCTGTCCGGTCCGGTACCTCCCACTGTCAGCCTAGAGGACGGCGAGGAGTACCGACGGACAGGTAAGCGGGTGGGGGACTAAGGAACTACACAACCAAACGCGCTGCATTGACCGTTTATTTTCCGAGGGATTGCAGGCATAAGAGGGAGACCCCTTCGGAACTTTGCATCCTTTTGCTCCTTCCGCCTAGCCCAGATACCCGATAGCTACACACAGGTACTTTGTTCGATCCTTCTTATATTTTAGCGACCGAGCATATATACCTTCATCTAAGCACTAAATCTAGATGTAATATTAAGGTTCAAATTGCTATACCATTGACTTTCCCCATACCGGATTGAAATTGTAAACAACAGTAAAACAAATAGGTTGGGAAAAGTGTATGTGTTCTAATTGAGTTCCAAGAGAGCTCTTCCTCTTTCATCATTATTCTTTCCTTCCACATTTTAATAGAGCTGCAGAAACATGTCGACCTAGATAAGACCCAAGTAGTTATTTGTTAACACTACTTTGCACTGTTTTTTTTAACCTTGGGTGTGGGTAGGATCCTATTAAAATTTTATTTTCACTCCCACAACCCAATATTAACTCACTCAATCACATGCTACATATAGCACTTTTTGCACTGCTAACTCTTTTTGCCCCCTGATACCAACACATAGTTTTCATTTATACATCACCAACTCCTTCAAATACGATTAGGACACAATCTACCTAATCCGTAGTGGATTTGATTCCACTTCCTTCGGGTGAAGGATCCCAAATGATGTAGGGCGGTACAGGATGGGTATCTGATGGGAACATACTTTTCACCATGAACACCTCGGATTCAGTGATTGTATCCTATCAATAGCACAGAGTTGTCTAGATAGCCTCATTATGCTTCTTCTGACCCGTTGTTATATATGTTTTTTTATAATAATATATATAAATAAAGAAAACATAGTAAAGTTCAACAAAACAAAACCAATGTTAGCGAATGACGGCAATATATTAAATATTATCACTCCGCTGAACTCTGTAATAGGTGTCACATTGCTGTTTTTTGCCAATGCTTTCTGCCTTTAAAATATATCCTATTCTGTTTGTAGCGGTTGTCTAGTGTTGTTTTTCAAAAAGACACAGGTAGTGCTGAGTTGCACTTCCCTCCCATGAGCAACACTCTGACAGCATCAGAGATCCTATCAGGATACCAGTCCTAGGACTTGGCGAAATGGGGTGTCTCACATTCCTCTCCCACGGCAGCTTTTTGCACTGGTGTTCCATTCGATGATTCAAACGAAGCTTTCTCGTTTAGTAAATTATCAGCAAAGCTTCTCTGAACTGGAAGAAAAGGCAAAGTTCTCTGCATCCCCGGAGGAGGTGTTACTTTTGTAAACGTGACCTTAAATGGTCTTCTTGAATAATGTAGACCTGTGTTTCCTTTTGCTCTCCTGGGGCCACTGGATCTGCCTGTCCTAGGGCCGCCACAAAATGCCTGACTGGCATCGAGCTGCAGAAATAGCATTTTTTAATTCTGTGGTTTTAAGGAGCATCCATTATGTTCTGAAACGATGATGAAATCCGATGACTTTTCTGCAAGGCACTTCTGCCGGGAAAGTAAAATGCATCTCTGTAGTAGTCTCTCTAGTCTCGCCTTCGCCTGGTCTATGATGTTACTGCCATAGTGATGGAATGTGTATGGTTGAATACTGGGGGGCAGTTATTGTGTTCCCTGGAAGCTGTTCGAGATGAACAGACATTAAACTTAGTGTTTCCACACTTACCTGCCTCAGTGTGAACACTGCAAAATTGGTGAGGATTTGGTATGTTCTTCTCTCCACCTACATGTGCTGCATCCTTGTTTGCCATGTTCATGCTTCATCTTTTGCAGCGGGTTCCTAGTTGATGTCAACGGGCTCTTTATTTAGTTCTTCAATCTGGAAAGGCATCCAGTTTTCACCACCCCTGGCATTCTGAGCCGTGTTCTACTGTTTCTGCTGTGCTGTCCTTGAGCAGACTACGTAAAGAGTTGTGTGGATACTCCTTACCCGGTTTCCACGACGTGGTTCAGCTTTTTTGTTCTTGCCTCGCACTTGCAGTGGTTGTTCAAACAGTGAGCTTTTTTTCCAACTACTTCCCTCTGCGAGTCTCTTTTGGCTGCGTTGTGCCTGTGAGTCTCCTGTGGGTGAGTTGTGCCTGCGAGTCTCCTGTGGGTGAGTTGTGCCTGCAAGTCTCCTGTGGGTGAGTTGTGCCTGCGAGTCTCCTGTGGGTGAGTTGTGCCTGCGAGTCTCCTGTGGGTGAGTTGTGCCTGCGAGTCTCCTGTGGCTGTGCTGCTTGTTCTGGCATTTAGAGCTCTGTTCACCACCTGTACCGATCAGACAATGAGGGCGTAATGGAGTGCTCCAGCAGTATTGGCGATTGCATGAAGCGTACAAGTGTTTGTCATGCCGTTCGGAAGAGCTCTGCATAGTTTGAGCTTGTTGGGTTGCATCATTGTTGGAGCTTTCGCTGATGCACCTCCTTAGCTACAGCATGCTGTGACGGCTTCCCTAGCTACGTGCCCAAGTGGTCACAACTTCTTCGCTGTAATGAACAGAAATAAGTCCATTCTTTGTGATTTAAATGATGTATTTATTTTAGTTGTATTCAAGATGAAGGAGAGCCCCACCAGGAGCGGTCTGCGTTCTGCTCAGCCCATTCAGCAACTGATCACATCCAACCAACATTCTAACACTCCACATTCTCTACATGTCACACATCCTGGCTGAGCAGTACACTACATCTTCTCCCTTCTTTACAATGAGAAGGGAGAACTTGGTACAATAAGTTACAAGCAAAATTTTAAAATTAAACATCTTGAAGGGATGGAATGATGATTACCTTTTTAAGGTGAAGAGTTTCAAAACATGTAAATGAATGAAGGAGCATGAATTAAGAAATAAACCAACCCTTCTTCCCCCTTATAGAGAGAAAACAGATGTGAATAAGATGCAAGTGTTGCATGGTGAATGAAAGAGTAAAGTAAAGAAAAAGCAAGAAGAAAGATGAGATTTGCGCAACGATGGTGACACAAAGACATGAATAATGAAGAATAGACAAAGTAATCACCACCAGAGCACACTGGTTGGCCAGACCAGTGTGGAGGTGGCGAGAAAATGAAAAGTGAATGCAGGAGAAAATGGAAAGAAAAGATGTAGAAAGGTGTGCGAGATACACCTAGGTGGATTCTTGACAAAGTGAATCCACAAGACAGTAGTAATCACGTACATGAAACGATGTAAGGTGAAATACAAACTGTAATAAATCCCATGCAAAGGGAGTGTGAAATGGGTACTGCGAGGTACTGTGAGAAAACGCAACGAAAAGTTGTGTTTCGTAAATAAGCACTGAAACGTGACTTGCAAGGTGTGCATGAATGGCACACAGCAAAATGTATTGCCTGAAACTGAAAATGGATGTGGAGTAGGACCACATGAAACAAAGAAAATTTCCCTCAAATAGAGTGGAATGTGCGGAAGGTAACCACACTTGTATGAAACAAAAATGTGAAGTGAAAATTTCCCTCAAGTAGAGTGGAAGGTGTGGAAGGCGACCACACAGTATGTAATGTGAAATGTAACATGGGCACAGTGCCACGTAAAATGATGTGAAAAACAGAAACTGGCATGCAGAAACTGGCATGCAGGCATGAGCTGTATGCAGAAACTGGGAGGCAGCAGGTAGGAAGTGGCACTATTGATGTTGAGGGCGACCAATGGTAGGTCACTGGCGGGGCTCATGGTGCCATAGAGATGAGCTGATGAAGAATTTAAATCTTGAATGATGAGGTAGCTTGAAAGTTGCCGCGCAGGGCGTTTCCAAATCGTCGCCAATGTAATGAACATAAATAAGTCCATTCTTTGTGATTTAAATGATGTATTTATTTTAGTTGTATTGAAGATGAAGGAGAGCCCCACTAGGAGCGGTCTGCGTTCTGCTCAGCCCATTCAGCAACTGATCACATCCAACCAACATTCTAACACTCCACATTCTCTACACGTCACACATCCTGGCTGAGCAGTACACTACATTCGCTTTGACTGGTTTCTTTGTCTAACCTCACAATCTATGGAACACCGTAATAACGCCGTGGGAAGGTCATAGTCCTCAAGGAACACACTCAAAAGGTTTTTTTTTGTTTCCGTAGCAACCCAACATCACGTCATGGCAAGGAAAGTACCTTGGTTGAGTTTCAGCTTCACCAAGTTTAGAACAGCCCGGTTTAGCAAAATTCTTCGTATTAAGGGAAAACATACTGAAGCTCATCGCAGAGTTTGTCCTTGTGTAGGATTCTACGCATCCTCAAGTTTTCAAGTGGTGACTGTTTTTTTATTGGAGTGCTTTATTCGTTTTGTCTTCTTTTCTTTTACAGTTACACTAAAGTGTTTGAGCTTCCTGATTCTGTGTCACATAGCTTTTGTATTCCTCTAGTTTCATGGGGAGCAGTGGTAAAGGGGTTTACAGTGGAAAGGGTGTTTATGCTTGTGTAACTCAGTGGTTGGTTTCTCTTCGCTTTTGTGTTATTATTAACTGCTTTTCTCTCAACGGGTACCAACTTCTAGTCTGTTAAGATTGGTTTCTTTCCCTCTACATTTCTAATTTACATTCCAATTGTTTTCTCGCAACATGTTCAACCTCCTCCTCCCTTTTTACAGCTTCCAGGCGATCCACCAGTTAGGTGAAAGGTGTGGTATAGGGCATTTATTAAATATTTAGGTGCCATGTGGGGGGGTGGGGGGGGGGGGGAGGTTTAGTGCTGAACGTAAAAGATTTATTTCAGAACACAATTTGGGTTTTGAGGGCCAAGCTGTTCTTGAGCATTTGCCTCCTCTTGATCTGGTGGAAGGAAAAGATGAGTTAAATGAATTTGATCAAGCGGTAAAAATGTTGGAGAAACAGTTTGACGTTGAAGGCAGTTTGGTTATAGCTAGGCATAAGTATATCACAAGAGAACAAGACACTGATGAGAGTATTGAGTCTTATGTTGCAGCTTTGCGTATCTTAGCCTCAGAATGTGAATTTGAACATTTTACTTCTCAGTTAATCAGAGATTAGATTGTTGTTCACTGCAGAGACAAAAAAGTTCAAGAAAAACTTTTGACTCCGTAAAACCCGTCTTTGCAAGAAACTATTACTAATGTAAAAAGTATTGAGCTTTCGCAGAAGGCTTCAAGAGAGCTTAAACCTGAGAAAATTGTTGTTGGTGTTGTCAATGAGCGCAAAGATAGGGGCACCAAGCGACAAGGGGAAAAAGACAAGTCCTTTGTTGAACCTAAGAGTACTAGTCACCCTGTCAGATATGAGAAGAAAGTTCATTCTAATAAGAATGTGTGTGCTAAGTGTGGGTTTCATTCCCATTTTCTGAATTCTCTGATTTGTCTTGCTAAGAATGTCTCACTCCTGAAGTGTGGCAAGCAAGGGCACTTTGCTCAAATGTGTGGTATCCGAGGGAATATCAATGTTGTTTATTCTGAGGAGGATAAAAGTGACTCGTTGAATGAAGTTGTGAGTGCCTTGACCGATGTCATTATCAAAGATGACTCTGAGGATTGTGTCTATTCCGTGGTGGACCTTATGGCAAGTGTGTAAAACTTTTAGTGGATTCGGGAGCACGCATGACGATGGTCACTGAAGAATTGTTTGAGAGTAAATGGGCGAACAAACCTCCACAACCTCCAGATAGGAGTCCTGTTTCGTATGTAGGCAGGAAGATTGAATTGAGAGGTTTTTTTTTTTAGACTACTATTATATTCAAGGATAGATCTATTCTGTGAAAGGTCTATGTCGCAAGAAAAGCTCCCAATATTTTGGGATAGTACCACCAGGATCTGTTTGGAATTACTCTTAGGCCCGGGGAGTATGTACAAGTGTCGGTGGTGGGTAATGCTGTCCAAAGTGAACGTTTTTCAACTTGGTCCCATACATTTGAGAATGTGTGTTGATAATTTGGGATGCATCAAATGGTTCTAACATTTAATCAAAGTAAAATACCATGCTGTGCCTGTCAAGCACAAGCTTAGGAATGTGCCGTTTAGTGTCAGGGAAAATTTGTCTTTAGAGTTGAAAAGGATGTGTGAATCTGGTGTCATTGAACCTATTGAGTCGTCTCTTTGGTTGTCTCCATTGGTGGTTGAACACAAGAAGAATGGAAATTTGAGAGTATGCATTGACTTGCAAAGTCTGAACAAAGAAATTTGAATGGATTCTCACCCCCTTTCCCGTATTGATGACATTCTTTCTAAGTTCTCTGGTACCAAGTTATTTTCTAAAATTGATCTTGCATTTGCCTACCACCAGGTGGAGTTGGATCCCTCGTGCAAACATTTCCCTGTCTATGTCTCCCCTGTGGGTACCTTTTAAATTAGAAGGATGCCTTTTGGGTTGGCTTCGGCAGCCTCTGTGTTTCAATGTGTAATGGAAAAAGTGTTGGAAGGTGTGAAGGACACGGTTGTTTCTCAAGACGACATCTTGGTTGCTGGGAATTGTAGAATGACACATGACAAACATCTTAGTGAAGTTTTAAAAAGATTGCAAGAAAAAGGGATAGTGGCCAACAAACTTAAGTGTGTTTTCGGAGTTGAATTCATTAAATATTTGGGGCATCGCATTTCTGGTGATGGTATTGAACCAAGAGAGGGTCTCATTGAGGCCATTGTGAATGCTCCATGTCCTACCAACAAGGAACAAGTTTCCTAGTTTTTGGATGGGTGTAAATTTACACCAAATTTATATCAATTTTTGCTGCCAAAACTGAACATTTAAGGGGCTTACTTAAGAGGAAGGCCACTTTTCTTTGAGATCAGTGGTGCCAAGACGCCTTTCTGTGCATAAAACAAGAACTTGGTTCTTGTGGGATTCTTATCCCTTATGAACCTCATATACAGTGTGTTGTGTCTGTTGATGCCAGTCAGACCCCCCAGGATATTGCGGCATGGATTAACAAATTTAGCGGGTCAAATATGGAAATTTAGCAGCATTTTATTTTCCTCATAATCATTCATTTTCAGCCTTAAATCGATGGAAACTGTTTTAGCAGAGTACACCATTTTGAAATAGGCATGTTTAAAGCACCTGCAGCTCATTGGAAGCACAGCTTCAATCCAAAGCTCATGAGAGGGGGTCCTATTTCTCTCTGGGATGTTCTAGCACCCATGTACACACCCCTGCTGGTCAACACTGCCTCCTGGACCCATGAGGCATGATACCTCTTCCTCAGGTGCCCTAGTGCACAGGATCGTAGTAGGTGGAAGTGCATTGCCATGGCTAATGTAAGCATGTTAAACATTGCTCTACGCAGCACTGGCATAATGAAACCAGAGGGGGCCCCCTGCAAGGTACATGGAGGGACCCCCTCTGGACTCAATCGGGAGCCCTCCAGCCAGAGTATTGCACTGGGGGGCCCATGGAGCTCAGGGGACCAACCGATCCACGGGAGCCTGTGTTATGCCTCTGCTACGCAGATCAGTGGCATGGGGTGGGTGTAAGCCCTTTCACAATCCAGCCCCACCTCAATGTGACTTACAGGTGCTGTGTATACAGTCTACATCCTAAATATGAGACTATTCCCACCACAACTCCTCTGCGAGCACCCCCCCCCCCAGGCTTTTGGCACAGAGATCTTTTTGTTACTTGCAGTTCTTACCTGGTAATCTTTCTATTACAGTCGAATGCCTTGTAATATGGATGATATGGGACTCTTACAGCTTGTAACCTTTTTTTTATATGTAACTTCATAGAAATTTAATTCACACATGTATGATTTATTGTCTCTGTTTAATATGTGGGTGTGATGCAAAGCACTCTAGTATCTTGAATTAGAAAGAATAGCGCTATAAAAGAATCACATTACATTTTTTTTTAGTTATAAGTGCTTTTTAAATTGTTGTGTAATTAGTCAAACAGATCCCCCTCATTTTGTGTACGGAGGTAACTAGTCCAGTACTACATATGACCGTACCCAAGAGCATATGTTAGAAACTGGGGGCCTGACCTACCGGAGCATAGTGGGCAGAAGCCACAAGGTGGTTTGGCTTGTTTCGGGCTTGATGGTCCAGGAGTACCGCAAACTGAGTCAAAGCCAGGTATGAGCTTGGGTTTTCAGTGGCTGTCACACTTCTAATACCCAGACACAGTATTGTTTACTTCAGGGATGAAGAAAATAGGGCCCAGTATAATTATCAGATAATTGGTAAATTCAGCTATGTTCCACTGATTTTGATCACACTTTCACCCCAATACTTCAAGTGTTTTCAGCAGCCAACATAAACCAATCTGCAGAGTTCCATTGGTTCTCCTAATCCTGTTTGGGCTGATAGCTGCTCTTACTGGCTCTCTGGAAAATTAGAATCCTAAACAGTTTTCTTTATCCAACGGAGGATGCACGCAGATAGATTAGCATGTGCTCTGCTTGCCTGCCTGTATGCAAGTGTGCATCCATGCCGCAATATCCTGCGGCGTCTGACTAGAGATAGAAGCTAGTAGGGAGGGAGACGTATGGGTTTGGGGTTCTGGAGGGTGGAGGGACAGGGTGCAGAGATGCCGGGTTGGGGGGGGGGCAGAGATTCTAAGAGGTAGAGGCTTGAGGCACAGAGATATGAGAATGAGAGCTGGGGGGGGGGGCAGAGGCCGGGGGTAGAGCATTTTGGGGCAGAATGTGTGTCGAGGAAGGAGGCAGAGAAACTCGGGGTGGGGGCTGCACAGAGGAGCAGCACAGAAAGCTGAGAGATGAGCAACATACAGGTAGGGTGGCAAACCACGGATCTGGCAGGAATGTATCTTATATAATCAAGCCACACCCTTAATTACATAGGCCACGACTCATTAAAATACCACACAAGAGAACTTTGTTCATCCCACTTAAAGCCCTGCTTTTAGTATATGAAAATAATAACGTTTCTCACGAATGCCGGTATCGAAAATCTTAAAAACTAGAATACAGTACATACGGACTGTGTGTACATAATTCGCCTGCTCCGTTCGTTCTATTTCCTAGCAGCAAACGGAAATACTCAGACATGATATGGTTATGAACGCTTTAACTTTAACAAATTAAAAATACAGCGGCTATTGATGATTCTCTATCCGCTTTACGAGGCACCAAAAACTACTAACATGGAACCACGCTACCATTTCTTTTACTATTGTTATATACTATAGGAAATTGAGTTGGCTTACGTCATCTAGTGCGTCTGTGGAAGGCACTCCCGTTTACTCTCATCCTGAGAGTTTCTAATGTCGCTGCAAAAGTCTGAAGCTTGACCCGCTACAAACTTCACAGGCATGCATCGTTACACTGGGCCGGTGGCCCCCGCCCTCTCCAGTCCAGCCACATACCCAAAATGTGCTGCTGGAGAAAGAAAACCTTTTTTGTGGTGGAGGTTTTAGGGAGCAATCAGTCTCCTGATTCACGCAGGCCTTCAAAAGACAACCTTGTTTTAAACTTGCAGTGAAAAAAAGATAAGAAATCAGTTTAATCTGGCTCTTGACATTCCTAGGAGGCCGTGTTTTCATGCCCCTCAGAAAGGGAGAAGAGGATGAGAGGGGCCTGGGATTTCATAGGCCACTTAAACGACATGCCTAAAACATCACCTACCTGCTAATTGATGAGCAGGCTTCCCACACGCACAGCCAGAGTCCAGTTGTGTTGACTCTGCTTGTCGCAGTGTGGCTAGAGGAAGCAACTATTGTAGGGCTCAGCTGTACGGAGACACGTAGTGACGTGTTTGCGTACAGCCAATAAGAAGCCATCATTTTTCATGCTTGCTGGGAGACCCTTATATTGCGGCCGAATTAGTAAATATCGCAGCCTTTGCGCTAGCCAGCTGATTTTGCGATTTTTTTAGTGAATCGCGAAATCATGAAAAGCTGGAGGGTCTGGCCAGTTTGGATGGTTTGGGTGGTATGATCACTCAGTTCAAGCAGGGCAAGGAATACAATGTTGGGTTTGCCTCTCGTGCTTTACAACAGGGTGAGAGAAATAATTCTGTCATCAAGAGGGAGTTGTTGGCATGTTGTTGGGCCGTGGAGAGGTTTAAGTGCTTTTTGTGGGGGAAGACTTTTAAATTGCTTACTGACCACAAGCCTCTCATTCCCATTCTTAATGGAAATATTGTCAAGGATCACACTCCTGGAATCGCCAGGTTAAGCTCGAAGTTGCTACAGTACAATTTTGAGGTGGCACACATTTCTGGTGGAAGGAACAAAAGAGCAGATTTCCTTTCAAGGTTTCTTTTGCCTCTCAATAAACATGATCTTTCTGTTCAAGATGAGGATGAATAATGTTTGATTGCTGTGGTTGATGGTTGTTGTGTGGGTTGTTTTATGGAACAGGAGTGGTTTGGTGCCATGGAGTCCGATTCTATTCTTAGGAAGGCGAAAAGTCACTTTGTCTCAGGTTGGCCTAAAGAAAAACACTCGGACGGGGACTTGCAACCTTTCTTTAAGATTGCTGATGAACTTACGTTGGAGGGTAGTGAGATGATTATGCGTGGTGATACATTTGTGCCTCCCTTGGCCTTGAGATCTGGCATCATTGATTGTGGGCATGAAGGTCATCTTGGACAAACCAATACCAAAAGGAGGATTTGCAGTGTGTATGGTGGCCTTCTACGGATAGACAAGTGAATGATGTTGTTGGGGGGGTGTGTAACGTGTTGTACCAGCAACAAAGTTATTAAGATTGACAAACCTCTCCAGACTGTAGAGCTGCCTAATGGCCAATGGATGAAATTAGCAGTTGACTTTGTGGGTCCCTTAAATGTTCTTCCAAACAAGTACAAATTTGCCTTGGTTGTAGCTTATTATTTCAGCAAGTGGTGGGAGGTTTATTTCATGACTGATCCTAATACTCAAGAAGTCATTCAATTTTTTCAAGATCTTTTCGCAAGGGAAGGTTTCGCCAAGCAGATTGTATCAGACGATGGTGTACAATTTCCTTCTAAAGAGCGGTTTGATTTATCATCACAATCAGGTATTTTACATCGCCATGTGGCTTTATATCACCCACATTTCATTGAGCACACTAACCAGATTTTGCTGAGTGTGTTCAGTGGGCCGTTTCTTCCATTCTTCCAAGATTGAGATTAAGAAAGCTATTTAGCATGTTGTGGGCGCATTGCACCACTCCTAATCCTGTGACGGGTTCCACTCCTTTTGAGCTGCTTCGTGGAAGGGTTGCTACCTTTCAAATGTGCCCTGCTTGGATGAAGAAATGGGGTTTACGATCTAAGAGTGAAGTTCCTCAAACTGATGTGGAAACACTTAGCAAGTCGCCTGTCTCTGATGTGGATGCTTTTGTTTCAGGGGTCAAAGTGGGAGAGAGTTAAGTCACCCCACATTGTGGCTAAGGGTCTTTCCAAAGTTGGTCCTCCTGTTTGAGCGGATCCCACTTCACGGTTTGCTGTGTGTGTCAACGGGAGGAGTTGGTGGAATCTTTCTAGGAACAACAAAGTTCCCAGAAGAGTAGTGTTGCAGTTGGGGCTTGAGTCTGGAGATTCTGCTCAAGTTCTCCAACAATCTCATAGAAGGAGTTCTCAGCAGTATCAGAAATGTAGTCTTCCATCGTCTTCTCAGCCTTGCAGATTGGCTCTTGAGTATGTTTCTCTGCGCAGGAGAATTATTGTACACAAGCGTTTAGACCTTCGATTTGTATTGGCTATTATTCTGTAACGTTCATATTTTTTTGTGCTTAGTGCTTACCTTGTTCTGTTTCTCTCTGTTTAACCTTTTCCTTTTTGTTTCAGGTTTCTACTAAAGGTTATCTTTGTATTTTCTTGTTTAATGCTTTTGTTTATTTTGTGGAGAGGAAATGAGATGTTGTATTAGTCTCTCTAGTCTCTCCTTGGCCTTGGTTGTATGTCTCTATGATGTCACTGCCATGGTGATGGAATGTGTATTTTTGAATACTGGGGGGCAGTTATTGTGTTCCCTGGAAGCTGTGGAGATGATCAAACAAACTCACCTGCCTCAGTGTGATCACTACAATCTCTCATCACTGCAGGAACTAGAGCAAGGGGATGTTTTTCTTTCTGTTGCCTTAATTTTACAAATCCCCTTTTCCGTTTTTTTTTACGCAAATAGGGAATACAATAAGTGAGGGGGAAACCAAGAGAGAGCTGACTGGCACGCAGCCCACGGCATGTGGTTGGCAGCACATGGAAATAAATATATAAATAAAATACATTTACAGAAAATAAGAATGGGCACACTGGGATGATAGCAGGAGTGGTTTATTTTTTATAGGGGGCTTGGTCTCATTAAGAGATCACTAACAGCGCCACGTTTATTGTTGAGTCTGCCTTTCAAAAGCGCTCGAAGTAAAATGTGTGTGCAGGCCTATCTATCTACCTGCCGGTGACGACTCCTAGAGGTGGAAACCCACCTGCCGCCTCACATGGGGCCCCATGGAGAGGGAGGCTATGACCAAGACTGGGTCAGAGAGAGGCCTGTGGCGATGTAGCATTTAACCGGCATGAGCATCATCACTTCCTGGTACTATGGGGTGTCTCCAGCTTTGCCCTTAGTCGTGCAGCAGCCCTCAGACAGTGCTTAAAGGGAGCAAAATGTATAAAACAAAGGACTATGGAATGATGCACACTGATGCCGCGCTGCTGAAGTAAAAGTGAAAAGCACATCTGAGAAGGGATGGCCGACCAGGAGGAACAATGAGTGAAATCTCCTGGTAGTCAACCAAGCACCCGAAGGAGGGAAAAGTACAACGAATGCACAATAAGAAGACATCAGTTTTCAATGGCCCAGCAACGAACAAATGGTAATGATGGGTGTGCCAAAATTCTATAGAATTGAGGAAAAGTATTTTTCGATCAACAATCATTCTTACCAGGACTCCATTGGTTTTTAACATTGCCATCTCGTGGCCAACACCTTCACAGGACCCACCTGGTCGTTTTTCTTTTGTACAAGGAAAATTCTATCAGCACGACAAAAATCCATTTTTGTAGGCCTGCATTTCTGCCCAGGAACTGTCACCCGCCCAACCCCCTGTTCTCTGCAGTTCATCAGAAAGCCACATGGCCCTCACGCCAAGTTAATGACTCATCTTTTCTCTCCTGCTCCCAGCCTGATAACACATCCTTGACATCCTGATCAGGTTATCTGGACAATGGTCTGACTGCTGGCTCCTAATCAGGGTGGGTAAACAATGACTTGAAAGACCCGGCTTTGATCAGGCAGTTGAACAATCCCCTGAAAGAAAGAGCCCTGATGAAAGTAGCGTAGACAATGCTCTGTGTACCAAGCCTTGACCAGGTCACCAACTACAAGCATAGAGTGGACAATGCTCTGTGTACCAAGCCTTGACCAGGTCACTAACTACAAACACCACCTGGGTCCAGCTAATCAACAACAAACACTGCCCTGAGTGAATAATGGACTAACAGCCAAATGAATGTACTAAGAAACATATAAAAGGCATGTAAGCTACCGAGTGAAGTAGCAGCCTCCTTTGAACTGTCCTTTGACTCGGTTGGGACTCCGTTCCATAGCTCGGGCTATTGAAATAAATCTAGGTTCCTCCTGCAGACCAAGGCTCCTGTGTCTCCTTTAGGTCGAAGCCTCAATTGCAGGGCATGGCCCTGCTGGAGGCAAAGACTTATTGTGAACAGGAGAATTTCAGTACTGCGTGAAACCACGCCCCCTTTTTCCATTGGCAGGCCACTCGAAACGGAGGCCTGCCATTGGAAAAAGCTCTTGTTTAGCAGATTTGTCTGCTCTGGATCCCGCCTCTCGAGGACTCCATGACCTGCCTTACGGTAGCACGACAATATTTTCAGAAATATTGCCTTGGCAACCATGAGGCCGGTCACGGAGTCCTGGAGGGGCGGGATTCAGTATTCTGTTCCTGCCCCTTTTTTTTTTGTTGTTGTTTCGTTTGTGCCGTCATTCCAGCACGTTCCTGGGCAGTGGAGGAGGTAGGGGAGAGGCGGTGCTGGTTATGTTTGTTGCAGATGATCCTTTCACGGCCGTGCAGCTTTACTGCTGCGCGGCCAATGCTTGTTTAAATAAGGACTTTATGAAGGCGGCGGGTAACACGTGATCCCCATGTGGGTTGGGTTGCTGAGTCAGTCTCAGTTGATTCTTCAGACGGGGCCAAGCTGTTTTGGATAAATTGGACAGCCAGGGAGCCAGTCAGCTGACTTCTTGCTCTGCGGCCCAGCGCTCCGGTCACAAAGTGAACAGAGGAGTTTGCGTACAGTTTTAGTCTGTTATGTGGAGACGAGAAATCCATTTGCACGCAGCTATGAAGTAGCTGGTCATGTTCCCGTTGGTGCTAGCAGCAGGTGCCATAGTTCTACGGATACAGCAAAAAATACAAATGCCACTAACTCTTAACGCTTTGCACAATCCTATCCGTATTATGAGCCACGTGGGGCTCGGGGTGGTGGTTGTGGGTGTTGTCAGAGAAAATGCATCGATTCAAATGCTCACTCCGTCTTTTAAAATAATAAGAACCTGTATTTGAATTTGGGAAAATCACCACAGCAGGCCTCTGAAAACCTATACAGCCTTGTGAAATATGGGACGTCTGGTCACTCATTTATGCAGTTTTATATAGCGCGGACATTCACCAAAGGTGTCGGAGTGCTTTACAATAGCACTGTATGTTATATTCAGGAGTAGCATAAAGGTGCCTCTCCTCACTTCTGCCCACCCCTGCTCCAACCCCGCTCCAACCCTCCTCACCAGCCTTGAAGCACGCATGTACGGCAGCAGGACTAAACCGAATGCATTTACAATGCTTGTTTAACATGTAAGTATTCTTACTAGAATGTTGGTGTTTACGTGTTAGTATGCAGAGATGCGATGCATTGTATTTTTGATGAGGAGTAACATGTTTGTTTAGGGAGTAACTCCACTGCTGCTTTGGTTTCATTTTCTTTTTAAATATTATTTTGCATGGCGGAGGTCAAATAAATTACAGTTGTGGCTGGTGCTTCACTCAGGATTTCTGTGGCTTGCATACTATGGACTGGCTACCTGCATCTGCCATATAAGACCCCAGGCAGCCACTGGGATGTTGATTTCTTTGTCCAACTGTGCGTTAACTCTTGGCACTGACTGCAACCGTGACCGTGTATAATGAGATGAACGATTTGTTCAATGTTTGGGCTGATGGAATGCACTGATGGAATGCATTTACCGGTAACACCGACACTATAAAAAAATGTATCTATGGTTATTGCAGCTCCGATTTTAGTTGCTAGATGACTACTGCATGACATATATGTGAGGATTAAATCTCTACAGCAGGCCAATTAATAACACTAGTAAATCATGTGTTGATTGACGTTCAGCCAAATAGAACACAGGCTTCTTTTAAGTTAGGGATTCAAAGTTCACCGTCCATAATCATTTAAACGCTTTCAGGTGATTTCAGTAGTTGTTGGAGTTCTCAAGCATCATTTTATTGTATGTATATATATATATATATATATATATATATATATATATATATATAGTGCAATGTCAAACATTTGCATAATCTGTGTTACTTTCACCATGTTAACACTGGACTTTAGAAGCATTGGGTATGTCATAAATGGCGATACCCCTCAATATGTGGTGCGGGACCCCTGTGATTCTTTTGACCTGCTGTCTCAGTACCTTGACAGCCTTCTACCAAACATCTTTTACTAATATCATTTTTAACCTTTTGGGTCTTCTCAGTGTATGACATACTTACCCATTTTAATTTTAAAGGAGTCGTCAAAGGGGGTGGGGACATCTTTAACTATGTTGTTCCTGCTTACATTTCACATGCTTTACTTAATCTTGCATTCCCTATGAGTGTTTGCTATTTCCAGGATGGTGTTTTTTTTCTAGCCTACATATTACTCTGGTCTTCCCTCCCTCACAACCTATTTCCCATTTTATGGTTCTCCAGCGCCGCAAGGTCATACGAACGCAATAGCGCTATGCAAACACCACTCCATTGCATACAAGATTCAAAAGGTAAAAAACATAATCATTTTCAACGCCAAGGGCTCTAACCCTTGCAAATGCGAGACCTACTGCATTGCAAATGCTTGTTTTATTAAGTGTGCAAGGCATGGAAGACTAGGGCGGTTCCCCCGTCGCCCAGACCCCTAGAGTGGGTTATCCCGGTTCTTCAGAATAGATTGCAACAGGTCTTGCAGACAGAGCAAGTGCTGTCTTAGGCTCAACCTAAAAATCTAGACAACCTCTGTCAGTGCAATCAAATCGATTTGGTTTTTGCAATAGTAAAAATATCACACCAGGTTTGACTAACACAGTTCAAGTTCAGATGCAGCACAAACACCAGAAGAAGTACGAGCTTCCCTGAAATAGCACATCCAGGTAGGGAAAGACTTTGATGCTGCTGGTCCATCAGGCTGGACATGGGGTGGTGATCAACACACTAGAAACATTATAAAGTGAGTGCCTACTAATAGATAGTAATTAAAAGATTTTTAGCAAATGCACCTCCGAGAAAATCTACTGTTTTCACAGGTTTGGTTGAGCGGCACTTTAGTAAAACTTAACAAATGATACTGGCCGAGATCACCAAAACTGGACCAGGTAGGTGTTACTTTAGGGTAGGGTCTGTGACACAGTGTTGATCCAAAGTCAGAGTGGGAAGTGATAGTGGAACGCAACAGCTGTACAATAGTTTTAGGATGTTTCGCATCCTAAAAAGGTGAAGGGTTTCAGTGACATTATCAAGCCACCTTTCGCAGTGGAATTGGTTGGTTTTCACTGTATCTTTAATGGAAAGTGCTGCTTTTGCATTGATATTTAGTGGCATTTGCTTAAATTAAAAATCCATCAACTTGGCTGCCAAGTTTTTACCCCTACAAGGCTAAGCCCCTTTTTGGCTATTTGGGGTAAGTTGCGCTTAGGTCTCCATAACTTTTTTCAGCAAAAGGGTATCCACTTCAAATTTACATCAGGGCTCGACAAATCTGAAAAATTGTACTAGTCCTGCATGTCTAGTAACTTGGAAAATCCCCTTGACCCAACTGCAACCTACTTGACCTCTGTCTCTGAAAACGGAGCAAAAGTGACAAGTTAACAAGATTTAAAGGCATCTTTATTGCTCAGTCCCTTTGTGAGCAATTAAAATGCATTTAAATCTTGTTATCTTGTCACTTTTGCTCCGTTTTCAAAGACAGAGGACAAAAGTTAGTTTGTCTTCCTATTCACCAGAAAGGGCGAGTAGGACCTAAAAATAGCTCGTCCTCATCCATTCTCCCTCGCAAATGCGAGCGGGCGAGCGGATTTGTCGAGCCCTGTACATCCTTGTTTTCCAACATCCTGGGGATTCGAAAGATATTCATGGTTTGTGGATTCCCCTTGAGGGGACTGAGAAAATATAGCAAACTTTTTGGGGGAAATATAGGCAAAATTACTCCACAAAAAAAATCTTCAGTTTTTTCCTAAAAAACCATCAAATAAGGGTTTGCAGTGCAAAAGTCACAATTTTCCCAGCTTTGGGAACATTTAGAGCAGAATCAAAAAACAATTTTTTAACCACAGTCTTGGCATTTTTCAAAGAGGTAGTCTATTTTTCCAAATTTTTGTGCTTTCTATTTTGGGATGGAAACCCTTTGGTGATACGGGAAAGCCTTCGATTTCTGAAAAGAAGGCAATTCTAAATTCAGTAAGGGGCCATTTGTGTACTTATGTAGACCCCTCATGGTTTTCTGGAAGAAGCTAACTTTTGAAATCAAAAATATTGAAAATGAGTATCGAAAAAATGGCCATTTGTTACAACGTTTTCATTTCTAACTTATTGTCACAATGGCCAATTTAAAAAAGCAATATAACATTACGTCCGCTGGAACTTTCCGGTTGCGGGAATTTATAGGGTTTGTAGGGTCTCCAAGAATTGGAAATACTAAGCGCCAGTAACTGAAATGCATCTTGCAATGGTTTTTCATTGAATACCGGGGGTATAGAGCAATTCACTTGGTAAAATATAAACGGAGAAAAATGGGTATCAAAGAAATCTATATATTTCAGAAATAGACCCCCAGAACAGAATTTATGAGCATTGGTTATTTGTAAACCTCTCAATTTATGGGTACCCATACTACCATGTGATTCTGAGGGCATTTTTTTAAATACTTCTTTCTTACACATTGCCTTACATTTGGAGAGAAATACTACTGGTAATAACAAATGTTCAGCTATTCTGTATTACCACACGTCTCCTGATGAAAATGGTATGTCACTTGGGTGGGTAGGCCTAGTGCCTAACGAAATATGGACACATAAGATGCAAGGCCTATGAAAATCTAAAAGTACATATCACAGTATTAAAAGAGTTTTGTGGAGCATGCCAGTGCTAATATTATAAAGTTAAGCTTGCACTAAAAAGGTCATCCCGAGGATGTATGAATTGTTATCATAGGTGATGTCAGACACAGACTTTACAGCTAACAAGCATTTGCAATGCAATAGGTCTCGCATTAGGAAAGTTTGAGCTGTTGGTCTTGTAAATGACACATTTTTTATTATGTGTTGGTTTTGAAAATAGCGAAAGTAATAGCTTTGTCATTTCCAATGCCAATGCTTTTAACTTTTGCAAATGTTACACCTATAGCATTTGTAATACAACCTGTTTTGTATTTACGTGACTTAGATGTTTTGATATTACAAATAACAATGGCTTTTAATTTTTTTTTAATAATTAACCCCTTCCATGCTGGTGACGAACCCCAGCCGTCATGCACTACAGTGCTCGTGTGCTGATGACGGCTGGGGTTCGTCATGGCCCGCCCGTGTTCTGCCGGCGGCCGCACACAGGGAAAATCGCGGCCGCACGGAAGGGGTTAATACTTAAATAAAAGTTATTGTAATTTATAATGGCAATAGCTTAAACTTTTGGAAATAACGTTTGTGAAGATTATGTTCAGTGTATTTTATTGTGACGAAAATCCAAGAACAGAAGTGAAATATTAAAAATGTTTGTGACATTTGTGATAAAGCTTGAAACATTGAGAGAACATATTTGAACCAGTTGTTGTTGAATGGTTGCACAGATTGATGCTGTGGTGGCGCTGAGTGATGTTGGAGTAAGGGCGATAGATAGATAAATAGAGTGAGGGCGCTAGAGATATATAGATAGATTGCGATAGATAGCGATAGATAGATAGCGATAGATAGATGGCGATAGATAGATGGCGATACATAGATAGATGGCGATAGATAGATGGCGATAGATAGATAGATGGCGATGGATAGATAGATGGCGATAGATAGATAGAGGGCGATAGATAGATAGATGCTGGCTGGCTCAAGGCACTGCATTGGATTGCCATGGGATAAATCACGGAAGGAGCTACGTTGGGGCTAAAAAGAAGATGCTAACTAAGGGAAGTGACCACTGCGCCTCGGCCTGGTCGCCCCAACGCTCCTCGTACCTCCTGCTCCTGACACCTGCCTACTGCTGCTGTGCCTGCCTGCCTGCTCGCCTACGCCATCAGCGAGCGCCCCAGCCGCCGCAGGGCCCCCCGCCAAGCCCGCACTCGCTTTTCCCGCCGCTGCCAGCCTGCGGCCCCGCCCCCCCGCCAGCCGATTGGATCCCACACTCCCGCCTCCCAGCTGACCCGCCCTCCCGGCTCCCTTCTTATGATGCCCCCTCAGCGACCGCGCAGCGGACGCGCGCAGCGGGAGCACCGATTGAGCGCCGAAGGTGCGCCAAAGGTAAGCCCGTCTGCGCCTGGACCGCGCCCAGTGCCAGGACCCCTGGCCCCCGCAGACACCAGCCCACCCGCCGGACCTACGACGCCACTGAACTCAACGCACTCAACGCCGGCCGAATCCCGGGCTGCTACCGAGCCACCCCGAGACGCACCCACGGACCCTTCTGCTGCCACTCCTGCAAGTTCACCTGCATCCGGACCTGCACTACTCCAGCACCGACCAAGACCAAGACGAGCAACAGCAGCAGCCACCTGAAATGCATCCTGCTCAACACCCGCTCCGTCCACAGACACGCCGTCGAGCTCTGGAACCTGCTCGACACCACAGCCCCAGACGTCGCCTTCCTCACGGAAACCTGGATGAACGCCTCTTCAGCGCCCGACATCGCTATCGCCATCCCAGACGGCTACAAGATCATCCGAAGGGACCGCATCAACCAGACTGGAGGAGGCATCGCCATCATCCACAAGAACACCATCCGCATCACGACCAACACCGACGACACCCTCGCACCCGCCGAGCACCTGCACTTCCAGGTCCACATCAACCCCAAGACCACCCTCAGAGGCACCCTCATCTACAGACCCCCGGGACCACGCACACAATTCAGCGAAGACATCGCCAACTTAATCAGCCCGCACACCCTCCCCTTCGCTGACTACATCCTCCTCGGGGACCTCAACTTCCACCTGGAGAACAACAACGACCGCAACACCACCACCCTGCTGGACAACCACACAAACCTCGGACTCAAGCAGCTAGTGACCACCCCCACCCACTACGCCGGACACACACTCGACCCCGTCTTCTCATCCAGCAAGGATATCACCTTCAGCCACGCCACCGGACTCCACTGGACGGACCACAGCTGCGTCCACTTCAGCTTCGGAAGGACCACGATCCACCACCACCAGCAACAGGTTGCACGCAGAAGCTGGAACAAGATCACAACCGACCAGCTCGCGACTTCCCTGAGCAAGAACCCACCCACCAGCGCAACGAACCCTAGCCAAGCGGCCACCAACCTCACGAAGTGGATCAGCGACTGCGCAGACGACCTCGCCCCCCTGAGGACCCCGCCTAGCAGACCCGGCAGCAAGAAAGCCCCATGGTTCACCGACAAACTCAAGAGCTCCAAGAAGAACTGCTGAGCCCTCGAGAGAGCCTGGCGCAGAGACCCAACACCGGACAACATGACTGCCCTCAAGCTCGCCACCCGAAAACACCACCAACTGATCCACGCCACCAAGAAAACTGCATTCACGGAATGACTGGACAACAACGCACACAACAGCAAGGAACTCTTCAACATCGTTAAAGAGCTCTCCAACCCCAACGCCGGAAACAACGACATCACCCCTTCGCTCTGCAACTCCCTCACCTCCTACTTCCACAACAAGATCGCGGACATACACAACAGCTTCAGCACTCAACCGACGCACGCCACGACTGAACCACCGCCCTCCGTGCCTGGACCCCGATCAGCACCGAAGACACCATCCGCACGATGAACTTCATCCACTCCGGATCTCCGACCGACCCCTGCCCTCACCACGTCTTCAACAAGGCCGACGCTGTCATCGCACCCCACCTGCGGGAGATCATCAACACTTCCTTCGACACCGCTACCTTCCTGGAGAGCTGGAAGCACGCCGAACTCAGCGCTCTACTAAAGAAGCCAACAGCTGACCCCACCGACCACAAGAACTACCGCCCCATCTCGCTGCTCCCGTTCCCTGCAAAAGTCATCGAGAAGACCGTCAACAAGCAGCTGGCCACCTTCCTCGAGACGAACGGATCCCTCGACCTCTCGCAGTCTGGCTTCCGGGCCAACCACAGCACCGAGACCGCCCTGATCGCAGCCACCGATGACATCCGAGCCCTGCTTGACAACAGAGAAACAGCAGCCCTCATCCTCCTAGACCTCTCCGCGGCCTTCGACACTGTCTGCCACCGTACACTAGTGCAGCGCCTCAGCAACGTCGGAATCCAGGAGAAGGCACTGGAGTGGATCATCTCCTTCCTCGCCGGAAGGACACAGAGAGTCCGCCTCCCCCCGTTCAGATCAGAAGCCATCAAAGTCATCTGTGGCGTTCCTCAAGGCTCCTCGCTCAGTCCAACCCTCTTCAACGTCTACATGAGCCCCCTCGCAGACATTGCACGCCAGCACAACCTCAACATCATCTCCTACGCCGACGACACCCAGCTGATCCTCTCCCTCACCAACGACCCCGCCACCGCCAGAGCCAACCTTCACGAAGGGATGAAAGAGGTAGCCGAATGGATGAAGAACAGCCGCCTGAAACTGAACTCGGACAAGACGGAAGTCCTCATCCTGGGATCTTCACCCTCCGCCTGGGACGACTCCTGGTGGCCCCCCGCCCTAGGCAGCGCACCCAAACCAACAGACCACGCACGCAACCTGGGCTTCATCCTGGACTCCTCCCTCTCCATGACCAGACAAGTCAACGCCGTCTCCTCGTCGTGCTTCAACATCCTGCGCATGCTACGCAAGATCTTCCGTTGGATCCCCACCGACACCAGGAAGACGGTCACCCAGGCCCTCGTCACCAGCCGTCTGGACTACGGCAACTCTCTCTTCGCCGGAACCACCGCCAAACACCAGAAGAGACTCCAGCGGATCCAGAACGCCTCAGCACGACTCATACTGGACATCCCCCGTCGCAACCACATCTCCGGACACCTGAGAGACCTGCACTGGCTCCCGGTCAACAAGAGAATCACCTTCCGTCTCCTCACCCACGCACACAAAGCCCTACACAACCAAGGCCCAGGATACCTCAACAGCCGCCTCAACTTCTATGCTCCCAAACGCCAGCTTCGATCGACCGGACACGCCCTCGCCGCCGTCCCGCGCATCCGAAGAGCCACCACAGGGGGACGGTCCTTCTCCTACCTCGTCGCCAAGACATGGAACTCCCTCCCGACCCACCTCCGCCTGACCCAGGACCACCTCGCCTTCAGGAAGCAACTCAAGACCTGGCTGTTCGAGCAGTAGCGAACCCCCCTCCCCTAGCGCCTTGAGACCCTCTGGGTGAGTAGTGCGCTATATAAATGCTTTGATTGATTGAAGGAATTAAGAAAGAGTACGCAGAATTTAGGACAGGAAGGTTTGTGAAGGGGCAATTAAGCAAAGGCAAAACTGGAGTAAAGCAGCTTGGGCACGAGAAAAGGAACTGCAATAGGCATGGTTGAGCAGCAAAAGGGTGAAAGTGAAGATCGCATTACTTTCACTGGAGCACAACAAAGAGCGGCAGGGTATCAGTAATGGTGCAGCAGACAAGAGAGGCTACAAAGCTGTCTTACGTTCCAGCACGAGCCCATCTCCATCAGGCTGCTGAAACATGAGGTCATGATGTCTTAAGATTATGATGAAACTTCCGGATGGACCCTTGGGGCTCACAAGAGCACGTAGCCACCAAGCCTTGGCCTGCTATATGCAATAATGATCTCTCGGTGTGGGCAACTCCTAGTGGTGGTTGTTTTCACGGGCATTCATTGACAAAGCCGAAACCAGGCCAGCTCAGCAGGCCACGAGGATATTGGAGCACCACAAAACAAAATAACGCAACAGGCAGGCTGCAAACTCCGACTCTCATGGACGAGGTGCCTTCTATTGTTTTCAGGGCCTGTATTGTTGATTAGCACTGTCTGGCAGCAAACTGTATTTCCTGCTGCTGCGCCCACCTAAACGGCCCCTCAACACTCCAATGCTTGCTGACTGTCTCCACTGCAACAACGGGTACAAGACGTTTTCACCATTGTGGAATTTGCTTCCCATCTAGATTACCAACGGCCAGCCCAATGGACAGTTTGGGTGATGCAGAGTCATTTTTGACTCGAGTGTCAGCTTCTCAAAGTGCCCCACCCTGCCCTCTAGTTAAGAGAACCCCACCTTTGTGGGTAGAATGCCCCATTTGGTCCGGCAGATTTCATGGCTGCACATGTAACAAGCGGTGTCTCCTCGTTCTCCATCTATTACTCTGGCAGCTAGGTGTAAACTCGAAATAGCTCCCATTTACGATGCGATTCTAAAGCCTTTGGTTGCTGCTTGGACTGGAAAGCAGACAACGTGCAGGCGCTGCTGAATGCATCCCAGTGTTAAATCATTTCTACCATTATGGAGCCTTGCAGACTGCGCAACCGAACTTCAATACCCAGAATGGAGTGCGGGGTTGCGCCGGTGAATCCGGAAGTAAGAGGCGGTCTTTGAAATTGACCTGTTTATGTAAATAGCTTCCTAACTATAATCCCTAAGAGGAACTAAAGAAGGGGAACTAAGGAAGGAGGGTTAAAGATAGACAGGGGCATTGAGAGGCAGTGACCTAGAGGGGAGTGAGTCGGGGGAGAGACTGACAGCGAGAGGAAGGGCTGAGAGAAGAGAGGGTAAGGGGGATAGAATTAGATGAAAGACACAGGAGAAGGGCATGGAAGTGCTGGGGTGGGAGGGCGAAGAGAAGGTAGATTAGAAACGAGTGGCAGAGGTTAAAGGAGCAATACGGGCAAGCGTAATAATTGAAAAGTGATTGACAGGATAATACGAACACTCTGAAGACTAACGGTAGAAATTTAACGGTGAAAGCACTGGCAGTGGGAATACGTGCAGGCATGGCACCATCTAGGAAGAGACAGGGACTGCCAAGGAGGAATAGAGACGGCCCGACTAGAGTTCCTTGGACTCATCGGTGACAGCAATGCTCCGGATCAGAAAGTGAGAATTATCACAGCATGAGGTCCCAAAGTAATAATTATCACAGCATGCCGAGAGGCGCCCCACACTGCTGGAGCACTCAACTGCGCATTAATTATAGTTGAGTGCTCCAGCAGCCTGGGGCGCCTGTTGACATGCTGTGATAAGTGGGGTCCCATGCTGTGATAATTGTTACTTGCGGCGCCTGACGTGCTGCTCATTAATTAACGCGCACACGCTGTTCCACTGTGAAGTGCGTTCACAGACCTGAATCGGCTCGTGCCCAGACCTGAATCGGCTCGTGCCCAGGTCTGTCTCCCTTGGGAGGAAACACGGCAGCTATAAATCTCGTTGGCGGCAGCGCTTCGCGCTGCAACGCCAGCGAGACCTAAAAAGCAGCTACCCTGAATTAGTAACCTAAACTATGTTCCTTCGAAAAGAAATGATCAAATCAAAGGCATAAACATGACAGGCTCCCCAACACATTGCGTCCCCTAAATAGATTAAAAATCTTCCTCCTTGAATCCCAGGTAGTGATTTCAGTGACCAAGATCACCCCTAACAACAGGGTCAATCTCATGCAACCTGAAAACATCCTACATTAAAACAATACTAAATGTATCAGCACCCTCTCTTTTCTTTTAACTCCTCACCTTACAAGTGTGTATCTCGTGGTGCTCAGCAATTACACCCCTACATTTTAATATTTAATATTACTTTTTAATATAATCTCTAAATGACCAGATTATTAACTCTCACATGCTCTATGTCGATAGTAATCAGATCATCTTAACACTACTGCACTCTGCTGAAGTCAAGATCTCGTGACTTGACTGAGGTCTAATGGCTTTTCAACATTGAATCCTACCAAAAAATGTCAAACTCAAGTTCCATAGCGCAGTTTACCACCATCAGTCATCCAGGCTACACATCCTTGTGTGGCGCGTCCCTGTGTCCGAGGACATCAGTTAATTCGTACTGGTTGAGCCAGTGGAAGTTACTTGTTGCCTTTACATAGTGCACTTTTGTGTGCGCTATGTTCAACCACCTGAGCTGACAACTGGACAATCTGGTGTCTACTCTTCTAACCTCCAATCCTCCTTTTCTGCCACCACCTGGTGCTATGAATGAGGTGAATGACTAACCTTAAGAGGAGGACTGCCTGCAGGCTCCCAACCACATTGCCCTTCCTACAAACAATATGAGATTTATAGTGGCTGGCATCACTAATGACCTCTTGGAAGTCAGGGCACACTCTTCCAGCTACTATGGCTCAGTAACCACCCCATAACACATGGCTAAAAAACAGTAACACTGACAACGCCAATACCAATACATCTCGGACTGCTGAGACCTATTGGCTTTGCCAAAGCTTGTTTTATTTGTCTTCAGGCAAGTGATTTATTCAAAGATATTTCAGCAGTAATTGATCAATTCAATTTAGGTAAGTTCTATTCAAGTAACTCACCGTTGGATTATTCAGAAAACAATTCAAATAACTTATCAATGAGTAAATCATCAATAACAAGGGAAGAAAGAATTAGAAGAAACACAGGTGTATATATTCGAATAAATAATGTAGTATTGATTCAAGATAGTTCATTTCTACAGGGTACATAAAAAACAACACAATGTAGCCAGAAGTGATGATTACATAAGATTGAATATCCTTTGCAGCTATAATTGTAAACACTTTTTCACAAAAAAGTTTTTGAGGCAATCTGAAGAATTTACACAAAGCTAACGTCAACGTTTCGATCTAATTATGGCTGGGTCCATTAGACCATCCTCAGGACCTTGAATTTGTTGAATAAAAAAGCGCCTTCTTATTAAGTAGGCTTTCTATTTGGTATTTAAGAACCACAATATTTTGGAAGACAACAGTTCATTGATTCCAGCATTTAATGATTGTAGATGTTCAAAGCAAGGACCCAGTTGTTTGCGGGCTCTTGGAGTAAAGTCCAATGACGGATCTGTATTTCAATGCAGAGAGGTTCGAGAAGTTCACGCTTGCATATTAGTCGGCAAACAACTGGGTCCTTGCTTTAAGCATCTACAATATGCACTTACCTGCTCATTCTAAATTGCCCAAGCCGCCATGGGTTTATTGGGTTCCCCATTTTTTGTGATTTTATTTGTCTTCAAGCACTTAATAGGAGTACTTGCATTTTCAGGCCATCTCCCCAATCCATGTTCCTTTTCATCCCTCTGCCCCAGTATGTTTCTTCTCTTAATCTGCACCCCCCACCCCTTGATCGTATTTGATTGATTGATTGGTCTTTTCACCATCTGTCTGCCTTTTATCACACTCATCACTGAGTGATTTTGATGCTATTAAGTTTGAACTGTTGCGTTTGTACAGTGGCTGTTCTATGCTCCTAACATACTTGTTATGCTTGACCTTCACTGTTCCCATTTTTTAAAGCTGTTTTTAGGTTTCACCTACACGGCGTTTGCGTGTGCTACAGACATCTACTGTTTTTAACATACACTTAAAAGGAACTTACATCCCACCTCCTCTCTTTCCTGGCTTCTCATTGGTTCCGGTGTGTGCTACTTACCTTTCCCTCCATTTCTATTGGCTGTAGCATATTTTACTGCAGTTACCAATGCTTGTTCCTAGTCTGCTTCTCTTATCAGTTTTCCGCAGCAGAAATACTGTTAACATCCACTTTGGTGGAACTATATTTTCAAAAAGTTTTGCCTTTTACTATCGCAGCAAATTTACATAACAATGTATCACCCAGAGAGATTAAGTGATTTGCATAGAATCAAAAGATGTTGTGCAGCGCCGCGGAGACTCGAACCGGGATCCCCAACTTTCGAAGTCAGCAGCTCTCCCACATCCTCTCCACTCCCGTGTTATCTGCCAGGCAGCTCTTACCTTCTCACGGATGATGAAAACAGCGATTTATTCATTACATAGGTGAAACCGATGCATTACCAATGCTTGTTTAACTTGACTGCAAGTACTCAATAGGATTACTTGTGTTTTCAGGCCGTCTACCAATCAGTAGTGCTGTTTTAGCTTTCACCCCTCTGCATCCGCCTATTTATTCTCCAATCTGGTACCCCTGCCTTCAATCGTGTTTATCTTTTTCCTGCCCATCTGTCTTTTATCACACTTATCGTTGTGTGATTTGTTTGCTGTTAAATTGGCAATGCTGCATTTGAGCAGGGGCTGTTCTGTGCTCCCAATATATCTGCTCTGCCTGAGAGTGAAGCTCCTACGGTGTCGCTGGTTGGTTAGCTGGTAGGTGTATGATTTAAAAAAAAAAAACAACATGTACCCCGAAGGGCAGGAAAGATGACGACATTTATCGGCATGCACGAGGGAGAACAAGTCTATACAGCTACTGTGCAACTGCATCTATTCCGAGGCAATCAACCTACTTATGTTGATAGGGTCCCCTATTTTACTCAAGTCACAGAGACGTTTTATGGCATGGGCAAAGTGGGCTCTGGCCCAGGGCCCCAGCCTTTCAGGGGGCTCCAGATAGAGCCAGCTCTGTTCTGCAGTCTTGCCCTGATGACCTTCAATAATTCTTTAACAGATTGTTTTAAAAATCTTTCCTTTAATTTATTTTTAATGTGTATGATGTGTGAGAGTCAATTACAGACATTTTGCACAAATATTTTGAGTTTTTGTTTCCTTTCAAGCAACATCCATAAAAAAAGTTTATTTTAGATCAAAGCAGGACCTGACATATGAGAACTGAGAGGGTGTCATGGAAAATATTTGGGGGTCATTTTAGTAAATTGCTGTTGTGTTACACTATTGAAAATACATGTCACTATTGCTGAATATTAGATGTAAACACATTTAGAATTTGGACAAGTGCACATGTGCACTGTGACCTGGCCAAAGAGGGCATGAAAGATCTGAAATTGGATCATATTTTAAAATCTGTTCTGAACAGGGGCCCCCAAATACGTTTGGCCCAGGGCCCTCCAAATCCTCAAGATGTCCCTTTCCAGCCATTCCTTTCTGGTGGTGGCGTGCTATCTTTCACTAGGAAATAGGAGACATTCGTATGTGGTGAAAAAATCTGCACGGAATTTGTAAAATCCCAAACTGACAGTAGATCAGAAAATGTGTGCAGATAAATATATCTTCATTTTCTATAATGTAGATTTGTACTTTTACAACGGAGCACATTAGAAGGGAACACCCAGTCCAAATATTCCAAAAATTCCAAAACATGGATCACATTAATGGACCGCCATCAAAAATCAGACAACCAACCAGAAAAAGTATTAAGGGGTCTGAACGAAAGCTCACAGTGAAACCACGTATGATACAACATCTATAGAGTCGATGTAAATGCAGCAGGAATACTGGGCAGTCAAACATGCCCAAAATGCAAAGGACGCCTAAATGTGAAACTCGAGCTATCTGCACATAATAAAAAAATGTGAAATGTCTCTTTTTTTATAAAACATAGAGAAAAAGAAAATAAACATTTAGAATGTGAATAGTTTGAGGTATTTGTACCGGTTAATATAAACACATCTTTCCTCTGATGTAATCTGCAGATTGCAGGTCAAGACAAAAACTTCAAAATAAAATACAAACATCTACGGCTTCTATGTGTGGGAATGGAGCAGTGTGTACACAGACACTAGCCAGAAGATAAGTGTTACAAAATGCTGTGCACAATAAAGCAAGCATCTTGTACTCTCCTCATTGCGCCTAAATCCCTGCCCAGTCTCACAGTGGATAGGATGCAAGTTGCTCAAAGGTAGATTTGAAGACCACAGTTGTAGAGTAACAGCAGTGGTTTAAGGTGTGTCTAATTTCACGTCACTTACAGATTCATAATGTATCATGGTAAATAAATAAAATAAATAAATACAACGTTTGCTGGATAATTTGCCAGCAGAAATGCAGTAACTCAAGGCTTGAAAACACGTGCCTTTGCTCAGTACTGCGTGCACCTGCAGAAGGAAGCTACCAGAAGTACCGATGCCCATGCTGCATAATACACAGGGGCTCACATTGCAGACAAATAAATGGACATGTATTATGTATAACATTCACACAAGGGCAGCGCAATTTTATGCCCATTTTTTACAGGTGTGTCAGATGTAGCTTCTTTTTCATCAACCATACATTAGCTCATTGTTTGGCATTCATGACCATCCAGTTGATCAAGCTATCTTTGTTTCACTCCAGACTGGTTCGTGATAGCAGTTTATGCACAAGTAGTTGTTCTATGCTTCACAGCAACTATCACATTACAAAGTAGCGCTTTGAAAGCGTAGCGTTATGACTCAGACAGTGCTGGCTTTGTCAGAGCGCTTTTTCCATCACTTTCAGCAATCTGCTGTGATTCTATTCAGCACGGCTAAAAGACACAGATATTGACAGTGGCAATAGTTCTCGGATTGCCGCAGCCGATTGGCTTTGCCAATGCTTGTTTATATATGTTGCTAGGTTTGCTATCCTCACGCTGATGTGCGCACATGCTGCCATACAAATTCTGGAGCAAACTCTTCGGGCTTTACACATAACACCGAAACACAACATAAAAATAATCCACTTTAACCAACACCAATTCATCCATCCACAAATACCAGAAGTATTAACTATCCACCTGCCTTCCCAGTAAGAACGTTTGCTCTCATCAAGCAGTAACAAAGCCCTATAGACTCTTTACATTACAAAACTATGCTCTAGCACATTCACACAGATGTACTAAAAATGAAGAATGTGCAAAATGTTTTAACTTACTTTATAAAAACTAGAAAATATTGCTCCTGCAGCTTTCAGCATTCTATGAACACCTTCCAAGTTTCCTGGTGTACACAGAGACTTTAGTATTAAAAGCGCAATCTCATTTTTGTCAAACAGTTGAAAATTTTAGTAAAGTACAAATATGTAACTGGTAGATATGTCTTAACGTAACGCAATTTTGGAGACTGTGGTTAACAATTTGTTAAATCAAAAAAAGCAAATAAAATGTACCATATTGCAAACTGTTGTTGACACAACAATAGAGACTGGCTGATGGCATATGTGACACGGGCCTTTTGGGAGATATGATATGACAGAAAACTAAACAAAGCAGATTACTGGTTTTGCACTACTTTTAAATTTAGACATGTCTAGGTTCAAATTTGGTTTGAGGAAGCGCTATATGATTAACTAATTTACACCACATGCTCATCCCTATGTGAGTCACTTCTCTTTAGGAGTACCTGCTCAATGGAGTTTAGCTGTACTCCATGCTACACAAATGAGGTTAGAAGAAGTGATATTTTGTATGCGAGATATGAAGTTATAACGTCCATTTATGAGAAAGTGGTACAGTCAACAAACAGGCTTGATAAAGCATAGATAATCACCAAGCTGCTTGGGTGGCATCAGTTGAATAGCTAGGTCTTGAGTCCCCTTTTGGGTCCCGGAAGAGATGGCAAAGTCCAGAGATGGAGGGGGAGGCTGTTACTGGAATTAGCTGCAAGGTAGGAGAAGAAGCATCCTCCGCCGTTGCTTCGGCGGATGTGGGGGGTGTGAGCAAAGGAGAGGGAGGAGGAGGAGTATCGCAGAAGTCTGGAGGGTTGGTGAAAGTTCAGGTGGTGGTTGATGTATGTTGGTCCTTGGTTTTGTAGGTACGGGTCAGAATCTTAAATTGTTCATCTGTGGTGGAAGGGGAGTTGTTTCAGGTGAGGGGTGATGTGGGTCCATCAGAAGGACGTCAAGGAGGAGTCTGGCTGCTGAGTTATGAATGGTCTGCTGTCTCTTCAGGAGATGTGTGGCAATTCGTGAGTAGAGTGTTTTGCGGTATTCCAAGCGGCTGGTGACAAGGCTTTGCATGACGGTGCATCTGGTGGAGACTGTGAGCCATTTGAAGATCTTTCAGAGCATGCGCGGAGTGAGGAAGCAGGTTGAGGAGACTGCTTTGATCAGGCTCTTCATGGTGAGTTTGCTATTTAGGGTGATGCAGAGGTTCTGGACATGGTCAATGGTGGTGGAAGAGGGTCCCAGTTCAGCAAGCCACCAGGAATTGTTCCACCGGGAAGTGTTGTTCCTGAAGATCAGTACTTCTGTCTTGTCTGTGCTGAGCTTGAGGCAGTTGTTTTCCATCCAGTCTGCGTAGGAGATCATGTTCAGTCCATGGATTCTGACGATGTTGGTGGGGTTAGTTTGGTATGGTGTCGGGGAGGAAGGTGTTGAGGCCGCCGAGGGCTTTTGTATTCTTTGTTCCAGGTGCGGTGTGAGGTGCTGGGTGGCCTGTTGACGGAGCTGGGGATTGCTGTGAAGGTGAAGTGGACAATTGAGTGGTCCATCCAGGTGAGATTGGTGACATGGCTGTACTTGACTCTGTAACTGGCTGTGACATGAGGGTCCTGCAATGTGTGTGGGGTCGGTAACTAGCTGGGTGAGGCCAATGTTGTTCATGCTTTCGAGAAGGTTGGCTGTCTTGATGTTGTCGAGGTGAAAGTTGAGGTCTCCAAGGAAGATATAGTGTTCGGTGTTAATGGCTTGAGGAGTGATGACTTCAGGGATGACATTGCATTAGTCAGTGAATGGTCCTGGAGGTCTGTATACGAGGGAGCCTCTGATGGTGGTTTTGCAGTCTGTTCGGAGATGGAAGTTGAGGTGGTCCATGATCGGAGTGGTGTTGTTAGTAGCAGTGGTGCAGTGGATAGATTCTTTGTGGATGATGGCAATCCCACTTCTGTATTTATTGATGCTATCCCGGTGTGCAATCTTGTAGCCGTTAGGCGTGGCCATGGCGATGTCGGTGTGGATAAGGGTTGAACCAGGTCTCGGCTAGGAAGAAGAGGTCGGGGTGAGGGAGGTGATGATGTCCCAGATCTCAGCGGCGGTTTTGCAGAGCGATCAGAGTTGCCCCCATCAAATTCAGCAGGAGGTAGTGGAGTTGTCCAGGCATAGTCAAGGCTGGCGTGGTGGCAGCGGTTGCATGCGTTGCTGTTGGTGTTGCAGGAGAAGAGGCAGTGGTGCCATGCGAAAGGTCCCACTGTTGAGCACGGAGATACGCATCAGCAGTCGCTGCGGGCTCTGGAGTTCAAGGCTATATGAGCTTGGTGCCAGTGTAGCTGTGGGCGATCCAGGGTTCCTGGCGCTGGGCTCTGCCCATGCATGGACAGGCACAGACGGGCTTGCCTTTGGCGCTCCAGTGGAGCACCTGATGCTCAGCCTGCCGACAGCGCATCCGCTGCGGGTCCTCCATTAAGTAGGTCCTGGGAGGGGTGCTGGAGTGGCGGGAAAGCGAGCGGCACCACAGGCCGGCTCGCAGAGGCAAGAAAGCTCAACGGCGAGAAAGCACAAAACAGCACAAAGAGAACAAAATACCATGCACAATATCAATTAAACAGTGAGAAAAGTACAAAACCAACAGTACAAGTGACAAAATACGAGGCACAGGATTAATAACCAGGCACAGATCACAGATTGGTGGGGAGAGAAAGCTCAAAAGGCACAGAACCAGATGCAAGGTAACAGAATAACAGGCACAGGAAGGCACGCATCGCCCATTGGGCTCAAAGGGTTTCAGTGGTCGAGTGTGGCAGCCTGGGCTGAGACAGCTTCCCGGGCACACACACAGCCGCTTTAAAAGACCACTTGCTTTTAAATGAGGCTTTGCTCTTTTTCACCCCTTCTTAGAGCCCCTACATCTCCACTCTGCCTATTGCTGGAAGAATTCCCCCCCCCCCAATCTTTTCTGAGACCCCCCCCCCCCCCCCCCCCTGAAATTTGGCTCTAGTTCTGCCTCTGAGCATAGGTAACAATATAAAGGGACACAGAGGTCAGCCGAAAGGGTAGAGGCCAAACAACTGACTCACAGAGCTAAGAGCAGCAAGGGGAGCTGACACAGGTACCTGCTCCACATTAGTTTGAGCTTCTGCTGTGGAAAGCTGTCCGTAACCCAAATGCTATAGGTTCAAATCATGGAAGGGCCTGCTCTATCTTTCATCCATCTGAGGGCAACATAATCGGAACTACTCATAATGGGTTGCCTTATTACGATCCTGTGTACCAGGAAATTGTTGACTCATCCGTGCATGCTTTAGAAAAAAAATCCCTTCTACAAGTTGTGGTCTGGGTTCCCTTGATTTGAGCTTAATTGCCTCGTCTGCACTATTTTCCTGAAGATAAACTGATTTTTGGAGATCCCAAACTTTGTATAGTAATTACATCAAGCAAATTGCACTGACTGAAAATCCTTCTGCCAAAGGAACATCAACTGATTACAGGGCACAAGTCGGGAGTGCACGGCGTCCACCCACTATTTTCACAGGATGGACGCCGTCCCCTGCAAAGAAGGTGGGCCCCGCAGAAATATGTTGAACTTGTCCCAGAGTCGTTTTCAGACACTGGGACACGTTCAGCAGCTCCTGCTCGCTGTCTGCTTTTTATTCTCAGCAGCAAATGTGCAGGTAGTTAGGGGGCTTTTTTTTACACCCTTCAGCTGTCCCAAAAATAAAGGCAGAAGTTAAAGGTTCATCAGGCCTCCTTTTGATCGATTATCAGACGGGAGGCGGCTTGGAATCGCTCACTTAAATGCAAAGGCACAGGAGAGGAAACAAAAGCACACAGCTTGTTATCTCTTCACAGATACTTAAGAGATGCGTGCTTTTTACTTTTTTCAGTCCCTGTCTAGAAGTGCACGCACTGTACGAATGTCAGATGGGATGGTCTGTCCCAGTATTTACACAAATAACAATATAAATAGCGTTATTTTATTTCTTGTATAGCGCTACTCATCCTAATGCAGAGCCTTTTAGTGAGGTCACTTCCTGTGATGCCATCTGAGATGTCACATGTCGTCATGTGCTGTGCTGGCACAAGTCATGATGTCACTTGTATATTGCCTGCTGCAACTTGGCCAGTCCCCCTACTTCTTTGTATAGGGCTTGTGCCCTGACTGATTACGATGTCATTCCAAAGCCAACCCCTGTCAAACTGCATGTATAGGGCGAGGAGAAAGGCCATGAAATAGAGGAGAGGTATAGGTTTAAAGCCAACGTCACTTTGCCTTCTGGACCTTTTTTTTAAATCACTACATTCCACAAAAGCACTGACATTTGTTATACGTCATATAGGCTTCAAAATGTTCTTACTATATTTCTACAAACTGGTATGATGGGAGCAACCCCTATTATCTGTCCCCATATAGGTGTCGGTGTCCCCTACTCAAAATGAAGCTAGACTTCCTGCGCAAAGCAATTCAGAAGTATGATGCTTTTATTGTCTACTCTGCTACATTATCAGCGAAAAATCGTACATCCACCCCTTCTCTAAAACATGAGGGTTTATCTTCCTGGCTCAGAATACAGACTCTCCTGTATTCACATTCACTCCAGAGGCCATGCCATTCATAACTCACTTGGTGAAGGCTTCCCCCAAGTCTATAATGACAGCGGTCTTCTCGCCTCCACTTCCCAATCCCTCGTACAGCGGCATCTTTGCTGTGCTCCTGATAGGCCAAGCGCATGCGCAGATAGACTGCCTTCCAGAGGTACCGAATCACTTCCTGCTGGCTCTGCGCCTGCGCACGGGCAGAACACTGCATCTGTCTTACGTTTCCCTTCTTCCAGTGCCTCCGGAAGTGCCTGCATTTCTATATTTTTCGTGAATTTCACAGGAGAGACATAGAAACACCCGTATCCCTACCTTTTTTGAGGACAGTATACTTTAATATTCAAACTCTAGTTCTCGAATATTTGGGAAAAGTTTGTTTCGTTCTTAACTTAACTCTTCTTGAGAAAGAGTTAGAAGGCAGCACTGTGCACGCTGAACATTGCACACCCCAGACTGTGCGGTAAGGGACTTACGATCTTAAACAGATGGAACACCAATGTTCATAGTAACGACCCTTCGAATAGTTCTATGTAAACAGGAACGTAGGAACTTAAAGGAAGCCCGCTCGAAGGACACCATCTCTTCAATAATAAAGCAGGACATTATTATGTTGTCATTTGCAAGCCGTAGTTTATCGATTAGTTTCTTTAGTTGTAGTGAGGTTGTGGATCAAATAAGGATGGAGATCCAGGCAGAAAGGTTGAAAAGGTGGTTTATTCAGGCAGAGTAAATCAACCCACGACCAGTAAAGTAGAATACCAGGTTTGCAATGGTCAAAGCATACAGTATAACATTCTAAGAACATGGAATAGGAATTCTAAAGAAGGCATTCCTTAAAGAGCTAGTATAATAATAATAAAGTACATACTACACATCCTTCCCCTAATAGATAAAAAAGAAACAGCAAATAAAAGAAAACACAGTAAAGAAACCAAATGCGTACATGGAAAAAAAACAACAAGATTAACCTAAAACATAATCATGGAGTCTCACAGGAACAGATCTGATTCTGCGACTGAGATCCCTACCATCCCCTGCGCCACTGGAATTGGAAACAGGTTGTAAAGTAGCAGAAGGTGTGAGATCGTTTGAATCACCATGTGCCAACAGGGAGGCATCAAGGCCAGGACGATTGACAGGAGCAGAAGGAACAGACGGGGAGATAGAGGATTCACCAACACCAAACCAGTCAGAACAGCGATCATCAGAAAATTCTGAGGTCTGTTTGTTGGAAGAAATAATCTTTGCTTGTTGATCAGAGATCTTAATAAGAGCATTCTTGTTCCACCAACCCCTTTCAAATAAAAGAGCTGCAGAACGAGAAACTTTCAACACTTTAACTGGAGCAGAAAATTTGGATTGCCCCTTGGTTATCTTCACAGGTTTCTTAATGATGACCCAATCACCAGAAATAAGAGGTTTTTCTGTGACATGCATGCGTTTGTCATAATTATTTTTGTAACTGCTCTGTTTGGTCTTGACATGTTCACGAATTTTGGCTAAATCCACGTTGACAAGAGAACTTTTCATCAACCAAGAAGGGTTCAACTTAGAAGTGGGAATTCTACCCCGCAGTAAAACAAAAGGGGACACTCCTGTGGTACTGTGCGGGGTGCAATTATAGTTCCAAATTTTTTCAGTGAGAAATTCAGCCACCTCAAGTTTATTAGCACATGCTGTTTGAATAGCTTCCTTCAATAAACGGTTGGCTCTTTCGACGAGACCATTAGAAGCAGGACTGTAAAGGGGAACTAACATGTGCTTAATGTCTAAATTGTTTAAAAACAAATTCATCTCCTGTGAGACAAAGTGCGAACCGTTATCGGAAACAATTTCATGTGGAGTGCCATCAATGACAAACAAACCCTTTAAAAATGAAACAACAGCAACAGAATTAGGGTTCTTGACTAAAGAAAAATAGATCCATTTAGAAAAGTAATCAATGGCCACTATTAAGAATTTGAAGTCATCATTGAAAACAGAAAATGGACCAGAAAAATCTATGGCAATTTTCTGCCAAGGAGACTCAGGCCACTCTACTGGAACAAGTGGAGAATTGGACAACTTCCAGTGTTTATCCGAGCATAGACACTGTGGACATTGGTTGACGAAGGATTTAACCTGGTTATCAATGCCCGGCCACCAATACGTGGTTTTAATCTTATTGGTGGTACCAGTAATACCAGGATGAGATTCATGGGCCAGAGAAATAATAGATTGTCGGATGCCAACAGGTGGGACAAATTTGTCTTGCCTGAACAAAATGTCACCTGACACGGACAATTCAGAAGCAACTTGTGCATAATGATTTTCCTCCGTTGACATGCTTCTATCCCTGGGCCAACCTTTAATCAAAAATTTCTTAACATTGAGTAAACAAGAATCATTATCCATAGCCTTTAACCAGTCTTGTTTAGTAAGTTTTGTACCTTGAAGAGCATCATCAACAGCAAATACATACTCTAAGTCAGAGTTGACTAAATTACATGTGGATAAAGGAATGCGTGACAAACAATCCGCACGGATGTTTTTGCCACCAGGTAAGTATTTTATCTCAAAATTAAACTCTTGAAGACGTGCCAATAGTCTAACCAAGCGAGAAGAGGCTCTATTGGAGGAACTCTCACCCAGCATATAAATTAACGGCTTGTGGTCTGTGTATAAAAGGAATCTGGTGCCCCAAATGTACATTTTAAATTTTTCAACAGACCATGAACAAGCTAAGGCCTCTCGCTCTATGGTACTGTAATTTGCTTCAGCTGAAGATAGCGAGCGAGAAGCGAAAGCAATGGTGCATTCTTCACCCTTAATCATTTGACTAAGGACAGCTCCTAGGCCACGGGAACTAGCATCAACGGTAATGATGCTTTGAACGCCATGGGAAAAGGGCTTGATGGCAGGAGCAGAGAGTATCAAATCTTTAACGGAGTCAAAGGCAGATTGAGATTCAAAGGACCAAACAAATTTGGCATGTTTTTTTAACAGATCTCTAAGGGGTTGAACTACAAGAGCATAGCTCCTAACAAAGCGAGCGTAATATTCACTCAACCCCAAAAATGCTCTGAGCGAGTCTTTGTCAAGAGGAGGAGGAGCACTTCTAATAGCATCCAACAAAGAAGATTTGGGTTTAATGCCATCTTTTGAGAGATTATGGCCTAAGTAATCGACCTCATTAGCCAAGAACTTACATTTCTTCTTGTTGACAGTAAGACCATTGTTTTGTAGAGATTTTAAAACATACTCCATCAATATGTAATGTTGATCCAGGGATTCAGAATGAACCAAAATATCATCCTGGAACGCCTGAATTCCGGGACAATTATAAAAAATGGAGTCCATTAATCTTTGAAATATACTGGCTGCAGAAGCAAGCCCAAATGGTAACCTTTTATACATATACACACCAAAAGGTGTAACAAATGTTGTGAGAGGTTGAGATTCTAAAGATAAAGGAATTTGGTGATACGCTGAGCGCAAATCGATAGTGGAGAAGTATTTGCTACTACCGATGTTGGCCAGCATATCATGGATTTTAGGTAAGGGGTGTACATCAATGACAATGTTACGATTGAGTACACGCAGGTCTGCACATAAACGAATTTCCCCCGAAGGTTTTCGTGCTACGACGGCAGCAGAAACCCATTCTGAGGATTCAACTGGACAAATAATGTCTTGGGCAATAAGAGACTCGATGTGCTTTCTCAAATCCTCTCTAACAGACAGGGGAACAGGTCGTACTTTTTGAATAACAGGACAGGAGTTGGGCTTTAACTTAATATCATGTTCAAAATTCTTCACTAACCCAATCTTATCCTCAAAAACAACTTTGTATTTCTCTATAACATTACAAAGAATGGGGTCATTACAATAATCAAAAACAGACAAAATGGGGAGATCACCCAAAACAACAGGTTCAGGATGACCGGGTTTTAAAATAATGCCCAGTCTGGCTTGGTCTTGCCAACCTATAATATCACGGCCATTGTGTGCAACATATATTTTAGTATATATGATGCGACCTTTAAAATCAATGTTGTCTGGAAAATATCCTCGCATAGTTATGTCAAAACCCCCGAAAGCTTTAGGATTAACATCAGTAGTGAATAATTCTTTGTTATTCCAAGAGCACTGAAAAGTGGTTTCATCCAAAATGGTAATAGGGGATCCGGAATCAGCCATAACCTGTATGGTCTGAATCCCAATAGAAATGGTGCAAATAGGCCCCTTGATGCTGAAATCACACAAAGCATTTACCTGAATGAACGAAATAGAAGAAAGGTTTAACGCATCACATATTTCTTCCTCAGAATAAACCATATTAACCTTAGACTTATCTTTGGGTAAACGACACGAAGCAGCAAAGTGACCTACACGTTTACAATTAGAACATCTTTTACCTTGTGCAGGACATTTTGGATTATTTGCAATGTGAAACTTTGAACCGCACCTGTAACAAAATGCATTAGTTTTGGGTTCAAAAACTTTTTTCCCAAAATTACGGTTAGAAACCACATTAACATTGCAATTGTCCCCTGATGCCTGCGAAATATTGCAAACAGTTGAAGAAGAGGCATGTTCAGCTAAAATTTTAGAGGAGACAACAGAACACTCAATACTTTTCGCAATTACAATGACTTCATCCAAAGTAGGATTTTTACATGTCAAAATTCGCTCTTGGATCTTCTTATTAAAGCAATTAAAAACTAACTGATCACGAAGAGCAGTCTCCAGATAGGTACCAAATTCGCATTTCGATGCAAGAACTCTTAAAGTAGCTACATAGTCTTCTATGGACTCTTCTTGTAACTGTTTCCTTTTAAAGAACATATGTCTCTCAACCATGACTGATGGATCATCTTTAAACTGTTTGCCCAGACGTGTTAGTGCCTCGGTATATACATTCCATGAGTCATCATCAGCAGGAGCTTGAACTACTGCTAGATTGTCAAATAATTGTTGGCCAGCATCTCCTAAGTGATTGAACAGGATAGCTCTTTTTCTGGATGCAGGATATTCTAGAGCATCTATAGCTTCCAAATAGTTTGTAAATACACGTAGCCATTTGTGCCATGGAGTAGGAGGTTTGCCAGGAACAATTAAAAAAGATGGAGGTGCTACAATCCCATTGTTGTTATTACCTGAAGCAGCCATAATAATTCACACAAAAAATTTTTTTGTATATATTATGATAATTTCTTACTTGTCAGCCTTGAAATAGCACTGTCAGTAAAACGATCTTTTAAACCTGGACAGAAGACGACCAAAACTTCACAGACAAGGTCGCGTTGACAAGAAGTTCAGGAGTGCGATGCCTGTCAGCGTTAAATGAAGCAGACGCGGCGCGCTGAAATAGACGTTTTATTTTGAGAAGTTGACGTCAAGCGCTGCACACGTAAATACAGCTGGGGCGCAAGCAGTTGGAATTGAGCGCCGCTAACGTAAACAAAGCTGGGGCGCACTTAGATCACAGCATACGTTGGACGCATTCCAGAGTGACGCTGTAGACGTACTGCGCGTGTGCCAGAAGCGCGTACGAAAACAATTCCACAGCTTGCCTCACGAGCGTAGAATGCTTCGCGCATTTGAAAATAAACGGTATGGAGCAGGCAGCGCTTAAGGACGGCTTCCAGGTAATAAATTATTAAAGAAAAAACTCACAGTTTATGTGAAGGTAGTTTCGAGAGATGAAAACGAAAATTCCCAAGTTAAAATCCGATTTTAACAGAAACGTTGGAGCCAGTGACCTTAAAGTTCATGGTCGAACTGCTCATGTCGGTGGGTTTGATGCCAATCAGGTTCCGATCGTCGCCAATAATTGTAGTGAGGTTGTGGATCAAATAAGGATGGAGATCCAGGCAGAAAGGTTGAAAAGGTGGTTTATTCAGGCAGAGTAAATCAACCCACGACCAGTAAAGTAGAATACCAGGTTTGCAATGGTCAAAGCATACAGTATAACATTCTAAGAACATGGAATAGGAATTCTAAAGAAGGCATTCCTTAAAGAGCTAGTATAATAATAATAAAGTACATACTACATTAGTTTTTGACCGTTGAGCTTTATCTTTATCGTGATACGTGTAGAATACCATTGTGATGTACTGCCACATGCCTGCTGTTTTTTAGGTCTCGCCTATGTTGTAATTAAATCCAAGCGTAGGTTTGATGTAACAGCTTTTATTGCAGATATGACAACTTGACATCCACAGGTAGAATCAAGCAGTTAACACAGGAACGGCTCACAGCAGAATGAGCTCCTGACACTCCAGCATTCTATGTGTCATCAGAAGTTCTATATATGACATCAAATAGGAATACTACAGCCTAGGCAGCGCTTGTGGTGTTGATGGAGCAGGGGAGAGACAAACATTTGTGTGTACCCCCTGTGAAATTAATTTTGTATAATAATAACTGAATTAATAGTGTGATGCATGAAAATTAATCAACAGAATGCACTTAGACATTTTACACGTGGGAACTAATTGCGAAAATAAATACACTAACAATTGTGAACACGTCATATTAATATAGTGCAAGTTTACAAAAATAACCATGTATTTTTGTAGAAATGCGGAGGAGTCAAATAAAGTTAAATACTTATTTATTTAAGTAATATAAATTACCCACTGGTGCCCAAGCTTAGGCGTCTTGCCAGATTAACTCCAACCGCTTCTCTGGCATTCGAACCTCAACCCCACTCAAGTAAGTTCTATATTACATACTAGAATTCTAAGGTGATGTACAACAATTCTTCTTATGTAAGACACAGTGACATAAACTACTGAAACTACAATGAAAATGAAGAAAGACATATTTACCACATGTATCTTTTCACAAAAAGCAAAATTAGTCTAAAATATAATCATCTAATTTTTTGGGCAATCTTGTACTTCTTTTATGCGAAACATGTGAGTCATGTACAGATGGACTTGTACAAACATTAGAATCTGAAACAAGAGAATCAAAATTTGAATCATTACCTGAATTAGAGCATTCCGCAGACTCATTACCTGAACAAGAAGGGTCCCTAGACAGTAATAAATCACCAGATACATCATCAAACCAAATGTCATCACCATCTTCCATTTTTTTTAAAAAACGTTCTTGACCTGGTTTGAGAATAACAACTGAACTTTTACTCCACCAACCCTTGCCTTATAGTAAAACAGTGGAATCAGTGACATCCTCAACTTCAAAAGGTACAGTAAATTTAGACATACCTTTGGGTGTTAAAGTAAGCTTAATAAATATTATCCAATCACCAACCTTTATGCTTTTATTCTTGCAATGGTGAGAGTTATCATGGTATGTTTTCCCATACATGCGAGGTGCAGCTATGTTGTTCCTAGCTTTAATAATAGAAGCTTCCAAATTATCCCTCTGAACCTTTTCTTTACTCAAGAAAGGCACTAACAAAGATCTTGCTTGTCTGCCTTTCATTAAAAAATAAGGAGAAACACCCGTACAGCTGTTAGGAGTTATATGGTAGCTCCAAATCTTTTCTTTAAGAAATTCAAATACATCAAGATTGTTTTCTAAGGCTGCTTGAATACCTTCTATAAAAAGGAGCTCGTTTAATACATACATTCAATTTTTTAAAAAAACGTAGCATTTTACTTGAAATAAATTGAACGCCATTGTCAGACATAATGGACAAAGGTGCTCCTTCAATCCTGAAAATGTTATCCAGGAAATGTATAACTTCATCTGTAGTAGGATGTTCAACAAAAGAGTAATACAACCATTTCGAAAAATCATCAAGTAGGACAATTAAAAATCTATTCTCTCTGCCCAAACATTCAAATGGTCCAGAAAAATCAATGGAAAGTTTTTCCCAGGGGCCCACAGGGACATCTCTAATCGATAAGGGTTCAGTAGAAACCTTCCAGTGTTAATCTGATTTTATACACACTGAACAATTATCTATAAATCTTCCTACAGATGCTTCCATGCCAGGCCACCAGTAATGATTTTTAAGTAATTTTTTTGTTCCAGACATGCCGGGATGTCCTGAATGAGCTAAATGGATGAGTTTGTCTCTGAGGTCAATTGGTGGTAAAAATAAATCCTGCCTCAATACAGTATCAGTTCCTCAGCAATTTGTGCAAAACTTCTGAGGGGTAATTCTAATTTCTTAACAGAAGGCCACCCATTGATTACATATTGCTTAACTTTAGTTAAAACATTATCTTTGGTAGCATGATCATTCCATTCCTTCTCAGAAATAGCAAAATAGCAAGAATCAACTGCATCAATTGAAGCCACAACACATTCATGTTGATCCAAAACTTCATCATTAGATTCATTAACAGGTGGTAGTCTAGACAGACAGTCTGCAGTAAAAACAAGCACTGGCGTTGCCAATAGGTCTCGCAGTAGGAAAGTTGGAGCTATTGGTTTTGTAAATGACAAAGCCCTTTATGTTTTTAAAATGAAAACCAAAATAAAAGGCATTGTTATTTGCAATTTTAATAGCTCCAACTTTCCTACTGCGAGACCTATTGGCAACGCCAGTGCTTGTTTTGTATGCTGTTGCACCTTGCATGACATTTCTTATAGACAGTTACAGTTTCGATGTAAGCTGGGAATTACTGCCTGAGTAAATGCAAATTAAAAACAGTTTCGAGCACAAACTAAATTCCTACACATTTCACCAAGCCAGCATCACTGAAATATTCCCTGTTGTCTACGAAGTGCAGTCTCCCTGCATGCATAGTACCCCCACTAAAGAGTAAACTTCTGGGTCTTTTTACAAGGATAACGTGCTCCAAAATGAGGCACCCCATAGCAAAATACCTTGAGGGAACAAACATTGGCAAAGCCAATAGTTCTCACTTTTTGTACTTAATGGCCTTGCCAATTGTTTTTAACCACGATGCACGCTGCATAGCTACGCCCCCCTATCCCCCCCCTCCCAAAATAGACTTTGATGCATTGATGCACAACACTTGAATGCACCAAAAAAATTATGTGAGTGTGTATGGGAATCTGACAAGGGAGGTCGAGGGAAGAGAAACCAAGCTAGGCTAAGAAAGAGGCATAAAAAGAGGGTCTGTCCTCGAAGGGTGAGAAAGAGCGGAATGGGTAGGGAAGAAAGTGGAGGTGAAGGAAGGGAGTGACTTCAGAGAAAGAACGGAGTGGGTTAGCGGCAGGGTGAGCTCTGGGATAAAACAGGAATACAAAGGATGTGAGGCCTCTCGGCTACATGCAGAGACGGAAAAGAAATGATGGATTGACCTCAGTTGACAATAGAAAATGGAGCGGAAGTGGTGCAGGGCCTCTCAGCTGGAGGAAGATGATTCGTTAGCGATGCGGGCCTCTTGGCTGAGAGGGAAATTGCAATGTAGTTATGCATGGTTTGTCAGTGAGGTACAGCTGGAGTCGAAGTATTTCAGGGCCTCTTGGCTGACCATAGAGCTCGAATGAGAAGTAAAGCAGGGCCTCTCAGCTGGGGATAAACCCGGAATGGAAGTGTGCACGTCCTCTCAGCTGGTCGGGAAGCAGTGCAGAGCTTTTCCGCAGGAGGACGACCTGGAAAGGGAAGTGGTGCAGGGCCTCTCAGCATGAAGCAGTACTGCATTTGGGTGTGGTGTAAGGCCTCTCAGCTGGAGTAGTGCTGTAATGGGAATAGATGCATGGCCTTTCGAGTGGAGTAGCGCTGCATTTGGGATTAGTGCAGAGCCTCTCAGCTGGAGCCCTGCTGCAATGGGAGTGATGCACGGCCTCTCAAGTGGAGTAGCGCTGCATTTGGGAGTGGTGCAGAGCCTCTCAGCTGGAGCCCTGCTGCAATGGGAGTGATGCACGGCCTCTCGAGTGGAGTAGCGCTGCATTTGGGTGTGGTGCAAGGCCTCTCAGCTGGAGTAGTACTCCGATGGGAAGTAATGCACAGCCTCTCGAGTGGAGTAGCGCTACATTTGTGAGTCATGCAAGGCCTATCAGTTGGAGTTGCGTTTGGATGGGAATAGAGGCCTCTCACCTGGATTGCCTAATTAGGCGCCGTGCCCAAAGGCCTGCCTGTACCCATGAGTGGCGCGAGGCATGTGAAGGTGCTTCACTGAGACGGACACACTAATCAGATCAGGTGACCTCCAGGAACGCGATCCGCGCCAGAAACAAAACAAATAAAGACAAGCGGACGATCGGGAGGAGAGGGCCTAGAAGACCAGCAGAATTCTGTGAAGCGCTATATTTCAGTTAGGCGGGAATACAAAGAAAGTGATGTTGTTAATCTTGCTCTTCATGATCATTATGTATCCAAGGATGTTAGTGTACTTTAATTACCCCCTGTTACGGGATAAAATGCTGACATGTTAAGAGCTGTGTGCACTGTCCATTAGTAAATGAATTTATGCTTGTTGGCGTCCTCCTCTTCGAATTATTTATGCACCTTGATGGATAATAAACGAGGGGGACATGAATAGATCAAACGTTCAAAATTGATTCCCCTCACTCTGCATGTGAGTGGTCTAATCTTCTGTCATCCGAGGTCTATGTAAATCAATGCTGTAAAAACGACACTCAGGAATGTCAACTCGTGCCCTAGCCACCGCCTCACCTCTGTTTGGAAACCGGTGTATTTTACAGCGCATCACAAAACAGAAAATGACTGGTACTTTTCGTTTAAACGTGCAGTGCTTCTGCATCTTTGTAGTGCACAGTTTATTTGCCTGCAGTGGTCACTATTCTAAAAAAAAAAGGGTTTCGTTTATTGGGGTTACAGCAACCGAGCGGTGAAATCTAGCATTATGGAAAACATTTTCACTCGAAAAGCATTTTTTTTCAACAAATACGAAAGGAAAATCTCCCTGGCAACATTTGCACGCGGAAAGATGCTAATAATTATAAAGAATTGTGGAGGCAGCTGGGAAATTAATAAGCACATAAATTGCGTTGTAGATGGCGAGCCCTCGCTCCACATGCTCGGTTGGTGCCCAGACAGTGGATGTCAGGAATGTATGGCTGCCGAGCCTGGCTCCGGGCGAGAGTGCTAGTTTCATTGAAGACGGAGGGATGGCAAGGCAGAGAAAGGGAGGGGGGAGGAGAAATGCGACACAGCGGGCATGGGAGGGGGCTGAGCGGCAGGAAATGTAGCATTTTGGAAATCATTTTCACTCGAAAAACATTTCTTTTTTTTTCAACAAATACGAAAGGAAAATCTCCCTGGCAACATTTGCACGCGGAAAGATGCTAATAATTATAAAGAATTGTGGAGGCAGCTGGGAAAATAATAAGCACATAAATTGAGTTTTAGATGGCGAGCCCTCGCTCCACATGCTCGGTTGGTGCCCAGACAGTGGATGTCAGGAATGTATGGCTGCCGAGCCTGGCTCCGGGCGAGAGTGCTAGTTTCATTGAAGACGGAGGGATGGCAAGGCAGAGAAAGGGAGGGGGGAGGAGAAATGCGACACAGCGGGCATGGGAGGGGGCTGAGCGGCAGGAAATGTAGCATTTTGGAAATCATTTTCACTCGAAAAACATTTCTTTTTTTTTCAACAAATACGAAAGGAAAATCTCCCTGGCAACATTTGCACGCAGAAAGATGCTAATAATTATAAAGAATTGTGGAGGCAGCTGGGAAAATAATAAGCACATAAATTGAGTTTTAGATGGCGAGCCCTCGCTCCACATGCTCGGTTGGTGCCCAGACAGTGGATGTCAGGAATGTATAGCTACCGAGCCTGCCTCCGGGCGAGAGTGGTAGTTTCATTCAAGACGGAGGGAAGGCAAGGCAGAAAAGGGGAGGGGGGAGGAGAAATGCGACACGGCGGGCATGGGAGGGGGCCGAGCGGCAATGAGGGTGTGAAGCAGCAGGGGCCTGGGGGAAGCTGGCTGGGGAGGGGGAGGAGAAAGGAACAGATGTCCGTGAGGTGTGGGAGGAGTGCCTGATGCCGGATGGGGGCGGGAGAGCCTGGGAATGCGAGAGGCTGGGCTTGCATGCGATGCGCGTGCTGAACAGATGTCCGTGAGGTGTGGGAGGAGTGCCTGATGCCGGATGGGGGTGGGAGATCCTGGGAATGCGAGAGGCTGGGCTTGCATGCGATGCGCGTGCATGTTTGCTCACGTGATTCACGTGAACTGCAAGAAAACCGCGGGGCTGAAAGCCCTTGGTTTGACTTGTGTTTTGCCGACATGAATTCTCGCTCCGCTCGATGCGCTTGCGCGCATCGATAGGTCGCGAGACCTAAAAATTCCACCAGGAATAGGCTGGATCTCAAAATTAAATTCCTGCAATCTAGCGATTAGTCTGACCAATCTAGATGAGGCTTTTTCACTCCTAACCCCATCCATCATATAAACAACAGGTTTATGGTCCGTAACTAAAACAAAAGGTCTTCCCCACAAAAAAATCTTCAACTTTTCTACAGCCCACACACAAGCCAGACCTTCCTTTTCAATGGTACTATAGTGTACTTCTGCACCTCTGATGCTTCTAAAAATGAAAGAAGTTACCCTCTCTTTTCCCTCAACAATTTGCGTGAAAACTGCTCCCAAACCTACGGTACTGGCATCTACAGTAACAAAAGATTTTCCCTGAGGATCAAAAGTGTTAAGGCCAGGTGCTTTAGCAATGAGTTTAACCACATTGCTGAAAGTTTCATCATGGACACTAGTCCACACAAACTTTGACCCTTTTTTTGAGTAGTTGTCTAAGTGGCTCAACAACAAGAGCATAGCTCTTGACATACTTGGCATAATACTCACTTAAACCAAGAAATGAGCGTAAATAATCTTTATTCTGTGGCTTAATAGCCCTCTCTAGGGTATTGACAATATCCTCTTTAGGAAAGATGCCATTAGGAGTAATTTTGTGACCTAAATAATTGATTTCATTAACCAAAAATTTACACTTGTCTTTACTGACAGTCATGCTTTTGTTGTCTAGAGTTTTTAATACTTTCTCCAAAATGGAATTATGCTCTTCACTAGTTTTAGCACAAATCAAAATATCATCTTGGAAAGACTGCACTCCTTTTAAACCATGGAATAAACTCTCAATTAACTTCTGGAAAACACTGGCTGCTGATGCCAGTCCGAACGGCATTCTCAAAAACCTATACAAACCAAACTGAGTAATAAACGCCGTGAGATCTTTAGAGGATTCATCAAGGGTTCCCTGATGATAGGCAGATTTTAAATCAATAATTGAGTACATTTTTGAACCATTAACAGCAGCCAGCATTTCTTGAATTCTTGGTAAGGGATATGTTTCTACAACAATATTCTTGTTAAGCGATCTGAGATCCACACATAATCTGATATCTTGATTTTGTTTTAAGAGCAATAGCAATTGCGGAAACCCACTCAGAGCTGTCAGTAGGATATATGATGCCTTCAGAACAAAGACCATCCAGATGTGATTTAAGTTTATCTCTCACCCCCAAAGGCACCATACGCACTTTATGTTGAATGGCTAAGGCTCCTTTCTTAAGTTTTATTTTGTGTGAATATCCTTTAACTTCCCCCACCACATTTTCAAAAACGTTCTTGTACTTATGGAGAATAGAAGTTAAAGAAGATTTCTCCTAAGAAATATTGTCAATAGAAATTTCTCTCAATTGAATTGGACAATCAGACCCTGGACAATAATTTACTCCTAATTTGCTCAAATCATAGCATCCAACAATATTTTTTCCGTCAATAGCCACATACATTTTAGTAAAAATCATGCGATCTTCAAATTTCAAAGATTTTTCAAAGAAACCTAACATCTTGATGTCAAAATTGCCAAACGCTTTGGGATTAATATCTGAAACAGTAAGATTGACACCCTCCCAATTTTCATTAAATAAGACATCAGATAAAATGGTCACTGGCGATCCAGAATCAGCCATAGCCTCAAAAGCAACATCACCAACTTGAACGGTTCCTAAAGGAGCTTTAAAAGGAAGCGTGTTATTGTTAATAGAACCATTAAATGAATCATCATAAATAGTTAGAAGTAATTTTTGCATATCATGTTCAACATTTGAAATATTATTAACAGTGAAGCTAGATTGGAACTTCTTCTTGGAGTTTTGCAAAAGGAAGAGAAATGACCCACAATTAAATTAAATTGATCTCTGATTGATAAATCAACATAAGCTCCAAATTCACAATTGGTAGCCAATACTCGCAAAGCTGCCACGTATTCTTCAACAGTTTCGTCAGATAACTGTTTTCTTTTATGAAAGGAATGTCTTTCAATCATTACATTCGGTTCATCTTCAAATTGTTTTTCAAGTCTTGCTACTGCTTCTACAAACACATTCCATCCATCACCTCCTCCACTCGGTGGCGCTATAGGGACAAGATTCTTAAAAAATTCTATTGCAGCTGTTCCCAGGTAACTAAAAAGATTTGCTTTTTTCCTCTCTGCTGAAAAGTTAGTACCATCAATGGCTATAATATAATTCTCAAATGTTTCCAACTACTTTTTCCAGCTCAACTTGGGTTTTCCAGGAATTTCCAAAAATATAGTAGGTTGATAACAATTTTGAGAAGATGCCATATTACCAAAATTGTATGTTTGCAAGCTTAAACAAAATGTATAAGAATATATTTTATAAAAATGCAATGTAAATTTTTTGTGTGCAAATCACAGTTGTTGAGAATATGTAACATGCACTTCAAAACATTAAAGTGTGCACATCACTGTTGCAGGTGAAAGTAGCTTATAACTGTAGAATGTAGCTTATAACTGTAGAATGTAGTAGCTCATAACTGTAGAATGTAGGTAAAGTTAGCTTATCACTGTAGAAATTGAAATGCAGTAACATGCAGTTCGAATGAAAAAGTGTGCATCTCACTGTTAAAGATTCCACTTGTAATTTATTCAGGAAAATGATAGTGTGTGAATCACTGAATCCGCTAAACTCAAATAGAGCTATGAGCTCATAAATATGCCAAATCAGCTCTGTAATATAAGCGCTCATAAGTCAGCGCATAGCAGAACAGCTGATTAACTCCGGAGCACAATTCAACATGGCCGCGATGTTGCGTGCTTACGTAAATGTCAGCGGCACAAACGATGCGTTCCAAGCTCTTCTGTGCACTCCACTGAGTCCTCAGCAACCGTTGCTTCGAGGATAACTTCACGATCGCTTCACATGATCAGAAAGGATCGCACATTGACTGTGTGCGCGTGCAGGTTCACTGAGCATAACTGCCACTTATCCTCAAATTAATAGAAGTCAATAGTACCTTAAATTCTCGAAGTAAATGCAGAAAAGATGATTCCCAATTTCAAAAAAGAATAAAGCAGCCAACCACGAAGTAAGTTCTGTTGAAATCTTCCTACGAAATCCACAAATGATGGCAGAAGGTTCCTTGGCACACACATTGGGTCGATAATTAATTATTAAAACACCTTGTCACCATTGTGAAAAGCAGAGGAGTCAAATAAAGTTAAATACTTATTTATTTAAGTAGTATAAATGGCCCACTGGTGCACAAGCTTAGGCGTCTTGCCAGATTAACTCCAACTGCTACTCTGGCATTCGAACCTCAACTCCACACAAGTAAGTTCTATATTACATACTAGAATTCTAAGGTGATGTGCAACAATTCTTCTTATGTAAGACACAGTGACATAAACTACTAAAACTACAATGAAAATTAAAGAAAGACATATTTACCACAATGTTTATGCTTCAATAGAGTGTGTGTATTTATCGTGGCAAGAAAAAATAAATGCACTTGGTAAGTAAAATAAAGCTATATGTCACGCTTTTGCTAGGTAATCACTAATAAGGGATATTAGGATGGTGGGAGGTAAACAGAAAAACTATAATTCTAAAATCTAACGTCTGTTGTGTTTGTTTTTGCACTAGTTCTCATTGAGGCCTATGCGTTCTGGTTGTTGAAAATGGCTGCTGACTGCAGTGTTGACATTGGCTAAGAGAAAGCCTCTATGCATGTGCGTAAATGAGAAGCAGAGTAAGCAGAATGACTGGTACACAGAGCGAAGTGATGTCAAGGTCAGCTTGGCCTAAAGTGCAAAAGGGTTCCAAAGGATGTTTTCTTCTAAGACTATGGGAATGGAAGATCATGTAACCAAAACCGAATCACAAACTTAGTTCTTGCGTGTCTAAATAAACCTAACGTTCTCTTTCCTACATGATATAGATAAATTCTGATTTATAAAATTTAAATTAGAGCTATGTTTTCTTTTATTACAATGTCATGACAAAATAAAATGTTATTGATTAAGCTGGTCTTAATCTCCATCAACCAACCTTTACTAGAAGATCTATTGACCAAATAGTGGAGTACCTTGGTGTAGAGTTTTCCAGGTAACATGTTAGCACATGTATAGAATTTTTAAAATAAATATAAATGTATAGAATATGAACCTAGGTACCCCGCTAGCCAGCAGCTCTCCTTCTTTGTCACTGATTCAGGAGTAATTGTGAATGTGTGTGCGTTATGGGCCCCACCGATGAGTAAAATTAAATTGCTCCTGGATAGAGTGTAGTAGATATTGAGGGTTGTTGGAGAGCCGCGCTGGATCAGATTTCTTGGTAGCAGAGTTGTGGTTTCTATGGGTTAGTTTGAAAATGTATTGATTATTGATGTTTTATGTTTTAACACTATATGTTGAGTTATATGTAGTCGGAATTTTGAAGCTTCCGGGAAGTAGGAAGTTGGTCACTCTGTCTGCAGGCAGAGGATTGTGTGGCAAGTGAAGTCACACATTACTTAGTCTGGTTTCAAAGTAGTAACATCGTCGTGTGTTACAGTTAGGGACTTTTCCGTGTGAAAGTGGTGAATGTATAGCGAAGGCAACCTGTGAAATCTGGCCTTAAGTAAAGGAATCAATTGCGTATTCCAACTAAAACTTATCCCTGGGAGAGTAATATAGTGCTACTTTATCGGCGAAACTAAAATTCTGTGGTAGAGAATAGGTAAGCACTGTCTACCGGAAATACAGAATACTTGCGAGTTTGGACAAACTATCTCTCTGGTTTTAGCAAAACAGACGAATGGGAATATTTTGTGTTGTTACTAACTGATTTCAGTTGTATAAAATATAAATAGACTGTGCCGATAAATTTTGTAAAGGAGGGGTCAGCAGAAACAGGAGTAGAAGCTGACGTAACAGGAGTCGCGCTGGGATTGGCCCAGGTGACTGTGACATATAAAGTTCTAATTGGTGCGTTAGTGTAAAGACGTGCTAAGATTGGTCAGAAAATTATGTGACGAAGATTGTGCCAATTGGTGCGTTAGTGTGAGACGCTCTAGGATTGGACAGGGAATAGCGGTATAGGTTGGAAGAAATCAAACAATCGTATTTTGAGACAGAATTTGTAAAATAGATTACTATTATGAGGAAGACAGAGAAAATCCTTCATGGTTTAAGAAAATAAAGTATCTATTTAAAAAGGACAAGAAAATAGTGACGAGAGGGAAAATTGCTTCCTCCACCAAAAACGCCTGCATCTCATATGATGACGAAATATGGCTATCATACTTGCATATGGTTGGAGAATTTGGCAAAGTACACTAAAAATGAGGAGTATTGGCATTTCCAGTAACAGTTTCATTAATTCAGCTGTATTGAGAAACTTGAGAGAAAAAATTATAAGACTTGAACTGAGACCTAGACCGACTCAGTTTGAGGCTTTAATGGAATGGGAGGATGAAATGCATGCTAAAGAGGAAGAAAGGTTCAGAAATATGGATGGCAGATGAGGACATTTTAAAGGATATTGGGGAACTACGCATGAGAGTAGAATGAAAAGATGGAGAATGGCTGATATGTGGGATGGAATGTATCCGGTACGGACAGTAGATGTAGGGAGAAAATGTACGGAGAAAAGAAATAATCAGGTTTCAGAAAAGAGTATGTATGGAATGAATGACATAGAGGACGAGGTGTTGAAAGCATTTTGAATAAAAGACCTCCACCGTATCAATCAACTTCTACAGCGGTAACTCCAAATGCACCGCCAATGGAGAATGGTATAGCAGAAACCCCAAAAAGATATTTAGAAGAAAAACATATTTCTGAAAAGTTAAAATGTACGCAAGCTGAAAAAGCAAGTACGTCAGAATTAGAGAAGTCAACAAAAGAATTAGCAGAGAAAATTAAGGAATTAACTAAACATGTAGAAGCTGTGACAGTACCTGTAACAATAGGTCCTGTAATACCGTTTTTTGAAAATCAGAAAATAGATGAGAATTTGTAAATTCAAGTATGCAACAAGTCAGAGAAAGGATTTATCCAAATCTTAATGAAACTAGGAATATTGTTAGGACATCACCACCTAATTTGACAATGAATCAAAGTCCCATATATAATATTCCCATGGGAGCAGAATCAGCGACTGTAACTCCAAAGAGAAGTTTAATTGAATTAGATGAAATCAAAACTCCAGTAGGTCCATCAGTTGAAGAATTAAATGATTGTTTTAAGACATTACAGCAAAAAGATAGAGAACCTAAAGTTTTAGATGTGGCCAAATTGAAAATACATATGGAAGAATTGATAATAGGTACAATTTGAACAGAAACATTAAAAACATATCAAGATGAGGAGTTGATTTTCATGAGTAAAAGTATAACATGGAGAGCTAAGAATCTTCATGAAAGATTGGAGGAATTGCAAGTGAATTAGGTATAGAACTTGCCAAGATAAAAATGTTACAGAAGCCTTACAGTGTAGATTTTACTGAAGAAGATATAGACAACATAAACACTGCAGGGAGATTGACTCAAATAAAATAATTATTTGTAGAACTGAGGAAATGGGGGGATGTAGATCGATGGAGAATTAAATGGATGAAGAAAAAGGAAGAATCTAGTGGTAAAACCTCGTTAACATTTCCTGTTAGGGAGAAAGAACCGATTGTAGCAAAAGAATAGCCTATGAGAGAAATACCAGGAGGAGGATATGTTCATGTACCTTGGAGTAGACCGGTTATATTGTTGTTTACAAATGATTTTCCAAGACTAAGAGAACAAGCATTTGCAATGCAATAGGTCTCGCATTAATTAAGTTTGAGCTTTTGGCATTGCTAAATATTGCAACACCAATTGCAACAAAAGTCTATAAATTGTAGGCCAAAAAATGTGTATTTGTTTTTGTAGCAATGGTGGCATGCTGTGCTTTAGATGAATATGTTTAAAAGTAAAGTGCTCCACACTGCGATTGCAACAATAGTTAATTGTGGATGTCTTAACAATTGATGTGTGCACTGATGGCTGGGGAGGTGTGCCTGTAGAAATTGTGCACTGATGGCTGGTGGTGTGTGTGCCTGGTGGAAGTGTGCACTGCGGGCTGGTGGTGTGTGTACCTGGTTGAAGCGTGCGCTGACAGCTGGTGGTGTGTGTGTGCCTGTTGAAAGCGTGCACTGACGGCTGGTGGTGTGTGCCTGGTGAAAGCATGCACTGAAGGCTGGTGGTGTGTGTCTGGTGAAAGCATGCTCTGACGGCTGGTGGTGTGTTTGTGTGCCTGGTGAAAGCGTGCACTGACGTCTGGTGGTGTGTGCCTGATGGAAGCGTGCACTGACGGCTGGTGGTGTTTGTGCCCGGTTAAGGCGTGCACTGATGACTGGTGGTGTTTGTGCCTGGTGAAAGCGTGCACAGGACGACTGATGGTGTCTGTGTCTGGTGTAAGTGTGCACTGACGACTGATGGTGTCTGTGTCTGGTGTAACTGTGCACTGACGGTGTGGTTGTGTGTTTGGTTGTGTGTGTGTGGTTGTGTGTGTGTTGCAAAAATACTTTACACCTTGCCTCTTCATATAAGCCTCACTGCTCTGTGCCAAGCTATCAGAGGGTGAACACAAGTTATCTTTTAGTGTGGATCTTGCTTACCCTGACTAAGATTACAGCTTCTTCTTGGACAGGCTGCATACTTTTGCCAACCAGAATCCCAATTTCTAACACATGAGACCCAGAGGAAAGCTTGGACGGGAATATGACCCCGTTGACACGCAAAATAAAGGGAAATGTGGTGAGATGGAGCTCCCCCCGGTCATGATGGAGTATAGAGCCAGTCATGTCAAGAATAACTTTATTTCAGCACAGAGAACCATGAAAAGATTTGCAAATTAAAATGATTAAAATACAATACATACACGATTCACAATAAAAAGGTAAAATCTCTATACAGATTTTACTCATAAGGCTTTCTGATCGCAATGGAGTCTCTTATGTAATTAGCTACTGCAATACAGATTTCAGCTGTAGCCAAAGACTGTAAGAAGTTAAAACCATCAATACAAGCAAGAGTGAGTATTCCTTAGTAATGAGGCAGGAATCTACTTCTCTCTGATTTATACAATGTGTAAAATAATAAAAAGTCCATAGTTCTTTGAACTGACACATTATCACATGGGCAGGGGATAGGCTTGTTTGACCACCCTCCTTGGAGAGGAAATGCCGGCAAAAAAGTGCACAGTGCATAAACAGAACCTGGTTAGATAAAATCAGAACTGGGACTTAGTAGAAATAAATAGGTAACATTGTGTAGGGGCAGAAAGCAAACAGAGGACTCCAATATTGTCATGTTGGTAACTAATAAGCCTATTGCCCCTAGAACAGTACGCCTCCTTGATAATTCCTTTGGTATTTAGGGGAATTCCTTCAGGGTTTTCAATAAAGTATTCCAGACCAATCTCAGGGTAAATTCTCCCTAAATAATAAAGCCATGGAATCTTTAAAACATTGTCTGATTTTTGGGAATCTTTAAAAACATCACATGAAAATATTAAATCCCTATCTTGGCCCATATGAGAAAAGGGGCACTGCCTATACGGTCTTCCATAAACTCTAGTTAAATTTGTATGGCAAAATAGGTAGGAACACTTTTCTGGAGCATCAGTAATCTTTTCATGAATTTATTTTCGATTACTACAAGCTGTTGGCTTTTAGCATAGCCCCACACCCCAGCTCCATACCTGGCAATAGAGAGACATTTGGCTATAAAGGCTAATTAGTTCCTTCACAGGCTTGTGCCCCAATTTAGAAGCAAAACAGAATAGTGTATCCATAACCCTACTTGTCTGCTGTGCTCTTAAGGTTAAAAGAGGTTCCCATCTCAACTGTTTGCTAAAAAGATTGCCCAAGTATGAGAAGTTACTGACCTTTTCTATTTTCTTTCCCTGAACAATAAATGTTTTGGTTTTAGTGGCTTTAGGTCCACATACCATTGTATATGATTTAATAAAATGTACTTTTAAATCAAACAAAGTCATAAAATCGGTTAAAGCAGCAAGAGATTTCTGCATCTCATAGCTGTCCATGCTAATAAAACCACGCCTCCTGCATAAAATAAAAGCAAGCCAGGTTTATTGCCAATTTTGGGAAAATCAAGTTCCTTGCTTAATAAGTAAGCCTCCAAACCATTTGTATAAATGAAAAACAGGAAGGGGGATAGGATGCATCCTTGCCTGACTCCCTCCGTAGAAATAATTGGGTGTGTTTTTTCCCCTTTACTGCCATATCTTACTATGACTGTGGTACTGGACTGACGCCTGCGGAGTAGGGTTACCCACGCTTTTTCCACACCCATACCTTCCAACATAGCCCATAATTTATCTCAGTTGACAGTGTCAAAAGCACTAGATAGGCCCATGAAGGCCAGAAGGATAGAACCCTTCAAGGACCTTCTGTGCTTATTAAGGATTAGAGATAAATTAAGACATTGTTCAGTTGTACCCCGATGTATCATAAAACCATATTGAGTATTGGAAATAATGGGAATTTGCCTAGCCTAGGTGCCGGTAAGTTCCGATTCTATTAAGGACTTGGAGGCGAGGATTATGCCTTCTTTCTCCGCCTTTATTTTCACAGCAGCGATAAAAACATCAACAAACTACATTTCCCATGAACACTTGGGAAAGGAAAACAAAGTCCAACAACAGTAGTCCTTCCTCAGTGACAGCATCCCAGCCAGCCCTGATAGTCCTTCTTCTGTTATTCCTCATCATCTTTCTTCACGCGATGCACTTGTGGTGGTGTTTCACACATCTTGCTTGGAACCATCATTTCCTGCAAAAGAGGCAGTGTCAGAAGTTGAGCTGGGCCAAAAAGGTATCACAACACTAGGCACAACAGCTGAAAGCCAGAGCCAAAAAAGTTATCAGAACAAATAATCCCCATGAATATCTTACTTACATCAATACGGGGAGGGTCCACTTCACTGAAGTCATTGGGACGAATAAACCTCGCCTCCGAGTCCTTAATAGATTCAGAACTTACCAGCATCTAGGCTAGGCAAATTCCCATTCTATGGCAGGACTGGAGGCTTCGGATTATGCCCATTCAAAGCTTGTCGACCTCTATCCTTGCCACCTCAACCACTGGCTTAAAATAGAACCTCTTAAAAGTAGAATCCGAGGACCAATCGGCCGCACGCTTCAGATCTTCTAACTCTGCCCCTAGGGCAAAAGCTTTGGAAGCCATCGAACCCCTTGTTGAATGAGCACCAAACTGATTCGTGTCTATACCAGCCTCCTGCATCACCCAACGCACCCATCTGGCGATGGTCGGGAAGAAACCGCTTTGTACTGCTTGCGTAGCACAATGAGCAGTTGCCTTTCGCCCGGAGGGCGAGACTCATCAGTCATTTCTTCGTAAGCACGGAGGCACTGAACCACACACAGCTTCTGGGAGTCTGAAAAAGCTGGGTAAGAAAACACCCTTGTGTTTGACTTCGTCCTTCTGCTCACTGTGAAGGATACCCCTTCCAGGGAAAAACTCTGTCAGAAACATCCAAGGCTCTTATGTCCGAAACCCGTCTGCATGACACTAGACACAACAACATCGCCAACTTGGCTGTTAACTCCTTACGGGATAGGAACCTATTTTGTTGCCAAGAGAGAAACAGGTTCAAAACCCTCTTCCCGTGCCACAGGACAGAATATCGTGGCTCCAGGGGAAGTGACAGGCGTATTCCCCTAAGGAGCCGGCACACCAAGGAATGTTCGCCAATAGGTGAGCCCTGAACCATCCCATGTCCAGCCGAGATTCCGGATCGGAAGATATTAATCGACCAATAGGCCAAGCCGTCCTCCGCCAAACTTGCCAAGAAATTCAGGACATGGACTACATCCACCCCCACGGAATCGACACCCTGTCGCAGACTCCAACAACGCCATCGGTGCCAGTCTGATCGGTATCTCTTTGTCGTGCTATCCGACCATGCCTTGGAGAGCAAGTCCTCAGCCTTTCCCGAAAGACCTGGGAGCGTCCAACAACGCCGGAGATCCTCCAGGCCATTAGCTTCAGCGTCCCGGTGATGAGGAATGAGATCCGGACTGAGAAGGATGTGAGGAGAGTGGGGGAGTGGGATTGGAAAATCCCAGGAAAGTTCTAGTAGAACCGAAAACCACACTTGAGACATCTACTACGGGGTGACCAACACCACTTCCGCTTGCTGGCGACGCAGGAGCGCCAACACCCTCCTGATCGTCGAGAATGGGGAAAAGGCTTAGCCCTACTCCCCCTGCCAGTCCTGGAGGAACGCATCTGTCGCCTCTGCTAGAGGATCTGGCCACCAACTGAAAAATCTCGGAAGCTGGTGATCTAGCCTTGAAGCAAACATCCACTGTTAACGTACCCCACAACTCCGACAGGCGGGCAAAGACCTGAGGGTCCAGCTTCCTCACGCTGGCATCCAGAAGATGGTGGGAGTGCCAATCGACCATCTCATTCTCCCGTCCCGGTAAGTACTCTGCAGTAACCGAAATCTGGTTGTCGAGGCAAAAATGCCAGAAATCCCTGGCTAGGTTTGCCAACATCCTGGACTTGGTCCCACCAAGGTGATTGATGTAACGGACCGCTGAAACGTTGCCCATCCTGAGAAGGACACACAACTGCATCCTGTCCTTCGTCCAGCACTGAACCGCGAAGGAGCCTGCCAGCAACTCTAAGCAGTTGATGTGTAACAACTGCTCTTGAGTGGACCAGGTGCCACTGGTGGAAAACTCCCCGCAGCGGGCACCCCATCCCGAGTGACAGGCATCGGACTCAATAACAATATCTGTGGCGTACCCAAAAATCTCACGGCCGTTCCAGGCCTCCATGTGCGTAAGCCACCACCTGATTTCATTCCCAACTTCGTCCGATAAGGGAATCAGTTGAGAATATGTCAGTCCCCGTCGGAGATGGTAAGCCTTCAGGCGCTGCATGGTAAGTAGTGCAAGGGCCCGTTAAAAATCACCTGACTGGAAGAAGCGAGCAACTCCACTAGGCGTGCCAGTTGGCGCAAAGAGATCTGACTCTTCACCAAAGTCTGACGCAACTTGTGTCTGATCTTTGCCATCTTCCTTGTGGGTAGACTCAGGGTAGACGCGACCGAATCGATGTTGAACCCCAAAAACGTAGCGCACTGAACAGGGACCAGCAGGGACTTCTTTTTGTTGATAACAAAACCCAGACCCTGAAGGAGGTTGACTGCGGTCTGCAGCTGGGATGACAACCAGTAGACGATCATCCGCACTCCCCTTCCCTGAGCAACTCCACAACCGGCCGCAAGGACCTTCGTGAAGCACCACGGTGTGGAGGATAGACCGAAATGGAGTGTGGTGAATTCATAAACCTGACCTTCCCACCTGAATTTCAAAAGCCGACAATGTGGCGGATATATGGGCACCATCGGGTATGCGTCCTTCAGGTCTAGCCTGACCATCCAGTCGTTCAGTCGCAGGACATCTGGAAGGAGGTGGATGCCATCCATCTTGAAGTGGCGGTACACCAGCCACTCGTTGAACTCTTTCAAGTTGATAACTGGGTGCCTGCCACCGTCGACCTTGTCGACCAAGAACAGATTGCTGACAAAACCTCTGGAATGCTTTACAGAATAACAAACCGGCCCTTTTTGGAGGAGGGCGGACACCTCCTTGCGCACCAAGTCCTGTCGAGCTGCGAAAAGGAAATAGGACTGGGACGATTAAGCTGACGGGGACGGCCATGGAACTCCAGCTGGAAGCCCTGGACCGTCGGCAGTACCCACTCATAGCTGGTGAGGGAAACCCAAGCTGGAAAGAACTGCGACTAAGCGCCCCCCAACCAGCAGGCTCACCGAAGGCAGCACACTCACCTCTCCCAGCACCCTGCTGTCCTCTTTGGTGGCCTCGGCCATGGAACTTCTGAGCTCTCGTAGGGTAGAAGTTATTAAACCAGGCGTTGTCCTGGACTTGGCCACGGCCGGAGCCTCGCCCCCGGTCAGAGCTGTTGAATCGACCGAACGAGCGGCCCCTGCCACGTCCGACCCTGACGCAAACCTGAGGGGTGAACACCTTTCTGATGTTGGCCTGCGCCCTTTCAAGGGAGGTGAAAGTCGCCACAAACTTACCCAGCTCCTTGACGAAGGGATCACCGAACAACCCCCTTTGCGCCACCGCTCCAGCTTCGGACGAGGCGAGGTCCCCCGGCTTAGGGTCCACCTTGATCAGGAACAATCTCCTCCTCTCCGTGGAAAGTGCGCCGTTCACATTTCCAATGAAGACTATGGCGCTCTGTGCCCAATTAGACAGAATCTCCGGGGATATCACTTTCCCCAACATCTTGGCCTCCTCAGCCATGTCCAAAATCTTTGTGACTGGCCCTACTGCGTCGAGTAGCTTATCCTGGCCAGGAGCGGTCAATGCCCTTCTTCGGGTCCCTAACATGTTTTTTTGCCAGGAATGTCGCATTTTCTGATCTATCTCAGGCGTGAGGGCGACCTTCCCCTCCAGAGTAGAGTGGGGGCACTCCGCCCAAAGGTGACTGCGGGCGCCTTTATCAATGGTTTTACGAAGATGCGCCACCACATATTGGGCCACCTTATCCCCAGGAGCCCAATCTGAGGACCTCGGGCGAACAATATCATCAGGGTCCAGCACACCCGAAGGACTCGGAGGTTCGGGGACCGGGGACCAGGAACTAGATGAGCATGATTCCTCATCTGTATCTTGGGAGTCTCCATCATCAATGGTGTCTGGAGTTCTAGGCCTGGGAGATGGCGGGGCCCCTCTGCGGGGACAGGTGGGTCAGGCCGAGCAGGCGGCATAGCCGTAAAAACACTCTTCAAACGTGCAAAGGCCGCCGCATCAACCCCGTCCACACAAAGCTTTTAGGCAGGGGGAGGGGAGGGAGTAGGGACCGGGGGAGTGGGTGCTGGCGTAGATGAAATGAGGGCCGCTAGTTTTGCGTATGCCTCCTCCATCTTGGCCGATAAATGCTGTTCAACATGCCCCATGGCTTGGTCCACGGTCCTGTAAATAGAATCATCCACCGCCTGGTAAAAATGATCATTCCAGGGGAGGTAACTCAGTAGATCCTCCTCCTGGTAATGATCCTGCTCTCCCTGCATGCTGAGTTACTGTAGGCACCACAGGATAGAGAAGCGCCAGGCAGCCTGTGTGTAGTAGCACAAGGGATCCGTCTAAATGCCTCTCACGAGATACAGATTGTGGAGCTGGGAGGGAGCCCAGGCGAATGTGGGTGGCCAGAAGCGCGCAATAACCGGGCAGAGCCCCAGGGACACATCAGCCCTTCCTATTCTTGGGCAAAAACCACCCGGAACAGTGTCCCTGCGCACCACACACACGATGCCAAACTGCGACCCCACAGGTTGTTCAGGAAGAAGCACTATACAGACCCCAGAGGGCATACAGGTAAGAAATATGTCGCATACAGACCCCCCCCCAAGGCAGTATAATGGGTGGCAGGGAACAGGCATCCTCAAGATAGCAGTGCTGGCTCGAAAAACGCAGAATTTTGCTCTTTCAAAGTTGCGCTACCAGCTAGAGGAACTATCGCCCCCTGGCAGCGGGAGGACCACACCGCACTCGAAATGGACAGCAAATCGCTCTCTGTGGACCATACACATTAGAAGAAAGCCCATTTGTGAGCACACCTACCAGAGAAGTTGGCGGGACCAGGATGAGCCTACCCCAATTGTGTTTACTCAATTCATTATACAGGCAATAGGTAATTAATATAATGGGGTTTTATTAAATCCTATCCTCTAGTATTATCTAAGGATTACAACAGTCATCTCAACAAGATCGGTACTAACAATGTCACAATACATTTGGGATAAAAGAATACAAATACTAAATATTATATTTTATTAGTGCATCCAAGTCTACCATTTTTGTCAGATCAGCAAAGCCTGCACACCTTTTTACGACCCAAGAATGGCCTCTACCTTATCAGCTGGGATGTCCTTTGGACAAGTAGTGCTCCCAGTTCTCTAGATAGCCTTTCTTCCTCTCCTTAGGAGAGACAGGGTTATATTGTACTTTCGCCTGGTAATGGCTGTTTCCTATTTGAATGGCATGAAATCCATTGTTTGGTGAGTGTACCTAGCAACCTGTTGTTGAGGAAGCACTTTTTTTGCAGATTTATATAGGGCACACTTGACCCAAAGGTATCGGAGCTCTTTACATGAACATCAGTTGCATTACAGAGGGACACATTCATTTTTTTAAGGCACAAGGAGATTAAGTGAATAAATGTGGCACTATCATATTGTTATGACAATTTGCACACATTCAAATCTCCTTAGGCCTTCAAGACTTGTACCCCAAGAGGCAGTTAGTATGGGCCTTTAGTGAGGCACTATACCATATAACATGAGTTTTCATCTATCAAGCAAAGATGAATTAATAAGGGGCATCATGAGGAAAGAAATCCCTCTAGAGATTGCAGTATTAAGCCTGCCATAAAAAGCACCAAACCCTCATCCTGCATATCCGATCCCATCCTCCCACTTTTGCTAAACAACAAGCAAATTCTCTCCCACAAAGGACATTTTGAGACACACAGTCACAGGGGTTTGTTTTCTAATTATCTTGTCTCTGACCTGTGCCAGAGAAGTCATTTGACCCTGAGGTATATATCTTCCTTCTTAGAATGAGTCAGGAGTAGAAAAAATAATTTGGGATAAAGTTCTCATGCAAGTTAGTGGCTTGGGCACAGTTTCACTTTTTTTAGTTTTGCCCTTTCTTTATCTCTTTAAGAAAGATGTATGTGCCCCTTACCCTGCTCAAGGAAACTGCATAACAATTTATACAGTAAGATTATTTTTGTCCGTTAAACACCCCAAATTATAATGATGGTTGAGAATAGCCAAAGAAGATTTGTAAATGTGATCAACATGAATTTTATTTTTATAGTGATTTGTGTAAATGTGGTTTCCTGGATTCTTAATGGCTGGCATAAGCGTTTTTGTAAACAAGGGACAAAGTAGTAGGCCTGGCCTGAGTTTGTGAAGTGACCCAAAAACTCCACACTCTCCACGGAGTTCCTCAAGCGATGGAGTGAGGTAAATTGCACTGCTGATTTTTAGCTCAAGAGGGTGCAGCGTCCTTCTGCCACTAGAGATGTTCTACTCGGGGGGCAGCTTCCTCAAAGCAAGTGGCAGGTTTCTCAACATGAGCAGTAATGACCTACCGCGACCGCTCGCGAGGAGAAACCTCGCCGGGAGATAGTCTAGCATTGGATTTTCCTAGCTCGTGCTTGCTAACTCAATATTGGCGAGATGTGAGAGAGGAAAGAGTCTGCTGCACACCACTATGCTGAGTTTTTAGAAGCTCTGTGGCCCATGCGGAGTGCAGAGTTAGAAAAAGTCCACAAACTCCTCAAGGGTAGCAGTTTACCGACCAGGCCTACAAATTAGTCTAATGAACAAAATAGTTTTTTTTATATTGCTTCCCTTACACAGATCTGAGCCAAGCGAATTAATAGACAAAGACCAGTGGGTCTCTGTGTTTCAAACTTTTGAATGTGATTGAAGAAGCATGTTCCATCCAAATCCTAAATTCTACACAGAAAAACCTTGCTGAGAGTGATTTTTCAAGAGTGATGCATTGTGATGCAACATGCCCCACACCTACTTAGTTTTGAAACTCTAGCTTGAAGGATTACACCAGTCATGTAGCCAAGAATATATGAGAGTTATCATTAAAGATGAATGATTTAATTTGAGTCTGCTCAAGAGCAATACAAACATGTTAAACAGTAAGATTTATATTACAAATAGTAACCAACTTAAAATTCACCATGGCTGTACAATGACTATTGAACAACTGCTTAATATTGCTCAAGTTGTTTTGAACCAATGTGTCATGGATGATTTCGGTGAATGATTTGATGTAGGAGCACCAGACCAGGGGAAGTAGTACTTCGTTGTCATTCGAAGTGATCCTCAGCCATACTCCTAAGATGCGGTTGTCATCCATTAGCCAAATCACAAAAGTAAAATCTTCATGTTTCTCCATGGCTGGTGAAGCTTTACTGTTCAATGATTTTTAATGGTTCTCTGGATGTCCTCTGGTGGGATTTTGTGTTTTAATACTGAATGTTTATCAGAAAGGGAGATGGTTAGGGATCCTCAATACATTTTGTCAGTGATATCAGTCACAGTGGTCAGAATTAAAGGCCAAAGAAATGGTAAGTAGGCTGAAACCTGAAAGTTGTAAAGTACAAGGTCAGATAGGTCAAGTAGACAATGGCCCATCCTCACAGTCCAGCAAGCAATGGAGGCACCAGGAGCTCATAAAATATATTTTGCTCTGTTTCCAACTTTGGCTTGCAAAGAATTTGAATAACTTTAACCATGGTGACGGTGGAGTCAGCACTGAAGAGATTGCAACCCTTCAAACATGACAAGAGGTAAGGCAGTTTATAAAAATGTGCTGCCATACAATATGGCCTTCTCCAGTGTCACACCCTCTCCTACACAGGAGTTACTCCTCAGAAATCAAAGGCTCTTTGTAGTCCATAAAATAACATTCAGTGGTTTGGAATCATACAGATTATTTTTAACAATGTGAAACAGGCCTGATAAATATCAGTTTTAAGGGTCGATTATGATCTCAGTCGAAATAGAGGCTTCCTGACCAAGATGGTTGGCTTCACTTCTGACCGCCTAATTACAATTTTGGTTGTCGGAAGTGAAACTGGCCAGTCACTCCAGCTGCCTTCCAACAGGCTCAAGGAGCCCGTCTGCCTGTCGGAGGCTGGCCCGTAATCCATATGGACGCCTTTTTATACCGTCCATATTATGATTAGGGTTCCCTGTTTTCCTCTTTGTCTTTTACAGATAAACACAGACAGAAAACCCCGTCTCTCCTGTCTGTATTTATTTTTGAAAGTGGAAAAATACAGATAATTTAGCTTCTTTTGAATGATTCATCATGCTGAGATTAATCACTTTCAGGCCAGTAGCTGTACATAATGAAAGCAAGGGGAGTTACAAAACTCAATGATATGTCCTTAAATTAATGCATATCTCAACATGTATATGTGTTATTACTCTATTACTTTAATGTGGGTTTATTATGTTTATATTTTTTACTGTGTATTGTGCTAAACCCTGACAGGCAACTAAGTATGAGTCCACATTTATCCGTTAAATGAATGCAGAAATATACGAGTTATCACATCACCTGTTTACACAACACAAAATAAATATGGATAAATACCAATAAGTTGGCCAAAAAATAAATATGGACAAATACAGACGGAAATGTTAAAAAAATAAATACCATAAAACCGGGAGACCTAATTATGATGTACGGTTTCCGAGGCAGACTTTCCATGCCGGAAAGCCTGTTGAAAAGTGTGTTTGGGGGCCTCTAGCTGGGCCCCTTCTGTTTGCAGATTCCGGTTGGGGTCCAAAGGGGCACGTTGATCCCAGCATTGTGTGGCAGTCACCTTGAGGTGCCTGCCACGTGGTGCAGGGATGAACACAGCCTCCCATTTCCCTATGGGAGCTTGTACTATAGCTGAATTTTAGCCACAACACATGCTCCCATAGGGAAATGTAAGTATGTGATCGCACCATGTGTGGTTGCATCGTAATTAGACGGTCAGGACTGCCAACCAGAGGTCGGTCGGTCCATGTTTCCACGACGGTGTTGGGCGGAGTCAAGGGGGCAGATAACGATGCTTACTCATGAGCCCCCTTTGCATCTGAACTACATATGCAGAATTAATTTGCTCTTCTGTGGCAATCACAAAGCATCCATTGGGGGATTACAGCCAAGATCTTGGTGGCTCTATTCTCGCATGATGAATCTCTGAATTGCTAAAGTAGTTCTCTTCTAGAAGGTTTTGGACCCAATCTCCCCCAAAATAGAGGTGTTTCTTTTATGATGACGAGTGCTTTGGACAACCCTACCCAGAAATCTCTCCTCCTCCAGCACCAATGGGATGTGATCGCTGAGTCTCGCCAGGTCCATTGTAGGTTACATATTTCCCTAGGCTCTTGAAAATCTATGTATTTCGTTCCTTTTCAACACTCATAACTGTAATGTAATTTAAAACAGTAACCAAACGCCTTAAATGAGAAGTGGCTCGAGAAGTATGAGACTAAGAAAGGCCGATTGTACTCTTGAACCTCTAGTGCAAGAATATCGTGGCACAGTAATACTGTGGACAAAATATCAAAGGGTAAATGCACAAATTGACGTATACATTTGCCATTCTTAACTCCAAATAAATAAAGATATATGTATATGTATTTTGGTACACATATGTTGAATTAGGTACAGAAAATCTATACATACTTACCTTTTGATATTTTGTCTCGAAATTTTTTTATCAATGATATTAGTGTCCCACAATATTGTTATTCATGAGACACATTTGGAAGGCCATATTATGGAACACAGTGAAAATTATGCAGCATAATGTAGTACATTCTGTGACAATACTATTTTGCTGTTTTGTCAAATATTAATGCTGTTCTCGCAAAATGTTTTGTCTCTCTAGTACCAGTATAACACATGGGTGATAAATTCAGGTGAGTAGTTAACGTTTGCCACAGCGCAACACCATGTGTAATTTTTGATTCTTCTAAACTAGTAATACATTTATTTGTAAAAAACTGTAAACTATGTAGCATAGAGTGGATTGTTTGGCAAGTATAGTAAACCCATTATTGTATGGAAGAAGTGCCCGGAGACCCTCACGGGTGACAAGCAGCTCTCTACAAACCCACCCTACATTTTCATTACATTCCAGTGACTCCCATCGATAGGTAATGGTTTGTTGTGTGATCCTTTCAGTCTGATAGTACTCACACTCTCACTCACATTGACCGAAAAAAAGCATCAAAATCTTACCTCACCCTACTTAGAAAGTATGAACTCGCACAATCTGAGAGTGCTTTTCATCATTATGATCAAGTCCTCGAGCTGGTAGATAGAGAGAAAGGAAAAAAGAATGCAATTTAGACATGACAAAATGTATAACAGTTGACTTATTTTTCTCAAAAAAGGCAAACTGGTGGCATTGCCAGTAAATGGTTGACCCCAAGGAATCGGAGCTTTTTTCTCCATTGATTAAAGCCAAGGACAGCCAAATACTTTGTCTATTCTAGAAATGAGGATAGAAAAAGCTAAATTTGCTCCTAGGGTGAAAGGGAATTTTTAGGCCTATAGATACTTGCTCGGCCACAAATTGGATCAACCCCAGTGTGTTTTGTTTCACAGAAGAGGTTAGTCTAGTAGTCAGACGGGTGATTGTTTTAATAAATCTCTTTTTCCTTCAGGAGATAAATTCCACCTCTGTACATTTACAATTTGCACTAAAACCAGCTTTGAAGTTAAGAAATCAGCTCTAGCTCTCTAAGGGTACCAGTGGATGAGAGACAGATTGAGTTGCTATACCATTCACTCCTTGTTAATATTGTAAAGAATTCCTTTTGGTTCTGAGAATGAAGTGTAGTTTCCATGAGCAGTTATTCGTCTGATATCATGTGGATGTACTTTGTTTGTGAAGATGGTATGGAAGAAACTGAATTTTAGAGAGAAGGCACATGAACATGATGGTATGGTATTTTAAAGAAAACTCACATGTTTCTCAGGTTGCAAGTTGGGGATGTGGAAGTCATCCCTGTATTCTGGGGGTGTTAATTCTTCATGCAGATTATATGGATCCTGAAAATATAATAAAAAATATCAGCATTACCAAGACCGTTGTAAACAAATATAGATTGTCATGAGGCTTGAAGATGAAAGTCATGAAAGGCTGCACACCTCAAGCAAATAATAAACATATGTACAAGAAACAGCATACTATGTTCACTAATATTTTGGCATTTCACATCCTTAGCACCTTGTACTCATCACCTAAAAGCAGAACATATGTGTGAGTAAAATATTGCTTTTGTGAGTAATGGATCAAATATGCAGTAACAGTGAATAATAGTGATTTGGCAGTGTACAAGTATGCTGCTACCAGAATTGCTCACTCTGCTCTTTACCTAGGAAATCTTGTATGGCTCTTTCTGAACAATATAGTTTCTACCTTAACTGATAAATACCACCCTGGCTACCAAAGGGCTCGACTACCATTGACAGATCACTCACCTCCACTACATTGTAAAGAGATCAAGAAAGAAATTACTGGGGGCGTGGCCAAGCAGCCTAAGATGGTAGCCGCATTTTAAGCGAGCTACATGCCAGCTCCTAGAATCCTGCTGAATCCGACCTTTGGGTGACCTATTTTCAGTTGCAGGCACCCGTGCAGTGGCCCTGTAATCACCCCCTTTGGCCCACCCGAGCCCATCCAGGGCGCTCTGGATAACAGAGAGACAATTTCTGCAATCGACGGCCTGGGTGTGCATACGACCTACCTGTAGATGGGCCTGCCAGAGTCAAACGCCACCTGGAGCTGTGAACCCACAGTGGCAAACCCCTCTCTGCATCGACTCCTGGAGCGTGCAAGTGAGAGAAGACAGGCGATTGGCTGGGGTGTGGCACATTTCTGCTTTTGCTTCCAGGTGGTGGCCCGTAACAGTGTAACAGGCACCTTAGAGTGGAGGAGATGTACTGGGCACCGAAACAGCAGCCTGGGTGAGCAGACTATGGGGCAACCTTTTCTTAGATGCAAACATCCATGTGGTGCCTGCTACACTTGGCCAACCTAAGCCCATACAGGGAGTCGGGCTGAGAGAAACTTATTAGGCAAACAACGACCTACTGGGAGATGGACCTGCCGCCAACAAACACAATCTGGAGCTGCAATCCACTGCAGCAACTTACCTTTACCTCCGCATTGACACTTGGGGCACAGCAAGGGAGAGGATTCAGCCACATGGGAGGGGAGTGACAGGGACCACCTTTCATTTTAAGCAGCCCAATGGGCTTGTGACAGCCCACCTGATTTGTTGTCCCAGTGTTGAAGAGATGGGGTGGGCAACATGAGAGAAATTCCCACAGAATACTTCAGAACCTGCATCATGGATTGTGAACTATCCTCCTACTTCATTCTGGAAAGGGCACACAGGGCACTGGCCCTAAGGCCACAGCCAGGGAGACCACCTAGAGGCATTACCATCAGTATACTGTACCTTATGGACATGCTATATCCTGCGGCAAGTACAACAACATCCAGATGTCAATTGCACCAACTCCATGGTTACGCTCTTCCCCGATTACGCAGGTAAAGTGCAGCCCCTTCGTAAATCTTTCTTAGAGGTTAAGTGGAAAGTCAGGGCTAAGGACATTCAATATATGCTAATGTACCCTGCCAAACTGAAAGTAATGTATCAGTGGAGAACCATTTTGTTTAAGAGCCCGGAAGAAGTCTGGGACTGAGCGGCGGAGAGGAAATAACTGCCCATATCAACAAAGGAGCCAATGACAATTTGGGAGACCAAAGGGTTTTCACCATCTCACACTAGGAGGAAACACAGCAGACTGATAGGAGGCCAACTGTGGTCACAACCGGAGGACAGACATAGGGCATCCTCCTCAGAGAGCTCTGGTGATCATGGGGGAGGGGACCGTACCAGTGGATGATGAGATTTTATTCAGGGGTATAGAGGAGAAGTTTGGTCCCTTTCCTTCCTTTCTTCCATGTAGAGCTACAAGTTTATTCTCTTTCGCTGACACAGAAGAGACACATTGCATATGTAAAGAGGGGCTGTCGTGGGGCAAATCACTCCCTGCTACACAAGCCTATGGTGATTACTTTATTTTGATAGAAGACTACGTTGTATTGTATGTTTTTCCTATTGGGGTTGCTTGTTTTTGGGTCAACCGATGCTTCCTCTTTAGAAGTGTTGATTAGAGGGTTGTTGGGGGAAAAGTTGGGTACTTTAGGATTGAGTTAGGTCACAATACTACGTCTCATGCAAGACACATTGCACGGGCCCTAGTTAAACAGGCTCTTTTTAGGCTCTATTTGTTTACAGCACTATTAGAAAGTAGATATTGCACTTACTGCTTTGTGTGTGTGACAGCCCATCTCCAATATGCGTCCGGCGTGGGTGACAGCTGCACTTTGTGCATTCTCTCTAGACAGCCACAACACAGAAAGGATAGATGGATCTGAATACCCTTCTAAATAAATCTGCCTTCTGATGGCCTTGCTTGGGCGGGGTGGAAGGGAGGGTCTAACACATCACTTGAATAGGCAGTGTCCTGTCCTCACAAAAAGGACTGATTATCCCTGATTTATTATTTTATTTATTTTATTTGCATACTTATAACGCGCTGGGAATCGACTCCCTGAGGAGTATCTCCGCGCCTTTTTAGCAGCATCTGAGACCAAGGCCTGCTCTAACAATATTAAGTGAAGACTTAGTGGGATTAATAGTTGAACAAGAAAGTTTTTAATTTTTTCCTAAAAGGAAAGTGTTCCTTACAGGTTCTAATGTCATAAGGAAGATCGTTCCAAAACTTTGGTCCAGCTACAGACAGAGCCCTTCCTGATGGACAGGAATGGGCTGAAAGGAGAACCTGTGCACTTCAGAGGGCTGCTTTGAAGTCACACCCTCACATCAAAGGCACTTTTGGGTAATAGTACTGGGTCTCTGACCCCCACCCAGAAAATCAGACACTTCTAGATCTTGAACTGAATCTCTATCAGAAGGACTGTTGTGGTGCTCAAATGACTCATCTTTAGACTGCAAGCTTGAATGGCCTGCTTCTCTCTTGTGTTTCCCTGCTGTCTGCTGCTCTCAGACTCTGCTGAAGGAGAGCTTGACTCTGCCTTACCTCCAATTGATCTCCAGGTGTTTATGGCCTGCCTCCTGTTGCTTGAGACTAAGGGATATCAAAGTCCTTACCCCTGCTCCTGTGCCTGTACGTACGGGAAGTGGTCCAGATACTTACAACATGGAATTTGGCGCATCTACTATCTGTGTGTAACAGAACCGGCGATCAACACTGTTGCTGGAGTTTAATTGCCACATTGCATTTGAACCAGCACTTTGCCTCTAGAGATTAATGCATCGGACTGCATTGCCTCCACTGCAGTTTGGTAAGATCGATGCATCCCCTCAACTGTGTGGCAGAATCTGGTGAGGCACATCACTCAACACCACTCGACTCCAGCACCCATCTTCTGAACTGACACATCGCCATCACTACGTGGAACAGATCGACGCATCTCACTGTTTGTAACCAGGAAAGGTACTTTGATCACTTGGTCCTGCATGGGTCCTGTAGCTGGCCTGCCCTTCCACGCAATCAGCCTGAACATTGACTTTGACCTGGGCCAGCATGATGTAAAGTAACCTTTTAATGCTACTTGCTTCTAAGCGCTTCACTGCATTTATTCCATTAAATTCAATATCTCAACTTGTATACTTTAGATTTTTGTAATTTTGGTCTTGTTTTGTTTATAATAGTGTTAGTGCTTCTAAACCTGTATGGAGTCTTTTGTGGGGTATTCTTTCTGTTGCTGTGTGTGTGTGTGTGTGCGTGTGTGTGTTTGTGTGTTGCAAAAATACTTTACACCCTGCCTCTTTATATAAGCCTCACTGCTCTGTGCCAAGCTATCAGAGGGTGAACACAGGTTATCTTTTAGTGTGGATCTAGCTTACCCTAACTAGGATTACGGCTTCTGCTTGGACAGGCTGCATACTTTTGCTAACCAGAAAGCCATCGGTTTTCAGCCGATTTTGTTACAGGGCCGATTTTGCAGCCCTGTAACAAAAACGTCCCCCACCCATGCAGCGCACCGGGGGATTGCCCGGTGCCCGCTACAGCCACTTCGGCCCTTAGCAAGAGTGAGTATTCCTTAGTAGTGGGAGCAGAAATCTATTTATCTCTGATTTATACAATGTGCAAAATAATACAAAGTCCATAGATCGAGGGGGGAAGATGGCGGCTGAGTGAGACGCTCGGTCGGAGCGCTCCTCACAAAAGACCTGGGACACAGATTACAAGGCGTAATCGACGGAGTTGGAGCGGCGTATATGAAGTCATGAAATTGAGTAAATATTTCTAAAAGCGGAGTAACCAATACGGAGGAAATGCGGAGAGAAGTGGCATAAGAAGACGGAATACGGAATACAAGCAGAAAAAAAAACCCCAACAGTATCACGGACAGAGACTCTTAATTTCGTGGTTTTTAGCTCGCAACCTCAGCGTTTTGTTTCACGAGATTGGTTCAATGGTCAGTTACCTGTTTCGGGAAGAGTTAGTGGCGGAGCCCGTTGGAAATGCTGTGTCTTCGGCAGGGGTAGAGAGAAACGTCCCGGAATACACCGTGAGCCTCGTCGGCGTCTGGGCTGAAGCAGTGAAGGCGAAAGCGGCACACAGGAGGGCGTGTGGAAGGCTGGGCTTCCTGTTCCGGGGAATCAGCGGTAGAGACAGCAACAGCAGCAGTACAGGTAACGGCTGTAACGAGGGGGAGCAGAGAGTGCAGAGAGTGGTTTCATGTGGTATTGAGACCCAAGAAAATGTGTGGAAAAACGTGTGGGCAAATGAAATAAACAGTCAGACTAAAAATCTAAGTCAGACTGAGGAGACAGGAGAGACAAGAGAGACGCAGGAAAAAGTGAAATTAAATATCAGCATAGCCATAAATCACCAAAAAAAAGCTGTGTTCAGCTTTAAGACTCACATGAATAAAAAGGTGCAGGAGGAGGAGGGCAAATTTAGAGGGAAAGATCTGAGTAATGGAAAAGAAATAGAAGCCAAAACACAAATTCCCCAAGAGAGGGATGATACAAAGAAATCAGACATTTTGAAGGATAAAGAGGAGAAAAGTGAAGTGGCTGTGGCTTCAAACTACTGCCTTAGGAACAGAAGCTTCCTTAAACAAGAACAATACCCTAAAAATATCACCCCCAGGGAAGTTAAAAGAAGGAAGACAAAAAAATCATCTCTAGAGCGTACAAAAAAGCTCTTAAAACTACCCGGAGATAAAGCTGATACAAGTCAAAAAATAAAAATTACTCCCTCCTTAAGAACTTTTTTTAAAGTTCAGGTACAAAAAATAAAAGAGGCTGAGGATATAAATTTATCCGTACCAGCATTGGATAAATTCGAAAAAAAAAGTCCATTACAGGAAGAAGAAGAAAATCACGTCTCACAAAAGGAGTCTCTCATTAACCCACAAAGCAAAATTCTGAACTCAAATCTCCCCTTAAACCTGGTAACTAAAGCTGGAGTAGAAATCAAAAAAATTGATACAACCAGACCTCAGACCGAACAGCAAGAAATGGCCGAAGGAGGTGCACCAACAACCAAGGCTACCTCAGTTACAACACAAGAAAATGGAGATTTAGAAGAAACTCTATCTAGTAACAATGAGGTAGTAGAGCAACAAGTAACCGAGAAGGAAGGACCAACGAGTCCTAAAAGTCCTAGGAGTCAGACCAATGATATTCTTGAGAAAATATGGAATGAAATGAGGGACAAATTCGCCATATCCGAGGCGAAACAAGACAAAATTCAAGAAGTACGTGAAAAATTGGATTGTAAACTAAACGCACTAGGGGAGAGAGTAACAGCTATAGAAGGAGAAGTGTCTAAATTGAACAGCAGGGTGGAAAGCAACAGAAAGGAAATCTACACGCTGAGACAAGGGGGGAAATCCATAAACGAAAAAATGGAATCTCTTGAAAATCAGGCTAGAAAAAATAACATAAGAATTTTGAATGTTCCAGAAAATAAAGAGGGTAGTGATATTAAGAAATTTATTGTGGAACTACTTGTGGAACATTTCCCGTGGTGTGAAGCAGAATCCTTAGATGAAGACATACAAAGAGTTCATAGAGACCCTTATGGAAAGCCCAAAGAAAGAAAGAACCCCAGAAAAATTCTTATAAATTTCAAGACGTACACGTTAAAGGAGAGAATCTTGGGCGAAGCCCTGAAAAAGGGAACTTTCAATAAAGACTCGAGGTCTTTTCGAATAAGATCAGATATGTCCAAAGCGTCTCAAGACAGACAATGGGAACTAGGGAAACTCATGCCAGAGTTACAATCTTTAGGGGCCACGGTACAAATGAAGTTTCCTCCCTCTTTAAGAATTATGTGGCGAAATAAAATGAGGAACATTAGAGATCCTGAAGAGGCGAAAAATCTGATCTGTCTAATGAAAGACACTGTTCAAATGGAAAATTCCACGATTTGAAAATTGTCCGCAAATAGACTGTAAATGAAAACAAATGTAAATAGATAAAAAATAAGCGCCTAAAACGCTAGATTCCTGAATATATTTCCCAGGTCCAAGAAGAGGAGCGGAAAGGGGGTAAATGAAAGCCCCTAAGAAAGAAGAAAAAGGAGGCTTCCCCGGGGAGGGTAAGAACAAATCACTAAAACAGAAAGGCACAAAAAACAAAAATCAAAAAAAGGGTGGGGAGCAAAATAGGGAAAAAAAATTAAAAAATAAATCCTCGATATTGGAAAAGAAAATGGAAAAACAAAAATGTAATAACAAAAGCAGAATGCTACCGAAACTTACCGGAAAAAAAAAGACCAAAGAAAATGGGAGATACTAGTAGAACCATTAAAATATTATGTTGGAATGTTAATGGTATGAGAACCAAAAGTAGAAGAAATAAAATCTTGGAATATCTCAAAACATCTGAAAGTGAAATTATCATACTTCAGGAAACACACTTATTGAAAGAAGAATGGGATCAGACAATGAAAAATAGAGGATGGGTAGATGCTTATATATGTACAAATCAAAGTTGCAACATTAAAGGGGTAATAATCATTCTGAAAAAATCCTTAAAGGCAAGTATAGAATCTTCAGAAGTTGATAGGAAAGGAAGATGGGCAGTAGCAAAAATAAAACTAGGAAACACGGCATATACAATAGTAGGATATTATGGCCCCAATCTCGATGACCCAGAACCATTACAGAATTTGTATACACAACTTCTAACAGCCAATACCCCGGTAATCCTAGGAGGAGACTTTAATCTTATTCCAGATCCTAAAAACGATAGGTCTCCCCCAGGAAAAAATTTTAACTCACCTAATTTACCGAAAATGAGGGAGTGGATAAGCATATATAAGAGGGACCTAGATTTAATAGACATATGGAAAGAAAAAGGGGATAAAGGCCAACCGTTTACATTTCATAACAAAAGGCTAGGACACAGGTGTAGAATAGATTTTTTTCTAGTAGACAGGAATCTACTTACAAATGTAACAAACCTAACTCACATTCCAGCCCACCTATCAGACCATTCAGCTATACAATTAACACTAAAAACTAAAATAATACGTACACAGAAAAGATTCACAGTGGAAAGAGCCATGTTTTCAGATCAAGAAATAGTACAAGCTCTTAAGGAAGAAACAGAAACCTTTTTTGAGAATAATAAAACAGGAACATCTAAACAAATAGCTTGGGACACGTATAAGGCAGTAATTAGGGGTAAGCTACTTAGTTTGGGAGCTTACAGAACTAAGAAATTAAAACAAGAACTACTGGATATCGAAAAAGATATAAACATTTTAGATACACAAATACACACAGAAAGGGATCCGACAAGGAAGGAAAATCTGCAGAAAGAGAGACAGAAACAAAAAGAATGTTTAAGTGATATCCTTTAGGAAAGAATGAAAGTTAAATGGGAAGCAAGCAAGTTGGCTAAGCACGAATTCGGAGAAAGATGCGGGAAATGGCTTGCATGGAAATTAAAGACTGATTTTGTAAGAAACAAAATAAACATCATAAGTAAACAAGATCAATCAAGACAAACTACAGAAGAAGATGAAATCAGAAAAGAGTTCGAGACTTTCTTCTCAGAGTTATACACTGAAGATATAAATCCATCTAAAGACCAAATAGAAAAATACCTAAAAGATTTGCCCATATTGAAATTATCGGAGGAGGAGAAAAGGGAGCTGAATAAAGAAATCACACCTAATGAGGTTAAAGATATAATAAAATTACTGAAAAAAGGAAAATCAGCGGGACCTGATGCACTGCCAAATGAATTATATCAGACGTTAACAGACACACTAGTCCCACAAATAACAGAACTAACAAATTTAATACTAACACAGAATGAAACATTGCCAGATACCTGGAATGATGCAATAATAACAATAATATTAAAGCCAGGAAAAGACCCCAAAAAATGCGAATCATACCGGCCGATATCTCTGCTTAATGCAGATTATAAAAATTTTACTAAAATCATGTCAACAAGATTAGGAAAGATCATACCCCACCTCATACACACAGATCAGAAAGGCTTTACAAAGGGAAGACAATTACATGAACTGACACATGAACTCATAAGTACCATAGATCTAGCTATATCAAAAAACATTCCTCTTACAATACTAACGGTCGATGCTGCCAAAGCATTCGATAGAGTGAATTGGGCTTTCCTAAATAGTATAATGGCCAAAAATAATCTAGGGGAACCCTTTCTTCATGCAATAGGTGAAATATATAAAAACCCTAGATCCAGAATCTTAGTAAATGGTAATCTCACAAACAACATAAAAATTGCTAGAGGTACGAGACAAGGGTGTCCCCTTTCTCCTTTACTTTTTAACTTGTATATAGAACCTCTAGCTCATAAACTTAGAAACTGTAAAGATATAATCCCCTTTAAATATCATGGTTGGGAGAAAAAATTAGCACTATACGCAGATGATCTCATGCTATTTACAGAGGAATATGAGAAATCCAAACCAGTTATAGAAAAAACCATTTCTAATTTTGGTCAAGTTTCAGGTTATTTAGTAAACCATACTAAAACAGAAATAATGACATGGAATACCCATTTTCATAGTCCTAACATAAAAAAAGAGATAAGATACTTGGGCATTTTGATAAATCAAAATATAGATAAAATAGCACAAAAGAATCTAAACAGAGTAGCCCGAGACGTAAGGAAATTACTTAAAGTATGGTCTAGCCTGCCCTTAAGTTTCATAGGGAAGTCAAACATCATAAAAATGAACATCCTCCCAAAATTTACCTTTTTGTTTAACAATATTCCATTGCAATTCAAAAAAGTTGAACTAAGAAAATTACAGGGAGAACTATCAAGTTTCATATGGGCATCTAAGGGAACCAGAATATCTTGGAGGAAGCTAAGGAGAAAAAAAGAGAAAGGAGGTATTGCAAGTCCGGACCTAATGGAATACTGTAGAGCATTCCAATTCAAAAACATAAGGAACCTTCTGGGAATACACCAACACTATCCAGAATATTTGCAAATAACTACAGAAGCAGAGGATCATTATCTTTTCAAATTTGGACATCAAAAATACTTTAAAAAAATTAAATTAAAGGTCCTTAAAGAAGCACTAAAACTCTGGACACAAATTAGATTGACTCTAAAAATTCCCTACTACAGTGCATTGGCACCAATATGGAATTCCCCAGGAACCCCAAGCTGTCTGAAAGACGTTATGGCAATTCCCTTAAGACAAAACAACATCAACTACTGGGGTCAATTACTAAATGGCTCAACATTGATCTCTTGGGAAGAAATAAATAAAATCACTAATGGAACAATATCAAAATTTAAATACTATCAATTAAATAGTTGGGAAAGAACAATACCATCATAGGATAAAGATAGCGAGACCCTGGAAAAAGAAATGACAAAAACCTTACCCATAAAAAAGGAGGTAGCAAAATGGTACTGGATATTTTTAACAGAAGAAGAGGAAAGCTACCAAATAGCAGAACAAACGTGGGGGAAAGATTTGGAAACGGACGAATTAGAAAACTTATGGGAAGAGTCAGTAGAAAAATGCTGGTCAACACTAAAATCTGTGAGACTGAAAAGAAATCACTTGTACACCCTGCACAGAGCTTATTGGACCCCGAAAAGACTTTCAAAATTTAAGAATGCAGGAATTAAGAAATGCCCTAAGTGCGGGGAAGAAAGGGCAGATGACATTCACATGTTCTGGAGTTGCCCAACAATAAGAACATTTTGGGAAGAAGTTGGTAAGACGCTAAATTTGATATTCAGAAAACATCTAAAAGTAAGTGAAATTCTTATTCTTTTTGGGATTGGTAACACAACAGATCAAATAGGGCTAACAGTAATGGAAACAAAGTTACTTTTTGTCTTAATGGTAATAGCGAGAAGAGAAATATGCATCAAGTGGATTGGACCAACACCCCCTTCACATGGGGAATGGATGAACTCCGTTATCAAAATAAACAAACTAGACAGAAGGGGTTATAGCAGTAAAAGGTTTAATTATTGGGAAATTATGGAAAAACACTTAAATCCATAAGAAGGATATAACATTCTGTCCTATGATTAAGCGAATACACAGTCTGGAATATGAGTATGATACTCATAAGAGTAGCCAAGGTGGCTAGCTCCCTCTTCCCTCGCTTACAGACTTGTGGATATGTAATGGCAAGGGGTCTCCTCTGAGAAAAACAAGGAAAAGGAAACTCACATGGCAAGTGAGAAATGGGCAGTGACGGTACAAAGAAAGCTCCAGAGGTAGAAACCAAATTTTCCATATACATAGAATTTTCGCAATATGAGGATTAAAAAAAAAAAAAAAAACAAAGTCCATAGATCTTTGAACTGAGACATTATCACATGGGCAGGGCATAAGCCTGTTTGCCCACCCTCCTTGGCGTGGAAATGCCGGCAAAAAAGTGCACAGTGCATAAACAGAGCCTGGTTAGATAAAATGAGAACTGGGACTTAGTAGAAATAAATAGGTAACATTGAGCAGGGGCAGGAAGCAAACAGGGGACTCCAATATTGTCATGTTGATAACTAATAAGCCTATTGCCTTTGGAACAGTATGCCTCCTTGATAATTCCTTTGGCATTTAGGGGAATTCCTTCAGGGTTTTCAATTAAGTATTTAAGACCAATCTCATGGTAAATCCTCCCTAAATAATAAAACCATGGAATCTTTAAAACATTGTCTGATTTTTGGGAATCTTTAAAAACATCACATGAAAATATTAAATACTCAGAAGTCCCTATCTTGGCCGATAGGAGAAATGGGGCACTGCCTATACGGTCTTCCATAAATACTAGTTACATTCGTATGGGAAAATAGGTAGGAACACTTTTCGGGAGCATCAGTAATCTTTTCATGAATTTATTTTTGATTACTACAAGCTGTTGGCTTTCAGCATAGCCCCACACCGCAGCTTCATACCTGGCAATAGAGAGACATTTGGCTGTAAAGGGTAATTAGTTCTTTCACCGACTTGTGTCCCAATTTAGAAGCAAAACAGAATAGTGCATCCATCACCCTACTTGTCTGCTGTGCTCTTAGGGTTAAAAGAGGTCCCCATCTCAACTGTTTGCTAAAAAGATTGCCCAAGTATGAGAAGTTACCGACCTTTTCTATCTTCTTTCCCTGAACAATAAATGTTTTGGTTTTAGTGGCTTTAGGTCCACATACCATTGTATATGATTTAATAAAATGTACTTTTAAATCAAACGAGGTCGTACAATAGGTAAAAGCAGCAAGAGATTTCTGCAAACTCATAGCTGTCTGTGAAGAGGAGGGGTGCCTGGAGAGAGCGATGTCCAGACCGATGTGGTACTTAAACAGTCTTTTTATTACTTTAAACCGACATAAAGAGGCAAAACCAAGCATCCGCTGGTTGAGTCAAGCGTTAAAGTCAAAGGGTCCGGTTTCGGGGTTCTGGGATGACGTGCAGCCAGCTTCGCCGTTCCAGGTCAAGGAGTCTCCCCGAGTATTCCTCCGGCCAAACGAAAGAGAGAGACAAAAACATAAGAACAGATGCCACGGAGTTACTTCCGGGGTCCTGTAAATAGGTATGGAGAGGGCGTCTGGGTGTGAGGGATCACCAGGGACTTTCACCGTGTTTGTGCCTATACGTCCTTTGCCTCAATATCGTCTCTTGAAGGTGAAGGATACACAGTCCCGTGACCTCCCACAACGGCTTCTACCCGGTCCCTCCCTGTGAAAAGGCAAGTCTAAGGATATGATCGCGTACCTTGTCCAGCCACACTTCTCCTGAGGTGTGGCGGGGCGGATCGCGGTGCCGGTGGCCTCCTGGCTTCTCGGTCCCCCGGACTTCAGGATCTTCTGACTCCTCCTCCTCCGTCTTCTTTGCCAGTTCTTCTCCTGCTTCCCACGCCAAAACGCCAGTATCTCTGCCGGTCGACGACGCGTTGTTCTCTTCCTTGTTCCTCTTGTCCACCTTTCTTGTTCCCGATTGGTCCCAGGCTGCTGACGTCAGATCGCATACGTCCGCCTCCTTTGCTACCGATTGGACACTGACAGGTGAGGTCACAGGGTATACCTCTGCCCCCAGAGAAGCCCAGGCTGAGTTAAAGGGGCCGTAATGATCCTGTGGACGGAGCGGAAATGAACATTCATTAAAGTCCTCCCCGCTGTCTTGTTCGGCCATGCCCCCGTGACACTGTCCTTGCTAATAAAACCACACCATCTGCATAAGATAAAAGCAAGTCAGGTTTATTGCCAATTTTGGGAAAATCAAGTTCCTTGCTTAATAAATAAACCTCCAAGCCATTTGTATAAATGAAAAACAGGAAGGGGGATAGGATGCATCCTTGCCTGACTCCCGCTGTAGAAATAATTGGGTGTGTTTTTTCCCCTTTACTGCCATATCTTACTATGAGTGTGGTACTGTTGTAGATGATTCTAGGACTCTAGTAAATATTCCTGATTTCATGCCCGTGTGTGGTTATATCAAATCATACCCTTAAATACGCATAAGAATCATACCCATATTAAGACATAGCCAATGCAGTCCAAATACGGCAAGGCTACCCCCATAGACTCCTAGAAAGCACAACGCGTTCTTAAACAAACCAAGCCTCCAGCAGCCCATAAATTCCCCTTGCTTCTGTATTGATTTGTCCTAGAACTCCAGGAGTCCTGAAAGAACTGCGAGTTCTTAGTGACGTCTTATGTCCAACCTTACGTCAAACTCGGCACCTTCCAGGTATAAATATACCAGCATCTGCCTTAAGCAACACACAGTGGTTTGGAGCAGATCGGCTATCTACTTGCCCGACGCCCTGCTGATGCGAGTGCCGAAGGAAGCCGACCCTCCCTGCTGACGCACTGAGCGAGACGCTGTCTTTTCTCCTGCCGAGAAATCCAGCTCCAGTGTTTTCCGGTCACCCTTGCGGGTTGCTGGGAAATCGAGTCCTGAGAAAGAGATAAAAGACCTCCTTCATTCTATAACCAAGGGTCGGAGCTGATTAGGCCCACAGAGAATTCTTGATTCAGATTCTTGGCAAAAACTGTAACTCATCTACTCCTTCCCTGTACTAGGCTTAGGTTAGGTACACTGGGGTAGGCGTATCTTAGAAACACCAGTTGAGTACGTTTAGTCATTATTTTATGATTGTATGTATTTTAGCCATTTTAAGTATCTTATGGGTTAGAATCCATATAAATGCTTTTACAGTATTATTTCATAATACTCATTTAACTGAACGCACTTTACTTTATGACAAGTATTGCAATTGTATGAACCAATTAAGAGCAGGGTTTTTTAGAGTGAGGGAAATACTGGGCGCACTGCCTAACGTTAAGCGCGCAGGAGGTGTTGGGGATGTTGTATCTGGTAGTAGGTGCACACAGGTGAGGGGAGCAAAAGCCCTCTAACCCCTCCAAGAGTGTGTGGCGGAACACACACCGTACAAAGCAAACAAAAACCTGTTGCACACTAAATAAACAAAGTACAGAAAATAGATGTCTCAATGGACATTCAAAAGTTCAAGTTTCATCGTCGGAGAAAAAGGGGACGACCAGTAATTCGGTTCCTCTTTTATTGCTTATGGATTGCCAGCCGACACGTGTTTCGTCGCAAAGCAGATCAAATACTTTAAGACTCCTCAGGGCTGGGGAGGATACAAAATAGAAGATGGGGTGCATGGTAACATAACAATGTACATCACGGTTTCTTTGCATTTGGTGCAAGTGCAGGGTGACAGTGGCTTCTGTGACCATGAACAGCAAAATGTAGTGGATGCACACAACACCGTCCCCGCGTTCCAGTGTAAATGTGGATAAGTGAAAAAGCAAGCGGGATGGTGGTTCGACAGTGAGGTACGTCTGTGACATGATACATTGTAGTCTCTTCATGATTAAAAACATAATATCGAAGTGACGTATAAGGGGGGGAAAGAAAAGATGAGTGGGGATGTAGGTGTGAACGTGTAAGGATGAATAGTCCCTGTTCTGAAAGAGTTTGGATATCGAGCTTGCATAACATGTGAAGGGAAGTTATGCGGGTGACATGTGTTAGTTCAGGGCAGTTACATAGGCGTAGCAGATATATGTGTCCTACCTGTAGTTAACGGGTACTGAACCACAGGTCTGTAGCGTTACCAAAGACAGAAAAGAAAAAGGGAAAAAAAGGAAGTAAAAATAAAGGGTCTTGAACAAAAAACTCAACATGAGAGACTCGAACGGAGATCGTAAATGAACAACGGTGTGGTGAGATAAGTATTGAAAAGGGGACCTCACCGCTGTGCCGGTGATAATTCCGACCCGGCCCCGCTCGAGACCAGGTTAAGTGTTTTCAAAACGTCGTACTACGTGGTCCAGTATTCATCAGGTTTAATCCGAGTTGGGAGATGCTAGAGGTGAAAGTAGGTGGACAAGATCAGGAGACTAGGTCCAATTCAAGAATTCCATATATAATTAGTAACCAAGGTGCACAATTCTGAAAAAGTAGTTAACTTGCATCTCACCTTCAAATAAGGGAATTTTGGTGAAGTGGCGTGACTTCTGTAAAGGATAGATAGGAATGGTAAGGGCGTCCACTTGGTCTATTTTGAGGAGTGTGGAAGCTCCTCAGAATCGGATTCCCTGGATAAGTAGTTGGTAATCCAGGAACAGAATAAAAGCAAAAGGGAAAGAAAAAAAAAAAAAGCAAGAGCGTAAGTATCCAAGCTCCCGCTGGTCGTGTTAATACATGAGTGTGTTTCTACGATCAATAAATCGATCGAACGATCACGACCTATTAAGTCTCTCTACACCATATCCATAGCTTGAATAGTTTACCAAGCACTAAAACATATGCGTTAATCTAAGTATTCTGTCATAATTGTGGGAGTTAAGATTCGATCCATTTCTTACCCGTGATGCGGGGAAAACTGGCAGGACGAGTGCTCCTGTAGGCAAGGTTCCGGAGGCGGACACGTGATGGCGACCCAGAAGCGGTTAAGTAACATGAGAAGAACCCGGATTAAAGTGACTAGAACGTCACCTGTACCGAGTAAGGTGCAAATTCCCTATTCACTATGGAGATTTCATGGAGAATATGTGAATGACGGCGAGTCATGAAATAGAACGAAGGGGAAATTGCATCTTTAGAAGAAACGGTTGCATGCACTAGTATTTGTTCTTCGTGTCGTGCGTTGCGCACAATATACATGCAGAGAGCACAAAAACGGGTCATGCATCAGATCTATAATAATGCAATCCTGTACAATGGTCTGTCAATATAGTTAGTGAATTATGCATAAGATTACATACTCATATTGCGGATCATCTCTGATACAGATCCTTAGGGTCATTTAGTACAAGTAATCCAAATTATAATAAAACACTCCTTGTAGATGACATGTAAATCACAATTGTTAAACATATTAGGTGCAAATTGTGGATGCTCTACCATTATATTATTGTAGATGGTAGAATGGAGTCATGTTGTAAGGGTCACTCCTACGGGACCACTATATTCAGTTAGTATTACATTGCCTCATGTAAGGCTCATTGAGGGTATACATAAACGTGGGAAAGAAGGTTTGTTAACAAAATCAAAAACACGTTGGATATTCACATGTTAATTGTTACATAGAAACAAAGGATGACAAAAGGATCATGTGTGTGGTCGGAACAGGGATAAGTATCCACATGGTTTTTAAAGCTGAGGAAGATGATGGAAAACATATTAAGTTAGTCCCCTAGAAAGTATTGCATCTCCTGGTCAAAATTCAAACCATGATCCACCGTACGCAGGCGGAGAATCCACATAGCTTCCAGACGTCTCAGTCTTAGTTCTCTGTTGCCGCCATGTATTCCCGGTGGTACCGTATCGATCCCAATAAAAGAAATTCGTTTGTCCATACTCTGGTCATAGCATGCAGCCGCATGCAAAGCTACCGGATACCTGGGATCTTGTTTGTGGATGGCTCTAATGTGTTCAGCGATTCTTTCTTTAAGAGGGCGGATGGTGCTGCCCACATAGAATTTCTTACATACACACTCGATAATGTATACTACAAAACGTGTGGTGCAATTGATATTGGTCCTGATGACATATTTTTCTCCTTTTGTGTCATGAAATTCGTTTGTTTTGTGTTTGGCCCACCGACACATAGAGCAAAATCCACATTTGAAGAAACCTGTATTGCGTGTCGTTAGCCAAGTGTCAGTTGTAAAGCTTCGGGGAATTGTGGGACTAAGTCTGTTCCTTAGGGTCCTGCCTCTTCTGAAAGTAATCTGTGGATATTCTCCTATAAAGTCTTGGATGCTCTTGTCTGCCCTGAGAATATTCCAATGTCTAGTGAAGCTCCTACGAATTGATCGGTGTTGGCTATTAAAGTCAGTGATCATTCAAATTGTAGCAGAATCGGTTTTTGTTTCTGTATGTTTCTTCCTAAGTGTGTCTACTCTTTTGATTTTCTTGATCCGAGCAGTTGCTCTGTTAAGTAGGTCATCTGGATAGCCTCTTTTTTTAAAACGTATCTGCATTTCTCTCAGATTATCATTAAAGTCTTTGTCATCACTGCAGTTTCTGCATGCTCTTAAAAATTCACCAAATGGAATGGTATTGATCTGTTGGGATGGGTGGGCACTGCTAGCGTGTAGAATTGCATTGCAGGCAGTACTTTTTCTGAAAAGTTTGCTGTTTAGTTTATTGTCGGAAATGTAAATTTCTAGATCCAGGAATTCAACTCTGTCTGGGCTGGCCACCATGGTGAAACTCATATCCCATGTGTTATGGTTCAAATGTTTGTGAAACTCCATCAAGTGTTCGTGTGTACCGGACCAGATTAATAGACAGTCGTCTATGTATCTTCCCCAAAATACAATGGAGTCTATAAAAGTAGCACCTTTTGTGCTCCAGATGAGATCTTTTTCGAGTGCACCCATGAACAAATTCTCGAAAGAGGGGGACAATTTGGAACCCATGACAACACCTTTTATCTGTCTGTACCATGAGTTATTAAACATGAACACATTATTCTTCAAAATGAGTTCCATCATGGAAACCAGCATATTTGTATGTTGCCACATTGCGGCTGGTCGGTTCTGTAAAGTCCTAGTTACTACTTCCAGTCCTAGATCTGGTTTGATGCTGGTATACAGTGCTACCACATCCATGGTTACTAGAAAATTGCCTGGTTGCCACTGTAGATCAGAGAGTATACTTAATATATGTTTCGTGTCTTGAATAAAGGATGGTAGGTTACGTACCAGGGGCCCTAAGAATAGGTCTACATATTCTGCCAGTCTCTCTGTCGGTCCCCCTATACCCGATATAATAGGTCTTCCAGGGGGGAAAGGGAGGTGTTTGTGTACCTTGGGCAAGGTATAAAGCCAAGGGTAAGAAGGTTTGAATATTTTCAAATAGAGATATTCATCTTCATTGATTAAGCCATCTTCTTTCCAAGTTAATAGGAATCTATTGATGATAGTTGTGAGAGATGCTATGGGGTTGTGGTCAAGGTGTTCATAGCATGTAGTGTCTTGTAGTTGACCCAGTATTTCGTCTTGGTAATTTTTCTTGTTCATAATGACAACGTTACCCCCCTTATCCGCTTCTCTAATGATTATATCTTGATCTTTGCTAAGAGTATTGAGGGCGGCCCGTACTCCTGTTGTCAAGTTGTCCTTATATCTAAAAGTACGTAGGTTTCTCTTATGGTCAAGTTTTTCTATGTCCTCCAATACTCGTTTATGAAAGTTGTCTATAGAGTTACCCCCTGGTAAGGAAGGGATCCATTTAGACTTGGACTTTAGCCCACTTACGATGCTGTAGTCTGATTCAATGTTGAGTTCTTCTAGTAATTTTTCCATGTCATATGGAGTTTGTTCTTGGTCGGTTAAAGAGAGTAAGAGCTGTGTAGTTTGAATGTCGTTAATGGTTAAGACACCAGGTTCAAACTGAGTCGGGATGTTAGCAGTAGTTTTATTAGACATATTCCGATTAAAGAAATGCTTTTTCAGTTTTAAATTGCGTACAAATTTAAACAAATCAATCTTTAATCTACAAAAGTCAGTGTTAGCGAAAGGGTTGAAATTCAGACCTTTACTTAGTATTGCAATTGGGGCAATTCACTTCTCTTGCATGAGAAAGTAGACTGCTCAATAAATACCCTTTTTATTGAAAACGCCTGTCTCTTTATTTCTCTGCATTCCTGGTGAAACTAAGCATGCACGATTGACTGAGTGAAATAGCTATCTATTGTTTCCGCGACTCTGGAGATATACTCCTTATTCTGGGGAAGCAAAGTTGTCATATTTATGCGGTTGTCAGAAACTAATCCCTTCTTGTCTCATCAGGAAATTTAACACCTTCTTGTTTACTTGAGAAAGTTTCTAGTTACCTCTGAGCTAGCTGGCATTTCATAATATATAACATATTCAATAGAGACCCAGTCAACCTCAGTCCTACGTCTACACTGTCGTTTATGTTATTTCAATGTGCAGAGCCTACTGGGAATATAGGAACTACACTACATGACGCCCAACGTTTGGTAAGGCGTTTGGTAAGGCGATAATTTAACGCTAGATACTTCAGTTGTGCTTTTTCACACAGACCCCTTTTTTCCGTAAAAACTCCAATAGACGTCTGGAGTGGGTAAAAGGTTAATATCTGCCAGAACTTAGTAGGAAGAGATTCCTATGTATTAGTTTTTGGTTTAGTCAACGTTGAAGGATACAGTGTTCCAAAATATTGTGCACCTAATCTTTGTTTCCTTGAAACTTGCTCTGCAAACTTTCATTAAACAATGTCAACTAATGGCGACAACAACGAAACCGGTGGAGATGCAGTACATGCAAATCAACCGGATTTTGACGTTACAGGGTTTAATGAAAATGACTTGGATGCGAAAAACATCCCGGTAAATGTAAGGAAGATTGTAACTATAAAACTTATAGAAAATGGTGTATCATCAAGAGGTGGTACAGTCATATTTGTGGTAGAGGCACATGAATGTCGGCAGACAGAGGTATTCTATTCTTGGATATATTTTCCAGCAGCAAATGCTGTAACACACGAGTTCCACTACTACAAAGCAGGGGAACCTCCAGTGGAATACGTTCCTTTCGAGGACGTTGAAATTCCACTAACTTACCAGGAGCATCAGCTCTGGTTTAATGGCGCCCTAAAACATCAAAATCACATTACCAGGCTCGGTCCACAGGTAGACCAGGAGCCACATGGCCGGTTCTAGCCAGCTATACACCACAACCTGACATTGAAGAAATGTCCGACAGAGAACTTTTAGTTCAACTAAAACAATTAATTAAAATACATAGACAATTGGTACAATATGTCATGCGGACTTTAACAGTCCAACCTGCTGTAAAAAATTCCACAGCACACCCCTCACCAGGGGAACACTAATAAAATTACACCACAGGCCATACAATCAGTCATTGGTAAATTACCCGCAAAACGGGAACAGATTCCGTTCTGGTTAGCTCAAAAAATTACTCAAATAGAGGCAGTATTTCCTGATACTACCCCTCACGAAAAACACAGAATTCTGACAATCTGCCTACCAATAGGGATTGCACCACATGTGGAAGACTGACACTTGGGGAACAGTCTTTGCTTCAATCTACACAAAAACACATGGTGTTCCGTCTATGGCGGTTATAACAGATGTACTAAGACAGATTCAAAATGAATACAGTCCAGAGCCTGCTTTAAATCTAGGTATGAAATTACTGAAAGACTTTAAGCAAGTCTCGGCTATACTACTAGCCAACATAAAAGGAGAAGCAGCATCTGTGGCAATCCGCCAAAAATTAAAAGAAACAGATATAGCAGACCAACCTTTTGAACTTGCCAGAATAATTGAAAAATCCTATTAGGAATTAGGTAGAGATAGTTTGGGTGGGAAACCACTAAAACCACAACTAACAGAAAATCCTGAAAAGACTTTCATTAAAAATAATTTTATAACTCAAAAGAAGAAGTGGGACGGTAATAAGCAAACAACTCCCAGATAAAAACATTTTCAGATCAGAGGAAGGTCTCCCCAACGAAGAGATAGATCTCCAGAAAGGGGGGGCAAGTCTCCACAACGGGAGCCTTTTGAAAAAAGATATAACTTTAGAAATAGGGACAATTTGAGAAAACCTGACAGATATCAAGATATTGATACACGTCCCTCTCGATCTTTTCAGACTTCCTCACAGAAATCGGAAAGAAGAGGACGGTCAGAACATAAAGAAGAGAGCGTCAAGTCTAAAGACAAAGAACCTGCTCATCAAAGTAAAGAAATACAGTTTCCCAAAAAGAAGGTAGCCAGTATTAAAGTAAAACATGCCGAGGATTCTGAGGACACAACTCAAGAACAGAGAATGGGCCCAGACAATGTTAGACAGCGCAGCAGAAGTGACCATAGCTCGCAAGATCCTGATGAATCTTCTGGAGACAGTGGACACAAATGAATACATTCAAGTGGAAACTGCAGACACCAGAGTCAGTGTGCCCCATAAATTATATGAAATAACATTACGTATAGAGGGGGACAAAACTAGGAAAATAAGAGGTCTCTTCTGGGAGAACCTATCTAAAGGTTATGATCTCCTTCTAGCAGAAAAGGACTGGCCACCAGAGTTTGTCAGGGAGTGCCCACATGGCGAAGAAATGATTATGCCTGCCTTCTCAAATCACATTCCAATTCATAAAAAATACACATATGCTAGAAAATGGGCAGTGGCCCAAGCTCCTGCATTATATAAAAATCATGTAGGATGGGATGAGGATTCTACTCACCATAAAATCCAGTTAAAAAATCAACCTACTGCACAGAGACAGTATCCTGTTAGGCAAGAAGCTAAAAATCAAGTCAGGGAGAACTTAGATCAACTTGAGTACCAAGGGGTGATTGAAACATGCACCTCACAAATGAACAATCCTTTGTTTCCTGTATCCCAACCAGACAATTCATATCGTCTAGTATTGGACTACAGACACTTAAACTCCTGTTGCAAAACATTTGCAGTACAAAATACACACAGTGCTGCACTGATGAATAACATCGTGCGCAAAAAATATAAAATAACATTAGATATTTCAAATGGTTTCTTCTGTCAAAACATTGCACAAGAAAGCAGGTACTTGACCTCTTTCTCCAGTATGGGGACCCAAAAGCAATTTTGTCGTCTCCCACAGGGATTCAAGAATAGCCCAGGATTATTTTCAGCCAGAGTAACAGAGTTACTACAAATGTATGATGATGAGGCATTATCCTATGTCGACGATATCTATCTAACAGACAATGACCTGGAGACACACTTGAAAAGAGTGAACACCATAATACTTGGGTTCGTATCTGAAGGGTACAAATTTAACTTAAAAAAGTCACGAATTGGCCACCTCACTGTCCTATTTTTAGGATATGAGTTATCAAGTGAAGGCAAAAGCCTAGCAGACAACTTCTTAGAGAAGTGTGCAGTACTCCAAGCCCCAAAAATGCTGAAAAACTTACAATCAATTCTGGGTTTCCTGCATTTCTGAAGAACTTACATTCTAAATTATGCAGAGAGGGTTAAACCGCTCTACGAACTAATAAAACCTGATTTTAAAGCAATTAATTGGACTCAGAAACACACAGACATTTTACAACCATTACAAACAGACATGTTAACTAAAACAAAATTGCAAACACGCGCGAACGAACGCAACCTTGTAATCCGAGTCATCCCAGGAAGATGCGGATTTACATAGCTGACCTCTAATGAGGGAGAAACGGTACCAATAGCTTACAAATCACACTTGTACACACAAGCTGAAATGAAATTCAGTTCCACTGAAAAGATTCTAACTGCTGTAGCAAAAGAAAGAGCCCTGGCACAAGGTAAACGCATAATAATCGTTGCACCAATACCTGCCCTAGAAGCAGTAACAAGAGGAAGCCTTCCGAATGCTAAAGCCTTACATCCGAGATGGATACAATGGGTTAATTCTCTTGCTGCATCAGACGTAGTGTACAAATTTGATCCTAACTTAAAAACGCAAGAATTTCTCCAATACGAATACGAATGTCCTCTACCAAATGAAATTCTACCTCTGGAACAGTACACATGTGTAATCTATTTATTTATTTATTTATTTATTGACATTTGTAGAGCGCGGCGAATACCCGTGGGCGTCTCGGCGCTAGTTAAGGGATGGATCTACACAGACAGATTTGCACAACACTACGTTGTGGATAAAAAAGTTTACAATGCTGCGTGCGCGATTGTAAAAGTCGCTGGCGCATAGGTAAATTTAGACCGTTAATCACTAAAATTGAATCGCTCAGAAAGTGTACAGCTCAGCGAGCTGAACTACATACTTTTAAGATGGCGCTTGAAAATAGCGATCGTGAATTCCCCACGCTAATAGTGTGCGAGTCGCATTACTGCGTCGAATCTTACAATAATTCCATGCAGACCTGGATTGAAAATGGTTACAAAGATGAAAGAGGTTGCACAATAAAGCATAAAAAGCTTTGGGAACAAGTAGTTCTTTTACAGAAAGAACTACGAAAGACACGTGATACATATGCAGAATCTTCAACGTGATGGCGTTCACGTTGCAGGGAATTCATTGGCTAATAAAGCCACAGCGGCAGCTGGTCAACCGGCTTCCGTAGCTACAAAAAAGCGTTCTAAAAAACAAATAGATGGAGAAACGCTACTTGCAGTAAAAGCCTCAATGGAAGGCAATTATGCGGCGTTACCTCTGAATTATCCACTCGGAAATACATACATAATCGATGCGAACTCGTTCCTTTTGCTCAAATTCCTGGAGTGGGGGATAGAGCAATTCCAAACACGAACCGGAGAGTCTTCTTGATTCAAGAAGCACACATGGGAATGGGTCTGAGGCACCAAGAGATCCTGAAATCTCTAATAGAATTGCAATCAAGATACTGGTGGCCGGGAATGAGCGTGCAAGTTTATAACTTTGCAATGGATTGTCAGGACTGCAATAGAGATCGCAGTTATGAACCGTACCAGATATCTGATTCTAGCACAGTAAGACCAGCTCAGACACCTCTATTAGACAGCATTAGAGTATCTACACGCAGGCGTCCGACCGGACAAATGCGATCCCATAAATATTAAGACGAGATTCATTTGGATGTGGCCCCAGCGCTCGGCTGACGCCAAAACTGTTATAAACGATTTGCGAGTCTTTATTGGCACATACGCAATTGGCATGCTACATTCTGACCAGGGTCCTGCGTTTAGCTCTCGAGCTTACAAGGAGGCCATGACCAGCTTAGGCATTGCATTGCGGTACTCTAGTCCATTCCATCCTGAGGGAAATGCGGTAGTGGAAAGAAAAAAACGTGGCATAAAGCAATCTATAACAGTGAGGGTATTAGGTTCGGGTGATGGGTGGGTCAAACATCAAATAAGTGTCCAACATAGTCTTAATAATCTGCCAAGAAATTCTCTGGGGGGAATCACTCAGTATGAACTTTTATTTGGTACAAGAATGATAATCGAAGATCTCGATTGTCAGACTTCAGTGGTGGAACAAAAAGCTTTTGATATCAAAGATCGTTTGGCTGTTTTACAGGACTTGAATGAAATGAGAAGAAGTCTAAGTAACACAAAGCTAAAGTCAATGGCCACTGAAGAAAAAACACCTGTCCCAGCAAGACCTGTCTGGATTCCAAAGATTGGGGATCTGGTCAGAGAAAAAATCGCGGGAAAGAAGGAATTTGGGCCTTCTTACAGAAAAGCAGTACCTGTCTTAGCTATCAGCGGAAAAAGATCAGTCGTACTACCGCCCCTTGCTGGTAAAAAGGAGAACAGAGTTGTATCAATCGACCTGGTAAAACCACAACCATGTGGCCAATAATAAGTAGTAGGCCCAGTGGACTCCCAAGAAGTAGCAGAAGACCAAACCTTGCTACAATCCAAGAGGTTCAAACTGAGAGACTAATCACATTTGATAAACCTGCAGTGAATAAAAAAGGACTATGCAACAAAGCCATGGAACTCGTGCCTCTTGAAACCCAAATTGTAACAGTTCGTCAAGAAACACCTGTCTACAATGATGTAGCCTCGGACTATACCAATATGAAAAAGGAAGAAGCAACTACAAAGATTAATAACAATCCTGATGCCATTCAAACAATTGACAGAACTGCACCTGGCTACTTCATCAATTTCGATGACTTTTCTGATGATCCAAGTGAACATGAAGACAAACCAGAAAACAAAACTTTCAAAGACAAAATTACAGAACTCTTTCATCAACTTGGGGAAACATATCTGATTTTACCGTGGATTGTATTGTGTATTGTGTTATGTGTACTTTTCCTCCTGCTCTGGCTCATTTTAATTCTAAGCTTGGGAAGAATGATTGATGGAAAATACAGTACAATGGACACAGCAAGTAAGAACATCAACTTGGTTCAAAAACCTCACAGATCATCTCACATTGAAAAAAAGAGAACTATCATCAGTGAACATCACAGCCATTCCTGTACCTGGTGGTGTAGCGTGGCACACTACTGATTACGACATCTATGGCCCAGTTGAACTCTTGAAATATCCACATCAGTTCAAGATTTCTTTAAGTGACTTTGTATCACCTAGTACTTTCTCTGATGATTGGGACTTTGAAAATATTAACAATATGATGTCAGATTTAGAAATGTCAGCTAAATATACAGAACGTGATTATTTACAAGGTTCATCAAATTATGAAGAAATGTATTGCTATAATCATTATGGGCATCACTATTTGCATAAATCGGCAAATCCTAGAAATGTTTTTATGTATAATCAATGGGAACATTGTCCAACTCTGCCAAAAGGCAGCTCAAAAACATTTTATGAGAAATTCCCATACTTTTCAGGGTTTAATATCACTGATCCAGAAACGTTTTATTTTAAAATTATGAATAAGACAGGAATGTAAAACATGTTGACAAATACTAAACTGATTTATTCTGAAAAATGTTATGGAAAAATGTCTACTTTTGGTTTTGAATTTTGGAAAAACAACATTGAGACAAAAACTGTCTGGGGTACAAAAGTCTGGCAGGTACAAGGTTTAGAATCATTATTCAGAGCCTGCATGATCCCAGAACAAATAATGTTCCTGAATGACACCATTGAACAAACGACCTGTCTTGGCCTAGCCAGGATGAAAGACTTAAACAAACCGTCTATACCAAAACCCATACCTGATAGTAACAGCACTACAGAAGTGGAGATAGACGTATCCCATATTTTAAAACATAACAGAACACTTCCTAATTAGAAAAAATGGTTGATCTGGCCCACAGACACTAATAACTGTCACGATAGATTCCTGAACAAAATGCAGGGGTTCAAACAGAATAGGCCAGACCCAAGATATTCTCAGAGACAACATCCAGGGATAATAACAACCTATAATGTAGGAAAACTATGCCTCGAATGGCTACAGAAATCCACACTACCTGAAATTAAGCAACACTTGACTTTACTTAAAGAAGGTGCTGACTTGCGAGATTTCTTCCTGGGACCTCGCAAACAGCGTCAAAAATGTTTCATATACGCCGGTATATACGCAGCTTACAATGACGCTTGGAAAGTAACACAAATTGAAACTGCAGAAAAAATACGAGAAATCGATCGTATTAATTTGGAAAAATCACTTTCTGTAGTGGACAATGGGTTAATGACTCTGTCCTCCAGAATTTATTCACTGGACAGCATTGTATCATCTGCTATTGATATAATAGAACAGGATATGCTAATGTTACAACATGGCCAGTCCCAATTACGTTCTATTGTACAGTTAGGCTGGACGTTACAAAATCTGCATTCAGGCTACGTGCCATGGCGTCTGATAAACACAACGTCATTATTTTCTATCTTTAACCTTACTGATAAACTAATCTCTTTGGCACAAAGAGGGGCAGACTATACGGTGCTGAGCATTGAAAAACTAGAAAGATTACCATTGACAGTCTCCGAAAGACCTGTCATTGAATGGATAATAAATGGCACCATTACAATTCCGATAACAACTTTTCAGTTTCAATATTGCCAAAAGTATATACCAGCAGGCCTGTATGAAAGGCTGGGTAAAGGGTATATCGAGTCAGCCTGGAATTTACCTTACACACATAGATGTTGGAGTGGGGGCAAGAAAGAGGTATTCCTTAGTGGTAACAACTGTAAAAATTCACTTAGTGGTACACTTCTGTGTCAAGGAATTAACTTACACGGAGCCTGCGAAGGTTCATCAAATAACCTTTCATGCCACCTGCACGGTACCCCTGCTACACAGATAGAGCCTTTTTTCAGACAGCTTTCCAATGGCAGCTACATTCTAATAAGTGACCACAGCTGTTGTGGCATGGTGCCAGGAACGGGCTATCTCGTGAGCGTTACTTCCAGGGTCACTTGTTGTATGCAAGTATTGTATCCAAACAACAAGCTAGACATGGAGGTGGCAATATGGCCTTCTTTGAATATCTCTTCTATTCGAATTGATACTTTAAGCAGAAGGAAGTCTATTCTTTTACAAACAACTGCGCCTTTAACGTCGTCTAGAGAAACGTATGATCTGCAAGTTGCAAGGACAGCAGCAGGGATACATACATTATTATCGACAAATTGCCCCGTACATTTCGTAGAAATGTTAAGCCAAATCTTAAACATGTCTGATACTAGTGGCATCGCACAAATATTTAAGACAATTTTCTCTGGACTGTTAGCACCCTTTGAAGCAGTCCTGAGCATCTTCCCGAATTTCGTGCACTCTGTGTTCGGCAGCCTGCCTCTCATCTTGGGACTCGTAGCAGGAATCTTATTTTTGTTCCTTCTGCTCCGATATGGCAAGTCAAGTCACAGACAAAACTCAGGCTACAATGGAAGACATAATCCTAGCAATGCAATACCGAGAGCGGATTACTAAAGTCCTCGGCTTGGCTCGGCTAAGAGATCTGAATACTACCTGGTTTCTTTCATTCATACCAATCTGGCAAGATTGCATCTTACCTGTTATACGATGCCTGCTATGCGGAGAAGAATGCGTGTTAGACGTCTGTCTCACACTTCCATCAGCAGTACCTATGGATATCGATACTTTCCTTGGTTCGGTAACGGCTCATGCAACGTGTTGTCCCCAGTGGCTACCCATTCTGATGACGGCATTCGTTGAGACCTCACCATTACGATTAGTTGGCGGTGAGGTACGAGATGAAAGCGGCACACAGGTACAACCTTCTGTGAACATTGCTGATCCAGATAACGCTGACGGTAATGCATCTCACATATGCACTATTTCCACTTTTTCGGAAATGGCCCAACTTTCACCTACTGTTGTAGACAAATTTTTTGCCAGCCTATCTGAGTTGATGTTCTCCCCTAACAACGAGAATAGCTGTTAAAAAATCAAGCACATGGCGTTCCCTGAAATCTGAATTCGGCCTTCAGTTTTGGTAAACAGAACCTAAAAAACTTTGGAACTATTTTTATTTCCCCCCAGAGAGCGAAATTGATTTTTTTCCAATTCCCAAAATATTTACCTTTTTTGGCACATGATACTCTGCTTAAAGTAGAACTATTCTTAGAGAACAAGATTTCTATTTTTAGAAAACTCTAGAGACAATATTTACTTAGTCTCTAGCACATGTACAGCCTTGTATAAATATGTGATGAAATGGTCTCGGCCTTCTCTTCTGTATTAAGAGCCATTTCATAAATGTAAATTTCGTGATTCATTCAGTCAACATTTTAAATGTACAATATATATGCATTATCTGAATAACACCACTGCTTACAAAAACGTACAGTATAATACTCATTTTCGTGTATATACCATTTCAAATGCATTTTATGTATTTTGGGGTGGGATGGAAAACACATGCTTAGATATACTTAAACATTGCCTAGTATTTAGTAATGATGGACATTATACGTGGAGTGGGTGTTGTAGATGATTCTAGGACTCTAGTAAATATTCCCGATTTCATGCCCGTATGTGGTTATATCAAATCATACCCTTATATAAGCATAAGAATCATACCCATATTAAAACATAGCCAATGCAGTCCAAATACGGCAAGACTACTCCCATAGACTCCTAGAAAGCACAACGTGTTCTTAAACAAACCAAGCCTCCAGCAGCCCGGGAATTCCCCCTGCTTCTGTATTAATTTGTCCTAGAACTCCTGGAGTCCTGAAAGAACTGCGAGTTCTTAGTGACGTCTTATGTCCAACCTTACGTCAAACCTGTCACCTTCCAGGTATAAATATACCAGCATCTGCCTTAAGCAACACACCTTGGTTTGGAGCAGATCGGCTATCTACTTGCTCGACGCTCTGCTGATGCGAGTGCCGAAGGAAGCCGGCCCTCCCTGCTGACACACTAAGAGAGACGCTGTCTTTTCTCCTGCAGATAAATCCAGGTCCAGTGTTTCCCGGTCACCCTTGCGGGTTGCTGGGAGATCGAGTCCTGCGAAAGAGATACAAGACCTCCTTCATTCTATAACCAAGGTATGGAGCTGATTAGACCCACAGAGAATTCTTGATTCAGATTCTTGGCAAAAACTGTAACTCATCTACTCCTTCACTGTACTAGGCTTAGGTTAGGTACACTGGGGTAGGCGTATCTTAGAAACACCAGTTGAGTACGTTTAGTCATTATTTTATGATTGTATGTATTTTATCCATTTTAAGTATCTTATGGCTTAGAAACCATATAAATGCTTTTACAGTATTATTTCATAATACTCATTTTACTGTACGCACTTTACTTTATGGCAGGTATTGCAATTGTGGCAATTCACTTCTCTTGCATGAGAAAGTAGACTGCTCAATAAATACCCTTTTTATTGAAAACGCCCGTCTCATTATTTCTCTGCATTCCTGGTGAAACTAAGCATGCACGATTGACAGTGAAATAGCTATCTATTGTTTCTGCGACTCTGGAGATATACTCCTTATTCTGGGGGAGCAAAGTTGTCATGTTTATGCGGTTGTCAGAAACTAATCCCTTCTTGTCTAATCAGGAAAGTTTACACCTTCTTGTTTACTCGAGAAAGTTTCTAGTGACCTCTGAGCTAGCTGGCATTTCATAATTAAGTCTAACATATTCAGTAGAGACCTAGTTGACCTCAGTCCTACGTCTACACTGTTGTTTATGTTATTCCAATGCGCAGAGCCTATTGGGAATATAGGAACTACACTACAGTACTGGAGTGACGCCTGCGGAGTAGGGTTACCCACGCTTTTTCCACACCCATACCTTCCAACATAGCCCATAATTTATCTCAGTTGACAGTGTCAAAAGCACTAGATAGGTCCATGAAGGTCAGAAGGATAGAACTCTTCAAGGACCTTCTGGCTTATTAAGAATTAGAGATAAATTAAGACACTGTTCAGTTGTACCCCGCCCTCTCCTAAAACCATATTGAGTATTGGACATAATGGGAATTTGCCTAGCCTAGGTGCCGTAAGTTCCGATTCTATTAAGGACTCGGAGGCGAGGATTATGCCTTCTTTCTCCGCCTTTATTTTCACAGCAGCGATAAAAACATCAACAAACTCCATTTCCCATGAACACTTGGGAAAGGAAAACAAAGTCCAACAACAGTAGTCCTTCCTCAGTGACAGCATCCCAGCCAGCCCTGATAGTCATTCTTCTGTTATTCCTCATCCTCTTTCTTCGCGCGATGCACTTGTGGTGGAGTTTCACGCATCTTGCTTGGAACCATCATTTCCTGCAAAAGAGGCAGTGTCAGAGGTTGAGCTGGGCCAAAAAGGTATCACAACACTAGGCACAACAGCTGAAAGCCAGAGCCAAAAAGTCATCAGAACAAATAATTCCCATGAATATCTTACTTACATCAATACGGGAGGGTCCACTTCACTGAAGTCATTGGGAGGGATAATCCACGCCTCCGAGTATTTAATAGAATCAGATCTTACTGGCACCTAGGCTAGTTAAATTCCCATTCTATGACAGGACCGGAGGCTTTGGATTATGCCGTTCAAAGCTTGTCGACCACTATCCTTGACACCTCAACCACTGACTTAAAATAGAACCTCTTAAAAGTAGAATCCGAGGACCAATCGGCCGCACGCATCAGATCTTCCAACCGTGCCCCTAGGGCAAAAGCTTTGCAAGCCATCGCAACCCTTGCTGAATGAGCACCAAACTGCTTCGTGTCTATACCAACCTCTTGCATTTTTTTTTTAATAACTCTTTATTCGTGACTGTATCAGTTATTACATTCATATCATCTCTCAGCAGTCTTTTCACATTTTCTCCCTTTAACTTCCGGCTAATGTACATGTAACTTTCCCTCCTTATATAGCAATTTAGTCCATCTCAGAGTTATTATGACAAGAATTACATTGCGTTTTATGATAGTATCGCCTCTTAACAAACTTCATCCCCCCCCACCCTTTCCCACCCTCCGCATCTCCTAGCTTCTCCATCAGTGAGGCACTGTAAACCTTGGCTTGACAACCGTATTCTGTCCAGTATTGCAGCTTTAATTGGCTGTCTAACCTATACTTCCGGTGGTTATATCCCCACTCTGTTTTCCTTTCTCGTCTTATCTTATATTACTGGTCATGGGACCATCTCTTGTGCGGTTTCTAGATCCTCTTCCTCTACCTCTATCAGCATTCGCTTCCAGTCCTGTGCTATCAGATGCTTCCGGAGCCCTCTCTCCTCCTCTCTACGCAGGACCATACTTTCTGCCCTGCCCCATTTTAGTAAATCAGACCGCCATACCTCTACACTGGGGGGTCTGGCTGATTTCCACCTCATAGTTATGACTCTGATTGCTAGTAAGAGTGCTAAGTCTAAGAACTTCAGCTGCGCTTTGTGGGTCTTGGTCCTTTTCCTGTGCCCTATCAGGCAAGGTAGTGCTCCCTCCGGGATCTGCAGAGTTGTGATAGTGTGCAGTGTATGCCGGACTGTCCCCCAATATCTACCAACCTCTTGCATCACCCAACGCACCCATCTGGCGATGGTCGGGGAAGAAACTGCTTTGTACGGCTTGCGTAGCGCAATGAGCAGTTGCCTTTCCCCTGGAGGGCGAGACTCATCAGTCATTTCTTCGTAAGAACGGAGGCACTGAACCACACACAGCTTCGGGGTGTCAGGAAAAGCTGGGTAAAAAATCACCCTTGTGTTCGACTTCGTCCTTCTGCTCACTGTGAAGGATACCCCTTCCAGGGAAAAACTCTGGCAGAAACATCCAAGGCTCTTACGTCCAAGACCCGTCTGCATGACACTAGACACAACAACATCGCCAACTTGGCTGTTAACTCGTTACGGGAGAGGAACCTATTTTGTTGCCAAGAGCGAAACAGGTTCAAAACCCCATTCACGTCCCACAGGACAGAATATCGTGGCTCCGGGGAAGCGACAGGCGTATTCCCCTAAGGAGCCGGCACACCAAGGGATGTTCGCCAATAGGTGAGCCCTGTACCATACCATGTCCAGCCGAGATTGCGGATCGAAAGATATTAATCGACCGATAGGCCAAGCCGTCCTCCGCCAAACTTGCCAATAAATTCAGGACATGGACTACATCTGCCCACACGGAATCGACACCCCGTCGCAGACACCAATGACGCCATTGGTGCCAAGCTGATCGGTATATCTTTGTCGTGCTATCCGACCATGTCTTGGAGAGCAAGTCCTCAGCCTTTCCCGAAAGACCTGGGAGCGTCCAACGATGCCGGAGATTTTCCAGGCCATTGGCTTCAGTGCCCCGTCTTGGACTAGGCAATGAGGAACGAGATCCGGACTGAGAAGGATGTGAGGAGAGTGGGGGAGTGGGATTGGAAAATCCCAGGAAAGTTCCAGTAGAACCGAAAACCACACTTGAGACATCCACTGCGGGGTGACCAACACCACCTCCGCTTGCTGGCAACGCAGGAGCGCCGACACCCTTGTGATCATCGAGAATGGGGATAAGGCATAGCCCTACTCCCCCTGCCAGTCCTGGAGGACCGCATCCATCACCTCCGCTAGAGAATCTGCCGCCAACTGAAAAATCTCGGAAGCTGGTGATCTAGCCTTGAGGCAAACAGATCCACTGAATACGTACCCCACAACTCCGACAGGCGGGCAAAGACCTGAGGATCCAGCTTCCACGCGTTGGCATCCAGAAGATGGCGGGAGTTCTCCCGTCCTGGTAAGTACTCTGCAGTAACCGAAATCCGGTTGTCGAGGCAAAAATGCCAGAAATCCCTGGCTAGGTTTGCCAACATCCTGGACCTGGTCCCACCAAGGTGATTGATGTAACGGACCGCTGAAGCGTTGTCCATCCTGAGAAGGACACACGACTGCACCCTGTCCTTTGTCCAGCACTGACCCGGGACGGAGCCCACCAGCAACTCTAAGCTGTTGATGTGTAACAACTGCTCTTGAGTGGACAAGGCGCCACCAGTGGAAAACTCCCCGGAGCGGGCACCCCATCGCAAGCGACAGGCGTCGGACTCGATAATATCTGGGCGGACCTGAAAATCGCAAGGCCGCTCCAGGCCTCCATGTGCGTAAGCCACCACCTCATTTCATCCCGAACTTCGTCTGATAAGAGAATCAGTTGAGAATACGTCAGTCCCTGACGGAGATGGTAAGCCTTCAGGCGCTGCATGGCCTGGTAGTGCAAGGGCCCGTTAAAAATCATCTGAATGGAAGAAGCGAGCAACCCAACTAGGCGTGCAAGTTGGCGCAAAGAGATCTGATTCTTCACCAAAGTCTGACGCAACTTGTGTCTGATCTTTGCCATCTTCCTGGCGGGAACACTCAGGGTAGACGCGACCGAATCGATGTTGAACCCCAAAAACGTAGCGCACTGAACAGGGACCAGCAGAGACTTCTTTTCGTTGATCACGAAACCCAGACCCTAAAGGAGGTCGACTGCGGTCTGCAACTGGGATGACAACCTCAGAGGACATTGGTCCAAAAACAACATGTCATCCATGTAGACGATCATCTGCACTCCCCTTGCCCTGAGGTACTCCACAACCGGCCGCAGGACCTTCGTGAAGCACCACGGTGCGGAGGATAGACTGAAAGGAAGTGTGGTGACCTTCCCGCCTGAATTGCAAAAACCAACGATGAAGGGGAAATATGGGCACCGTCAGGTATGCGTCTTTCAGGTCTAGCCTGACCATCCAATCGTTTGATCGCAGGACGTCTCGGAGGAGGTGGATGCCATCCATCTTGAAGTGGTGGTACACCAGCCAATCGTTGAACTCTTTCAAGTTGATAACTGGGCCCCTGCCACCGTCGACCTTGTCGACCAAGAACAGATTGCTGACAAAACCTCCGGAATACTCTACCGAATAACAATGTTTATAAAAAAGGAGGTGACCCTGTGTCCCTCAGAACCTGGGTAAGTATTCAAAAATAATAAGAATGGTTCTGTCAGGTGGAGCAAGCATGAATGAGAATTGCTATTAATGCTGTCAGCAAATTAAGTCCTAAGACACACAATAATACTTAATGAATAAGTCATGGAGAACACATTTGCTTATAGGAGAACGTTTGTCTCAGAATTAATTCATTCAATGATAAATTCAATTTGGTAAAATGGACTGTCAAAAGAGATACATAGCAAATGCAGGTGACAAAAGTCACAGTGCTTAGGTGGTGAACATTATATACAGTGCAGACATATACATATGTACAAGTAAAACAGAATAAGGCCAGGTAACTGATTTCAGAAGCTAAGATGTCTATCTGTTCAAGTATAGAGTCTTGTTGATGCTGGGCCTAGTATAAAGCGTCGACGTGGAGCCCCACTGGGTGGTCACGGCGGGTCTTTCTCAAGACAGTTCGGGAGGTGGTTTGACAGTCCTACTGATGGCCGGCCAGCTGACTAATAGCAGGATCCGGACGGGACGTTTGCCCTCCATCTACACTTTGAGATTCATAACTTCATAAAAGATTCCGAGCCTTTGTGACTCCTACCTACTTGTCCTGGCTGAATTCTCTGGCCTTAAGAGGATATCGAGCTTCACGCCTCCCAACTACCTTTCAGGCTAAACAACCGGCCATCAGTAGGACTGTCAAACCACCTCCCGAACTGTCTTGAGAAAGACCCGCAGTGACCACCCAGTGGAGCTCCATAGGGTCGAAACGTCGACGCTTTATACTAGGCCCAGCATCAACAAGACTCTATACTTGAACAGATAGACATCTTAGTTTCTGAAATCAGTTACCTGGCCTTATTCTGTTTTACTTGTACATATGTATATGTCTGCACTGTATATAATGTTCACCCCCTAAGCACTGTGCACTTTTGTCTCCTCCATTTGCTATGTATCTCTTTTGACAGTCCATTTTACCAAATTGAATTTATCATTGAATGAATTAATTCTGAGATAAACTTTCTCCTATAAGCAAATGTGTTCTCCATGACTTATTCATTAAGTATTATTGTGTGTCATAGGACTTAATTTGCTGACAGCATTAATAGCAATTCTCATTCATGCTGCTCCACCCGACGCTACCGAATAACAAACCGCCACTTTTTGGAGGAGGGCGGACACCTCCTCGCGCACCAAGTCCTGTTGCGCTGCGAAAAGAAAATAGGACGGGGACAATGAAGCTGATGGGGACGGCCATGGAACTCCAGCTGGAAGCCCTGGACGTCTGCAGCACCCACGCATCGCTGGGCAGAGAAACCCAAGCCAGAAAGAACTGCGGCAAGCGCCCTCCCACCTGCAAGCTCACCGAAGGCAGCACAATCATCTCTCCCAGCACCGTGTTGCTGTCCTCTTTGGTGGCCTCGGCCATGGAACTTCTGAGCTCTCGTAGGGTAGAAGTTATTAAACCGGCATTTTCCTGGACTTGGCCACGGCCGGAGCCTCGCCGCCGGTTAGATCTGTTGAATCGACCGAACGAGCGGCCCCTGCCACGTCCGGCCCTGTTGAAAACCCGAGGGGTGAACACCTTTCTGATGTTGGCCTGCGCCCTGTCAAGGGAGGTGAAAGCCGCTACAAACTTCCGCAGTTGCTTGACGAAGGGATCGCCAAATGACCCCCCTTGGGACACCCCTCCAGCCTCGGTTGAGACGAGGTCCACCAGCTTAGGGTCCACCTTGATCAGGAACGACCTCCTCCTCTCCGTGGAAAGTGCGCAGTTCGCATTTCCAATGAAGATTATGTCCCGCTGTGCCCAGACGTTATCTCCGGGGACATCACTTCCCCCGTCACCTTGGCCTCCTTAGCCATGGCCAAAATTTTCGTGACTGGCTCTACTGCTTCGAGTAGCTTATCCTGGCCAGGAGCGGTCTATGCCCTTCTTCAGGTCCCTAACACATTTTTTGACAGGAATGTCGCTATTTTCTGGTCTATCTCAGATGTGAGGGTGACCTTCCCCTCCAGAGTAAGGCGGGGGCACTCCGCTCGAAGGCGACTGCGGGCGTCTTTATCAATGGGTTTACGAAGACGCGCCGCCACATATTGGGCCACCTTATCCCCTGGAGCCCAATCTGAGGACCTCGGGTGAACAATTTCATCTGGGTCTAGCATACCTGAAGGATCCGAAGGTTCGGGGACCGGGGCCCAGGACCTAGATGAGCAGGCTTCCTCGTCTGTATCTGGGGAGTTTCCATCATCGATAGTGTCTGGAGTTCTAGGTCTGGGAGATTGCGGGGACAGGTGGGTCCAGCTGAGCAGGCGGCATAGCCATAAAAGCGCTCTTCAAACGCTCAAAGGCCGCTGCATCAACCCTGTCCACACAAGGCTTTTTGGAAGGGGGAGGGGAGGGAGTATGGACTGGGGGGAGGGGGTGCTGGTGTAGATGGAATGATGGCTGCTAGTTTTGCGTAGGCCTCCTCCATCTTGGCCGATAAACGCTGTTCAACGGGCCCCATGGCTTGGTCCATGGCTCTGTAAATAGAATCCTCCACCGTCTGGTAAAAATTATCTTCCCAGGGGAGGTAACTCAGTGGATCCTCCTCCTGGTATTGATCCTACTCTCCCTTCATGCTGAGTTACTGTAGGCTCCGCAGGATAGAGAAGCGCCAGGCAGCCTGTGAGCAGTAGCACAAGGGATCCTTATAAATGCCTCTCAAAAGACACAGATTGTGGTGTTGGGAGGGAGCCCGGGCGAATGTGGGTGACCAGAGGTGTACAATGACCGGGCAGAGCCCCAGGGACAGACCAGCCCTTCCTATTCTAGGGCAAAAACCACCGGAACACTGTTCCTGCGTACCACACACACGGTGCTAAATTGCAACCCCACAGGGTGCTCAGGAAAAAGCACTCTACAGACCCCATAGGGCATACAGGTAAGAAATATGTCGCATATAGACCCCTCAAGGGTGTAAAACTGGTGGCAGGGGACAGCAAACCTCAAGATAGCAGTGCTGGCTCAAAAAACGCTGAATTTTGCGCTTTCAAAGTCACGCTACCAGTGAGAGGAAATATCCCCTCCTGGCGGTAGGAGGACCACACCGCACTCGAAATGGGCAGCAAATCGCGTTAGGCACTCTCGCAGCGTCCCGAGATTATAGGGAATCTGAAATATAAAACAAAATTCAGCCACAAACAAGCGTTACCAATATATAAAGAAACAATCCCCCAAAACCCAGGAGATGAAAGAAAAAACGACTTAACTTGCTGCTGAGCAGCGAAGAAAGAGGATGAGGAATAACAGAAGAAGGACTATCAAGGCTGGCTGGGATGCTGTCACTGAGGAAGGACTACTGTTGTTGGACTTTGTTTTCCTTTCCCAAGTGTTCATGGGAAATGTAGTTTGTTGATGTTTTTATCGCTGCTGTGAAAATAGAGGCGGAGAAAGAAGGCATAATCCGAAGCCTCCAGTCCTGCCATAGAAATCAATTTTCTGATGCCCAATCTTTCAAGCGTGCAAGTAGGACTCTGCCCAAAACCTTATCCGGGTCTTTGGCATGCCGGGTCAATTTTTGCACCTTTCTTTAAATACTGAGACAACAGGTTGTTTCCTTCCATGATGTGGTTGTATAGCCCTCTTGAAAATGGTGTCCTTACCACAGCTTTTGTATGTTTTTCCACACTGCCTCCAGAAAATCCTTACCGATTGGTTTACAACCCTACAGTCCAACATCAATAGCTACAAGTAGGGAGCATCGGTGCCATGGATCTCTCATAAGAAGTGCATTCAATCTTTTGCGATGGTAGACTAGGGGCAGTAGACATCAGACTATAATACTGGGCAGCTCAGCTGCTGGCGGTTAATGACTGAATGTTTGGGGACTGGGGGGGGGGACCCAGCTACGAAACTCAAGCAGACCCCCTTTACCGGGTAAGCACCAGGGTTTTAGCTGCACAGGGAGTTTCTCCTGCCCACTCTTCCAGCCATTTTAGCCGTTCCAGCCATTCTATTGATTAACTGGAGGTGGCCCACTAGGAAGAAGCCGTTGTGCATGGGTACATGCCTAACTGAAATGGTAGGGCCCCAGGGCACTGAGATAAGTTTGGGATCTGTAAATTGGGAGAAATCTGGCAGACATACCATATGATGTTCTATGACCAACTTGAAACTAAAGAGGATTTACAGAGATCCCAGTTGTTTATTTACTTACAGTCTGACAGGCACTGAATAGGCACACAGCCCACATAACAGCGCTCACAAGAGTACAGACCATTAGAAATCTGACTCATGATGTTAGATATTGGTAGGAATGGCAGATCTTGCTTATACAGAATTCTGGTGCTAAATGTCCCAGACCTGCTAAACAAATTGCAGGAAAGATGGGAGTCAGACCTGCAGCCCTTGGACGACGATGAATGGATTGAGGCAAACAATGGCAGCCCGAAAATGGGTAATATTGCCTCACCTGAGATTAGACCAGGTAAATACTTTCACAGAATATGTTAAACCCCTGATAGACTATGGAGGATGGGGAGGGACAGCTGCCATGAATATTTCTGTTGTGGAGAGGCCAGAAGCTCCTTCATGCATGTGATATGGAAATGCCAGGTGATTCAGGTGTATTGGATCCTGCTTTTCCCTAACCTACAAATAGTATGCCGATTTCTGATAAAACACAATCCCATGTTGGCTATCATGGAAGTATTTCTGGGATGGGACGGGTAAGGGAACAAAAACGGCTGATTGGGATCGGTTGTGTTTTGGCTAAATGTCACAAAGCAGGCCATTGGAGATGCAGCCTCCCCTCCCCCCAATCTCAAAGTGGCCAAGAGGGATGGTATAACTGCTCTTTAGCTGAGGAAGCAGTGTACAGATCCAGAGGGTCACCACAAAAGTATGATCGAATCTGGGGACAGTGGAAAGCGCAGCACAAAACACCCAGAGCTGGCCACCCATAGGAAGTTCTTGGTGGAAAGTGCACAGTTGTCCATGGCACATATCCATCTACAGTGCACCGGATTGGTAGCAGCAGACTTAACAGAAGTCTACTTCATGGTATTCCAGAACTAAGTGGGATGTTGTGGAAGGGTAGCATGGGATGGCGTGCTATGCTGTGATACAGTATTGTGATCTTAACTGTGTTGAAAACTTAATGAAAATAATGTTTAAAAATAAAGAAATTACTATGCAGCTAGAGGAAAAAATCAACAAGAATTTCCTCTTGCGCAATAACTGCTCTTGAACCAGGGTGAAATTGCAGCAATGAAACTCAACCAATCTGTTCACTTAACTGTCAAAGCTGACCCTGCAGTTGTGCCAGCTGGACTTTTCCACAACTTCTAATATTATTGACTGAAGTCCTACAAACTAGCATGGGATTTTCAGGCTGGCAGAAACCCCTCAATATGGTGAGCTGTATGGCTTCCAGGTCAGTGGAGTACATGTTTCCACTGCCCCGCCCAAAGGGAGTTCATTATTTGATGGTCTGGCCCATCCATCAACACTCCAATATTTCTGAAGTTCAGATTATAGAAATATCTATTCATACAAGAGCTGGGACTGCTGTTGTGACTGACATATTCTAAGAGAATCATGTTACATATTTCTGGTTCGACAACTATTCGTTGAAGTAGACCCCTTTATTTCCCCTTTTTTTTGGTGCTGTTTCATTTCTCTAAACTATTCATCTAAACTGAGCCTTTCATTGTCTTGCTTTGTTAGCCACTGATCATCTTAATCACCATTGTCATACCCCCAGCCAATGAGCAGAGACCTTCACATATATCAGCTTACATGATTTTCCAATAGGTCTCGAATGTGCAAGGGTTAGAGCTATAGACGTTGGAAATGACAATGTCTTTTACTTATGCTTTTTGGTTTGGAGTGTAGTGGATGTATGTGGTGTGGAGTGAAATTATGTCAGTTGTATTCAAGTTGTTGGCTGTGAAATTGTATGGGGTGGAATTGTGTGGTGTATTTGTATGGTGGAATTGCGTGGCATTGTGAATAGATAGGGGTGAGAGCTACACAAAATAGATAGAAATGGATGATAGGTAGTTTTTGCAGGAAGTGGTGATTGAATTTGAGATAGAGGAGCAGAAAGAGTATGTGAGAAAGAAGATGAGAGCAGGCCACAGATGCATAAAGAGGGAACACATGTGTATGCAGAAAACATCTGAAGAATAAGAGGGGATTGTGGGTTTGAGGGACAGCAATTTGAGATAGAGGAGCAGAAAGAGTATGTGAAAAAGAAGGGGAGAGCAGACCATATATGCATAAAGAGGGAGCATATATGTATGCAGAAAAGTAAAACACTTAAAGAATAAGAAGAGAGTGTGGGTTTGAGGGACAGACATTTGTGAAAGGGCATGGTAAGGAAACTGTGCTTGAGAACTCAAGTGAACCGTATGAGAGATGTGAGAAGAGTGCATGAGAGAGCGAGAGAGAGATGTAAGAGAGAGAGAGATAGAGGTACAAGTGGAAGGGGCACAAATAATAGGGGGGGAGGCGAGAGGTGGACCAGTGCAGAGCGTGAGGAGGTACAGGAAGGTAGCAAGTGTGAGCAGGCAGTATAGAGAGAAGACAGGGAGCCTGAGGGGGGTGAGAGAGATCAGAGGTATTGTAAGATGAGAGCAGGTACTGGGAGTCTGAGGGAGAGATGAGAGAGGAAGTGGGTGTGTAGGGAAGTAAAGACAGGGCTGATGATAGTGCAAGGGAGAGATGTGTTAGATTGGAATTGTTTGTTGTAGAATCGTATAGCATGGTGTGAAGCTGTATAGAGGAAATATGTGGCATGGTGTGCTCTGGTACATGTGGATAGAACTGAAGAGTGATGATGGTAGCAGCAAATGGGAAGCCCATGGGCAGGCTAAAGCCCATCCAGTATATGCAGCATGTCTCGGTTTGAGACAGTGCATATGCTCCGTCTAGAGCTGAGACCTAAACAACATGACTTTATCCAGCTGCGTAGTGTACCATCAGAGAGATACCGAATATCGCTGCAATGCTTTGCCTGTACCAACGCATATGTGTTCTCTTCCGTGTTCTCATAGTGAGACAGAGAGCAAGATTGAATGACCAAGCAGACATTGTAGTTTATGAATTGGTGGTAGCAGTATGCCCGACAAAGAAAATGGCTGTGTGTGTTTTGGCCACGGTGTGGGGGCAGTTGACAGATTTGTAGATGCAGAAAATATGTGTGTCACTAAATGTTCAATATGCCATCCTGCCCTTGGGAGAATGCCCACGGATGTAGCCCTAGACCAATCACATGTACATGCAATTACGGTATAATCAATATAATAAAAGAAACATATATAACGGGTTTCATCGGATCAGATAATGAGTGTAAAATGACTTTGTCAATTACCAAAATGTTTATTTTGTAGTACCTTACAGTTTGCCACTCATTTCCATACACATACCAACCGTTTGACCTACATTTATTTTCTGAGAAAAATAGCCAATGTTCATGTTTTATTGACCAGGTAGTGCACAGAGTGGGAGGCTACTTCAGTGCGGGCCACACTGTGCAGTGAATGGTCATACCTGCAGAGCCCAGGTGGGCAGTGGCAAGGGACAACTAAATGCTCACACTTTCAATTCCACTGCAGTGTGAGGGAGTGCAAGACCACACAAGTTAGAATCATAGTATAATGAACAAGACTAGGTTCAAAAGAATTGAAGCAGAGACCCCAGCAATTTGCGGCAGCCCCGGCTGCCAGGACGTGTTATACAAATTTCCAACATGATACGACTAATGCTGAATTACTATAAACATAAAAGTATACCACAATTGGCAGCTCATCACGCTCATAAATAAATAAAATTAAATGTAGCAAGTTACTGTTAGTAGCATGCTTCAGGAAATAAACCCTGGCCTATGACAAAAGGCCTATGCAGGGCTTCGAGTGGTTTGAAAAAACTGGCGGGTCCCTCAAAGGGGCGTGGCAAGATGATTATGGATGTGGCTTAAAACATGTAACCTAAAAATATGTGCTTCAGTATAGTGTGTCTCCACACTAGTATTTTGGAGCTTCTGTCATTGCACCCAGATATATAATACAGCAAGTCACATGGCATATACAACAAGCGCAGGCTGCCAGCTTTATCAATGGTGTGTATTTCCATTGGCTATATCTGAGGGTGAACATGTCCATGCCCTTTTCAAATAATTTGTTTACTTTTAAGTCTTTTCTCTCTCAATTGGAGCTGGTTATCAAGGGAGGATTTGCAAAGGTTAGTTTAAATAGGCCATCTTCTGTTTTTCCTGAATTTAAAGCAGGATATCCAAGTAAAGCCCTAGCCTTTCTCTCAAAACATTTTTTCTGCACAACTTGTTTTTTTAAAAACCTTGGTATTTAATAAAATATATGCTTCAATACCTTGATTACACACTCAAAGCATTTCTTCCTGCAGACCAGTTGTAATGTAAAAATGTATGGTTTATTTGTAAAGCCCTTTAGTGCCCTAGGACCAAGGTTACACTATATAAAGTGCCAGAAAAAAAAGATAGAAAAAAGCATAACATGACCTTGGTGTGCCCTGGCTAGCCATATGTCCTTTTGTGCAACAACAGCATGTAGGCATCATTGTTGCTTAATTGCAGAAGTATACAAGCACATGAAGGGCAGAAACCTTCCCTAGTAGAGGACAATGACAGTTTAATGTCATTTGTAGTGAACACTGTAACAATGTACTCTGCATTATATTGCTGTTCTGAAGAGTATATTGCAATGGTAAAAGAACAAACAAGTGAATTGCCTGCACACACCCTTCTAAGTACTAAGTACTCCGCGTGTTAAACTGCTTCTGAAAAGTATGCGTGCTATTTGGTTGAAAGACAGCCAGCCTAATTGAGAGAGCAACTTCTGGTGGAAAAACCACTAGTATACCAAACGCACAGCTGAATGTAAAGTATGTCAATATAAGTTCTTGAAACTGTTTCTTATTTAAGCCACAATTAATCAGTCAAGATAATGCTTTTAAGGTGAAAGTTGATTCAATTTATGTATTCATTTTCATTTTCAACGGATACATGAAACTATTGGTAACAAGACATTTTCTTGTACTGTGGCAAAATCATAATGATACTACTGTTATACAAAATAGAAGATTAAGGGCCAGATGTAGGTAAATTATATTTACCAACCTCTTAAATACCGAGTCATACCGACTCGGTATTACCGAGTAGGAAAATGAGATGTAGGTAAGAATGCCGGTAACAAATACCGACTCGGAACCTGTCGGTAATCGGAAACGGTATTTACCGTCTCGGAATATACCTACACGGTAAAATCCGAGACGGAAAAACCCAAACCGATCCACCGGTGCCACGGCCCATAGGAATGAATGGCAACTCCCGACCCGGAAAATACCGAGTAGGTAAAAACCGACCCGGTATTTACCGTGTCGGAACTATCCGCCGAAGAATTTGAAACTGACAAACATGTGTGCCTGTGAACCAATCAGGTACTTCAACCACACCCAAATTCCAAGCCACAGGGGAACTAACCAATCAGATCCAACCACCACACCCCAGTACCTGGGACAGGCCACGCCCATGCAGGTGCAGAAACAAACAGTCAGGAGAGCAGGAGGACAGAGTGTGGAGCAGCCTTACCTGAGACAAAATACACAGCAAGATGGAGAGCCAGGAGGCACAGAGAGATGCTGCAGAGCGCAAAAGGAAGCAGAAGTTCAGCCAGGAGGAACTGCAGGTGCTGATTTCGGAGGTTGTCAGACATTATGGCAAAATTTTTGGAAAGCAAACTCTGCATGTTGCTGAATCAATCAAACGCAGCACCTGGTTGGACATACAAGGCAAGGTAAATGCCATTGGTGTCACCCACCGTGACCTAGAAGACCTAAAAAAACGGTGGTATGACATCCGCATAATCACCAAAAAAAAGCTTGCTGCCCACCGCAAGGAAAGTGATGCTACAGGCGGAGGAAGAAACAGAGCCCCCAGACTCACCGACATCGAGGAGATGGTCGCATCCACCCTTGAGAAGGAATGTATTCACGGAATTGGAGACGCAGACAGCTCAGCAAGAGGAGCAAAGAAACCAGGTAAGATGCAAGAACATTATCATTTACCCTTTTACCTATTCCCCTCACAGGACAAATCAGACTCCACAACAGGTTTAACTAATGTCCTGCAATGCATCCTGTGAAATGTAGTCATGTGTAGATACCTCAGAGCAGTCAGCGTGCATTGCAGCAAGGGGAGCAACAGACAAGTAGCATAGGCAAATGAGAGACAGGCTAAAGTGCTATAGAAGTGTATTTTATCTCATGACACAGGTGAACAACATTACTGACACAATGTCCATGTCTGTCCACAGGAGAGTCAAAGCGCAGCACAGCTGAGGTCAGAGAGAAGAGGAGGGAAGGAGCCGGACCTAGCACATCTCACGGAGGGCAGGACCAAGAGCAGGCAGCCCCGATACCTGAGGAGGCAACTGCAGAAAATCCACAATCCCCTCTCCTATTCGGTAGTCAGGACACAGGAGCGGCAGAACTATCACCCACCCCCACATCACCATCCCCAGTGCTGGGAAGAGTCAGGAGCCATGATGTGCCCCCTCGCAGAATACTGCAAACATCATCGGAGGAGGAGGAGGTGGAGGGTGACACACAGGACAGAGGCAACACCGAGCAGCAGCCCAGTCCCAGAGTCACGCGGGCCAGTGTCCGAGGGCGACGGCCACGGGAGGTAGAGGATGTGCGGCAAGTCCAAGGTGTCTTCTGCGGACTGGAGGCCACCATGGTGAAGGTGCAGCGCCTGCAGGCAAAAGCAATGATGGGGGTTCAGAGGCACGCACGCACAACAAATAATAAACTGGAAGCAGTAGGCAAGGGCATAGGGGAAATGGCAGAGAGCATGCAATCCATGGCGTCAGGAATATCAGATATAACACAGTGCATGACTGTCCTGTGTGACAAATTGGACAGGGACCATTTGGAGAGACGCAAGGCCCGTGTGGATGTGCGCCAGCAAACCAAGGCCCTGAACATGTTTGCAACTGCCATAGTGCAGTGCTGCAACAATTTAAGTGAAGGCATGGCCAGGATGACCTCTGCAATGGAGCTGGTGCTCGCGCATCAGACTGGCACTGGAGGCGACACTTGTGCTGCCGAAAGCGAGGGGTCCACCAGCAGGAGTGGTGCAAGCACTCCTGTGCATGAGTTACGGAGGAGTGGCAGGCGTGGGGGAAGTGTGACAGGCCAGCGTGAGGACATTGATTCACAGCCACAGCAGCCCCGCCCTGTGGCCCGTGCCCACAAACAATGACTTTGCACTCCACCCAAGGCTGTAGTCACGGTGGTGTTAACCGTGACATCACACTCATGGAGTGTTTGTATTAGTGAGCCCAATGTGAGCTAACAATGCTGTGGCGTAGTGAATATTAAACTACTTCCACAAAGTTACATTCATGCCTGTGTCTCTTTACTCACTCAGAAATATTGTTGTGTAACCTCTGCCCGTCTCAGTCTCCCATCTGTAGCTGCTGCTGCCACTGTAGCTTGGGGCTCTGCCACCTCTGGGTCGTCATCAATGTCCTCATGATATGTGAGCTCCACCTCAGTGCCTTGCTTGGTGGCGAGATTATGCAACATTGCACAGGTCGCTATTATTTTGCAGCAGATGATTGGGGTGTACTGCCGTGCACCTCCACTCTTGTGGAGGCAGCGAAACCTGCTCTTTAGGAGTCCAAATGTGCGCTCAACAACGTTTCGTGTGGATCTGTGAGCCACGTTGTATCGCCTTTCACTCCTGGTGGATGGGTTGAGGTAGGGAGTGAGCACAAAGGACCGCAGGGCATATGCACTGTCGCCTAGGGGGAGAAAGATAGACATTAATTGCAAGTACATGAGACGTAGATCTGATGTGAGTGTCAGGGTGTGTCAATGTGATTTACCTAGCAGGTATCCATTTCCAAATTCTCCGGCAAGTAGGCGTGTGTATATTCCACTATTCTGAAAGATGTATGAATCATGGGTACTTCCGGGGAACTTGGCTACGATGTCAGTGATGAGGTTACCTGCATTACATATGACCTGGACGTTGATGGAGTGCGTTGATTTGCGATTCCTGTATATGTGCTCTGTGGCTGCAGGTGGACAGAGTGGGACGTGGGTGCCATCGATTCAGCCGATCACGTGAGGGAAGTGTGCCAGTTGATAAAAGTCAGTCTTGGTTTTGGCTAATTCTGCCGGTGTAACAGGAAATGAAATATAATGCCCCATCCTCTGCATCATGGCGTCAATAAACCTCCTGAAGAAGCGGGACAGGCAGCCCTGGGACACGCCACCCACTACAGCTATCACACTCTGGTAGCTCCCTGAGGCCAGCAGGTGTAAGCTACATAGCACCTGGACATGAGGTGGGATGGCATGGGCCCTGGGTGTTGGGTGGTCCAGGAGAGGGTGTAGGTCCCTGATCAATTGCTTGATGGTGTCTGGGTGTAGCCTGTACCTCTGCAGTATTTCAGGCTCTGTCAGTTGGAACAGTGTTATCCTCTGCCTGTACACTTGTTCCTCCCTTAGCCATTCTCTCTGTCCTGCTGCCTGTAGTCTCTGCCGTCTTGCTATGATGTAAAAAGCCGCCATCATGGGTCCTGAGGTGCATTTTGGGACTTTTTTTATAGCCCTCCCTTGGTTACCACCTGCTTTCAATGCATGGTAAATACCGACTAAAAAATACCGTTTTTTGGCAGAATCGGTATTTTTGTGCTTACCTACATCTCCAAGGCTCATTTTTACCGTTTCTGATTTACCGAGTCGGAGAATACCAACTCGGTATTTATGTATACGGTATATTCCGACACGGTAATTTTACCGGGTCATTCTTACCGAGTCGGTATGTTTCCGACTCGGATTTTCTAAAATCGGTAATTAATGGCCTCCTACATCTCATTTCCTCGGTAACGGCCGATTTTACCGGTTTTCGGCCGTTACCACCCGGTAAACGCCTACCTACATCTGGCCCTAAATTCACTGTGTGTGCATTGACAATTATTTGTGTGAATAATACGAAAACCTCAACCATGGATGTCAAAACACAAAGTGAATCACCACACCTTACTAGATCAATTACACTCACTTCCAGATTAGGTTGTGTGGTAGCTGGTTTAAATGGTATCTTGTTGAAAATCTGTAACACTGGTTTCTGTGTTTATACAAGATAGAAACAGACACTGTTGTCACCACCTAATTGCACAGGGTTTATATCTATAGGCGATATAGGCACTGAGTTTGCTATTAAAAAACGTACGAAAATAAACGTGGCTATAAAAGCCTCCTAGCTGGCTGTGTTGTTAGTGCACGACTCGATGGTCTTTTCTCAAACGCGAGCCAGCAATATTAAGAAGCCTTTTCTTAGTGTTAGTGACACTGACTCCAGAGCCAACCTTATATCCATCGTGCTTGCTGTGACTAAAGTAAAACAAAACTCACTATTAAGACAAGTTGAATGCTCGTTGAAGTGAATTGTATCTGTCTTGCTTGTAATGGCGCAGTGACTTGATTATGAACGAAGTCTGTAATAAATACAGTGAACGCCATGAGCGTGTATATAACGTGCTACATAGTAACAAGTTTTTACGTCTAACGACTCGAACTTAGTCTAAAATGATGAGAAACTCACCAAGGAGTTGAGGAAGCGTCCGCTTAGGACACAGCAGTAATTTGCTTCTAAACGTGGTCTGTAATAGAAACAATGAGCCGCCATGAGCGTGCATGAAACACGTTATGTAGTAACAACTTGTTGCGACTCGAAACTCGAGCACTGTGTAGAGTGATTAGAAACTCACCAAGAAGTGAAAAAATATGTCTTTCTAAGATACAGGCGCTCTGCCAGGATCACGATCGCGCACGCTGTGAAACACCCGTATTTAATAATCCCGCGTCTCTTCAGGAACCATAGAAAGCGGACTGGATAAGTCCGCCATGTTATGGTGGTGAAATGAACAACTAAGTGCGTACGGATACTAGCAAATAGACAACTGTAATGTCTATTCGAATACAAAGGACCCAATTGTAATAAACGAGATAGTGGGTAGATGGTTCACATTTGTTTGTTTATACTATCAAAAAGTTCCCCCGGTAGTGAGAGTAAGCAACAGCAAAAACGAAGGATGTGTTAAATGTGTTAAGGACAGAGAAATAAACTGAGAATAGATGGTGTGATGACAAAAGTAAACAATGTGATGAAAATAACAAAATCAAGATGTAAATGAAAATGTAAATAAAAACCGAGAATAATAAAATCATCACAGTATTCATGCATTTTGTGGATGTTGACCTACAAATAAACCCATTTACAACTGAGAGAGGTATAGAGGAAAACACAAGGGTATATACTATTGCAACACTATCAACAGTACATGAAGGTATCATAAAAAGCATTGAAGTTCAATTCTATCATTAAGCACACCAGGTACCAGAGTTTGCAAATGTTTGATCCACCAGGCTTCTCTTTGTGCTAGTAGTGTAGTGTGGTTGTAATCAGGTTTTGCTGTCACTATTTCCAAAATGGTGAATCGCAATTGCGCATTGGTGTGCTGGTGTTCTGACCAATGTGATGAGAAATACGATTTTGTGGACTTCGTACGAAAAGTACTCTTGTGTTCAGTTATTCGTACTTTTATTTTTCTTGAAGTTTTACCTACGTACAATGATCCACATGGACATGTTATTGCATAGATTACTCTAGAGCTGTTACAATCTCCCCATTGTATTTCAAAGAGATTGCTTTTCCTGAATGTGGGTGATGTATTGTGTTACTAATCATTACATTGTTACAATGCACACAGTTATAACATTTGCGCATTGCTTGATACTGCTGTTCAACTGTAGCTTTGGATGCTAGAATTTCCTTAATATTTTTGCTGCGTGTATACACAAACAATGGTTCCTCGTCATATAGACCTTTGAAATCAGTTTGTTTGAGTAGTTCCCATCTTGATTTGAGAATGGTTTCGATCGCTTGAGATCTGGAAGAATATTTGGAGTCAAAAACGTGTCGCTTAGATTGTTCCTTCGACTTTAAAATGAGTAAAGTCTCACGTTCTTTGGATTCAGTCTTGCAGAATGCTTCAGACAAAGTTTCAGGAGGATAACCCCGCTCACTGAATTTAGCTTGTTGTTTTTCTAGCGCCTCTTTGAGGGTGGTATTATCGGAAGTGATTCGTTTAACTCTGCATTTAATCTTCTATTTTGTATAACAGTAGTATCATTATGATTTTGTCACAGTACAAGCAAATGTCTTGTTACCCATAGTTTCATGTATCTGTTAAAAATGAAAATGAATACATAAATTGAATCAACTTTCACTTTAAAAGCGTAATCCTGACTGATTAATAGTGACTTAAATAAGAAACAGTTTCAAGCACTTATATTGACATACTTTACATTCAGCTGTGCGTTT